>NC_091536.1:74175000-75425000 GCF_042242935.1 Bactrocera oleae
TTAGATGATATGCACACATGTGGCTTGTTAATGTAATTATTGTTGTTGTTGTATAACGAAAAAATTACAAGTCATCGCTATCTAATCAAGAGTAACACCGACGAAGAGGACAACTCATTAAGGTACAATTCAATAGCTGCGTATTACGAAATTCTATGCACTCTACAGAGCATACAGCTAAAATAGATAGTAACGAAATAAAATCGGTATCCTACATATGTATATCCACGAAATGAATTCTATATAAATACATATGTTTATACCTACGCCATACACGATTTTATTTTTATTTACTTTTGTTATTTTTCTTTGCGCAAAATTTAATAATATTAAATTATGTCCAGTGTTTTTTTTTATTTTTTTTTCTAACTTCGTGTTTATATAAACTACTACATAAATACTAATGTATCTAATATATGAGTCAGAAGGGAGTCGAAACATATTTATTTATACAACTGAAAATCATAATATGTTTCTCTACATGTACCTATGTATGTATGTATGTATATACAGACGTCATAGTGTAATATAAAGATTAATACCAGGAACCGATTTAACTTTGTCGTGCTCACTAAAAAAGTTTTATTTTTGTTTTTTTATTTCGAAATAAACAAAGAAATTTCAAACGGCACTTTTCTCTGACATCATATTAGCTAGACTTCTGAAGAAAGCTGAGAATAATAATATATTATTTATTAAACAATCACTTTAGACGTCGAAAAACCGATTTAACTTTACAGTAAGGAAATGTTGTACATATTTATGAACCGCTAAATGTACAAGAATCATTATGCAATTTAACGCAGCGATTCATATTCGATTATTCACATTTGTATGCATTTGCATATCTTATAATTGTCAGTGAAGAAAAACTACAGTTTGTAAAAACAAAAAAGGAAATATTTTATACATTGGAAGTCCTTCTAAACCTCTCTTATATAAAAAAATAAAAAATATACAAAAAGAAAATATAAAAAAAAAACATAAAAAAGAAAATATTAATAAAAATTAACATTATTCATCGTGCAAGCAAAGTAAAAGCAGAATTTCATTATCTTAGGGATACAATATAAATATAATGCCACCACAGTTAAACAAGGGTGATTCATTTTTTTTTTTATTAATTTATTAACTGCAAACTATTTCTATAGACCGCTCCTCTTATTCTATCGTAAATTTTAAATTATTTAAAGGCTTTTATTTACATTTTATTAACCGTATTAGATAATAATCAGCATAGCACTTCCGTTCATAAATTTCATTGAGTACTAAATGTAAGAAAATGTTATAAATATGTACTTATATAATTTATTGTAGTTTTACCGTTATATCAATTTATTCAGTACTGATTTATGACAACACTCCAAAAAATAACAGTGAATTGGTTTGGTGAATTGGTTTATTCCAGGATTTGTCTCTCGTGGTAAGCTAATTAAAAATATTTGGTGCAAATGTAATGTAAACAGGAAGGATATTATCAAAAAAAACCAAAATGAGAAAAAAAACGCTGCTTCGGTTGCACCGTAGCAATAATATCCTTCATAAATTCAAAAGATTCCAAACAGTTACTTAATTTTGATCGGTCAGTTTGCACGGCAGCTATATGCTGCCCTCAGCCGTCCGATTCATAGTACAATAATCCGTGCCAAATTGGTGAAAATATCTTGCCAAATAAAAGTTATCCATAAAAAGTAGAATCAGTTTATATGGCAGCTGCTTATGCTATAGTTTGTCGATATCGGGAAAAAATCGCGTGCACAAAATTTTACGTCGATATCTCAAAAACTGGGGGACTAGTTCGCTTGACTAGTTTGTTCAGACCCTGTTCAGACATAAATATTGAAATTATTTGAATTGTGTGATGTTGTGCACATATGCACAAATACCAAGCGTTCCAGTCTCAAAATTTTCATTTTTTCATCTGCGATCGGTTCTATTAAAAGAATCCACATTTTGACCCATAATACATATGAAAACATTCAATACCGATTGTACAGCTCCGTAATAAGGAGAAAGTAGATAAGAGGCAAATAATAGTTGTGATAAACTGTTCGTTGTTTTTCATATAATTTATTTTTAACTAAAAAAATGTTTATTGTGAAATTGCAGCGAATCGTGTAATTACATTACAACATTAATACAATAAAATTCTACATACTTATGTATAAACCCATAGCTTGCAGCTGTTTTGTGTTTCATATAATTATTTCTAGCTTTATTTTAAGTGTACAATGCATTCCTAAAATATACAAATTTATTTCATTTTTATTAGTATAAATATGTATATATGAATGTATATATTAAAGTTTATGAATTACAAAAACATATTTAAATAATTTTTCTATTATTAAATATTTCATGTTATATTTCAAAAATTAATGCACGAATTTGGTAAAAGTTTTTTATTTTAATTAAGGAAAATGCCAGCAATTGTGTTGCAATATTTAATGTAAAACAATAATTCTTTAAAACATTTAATTACATATTCTGAGTTTCTGTTTTTGATTTCTTATTTTGTAGCTTATATACACTCGTAAACTTTTACTTTTCGAATTAGTCTTTCAGACCTGTAAAAGCTCATTACATGGATACTTGCAACGCCTCAATATTGCTTTAATTATATATATCCGCAATAAAAGTACTGTAAAATGTAAATCATCGTATATTTTTACTGAGCGCAACCTACTTCGTCTTTATAAATTCATATGCATATAGGATGTATGATAATCCTATTTTTTTGCAGTGATAGAAAAGCTTAGCATGCTGCATCCAGTAAGGCCATCAAATCCCTTTACTACATTTTCATATCGAAATGGTATATTTGAATTCACCAAAATAAGTTTTCGGCGCACCAATATAGTTATGATCGCTTAACCGGTCTCTCTCTATACATGAGTAGCACAAACATACACACAAATAACCCGCAATTGCCCCTCCACCCGCGATAATAGCTTTTGAACTAAAATGGCATTCAAACTGCTACGTGTTTTTCTATTTGGTCGCATTTGCTAGCTCCGAGTATGTAGCCTTTGGCAGTTATTACACCGCGACATCGAACATGTACTTGATAACGTAAAGCCCAATCTACTTTGTAGCCGGGTACAATGAATTGTTCATCGGGTAACAAAACTTCTGGATCGCTATGTGTCAACAGTTGTATATCATGCTTTGTACAATATTCTTGTAATGCTGGTGGCACTACACAGCACGATTCCAAATTAATTTGTGCTATGGTCGGATGAACCTCGACTGTTGCATATAATTGGCGCAGTTGTTCAATATCCAAATCTGCAATGCCCAATTGTGTTATTTTCTTTTGCTGAGCAAATTCTTCCAACGACGTCCAAAGCTCTTTCAATTGATTTGATTTGTCATTAATTTGAACATGTTCTTTATTGTTGGTGTTTGATGAATTATCTCCAGTTGTCGGGTGATACGCTAACACCACGTTGTCCACGTGCTCTACTTTAAGTACTTGCAACAACGTTCTTATCGCCTGCTTTATATATGCACTAGAGTTTTTGTTTAAAAATATTTTAGCACCAATACTAATATCTGATCGGTCGTTTTCAGTTAATTTCTGCTTGAGCTCTTCTGTAGCTCGGAGCACACAACCATCTGCTTCAATCAATTCCACTTGTGAGGCCGCTGCTTGGCACTGTAATGTCAAACTTAAACCGTCCAGAATCTCTTCAGTTGACTTTCCACCTAATTGGTTATTTAAGTTAAGAATATTTCCTGTACTAATAATAACATTGTGAAATTTGTCATTCGATGTTATTGCCGGAATCATTGTACCAATTGGTGCGTAATCTACACAAACAAATTAAGCGGTTCGGAGTGTGTATGTATATAAAAAGTGTACTGGTGTCTACGCTGTCTTTGATGTTCCAGGTATGCTACACTAAATCGTCTAAGGTATGTCTCACGCGTTAATGGTTTTTATATACAGTTCTATCGTTTCTCTGATATGCGAACAAGTATAACAATTAACAGTAGCACACCAATCACTTCAAATCACAATCGCAAAGCAAATGACAATATAAAATGAATGTGCTTCCTTCACATCTGACAGTTAGTCATTCTGCTTTGCCGTTTTCGTATAACATCCCAGTAGCGCAAAATGAATAAGTGATTTATTCAAACTTTATTTTCGATTACTGTCATAAAAATAAATAATTGATGGTAAAATAAATGAAATCATCTTGAAATATGTGTTCATAAAACTACAAAATTTTCACCAGAAAAATAATCTACAAAAAAGTTATTTCTACTTCAAATGCTGCTGAAACATTCGTCCCGATCTTGAAAGAATGAAAAAAATCGGCGAGTCGGATCGTCATGTAAAGACGGTGCTAGAACAAAATAGAAGCGACAATAAATTGCTAGCATTAACTAGACAGCGATATTCGTAGTTGCCAGAGCGTTCGAGTGGCGAAGTTTCGTTAACGATCTATAAGGGTTGCTGGATTATACAGAAGACACAGTTCTAGTATTACCCAATTCACAGAGAACTTTTGCTCCGCTTTGCGTCAGTCATTTGTTTTGACATGCAAGTTCTCATATTTTTACGCTTTGCCAGCAACGCGTTCATTGTGGCATACCCTTTGTTTTCTTCGCTTCGTTGTTTCTATATGAACTGTCAATGTAAAGCGAGGGAGTTGTAAGTGAACGGGCCTTTAAAGTGCTGTCGCGTAAAGGGGCACATCGGCAAGCAATTTAAGATTGCTAATAATCTGAATTGCTAGCAATATTGCCATTAGAGACTGCACATTGTTAATGTTTAGCAATTGATGTCTAAATACATTTAATGCCATACATTGCTAGCAATGAACTGTCATTTTGATAGTTTGACATAGCTATTTAATTCGCACACAAATTTTGAAGAGGCAAGATTTATGCACATGCGAAGCTTCGGTGGTATGATGCCAGCGAATATGAAAAGCCAATGTTTTATAACCAAAACATAAATTTTATCAAAACATGGAAAATAGTAATTTAATACACACATATGTGTAGTTGATAGATGATTATTGTTAGCATATGAAAATAGCAATCATCATATATAATAATTGAATTGGGAATAAACTTCACGCAACAATTATTTAAGTCTTAAAACATAAACACTTTTTCTTAAAATATACATTTGTAAACCACATACATTTTTGTCATCCTCATACATTTTTTAAACCGTTCAAGAGCTCAAACATGCGCTATATCAGTTCGAAAAATCCTACCCGACGTCCACACAAGAACATTGCCAACCTCAATGGCAATGTATTTGACAGATAGTTAGCAATGTACATACGTCGCCTGTGGACATACGGCGTTAAAAGCATTGTATAAGCTTAAAAGTGCCCAAAGAATCAGCTATGTGTTTTTTTGACACAGAGTTTTAAATAAAAGGATGTAGTTTAACAATTTGTTTATGAATATGTATTTGTAATGGAAATAATAATGAAAACTTTCAAGAATATTTTCCAAACAAAAGATTATTATATATTTATTGCTTTTCCTCACCACCTCTGAGGTTGCAATATATTCGCGTTACCGATCTTTTTTGGGTGTTCGGTTCCCCAGGAGGCCTATATTCCGCCATATAAGATCTTCATTATATAGGGGTTGAAGGGATTTACCCAAGGTCTCAACTTCAAACATATTAGTGTTTGAAGTCGAGACAGTTCTAACTGGGGAAGAGCTAAGATGAATCGGCTTTAAACTTTCACTACCTAATTGAATGTCTTCTCCGTTTTGGTCAATTATACTACCTACTTGTCTACAACAACCTATTGCCCTGTCTATTTTCACTGCAGGTGATAATATTCTTAAATTTAAATCCGGTACAGCCAATTTGGACAGAAGCCGTCCCTTCCTCATCTTTAACGAGAAATGCCTCTGGCACGCAAACAAATATTTTGCCGTTGGATTCATTACGTCTAACAGCTTGATCCATTCGTGGCGCCTAATTGAAATTAAACAAAAAAACGTACATTAACTAAACCGGTAAACTAAGAATTTAAATATTCAACAGACAAAGAATTTTCACTCACAAAAACATAAACATGTAAGTTAAAAAAGATAAAATTGGAAACATTTAATAATATTTCAATACAATAAATAATAATTTAAATAATACTAATAGATTTATGCAATGGTTAAAAGGAGTTAAGATATAAATAAGAAGTTGTAAATTTGGATAATGAGTAGTAAAGCGTTAAGTTATTATTACTAGAAATAAAGATAAGTGTATAGCCATTAAGATTTATTTAAAATTTTAAAGTAAATTGGAACTTTTATTTAACAATCCATTGATCGAGAAACCCGTTTTAATACTATTTTGACTGTAAAGAAGCTAAACATTATCTATGAACTGCAAAACTCTTAATTTGGACCTGTACTATTACCAATTGGGCCCAATTCCCACAACAGCCGGTTCTGCGATACCGGAATTGACCCGGATTTTATCTAACCCTGTTTGGATCGGTAAGTTTTAGATTAAATTTGTCGTCATTAGAGCAACGCCTAGCAGCAGGGTTGCTCCGTATCCTCCTGACCCTTGCTGGCATCGAGTCCAACCCGGGCCCCGAGGAATTCTACTGCTGCGTATGCGCAAAAAGGCTCCATCCAAATTCCACCTCGGTTAGGTGCAATACATGCCATCGGGCCTTAAGACACACAGGGAGTGGACCACGAGTTACGTGGCCCCATGCTGTCAACGCAATAATGCGACATCTGCCTCAACGGCTGTGCAACCTGCACCATGTTCGCGCACTGCGCTGCCACTCCAGTCGAGTGGCCAAGATAGGACCTCCACGGTCCCAAGGAGCTCACACAGACAGCATAACTCCCAATCTGACCAACCTCCCCCCCCCAACCTTCATCCAGCTCCAATCCTCGTGCGAGAACCACCCAGCAACTCCTGGTTCCTCGCACAGTCTGTTCCGTGTGTCAGACCATTATACGCCGGAATGTCACATCAGTCAAGTGCAATTCTTGTACTGGCTGGTGTCACTTTCTGCACTCACCCCTAGGATCACGACTGGACACCCGCGACAAACGCGACTCTTACAATTTAACTGCAACGGACTCCAGAGCAAGATCGAGGAGATAGTTGCATTTATGAGCCGGGAGCGCGTAACGATAGCTGCGGTTCAAGAAACCAAGTTAAACAGCCGCTCAGATCTTTTGAGTTGTGCAGTTTTCAACGTTTTACGTAAGGATCGCGAGCGGGATAATGGTGGAGGCCTAGCCTTCATATTGCACAACACCGTGCAATATCGTCTAATCGATGTTGACATCGACCGCAGGGACACCACCCTAGAATGTCAGGGTATAGATGTGCGGTCAGGCGATGTCGAGCTCAAAATATTTAATATATACATCCCCCCAGTTACATGTTGCCCAACAGGATATCACCCGAATATAGATGCGCTACTTCGTGGTGAAAACTGTCTGGTGCTAGGCGACTTTAACGCGCATCACGATCTTTGGCATTCCTGCCTGTCAAACGATCGTAGGGGGATGGAGCTGGCGGAACAGATAGACGATTCGACATTCTGCACAATGAACGACGAAGCCCCCACCAGAATTATGGGCACCTGTAATAGCTCGCCCAATATTACCATCGCTAGCGGTGGTCTGATAAATAGTATAACCTGGCGACCTATGCTAACTCTTGCATCAGACCATCTGCCCATAATTATCTCGATCGAGAAACCTCCTGACTTTATTTCTGTGGATAACCGCACTTATGTTAATGTCATACCGGCTGGAAGAATAGCGGAACTCCGCCCTAATTTCCCAGCCGAAGCAGCTGTATTAGCAAATGAGCGCGACACCTTACGCCATGCCGATCCCTGTGATCCCCGAATAAGGGATCTCAATTTGGAGATTCGGCAAATGGTAAATCATCATAAGCGGACAAAATGGATAGAGCACCTGAAGTCCTGCAACCTCTCCACCGGTGTGAGTAAACTTTGGACTACTGTCAAGGCCCTGTCAAATCCGAGGAGACATGACGATCGGGTTGAAATTTAATTCGATGGCCATGCCTCCTCGGACCCGAAGAAGTGCGCGAGCTACTTTAGCCGGCAGTTTATACTGCACCCTTCGACCGACAAGGCCAAACGATGTGTTACCCGACGGCTGCGAAAAATGCCAAAAGACTGCGCACCACTTACTTTCACCGATAGGGAGGTTCAGAGTGTCATCAAAAAGGCGAAATCGTCTAAATCCATCGGCCCTGATGGAATAAGCATGCTGATGTTAAAACACCTAGGACCAACGGGAGTAAACTATCTCACCAAGGTCCTCAACCTGTCGATATCCACTCTTCAAATACCCGACGTGTGGAAAGTCGGAATAGTGGTCCCGCTGCTGAAACCTGGGAAACCCGCCAACAAAGAGGAGTCTTATCGCCCGATAACTCTCCTTTCCCCAGTAGTGAAGACACTTGAGGCCTTGTTACTCCCGTCATTCACCCACCACCTGAGCCTAGCAGACCATCAGCATGGCTTCCGTAAAGTGCACAGTACCACCACAGCACTTAGCGTCATAAACGCCCAGATAGTTCATGGCCTGAACCAGAAGCCACCCTGCGAGAGGACAATCCTCGTAGCGTTGGACTTGTCAAAAGCTTTTGACACAGTCAATCACGCAACGCTACTTGAGGACCTGGAACAATCAACGCTCCCTCCCTCCCTCCCTCCAGGGCTGAAGCGGTGGACCATGAACTACCTGAGCGGTCGGCACTCATCCGTACTATTTCGAGGTCAAAACTCCAAACTCAGGAAAATTAAACAGGGGGTTCCGCAGGGCGGTGTCCTCTCCCCGCTACTGTTTAATTTCTATATTTCAAAACTCCCCCAGCCACCAGCGGGAATTTCAATGACCTCGTACGCAGATGACTGTACGATATTGACGTCGGGCAATGGAATCGATGGCATGTGTTCAAAAGTAAACGGCTACCTCTCCGATCTTTCTCGCTTCTTTTCTGCAAGGAACCTAACACTCTCCCCCACTAAATCCACAGCGACCATCTTCACCAATTGGACGAAGGAGTACAGACTGGACCTGAACATTTCAGTCGATGGCACAAAAATTCCGACAGTAAATAACCCTAAAATTTTAGGCGTCACTTTGGACAGTCTGTGCTCTTTCACTCCTCATACGACCGCGATAACTGCCAAAGTACAGAGCCGCAACAAAATCCTCAAGTCGCTTGCCGGCAGCTCATGGGGAAAAGACAAAGAAACGTTGTTGGCAACATACAAGGCAATCGGCCGGCCGGTCCTCAATTATGCAGCCGCAATATGGTCGCCTGGATGCAGTGACACGCAGAAGAAGCTTCAGACTTGTCAGAACACTGCACTCCGGACTATCACGGGATGCCTCTTGATGTCTCCAATCGAACATCTACATAGCGAGGCCCGTATGCTTCCGGTTAAGGAACATAACGAGCTCCTCTCCAAGCAGTTTCTGCTGGGATGTTTTCGCAGAAACCACCCCTGCAGTCGCCTGCTTGTAGCGGAGCCGCCTCCTAGGAACATCAAGAGGTCCTTCCTTGACTACGTCGACGACATTAGACAGTACGCCGACCAGACTTCGGACGCAACTAACTTCAGACAGGCACTGACCGCCATTCACAGTGGAGCCATTAACACCTTCACCGACTCCCTCTCAGTGAATGGCGTAATACGAGTCAAACCACCACCCATTGCAGACACAGAGCTCGAGTTGCCTCGCGAATCTAGAGTGACCCTCGCGCAACTTCGTTCTGGATACTGTAGCAGGTTAAACTCCTACCTATCCAGAATAGACCCTGACATACCAAACACATGTCCTGCATGCAATGAGTCTCCGCATGACACTAACCACCTCTTTGCATGCCCAACAAACCCCACTCATCTAACACCCCTCTCTCTATGGTCCGACCCCGTCGAAACAGCTCGTTTCCTGGGCCTTCCGTTAGATGACCTCGACGACAACAAATCTAGAATTTATCACCCAAACGGGGATTAGATAATCGTTACAACAACAACAACCAATTGGGCCGTCTAAAGGAAGTAATAATCCAGCCACCTTAGACAAATAGCGGAGGAATTGTGTTCCTTCGAGACAACTCCAGGCCATACACATTGATAATAACTCCAGAACGACCAGAAGCAACGAGAGCTTGGTTGATACGGATGAAAAGGGTATTATGAAATTAGCTTAAAAAGGCAACGGGTCATTCTAACTATGCTAAATAAAACCTTTAATTTATTGCATTAACAATTTCTCTGTTTAGTTATTAATAATATAAAAAACGTTATCATTCATATAAATGTACATATGTTTGTATGTAAGTATATACTTATCCATACGTGTATTATGTGATATAGCATGGATATTATATGTATAATGTTTTTAGTGCGAAGTACGCTGTTTACATTTCTTTATATAATCATCTGAAAGGAAAGAGAGATCTGTTTTGCCTGCATGGACTTTGAATTTAATACATCTTGTGGAGGAGTCAAACTCGTAGACTGTATATGGACAATCTACTTGCGCCATTGTTTTCTCTACCAATTTAAGTACGGAGTGTAGAAAACGTATACAAACGTGCGGTTTCCATTTACGATTCTAAAATGTTAACAATATATAGATAATTTGAAAACAGAATATTACAATTAATATTTTTACTTTTGCTATCTGCTCAGCTCGCGTGACTTGTACTGGAGTGCACACAATGCCGTTCTGATCTCTCAGGCCAATGCAAATATCGCTTGTCTTAGCTAAATACGCCTGTAGCCACCAGAGCAAACACTTTGGATGATCTAAAATATCTCCCTTCCAATCATTTTTATTCAATTGCTTAGTCATTATGAATCGCAATCTATTAATTTCTTCCGTGTTAGGACTAAAAAGGTTTAAGTACATCATTAGCGACAAATGTATTATTATATAAATATACATATCAATAATTAATAAAATTTTTATCAAAAGTGTTTTTCTATAAGCCACTTTAATGTGTTTTGGTTAGTGTTGCGAATTTGTTTATTCATATTTTTGGTTTTGGACAATTTAATTTTTATACAAGTACAAATTTCCATCAGTTTAGATTCTAAATTTAACAATATTGAAATAGAACTTACGTGTTTTCAACCTTGCTATCAGACATAATACCAGCGATCTCTGCTGAATAGATTAGATCAAATTCTTTCATTGAGGTTTTAATGATACAAGAAATTGGGTTATTGTCATCAACAGGTTTATCGATTTCAGGTTCCGAATTTGGGCTATCTAAATTTCATAAAATTAAAAGCTTAAATTATTTAGAGTCTTCCATGTAAATATTATATATAGCATATATGTATGTGTGTTGTACATGTAAGTACTCTGTTAGTTATAACTACAGTTGTTGTTGGATCGGTTATCTAATCCCAGCTGGGGGGTAGGGTTCAAATTGGTTGTCATGGAAGTCATCTAACGGCAGGTCCAAGAAACGTGTTGACAAAGTCGGACCATAGAGAGGTTAAATCAGTGGGATTCATTTCGTATGCAAAGAGGTTGTTTGAGTCATGCAGAAATGCATTGCACACCGGACATATATATATAGGTATATTTGGTATGTCGAGAACAATTGTAGATAAGTAGGAGTTTAACCTGCTACAATATCCAGAACGAAGTTGCGCAAGGACGAATCTAGATTCTCCCGGCAACTGAAGCTCTTCGTCTGCTACGGGTGGTGGTTTAACTCCAAGTACACCATTCCCTGCGAGGGAGTCGGTGAAGGTGTTAACGGCTCCACTGTGAATGGCGGTCAGTGCGTGTCTAAAGTTATTGCGTCCGTAGTTCGGTCGGCGTATTGTTCAATATCCTCGACGTAAGCAAAGAATGACCACTTGATGCTCCTAGGAGGGGGTTCCGCTCCAAGGAGACGACTACACAAACTGCTTGGAGAGGAGTGCATTGTGTTCCTTAACTAGAAGCATGCAAGCCTCCCTATGTAGGTGTTTTTCAGGGCTCATCAGGAGACGTCCTGTAATCGTACGGAATGCAGTGCTGTGATTAGATATAAAGGAATCCTAGGTGTAAGGTTATTTGCAAATTCTGCTGCCAAATGACTTCAATGATTTTTGTTCATATGAAATCATACGAGCAAGTAATCAGGATACTCACCAGAAAAGCATAACTGCATAAATTTTTGATGATATGTATGATATGCATCCCTTTGTTCAAAATTAGTTATCGTATATTTTTCTTGCATGTGAAATGCGCCACAATATTTTGTAACAAGAAACGTCGTATTACGCGGTCCATTTAGACGATATGGTATAATCATAATGTCTGTCAAGACTCCACGTTGACATAAAATCACTCTGCGTTTAGAATCATATTGTGTCTGCCGAGATCCGGATGGTGTATGTGCATCCGGCTGCAGAATGTTTTCATCGTTTTCTATAACGTATTTTTCTACTTTATTAAGCCCAAATTTATTCATCTGCCTGAAAATGAACTGATCGAATCCTTCATTTAAATCCAGTGGATATGATGTTGGCTTTTTAAAATACAAAAGATGCACGTCATTGTTAATGCTATTAAGGCCCCGGCAAGAGTAAATAGTAAGGATTTGTGGGCGGGCCAGGTAAAATGCTGGCTGCTTATCATCGGTAATTTCACTTGGCCGTAATTTCATCAGCACTTTAAAGTCATCGCTTGAATTATTGATAGGCATTGTTTTTCTTTCTTTTATATAAAGTTTATTCCCAATAAAATGAACTTGAATTCATTCACCACGAACTTTTGTCGAAAGGGACAAGTGATAATAACATTGTAAATCTAGGTTATACAAGAGAATATATATAATAAGCACCAAAAAGCACAGTTCAACGTCGTCTACATCAAAGAACTTCTTTCACTATGTTTTCTGGTTCAACAGGCTGATATTCAATAACAATGACTGATAACTAAGTGAATGAGTAAGATGTACATACAGAGAACGTAAAATACAGAGAAGGTCCAACTACGGACCAGCGTGTGAATCAGAGATAAGTGTGAATTGTCAAAACCTAACAAAATGCGATGAGCGTGTTTCACCACAGTCGGCTCGGAAGGAGAAATTTTAACAGTGGCGCGTGAACAGAGCTGAGCATTGAATAAAAATTATGCTCAAGACTTGCATTGATTTTACAGCCACATGTTACTCTTTTGGTTTATATTTTTATACGCTTATATACAATCATATTTATTGATATGAATATCATTTTGCGAATTTTTATGAAAACATGCAAAACTGATAACATTCTAATTTAATAATGAATTTTTCAAAATAATATTTATAGTCAATTTGGGCATTTAATAATTTTATTTAGTTATTACATAATATACATTCTTAATAAATATTTTGTATTATAATTGTTACTAATAGTGATTAAATTTATTACAACATATACATACATCTTTTATCAAATTAATCTTATATAGTCATATGTATGTATATCTGCACATGCACATTTTAATGTACGGATTCAGAAATGCAAATCATAATTTTATCACTTATCAATAAATTATACAACAAATAATGCATACACAAACAAACATACATACATATGAATATCCGTACACATGTAAATATGTCACCCGCAAAAACTAAAAACATTGTTCTACAAAAACAACAATGGTCACAAGTCAATATGTCAGCCAAATAGGCGAAGCCCAAATTTATAGTAAATCACACAACAACAACATTTCCATTCATAAACGCAGGCGTACTTTCAACAAGCAACCTCGCTTCATTCATAAAAACAGACACCCTCTCATCTCCCCGAGCATGCGTTTGCCAACAAGCTTCTTTTCGCGACGATGGCAAAAGCTAAAAATCATAAATTTTTGGAATTCATTGACTAAAAAGAAATTTATTGCGGTTTAATTTTGTAGCATGATTCGTTAGCCACCCTGTATAGGCAGAATATCTTCAAATTATATGCAAAGTCGTTTGCGCATTGTAAATATACGAATCTGTAAGCGTACATTTCTTAACATTGAAATTAGCATTATTTTTCTCAATTAACATTGAAAATGCTCAATTCTGCTATTTTTCAGTACCCTGATGTTAATTGTGGACATTTGGTGAAACACGCTCATCTTTTTCAGTTCCCCTGCGAAGCATGAAATATTTTGCTAATGGCCGCACTGTGAACCTTCTCTATGATATACGTTCTCTGTTTATATCACATTATCGACTGAATAAAGACGCAATATGACATTTTGTGTTTTATTCTTATGTTTTCTCTTATAGAAATCATCATAAACTAAATCGTAACAATAATATAAATTAGTTTCTTAACTTACACTCCAAGTCCGTTAACGGCTATCCTCTTGTTTTGTTTCTGATAACAAAACCGATAAATTGGTTTCCGCGACACCCAAAACCGATACAATTTCTGCTTCGAACGTCAAATCAATATATCTGAATTCATGACACCTACTACAGTTTTTGATCGGTTTCAATTCTGATTTCGACAACTAACGTATTTTACAACACGCCTGAATAAAGTGAACGTATATATCTTTTGTTTGTGGAAAAATATACACATTTAATTTTTTTCTCACACTACACACCGAAATGTATATAAGTACATATGTCGGCTAGTGAGCGAAAACAACCACATATGCATTGCTACAATGTTTTTATGGCTGGAAGTATTCTCTTCAAAAATTCGCAATCCAGGTCACATGACAGTATATACGAGTACTTTCCTTCGTTATCAACTATTGAAACTTTTTATTGAACATGACGTATATAAGTATTTTTGAAGGCTTGAAGCTACATACAATAAATTGTTTATGAAGAGGCATTTAATAATATAAGGCATGTCAATATCTCCCTTCCGCTTTTTTGTCCTTTGAATTTCGCGGCTATGTACAAAGCGCTACAGAGCTCGTATCTGGCAACTCTATACATAATTTGAAAGCCTACAAAACAACGCTATGCATGATTAGTTTGAATATTGCGTTCAAAAGTTATAGACGTGTAAACATGGAGTTCACTGACGCCGAAATTCGCGCTATTTTAAAGTTTTCCTTCGTTAAAGGCAAATCCGCTAGAGAAACGTTCCGTGAGATTAATGGTGTTTTGGGGGATGGTACTCTATCACTTCGAACCGCGGAGGAATGGTTTCGACGATTCAGAGCTGGTGAAAACGACACCATGGATAAGCCAGCCGGCGGAAGACCTGTGACGACAAATACCGATCAAATCATGGAATACATCGAGTTAGACCGGCATATGGCATCTCGTGACATCGCCCAGGAGATGGGAGTTAGTCACCAAACCATTTTGAACCATCTGCAGAAGGCTGGATACAAAAAAAAAGTTTAATGTTTTCCTTCTGGACCGAATCAACGCCTGCGATATGCTGCTGAAACGGAACGAACTCGTCCCATTCTTGAAGCGGATGGTGACTGGCGACGAAAAATGGATCACATACGACAATATCAAGCGAAAACGGTCGTGGTCGAAGGCCGGTGAATCGTCCCAAATAGTGGCCAAGCCGGGATTGACGGCCAGGAAGGTTTTGCTGTGTGTTTGGTGGGATTGGAAGGGAATCATCCACTATGAGCTGCTCCCATATGGCCAGACGCTTAATTCTACCATCTACTGCGAACAACTGGACCGCTTGAAGCAGGCGATCGACCAGAAGCGTCCAGAATTGGCCAACAGGAAGGGTGTAGTGTTCCACCAGGACAACGCCAGACCACACACTTCGTTGATGACTCGTCAGAAGCTACGGCAGCTCGGATGGGAGGTTTTATCGCATCCACCATATAGCCCGGACGTAGCGCCAAGTGATTACCACCTGTTCCTGTCCATGGCGAATGCCCTTGGTGGTGTGAAGTTGAACTCAAAAGAGGCTTGTGAAAAGTGGCTGTCCGAATTCTTCGCAAATAAGGAGGGGGGCTTCTACGAGGAAGGTATTATGAAGTTGCCGTCTAGATGGAAACAGATCATCGAACAAAACGGCGCATATTTTAACTAAATCCGATCACTGTAACACTTTTTATAAAGCATTGAATGAAGAGCAAAAAAGCGGAAGGAAGATATTTGACAACCTTATATAATGAACGTTTCCACCGTTCCCACGACTTCCCACGACAGTGGAACGTAAAAACTGGAAGTCGGCCGATTTTCAGTGCTCCCACACCCAAATCGTACATTTTTTCAATACAAACGCGTTTATAAGAACATTATTTACCTTTATTTTGCACCTATTATTCAAATTTATGCATTACAAATAAAAAATACACATTTTTCTTAAATTTAGTAAACATTTGATGTTACAATCAATTTAACAAAATAGGTACAGTTTCTTTTAGGTAGATTGGTAGATTAACATGTCTTAGATGTTTGTATTCTGCAACGTTCTATGTACTCTTCGGTTAAGAAGGAATATTCCGTTTTACCAATGTGCTTTTTCAATTTAATACACTTTGCGTATGAGTCATATACAAATTCAAAAACAGTATATGGACAATCAACTGAAGACATGGATTTTTCTATTAATTGTAGCATGGTGAGCAGGAATCGGATGCAAATATGCGGTTTCCACTTTTGATCCTAAAAATATTTATTTAAATTCGTAATTTTTGAATTAAAGAATATAACTTACTTTTGGTAGATTTTTTACTGGCTTCAGCTGTATTGGGCTATGTATGCACCCATCGCTCTCTTTCAATCCGGCACATATATCTGCAGTGTTTGCCAAATATGATTGAAGCCACCAGAGCAAGCATTTGGGATCTTTCCAAATATCCGGCAATCTTGTTTTCCAAAATAGTTTTGTATTGATAAACCTCAATTTGTTAATGTTTTCTATATTTTGCCTATAAAGGATTTGAATACGCATATATGCTTTAATATATAAAATAGTTTTACGTCTAATACGCTCTCTTTGAATACAATCTTACATATCATCAATCTTATGTTTTGAAACTATTCCCATGATTTCTCCAGAGTAAATTAGATCAAATTCTTTGATGGTGGAATGAAAAATTCCACTAATGAATGCATCATCATTTACGGGTACATCGGTATTGGGATGCATGTCAGGATTATCTTGTAATAAAAATTTAATGATGAATGAAGAAAAATATATTATATATTGCAAAAATTACAATTCTATTGTTTATTGCATATAAACTTCTTTCGACTGCCACTAGGGGCTAGATAGAGTAAACTAAATTTGAACAAACATGCCCCCTTAATAGACATGACTATTGGTCTTGACCCCGAAAAATGAATATGCAATTCTCCAGACTCAACAGTATATTAGCAGACTAACAAAAAAAAACTTGAAATATTCCGTTTTCATCTATAAAAGGGGATCGACTGTAGGGTTGCGAACTTTTTAATTCAAAAATTGAAAATCCAATATGTAACCCAACATTCATGGGATCAAAAATTAAATTTTCATTTTTTAATTCCGATTTTCAGATTACTCAACTAATAAAAATATAATTTTTAATCCAAAATGTTTGAGATTACAAATTAAAAATTTTATTTTAAACATGTAAGGTTACAAACCAGTGCTCTAGAGTATTGAAGGATATAGTATTAACTATTTTATTTTATTTTAACGGTATTTGGGATTACATTTTTTTGTATTCTAATCCGGTATTTGGGACTAACAATTAAACATTTTTTTTTTTAAAACAACTGATTTCTACGTTGTCACTACGGGCATAACATTTGATACATTTTGTTTAATACGGGCGGTAAGTACGGAAGGGCGGAACTTCGGTAACTGTTCACATCGTGAAGCATAATGCACTTTGGGGCATTTCGGTGATCACGACCCAAAACGAAGCAACAATAAACTCTTGAGTGGCAACAAATGTACCGCAAGTTAGTACCGACTATAAATGAGTTCCTTTTTGAAGGAATGTTGAATGTTGAAAGAGAATGAATTTTTATAATCGCGATTTTCCTTCGACATATACTTAAACATATTTACGTATGTATGTACAGAAGATAACACAAAATGCCATTTAACAAAAAAAAAACAAAAAACAAGGAAAAACGTTAACTTCGTCTGCTATCCCCCCTACTTTGGAGCCTAGTTGTGGACGATCTCCTTGAGCGGCTGACTAGCAATGGAATCCGCTGTCAGGGATATGCGGATGACATTGTTATCTTAGCTAGGGGAAAATTTGAAGACACACTCTGCGATATCGTTCAGAGGGGATTGGGACTGGCAAAGGGATGATGTATTGGGGTTGGCTTAAGCATCAACCCCGCTAAAACTACAATCATTCCCTTCACCAGACGGAGGTCACTGCCGGGCCTCAGGAGTATATCCCTGGACGGCAGAGTGGTTGAGATGGCCAGCACGATCAAGTACCTGGGCCTCACGCTGGATTCCACACTACGATGGAATCGGCATGTGAACCAGACCTTAACCAAAGCTACTAAAGCACTCATGGTGTGCAACCGACTTTGCTGGAAAATCCTGGGGGTGCTCCCCAAGGACTATCAGGTGGATGTACACCATGATCGTGAGACCGATTATCACGTATGGAGCGGTATCGTGGGGTTCGGAAGCATCGCAGACTTCGGTAGGACTTAAACTGTCGAAGCTGCAAAGACTTGCCTGCATCTGCGTGTCGGGAGCAATGCGAACGTGTCCGACCGCAGCACTGGAAGTCACCTGGTAATCAAACAGACTGCCAAACGAACTCTGCTCCAAATGACAGCAGAGGGAGCTGGCAAAGGGAAGGTAATCTCGTCCCAACAGATGAAAGAGCTAAGTGAAGAAATACCACTAGCCCTTCTCCCAAGGGATAGCATTACCAAAGTAGTAAACTTCAGCAGGAAGTTTCAAGTAACCCTTGGCAGCAAATCTGAGTGGAATGACTCTTCACTGGACCGGCAGTTAAGGGGTAGCACCACCGACGGATCGAAAACGGAGGAGGGGATTGGTGCAGGGGTCGCTGGGCCAAGCACCAAACTCTCCATTCCCATGGGAAGTTTCCCGAGCATTTTCCAAGCCGAGATCTATGCTATAAGTCGGTGTGTAGGGATAAACCTCCAACGCAACTATCGCAATAAAAGTATTGCTATACTCAGCGATAGTCAGGCGGCACTAAAAGCGATCTCTGCCTATGAGGTCAGATCGCTTCTAGTGATGGAGTGTAAAGAACGGCTGAACAGCCTATCTGAGCACAACCGAGTGCACCTTATTTGGGTGCCTGGCCATAGGGGTATAGCTGGGAACGAACTAGCTGACCAGTTAGCCCGCTCTGCAGCCTCTACAAAAATGGTAGGGCCGGAACCATACATAGCGGTTGGTCCACATACCCTCAAAGAGCTCCTCCGAAGGGAGGAAAGAGCAGGCAGGGAGATAAATTGGCAACAACTCCAGGGCATGCACCATGCCAGACTGCTATTGGGGGGTTACGACCTCAAGCGGTTCAAAGCCATAATTAATCTCCCCAGAAACAAATTCCGGCTACTGGCAGCGTTCTACACCGGCCACTGCAGGCTCAAGAAGCACCTCTTTAACATGGGCATAGTCTGCAGACGCAGAATCAAGGCCCTGGGATCCATGTTTCCACACAGGGATCGTATCGCCTCACTAGCACCCAGCAGAATTTTGGAATTTATCAACATGCTGGGCCTAGATGATACGATATGACGAGGCACAATAGACCATAGGTCGCGGTGCATACCTCGAAACTAATCTAATCTAATCTAACAAATGAGCAGCTTCTTAGTGAGAAAAGGACAGCTGCAAAATTTCAGATCGATAGCATAAAAACTGAGGGACTAGTTTGTATATATACAGACAGACGGACAGAGCTAAATCAACTCAGCTCATCATGCTGATCATTTATGCATATATTTTATACGGTCTCCGACGTTTCCTTCTGGGTATTACAAACTTCGTGGCAAACTTAATATACCCTGTTCGGGGTATAAAACAAAGTTGCCAAATATTGTCAACAGATTTTAGTACTTTTAATTGAGTTTTACTTATCAGAGAAACAAGTTTGCTGAAATTTACTATGAAATTTAACGGTGCTTGAATTATCAGTTCTCCATCTGCAGTCAGAGATATGAAAAACGCCACAATACCGTGTAGCAAAAAATGTTCTGTCGTTATATGTATTTGCCTCCAAACGATACGGTATAGCCATGATGTTGCTTAAGCACCCACGGTTACTCAGAACTAATTTTCGTTTTGAATTTTGTCGTTGCTGATATGACACGTCGTCCTCGGTATTTAATGACTGATGTGGTGTTTGGTTTTCAGAGCCTTGCGGTTGGAGAACATTTTGTTTTGTGTCCAATACATATTTTTGGGTAATATCCAACATATTTGAAAACTCCCAACGTCGCCGGAAGATATGTTGCTCAGATCCCTTTTTCAAATCTATTGGATAGGAGCAAGGTTACGGCAATTTAAAATATAGTAAACGCGCATCACTGTAATTTCCTCCACAACTTTGGGAAGCGTAGACTTTCTGTATTTTCGGTCGACTCAGATAAAATGGTGGTAAACTATTCTCATTAGTGAGTACACTTGCTTGCAATTCGACAAGCACTTCGTACTCGTTGTAATTTGCGGAAGTAGCCATTTTAACAATAAATGATGAAGCTATAATATGAATACTTTTATGTTCTATAACTTAGAAATCACGAAATCGTTGCAACAATTAAAGTGAACAATTCCGAATGAATTCGCCTTTGTCTTGATTATATTATACATATTTATATACTTATATTATACATTATACATACATCCGCTGAATGTAATCAGAGCTTTAAATATCATATTTGATTCATGGTAATGGTTTTGGTGGTGAATCATGATTCAATTATAAAAGGTTGTATCGACAGTCCAAAAACAACAATTTTTCAAAAGTAATCACCCATTTTGCTTTGAATTGTTTTTATTTTATGATTCAAAAATAAATTTTTCAATGATTTAAAACCAAGAAAGCGAGTTTTTTGAGTAATAACTGAATACGCATGGATTGTAAATCACACAAAAGCATTAAATTGTTAACAGAAAATTCATAAGAAAAACATAAAACATTTTTTTTTGACAATATGGATACAAACACTTATTTCGTAAGAGGAAGCACATTTCCTATCGACACAACCTTTTATCAGAGAACGTAAAATATAGAGAAGGTCCAATTACGGACCAGCGTGTGAATTGTAAAAACCTAACAAAATGCGATGAGCTGTTTCTTTACTCTTTTGGCTTATATTTTTATACGCGTATATGCAATCATATTTATTGATATGAATAACATTTTGCGAATTTTTATGAAAACATGCAAAACTGATAACATTCTAATAAAATTATGTAATTTTAAAAATATTATATATAGTCAATTTGGCAATTTAATGATTTTATTTAGTTTTTACATAATATACTTTCCTAATAGAGATTAAATTTATTACAATATATGTATATGTACATATGTACATCTTTTATTATATTAATCTTATATATAATCATATGTACATATATCTGCACAAGCACATTTGAATGTGCGGATTCAGAAATTCAAATCATAATTTTATCATATATCAACACAATATATGTGCGCGCATTGATTTATATGTACACACATATACATATGTATGTATAAATGACATTGCCGAACAAATAATGTATACACAAACCAGAGAACGTATATCATATTGTATGTATTTTACGTTCTCTGGTTTAAAGTTGTACCAGAGAACGTAAAATACATACAATATGATATACGTTCTCTGGATATACGTTCTCTGGTTGTACTCACGCTGATTCAGATGATTCACGCATCTATATTGCAGTCTACGTCCCTCAGTGGAATTTACTGTTGAAATGTTG
Source organism: Bactrocera oleae (assembly GCF_042242935.1). Lineage (NCBI taxonomy): Eukaryota > Metazoa > Arthropoda > Insecta > Diptera > Tephritidae > Bactrocera > Bactrocera oleae. The sequence goes on from NC_091536.1 coordinate 74,196,873, forward strand.
ACATGTTCTGAGTCTAGTAGGGATCAAGTTTTATATTTTAAACACTGCACAATAACTATGGATTTTGTTTTAACACAAATAATGAACACAACTAATAAAATGAAAAGCTTTAAGAAAAAAAATATGTTCAAAAATATCCCAAAGAATGGGAAAAAGATGATAGGTTGAAAGATTTTTTTATATTAATTATTATTTTAACTAATTAATTAATGAATTAAGTAATTTTTATTTATGAATTAATTTTTTATTATTTAATTGATTTTAATTATTTCGATTTTAGCTTTAGGGGCTTTTGTTTTATATTTAAAGACTTTTATTAAATGCTATCATGCTAACATAAATGAATTAATTTTTAAAGAGAATTGCTAAAAAAGAGAGAATTTATAACATGGATAAAATTTATTGTAACTTTAACATATATGTACATCTTACTCATTCACTTAGTCATCAGTCATTGTTATTGAATATCAGCCTGTTGAACCAGAAAACATAGTGAAAGAAGTTCTTTGATGTAGACGACGTTGAACTGTGCTTTTTGGTGCTTATTATATATATTCTATTGTATAATCTAGATTTACAATGTTATTATCACTTGTCCCTTTCGACAAAAGTTCGTGGTGAATGAATTCAAGTTCATTTTATTGGGAATAAACTTTATATAAAAGAAAGAAAAACAATGCCTATCAATAATTCAAGCGATGACTTTAAAGAGCTGATGAAATTACGGCCAAGTGAAATTACCGATGATAAGCAGCCAACATTTTACCTGGCCCGCCCACAAATCCTTAATATTTACTCTTGCCGGGGCCTTAATAGCAATAACAACGACGTGCATCTTTCGTATTTTAAAAAGCCAACATCATATCCACTGGATTTAAATGAAGGATTCGATCAATTCATTTTCAGGCAGATGAATAAATTTGGGCTTAATAAAGTAGAAAAATACGTTATAGAAAACGATGAAAACATTCTGCAGCCGGATGCACATACACCATCCGGATCTCGGCAGACACAATATGATTCTAAACGCAGAGTGATTTTATGTCAACGTGGAGTCTTGACAGACATTATGCTTATACCATATCCTCTAAATGGACCGCGTAATACGACGTTTCTGGTTACAAAATATTGTGGCGCATTTCACATGCAAGAAAAATGTACGATAACTAATTTTGAACAAAGGGCTGCATATCATACATATCATCAAAAATTTATGCAGTTATGCTTTTCTGGTGAGTATCCTGATTACTTGCTCGTATGATTTCATACGAACAAAAATCATTGAAGTCATTTGGCAGTAGAATTTGCAAATAACCTTACACCTAGGATTCCTTTATATCTAATCACAGCACTGCATTCCGTACGATTACAGGACGTCTCCTGATGAGCCCTGTAAAACACCTACATAGGGAGGCTTGCATGCTTCTAGTTAGGGAACGCAATGCACTCCTCTCCAAGCAGTTTCTGTAGTCGTCTCCTTGGAGCGGAACCCCCTCCTAGGAGCATCAAGTGGTCATTCTTTGCTTACGTCGAGGATATTGAACAATACGCCGACCGAACTACGGACGCAATAACTTTAGACACGCACTGACCGTCATTCACAGTGGAGCCGTTAACACCTTCACCGACTCCCTCGCAGGGAATGGTGTACTAGGTGTTAAACCACCACCCGTAGCAGACGAAGAGCTTCAGTTGCCGGGAGAATCTAGATTCGTCCTTGCGCAACTTCGTTCTGGATATTGTAGCAGGTTAAACTCCTACTTATCTACAATTGTTCTCGACATACCAAATATACCTATATATATATGTCCGGTGTGCAATGCATTTCTGCATGACTCAAACAACCTCTTTGCATACGAAATGAATCCCACTGATTTAACCTCTCTATGGTCCGACTTTGTCAACACGTTTCTTGGACCTGCCGTTAGATGACTTCCATGACAACCAATTTGAACCCTACCCCCCAGCTGGGATTAGATAACCGCTCCAACAACAACTGTAGTTATAACTAACAGAGTACTTACATGTACAACACACATACATATATGCTATATATAATATTTACATGGAAGACTCTAAATAATTTAAGCTTTTAATTTTATGATATTTAGATAGTCCAAATTCGGAATCTGAAATCGATAAACCTATTGATGACAATAACCCAATTTCTTGTATCATTAAAACCTCAATGAAAGAATTTGATCTAATCTATTCAGCAGAGATCGCTGGTATTATGTCTGATCGCAAGGTTGAAAACACGTAAGTTCTATTTCAATATTGTTAAATTTAGAATCTAAACTGATGGAAATTTGTACTTGTATAAAAATTAAATTGTCCAAAACCAAAAATATGAATAAACAAATTCGCAACACTAACCAAAACACATTAAAGTGGCTTATAAAAAAACACTTTTGATAAAAATTTTATTAATTATTGATATGTATATTTATATAATAATACATTTGTCGCTAATGATGTACTTAAACCTTTTTAGTCCTAACACGGAAGAAATTAATAGACTTCGATTCATAATGACTAAGCAATTGAATAAAAATAATTGGAACGGAGATATTTTAGATCATCCAAGGTGTTTGCTCTGGTGGCTACAGGCGTATTTAGCTAAGACAAGCGATATTTGCATTGGCCTGAGAGATCAGAACGGCATTGTGTGCACTCCAGTACAAGTCACGCGAGTTGAGGAGATGGCAAAAGTAAAAATATTAATTGTAATATTCTGTTTTCAAATTATCTATATATTGTTAACATTTTAGAATCGTAAATGGAAACCGCACGTTTGTATACGTTTTCTACACTCCGTACTTAAATTGGTAGAGAAAACAATGGCGCAAGTAGATTGTCCATATACAGTCTACGAGTTTGACTCCTCCACAAGATGTATTAAATTCAAAGTCCATGCAGGCAAAACAGATCTCTCTTTCCTTTCAGATGATTATATAAAGAAATTTAAACAGCGTACTTCGCACTAAAAACATTATACATATAATATCCATGCTATATCACATAATACACATAATAAGTATATACTTACATACAAACATATGTACATTTATATGAATGATAACGTTTTTATATTATTAATAACTAAACAGAGAAATTGTTAATGCAATAAATTAAAGGTTTTATTTAGCATAGTTAGAATGACCCGTTGCTTTTTAAGCTAATTTCATAATACCCTTTTCATCCGTATCAACCAAGCTCTCGTTGCTTCTGGTCGTTCTGGAGTTATTATCAATGTGTATGGCCTGGAGTTGTCTCGAAGGAACACAATTCCTCCGCTATTTGTCTAAGGTGGCTGGATTATTACTTCCTTTAGACGGCCCAATTGGTTGTTGTTGTTGTTGTTGTAACGATTATCTAATCCCCGTTTGGGTGATAAATTCTAGATTTGTTGTCGTCGAGGTCATCTAACGGAAGGCCCAGGAAACGAGCTGTTTCGACGGGGTCGGACCATAGAGAGAGGGGTGTTAGATGAGTGGGGTTTGTTGGGCATGCAAAGAGGTGGTTAGTGTCATGCGGAGACTCATTGCATGCAGGACATGTGTTTGGTATGTCAGGGTCTATTCTGGATAGGTAGGAGTTTAAACTGCTACAGTATCCAGAACGAAGTTGCGCGAGGGTCACTCTAGATTCGCGAGGCAACTCGAGCTCTGTGTCTGCAATGGGTGGTGGTTTGACTCGTATTACGCCATTCACTGAGAGGGAGTCGGTAAAGGTGTTAATTGCTCCACTGTGAATGGCGGTCAGTGCCTGTCTGAAGTTAGTTACGTCCGAAGTCTGGTCGGCGTACTGTCTAATGTCGTCGACGTAGTCAAGGAAGGACCTCTTGATGTTCCTAGGAGGCGGCTCCGCTACAAGCAGGCGACTGCAGGGGTGGTTTCTGCGAAAACATCCCAGCAGAAACTGCTTGGAGAGGAGCTCGTTATGTTCCTTAACCGGAAGCATACGGGCCTCGCTATGTAGATGTTCGATTGGAGACATCAAGAGGCATCCCGTGATAGTCCGGAGTGCAGTGTTCTGACAAGTCTGAAGCTTCTTCTTCTGCGTGTCACTGCATCCAGGCGACCATATTGCGGCTGCATAATTGAGGACCGGCCGGCCGATTGCCTTGTATGTTGCCAACAACGTTTCTTTGTCTTTTCCCCATGAGCTGCCGGCAAGCGACTTGAGGATTTTGTTGCGGCTCTGTACTTTGGCAGTTATCGCGGTCGTATGAGGAGTGAAAGAGCACAGACTGTCCAAAGTGACGCCTAAAATTTTAGGGTTATTTACTGTCGGAATTTTTGTGTCATCGACTGAAATGTTCAGGTCCAGTCTGTACTCCTTCGTCCAATTGGTGAAGATGGTCGCTGTGGATTTAGTGGGGGAGAGTGTTAGGTTCCTTGCAGAAAAGAAGCGAGAAAGATCGGAGAGGTAGCCGTTTACTTTTGAACACATGCCATCGATTCCATTGCCCAACGTCAATATCGTACAGTCATCTGCGTACGAGGTCATTGAAATTCCCGCTGGTGGCTGGGGGAGTTTTGAAATATAGAAATTAAACAGTAGCGGGGAGAGGACACCGCCCTGCGGAACCCCCTGTTTAATTTTCCTGAGTTTGGAGTTTTGACCTCGAAATAGTACGGATGAGTGCCGACCGCTCAGGTAGTTCATGGTCCACCGCTTCAGCCCTGGAGGGAGCGGTGATTGTTCCAGGTCCTCAAGTAGCGTTGCGTGATTGACTGTGTCAAAAGCTTTTGACAAGTCCAACACTACGAGGATTGTCCTCTCGCAGGGTGGCTTCTGGTTCAGGCCATGAACTATCTGGGCGTTTATGACGCTAAGTGCTGTGGTGGTACCAGAGAACGTATATCATAGAGAAGGTTCACAGTGCGGCCATTAGCAAAATATTTCATGCTTCGCAGGGGAACTGAAAAAGATGAGCGTGTTTCTCTGCACGGAAAAATATTTGAAAATTGTAAATTTAAATTGTAAAATATTTTAAATCGACAAAAGCTTTGTTGCCAGTTTTGTCAATTTTTTCTGTGTTTTGTGGGCTTGCGTGGTTGCAACTTTTCCCTTCCAGAGGGAATATCAGAAATTTGTTCAATTTATGATTTTTAGCTTTTGCCATCGTCGCGAAAAGAAGCTTGTGGGCAAACGCATGCTCGGGGAGATGAGAGGGTGTCTGTTTTTATGAATGAAGCGAGGTTGCTTGTTGAAAGTACGCCTGCGTTCATGAATGAAAATGTTGTTGTTGTGTGATTTACTATAAATTTGGGCTTCGCCTATTTGGCTGACATATTGACTTGTGACCATTGTTGTTTTTGTAGAACAATGTTTTTAGTTTTTGCGGGTGACATATTTACATGTGTACGGATATTCATATGTATGTATGTTTGTTTGTGTATGCATTATTTGTTGTATAATTTATTGATAAGTGATAAAATTATGATTTGCATTTCTGAATCCGTACATTAAAATGTGCATGTGCAGATATACATACATATGACTATATAAGATTAATTTGATAAAAGATGTATGTATATGAAATTACAAGAAAGATATTAAGAGATCACATTAATCCACCTGATGCACCACGGGAATCGTATGTAAAATTTGGCCTGCATTTACTTGTACGCTTGTATACATGCTAACCTTACAGATTTATATCACATTATCGACTGAATAAAGACGCAATATGACATTTTGTGTTTTATTCTTATGTTTTCTCTTATAGAAATCATCATAAACTAAATCGTAACAATAATATAAATTATTTTCTTAACTTACACTCCAAGTCTGTTAACGGCTATCCTCTTGTTTTGTTTCTGATAACAAAACCGATAAATTGGTTTCCGCGACACCCAAAACCGATACAATTTCTGCTTCGAACGTCAAATCAATAATATCTGAATTCATGACACCTACTACATTTTTTGATCGGTTTCAATTCTGATTTCGACAACTAACGTATTTTACAACACGCCTGAATAAAGTGAACGTATATATCTTTTGTTTGTGAAAAAATATACACATTTAATTTTTTTCTCACACTACACACCGAAATGTATATAAGTACATATGTCGGCTAGTGAGCGAAAACAACCACATATGCATTGCTACAATGTTTTTATGGCTGGAAGTATTCTCTTCAAAAATTCGCAATCCAGGTCACATGACAGTATATACGAGTACTTTCCTTCGTTATCAACTATTGAAACTTTTTATTAAACATGACGTATATAAGTATTTTTGAAGGCTTGAAGCTACATACAATAAATTGTTTATGAATGAATATAAGGCATGTCAATATCTCCCTTCCGCTTTTTTGTCTTTTGAATTTCGCGGCTATGTACAAAGCGCTACAGAGCTCGTATCTGGCAACTCTATACATAATTTGAAAGCCTACAAAACAACGCTATGCATGATTAGTTTGAATATTGCGTTCAACAGTTATAGACGTGTAAACATGGAGTTCACTAACGCCGAAATTCGCGCTATTTTAAAGTTTTCCTTCGTTAAAGGCAAATCCGCTAGAGAAACGTTCCGTGAGATTAATGGTGTTTTGGGGGATGGTACTCTATCACTTCGAACCGCGGAGGAATGGTTTCGACGATTCAGAGCTGGTGAAAACGACACCATGGATAAGACAAATACCGATCAAATCATGGAATACATCGAGTTAGACCGGCATATGGCATCTCGTGACATCGCCCAGGAGATGGGAGTTAGTCACCAAACCATTTTGAACCATCTGCAGAAGGCTGGATACAAAAAAAAAGTTTAATGTTTTCCTTCTGGACCGAATCAACGCCTGCGATATGCTGCTGAAACGGAACGAACTCGTCCCATTCTTGAAGCGGATGGTGACTGGCTACGAAAAATGGATCACATACGACAATATCAAGCGAAAACGGTCGTGGTCGAAGGCCGGTGAATCGTCCCAAATAGTGGCCAAGCCGGGATTGACGGCCAGGAAGGTTTTGCTGTGTGTTTGGTGGGATTGAAAGGGAATCATCCACTATGAGCTGCTCCCATATGGCCAGACGCTTAATTCTACCATCTACTGCGAACAACTGGACCGCTTGAAGCAGGCGATCGACCAGAAGCGTCCAGAATTGGCCAACAGGAAGGGTGTAGTGTTCCACTAGGACAACGCCAGACCACACACTTCGTTGATGACTCGTCAGAAGCTACGGCAGCTCGGATGGGAGGTTTTATCGCATCCACCATATAGCCCGGACGTAGCGCAAAGTGATTACCACCTGTTCCTGTCCATGGCGAATGCCCTTGGTGGTGTGAAGTTGAACTCAAAAGAGGCTTGTGAAAAGTGGCTGTCCGAATTCTTCGCAAATAAGGAGGGGGGCTTCTACGAGGAAGGTATTATGAAGTTGCCGTCTAGATGGAAACAGATCATCGAACAAAACGGCGCATATTTTAACTAAATCCGATCACTGTAACACTTTTTATAAAGAATTGAATGAAGAGCAAAAAAGCGGAAGGGAGATATTTGACAACCTTATATAATGAACGTTTCCACCGTTCCCACGACTTCCCACGACAGTGGAACGTAAAAACTGGAAGTCGGCCGATTTTCAGTGCTCCCACACCCAAATCGTACATTTTGTCAATACAAACGCGTTTATAAGAATATTATTTACCTTTATTTTGCACCTATTATTCAAATTTATGCATTACAAATAAAAAATACACATTTTTCTTAAATTTAGTAAACATTTGATGTTACAATCAATATAACAAAAGAGGTACAGTTTCTTTTAGGTAGATTGGTAGATTAACATGTCTTAGATGTTTGTATTCTGCAACGTTCTATGTACTCTTCGGTTAAGAAGGAATATTCCGTTTTACCAATGTGCTTTTTCAATTTAATACACTTTGCGTATGAGTCATATACAAATTCAAAAACAGTATATGGACAATCAACTGAAGACATGGATTTTTCTATTATTTGTAGCATGGTGAGCAGGAATCAGATGCAAATATGCGGTTTCCACTTTTGATTCTAAAAATATTTAATTAAATTCGTAATTTTTGAATTAAAGAATATAACTTACTTTTGGTAGATTTTTTACTGGCTTCAGCTGTATTGGGCTATGTATGCACCCATCGCTCTCTTTTAATCCGGCAGATATATCTGCAGTGTTTGCCAAATATGATTGAAGCCACCAGAGCAAGCATTTGGGATCTTTCCAAATATCCGGCAATCTTGTTTTCCAAAATAGTTTTGTATTGATAAACCTCAATTTGTTAATGTTTTCTATATTTTGCCTATAAAGGATTTGAATACGCATATATGCTTTAATATATAAAATAGTTTTACGTCTAATACGCTCTCTTTGAATACAATCTTACATATCATCAATCTTATGATTTGAAACTATTCCCATGATTTCTCCAGAGTAAATTAGATCAAATTCTTTGATGGTGGAATGAAAAATTCCACTAATGAATGCATCATCATTTACGGGTACATCGGTATTGGGATGCATGTCAGGATTATCTTGTAATAAAAATTTAATGATGAATGAAGAAAAATATATTATATATTGCAAAAATTACAATTCTATTGTTTATTGCATATAAACTTCTTTCGACTGCCACTAGGGGCTAGATAGAGTAAACTAAATTTGAACAAACATGCCCCCTTAATAAACATGACTATTGGTCTTGACCCCGGAAAATGAATATGCAATTCTCCAGACTCAACAGTATATTAGCAGACTAACAAAAAAAAACTTGAAATATTCCGTTTTCATCTATAAAAGTGGATCGACTGTAGGGTTGCGAACTTTTTAATTCAAAAATTGAAAATCCAATATGTAACCCAACATTCATGGGATCAAAAATTAAAATTTCATTTTTTAATTCCGATTTTCAGATTACTCATCTAATAAAAATATAATTTTTAATCCAAAATGTTTGAGATTACAAATTAAAAATTTTATTTTAAACATGTAAGGTTACAAACCAGTGCTCTAGAGTATTGAAGGATATAGTATTAACTATTTTATTTTATTTTAACGGTATTTGGGATTACATTTTTTTGTATTCTAATCCGGTATTTGGGACTAACAATTAAACATTTTTTTTTTAAACACAACTGATTTCTACGTTGTCACTACGGGCATAACATTTGATACATTTTGTTTAATACGGGCGGTAAGTACGGAAGGGCGGAACGTCGGTAACTGTTCACATCGTGAAGCATAATGCACTTTGGGGCATTTCGGTGATCACGACCCAAAACGAAGCAACAATAAACTCTTGAGTGGCAACAAATGTACCGCAAGTTAGTACCGACCATAAATGAGTTCCTTTTTGAAGGAATGTTGAATGTTGAAAGAGAATGAATTTTTATAATCGCGATTTTCCTTCGACATATACTTAAACATATTTACGTATGTATGTACAGAAGATAACACAAAATGCCATTTAACAAAAAAAAAAAAAAAACAAGGAAAAACGTTAACTTCGGCTGCTATCCCCCCTACTTTGGAGCCTAGTTGTGGACGATCTCCTTGAGCGGCGGACTAGCAATGGAATCCGCTGTCAGGGATATGCGGATGACATTGTTATCTTAGCTAGGGGAAAATTTGAAGACACACTCTGCGATATCGTTCAGAGGGGATTGGGACTGGCAAAGGGATGGTGTATTGGGGTTGGCTTAAGCATCAACCCCGCTAAAACTACAATCATTCCCTTCACCAGACGGAGGTCACTGCCGGGCCTCAGGAGTATATCCCTGGACGGCAGAGTGGTTGAGATGGCCAGCACGGTCAAGTACCTGGGCCTCACGCTGGATTCCACACTACGATGGAATCGGCATGTGAACCAGACCTTAACCAAAGCTACTAAAGCACTCATGGTGTGCAACCGACTTTGCTGGAAAATCCTGGGGATGCTCCCCAAGGACTATCAGGTGGATGTACACCATGATCGTGAGACCGATTATCACGTATGGAGCGGTATCGTGGGGTTCGGAAGCATCGCAGACTTCGGTAGGACTTAAACTGTCGAAGCTGCAAAGACTTGCCTGCATCTGCGTGTCGGGAGCAATGCGAACGTGTCCGACCGCAGCACTGGAAGTCACCTGGTAATCAAACAGACTGCCAAACGAACTCTGCTCCAAATGACGGCAGAGGGAGCTGGCAAAGGGAAGGTAATCTCGTCCCAACAGATGAAAGAGCTAAGTGAAGAAATACCACTAGCCCTTCTCCCAAGGGATAGCATTACCAAAGTAGTAAACTTCAGCAGGAAGTTTCAAGTAACCCTTGGCAGCAAATCTGAGTGGAATGACTCTTCACTGGACCGGCTGTTAAGGGGTGGCACCATCAAGTGGTACACCGACGGATCGAAAACGGAGAAGGGGATTGGTGCAGGGGTCGCTGGGCCAAGCACCAAACTCTCCATTCCCATGGGAAGTTTCCCGAGCATTTTCCAAGCCGAGGTCTATGCTATAAGTCGGTGTGTAGGGATAAACCTCCAACGCAACTATCGCAATAAAAGTATTGCTATACTCAGCGATAGTCAGGCGGCACTAAAAGCGATCTCTGCCTATGAGGTCAGATCGCTTCTAGTGATGGAGTGTATAGAACGGCTGAACAGCCTATCTGAGCACAACCGAGTGCACCTTATTTGGGTGCCTGGCCATAGGGGTATAGCTGGGAACGAACTAGCTGACCAGTTAGCCCGCTCTGCAGCCTCTACAAAAATGGTAGGGCCGGAACCATACATAGCGGTTGGTCCACATACCCTCAAAGAGCTCCTCCGAAGGGAGGAAAGAGCAGGCAGGGAGATACATTGGCAACAACTCCAGGGCATGCACCATGCCAGACTGCTATTGGGGGGTTACGACCTCAAGCGGTTCAAAGCCATAATTAATCTCCCCAGAAACAAATTCCGGCTACTGGCAGCGTTCTACACCGGCCACTGCAGGCTCAAGAAGCACCTCTTTAACATGGGCATAGCCTCTTCTGCAAACTGCCGGTTCTGCGACATAGAGCCGGAAACCCCTGAGCATCTGCTGATGAACTGCACAGCAGTCTGCAGACGCAGAATCAAGGCCCTGGGATCCATGTTTCCACCCAGGGATCGTATCGCCTCACTAGCACCCAGCAGAATTTTGGAATTTATCAACATGCTGGGCCTAGATGATACGATATGACTTAGGGGAGGGCACAATAGACCATAGGTCGCGGTGCATACCTCGAAACTAATCTAATCTAATCTAACAAATGAGCAGCTTCTTAGTGAGAAAAGGACAGCTGCAAAATTTCAGATCGATAGCTTAAAAACTGAGGGACTAGTTCGCGTATATACAGACAGACGGACAGAGCTAAATCAACTCAGCTCATCATGCTGATCATTGATGCATATATTTTATACGGTCTCCGACGTTTCCTTCTGGGTATTACAAACTTCGTGGCAAACTTAATATACCCTGTTCGGGGTATAAAACAAAGTTGCCAAATATTGTCAACAGATTTTAGTACTTTTAATTGAGTTTTACTTATCAGAGAAACAAGTTTGCTGAAATTTACTATGAAATTTAACGGTGCTTGAATTATCAGTTCTCCATCTGCAGTCAGAGATATGAAAAACGCCACAATACCGTGTAGCAAAAAATGTTCTGTCGTTATATGTATTTGCCTCCAAACGATACGGTATAGCCATGATGTTGCTTAAGCACCCACGGTTACTCAGAACTAATTTTCGTTTTGAATTTTGTCGTTGCTGATATGACACGTCGTCCTCGGTATTTAATGACTGATGTGGTGTTTGGTTTTCAGAGCCTTGCGGTTGGAGAACATTTTGTTTTGTGTCCAATACATATTTTTGGGTAATATCCAACATATTTGAAAACTCCCAACGTCGCCGGAAGATATGTTGCTCAGATCCCTTTTTCAAATCTATTGGATAGGAGCAAGGTTACGGCAATTTAAAATATAGTAAACGCGCATCACTGTAATTTCCTCCACAACTTTGGGAAGCGTAGACTTTCTGTATTTTCGGTCGACTCAGATAAAATGGTGGTAAACTATTCTCATTAGTGAGTACACTTGCTTGCAATTCGACAAGCACTTCGTACTCGTTGTAATTTGCGGAAGTAGCCATTTTAACAATAAATGATGAAGCTATAATATGAATACTTTTATGTTCTATAACTTAGAAATCACGAAATCGTTGCAACAATTAAAGTGAACAATTCCGAATGAATTCACCTTTGTCTTGATTATATTATACATATTTATATACTTATATTATACATTATACATACATCCGCTGAATGTAATCAGAGCTTTAAATATCATATTTGATTCATGGTAATGGTTTTGGTGGTGAATCATGATTCAATTATAAAAGGTTGTATCGACAGTCCAAAAACAACAATTTTTCAAAAGTAATCACCCATTTTGCTTTGAATTGTTTTTATTTTATGATTCAAAAATAAAATTTTCAATAATTTCAAACAAAGAAAGCGAGTTTTTTGAGTAATAACTGAATACGCATGGATTGTAAATCACACAAAAGCATTAAATTGTTAACAGAAAATTCATAAGAAAAACATAAAACATTTTTTTTTGACAATATGGGTACAAACACTTATTTCGTAAGAGGAAGCACATTTCCTATCGACACAACCTTTTATCAGAGAACGTAAAATATAGAGAAGGTCCAATTACGGACCAGCGTGTGAATTGTAAAAACCTAACAAAATGCGATGAGCTGTTTCTTTACTCATTTGGCTTATATTTTTATACGCGTATATGCAATCATATTTATTGATATGAATATCATTTTGCGAATTTTTATGAAAACATGCAAAACTGATAACATTCTAATAAAATTATGTAATTTTAAAAATATTATATATAGTCAATTTGGCAATTTAATGATTTTATTTAGTTTTTACATAATATACTTTCCTAATAGAGATTAAATTTATTACAATATATGTATATGTACATATGTACATCTTTTATCATATTAATCTTATATATAATCATATGTACATATATCTGCACAAGCACATTTGAATGTGCGGATTCAGAAATTCAAATCATAATTTTATCATATATCAACACAATATATGTGCGCGCATTGATTATATGTACACACATATACATATGTATGTATAAATGACATTGCCGAACAAATAATGTATACACAAACCAGAGAACGTATATCCAGAGAACGTATATCATATTGTATGTATTTTACGTTCTCTGGTACAACTTTAAACCAGAGAACGTAAAATACATACAATATGATATACGTTCTCTGGATATACGTTCTCTGGTTGTACTCACGCTGATTCAGATGATTCACGCATCTATATTGCAGTCTACGTCCCTCAGTGGAATTTACTGTTGAAATGTTGACATGTTCTGAGTCTAGTAGGGATCAAGTTTTATATTTTAAACACTGCACAATAACTATGGATTTTGTTTTAACACAAATAATGAACACAACTAATAAAATGAAAAGCTTTAAGAAAAAAAAATATGTTCAAAAATATCCCAAAGAATGGGAAAAAGATGATAGGTTGAAAGATTTTTTTATATTAATTATTATTTTAACTAATTAATTAATGAATTAATTAATTTTTATTTATGAATTAATTTTTTATTATTTAATTGATTTTAATTATTTCGATTTTAGCTTTAGGGGCTTTTATTAAATGCTATCATGCTAACATAAATGAATTAATTTTTAAAGAGAATTGCTAATAAAGAGAGAATTTATAACATGGATAAAATTTATTGTAACTTTAACATACATATGAAATATAAATGGGGATGCCCCTTCTTGTTATACTTTATCTTTGAAATTTAATTACACATATATGTACATCTTACTCATTCACTTAGTCATCAGTCATTGTTATTGAATATCAGCCTGTTGAACCAGAAAACATAGTGAAAGAAGTTCTTTGATGTAGACGACGTTGAACTGTGCTTTTTGGTGCTTATTATATATATTCTATTGTATAATCTAGATTTACAATGTTATTATCACTTGTCCCTTTCGACAAAAGTTCGTGGTGAATGAATTCAAGTTCATTTTATTGGGAATAAACTTTATATAAAAGAAAGAAAAACAATGCCTATCAATAATTCAAGCGATGACTTTAAAGAGCTGATGAAATTACGGCCAAGTGACATTACCGATGATAAGCAGCCAGCATTTAACCTGGCCCGCCCACAAATCCTTAATATTTACTCTTGCCGGGGCCTTAATAGCAATAACAACGACGTGCATCTTTCGTATTTTAAAAAGCCAACATCATATCCACTGGATTTAAATGAAGGATTCGATCAATTCATTTTCAGGCAGATGAATAAATTTGGGCTTAATAAAGTAGAAAAATACGTTATAGAAAACGATGAAAACATTCTGCAGCCGGATGCACATACACCATCCGGATCTCGGCAGACACAATATGATTCTAAACGCAGAGTGATTTTATGTCAACGTGGAGTCTTGACAGACATTATGCTTATACCATATCCTCTAAATGGACCGCGTAATACGACGTTTCTTGTTACAAAATATTGTGGCGCATTTCACATGCAAGAAAAATGTACGATAACTAATTTTGAACAAAGGGCTGCATATCATACATATCATCAAAAATTTATGCAGTTATGCTTTTCTGGTGAGTATCCTGATTACTTGCTCGTATGATTTCATACGAACAAAAAGCATTGAAGTCATTTGGCAGTAGAATTTGCAAATAACCTTACACCTAGGATTCCTTTATATCTAATCACAGCACTGCATTCCGTACGATTACAGGACGTCTCCTGATGAGCCCTGTAAAACACCTACATAGGGAGGCTTGCATGCTTCTAGTTAAGGAACACAATGCACTCCTCTCCAAGCAGTTTCTGTAGTCGTCTCCTTGGAGCGGAACCCCCTCCTAGGAGCATCAAGTGGTCATTCTTTGCTTACGTCGAGGATATTGAACAATACGCCGACCGAACTACGGACGCAATAACTTTAGACACGCACTGACCGCCATTCACAGTGGAGCCGTTAACACCTTCACCGACTCCCTCGCAGGGAATGGTGTACTTGCCGGGAGAATCTAGATTCGTCCTTGCGCAACTTCGTTCTGGATATTGTAGCAGGTTAAACTCCTACTTATCTACAATTGTTCCCGACATACCAAATATATATATATATGTCCGGTGTGCAATGCATTTCTGCATGACTCAAACAACCTCTTTGCATACGAAATGAATCCCACTGATTTAACCTCTCTATGGTCCGACTTTGTCAACACGTTTCTTGGACCTGCCGTTAGATGACTTCCATGACAACCAATTTGAACCCTACCCCCCAGCTGAGATTAGATAACCGCTCCAACAACAACTGTAGTTATAACTAACAGAATACTCACATGTACAACACACATACATATATGCTATATATAATATTTACATGGAAGACTCTAAATAATTTAAGCTTTTAATTTTATGATATTTAGATAGTCCAAATTCGGAACCTGAAATCGATAAACCTGTTGATGACAATAACCCAATTTTTTGCATCATTAAAACCTCAATGAAAGAATTTGATCTAATCTATTCAGCAGAGATCGCTGGTATTATGTCTGATCGCAAGGTTGAAAACACGTAAGTTCTATTTCAATATTGTTAAATTTAGAATCTAAACTGATGGAAATTTGTACTTGTATAAAAATTAAATTGTCCAAAACCAAAAATATGAGTAAACAAATTCGCAACACTAACCAAAACACATTAAAGTGGCTTATAAAAAAACACTTTTGATAAAAATTTTATTAATTATTGATATGTATATTTATATAATAATACATTTGTCGCTAATGATGTACTTAAACCTTTTTAGTCCTAACACGGAAGAAATTAATAGACTTCGATTCATAATGACTAAGCAATTGAATAAAAATAATTGGAACGGAGATATTTTAGATCATCCAAAGTGTTTGCTCTGGTGGCTACAGGCGTATTTAGCTAAGACAAGCGATATTTGCATTGGCCTGAGAGATCAGAACGGCATTGTGTGCACTCCAGTACAAGTCACGCGAGTTGAGGAGATGGCAAAAGTAAAAATATTAATTGTAATATTCTGTTTTCAAATTATCTATATATTGTTAACATTTTAGAATCGTAAATGGAAACCGCACGTTTGTATACGTTTTCTACACTCCGTACTTAAATTGGTAGAGAAAACAATGGCGCAAGTAGATTGTCCATATACAGTCTACGAGTTTGACTCCTCCACAAGATGTATTAAATTCAAAGTCCATGCAGGCAAAACAGATCTCTCTTTCCTTTCAGATGATTATATAAAGAAATGTAAACAGCGTACTTCGCACTAAAAACATTATACATATAATATCCATGCTATATCACATAATACACGTATGGATAAGTATATACTTACATACAAACATATGTACATTTATATGAATGATAACGTTTTTATATTATTAATAACTAAACAGAAAAATTGTTAATGCAATAAATTAAAGGTTTTATTTAGCATAGTTAGAATGACCCGTTGCTTTTTTAAGCTAATTTCATAATACCCTTTTCATCCGTATCAACCAAGCTCTCGTTGCTTCTGGTCGTTCTGGAGTTATTATCAATGTGTATGGCCTGGAGTTGTCTCGAAGGAACACAATTCCTCCGCTATTTGTCTAAGGTGGCTGGATTATTACTTCCTTTAGACGGCCCAATTGGTTGTTGTTGTTGTTGTTGTAACGATTATCTAATCCCCGTTTGGGTGATAAATTCTAGATTTGTTGTCGTCGAGGTCATCTAACGGAAGGCCCAGGAAACGAGCTGTTTCGACGGGGTCGGACCATAGAGAGAGGGGTGTTAGATGAGTGGGGTTTGTTGGGCATGCAAAGAGGTGGTTAGTGTCATGCGGAGACTCATTGCATGCAGGACATGTGTTTGGTATGTCAGGGTCTATTCTGGATAGGTAGGAGTTTAACCTGCTACAGTATCCAGAACGAAGTTGCGCGAGGGTCACTCTAGATTCGCGAGGCAACTCGAGCTCTGTGTCTGCAATGGGTGGTGGTTTGACTCGTATTACGCCATTCACTGAGAGGGAGTCGGTGAAGGTGTTAATTGCTCCACTGTGAATGGCGGTCAGTGCCTGTCTGAAGTTAGTTACGTCCGAAGTCTGGTCGGCGTACTGTCTAATGTCGTCGACGTAGTCAAGGAAGGACCTCTTGATGTTCCTAGGAGGCGGCTCCGCTACAAGCAGGCGACTGCAGGGGTGGTTTCTGCGAAAACATCCCAGCAGAAACTGCTTGGAGAGGTGCTCGTTATGTTCCTTAACCGGAAGCATACGGGCCTCGCTATGTAGATGTTCGATTGGAGACATCAAGAGGCATCCCGTGATAGTCCGGAGTGCAGTGTTCTGACAAGTCTGAAGCTTCTTCTTCTGCGTGTCACTGCATCCAGGCGACCATATTGCGGCTGCATAATTGAGGACCGGCCGGCCGATTGCCTTGTATGTTGCCAACAACGTTTCTTTGTCTTTTCCCCATGAGCTGCGACACAAGCGACTTGAGGATTTTGTTGCGGCTCTGTACTTTGGCAGTTATCGCGGTCGTATGAGGAGTGAAAGAGCACAGACTGTCCAAAGTGACGCCTAAAATTTTAGGGTTATTTACTGTCGGAATTTTTGTGTCATCGACTGAAATGTTCAGGTCCAGTCTGTACTCCTTCGTCCAATTGGTGAAGATGGTCGCTGTGGATTTAGTGGGGGAGAGTGTTAGGTTCCTTGCAGAAAAGAAGCGAGAAAGATCGGAGAGGTAGCCGTTTACTTTTGAACACATGCCATCGATTCCATTGCCCAACGTCAATATCGTACAGTCATCTGCGTACGAGGTCATTGAAATTCCCGCTGGTGGCTGGGGGAGTTTTGAAATATAGAAATTAAACAGTAGCGGGGAGAGGACACCGCCCTGCGGAACCCCCTGTTTAATTTTCCTGAGTTTGGAGTTTTGACCTCGAAATAGTACGGATGAGTGCCGACCGCTCAGGTAGTTCATGGTCCACCGCTTCAGCCCTGGAGGGAGCGGTGATTGTTCCAGGTCCTCAAGTAGCGTTGCGTGATTGACTGTGTCAAAAGCTTTTGACAAGTCCAACACTACGAGGATTGTCCTCTCGCAGGGTGGCTCTGGTTCAGGCCATAAACTATCTGGGCGTTTATGACGCTAAGTGCTGTGGTGGTACCAGAGAACGTATATCATAGAGAAGGTTCACAGTGCGGCCATTAGCAAAATATTACATGCTTCGCAGGGGAACTGAAAAAGACGAGCGTGTTTCTCTGCACGGAAAAATATTTTAAAATTGTAAATTTAAATTGTAAAATATTTTAAATCGACAAAAGCTTTGTTGCCAGTTTTGTCAATTTTTTCTGTGTTTTGTGGGCTTGCGTGGTTGCAACTTTTCCCTTCCAGAGGGAATATCAGAAATTTGTTCAATTTATGATTTTTAGCTTTTGCCATCGTCGCGAAAAGAAGCTTGTTGGCAAACGCATGCTCGGGGAGATGAGAGGGTGTCTGTTTTTATGAATGAAGCGAGGTTGCTTGTTGAAAGTACGCCTGCGTTCATGAATGAAAATGTTGTTGTTGTGTGATTTACTATAAATTTGGGCTTCGCCTATTTGGCTGACATATTGACTTGTGACCATTGTTGTTTATGTAGAACAATGTTTTTAGTTTTTGCGGGTGACATATTTACATGTGTACGGATATTCATATGTATGTATGTTTGTTTGTGTATGCATTATTTGTTGTATAATTTATTGATAAGTGATAAAATTATGATTTGCATTTCTGAATCCGTACATTAAAATGCGCATGTGCGGATATACATACATATGACTATATAAGATTAATTTGATAAAAGATGTATGTATATGAAATTACAAGAAAGATATTAAGAGATCACATTAATCCACCTGATGCACCACGGGAATCGTATGTAAAATTTGGCCTGCATTTACTTGTACGCTTGTATACATGCTAACCTTACAGATTTATATCACATTATCGACTGAATAAAGACGCAATATGACATTTTGTGTTTTATTCTTATGTTTTCTCTTATAGAAATCATCATAAACTAAATCGTAACAATAATATAAATTATTTTCTTAACTTACACTCCAAGTCTTTTAACGGCTATCCTCTTGTTTTGTTTCTGATAACAAAACCGATAAATTGGTTTCCGCGACACCCAAAACCGATACAATTTCTGCTTCGAACGTCAAATCAATAATATCTGAATTCATGACACCTACTACATTTTTTGATCGGTTTCAATTCTGATTTCGACAACTAACGTATTTTACAACACGCCTGAATAAAGTGAACGTATATATCTTTTGTTTGTGAAAAAATATACACATTTAATTTTTTTCTCACACTACACACCGAAATGTATATAAGTACATATGTCGGCTAGTGAGCGAAAACAACCACATATGCATTGCTACAATGTTTTTATGGCTGGAAGTATTCTCTTCAAAAATTCGCAATCCAGGTCACATGACAGTATATACGAGTACTTTCCTTCGTTATCAACTATTGAAACTTTTTATTGAACATGACGTATATAAGTATTTTTGAAGGCTTGAAGCTACATACAATAAATTGTTTATGAATGAATATAAGGCATGTCAATATCTCCCTTCCGCTTTTTTGTCTTTTGAATTTCGCGGCTATGTACAAAGCGCTACAGAGCTCGTATCTGGCAACACTATACATAATTTGAAAGGTCTTGACATAACCTACAAAACAACGCTATGCATGATTAGTTTGGATATTGCGTTCAACAGTTATAGACGTGTAAACATGGAGTTCACTGACGCCGAAATTCGCGCTATTTTAAAGTTTTCCTTCGTTAAAGGCAAATCCGCTAGAGAAACGTTCCGTGAGATTAATGGTGTTTTGGGGGATGGTACTCTATCACTTCGAACCGCGGAGGAATGGTTTCGACGATTCAGAGCTGGTGAAAACGACACCATGGATAAGCCAGCCGGCGGAAGACCTGTGACGACAAATACCGATCAAATCATGGAATACATCGAGTTAGACCGGCATATGGCATCTCGTGACATCGCCCAGGAGATGGGAGTTAGTCACCAAACCATTTTGAACCATCTGCAGAAGGCTGGATACAAAAAAAAAAGTTTGATGTTTGGGTGCCGCATAATTTGACGCAAAAACGCCAGACCACACACTTCGTTGAGACTCGTCAGAAGCTACGGGAGCTCGGATGGGAGGTTTTATCGCATCCACCATATAGCCCGGACGTAGCGCCAAGTGATTACCACCTGTTCCTGTCCATGGCGAATGCCCTTGGTGGTGTGAAGTTGAACTCAAAAGAGGCTTGTGAAAAGTGGCTGTCCGAATTCTTCGCAAATAAGGAGGGGGGCTTCTACGAGGAAGGTATTATGAAGTTGCCGTCTAGATGGAAACAGATCATCGAACAAAACGGCGCATATTTTAACTAAATCCGATCACTGTAACACTTTTTATAAAGCATTGAATGAAGAGCAAAAAAGCGGAAGGGAGATATTTGACAACCTTATATAATGAACGTTTCCACCGTTCCCACGACAGTGGAACGTAAAAACTGGAAGTCGGCCGATTTTCAGTGCTCCCACACCCAAATCGTACATTTTTTCAATACAAACGCGTTTATAAGAACATTATTTACCTTTATTTTGCACCTATTATTCAAATTTATGCATTACAAATAAAAAATACACATTTTTCTTAAATTTAGTAAACATTTGATGTTACAATCAATATAACAAAAGAGGTACAGTTTCTTTTAGGTATATTGGTAGATTAACATGTCTTAGATGTTTGTATTCTGCAACGTTCTATGTACTCTTCGGTTAAGAAAGAATATTCCGTTTTACCAATGTGCTTTTTCAATTTAATACACTTTGCGTATGAGTCATATACAAATTCAAAAACAGTATATGGACAATCAACTGAAGACATGGATTTTTCTATTATTTGTAGCATGGTGAGCAGGAGTCAGATGCAAATATGCGGTTTCCACTTTTGATCCTAAAAATATTTAATTAAATTCGTAATTTTTGAATTAAAGAATATAACTTACTTTTGGTAGATTTTTTACTGGCTTCAGCTGTATTGGGCTATGTATGCACCCATCGCTCTCTTTCAATCCGGCAGATATATCTGCAGTGTTTGCCAAATATGATTGAAGCCACCAGAGCAAGCATTTGGGATCTTTCCAAATATCCGGCAATCTTGTTTTCCAAAATAGTTTTGTATTGATAAACCTCAATTTGTTAATGTTTTCTATATTTTGCCTATAAAGGATTTGAATACGCATATATGCTTTAATATATAAAATAGTTTTACGTCTAATACGCTCTCTTTGAATACAATCTTACATATCATCAATCTTATGATTTGAAACTATTCCCATGATTTCTCCAGAGTAAATTAGATCAAATTCTTTGATGGTGGAATGAAAAATTCCACTAATGAATGCATCATCATTTACGGGTACATCGGTATTGGGATGCATGTCAGGATTATCTTGTAATAAAAATTTAATGATGAATGAAGAAAAATATATTATATATTGCAAAAATTACAATTCTATTGTTTATTGCATATAAACTTCTTTCGACTGCCACTAGGGGCTAGATAGAGTAAACTAAATTTGAACAAACATGCCCCCTTAATAAACATGACTATTGGTCTTGACCCCGAAAAATGATAATGCAATTCTCCAGACTCAACAGTATATTAGCAGACTAACAAAAAAAACTGGAAATATTCCGTTTTCATCTATAAAAGTGGATCGACTGTAGGGTTGCGAACTTTTTAATTCAAAAATTGAAAATCCAATATGTAACCCAACATTCATGGGATCAAAAATTAAAATTTCATTTTTTAATTCCGATTTTCAGATTACTCAACTAATAAAAATATAATTTTTAATCCAAAATGTTTGAGATTACAAATTAAAAATTTTATTTTAAACATGTAAGGTTACAAACCAGTGCTCTAGAGTATTGAAGGATATAGTATTAACTATTTTATTTTATTTTAACGGTATTTGGGATTACATTTTTTTGTATTCTAATCCGGTATTTGGGACTAACAATTAAAAATTTTTTTTTAAAAACAACTGATTTTTACGTTGTCACTACGGGCATAACATTTGATACATTTTGTTTAATACGGGCGGTAAGTACGGAAGGGCGGAACGTCGGTAACTGTTCACATCATGAAGCATAATGCACTTTGGGGCATTTCGGTGATCACGACCAAAAACGAGTTAGTACCGACTATAAATGAGTTCCTTTTTGAAGGAATGTTGAATGTTGAAAGAGAATGAATTTTTATAATCGCGATTTTCCTTCGACATATACTTAAACATATTTACGTATGTATGTACAGAAGATAACACAAAATGCCATTTAACAAAAAAAAAAAAAAAACAAGGAAAAACGTTAACTTCGGCTGCTATCCCCCCTACTTTGGAGCCTAGTTGTGGACGATCTCCTTGAGCGGCTGACTAGCAATGGAATCCGCTGTCAGGGATATGCGGATGACATTGTTATCTTAGCTAGGGGAAAATTTGAAGACACACTCTGCGATATCGTTCAGAGGGGATTGGGACTGGCAAAGGGATGGTATATTGGGGTTGGCTTAAGCATCAACCCCGCTAAAACTACAATCATTCCCTTCACCAGACGGAGGTCACTGCCGGGCCTCAGGAGTATATCCCTGGACGGCAGAGTGGTTGAGATGGCCAGCACGGTCAAGTACCTGGGCCTCACGCTGGATTCCACACTACGATGGAATCGGCATGTGAACCAGACCTTAACCAAAGCTACTAAAGCACTCATGGTGTGCAACCGACTTTGCTGGAAAATCCTGGGGATGCTCCCCAAGGACTATCAGGTGGATGTACACCATGATCGTGAGACCGATTATCACGTATGGAGCGGTATCGTGGGGTTCGGAAGCATCGCAGACTTCGGTAGGACTTAAACTGTCGAAGCTGCAAAGACTTGCCTGCATCTGCGTGTCGGGAGCAATGCGAACGTGTCCGACCGCAGCACTGGAAGTCACCTGGTAATCAAACAGACTGCCAAACGAACTCTGCTCCAAATGACGGCAGAGGGAGCTGGCAAAGGGAAGGTAATCTCGTCCCAACAGATGAAAGAGCTAAGTGAAGAAATACCACTAGCCCTTCTCCCAAGGGATAGCATTACCAAAGTAGTAAACTTCAGCAGGAAGTTTCAAGTAACCCTTGGCAGCAAATCTGAGTGGAATGACTCTTCACTGGACCGGCTGTTAAGGGGTGGCACCATCAAGTGGTACACCGACGGATCGAAAACGGAGAAGGGGATTGGTGCAGGGGTCGCTGGGCCAAGCACCAAACTCTCCATTCCCATGGGAAGTTTCCCGAGCATTTTCCAAGCCGAGGTCTATGCTATAAGTCGGTGTGTAGGGATAAACCTCCAACGCAACTATCGCAATAAAAGTATTGCTATACTCAGCGATAGTCAGGCGGCACTAAAAGCGATCTCTGCCTATGAGGTCAGATCGCTTCTAGTGATGGAGTGTATAGAACGGCTGAACAGCCTATCTGAGCACAACCGAGTGCACCTTATTTGGGTGCCTGGCCATAGGGGTATAGCTGGGAACGAACTAGCTGACCAGTTAGCCCGCTCTGCAGCCTCTACAAAAATGGTAGGGCCGGAACCATACATAGCGGTTGGTCCACATACCCTCAAAGAGCTCCTCCGAAGGGAGGAAAGAGCAGGCAGGGAGATACATTGGCAACAACTCCAGGGCATGCACCATGCCAGACTGCTATTGGGGGGTTACGACCTCAAGCGGTTCAAAGCCATAATTAATCTCCCCAGAAACAAATTCCGGCTACTGGCAGCGTTCTACACCGGCCACTGCAGGCTCAAGAAGCACCTCTTTAACATGGGCATAGCCTCTTCTGCAAACTGCCGGTTCTGCGACATAGAGCCGGAAACCCCTGAGCATCTGCTGATGAGCTGCACAGCAGTCTGCAGACGCAGAATCAAGGCCCTGGGATCCATGTTTCCACACAGGGATCGTATCGCCTCACTAGCACCCAGCAGAATTTTGGAATTTATCAACATGCTGGGCCTAGATGATACGATATGACTTAGGGGAGGGCACAATAGACCATAGGTCGCGGTGCATACCTCGAAACTAATCTAATCTAATCTAACAAATGAGCAGCTTCTTAGTGAGAAAAGGACAGCTGCAAAATTTCAGATCGATAGCTTAAAAACTGAGGGACTAGTTCGCGTATATACAGACAGACGGACAGAGCTAAATCAACTCAGCTCATCATGCTGATCATTTATGCATATATTTTATACGGTCTCCGACGTTTCCTTCTGGGTATTACAAACTTCGTGGCAAACTTAATATACCCTGTTCGGGGTATAAAACAAAGTTGCCAAATATTGTCAACAGATTTTAGTACTTTTAATTGAGTTTTACTTACCAGAGAAACAAGTTTGCTGAAATTTACTATGAAATTTAACGGTGCTTGAATTATCAGTTCTCCATCTGCAGTCAGAGATATGAAAAACGCCACAATACCGTGTAGCAAAAAATGTTCTGTCGTTATATGTATTTGCCTCCAAACGATACGGTATAGCCATGATGTTGCTTAAGCACCCACGGTTACTCAGAACTAATTTTCGTTTTGAATTTTCTCGTTGCTGATATGACACGTCGTCCTCGGTATTTAATGACTGATGTGGTGTTTGGTTTTCAGAGCCTTGCGGTTGGAGAACATTTTGTTTTGTGTCCAAGACATATTTTTGGGTAATATCCAACATATTTGAAAACTCCCAACGTCGCCGGAAGATATGTTGCTCAGATCCCTTTTTCAAATCTATTGGATAGGAGCAAGGTTTCGGCAATTTAAAATATAGTAAATGCGCATCACTGTAATTTCCTCCACAACTTTGGGAAGCGTAGACTTTCTGTATTTTCGGTCGACTCAGATAAAATGGTGGTAAACTATTCTCATTAGTGAGTACACTTGCTTGCAATTCGACAAGCACTTCGTACTCGTTGTAATTTGCGGAAGTAGCCATTTTAACAATAAATGATGAAGCTATAATATGAATACTTTTATGTTCTATAACTTAGAAATCACGAAATCGTTGCAACAATTAAAGTGAACAATTCCGAATGAATTCGCCTTTGTCTTGATTATATTATACATATTTATATACTTATATTAACATTATACATACATCCGCTGAATGTAATCAGAGCTTTAAATATCATATTTGATTCATGGTAATGGTTTTGGTGGTGAATCATGATTCAATTATAAAAGGTTGTATCGACAGTCCAAAAACAACAATTTTTCAAAAGTAATCACCCATTTTGCTTTGAATTGTTTTTATTTTATGATTCAAAAATAAAATTTTCAATGATTTCAAACAAAGAAAGCGAGTTTTTTGAGTAATAACTGAATACGCATGGATTGTAAATCACACAAAAGCATTAAATTGTTAACAGAAAATTCATAAGAAAAACATAAAACATTTTTTTTTGACAATATGGGTACAAACACTTATTTCGTAAGAGGAAGCACATTTCCTATCGACACAACCTTTTATCAGAGAACGTAAAATATAGAGAAGGTCTAATTACGGACCAGCGTGTGAATTGTAAAAACCTAACAAAATGCGATGAGCTCTTTACTCTTTTGGCTTATATTTTTATACGCGTATATGCAATCATATTTATTGATATGAATATCATTTTGCGAATTTTTATGAAAACATGCAAAACTGATAACATTCTAATAAAATTATGTAATTTTAAAAATATTATATATAGTCAATTTGGCAATTTAATGATTTTATTTAGTTTTTACATAATATACTTTCCTAATAGAGATTAAATTTATTACAATATATGTATATGTACATATGTACATCTTTTATCATATTAATCTTATATATAATCATATGTACATATATCTGCACAAGCACATTTGAATGTGCGGATTCAGAAATTCAAATCATAATTTTATCATATATCAACACAATATATGTGCGCGCATTGATTTATATGTACACACATATACATATGTATGTATAAATGACATTGCCGAACAAATAATGTATACACAAACAAGTACCAGAGAACGTAAAATACATACAATATGATATACGTTCTCTGGATATACGTTCTCTGGTTGTACTCACGCTGATTCAGATGATTCACGCATCTATATTGCAGTCTACGTCCCTCAGTGGAATTTACTGTTGAAATGTTGACATGTTCTGAGTCTAGTAGGGATCAAGTTTTATATTTTAAACACTGCACAATAACTATGGATTTTGTTTTAACACAAATAATGAACACAACTAATAAAATGAAAAGCTTTAAGAAAAAAAAATATGTTCAAAAATATCCCAAAGAATGGGAAAAAGATGATAGGTTGAAAGATTTTTTTATATTAATTATTATTTTAACTAATTAATTAATGAATTAATTAATTTTTATTTATGAATTAATTTTTTATTATTTAATTGATTTTAATTATTTCGATTTTAGCTTTAGGGGCTTTTATTAAATGCTATCATGCTAACATAAATGAATTAATTTTTAAAGAGAATTGCTAATAAAGAGAGAATTTATAACATGGATAAAATTTATTGTAACTTTAACATACATATGAAATATAAATGGGGATGCCCCTTCTTGTTATACTTTATCTTTGAAATTTAATTACACATATATGTACATCTTACTCATTCACTTAGTCATCAGTCATTGTTATTGAATATCAGCCTGTTGAACCAGAAAACATAGTGAAAGAAGTTCTTTGATGTAGACGACGTTGAACTGTGCTTTTTGGTGCTTATTATATATATTCTATTGTATAATCTAGATTTACAATGTTATTATCACTTGTCCCTTTCGACAAAAGTTCGTGGTGAATGAATTCAAGTTCATTTTATTGGGAATAAACTTTATATAAAAGAAAGAAAAACAATGCCTATCAATAATTCAAGCGATGACTTTAAAGAGCTGATGAAATTACGGCCAAGTGAAATTACCGATGATAAGCAGCCAACATTTTACCTGGCCCGCCCACAAATCCTTAATATTTACTCTTGCCGGGGCCTTAATAGCAATAACAACGACGTGCATCTTTCGTATTTTAAAAAGCCAACATCATATCCACTGGATTTAAATGAAGGATTCGATCAATTCATTTTCAGGCAGATGAATAAATTTGGGCTTAATAAAGTAGAAAAATACGTTATAGAAAACGATGAAAACATTCTGCAGCCGGATGCACATACACCATCCGGATCTCGGCAGACACAATATGATTCTAAACGCAGAGTGATTTTATGTCAACGTGGAGTCTTGACAGACATTATGCTTATACCATATCCTCTAAATGGACCGCGTAATACGACGTTTCTTGTTACAAAATATTGTGGCGCATTTCACATGCAAGAAAAATGTACGATAACTAATTTTGAACAAAGGGCTGCATATCATACATATCATCAAAAATTTATGCAGATATGCTTTTCTGGTGAGTATCCTGATTACTTGCTCGTATGATTTCATACGAACAAAAATCATTGAAGTCATTTGGCAGTAGAATTTGCAAATAACCTTACACCTAGGATTCCTTTATATCTAATCACAGCACTGCATTCCGTACGATTACAGGACGTCTCCTGATGAGCCCTGTAAAACACCTACATAGGGAGGCTTGCATGCTTCTAGTTAGGGAACGCAATGCACTCCTCTCCAAGCAGTTTCTGTAGTCGTCTCCTTGGAGCGGAACCCATTTCTAGGAGCATCAAGTGGTCATTCTTTGCTTACGTCGAGGATATTGAACAATACGCCGACCGGACTACGGACGCAATAACTTTAGACACGCACTGACCGCCATTCACAGTGGAGCCGTTAACACCTTCACCGACTCCCTCGCAGGGAATGGTGTACTTGGTGTTAAACCACCACCCGTAGCAGACGAAGAGCTTCAGTTGCCGGGAGAATCTAGATTCGTCCTTGCGCAACTTCGTTCTGGATATTGTAGCAGGTTAAACTCCTACTTATCTACAATTGTTCCCGACATACCAAATATATATATATATGTCCGGTGTGCAATGCATTTCTGCATGACTCAAACAACCTCTTTGCATACGAAATGAATCCCACTGATTTAACCTCTCTATGGTCCGACTTTGTCAACACGTTTCTTGGACCTGCCGTTAGATGACTTCCATGACAACCAATTTGAACCCTACCCCCCAGCTGAGATTAGATAACCGCTCCAACAACAACTGTAGTTATAACTAACAGAATACTCACATGTACAACACACATACATATATGCTATATATAATATTTACATGGAAGACTCTAAATAATTTAAGCTTTTAATTTTATGATATTTAGATAGTCCAAATTCGGAACCTGAAATCGATAAACCTGTTGATGACAATAACCCAATTTTTTGCATCATTAAAACCTCAATGAAAGAATTTGATCTAATCTATTCAGCAGAGATCGCTGGTATTATGTCTGATAGCAAGGTTGAAAACACGTAAGTTCTATTTCAATATTGTTAAATTTAGAATCTAAACTGATGGAAATTTGTACTTGTATAAAAATTAAATTGTCCAAAACCAAAAATATGAATAAACAAATTCGCAACACTAACCAAAACACATTAAAGTGGCTTAT
Organism: Bactrocera oleae; assembly: GCF_042242935.1. NCBI lineage: Eukaryota > Metazoa > Arthropoda > Insecta > Diptera > Tephritidae > Bactrocera > Bactrocera oleae. The sequence goes on from NC_091536.1 coordinate 74,225,701, forward strand.
AGAAAAACACTTTTGATAAAAATTTTATTAATTATTGATATGTATATTTATATAATAATACATTTGTCGCTAATGATGTACTTAAACCTTTTTAGTCCTAACACGGAAGAAATTAATAGATTGCGATTCATAATGACTAAGCAATTGAATAAAAATGATTGGAAGGGAGATATTTTAGATCATCCAAAGTGTTTGCTCTGGTGGCTACAGGCGTATTTAGCTAAGACAAGCGATATTTGCATTGGCCTGAGAGATCAGAACGGCATTGTGTGCACTCCAGTACAAGTCACGCGAGCTGAGCAGATAGCAAAAGTAAAAATATTAATTGTAATATTCTGTTTTCAAATTATCTATATATTGTTAACATTTTAGAATCGTAAATGGAAACCGCACGTTTGTATACGTTTTCTACACTCCGTACTTAAATTGGTAGAGAAAACAATGGCGCAAGTAGATTGTCCATATACAGTCTACGAGTTTGACTCCTCCACAAGATGTATTAAATTCAAAGTCCATGCAGGCAAAACAGATCTCTCTTTCCTTTCAGATGATTATATAAAGAAATGTAAACAGCGTACTTCGCACTAAAAACATTATACATATAATATCCATGCTATATCACATAATACACGTATGGATAAGTATATACTTACATACAAACATATGTACATTTATATGAATGATAACGTTTTTATATTATTAATAACTAAACAGAGAAATTGTTAATGCAATAAATTAAAGGTTTTATTTAGCATAGTTAGAATGACCCGTTGCTTTTTTAAGCTAATTTCATAATACCCTTTTCATCCGTATCAACCAAGCTCTCGTTGCTTCTGGTCGTTCTGGAGTTATTATCAATGTGTATGGCCTGGAGTTGTCTCGAAGGAACACAATTCCTCCGCTATTTGTCTAAGGTGGCTGGATTATTACTTCCTTTAGACGGCCCAATTGGTTGTTGTTGTTGTTGTTGTAACGATTATCTAATCCCCGTTTGGGTGATAAATTCTAGATTTGTTGTCGTCGAGGTCATCTAACGGAAGGCCCAGGAAACGAGCTGTTTCGACGGGGTCGGACCATAGAGAGAGGGGTGTTAGATGAGTGGGGTTTGTTGGGCATGCAAAGAGGTGGTTAGTGTCATGCGGAGACTCATTGCATGCAGGACATGTGTTTGGTATGTCAGGGTCTATTCTGGATAGGTAGGAGTTTAACCTGCTACAGTATCCAGAACGAAGTTGCGCGAGGGTCACTCTAGATTCGCGAGGCAACTCGAGCTCTGTGTCTGCAATGGGTGGTGGTTTGACTCGTATTACGCCATTCACTGAGAGGGAGTCGGTGAAGGTGTTAATGGCTCCACTGTGAATGGCGGTCAGTGCCTGTCTGAAGTTAGTTGCGTCCGAAGTCTGGTCGGCGTACTGTCTAATGTCGTCGACGTAGTCAAGGAAGGACCTCTTGATGTTCCTAGGAGGCGGCTCCGCTACAAGCAGGCGACTGCAGGGGTGGTTTCTGCGAAAACATCCCAGCAGAAACTGCTTGAAGAGGAGCTCGTTATGTTCCTTAACCGGAAGCATACGGGCCTCGCTATGTAGATGTTCGATTGGAGACATCAAGAGGCATCCCGTGATAGTCCGGAGTGCAGTGTTCTGACAAGTCTGAAGCTTCTTCTTCTGCGTGTCACTGCATCCAGGCGACCATATTGCGGCTGCATAATTGAGGACCGGCCGGCCGATTGCCTTGTATGTTGCCAACAACGTTTCTTTGTCTTTTCCCCATGAGCTGCCGGCAAGCGACTTGAGGATTTTGTTGCGGCTCTGTACTTTGGCAGTTATCGCGGTCGTATGAGGAGTGAAAGAGCACAGACTGTCCAAAGTGACGCCTAAAATTTTAGGGTTATTTACTGTCGGAATTTTTGTGTCATCGACTGAAATGTTCAGGTCCAGTGTGTACTCCTTCGTCCAATTGGTGAAGATGGTCGCTGTGGATTTAGTGGGGGAGAGTGTTAGGTTCCTTGCAGAAAAGAAGCGAGAAAGATCGGAGAGGTAGCCGTTTACTTTTGAACACATGCCATCGATTCCATTGCCCAACGTCAATATCGTACAGTCATCTGCGTACGAGGTCATTGAAATTCCCGCTGGTGGCTGGGAGAGTTTTGAAATATAGAAATTAAACAGTAGCGGGGAGAGGACACCGCCCTGCGGAACCCCCTGTTTAATTTTCCTGAGTTTGGAGTTTTGACCTCGAAATAGTACGGATGAGTGCCGACCGCTCAGGTAGTTCATGGTCCACCGCTTCAGCCCTGGAGGGAGCGGTGATTGTTCCAGGTCCTCAAGTAGCGTTGCGTGATTGACTGTGTCAAAAGCTTTTGACAAGTCCAACACTACGAGGATTGTCCTCTCGCAGGGTGGCTTCTGGTTCAGGCCATGAACTATCTGGGCGTTTATGACGCTAAGTGCTGTGGTGGTACCAGAGAACGTATATCATAGAGAAGGTTCACAGTGCGGCCATTAGCAAAATATTTCATGCTTCGCAGGGGAACTGAAAAAGATGAGCGTGTTTCTCTGCACGGAAAAATATTTCAAAATTGTAAATTTAAATTGTAAAATATTTTAAATCGACAAAAGCTTTGTTGCCAGTTTTGTCAATTTTTTCTGTGTTTTGTGGGCTTGCGTGGTTGCAACTTTTCCCTTCCAGAGGGAATATCAGAAATTTGTTCAATTTATGATTTTTAGCTTTTGCCATCGTCGCGAAAAGAAGCTTGTTGGCAAACGCATGCTCGGGGAGATGAGAGGGTGTCTGTTTTTATGAATGAAGCGAGGTTGCTTGTTGAAAGTACGCCTGCGTTCATGAATGAAAATGTTGTTGTTGTGTGATTTACTATAAATTTGGGCTTCGCCAATTTGGCTGACATATTGACTTGTGACCATTGTTGTTTTTGTAGAACAATGTTTTTAGTTTTTGCGGGTGACATATTTACATGTGTACGGATATTCATATGTATGTATGTTTGTTTGTGTATGCATTATTTGTTGTATAATTTACTGATAAGTGATAAAATTATGATTTGCATTTCTGAATCCGTACATTAAAATGCGCATGTGCAGATATACATACATATGACTATATAAGATTAATTTGATAAAAGATGTATGTATATGAAATTACAAGAAAGATATTAAGAGATCACATTAATCCACCTGATGCACCACGGGAATCCTATGTAAAATTTGGCCTGCATTTACTTGTACGCTTGTATACATGCTAACCTTACAGATTTATATCACATTATCGACTGAATAAAGACGCAATATGACATTTTGTGTTTTATTCTTATGTTTTCTCTTATAGAAATCATAAACTAAATCGTAACAATAATATAAATTATTTTCTTAACTTACACTCCAAGTCTGTTAACGGCTATCCTCTTGTTTTGTTTCTGATAACAAAACCGATAAATTGGTTTCCGCGACACCCAAAACCGATACAATTTCTGCTTCGAACGTCAAATCAATAATATCTGAATTCATGACACCTACTACATTTTTTGATCGGTTTCAATTCTGATTTCGACAACTAACGTATTTTACAACACGCCTGAATAAAGTGAACGTATATATCTTTTGTTTGTGGAAAAATATACACATTTAATTTTTTTCTCGCACTACACACCGAAATGTATATAAGTACATATGTCGGCTAGTGAGCGAAAACAACCACATATGCATTGCTACAATGTTTTTATGGCTGGAAGTATTCTCTTCAAAAATTCGCAATCCAGGTCACATGACAGTATATACGAGTACTTTCCTTCGTTATCAACTATTGAAACTTTTTATTGAACATGACGTACATAAGTATTTTTGAAGGCTTGAAGCTACATACAATAAATTGTTTATGAATGAATATAAGGCATGTCAATATCTCCCTTCCGCTTTTTTGTCTTTTGAATTTCGCGGCTATGTACAAAGCGCTACAGAGCTCGTATCTGGCAACACTATACATAATTTGAAAGGTCTTGACATAACCTACAAAACAACGCTATGCATGATTAGTTTGGATATTGCGTTCAACAGTTATAGACGTGTAAACATGGAGTTCACTGACGCCGAAATTCGCGCTATTTTAAAGTTTTCCTTCGTTAAAGGCAAATCCGCTAGAGAAACGTTCCGTGAGATTAATGGTGTTTTGGGGGATGGTACTCTATCACCAAACCATTTTGAACCATCTGCAGAAGGCTGGATACAAAAAAAAAGTTTGATGTTTGGGTGCCGCATAATTTGACGCAAAAAAACCTTCTGGACCGAATCAACGCCTGCGATATGCTGCTGAAACGGAACGAACTCGTCCCATTCTTGAAGCGGATGGTGACTGGCGACGAAAAATGGATCACATACGACAATATCAAGCGAAAACGGTCGTGGTCGAAGGCCGGTGAATCGTCCCAAACAGTGGCCAAGCCGGGATTGACGGCCAGGAAGGTTTTGCTGTGTGTTTGGTGGGATTGGAAGGGAATCATCCACTATGAGCTGCTCCCATATGGCCAGACGCTTAATTCTACCATCTACTGTGAACAACTGGACCGCTTGAAGCAGGCGATCGACCAGAAGCGTCCAGAATTGGCCAACAGGAAGGGTGTAGTGTTCCACCAGGACAACGCCAGACCACACACTTCGTTGAGACTCGTCAGAAGCTACGGGAGCTCGGATGGGAGGTTTTATCGCATCCACCATATATCCCGGACGTAGCGCCAAGTGATTACCACCTGTTCCTGTCCATGGCGAATGCCCTTGGTGTTGTGAAGTTGAACTCAAAAGAGGCTTGTGAAAAGTGGCTGTCCGAATTCTTCGCAAATAAGGAGGGGGGCTTCTACTAGGAAGGTATTATGAAGTTGCCGTCTAGATGGAAACAGATCATCGAACAAAACGACGAATATTTTAACTAAATCCGATCACTGTAACACTTTTTATTAAGCATTGAATGAAGAGCAAAAAAGCGGAAGGGTTAACATTGAAAACCTTATATAATGAACGTTTCCACCGTTCCCACGACTTTCCACGACAGTGGAACGTAAAAACTGGAAGTCGGCCGATTTTCAGTGCTCCCACACCCAAATCGTACATTTTGTCAATACAAACGCGTTTATAAGAACATTATTTACCTTTATTTTGCACCTATTATTCAAATTTATGCATTACAAAAAAAATACACATTTTTCTTAAATTTAGTAAACATTTGATGTTACAATCAATATAATAAAATAGGTACAGTTTCTTTTAGGTAGATTGGTAGATTAACATGTCTTAGATGTTTGTATTCTGCAACGTTCTATGTACTCTTCGGTTAAGAAAGAATATTCCGTTTTACCAATGTGCTTTTTCAATTGAATACACTTTGCGTATGAGTCATATACAAATTCAAAAACAGTATATGGACAATCAACTGAAGACATGGATTTTTCTATTAATTGTAGCATGGTGAGCAGGAATCGGATGCAAATATGCGGTTTCCACTTTTGATCCTAAAAATATTTAATTAAATTCGTAATTTTTGAATTAAAGAATATAACTTACTTTTGGTAGATTTTTTACTGGCTTCAGCTGTATTGGGCTATGTATGCACCCATCGCTCTCTTTCAATCCGGCAGATATATCTGCAGTGTTTGCCAAATATGATTGAAGCCACCAGAGCAAGCATTTGGGATCTTTCCAAATATCCGGCAATCTTGTTTTCCAAAATAGTTTTGTATTGATAAACCTCAATTTGTTAATGTTTTCTATATTTTGCCTATAAAGGATTTGAATACGCATATATGCTTTAATATATAAAATAGTTTTACGTCTAATACGCTCTCTTTGAATACAATCTTACATATCATCAATCTTATGATTTGAAACTATTCCCATGATTTCTCCAGAGTAAATTAGATCAAATTCTTTGACGGTGGAATGAAAAATTCCACTAATGAATGCATCATCATTTACGGGTACATCGGTATTGGGATGCATGTCAGAATTATCTTGTAATAAAATTTAATGATGAATGAAGAAAAATATATTATATATTGCAAAAATTACAATTCTATTGTTTATTGCATATAAACTTCTTTCGACTGCCACTAGGGGCTAGATAGAGTAAACTAAATTTGAACAAACATGCCCCCTTAATAAACATGACTATTGGTCTTGACCCCGAAAAATGATAATGCAATTCTCCAGACTCAACAGTATATTAGCAGACTAACAAAAAAAAACTTGAAATATTCCGTTTTCATCTATAAAAGTGGATCGACTGTAGGGTTGCGAACTTTTTAATTCAAAAATTGAAAATCCAATATGTAACCCAACATTCATGGGATCAAAAATTAAAATTTCATTTTTTAATTCCGATTTTCAGATTACTCAACTAATAAAAATATAATTTTTAATCCAAAATGTTTGAGATTACAAATTAAAAATTTTATTTTAAACATGTAAGGTTACAAACCAGTGCTCTAGAGTATTGAAGGATATAGTATTAACTATTTTATTTTATTTTAACGGTATTTGGGATTACATTTTTTTGTATTCTAATCCGGTATTTGGGACTAACAATTAAACATTTTTTTTTTAAAAACAACTGATTTCTACGTTGTCACTACGGGCATAACATTTGATACATTTTGTTTAATACGGGCGGTAAGTACGGAAGGGCGGAACGTCGGTAACTGTTCACATCATGAAGCATAATGCACTTTGGGGCATTTCGGTGATCACGACCAAAAACGAAGCAACAATAAACTCTTGAGTGGCAACAAATGTACCGCAAGTTAGTACCGACTATAAATGAGTTCCTTTTTGAAGGAATGTTGAATGTTGAAAGAGAATGAATTTTTATAATCGCGATTTTCCTTCGACATATACTTAAACATATTTACGTATGTATGTACAGAAGATAACACAAAATGCCATTTAACAAAAAAAAAAAAAAAACAAGGAAAAACGTTAACTAAGCTTAAGCTATAATACTTTCCTAAGCTATAATTACGTCCCTTACAAGAACTTGGTTTCGATATAATTTCGTGAAGATACCTCGTCAAATAAAAAATTTGTCCATGTAAACACTGTATTCCGATCGTTCAGTTAATATGGCAGATATATGCTATTGTCATCCGATCTATAAAATTTCTGCAGAAATTGGATTATTGCCTTATCTAACAATCCATGCCAAATTTCGTGAAGATACCTCGTCAAATGAAAAAGTTTTCCATACAAGCACTTGATTCCGATCGATCAGTTTGTATGGAAACTGTATGCTATAGTTATCTGATCTGAACAATTTCTTCGCAGATTACATTGTTGCCTTAGACAATAACTTATGCCATATTTCGTGAAGATAACTCGTCAAATAAAAAATTTTTCTATGCAAACACTTTACTCCGATCGTCGAGTAATATGGCAGCTATATTCTATATTGATCCGATCTAAACAATTTCTTCGGAGATTACATTGTTGTAGGAAATAATGCATGCCAAATTTCGTTTAGATATTACGTCAAATAAAAAAGTTTCCTCAACAAGCACTCGATTCCGATTGTTCAGTTCGTATGGCAGCTATATGCTGTAGTGGTCTGATATCGGTTGTTCCTACAAATGAGCAGCTTCTTAGTGAGAGTAAAACGGGTGTAAAATTTCAGATAGATGTCTCAAAAGCTGAGGGACTAGTTCGCGTATATACAGACAGACGGACAGAGCTAAATCAACTCAGCTCATCATGCTGATCATTTATGCATATATTTTATACGGTCTCCGACGTTTCCTTCTGGGTATTACAAACTTCGTGGCAAGTATATCATATTTTACGTTCTCTGGTATGAACACATAAGCGGTGCTGCCAAGTTGTGAATTTAAAAGGACAAGTAAAAAAATACTTTAATTCTTAAATGATCTTTATTATAATTCATTATGTATTGTATTTATTCATATATAATACCTATATCAAAGAAAATACAATAAAATATATTTAAAGATCTTATATGTTATAAAAAACATAACGAAGGCGAGTAAAGCTTTATCCGTAAGAGGATATATGAAACCAACTCACTTAATACCTTTCTCCCTATGGTCCCACCACATTGAAACAGCACTAATTGGTCAGACTGCGAGTCATGCTGCCTAGTTGAGCTCCATGGGGCCGTAGATGTTCCTTGTTGGCCACTCAACTGTAGTGCCGTAGAGGCTATTATCGCAGTATTGCGTTGGCAGCATATGGACCACTCCCTATGTGTCCTAAGGCCTGAACAGGTCGAGTTATGGCTCCAACTATTGCATCTAATCGAAGCGGAATTATGCGCGATGTAAGTAATTTTGATGATAATCGTTACAACCAACAACATTGTTGAAGTTCGTACACTAAATTGGTTGGTGAAAATAATAAGAGTATTTTTAAGTATTTTAAGATTTTTAAATAAAATTTTATAGGCAGCTAGAAATGAGCATCGCTAAAACTTTAGGGTGTTTATTGTATTTTAAGCGGAATGCCTTAAGGTTTAAAAATTATGTTGAGACTCATGGTCGATCAAAAAAGACATTAATAACAACAGACAACCGTATGTTGTCCTAAGTTTGGAGTTTTGACCTCGAAACAATACGGATGAATGCCGACCGCTCAGGTAGTTCATAGTCCACCGCTTCAGCCCTGGAGGGAGCTTTGATTGACAGGTGGTGAGTGAATGACGGGAGTAACAAGGCCTCAAGTGTCTTCACTACTGGGGAAAGGAGAGTTATCGGGCGATAAGACTCCCCTTTGTTGGCGGGTTTCCCAGGTTTCAGTAGTGGGACCACTCTTCCGACTTTCCACACATCGGGTATTTGAAGAGTGGACATCGACAAGTTGAGGACCTTGGTGAGATAGTTTACTCCCGTTGAGCCTAGATGTTTTAGCATCAGCATGCTTATTCCGCCAGGGCCGATGGATTTAGACGATTTCGCCTTTTTGATGACACTCTGAACCTTCCCATCGGTGAAAGTAAGTGGTGCGCAGTCTTTTGGCATTTTGCGCAGTCGTCGGGTAACACATCGTTTGGCCTTGTCGGTCGAAGGGTGCTGTGTAAACTGCCGGCTAAAATAGCTCGCGCACTTCTTTGGGTCCGAGGAGGCATGGCCATCGAATTGAATTTCAACCCGGTCGTCATGTCTCCTCGGATTAGACAAGGCCTTGACAGTATTCCAAAGGTTACTCACACCGGTGGAGAGATTACAGGACTTCAGGTGCTCCACCCATTTTGTCCGCTTATGTTGGTTTACCATTTGCCGAATCTCCAAATTGAGATCCCTTATTCGGGGATCACAGGGATCGGCATGGCGTAAGGTGTCGCGCTCGTTTGCTAATACAGCTGCTTCGGCTGGGAAATTTGGGCGGAATTCCGCAATTCTACCAGCCGGTATGAAGCGAGCGGTAGCAGCAGCGATCACCCTGCGGAATTGACGCTCGCCAACGATGACGTCCGTAGGAATGGGTAGTGCATTGAAGGTACTCTCAGTAAATTCTGTGAAGCCGACCAAGTTAGCTTTGTTAAAGTTGTCCACAGAAATAAAGTCGAGAGGTTTCTCGATCGAGATAATTATGGGCAGATGGTCCGATGCGAGAGTTAGCATAGGTCGCCAGGTGATGCTATCAATCTGTCAATCTGTTCCGCCAGCTCCATCCCCCTACGATCGTTTGACAGGCACGAATGCCAAAGATCGTGGTGCGCGTTAAAGTCGCCTAGCACCAAATGGTTTTCACCACGAAGCAGCGCACCTATGTTCGGGTGATATCCTGTTGGGCAACATGTAACTGGGGGGATGTATATGTTAAATATCTCGAGTTTGACATCGCCTGACCGGGTAGCTATACCTAGACATTCAAGGGTAGTGTCCCTGCGGTCGATGTCACCAGGCTGGTGTCGCAGTATTGCGTTGGCAGCATGGGGCCACATAACTCGTGGTCCACTCCCTATGGGTCTTAAGGCCTGAGCAGGTCTTAAGATGGTTCCATCTATCGCATGTATTGCACCTAACCGAGGTGGAGTTTGGATGGAGCCTTTTAGCGCATACGCATCAAAAGAATTCCTCGGGGCCCGGGTTGGACTCGATGCCAGCACGGGTCAAGAGGATACGGATCAACCCTGCTGCAAGGTGTTGCTCTAGTGACGACAGACTTAGACTAACACTTACCGATCCAAACAGGGTTAGATCGCCGAAATAGCAGCCCTTGGCCGGATGAAATCCGGGTCAATTCCGGTAACGTAGAACCGGCTGTTGTGGGAATTGACAGACAACCGTATCGTCACTCTCGCTAAAAAGAACACATTCATATCTTCAAGAATAATTTCAGGCAAGATTGGTAATATAATATTTTCTCAAACGATCCGACGAAAGCTATAACGAGCAGTGGCGCAATATCTTGTAGAGCGATGAAAAATAAAATTAATTTGTTCGAGAATGATGCCAGACGGAATGTTCGCCGTCCAAAAGGCAAAGAGTTGCATTCACGGTTTACAAAAAAGACCGTTAAACATGGTGGCGGCAACATATTGGTTTGGGGTTGCTTTTCATGGTTTAAATTCAAATAGTAGAAAACTTAAACCAATGCATTTTTTCAGTCATAGATAGATGTACTTATTATTTTGTCCAGCTAGCTCCTAGAAATTTAAGTTCTTGTTTAACTTTTTAATTCTAATATTTTATTTTTTATTTTATCTTTTAAATGATAATAGAAATGAAATGTAATATTCTTTCCTTCCAAACATGAATAAAATTGAATTTGTTGGTACTTATTATTTTGATCATGTGTGTATATATACATATAAAAAATAATTAAAAACTTTAGGTAAATATTCACATATTATTTAATTCAAAATTGTTTTTATTTTACCATTCATTTGTCATGATCGAGTGGGTAATTCAAATTTTTGAATAATATATAATACAAGTATAGTTATAGCGTTTAAAATTATTTAAATGTTATTAGTGGATTAAACAATACATTCAACAGATACTTAAAACCACGCATAAGATCACGCATGCGAGCGTTTACCGGCGACTTGCGTTCCACGCTTACCGTCTTAAGCGTTTTATCAACGCATTGTACACATTTAACAGCTAGCAACTGTATGCGCGTCTGTGAGGCACCCAAAATAAAATCCTCACGTTCACGCATACCATCAACCAGAGGCGGTCGATTATTTTGTAGTGTACCATAGAACTGAAGGCGATCACCTATCATCAAGGCACTAGTGAAATTACCAAATTTGTGACGGGCTTGTAGCACAATATCGATACTTTTGCTTAACAAACCCTGTGTTGGCATACGTACGCGTATCTCATATTCGTACGTATTCCACTGATGCAAGGAACATTTACCTTGTAATACACTATGCTTTAGCAAGATATCGATATCGTTGCAGAAAATTTCCTTCTCTTCCGCACCGCATTGTAGTTGCTCGCGTACGTATGTACCGTAAATGCAGCTGATCCAGCGACTCAACCACGTGGGCAAATATTTATTTAGATATTCAGCACGTATATTGGACACACGACTAATATGAACTTGAGTTACGGTACCCACCCATATCACGTCCATACCTTCCAAGTGTGCACATCGTAGTTGTGACTTGATTTTATTGCTTTGCTCGTTAACTGCTTGACCACAAAGTGTATAGAAACGTTGCCAAGTCAGAGGACCAGTTATTGGTGGCATTTCATCGTTTGCACGTTTGTGTATAGCGTCCATTCTTTCCTCAACATTCTCGTTGCTATCCATGGTATTAATTCTAGATTCATCTTTATCGAGCGCTACAATATTGCTGAAGCGTGGGGTATCCTTAAAATTTGCCGTCATATAGGGGAATGTAAGTATACAGGCTGCCGTGATGCAAAGAACCACCTATGGTTTAAAAGTATTTATGGAATAAGTAAATATTTGAGATTAAACATATTATTATATTTATTTACCTGCATGATGGTTACGTATTTTTGTGTTGTACGGTGCAACGCTAGAAAACATGATCCGAGAAGTACAAAACTAACAGCTACAAGTGTACTGCCCAAACGTACACCCGGATCGGTGAAGCCCATCCAATCGATAATTACAAAAACGGGTATCAACAGCGAAACCAAACCAAATAAGGGTAAGAAAAGCAGAATACCAGCTAGACCTAGAGTAGCTCTGATCATACCGAACATAGTGGCACTCTGTGAAGCTGTGATACATAATTGTAACCAACTTAAAGTAACACAGTGCGGTATCAGATGTGTGTAGATGCCGTGCCAATTATTGCGTGCTGCTAAATGTATTAGGAAACCCGGTATTAGCAAATATAATGCTGTGCGACAATTTAAACAGAACTCAATGCCATTGCCAATAACAAACGAACAAAATGTGGGTACTTTGAGATCCAAAAATCGCCAGCCTGTAGTGACAACGTCGTCCATTTCGTATGGATATTTCGCCAAAACATTTACGGCAAATGATATAAGGACAATCCAATCAGGAAGCCTGCGAACTGACGAGTACATAAACATCACAAGCGAGGCAAGACCAAAGATACATGAAACAATGGTTAATTCTGAATGTGCTAGCCAACCGTTTGCTATTAATGGTGATACCATCAAATTTCCAATGAATGCACAAAAGAAATATAAGTAAGGCTTAAGATTGTTTTTTAAAAAAAGATTTTCCGAGATAGTGGCGTCAATGTTATGATCACCATAACTTAGGAAGAGTCCAGACCAAATGCGAAAATCGATGAAGTCTTGTTTTGTCTTAAGCATCTTACATGTAGAACATATCATGATGGCTAAACATAGATAGTAAATTGCCACTGGTAAATATACTGTAACATTTTCACTTGAGGCTAACCAGTATACTGCAAAAATTAAGGCCATGCGTACGGTGGGTGAGACTACAGTTGGAAAAGCGGCTATGAAATTCACTAATCGGTGATAAAGTAAAGTACAAAAGAGTACTGGATGGAATAATAGCCGATGGAAACATGGCACATGGTCCAATGTAGCAGGATGAGGTACAGATATAGTTAGGTCATCGTTTACAGCAGGCATACGACCTGCAGCATAATTAACAGCTGCTGATACTAAATTCTCTTCCGTTATAACACGTACTGATGACGCAGATCTTTCTCTTGAGTATGAAGTGACACGACGCCTATGTTGTCGTTGTTGTCTGGAATGTGTAGGCAAGTTGACATGCCCGTTACCAATACCAGCGGCATCTGTTAAAGGCTCATGTCTTCGATTAGCATATTCATCTTCAGTCTCTTCTTCCGATGTTGAAGTCGAGTATTCATGATGACGTCGCTTTTTTTGTAGATTATAAATTTCACGCATTTTACGCTCAAGTTGGCGTGGCGTAATGTGTTGTCCGCCATTGGCAAGACAAGAAAATAGTTCACGCGCGGCTTTGCGAGCAGCTCGTTCACCTGCTGTCATTGAGAGACAACAACGTACCTCAGATTCATTTTCGGTGGTTATGCCACAACCTTCCTCATAGCATTGTCGCAATAGTTTAGTTGCATCTTCATGTCCTTGTTGTGCTGCGCGTAGTAACCAATGTATAGCTTGTTGGCTTGATGCCGCTTCATTTTGTTCTTTACAAAAGCATGAAATAAATTATTTTAACTTTATGTAATTTTTCTAAACTATACCAATTGTTTTATCCAGCAACTGTTTGGCCAAATCGTATTGGACATCCGAACAACCTTCCGCCGCTATGTGATACTTCAGATTGTTTAATGAAGTGCGATCTATTAAAAATTGTCACAATAAATAAGAAATTGTAATGCAACATTTTGGGGTACCTTCTAAATTCCATTTTCTTCGAGTATTGTTGCCGGAAGGCTGATTTTTAGACCAGCTAGCCATTTTTAAAGAATTTTTTTGATATTTTATTTGACATTAATACAACATTTTTGTTTAGAGATTCAACAGCTGTGTTAGGAAATTTCAAACTAAATCCGTCTTCTTCTTATTTAAAGTTTATATTCTCAACAAGAATGATAGAATACAAGATTGCACAACCGTCATGTTGTGACGTAATTCTTTTGAGTTGGGAAGAAGCAGCAGAGAACAGCATTTAAATTGTAAACTAAAACGTTAAAACTTGTTAATTCATGAAATATACTTAATTTATTAGTTTATATTCGTCGTTTGTAAATAAATCCTTTATCTATTGACAATATAATTGTTAATTAAATTTATATTCAATATTATTTAAGTATTACAAATACTTAAGCATATGAAAAACTATTTAAATTTTTGGTGTAAACGTTACTGAGTTGGTAACTCTTCAATTTGATTTGAGTGTCATGCACACTGGTTTTTTTTTGCTGGCGGGAAGGGTTAAGTGATTTGTAAAAGAAGTAAATTTATTTCAATTCCCTGCCGAGGATATAACAAATTAGCTCAAAACATGGATAGATCTCTGCAACAGCTTTACACTTCAATGCCGCGAAACTCCTTGGCTGGTCGGATTCGACCTCAGGCCACCACCAGTAGACCAGCATCACCACTAATAAAAAAGGCCGGTCTCAGTCAGGGGTATGTTTTGATTTTCCAAATGTGTTTAATTAAAGTTCTAATTCTAGATTTATCTTAATCTCACAGGCGTTTTAGTCTATCGGCTCGTTCAAATCCGTCAATTATTGGAATCCGTTCCGAGTTCAATATGGTTGAGAGTTTTGGTTTTCAATTACCTGTATTAGTCAATGAAGCACTTACTTTTAATGAAAAAAATCAAAATGTTTCAGTACGCTGTGCGCCGAATGGTTGGGCTTGGGTAAGTGATTAACATAAGAAAACACTTTTTGAAAATTCAAACATAATGAAACAATTACTTACAGATTGTGCATGGTCGCCGCTTACTTATTTGGCAATATAAGGATATTAAACGCACTGGTGATAACACATCGCCGCACACACCTAAGGAATTGGTGCGTGCACAACAACGTCGAGGAACTGCTATGGCCCAATGTCGCGAATTAACTTTACCACACTGCGATATTGGTCATAAGGCTACTTTGGTTAGTGTTTTTATGGGCGATGGACAACAAATGGCATCGTGCGTAGCAGTTTCCCCTACAGGTGATGTACGCTATTGGCCATCAATTGCACATGATGGCTCATCTGTCGATGTGAGCGGAATTTTGGATGGTCAGGAATTTGATCAAATGCTTAACATGCCACACCAATTAGGTTATTTGTTAGTAACAACTACTTGCAATTTAGTGTTGTTGCAATTGCAACTGGTCAATGGTAGGCATGTGCTACAACACAAGACCATACGTCAACCCGCTGGCTTTTTAGGTGGCATAAGCAAAAAATTCTCAATTATAATGGGTATGAACAGTGGCAGTGACAAAGAGAATGTAAGAAAAAAATGTCTATGTAAGATGGTATACATATGTATATCAACAAAATAATTTGTTTTTTCTCCCCTAAAGAAATTTGTAGGTATTGCTTGTGAGGGCGGGACAAGTGGAGAATCGTTTGTAACTGTGCTGGCAGATCGTTGGTTTCAGCGCTGGCGCTTAGCAAATGGCGGCGCCGTCGAGCAGATGTTGTACGAAGATAGCGAAATTATTCGCAAAATACGCGATGAATTCCAACACAAATTCTGGAACGTGCGAGGTGCGTATTCTACACAAATTTTCACTAAATATATTTAATCTGATTTTGTTTTTCTAGATAATCTCGATATAAACTTACATCTATTGGATATGCATGTTAATAATGGTAAAATTTATGTGCTCGGCGGTGCTGTGAACACTGCACATGCTCCTCAAATTCACTACGGCGTTGGTATGTAATTTACGGCATACTAATTATTTCTTGCATTGTCATTTTAAACAAACACATTTTCTTTATAATGCTTAGCGATTATTACATCGGAAGTAGAGGCAATGAAGCTGCACAGTTTCATACCACTCAAACTAGCGCAATTTTATAATCTTGGCACCGAAAAAGATTGCCACAATTTACGTTTTATCGTAACAAATACTCATCTCTTCTTCTATACGGATAAGAATATTTATCCCTTAAACTTATCCAATCCGGCCATAGCTGAAATGGAGGCTGAGAAGATTGAATTTCATTTGCAAGATGATCGCATATTAAATGCAGCCGTCTGTGGACATCTGCCGCTATTCTTTAGCCGAAATCATGGCTTGGTGTGCGTAACACCTGGCGATTTTGACACCATAGAATTTATGAATTCCTCTTATACGTTCGGACCGAGCGGCAACACAGCAGCCGATATAAACAATGTGTCATCAATGTTGGGTATCGATCAAAGCCAATTGTATAATAACCAGATTAATGAGAGCAATTTATATATGTTTGATTTGGATCCGGATGCCATGTATAGTGAATTTAAGGATGAAGTTAGTCAGTTGAAGGCAGCATTTATCTATCGTCTCAAGCACAACAATAATATGTGTAATACGATATTGAATGAGTTGTTGCGTAATATGTCGGAAAGTCAGACAGCAAGCACGGCGGTCACCGATGCCAATCAATTGGACAGGTATGATTCTAATAATATACTAATAAAGTAAATAAGAAAAATTGTTAGCTTCGGTTGCACCGTAGCTAGAGTACAGTTGTATGGCAGCTATATAATATAGTGGTTCGTTCTGAAAAAATTCTGCGGATATCGTAGCGCTTGGAAAATAATCTATGCCAAATTTCGTGAAGATATTTTGTTAGATAAAAAGTTTTCCATACAAGAACTTAATTTTGATTGTTCAGTTTGTAGGACAGCTATGTGCAATAGTGGTTCGATATCGGCAGTTCCGACAAATGAGCAGCTTTTAGGCGAGTGTGCAAAATTTCAGAATCAATAAAATTGATGTACTATTTCCATTATGTATAGACAGACGGACGGATTTCTAAATCGACTCAGCTCGTCACGCTGCTCGTTTATATATATACTCTATAGTCTCCGACGCTTCTTTCTGGTTGTTACAAACTTCAATTTAAAATTTTTCAATTATTGCCACAACTACGATTATTTTATTCAAAACTAATTTATTCTAAAATATTTTATTCTATAACTTTATATCACAAAATAGAATCGTTATAACGATTGCGGAAGATTTGGCTGAAGATTTGCCAGCTGCCGATCCGCGCTGGGAGCAATTGTGGACGGAAGTTGGTCATAGCAACAAACACGCCTTGGGCAGCTCATCATCGTTGCAAATTCTAACGCAACTTAAGGAAAAAAGTCTAGCGCTACGACACTTTGTTGAATTTCTGCACAGCACCGGTTTATGGGAGAAGGTATGCACTATATGCATTATATTTGACAATATATTTTATATATATTGAAATAATGCTTATTGCAGCTTGATGCTGTGCCGAGTGGTGGTGGCAGCGTAGTAAAACCTACTTCCTACATTTTAGCTGACATAAGTGAGAAGCTCGTTGCCGCTATAGCTTTGAGGAACATACAAAGCAAGTTAGTATTTGCAAACATATTCAATTGCATACAATATATGGCATTTACACAAGTGCATATATATACTCACTCACACTTAACTTGCATTTTAGATATACCAAAATAGTTGACGAGGCCATAAATCGTGTCGTTTCGACTTGGCAGGAAAATCCTTATGGCAATTTGACCGCACAAGATATATTCTATGTGCGTATATGCAAGTTTCAAGAAATTTTCCAAGCACTTTCCGACCTAGCTGATAATCGCATTGAGTCACAACAACAGACCACCACATTAGCGATGCTCATAAGTGACATTAATAGCATTACCTTGCATATTATAGCCGAGATCAAAAGTAGTCGTGAGCACAACGGCACACTGTACACACTGCCACAGGAAAAAGCGAATGTGCACGAATACTTACCGTGGACCGCCATGTCGGGTGGTGTGGGCTTGCGCGACACCTTATCACATCTTATTGACATTTCAGTGCGTTATGGCGCGCATTGCACAAACGAACCAGAGCTGAAGCAACGTTTGTATAGGCAAATATACGAGATTATCGATACTATATTGGATGGCCGCAAGCATTATCTGGAAAGTGTGCATGATTCGGAAAAGTATAATGTGTTGCTGCAACAGTTCGAATCGCAACGTAGAGAATTAATCTCCATTTTGAGTAAGTAACTGTACATGTACATTTGTTATTGTAATATGTTGCTAACTGTATTGTCATGAATCGATGATATGTTTGTAGTCGATGATGAACAGTACGATTATGCAGCAAAGTTGGCCGAGAAATACCTGGACTTCCAAAGTTTAGTAATCATTTGTGATGAAACGAAAAATCAAGATCGCCTCGATGGTTATATAAAAAAGTACGAAGAATATGACTTTTCGCAATTCGCAATCAATTGGCATTTGCGACAAAATCGCCAGGGTGAACTGTTCGAACGTTTTAAGGGCAATCAAGCGGCGCTCTCTCAATTTATGCGCGACCATCCTACATTAGGCTGGATACAATTGGTGTTCAATGGTGATTTTGAGCGCGCCGCGAAGATTTTGCTGCAATTGGCGCAAAACGAAACAGAATTTGTACAAAGAAAGAAGGTAAGTGCGCGCTGGCGGTAAAATCCTTTACTAATTGGTAAATATAGATACTTATAAATATTATTTTCCCCAGTCCATGCTATCGCTGGCTAAATTAGCTGCCTTTGCTTCAACGGACTCGGACTTAGCCATACAATTGGAGAGTATTAATGCCGAATTAAACATAATCGATTATCAGGAACAATTAAGTGAAGCTTTATTGCAGAATTACGGTTACGATGTGGAGAATCCCAAAGTGCTCAAAGTGGAAGAAATGATAAATGTAATAACATTTATACATTAAACAGGCTATTTTAAGTTTGCCATAAAGTTTGTAACACCCGGAAGGAAAAATCGGATACCCTATAAATTATTGTATATAAATGATCACCGTTGCAAGCTGTGTCGATTTAGCCATGTCCGTCTGTATATATGCGAACTAGTCCCTCAGTTTTTGTGACAAAGCTGCTAAGTTGCCATATAAACTGAACGATGAAAATCATGTCTTTGTATGGAAACCTGTTTTTTTGGCGAGATATTTTTACGAAATTTGGTATGGACTACTTACTGTCCAAAGCAACGGTACAATCTTTCAAGAAATTTTTCAGTTCGGTCCAATATATTATATAGCTGCCATACAGACTGACCGATTAAAATCACGAAATATCTTCACTAAACTTGCTTTGGATTATTGTCCATGGCAACGGTATAATCTCCGAAGAAATTGTTCATATTGGATCACTATAGCATATAGCTGCCATACAAACTGACCGATCAAAGGAAAGTTTTTGCATCGAAACTTTTGTATTTGTGAAGCATAATATAGCTTCGATTCAACCGAAATTAACCTTTTTTCTTCTTCGAAATGAAAATTGTCTCTGTTTTTACACAACTCTCTTTAACTTTCTATATTTTGTCAGCTTTTCATCTCTGAAGAAAACGAAACTGTAAATGAATTCGAATTTCGTAAAGCTCTAGAGCTACTCAATTATATAGACGAACCTTATGATGTCCGTCACAAAATATGGTCGGCGGCCATTTTGCGTGATAACTGGTCCGCTTACGATGTGAACAATGCTGTCGACTATCTGCAGAATTTACTCTTTTTTAAATTAGTCGAAGTTTGCCATTTAATGGGTGAGTTAATTGCTTCCATTGTAAGTGCTTATTATATTTTCTTTGTTTTTGCGCTTCCATAGATGGCGATTGTGAGACTTTTCTGCCACCGATAGAGGATTTCCTCAACAGTCCTGAACTTGGTGATTTGGTGCACAACACATCGTTTCAATATCTTTTCAAATTAACTTATGAATATATTGCCGATGCATTTAAAAAGCCGGTTGAGACAAGCATGGAGTTGTGAACAGTGTGTTAGTGCGTAGTGGTTATAAAATAACATAAATGTCTTTTTTTGTATTGATGAATAAAATTTTTTATAAGAGAATTGAGTTTGGTAATTACTTTCCTGTACTTTTCTAATAAATCTCGCTAGTTTTTGTTATTATATACATATATATTATAAACCATGGCTGCGTGAGTGTGCAAATGGCTACAATGAGACTTCATTTATTTCGAACTTGTGCTAGCCTATTGATTTGAGTCCAACTTTTTTCGACCTAATATATTTCGATGTCCAAATATCTTCTCCAGGTTATAGCGGATTGGCATCTCCTTGTGGACTTCAGTCGATAGCGTTCCGTGTGATTGTGTTTGGAGCTCGTCTCAAAGCCAGCCTAATTTTTTTTACCATCCACAGGGGTGTTCGATACTGTTTGTTATTATATTAACTTAAAACAATTCCCTATTAGGTTGGAAAATGCTACAGAGGCGCCAGTCCTTGTTTAAATCCAAATCTAGTTCCTTTTCGGTTCTGTAAATCCGTCTGTCGATTGTTGTTGTAGCGGTTACTTATACCCAACTTAAGGTTAAATGTTATCATTGAGGTTATCGAAACGAACGATTTTGATGGCGTCGTTCCCACGACAATCGTGCCTTCGCAACCCTGATTTTTATTCTTCCAAGGTCTATTAACTTGACATCATTTCTCAAAATATTTTAGGCATGTTTTCTGTTTTTACAACAGTGAGGTTTGAGGCGCTTTGAGTATGTGGCTATGAATTGGCATGCGAAGTGCTGTTTCTCATGTACTTGGACCCGCCATTGGTTGGATTAAGTGCTGCTCGTATATAACGATAAAATGGTTAAATGATCTCTGATAATTTAAAGTTGAGAGGGGGAGAGGAGTTTATTTTATGTGATATTTTAATCTATTGCCAAAATAGATATCTGTAATATTTAGCAATGTTTTAAAGATGACTTTAGAGTAGCTTAAGCCATAAAGACTTTTAAACTTCAAATATCTGATAAAAGTATAAAAAGAGTAAGGCAAACTCTTTCGTAACTTTGTAAAAGTATCCCGTAAAATATTATATTATATATCGTCTTTCTGGACTAAGGATACTTTGCAGTACATATTTAAAAACGAGCTCGTGCCAAATATGCAGATGACGGTTAGAATTTTGAATTATAGAAAAACGATAGCAGACATCTTGGTCACTATTGTAGGGAAATCTGAATATAATTTCTGTAAGTCGATTTGTAAATGTTAGAGCTTGTATTATATTGAAAACGGTGTAACACAATTCAAGTGTGAAATGCGAATATATAATTTATATTGATAGGATTTATATAGATAAGTATTATTGAAACCTAAATAATTATCCGTGCATACAGACACATACATATATATGTATGTATATATGACTCGATGAACGTACATATGACTAGATCATTGTCGAAACTGGTTCACTTTTAGCACATAGCTTTAGAAAATACAAAATCAAAATAATATTTTACTAGTATGACGTTAAGATAAGCCCGATTTTAAATAATCAGCGCGCATCAATGAAAGAGCAAAGGCTCAATCGATGTTCACGCCTTATGTATATGTATATATTGCTACGAAAGTCTATATAAATAATGAACTAGACATTATAGGATTTTGTTGCAAACACCTTGGCGTACGGTACGCGACCTCTAGGAAAATCATTATAAAGTTTTAATTAAAAACAAAAAAAATAATAATAAAAAATGTTCGCCTTCGAAACGTTTTGACCAGTACTGTTGCCATCGAAGTCATAAAACTGTAGATCCGGGAAATTAGCTGTTTCGACGCGGCGCAAAACAAAGGAAGGAGTCTACTTGGTGACTGCTTGCTAACCATCTTAGTATCATATAAGAACTAGTTGCATGCTGAATATGTTTTGATATGTTAAGCTTATATCAATAAGAGTTTAACCTACTATAGTAGTTAGACTGTAATGGGTCAAGGGCTACATGTGGCTCGGAGGCAACTCAAGCTTTTGCACTTCATGGTGACTTCTATAATGTCATTCACAGAAAGAGAATTCGGAAAGTTATCAGCAGCCTCTCTTTATGAATAATCTTAAGTGTCTGCCGATAGTATATCTCATCTCTTATATTGTTTTTGAGGCTGAAGACGTCGTTCGTAGAGTCAAAAAATAAGACGATCTCAATGTGTAGGAGGTTTAGAGCGAAATGCTTCTTAATAGCCATGTACTGTCTGTAATTACTTCATTTGTGCTACATAAGTCCCCGTCGACCATATCGATGTTGCGACTACCTTGTATGATGTCAATAACGTATTCATATCTTTCCTCATAAGCTCCTGGCATCGTGGCTGTATACGGAGTAAAGTAGTTCAATTCTACTCATGACAATTTCATGATTGTGCATTGTTGATATTTTGGTTGCCTTCATTTTGTAGAGGAGAGTATTCGAATGTTTGAAGAAGAGAAGGAGAGCAGGTAATTCAAGTGTCCGGGGCCACAATTGGGGATTGGGAGTGTTTGGAATTGTAAAAAATTATTAAAAGTAGTGGAGAGAGAACACTATCCTGTGGAACATCCTGTTTAATTACCTACTGATGATTACTTAAATATTTAGTCCACCTTTAAGTCATCTCTAGTTCACTATAGGTGCTTTCGTTTCTCCTCACTGACTCGGTAATATGTTAATGCCGCTAATATCTCGGATCTGTCGAAAAGGTTTGAGCAGTCATGTTATAGTTTGAAAGACAACATTAAAGCGTACAAGTAATAGTGATTAGCGCATTAAAGCCGAACTTTATCCAAACTAGTACGTTTACCTGCAGGGTATGTACAAATAGATGTATATATTTTGATTTGTACATATAACTCGTGTGTGCAATTAGATTTTTTTGCATCTCCGTCTGTAAGCGCCATGTAGTTTTGAAGCCTTACAAGTGCCGATGCACAGGCAATTGCAACTTTAAGCCCAACTTCTCCGATTTAGTAGTAAAGTTGCCCCGAATGTGGCAAGTGCGGTGTTGTGTGGAGGTCGTCAGCAATAGAAAGTGTGGACTTAATGAAATATTAGTTAGCTAGGCACTTAGCCAGTGAATGGTTCGACTAAGTATTGTTCCGATTTATTGGTTTTTTTTTAAATAATTGTGAAAACGGTGAAAATTGAAATATATTTCGATTAAATATTTCTGTTTTTTTTTGAAAGAAAGCTGTTGTATAATTGATGTATCGATATGGCGGAAGAAACCACACCATTAACCACTGGAATGTTGCCGCCCATGGGTCCGGCGTACGTTTTCCCAGGCGGCGTGTCACCACGTTCGCGTCGTAATCGCAAAATGCAACAATTTCAATGCTGTCTCGGCATCACTGTTGTGTGAGTGATGGAATTTGAAACTGAACTAAATACGTTACTTGTAGAGGTCTATTCGGTAATCACGAACCTGTATTTAGTTAATACCTTTCTGTTATAAATTTATTCCGCTTCGCCCGTAACCGTTATAGGGTTGTATGCTAAACTGTAACTGCCTAACTGATTTAATTAAATAAGAATCTTTTGGAACTACTGATATAACGTCGGAAATTTTGTGAAATCTGGTTACTTTCTTTTCTTCTTTTTTAGCTATAAATAGCAAACCCTACATACATATACATATATGATACCGTAATAGTTGAGCTTGTGTTTTTGGTATCGCTTGGAGAGTATTTTTGAAAACGCTGCAAAAATGTGTCTGTTCTTTCAATTCGACTTAAAACCGTTAATCTAGTATACTAAGTCCGAGATCTTAAAATTGACCGAATGCAATAAATGATTAAAGTCACCCACGTATGTGCGTAAACAATTGGGAGTTTATTATTCCCTTTGATTTAATTTAGATGGGGCCTTTTAGGTGACTGACCGTATGTGCTGTTTAAATATTATGCTCTATTGTAGGGCTTCTTATTTATGCAAGCACAATAATAACATTTCGTTTTCGATATTTTCTTATAGACTCATTGTTCTGGCCGCTTTAATTGCTGCATTTGTGCTGGTTGAAGAGCCGGAGGAGCCGCCGACTCCCATACTACTTGCGGCGGCTGCTATAAACGAAACAAGTCCGGCGAATAGCAGTGCAAATGCAAGCGCCGCACTAGAAGCCGCAAGAACACCGCTGGCTGACGAACCCAACGCCGAATGGGCATTAAAGCGAGCACTTATAAACCGCACGCAAAGCAGAGAAGCGGTTAATGCAGGCATAAAAGCGTTAGGTGACCGCGAAATATTAGAGGAAAGCCAGCAATTGACGCCCATATACAGTCCCGCCTTCCGGCATTACCGCTCGCTCAGCAGCGGTCCGGAGGCACGGAAATTGGCACGACGCGGCTATGTGGAAAATCATGCGACTACGCATATTGCACAACTGTTGAACTATACGAAGCCGAATGGGCGCAATAACATTGGCAATGGACCGATAATTGAGCTGCCCGATCCGACAATGAACTTTACATGCGATTTCAATGCCCGTTATCGTACTGCTAGTGGCGTGTGCAACAATAAGGCACATCCGCGTTTGTACGGTGCAGCCATGATACCCTATAGACGCATGGTGGCGCCCGATTATGCGGACGGTATTTCTGTGCCGCGTGCCAGTCATGCTAGTGATGGTACTCAATTGCCACCGGCTCGTAAAGTTTCTTTGGATATACACCGTGCTTCTTATGATACCGATGCCAATTTTACTGTTATGTTGGCAGTTTTCGGGCAGTTTCTTGATCACGATATAACAGCAACTTCTCTTTCTTCTTTACCGGAAGGTGAATCGATCGACTGTTGTGCCTTAACCACATCGGAGATGCATCCGGAGTGTTACCCAGTGCCGATATTGCCGGATGATCCATATTATCAGCGTTACAACGTGACTTGTTTAAATTTTGTACGTTCTGCACCCGCGCCGACCGGACATTTCGGTCCACGTCAACAACTAAACCAAGGTACCGCTTTTATTGATGGTTCTGTGGTATATGGATGTACAGAGCAACGGCAACGGCATTTGCGTACCATGTCGAACGGTACAATGCGTATGTATATTACTGGCGATGGACGGCAATTGTTGCCGTTATCGACCAATCTAGAAGACGGCTGTAATCGCTTGGAAATGGCAACGGCAGGAAAATATTGCTTTGAATCAGGCGATGATCGTGCTAATGAAAATTTGCTGCTGACATCGATGCATCTGCTGTGGGCGCGTCATCACAACTTTTTGGCACGAGGCTTGCAGTCGGTTAATCCGCATTGGGATGATGAGAGAGTCTTTCAGGAATCGCGAAAGATTTTAAGCGCCAAAATGGCACACATTACATACAATGAGTTCCTGCCGATTCTAGTTGGCGAAAAATTGGCTAAGAAAAAGGGTTTGCTACCAAGTACAGACGATTTGGGTGCGCCCGACACCTACGAAAGAAATGTGGATCCCAGCATAGCGAATTGCTTTGCTGGTGCAGCTTTCCGATTTGCACATACATTGCTGCCGGTGAGTTCTGCTCCTAGCTTCTGTTTATTATTTATCTAAATATGAATGTGTGCCTTGCAGGGAGTACTCAATGCTACACGTGACAATAGCGTGCCAGAATCTATCGAACTGCATACGATGCTCTTCAATCCGTTTTCTCTCTGGTCGGAGCACGGTATCGATCGTGCGCTCTTAACCGCCAGCAATACGGCTGTTCTGCGTGTTGATCGTTTCTTTTCCTACGAGGTGACACAAAAGATATTTGAAGGACGCCCTGAAGAAGATATGAAACCCCTTTGTGGACTCGATCTTGTTTCACTGAATATACAGCGTGGTCGTGATCATGGTCTGCCAGCGTATCCAGTATTTCGAAAACACTGTAACCTACCACCTACAGATACGTGGGAAGAAATGGCGAACGCCATTGATGCAAATACCTTGCAGTCAATCAGACAAATCTACAGGTATGCAACCGAAAAAATCGCAATAAAGTAAGAGGAAGAAAGGATTACATTAATTTATAGTTCGCCACATGATGTCGATGTTTACACGGGCGCACTGAGCGAGCCTCCATTGGATGGCGCTATATTTGGACCATTGCTGACGTGTTTGGTATCAGATCAATTTGTGCGACTAAAGAGGGGTGATTCTCATTGGTACGAAAGGAAGATAGGACCACAACGTTTTACGAAAGGTAGTTTTTATGAGATCGCTAACAATTTCCTACAATCCTTGTTGCCCAAATACATATTATCCAATTTTTGTTTTATAATCAGTGCTCCTATTTTCACTTTACTAGTTTCACTGTTTCAAGTTTTGATTGACTTAGTTTTCAAAGCTAACCATTTTCATATAAGAAAGCGAATGCAATCTATTGTTACCTTGCGGAGGTGCTGATTTGAAACACTTATGACTCTAGTTATATGATAATGTTATAATGTCCAGATATTATTGAAAGTTTTTTTTTTCGATACCTGATAGAATTTATACAACTTTTATAGGTTTTCGACAATATCTGCCTACCGAATGTTAATTAGAAATTAATGTATTTTATAAGTTTAGCTATTGTCTCCATAGATACTTGAACCCCTAACAGTTTGTATAATAAATCAAAGTCCTTATTTTCATTGGCAGCAATTAAAATACCTACTATGTACATGACCCTGCAATATTTATGAACTTGTCGTTAATGATCTCTGGTTTTATCTATATTTTGATTAATATCGGTTTCTAAATTTGTTGGAATTGATTAAAAATGTTGCTCGATGTAAAGTGGCTAATCTATATTTAACAAGAGGCAGCACTATACTTGCTTTCACTACTTTATTCTATATATAAAAGGTATAAATTATGGTGCGCTTGTGTGATTTTTTTCTGTCTCAAAATCTATAAAGAACTCTTCAAATGGAATCAAGCGTCCACAGAGTTGGCAAGTGATCTATGTTTGCAATTATATCATGCTTGGAACACATAATTCGATTATATAAAAAAATCACTTCATTAATATTAAGTGCATAATTCCGTTATTTTCAGCGCAATTGCGTCAGATCTACAGTGTCACTTTGGCGAAGATCATTTGCCAGAATTCGGATGCTGTGCAACAGGTGCGGAAATACGTAATGAAACAACGTAAGGATAGTTCTAACGGCTACGTGAATTGTAGCGAAATAGAGCAATTCGACTTCAACGCATGGGCCACATCGCCACGCCCAGTCAAGTTGCATAGCGTCGCGGTGAGTGATGCAAAAAGTTTGATTCGTATAATTCACGAAAATAGCAACAGCACAGCGGCGCCAATGCCGAAGAAGCTTATGAAACCGAGCAACGAGTGAAAATGCAAATATGTATATCTTTAATAAATTTTTTAATGTTATTTTGCATTTAACTAATTAATTAATATATTTTTCATGTAAGATTTTGTATTTAAAATAACTATTTGTACTTAGACTTTTTTTAGAAATAAAATAAATCATACATTAGTACGCATTCATTATACTATATTTATATATATTTAAAAGGTAAAATGTACTGTTTACGATTATAAACATAGATATACTTACATATTATATATGTTGTAATTGTCTGTAATCGATTGCGGTACTTCAAAGCTAATGTGATGAAAATGAGTTATTATTGATAAGACCATTGATTCAATATTTACTTAACCCTTACATTCAGACTACAACCTAGTCTGTATTCGATTAAAACTTACCACTAACACATATGTATGCTAACATTTCTAACCTTATTGGTGAACAACTAAGAAGAGGTTTTATTCCAGCAATTAATGTCAACATTACCATAGCTACCCAGTAGGAATTGAATGTGGTACTACTTACTCAGACGCGACCACGATGCATTAAGTCCCCCAGCACATCTTTTCAAATCTACCCTTCTGGGAGTCCTTTGCCAGTGGTTCAAATAACTCGTCGAAATAACTTCTTTTTTTTTTACTTACATCAACAACTAACAGTTTTACCTTTCTGCAATAAAAATTCTTTACTGTCGCCCTACAAAAATACGACAATAGAGAAATTATTGAACATTTGGTAAGTGTGCAAAAATAATTTGTTATTATTCCTGCGCTCCATTCCCCTTGATAGCGCTTCTCCATTAAGGAAATATCGTGATGAAAGCTCTCGCTTTGTTCGTCACTCACAGCACCCAATTTGTTGGGAAGAATTCCAGATGAGAGGTCTATTATATTTTTTTAAGAACATATTGCACCCTAAAGTTTTATATGACATTAAAAGTAATTTATTAAGTCTTTGTAATTTTCCGATTTATGGTTTTTTGGACAACGTTCACAAAACATTTCCAGGCGAGTTTTTCCTAATCATTCAGTTTTTCTTCAAAGTTCTAGTTATTAAGTTCTATATATATATTATAAAGTTAAGTTAGCCGTATTTGTGGACCTACAAATGGGGAAATTCTTTTTCAGATATATAAATCCACTGCCATCTCTAGGCATAGCTTTTAAAAAAAATTTTATCGTTAGAATACTTTCGTGGCATGTTTACGATGTAACCAACGTATATGTATATGATGTAAGTTAGATGAATGCAATAGTTATACCGTCGTATAAATGAAGTTCTTTAAAAAAAGACACGTATATGATGTCACAAAAAATTGGACGTAGTAATTGAAACAATATTCTTAACAAAGTGTATGATAAAAATTGTATTTACCAGTGATATATTTATGTCTACAATATTATTGTGCAATATTATACATAGTCTGCTATTCGGTAGCGATTCAAATACTAATAATTTGGAATAGTAAAGGTCTATGACCGGTTTGACCTTCTCCAGATAGATGTGGATCACACCTTGTGAAACCAGAAAACGATAATTATCATCTTTTCTATCGATAGGGCAGTCCTCACCTTCCTTGGAGCACTTTCGCTGGGTGAATTTTGTTTATTTTTTAGTCGATGTCTGTCCCAGTTGGTCTTTGATTTTTCTAAAACACACCTACTCCCACATGTGATCAAAACAAAAGTACGAACCGATAATCCAATACATTGTATTATGATATATTTTCTGACTTGATATTTTTATAAAAAGTGCTTTCAAAGTTTATAGAATACCAAAAATTGTAATGTATAAAATGTTTGAACTAAGCAATTCAAAATTTGAGCTGACGTTAACCATAATATTCTATTCATCTTTCAGAAAAGCTACCTTTCCACACCCTAATAATGATTTCACTGTTAATTAGGTGTAAAAATAGGTATGCGACTTTGATAAGTTATGACAAACACTTTTCAAATTAAACATGAATAATCATAAAGCAGAAAACTTCGCATCTCAGTTCCAAATTAGAAGTTTACACTAAAATCTTCCGTTTTACTTCTTTCTTTAGTATTATAAGTCGGCTTCGTTTTTCAGCTTTAAATCCTCTGCAGAGTTGCAGCTGCCATCGTACTCGTATTAGTTGGTGTTGTTGCACTTGCGATCGAGATGACACATTGTTTATTACGTTCCATGTAGGCAAGCGTACAGCCGGTGAATAAAATCAACCAAAACACCAAGCAGAATGTGCAGAAGAGTGTACGCCGCAGTTTTTGCCACCATGGATCGTCGATAAAGGGCAGCAGTTCTTCCAGACTTAGGCTAGCGGAGAAGCTGCAAGGGAAAGTGTATCTTTTTAATGCAGGAAAATAAAATATTATACCTAAATTCATTTCAAACTCACTCATCCTCCGCTAATATCGATGCATAATCGTTATATAGCGGTTTCTCCAGAACGTCGATGTAATGCGAATGCGATTTCGATTTGTGTTTCGGATAATGTCCATTGTTGTAACTGTTAGATTTGAGTTGTTCTTTGCTCAAGAGTGCGGTGCTTTCGGTATCTAGCGGCATTTTTTAAGCTTTCAATTATCTTTGTTTACAGAAAATATGTATGTTATGTGTATAAATCGACGTTATTCTGTACTATTAATGTTGATGTAAATTTAACTCTGCTTAATTTTGATAGTGCGTCGACAAGATTTCGTTGTATCTCCACAACGACTCAACTTAAACTGCAATGCTTGCAGAAGAATCAACATTTCACGGTATAAATTTTATAAATTAAAGTAAGAAATATGCGTATGAAGTATAAATACATATACACAGTGGTGTCGCTCTAAATTGGTTCGATAGAAATATTTTATTTTATTAAAATTAAAGTATGAAAAAAATATGCATTGACAAAAAAAAAATAGAAATGTTGTTATAGAGATGTAATCAAAAATATATTCGATATGCTCTCGACAATTTATAAATAAGATTTTGGATGTCTGAAACTAATTGTACTTCAGTTGCTTACGCTTTCCCATATTTTTCTGTTTTGTCCCTCAGCGATATTTTCTTGTTCTTCGACCATATGGGAATGGATAGCGTTTGATTAATTAAGACCAATTTTAAAGCAATAAACAGATCCTATAGCAAAATAGTATCGAAAAGTTGGAAGATCGCTGTAATTGGAGTATCGTCCTCGAACTGATATCTGGTCTTAATTAATTATATGAATAACCTTGAATGTATTGTTTTTAAAACAATAAGTATGTATTCTTCAACCTGCCGGTATAATAATTTACGTTGCTTCACTCAAATATTGTAATATATTTTAGTACACTTTAAATGAAGAAGTTTTTCCTGTCATTATCTCTAACTGAAATATATAGCATATGCGTCTCTAAAATATTTATGATAAGTCTAATTTAACGACAATTCTCAAAATTCTATATAATTCAATTATTTTGAATTTTCTATATATATATTTGCTTCAGGGTACACAATATTTTTGCGACCACTGTATGCACAAATAACTGCATAGTATTTTTAAATACTATACTTTTTTCCTCATTGTCATTTGTTAGTCATTGTTATTACAATAAACTTTTTGTTGCTCAATAATTAGGTAGGTATTTTGGTATCAGTTTGATTACTGTACACAATATTATCTCTTATTACTATAAATTCTCTAATGTGCGTAAAGTATTTTACACACAGATATACTTGTATATACATATATTGTATATGTACATATACATATTATATGTTATATTTAAAAGCTGTGAAATAGAAATTTGAAAAGCAATGCATGCAATTAGTAACGATAACATAGTAAAAACGATTTCTTAGATGAGCAGCAATTTTTATTTATTAACATACCTTAGACATACATAACCATATATAGAGTCGAGTATGAAAAAATCTCTTGGCATAAAAGTATCTGCATATAATGAGTATAATCTGCGAGACTGATAAGATAATCGCGCAGTAAAGCTTAAAAACATTGTTGCATGTATGTACTTATATACATACTTATGAATACCATATACTCGTACATATATATATATATGTATCTAGAATATATGTAAATACGTATGCAAATTAACCAGCCCTAGACATTAGCTTCTCACACTGTTTAACATAAAAAAAAAATTTCACTTCAAATCTTTTACTTAAAGCAGTTACTATTATTTTGACGACGGTATTAGAATTATGAAGATAACAGATCACCATAGTCTATATACGAATATACAAGAATATGAAGTAGTATTGTCTTACCAAGTTATCAAATTTCACCTCGATCCTGTTATGTGCATAGTTGTAAAAATTCAAGTTTAACAGTTGATTCAACATATTGTGGGTAAACTGAAATTCCGGTAGTTGAATGTCCAATGTGTTCCGTGGAAATACACGATGCTCAGAATTAGGCACAACTTTTCATAGTTTTCTATTTTTCGATCACATTTTCAGTAAATAATCAATAAAAATTGATCAGGTTAATGAAAGGTTTAATGCTATTTTTACAGAGTGTTTATAACCTTAGATTTGACGAGTTACAAGAATATTTGAAAGTCTGTCAAAATATCAGCGAATGCATTTTTAGACCTTTTTTTCGAGCTAGAAAAGACCGTAAATTATCTAAAACAAAATTTTTTCAAAGAAGCTCATGTCTAAACAGGGCGAGATGCTTTGTGAATTAATTACAGACTTTGAATATCTTTTGTAGTTTTATCAGAATCGTGTCAAAACTAAGAAAAACACTACTGAATAGTAGAATTGTCAACGCGGGGACGGGATTGGGAATAGATACCTTGTAAACCAACATGCATGCGATCAAATCGTTTATTGTGCATGTTCCTAGTTATGTCTACATTAGAAATATGAATAAAAAGAGTTTTCGACGATTCCCTTAAGAAATTTGAAAAGTACTTGTAGCCTCTTGGGTTATATTAGCATCGTTTACCCATAGCTAGTGCTCTCTTTTTGAACAGCAGCATCGATTTGGTTAGACCAACTTTCGCTATGGTGTTTACCTTTAGCAGTAGTACAGAGGCGGTTCACTAAATCAGTGTAAGGTGTATAATTTCTTGGAGCTGTCAAAACAATTGTCAAAGCAAATATATAAAAAGATGTATATATATATATATATAATATATATATGAAAAAAGTTTAAATATCATTGGAATATATGTCAAAAAATATATGTAGTTCAATATTATAGTCATACTCAGACTTACGATTTTTTGGTGCGATAAATGTGCCTATTAATTGGTTATGTGTTTCAAAAAGTGCAGTCGCGATACGTGGATGCCTACTAGAAATAGCAGATAAATTTCTAACTAACCACTCTCCAATAATTCAAATGCAGAACACTCATTATTTTGTTTCTAAAATTTTATTCAAATCGGTATAAATAAAAAAATTCAACAAATTCTATTTTATTAACAAAAAACTTGTTTCATATGGAAAATTACATAATGAAATTAAACATTATTTAGAGGAAATATTTCACTACAATGAGTTATCTTACAAGTTGAGGATAAACAGTGAATAGTGTATTGCCATTGGGACATACTCACATATACACATTTAGTTCGGTTTCTATGTAAGTGTGGGTGCAATTCGATTTTTTATTGGTATGACTGCAGTTTAAGTATAGTTTAAGCATTTTAGAAATATTTCGATTTTTGGCTTCAAGTTTGGACTTTACTTAAGTTGCATGGCTCGCTTAAAATATACATACAATACATAGTTTGGTATACAATTTACTTTCGTTTTTGGTTTTGTTTTTAGGTATTAAATATTAATAAAATCTATAACAAGTCTTATAGAAAACGAATTAAATAATGGGGTCCTTCACTTATGCACTTACAGTATACAATAGATATTTACATACATAACTAAATAGATTTGGATTACTCAATACATATACATATTTAATACACATAGATTTATGTATGTATGTGCCGTAGTTAGTTCGACCGAATGTGATTTATGTTCGAAAAAATAATTGAGACTAAGTGTCTCTAAAGTTTTTCTACTTAATTACATAGAACTGTGTTTTTTTTATAACAAAACTAATTTGAAAATAAGTATTTTTCCTCTTTGGGGGCTTTTGGGGGCTTTTGGGTATATTTAAGTAATATTAATATTTTTATTTTCGATGTTTGTTCTTTCAAAATATATAGTTAACTTAAAATCAACAACGTTACCAACAAATGTACTTTTTAATATAATTAATTATGCCTTACTTTATTTAATTTTTTCTAAAGTTGTGTATGTATGCCAGTTCAACGATTTCTTAGCGTTTTATTTTAATATTAATAGTTTATAATATTTTTACATGGAGCAGTTTGGAGTGATTTTTACGATTACAGTTTAATTTTTCATTTATATATATTTACTTATAAAGTTTTATAGTTAAAAACTATACCGTTATGGTAAAGTCAGCATGCTTAAGTTCCTCGTCTCAGAAAAAAAACAAAATAATTTTGTTATAATATTTATAACGAAGCTTATGCAAAACAAGAAGTGTTGAATTGTTGACAAAAAAAAACGTTAATTAAGAATATTTTACATAAAGCATTACATAAATAATTGGGTGAAAGCATAACCTCATTTACAATTTCCAATTAATTTTAATTGTAATAAAAGGAAAATATGGTGAAAGGAATATAAATCAATAGAAATTGAGAAAGCTTTTAATAGCGATGAAAGCTCAGCAACGAAACAGCGTTTTTCAAATTTTTATAATTTCAACATAAAATAATATTGGGTAACTTTAACATCGCATCTTGCGAAACTTGAAATGTTATAAAAATTGTTGTATAATCTACGTATGAGAGCTTCTGCTATTTATTTTAATAAGTGAAAGCTTAGCACTTGGTTTGCTGTTACTAATGTGAGCCTTTGCTATTTATTTTACTTAGTGAAGGCTTTGCCCTTAGTCTGCTGTTACAATTTAGTTAGTATATTAAAAAGACAAAAATATAATTGCCTTTTTTAGAAATAGCACTTTGAAACGCCAACGTTTTGGAAAATATTATTAAATTATTTTCAAAAACAAGTTTGAAGTTACTTGCAGGTTTAAAATTAAGTTAAAAAAATATAATAATAAAAACTAATAACAATTTTAAATAAATTTCAAATTATCAAAGAAAATGTAAGCTTTACTTTGCAACAATTAATACTTAAATTTATAAAAATTACATATTAAAAATCGTTTTATTATGGAAGGCCTTGTATTTAAACGGCATCTTGTGGCATCATTATAATATTTTTTTTCTTTTTTTATTAAAAAATGTTTTCCTCTCTTCGCTGTCGATTCGTTAAAGTGAAGTCGCACATTTTCCTCGTACTTATTTTTTCTTACTTTAACACCACAGCTTTGCATTTTCTTCGCATTATTTATTAATTTGTTACTAAATTAACATTACATACACATTACATATAAAATGTAAGAATAATATCAATAACAATAAAATTTCTCTAAAAATGGCTATCGCTCTGCAAATATTTATGTTTCTTCTCCTGTATGGTATTAATTTTCTTATTTCTTCTGTACTTTTTTTTTGTTTTGCTTTCTTTTTTTTTTTGTATATCTTTAATGGCATAACTTAGTTGCATTATATTATTAATTACATATATATGTATATTATCATTATAATATATATAAAAAATAAATTAAATTTAATAATACAAGTTTATTGCATATTTTGCCTCTTTTGTTTATTGTTGTAATTATACTTGATGTTTCGTTTACATTTTTAAAGTACTTCAGTATAACTGTGCATTGTGGCACAGCGTAAAATGTCCGCCCAACATCCTTGCTACATAAATATCGCGCGCTATTGCTCTCTTTTCAAATCACTACTTTTAACTATGCTTTATCTATGTGTTTAGCCTACATCTTCTATGTTTCTATGCTTCTATGCTTGCATGCTTGTAATTATGTAATTGTTCCTTAAAATGTTGCCTGGCCTCTTAGGCAAAAATTCTATGATTGTTGCTTTTCATTATTTATTTATTTCCTCTAATCCCCTCTTTCTAATTTGTCTATGCATTTTGCTCTGCTAGTAATGTTTTTCAATAGTATATTTGTTGCTTTTTCCTGTTAACATTCGTTCTGCCACCTTTAATTATGGTTTCCACCTTACTGCAATTTTGTTACTACTCTTTATTTGTTAGAAATTTTGCCTCCTTTGTGCCTGTATCGTTTAAATTTGCTATGATTTTCAAGCCAGATAATCCTACATTTTTATTAGCTTTAGGTAGTTGTTGAATTTCTTCTGTGTTTTGAGAAATTTGGGTTTAGATATTTGATTTAGAAAATTGGATTTATGTGCGAGTATTTTTTTTCACAAAAGGTGATAGTCTCAGCCAAATAAAACTTTCACAATTTAAAAATATTTCAAAGGCCCGCTAAAAGTTTAACAGTCAGCAAACACTTTCCGGCTTTCCTTCTAAAGTCTTGCTCCATCTAAAGTCTTGCTGCATCGACGACCGCGGCTTAAAACTACTTGCTTAAGATTTCTTCTGTCCAACACAGTGCCCAACTCAATAAAAATACTTTCGTGTCATAAAAGAAGCTTAACATTATGATGGAATTCGAAAGGAGGGAGTTCCTAACGGCAACGTACTGACCGTACTCAAGCCTATTGCAAAACAAAGAGTTACTGTTTAAATGGAAGAACTGTTTTGTTGTCCCCCAAGCCGGTGTGTAGCTGAGCGCATGTACGTAAAGGTAAATAGTAGAGAGCCGATTTTGAAAGAGCGAAGGTATTGAAAAGCGTGGTGTTACTCATTTATCTCGTTACTTTTTTTTAAATGCCCATTAGTATGAAGGAAATCTTCGGTAAGAGATTTTCATTTAAACAAAACTACTACAAACGGATTTAATTATGGTGACTGGATTTACGAATTCTCTTTTTCTCTATAATGCTTTTGAATTATATTTTATTTATATATATTACTTGTATACTAAAGATCAGTTCTTGTGTTTAAGTTAGGCGTATATTGCAAAATGTTTTCTCACACCAACTTCTTCTTAATGTACATCTCTAGGGCAGAAAACTCTTTATATTACACTCTTCTATTTTTTACGCAGTTTTTTCCATGTAGCATGAGGGTTTTAAGTATTTCCTAAAAATTTCTAAAAGTATTACGAATGTTTAGAGGTCTTCGTAAAGCTCCTCTCAAGCCAAATTCAAGAGAATTTCGTAAGTATTTCGTGTATTGTTTCATAGCATGCTCATTTTGCGGTCTGCTAAGTATTAGAACTAAATGGAATCTTCTACAGGTTTTTGAAAATGAAGCCAACCTTGCTATACTTGTAATCATAGATCTTGTTAGTTTGAAATTTTTCTTCAGATTTTTAAGAAATCGTGTAAGCTGAGCTATCAACCCCTAATGAATCTTGTAGTACAAATTTTTGGTTTCTTAAATCTTTTCCTTTTTATAACTATTTATGAAGACAGTGCAAATTGTAATTATAATTTAATAAATATTTACTAAACAAATTTTAAATTAAAATTTTTTCGTGATATACTGTAAAATACTTTTGCACTTATGTTTTTTTTTTTACTCGCAAATAGTTTTTATTTCCACTTTAATTCAAGTCAAATTTGCTGTTTAAATTGTACCTTATGCATTAGTAACGCTTGTATGTATGTATGTGGGCTTATTAAATATTGGATGCCTATAAATTTGTATTTTTTATGCTTGTATGAGTGTGTCTGTGTATGTCAATTTATTTAGTTTTTGTTTTTGGCTATTAAGAAGATAGTAAGTTGGTAAGTTTGTATGTAAGTATGTATGTAGTAGTAGTTATCCATACAATCTGTGACCGTTTTGTTTTGTGCTCCTTTAGAATCCTTGGATGACTCCGTACGCTTCCAAAGTGCTCATTATTAGGTACATTAACCACAGACTAAAGAAAATGGCGCTATGTATGTATTTTTGTGGTGAGGGGCCGCCCAATTCGCCGCCAATGGATTTCTTACGTCGATACATTATCAGGAAAACGGCAATCACAGCTCCCGATAGGAAAAGTGTCACTGAGAATGCCAAGCTTTGAGCAGCAAGTGGAAAAATGTTAGGTTACAAAATTTTCAGATATCATTAAGATTTCTACAACAAAGAAGAAGTTTCCTGGACTCTGAGTCTACTCAGTTAAGGGGGGTTAGAGCTCTTGGTTCGAGTAGAGTTAAACTTATATAATTTGACAGTAATTCATGATATTTCTGAGATAAAATTCACTATGGTAAGACTCTTTGACTTAAAAGACTTGAGAATGTTACCATCTAGTAGCAAGAAAGTATTATTAAGAATTTGGACAGGAATGCTAAGAAATTTCTGAGCTTGGCGATATATGTACAAGTAATTGGTTAAATGTTGTCTATAGTGTTCGAACAAACACCTGCATACTGCTATAGCAAGAGACTTTCATTATCGCAAAATGTAGAAGAGCCAGCGAGAGGCGAAGGAATTCCCATTCCCTGTATTGCAATAAACTTGATGAGTAATATTTTGCCAAGAAAGCATAGCTCAAACATAGCAAGTAAAAACAAAAAAAAACGATAACTTCGGGTACACCGAAGCTATACCGTTGTCTTCGACAATACTCCCTGCCAAATTTGATATCTCATTAAATACAAGAGTTTTCCATACAAGTACTGGATTTTGATCGGTCAGTTTGTATCGCGGCTTTATGGTATAGTGATCCGATATCGGCGGTTCCGACAAGTGAGTAGCTTCTTGATGGGAAGGGACTTGTGAAAATTTTCGGATCAATATCTCATAAACTGAGATACCAGTTCGCGTATACACAGAAAGATGGATGTATCCTGTTCAGGTTACAAAAATGCCGAATCGCAGTCAACTAAAGTTTAACTCTAACCAAGATGTCTATTCTCAACAAGAGCCTCAATAACTCTTTTTAAGCCTAAATGTAGCGAAACCGATATATTCTCGAATCAATTAGTTGCTCCCACACAAAAATAAATCTATTTCAACTTACGTGCCCGCCTCCACTTTGAAGGCCCGTCCATGCGATTCATGGTATATAGCGGCCATGGTCCACGCTACACCGATACCAAGGAAGACATTCACTGCATTACTACCTGTCACATTGCCGATACTCGCATCGGCAGTTTTATCCTGTATGGCGGCCACTTTACTGGCGAATGTATCTGAAACCAAAGGATATTTTGTGTAATGTACCGTTATGGACTATAAGTAAGTACTGCACAAACTAGAACTACTGACATTAACTGTGTCTTTACGCAATTACGAACGTAAATGACATGGGGGCATAACAGCAATTCGCACTTACCTGGCAAACTGGTGCCGAGCGCTACAAAACAAATCGCCGTTACCGCATCCTTTACGCCGAGCGTGCAACCGAAATGCGATGCCACATCACCAATTAGTGCTGTCACCAGGCCGATGCCACATATCGAAACAACAAAGCACACATAACCGTTGGCAATATCTAGATAATTATGGAGGAGTTGAGAAATTCAATTAGGAACAAGTACATATGTACATAGGTAATTTGAAACTAATTGAAGGACTATGCAATGCGTTCGCCAAAGTTTTTAAAGTTGATGTAGTGGAACTCACCTGTTGGCGGTATGAATGCGAATAAGATTTTCCAGAAGAGCGTTAGAAAATGCAATATGTAATCGAAGCATGAAGGTGATGAAGGCCCATCATCCTCACCTTCGCCATCATCATCGCCTAAAAATAATGAAGAGGTTCAGATATTTACAATACTGAATTGTACTAATGCCCTTATATTATATTGGGCTTGGAATATGCTGGCAAAACTAAAAAGGAGGAGAAACATTGGTTTTATAATGTCTCGGGAAAAAACTGGAAATATTATATTACTTTTTAAAATTTTCCGAACTTTTACTATTTTTAAAGCATAATTAAAAATTACTCTGTCATTAGTTTTAAAAATTACTGATCTACCATCCGCGAAAGTTTACCCTCTTAGTAATCTCTGTTATAACTTTCTGACAAATTTATTGCTTTTTGAAGAGTTTGGACTTCTTTATAAAACAGAAAATATATATTATATTTATATATATAATAGGCCGCGCAGTAAATTCAGTCAACTATTATTTATTATTAGTTACACGAAGCTCGTCCATTATTTTTATGAGATTCTATAACATGAGCGTGGTCTCAGCGGATTTTAGAAAAGTCCCACAGATATTGTATGACATAAATCTAAACTCATTTCTAAATTTGGAAGACCTTTACGAGTCAATCTAAGTGATCTAATTTCGATGAATGAGGTTGGGTTGACTCTACAGATATCAACCCGTTGCTGATTTTCGCCATTTTTATTGCCAATTTTTGTCGCATCATTATACGTTGTCGCTCCAATAAATATTTAGGATACAAAAGAAAAAATAAAATTTTGAAAAAATAGAGATTCATTTCTCAACATAGTCAGTCTGACATTACAAGATATTCGTCAAGTTTTGACTGTCTCATTTAAGCGTTTTCGCTTCTAAAAACAAGAAATCGAATTGACCTTTTGCATTTTTCTAAAATTCGCAAACACGTCTGTCTCTACACATGGTTAAAACAAAACTACGAGTTCGATTCGGCTAAAATTTTGACAGTAGCCGTCTACGAGTATATACTGCACGGTGTCATATGACGGTAGGGTTAAGTACCTTTCGCACCGTTCTCGTAGAGTCAATGTGTTATTAGTCAAACTATTAAAATTCTTTATTGAAATTATAATTCGGGAGAAAGTTCAATGTGCGAAATCTTAGCTGGTATGTAATAAATATATACAGCTATGTAACCTGTGCATTAATTTCCATTTAGTAATATATCTTACCAGCAGTTACCGTCAACGCATCCGCAAACTGTTCCTTCCACGACGATGTGCCTATCAGCAGTGACGCATTCGCCCTTTGCACCAATTTATCCACAGTGTTCTGGCGGTGTATGTATAGTCGAGAAGAGTAAGAGAGAAACAGTGAGGAAGAGAGAGGGCAAAAATTCAATTAAAGCATTGCAACGGAAGTTTTATTAAGCACAATTAATTTTATTCACCTTAAATTCTTTGCTCTCCTTGATGCGCAGCTCGGCACGCACCACCTCGCCCAACTTGGGACGACCCAGTAATGCCATTTTGTCCTCCTCCGTTAGTTCCTCCGGTGCCTTCTTCTCGGCGGCCTCAATAAGTCCTACCATTTCATCGTCTGCAGAGATGTGTCACAGCGGCAGCGGGGGGAACAGCAGCGTGAATAGCAATAAATTTTGTTTGTTTAAATAACGGCATAAATAAATGTGCGAAAATTGTGTTACACAATTAAGACGGGGCAACAAATAAGAAATGAGGGTATTCACAGTACTTATGATGACGACAATATGAAATATTTTATTTTAAAACTACACTTCGTATCCGGTGATGTTATTTTAAGCAAATTGTGTTAAATATTCGAGAAAATATATCTATCGGTACATTCGATTATGCATTGTGAATACCCTTATTTCAAGAATACACATTTTTTTTCATAAATATTTTGTTTGTTAACAGAAATTTAGTTGTTATTTAGTTTTTGTATAAAGAATGTGACAACGATTTGGTAAACATGAAATCACAACAACAAAAAATAATTTTAATATAAATACAAAAACAAACATTGAGGCAAAGTCAACAAGTTCAGCACTTTGCAGTGACTTGTTGCAGCATTGGCGGAAAGCGAACACGAAAAGCCGATGCAGCTGATAGATAAACACTTAAACACATTTACATATACATATAAATTTGTATGTATGTAAATTTAAGCACAAAAAAAGGGAAATGTAAAAAATAACAATGCACAACAAATGACACAAACTGTATTTAGTATTGAGTACTTACAACTTGGAGCATGCAAAATGCCACTTTACACTCTACACTCAGCCATGCATGTGGCAACACGTAAGTATATATGTATATATATCATATATAGTTCAATATACTTAATTGAACGGCTGCAAAAAATGTATGCAAATAGCCATGCAAAGTGACAGGTGGATGAAAACTAACAACAGAGGGTAGTGGGGTAACACCGTGCTGTGACAAGCTGCACAATTAATGTATAAAAAACTTGAAATATATTTGAAGCGGTAATTGGATTGCATGCCACAAATACTTATTTATAGAAAAATAAAGTGTTTCATGACATAATATTTTACTTAAAAGTTTATAATATAGCGATAGTAGCGAAAATGGTAGGAATATTTTTATTTGAAATTTTTAAATGATCTTATATTAGTTTTATATTTAATAAAAGTTTTGAAAGAGAATGCTAATATAAAGTCATGAAGACTATTTTAGATATTTTACAAATGTTGAAAAAAATGTATATAGGTACATATACATATTTGAATAATTCATAATATTTAAATATATTACTAAGTTTTCGTAACACTATTTTTATTCATGGAACTTAGTCCCAGATGAGAGCCCGCAAATCCTAATTAAAGCACAAACATGCTTTTTATTTATTATCATCTGGCAACGGGTTCCTAATTTAATCATACAAAAACAGTTTAAAGAGACCAAATACATATATTTATGTAAAAAAATGAACTTTGTACATAACTTATTAGTTTTTATTATATAATACGGTTCCTACGGTACGGTTGGCCTTGCTGTGTAGTATCTTTGAGTTTAATTATGTTTTTTTATTTATAATAGAACTTGAAAGATAGCGAAGAAGTTCATTTCGTACCAGTGTGTGCTTTACAAACACTAAATAGTTGATGGTTGATTAGAAAATACGAAAAAACGTTAGGTTTGTTGCACCGAAGCTATAGTACGCTTCACAAATACAAAAGTTTCCATACATGAACTTGATTTTGATCGATTAGTTTGTATGGCTGCTATAGAACTTACTAATATCCTCCATTGATGCTCTAACAACATTGGATTTACTGAACCAGATTTCATTGAAAACTATTTAGGGTCCAAAACTAATCGAATCGAAGAACTAATTC
Source organism: Bactrocera oleae (assembly GCF_042242935.1). Taxonomy (NCBI): domain Eukaryota; kingdom Metazoa; phylum Arthropoda; class Insecta; order Diptera; family Tephritidae; genus Bactrocera; species Bactrocera oleae. The sequence continues at coordinate 74,267,886 of NC_091536.1, forward strand.
GCTTTAGCTGCTTATTTTATATTTTAATTGTAACAGTAATTTTTTTTAAATTATAATTTAAGATTTACATATTCTTTTCTGTTATTATTTACCGCTATTACTTATTTGACATAATTTTAACATTTATGATCGCTACTAACAATCTAACATTTATATATGTCACATCTATCACTGACACTTAAAAAAGCTTCACTTTAAAACAGAAAGCGAAAAAAAACATATATATTTAAATACAAATATTTTTTACAACGAGTTTGCTTTCATTGCGATTTAATGCATAGCACATGATATCAAACACATTTAGAAGCTCTCATGAAATTTGGCATTATATAAAGACAAAAAAAAAACACAAACAATAAATTTGGCGGATAAATAAACACGGCAAATTTTTAATTGCAAATTGTGTTTTTTGGTTAGGCTAAACATTATGTTGTATTTTATGAAAATTACTTACAAATTTTTATGAAGTTTGGTTTGTACAAGTCAAGTGCAATGCAAATCGGATAGCGTACAGTGGTACGAATCGTACCGTTCGTTGATAGATTTTTATTTAATTTTTTAAATATTTTTTTTTTTTTTTGTATTTTTCGTGTGTAGGAGATAGCGTTGCAGTTTTGTTGATTGTTGCATTTGTATATTTACGATATTTTTTAATATTTACACATTTTAATTTTTCAAATTTATATACGTTTTGTATTTTTTTTGAAGTAGATATGCAAACAGAAAGTTATCATTCAAAAAACAAAAAAAAAAAAAAAAACAAATCATTACATTTACATATTGTTTACAAATTGCAATGTTTTTAATGAAAATGCAAATTTATTATGGCAAGCGAAAAGTAGGAAGAAGCAGCAGCAGCAACAGCGAATGCGTGGAGAGAGAAGCCACAAAAGCCGGACGGGGTGGGTTGTATGCAAACAATGTTTGTTTGTTTTAATTTTTAATAATTTTATTTTATTGTGGTAATATTGTAGTTTAGTTGTAATTATTTATTTTGTTGTTGTTATAATAATTAAAAATATTTATAGTTGACGCAAGTTGTTTGTGATTTAGCCATTTAAAGTGTGAAACGCCAACGAGAGTGCGTTCACAAATCCATGTTTTTAAGTGCGCCGATAATGTTAAAACACAGCAAATTGAAAGAAAATAAAATATATACTGAAGTAACGCTCTTTTCTAAAAAAACACACATAAAGCATATAGTTATATTACTTTTTAATTTAAATATTATTATTTTTATCTAAATTAAAAACAACAACAAATTTCGGAAATGCGTTTAGTCACCACAATTTGACTCAAATATTTTTATTAATATTTTAAATAATTTTTATAATGCAAATGCATTTTTTATGATCTAACTGACATGTCAGTTACGAAAAGATGCAATTTTTAAATAATTAATATAAAAATTATAAATATAATATTATTGTAAATAATAAATTTATGTAATAATTTTTCGATTCACAAACACAAATAATACACTAACAGACACACAGACAATTTTTGGAAATGCAAATGTTGTGAGTTTTGTATAGTCCTAACCTCATTTTATGTGTAATATGTATGTATAAATTTAGAATAAATAAAAAGAACTTGTTTCGTGGAATTGTTTGTGTGGAAGATGAAAAACTATTCATAATAAATAAAAAAATTTTATAAAAGTCCATATTATTCTATATGTGAAAACCACCACAAGAAAAAGATTCTCCTTCAAAAAAAAAAACCAAAAAACGTTTACTTCGGCTGCAGCGAAACTATAATACCCTCTTACATGTGCATTACTTATAAGTAGTACAAAGGGGTATAAAATGATTTTGATCGATCGATTTGTATGGCAGTTATAACCTATATTGGTTCGATTTGAACAATTTATTTGGAGATTGTAGCATTGTCTTGGGCAATAATCTATGCCAAATTTTGTGAAGATATCTCGTCAAATAAATAAAATTTTCCATATACTTGATTTTTTTATATTCGTTTGTATGGCAGTTATATGCTATTGTTCTAGTTATAGTTGCTTTGAATATTAATCTACGCCAAATTTCGGGATGATATCTTAATAAATAAAGAATTTTCCATATAAAGACTTGATTTTGATCGTTCAGGTTTTATAGCAACTTTTTGGAGAAAAACAGAGATGTGCGCTTAATTTCAGATCGATATCTGAAGAACTGAGTGACTAGTTTGCTTATATACAGACGGGCAGACGGACAAATATGGTTAAAGTGACTCAACTCGTCACGTTTATCATTTACATATAGGACCTCCGACATTCTCTTTTGATTGTTACAACCTTAATGGCAAACTTCATTCATATATCCTATTTAGGGTATACAAAAATTACACACTGATTATACGATTTCGTTTATACAGGGTGGTAAATATTACATTAGGGTTTTTTTTCTGATAAGATTACATTACTGCATTACTTATTAATCTCGTTCTTTATTGCAATTTTCAATAATTTTGCAATTATATTTCCAAATAATACTAAAGAGAACAAAAAAATTAAAGTGCATCCATGCTATTTTGGTATATGGTTATGCATAATTAAAGCTTAAATTCCACGATGCAAATTTTACAAAACTGTTTACCACACAAATAAATGGAAATCAATTTTCCTTTTTTTTTGAAATTAAACGTTAACAAGTAGTAGAGTAAAGTAATTCACTTTAACAGCGCAATTGATGTGTAATTTCATATCAATTCAATAAATCAAACAGTTAGGTGAGTGGTTTTTGTAATAATTGACGAACTCACTAAGCCCACCTTCGGGCCACATCAATAATTTATGGCAAATGAACGTATGAAATTAATTTCGCAAATTAAGTGCGTTTGCATAGCATAAATTGCGTAATCATATATGCATATAATACATACGTTTTTTACCATTTTGTTATATTTTTTAATGCTTCACTTTAAATGAATAAATACTAATGTGATATGAAGATATTGTTAAGTATAGTATTTTAACTGAGTGCATTTAAACTTTTGATTTTTCATATTTTTTTGAATTTGCTTTCAAGTGGTAAAAGAAAATCTCGAAGCTCCTAGGAGGTGGCACTTAATTTTTCGAATGTACTGTTTACTATAATACCATCAGGATTAGCTAATACAATTTCTTTGAATCCCTACGAATATTTTAAAATCTTTTGTGAAGAAGATTATAATCGTAGTTCGAAATTGTTAAACTATTTACACTGTTTAATCAGTATTGTGATATATTCACTTCCTTGATATAATTACTAAATGCTTTACCCCTATAGTGATTATTTCCTAATTGACTAAATACAAATTAATTCAAAATGCAAAGTCGTGTTGCCGCGTACCTTAAGAGTGATGTTTAAGGATTTATTGATTTCTTCCGTTTTTTAGGTGAATACGCCCACATGTTTGAAAGTCAATACTAAAATCTATTAAATAATTGGATATTTTTTTTAACTTTTAGATATATCTTTTGTTCAATACTCAACAACCTATATATTTATTGGGTCTGTTTTGCCTTTCAATACAGGTTGGTTGAAAAGTTGGTTGTCCATCCCAAGATATAGCACTACTAGCTCCAAAGCTCAAGTTGGTACATCTGTCGTGAGAACACATGCAAAGTTACAAGTTATTCTGCCAATTAATTCTTTGTTTACAAACCATTTGATATTGTCGTGTCAGAGTATTTTTTTAATATAGAAAAAACTTAATATCGCGCAGTGATTAGATTCTTTGTTTTGGAAGGCTTAAAAGCAAAGAAAATTTATGAACAATTGTTACAAGTGTATAAGGATTTCTCACTTTCAAAACGCACTGCTAAATTTTGGGCTAGCGAATTTAAACGTGACCGTACTAGGCTTGAAGAAGATCCATGCGGAGGACGACTAAAAACCGCAACCACACCAGAAATCATTGAGCCAGTTCATAATATTGTTATGAAGATCGAAGTTTGACAAAGCGTAAAATTTTTAATGCCATAGGCATCTCAGACGAATGAGTACTTCATATTTTTCATCATTTTCAGAATTACATATGACAAAGTTTGTTAGAGCCGCTCACGTTAACAATTCAACAAAAACTGGATCGAAAAAAAATTTCTCAGCATAATTTGGATCGTTTTAAGCAGAATAAAACCGAATTCTACCACCTTGATCCTAAATTGAAACAAGAACGTTGTGGACTGAAGCTGGTTGTTCAGCTCTAAAGCAGGTAAAATCACAACGATCAGCAAAGAAGGTGCGATGCAAAAGGAACTTTGTTGATTGATTATCTACAGAAAGGTAAAACAATCAATTCTAAATAGTATTGCAGCCTTCTGGATCACCTTAATGAAAAAATTCGTGAAAAAAGACCTGGTTTACAGCACAAAAAGGTAATTTTTCATCTAGACAATGCACCAGCTCACAAAGGTGTTTTAACAAAGACAAAATTCAACGAATTAAAGTAGGAATTGCTTGAGTATACACCGCATACACCAGATTTGGCTCCCAGCAACTACAAGCTCTTCAGAAACCTGAAGCAATTCCTTCGTGGAAAGCGTTTTTCTTCGAATGAAGAAGCTTTTACAGCCGTAGACGGGTATTTTGCAAACCTTCCGGAAATTCATTATAGGGATGGCATAAAATTATTAAAGGATCATTGGAATAAGTGTATTGAAGTCAAGAGAGATTATATTGAACTAACAAATATATTTCGTACCAAAAACTGTATTTTTTCATTACGAGCGCAGAAACTTTTCAACCAACCTGTTTATTTTACTATGATATATAAAAAGTTTAGTAAAAGAGTTTAATAAGATATTTTAAAATAGCTTCAAGATCGCTCAGTTTATAATATAACTAAAATAGCTTGTGCTCTAATTAGAAGACTTTAGGTGGAGATACGTATATCTTAAAGCATTCTTAAGTCACCACAGAATCATAAGTATTTCTTAGAACTTAAGACAAATATTGAAGAATTTTTAATGTCAGTAAAATGCTCATTTCGTGTTGATTGATAAGAAGGTTCAACAAAAACTCGTTCACTTTTTTGGTCTTCATTTATTTAATGTGAAACAAGACACGCACAGACCTTTATTTTACTCAAATCTTCAGTAGAATTGAAATTCTTCTGAGAATAGTATTTTTACTCGTATTTAATCCCTCAGCCAACAAAAAAGTAGAATTTATCGATACCAATAATTTCCCGACCTTTTTCCACCAGTTCACCAAGTTAGTTGAGTTTGAAAGAGGATGAATGTACTCGTATTTTTAATTGTCAATAAATATCATTGCATATTGTATAATTCAAATAAAAAGTTCGGTTATTTTTCAGACATACCATACCTATTTACAACTCAAAAGGTGGTCCTTTTATCATAAATCATGTACCATATCTATCATGCATGGGGAATTTTAGATAATATGCGTATTTCACATACTGGAAAACTTTCCTAAGAGTTTTCTTGACTAGATGGCACTGGTTGGAATGTTTAACTGTAATATCCTCCATATAATTTGTTCTTTAGTCACTAAGTGCACATTACGAGTATATTTAAAAATTAAAAGCTAAAAAGCTAAAGCGTGGTTCATCTAAAAACAATAATGATTAGGTGTGAAGTAGCTAATTATAAAAATACATTCGAAGCAGTAAAGCGGACGGGGGACTACAATATTGTGTAGCATTCAAATTAAGCCTTTCTATAAGCGGAAGGTAGATATTAGTTAAAAGCTTTCAATACATTGTAGGAATAAGTATGAAAAAGTTTATGTCTCTTTGGCAAAGTACTATGTTTAAAAACGTTACAAAAATATAAATGTACTTCAAAAACTACAATTTTTTTATGTAAAATCTAGTTATTAGTTATAATTTGTATCGATAAAGCTTTTTTTGATGAGTGCTAATGACATATTGTGTATACAAACAGATTTTTGTCAAGCGGAATATTTACCATTATTTATGATGTGTTTAATATAATAATGTATAACTAAGAGTGATTATTTATATATTTTGTTAAGTTTCTGTAAAATATGATCTATTTACTGAAAAAATAACGACTCTGTATCTTTTTTTGAAATGCTGAATACTTTCTAATTATATGAATTATTTGAAAAAATATGTGTAAGCTAAATTGGTATATATTTTTAAGCGATTTATACAGCACAAACAGCAATATTTAGCAACAATGATGATATCACTTCAGACAAAGTTTGTAGCAAACAGTTGTAAGTATATTACACAGTTAAGTTTTCAACACGACCAAATTATCGACTCACAGCACACAATTTGAATTTTTAACATTAATTAAATTTTCTTGTAAAAACTTTTGAAATATTATATTATTTACCAATGGGCTTTTGCAGTTACATAATACTTATAAGTACGAAGATATTATTGTAAAAGTAATGCAAGAAGTAGTATATACTTATATATTGAACAAGATTAAGTTTTGGATTTTACATACCGAGAAACTTGTTTAGAAATTTAAGTGCTTCCGTTTTAATGCTATTATCTGTGTGAATATTGAATAGAGGGATAGGAGGAATAATTTTCTTTTTGTTGCATAAATTCAATCAAATGAGTTTATTAATGAATTATTTATATATATATATTTACTATATGAATGTATATACTTATGATTAATCGTTAGGCGATAATATTTCAATGATAAGACTGTAAAAGACTGTAATCACAACACTCATGACAAAAAGTTAAAAGGAAGACGAAATAACCAAAGTTTCAACTAGGATTTAATACGAGAGATTTTTTTTTCATTATGCCAGTGTGTTGCAATTATGTTTGTTCGATTCGCCACTTAATATATTATAATCTTTCGACACCATTGCTAACTTAAGTTTGCCTCTTCTTTATCGCGCATAGTATTTCTTTCATGATTATAATATATCTCTATTTTCTAACGATATTTGAATGTCAAATAAACTGGGCGCTTTTTATGGAAGGGAGCTTTGGACGCAATTTTATGATTTAGCTTCGTTTTAGAAAACCTAATATTCTTAATTTATATAAGTTAAGGGTTATATCCACATTTTATATTAAAAATAAATAAAAATAATGTAAATTTATAGAATTTAATTTACTTTAATAATCGGTGATTAATTAAAAAAAATTGTATTCTCGTCAACCTGTAGGAAGACCTCCGAAAAAAAGGTGCCGGTGAGGAAGTTTTTTGGCGGCTTCCCAGAAAAAACTTTTTTTAATGATATTATTATCAAAAATATTTAAGATCGTGTGAAATTTTCGATTGCTGCAGCCGTTTCGGAGAACATTTCCTTACCGACTCTGAAATTATCGGTTCTTGGAAAAAGCGTTTAAAGTTTTGAATTTACACTGAGTTAAAATATTTTACAAATACGCTCATATTTCCGAAACTATTTGCCGGATCAACTTTTAATTTGCGGAGAATATTTTCAAATACATGTACATTCGATAAAAAAGCGAAATAAAATTATTATTTGAAATTTACAAATGGATTTAACCTCTTAAGGAAAATTACTTTAAAATGGCAACATGACAGCTTCATTCTTCCTTCACTGATTGTCAAAACTTTTGACATTTTTCAAATATCACTCAAGCTCTTCTAAATTGGACTCAGGTTTCTTTAAAAATAAATAATATTTTTGTGCCACTTTATTTCTTATGTGTGTCATTTCGACTCGTATTTTGAATAAACTAAATTAAGTTTTTATTCGATAGACCGTTACAAAAATGTTATTCTACATAAGTATTATTCAAACATTTTCAATGAGCATCTTCTCAGATATATTTTTAAATAATTTGCAGTAAATTGCAGTCATTTACAGTCCCGATATTAATATAACTTGCGAGACTTGATTGATGATGTGGAAATATATTTGGGAAATATTTAGGAGACAACAGGGAAGTTTTTGGAGGATTATAATAAATTTTTAGCTCCAAAATTATGGGGGGGAAATAAATAATAATTCTAAAACAAATAAAACTACAATTAAATATGTAGAAAAATGTAAATATCAAAAAAAAAAAACTATAAACGATTTGGATGTAATTAATTTTAAAATGAAAATAATATTAATAGATATGATTGAAACATGGCAAAAGACAAAAAAAGGACTAAATAAGTCATGAAATAGTTTTGCAGTTTCTAGTGATGTTAAACCAAAAACATATCAAGCCAACGATGGCATCAACAGGTTTTTAGTTTGTCTCTCAACTTTTTAATATTTTTGTTTTTTTGTAATATTGCGGCGTACGAGTTATTTTTGGTGACATGCCCAGCCGTGTAAAATCAACAATGATGCAGGCTAAACAACGATAGGATTTTTTATGTTTGTGTGTATTGTTGTGTGGATGGCGTTCAATTACTTTTTGCATACTACATATCGAACAGGGTGCGCTAAATCGCAAACGAATTACGTATGATAGGCATTACATGCTTCTTGTTTGGGGATATTTTACAAATGATGTTGTATTCTTTGTGGCAAGGGGATTTCCTTATACCACAAAGGCAAATAAATGCGAATCGACTACGCAGGGTTGCACTAAAGGGGGTCTAAGGAAGCAGCGCGCCTTTAACTGCAAACACACACAATCACATTGCTTTTTACAACTTCAAATAAAAACGTTTATTTTACTACTACTTGTAAAAATGCGGTCAGCCAAATGACTAACTAAAAGAGTCTTAACTGCGGGAACATAAGTTAAGTGAGGCTGGTGCGGCATAACGACATAGGTATGAATATATTCGCAAATTAAAATACTATATAATGGTTAAAAAATATTTATACAAATATTTGACTGAAATAAAAGTGCAGTGAAATCAGAAGAAATATACTTTGCGCACAAAATATACTACCAAAAATCAAGTGTTGAAAAGCTCTTAAAAACACACAGCTTTCCAATCAAAATATTTCCAAAAAGAAAAAACAAAACCAAAAAGCAAAAAATTCGCGCTTTAATTGAGTGGAGTTGCACTTTTTTTGACTGGCAAGCAACAGCGACCGTTTCAACGACTTGCATTTTATTTCATGTGCCATTTTCGTATGGCGGGGCGTATACGCAACTAAAAGTATACGAACACTATACGCATATGGCGGTGGCTTTGTGATTGTGTTACGCTTTTTTCTCATTTTATTTAATTTGGTATTTTTCATTCATTTGAATTTGCATTTATTGCGTTCTTCATGCTTTTCTGCGGCAAGTTAAATGCGCAAGCGTCAAAGGCTTTGCCGTTAAAAAAAATATATACATTTTTTAATTAACATTATTTTGCTTCAATTATAGAAATTAATCGCTTAACTATGTGCTTGCAGAGCATTTGCTTTATATTTTTATATTCTTCATTTTATGGCACATTAACTAATTTGAACTCTATGGCGCTACAAAATAGGTAAAAAAAAACTATAATGTTTTTGTAGACTTTACTGAAATTCATCGTGGGAACTGCATTGTCTTTGTGTGTGTATTTGAATATTTTTGTGTATATGTGTGTGTAGGCGAAGGTATATCGGTAAGAATACAATATATAGTAGACAATAAAAAAGAATAAAAAACATGAAAACGATGAAAGAAAAGAAGAAGAATATTTAGATTTCATGGTTGAGTAGAATTTTGCTACAATACTATATGTATACTTGTATGGTATATTCATAAGCCAATGGAAAAAGTACTTTTTTGTTTTTTTTTGGTTTTCTGCATTTTTCGAAAAAAATCCTTTATTCAATATAAAAGCAAATAATAATCAAGGATTCGTCTAGGGATTTATGTACATACTTTTATACACAATCATATGAAGGAAAGTGAATGAATACCATAAATATATGCATAAGTTCATATATATTATACTCGTATATACGCCATTAACTTGACGCTTGTCGCCGTGTGAGCTTTTGAACGTAACGAAATTTCACTTTAAAAGGTGAAAGTCATTGGAACGCTGACTACTTGGGGATTGATTGGTCACACTACAGCGGGACAAAACAGCGGCAGCAGTAACAGCAGTAGCGGTAGTAGCGGCGGGGGAAAATACATGGGATGGACCTTGGTTGGGGAGTTGTGTGGGTTTCTCTCTTATTTTGGATTGATTGGTTGCCGACTGCTCGCATTGGTATTTAGTTTCTCAAAGGAGCAGTTATTTACATGTTTATTTATTGTTGTATATTATGCATGCATATACATATGTATATGCATCATATATATACTAAATAAGTACATATTATATACGCTAGTTTCGCGAGTAGGTAGGCTAGGGCGAGCAAGGCTTGCAAGTGCATACATACAAACTATACTGATATGTAAGTATGTATGTATGCATATATGTATGTATATGGTAAGTTTATGTATATATATATAAAGTATATGTAGCGAATATAAGCATATAGAAAACATATATGTACCTGGCGCAATGATGGGTTCACCGATGTTGACGTAGAATAGCACATCCTTTTCATAGCTGCCTTCCTCAATGATTCCCAGCGGAATGAATTTTCTGCAAATTGAATGAGAAAAGGCAAAATATTCATGAGAAAAAAATAACGTGCAATTGTTGTGTGCATAGAATATTGAAGTGAATTCGATGGTGATGCTGATAAAATGCGTTGAAACCCAAATCACTGGCAATTTTTGAGTGAAACGCAAATCAAAGATAATTTTTTTAAATTTTAATATACACCTAAAAGATGCTGATTACCATCGTTGTGTTGGCATGAAAATAAATTGCTAATTTATAAACTTATAAATAAGATTTCACAATGAATTTGCTAAAAAGCAATTTTCTAAGGAAATTGATTGCATTATATCTATTTGTGTTCAAAGTGTGAATATTACAATTGAGGATTTGAAGCCATCTTAAGTCTTAATATCACAATTGTAAATGTCATAAAATCTGAATAAGGAAAGTAAAACTCTTTTAGTTCCTAAGTATATATAGCGATGAGTTAAACTATCAAGACATTTCAATTTTAGAAGCGGTTAACAATTGTGTTTTATTTGGTATTTGTGTTTGGGCAGAAGAAAATATAGAAAACTGTCTCGAAATTCTAAGGATTCAAGTAAAGTGAATTTTTAATTATAATTAAATAATTATTTTTCAGCCAAGCACCAACCAAAATGTCAACTGAAGGATCATACACATTCCTATATTTTTTATTTTACATAAGTTCTTGGCTTATTTTCGGTAGTGAAATTATTTGTTGTAGAGTCAAATAACTTGATAGCTTCCAAACTATAATCCGCCTTTTTTAAGGGGTCACATCTACATTTCTGTAATTATTGAACACTCCTACTGTTTGTGGAACTCTATCCCAAAGTCTAGCTTCGAAATTTGAAGGCTTCACAGTTTTCATATATGTATGTGTTTTAGAATATAATTTTATGAGCCTGACGTTGTTCAGATGCAACACTAAGCGCCAAGGAAGATGTGCGTCAAGCTGCAACAAGATATCCCAGTATTTTTTAACTAATATTAAGATCTTATGAGAGTATGAAAATATATATTTATTTTTTATTGATTGCTGTGATATTATGTAAAATAATCATAAGTCTGTTTAAAAACAAAGTTTTTTAGTTAAATGCGCCTAACTGTAGGCAAAATTTATTCAAAAAATTTATATACATATATTTTTTATGATTAATATGTTGTCTATTATTTACAGGATATATTATAATAATTATGTTTACAATTAATTTTATATTTTAATACATTTCTGCAAAATAAATTTGATTATGAAGTTAAATTGGAATCTTTCGAAATGGAAAACGTGCATGTTATTGTATAAATTTCTGCTTATATAAATTTACATACATATATATACAGAACGAGGAATGATTATTTAGCATATATCAGTATTTATTAGATAACTTGGCTGATAAACAATGACTTATCTTCCTAACTGAGTGCATTTCCATGCATAACAATAAATCACGATACTTGCATTTGTGGTAGCGCAAAATGGTCTCACTTCAAGCTTTTAGCTGTGAGTTGTCGCTAATATTCGCCACTAACTAGTTTCATAGGCACAGGCACTAGTAGAATCTTGTAATTGAATTGTAATATTTTCTTTTTCGAATTTGAGGTTTCTAAAACAGCTCGTATTGGTTTTGATTAAAATATTTGAACCTTAGAGTAGATTTTCGCTCATTTATTTTCGATTTTAATTGTGCTTGCCAAAGTATATTATTCTATATTATACTCTCTGGAGCACCTGCTGGGAGTTATGGTTTTCTCACTGGCAGATTAACAGATTTACTTATTCGCATAAAAAAATGGAGCAGCAAGGAATGTATTGTAGTGTTGCTTAGGGGGATTATTCCCCACGTCTGCTGCACTATGCCATCATATATTATTTACACATGCATGCAAAGCTATAAACACGCTCACACAAAGTTCAGCTGCTAAATTACGCGCGACACTTGTCACAGCTGAAATTTATTGCTTTTATGCATTATGAGCTCGAAAGCACATGCATACATAGCTATGTATATACTTATGTATATAGCTGTGTACATAGAAAATTAGTGGCATAGATGGCATTCATAGATAAATTGGTTTCCGTTTGATGTACCGTTATCAGCAAAAGATTAAGAGTTCAGCGCTCATAGCATAAATATATGTTTTCAACACAATTAGCTTAAAGGCCACACAACTCTGGAAAATATACTGGTTTTTGCACACAATTTTCACCGCATCGAAACTTTTCAAAACCATAAATCGATTACGGTAAAAACTTATAGAGAAGAGGATGCTAAATAGCAAACTATTCAGTGTGTATAACTTTCTTTTCCAAACTATTGAAGCTGTTAATCGAACGAGGTTTCTTTAGCAACTCTCCTAACTACCGATGGACGTGTTTTTATGAAAAGCATTTTCTCTTAAGATCTGACATTGCTCTTGGGAGGCCACCATATTTGACTGATGTGAATATAAAAGAGGCTTAGTATTATGTATTTTTCTTAGTTTAACTGTAATTGCTAACGAAAGCTAAAACAATATATGAGTTAGGGTTAGTTAAGATAATGTGATAGTCGAATATATCACATAAGAATTTATTTTTTGGACATGACATTTTAACTACGTGTTGAGTACCCGTTTAAAAACTTTCAACCCGGATGGCTTTCTAAAAGTTATTTAGCGAAAGTTTTCTGTCAATACAGCAACAACAATAACGTTTTAACTGTAATTTTTTGAGACCAAAATGTCAATGTGATATCTGTAATAGTAATGGCGTTAGATTTCTGGTTTAGGAAATCTTTTATTAAAGTTATCTTCCTACATTTAACGACCACCCTAATACATACAATATATAATCATAGAGAGTTTCTCTCTCTCTCTCTCTCTGCAAATGGCTTATTTATTTTCGCGAGCTTGTAACCTGTAACTCTGTAATTTAATAAAAAACCCGGTGTCAGATGGAAATTATTGCCAACCTTTTACTGACTGTATGAACGTTTAATATATAGCACATGTATTTACATTGTTGTTGTGGTCTCACAGAGCGTAAAGGTATTGCAAAATAATTTATTATTATACACTGGCAGTGTGTCACAGCAAGTATTTTGTCATCAGGCAGTCACCTGTAGGCGAAAGTATTTATTTATGTGTAGACACTCGTCTATCTATTGTAAGTACATAAATCTATATATTTTATGTTGTTGTAAAATTAAATGTCTCATAAACTGACACTTGTGCTTATAAGACTACCGTTAGGCGTACACGCACACCTGCAGTTACACAGCAGCGCTGAAGAGTCGAAGCAGGCGGCCGTGTGATGCGCCTATAGAATGTCAAGTGCTTGTGTTGCATCATAGAGCACTTATATGCATGAATACATAGAAATTTATGTATGCACGGATTGTGCATGATTTCATAGATCACGACATGAAGTATGTGGGCGTTTGTTAAATAATATAAATATTTGTTCCATGCCTCGTACTGGGCAACTTAGCTGTAATCTACCTCATGATGTCAGTCTTTAGTGCGTTTCATACATAAATAAAATTATTGTAGTGTTTGTGTAGGTGCGAAAGCAGTATCGGCTAGATAGAGTGTACGTGTTTAAGGATGTGCATTCAGTTGTACTCTCTTGTCTTTTATGTGCTAGGCTTTGTGTTGCCTAGGTTTGTTGAAACAGCCGTTTGTTTAAATTCACATAAAGACGAATATGATAGTTCCGTTATGATGTTCAGGCCGTAAAATTTTATTATACTCATATTTTAGAATCCTGTCGGATTGAAATGAAATTTTGTGGATGCAAAAGCTACATGCATAAAAATTTCTTCTATTAGTTGTTAATTTAAATGAAAATGAATGGGTTTTCGTGCGGTTTTGAGTGGAGTTATATATACAATACAATAACTGTGAAATGAAAGTTATAAAAAAGTATCTAAAAAGTATATTATATTTCAGGCCAAATTTTTCTTTCTTCATGAGTCGAAAATTTTAAAAACAATTGTTTACATGATTACTGGAGCAAAGCATCTAAGCCGTTCCCACGACAGTCTTTTATACGTAAACAAATTTTATCCGCATTTATATATATATATCTTTCAACTCTTGTTTCAGCAGTATTTCACAAAATAAATAATATGTTTGATGATACAATAACATCAACAACAGCTTGTTTGCAGGAAATTATATAACCAATACAATGGTATATATACCAAACTTTTTTATTTGACAAGATAACATATCTTTACGAGATTTGGCATAGATTATTATCCCAAGCATCGCTACAATCTCCGAAATTATTATTTGGATCGGTCTATCATATACAATAGTATGGCTGCCATACAAACTGATCAATCAAAGTCCAGATAAAGTTCTTTTTATACCCTTTATACTATAAGAAATATACCTTTGAAGGGTATTATAGCTTTGGTGCAGCCGAAGCAAGCTGTATATGCAAATATCGCGCTAGATACAGGTGAGCACATATTTTATGTTTATAAATGTGTTATTCACTTTTGAAACTAGAAAACAAATTTTTTTTTTTGAGAAACATTTTCATAAGTATTCAGCAGTTATTATTCGTTATTTCCGACGACACTTCCAATGTGACACCTCACCTCCAGTAATAAAATATTGCATTTATTCATTATGAAAATTAAACCCATTATTTATAATTTGCATATAGACATACATAGAGTATATAGTCATAATAATATATCACCACTTTGAAACAAAAAACAAATACAACAACAGCACATTGTTATTGCTTAGTGAACTTCTGGAATTGGCAAAATTATGAGAGCTTTGTCCATTTGCAACAAATATACGAGCAGCAGAAAATTTTAAACATATGAATAAATACGGTAATAGAAACCGATAAATTACAATACTTAATAAAATTTACGATTCATAAAATTTGTGGTAATTGCTAAATGTTTAAAATAAATTTTGGTGAGTGAGTAGGAATTAATGTGCTCTATTGGGTTAGTTATGGGAACGGAAAAAATATTTATTTTTGAAATGACGAAGAGCAGTGTTCTTAGTAATGACACCGATTTTAAATCTGATGCCGAGTTGAATATCAAATAGGGCTTTACTTTCGTATCTAATTCAATGTTATATATATTGAATATTTGCTTCTGATTTAAAAAAAAAAAAAATAAGAACAAACGGTAGCTTCGGCTACACTGGGGTTATAATAAGATAAGATCGTGAAGATATCTCGTCAAATAAAAAAGTTTTATATATATTATATTTAAGTGGTGTCCTGCTACGTGCTAAAAACTTCGTAGCAGACTTAATATACCCTGTTCAGGGTATAAAGAAATTGAAAAAAATCGTATAATAAACTTTAGTAGACAATGAATATCGCTTCTTATAAAAAAATACATATTTTTCAAATATTTCTCCAAAAAATATAAATTCCTGGCTGACTAAGTGTTCATTCATTAATTCCTTTACAGCAGATAGTCTCGAGGAAGCATAGTTCGTAACGTAACATAGTTCGCACTGCTTTCTGCTCATTCACTATCACCAATTCAAGCTCTCTAACTTCGCATACATGTATGAATTAGATATTTGATCTGGAAATCTATTCTAAATGCTGTCGTATGCTTATGGTATCAGTATCCATCAACACTTCGCTTTCTCTAGACTATAAAAAGAGGTAAGACGAATAAGTTCAGTAATCAATCTTGTAAACAAAGATAGAACTACTGGTCAAAGTATTTTTTTTTCGGAATAATAGCAAACTTAGAAATAAATTCCCCTCCCGACGAACAAAAATAACTTCAATAAATCTTTCATTATATCCAACCTCAACATAATACAAAGTAGAAACAAACAAAAATTAAGCAAAAATTTAATAGTTGATGTATTTAAAGTGCTCTCAAATAACGTCAGAAAATTTTATGAGGGTTGAGCATTCTTTTGCTACTCGTCGTTTCGTTCCGATTTTTTTCGTTACATTTAACACACATAAATACACAATCACAGAGTTAAGCGCCAAAGAACTGTAAATTAGCTAAACCACGGATAGATCAAAGCGTGAGCGGCCGATGGGCACGGCGAGTGTGAAGGACAACCTAAGTGCTGATTGACAAGACAAAAGAAATTAAAAGAGTTTATGAACAGATTTATGAGTTGTTTGTAAGGGATTTGTATGCGTGTCAGCCGGTAAATGGATGGACTTGGCGAATGAATGACAACAACAAAATATTCATAACCCTTTGTAGGTGTGTATACGTACACTCCTGATTGTGTTGATAGACGATCAAACAGACAGAGAGAAAAGCAGACAAACGAATAAATTGTAGAATAAACAGAAAAATGGAAGGTGAAGGTGACGGCGGTAAATAGAGCCAAAATGAAAGCAATGCGTTATACCATTGGGTGGTGTTGGTGAGGTGGGGTTGACATACATTGCTCTTGAAATGTACCGAAAATGACACTTGTGCACGCATTGACTGCGATTTGAACACCGAAATTTTTTTTGTTTGTTTTGCTTATAAAGCCATTTCGCCCGGTGACTGGCCACTTAGATTGCCAATCAGATGAACTCAACCACAAGTGGCAACACTAATAACACAGTCAACAACAACAAGCAGCGTCTAAGAACGCAAATGTCACACGGAAAAGCAAAAACAAAAACTACTCACCTAACCTTACTCCTCGTGGGAGTACAGGGGATATCGGCAACCGTTGCAACGCTGAGCTAAAAATACTTTTGTCAGTCTGTCGCATTGTGTTTATTCTTTTTGTGCTTTTTTTATTTCAATATTATTGTGTTTGTGCATGTACCGCGTGTAGGCAGCCACAAAATACAATACAAACCACACAAAATAACAACAAACAATTGTAGCGCCTGCGAAGCGTATGCAAAAAAAAAAAAGAAAAACATTTGTCTGGCGCATTATTTGGCTTGAAGCCAAGAAATATTTTCCCCCGTTAGACACACACACACATATACATACAATTGCATTTACATAGCGATGCAGCGGCCTTGTTGCAACAAATTTGCATGTTGCACTGCATTTTGTGTCTCTAACCTAACTCTTACACCACTACCTCACCTCCTTCTAACAAGTTCGAAATATTTTTTTTTTTATTAAGTTTGCTTCTTAGTTGCCATATGCTGGTCTTTTCGGTTTTGAATTTGAATTGAAAATATTTTAATAATATTATGAGACCAGTTATGAACGTACAGTTCTGTAAAAAAATAATACCCAAATCGGGGAAAGGTGTTGTACCATAATACTGTGCAAATAACAGTCAAAGCTTTTCAACTCACAGTTCACAGCTCCCTTTTAATTTTAGATATTATTATCTTATTATCTATATCTTTAATAAAATAGATGTTTATAATCACGACGAAAAGTTGTTAGATGCTGTTTTAAGTTCCGATATAAATATTTCTTATTCAAGCTTGAGCTGTATTTTTTTTTAATTGTGCATTTTTTAAATATCAAAGAACTATATATCGCTCAACTTCATGATCGACACAACGAGTTTGCTTTCTGTTGGTTTGGATGACTTCAATGAGTTTTCTATTAGCTAGTAATCTATCCATATTAAGACATAACCAGTGAGTCTTTATGTTTCATCTCTGGACTTATTTGGATTACTTGTGAAGCTGCATACTTAGTTTTTTCCACTTTAGCAGGAGTATTAGAAAAGAACAATCCCTTACTAACTAATTTTTTGAATTTAAATATTCAATACTTTTTTGTTTGAATTTCCAATAATTAGTTACAAGGATTTGTTGTAGGTCCAAGTACCTACTGATTCATCAATTAATTTCTATTAGGATCCTGTTTCCTATGCCAAATTGATTGAACTATATTACATGCCTAACTAATTTCTACATAATCGCAATTACATAAGAAAATAGCTCACCCGCCATCATATATTCTCTATGGAGGAGGTTGAGTTCTAATTAGGCATGATGACTTTCTGATGTACAATATTTTGAAATCAATTAAAATGTCCGTAAGATTTCTTCTCATAAATAAATGGTTTAGATGTCCACGATATTTTCTTTATACCTTTCTGCTTTATCTGGCTAACATTCCTGAATCATCTCAAGTCAACTTCATAGAAACTCAGAAATGGTTTACAAAATATTCTAACTTTCATTGTTAAAGCAGATGTCATCTGTGGTCCTCACGGGTGTAAATTGTCAAATAGAAGATCTTCCCACAAGGTTATTATCATTAGAGCCTGCTTTACTCGAAACGCAAGCCTTTGAGAAGAATAGAGATTTAAGTAAGGGATCCGAAAATGGTAAAACTCGACCCAGAAAATTGCCTACTTGCGAATTCATTATAGGTCAAAGCAGATAAAGCAGGAGAGAAATCGGCCTCATAACGAAGGGTCTAATTTTGTTTATTAAAAATGTTGTGGACATTTTATACCGTTTTATTTCCAATCAAACATGACACATATTATACCACCAATTAGTACTCTATAGGGAAATAGAATTTATATGTATTCCCGAACCCCAAATTTTTGATTCGAGAAACGTATCTTAAACTAATTGTGGCCGCAAAATGACATTCACTGAGCGGTATTATGGTCCAGACATATGAGAGGCATATAATTTGAAAGCGATAAAATTACACCGGTAAACACGGTTTTTGTCACACGAACGTTAACACAAAAATTACAAAGACCTAATAAATGAACTTATAATGTCATATAAAGCTTTGGGGTGTAATATGTCCTTAAAAATACATATACTGGACTCTCATCTAAATTTCTTTCCGGCTGTAAGGTAAATATACAACTATTGTTGTTGTGTAATTGCAACAATATGATTTCATTGTAATAAAAATACTTACGCAAATCGATATACATACACACATGTATCGAAATAAAATTATATTTTATGCATGTGTGTCTACAACAAAGTTAGCTCGGAATGATTTGCTAAGGCAAGCATGTAATATTTAATCAAAATTCATTCCTCTTGGCCAATGGCTCGCCACACACACTCAGACGTACACACCACACATAATGGCGGCACAACAGCAGTTGCAAATCAATACTACACGATTTTCCAATTTATTCAAATTACAAAATTCGATTTCAGCAATCATTGCAAATTAACATTTTCATTTTCACCAATTCACCGTAATTGTTGCTATGACAGCGATTACTTAGCCAATCGAATGACCTTTGTGTTTAGCATTCAGCGCAAAAGGCACAGGGGTGTTGCTTTAACCTTGTAGGAAAATTGTGGGGAATAGGAAACGGCTAATTTGTTTACGCTTTCCATTTTCTTTGCTCATGAAGTTATCGTTTTAAATTTAGAAATAATTTAAATTGGTCGATGGATTTGTAGTAATAATTATTATTTTAATCCACTGATTGGTTATTATTATTGCTGTCAAATGTACTTTACCTTAACTTTTCAACTTTCTATGTACTAAATTTATAAAAACATAAGTATATATAGTGAAACCCCTTATAATTGGAATAAGTTTATTGAGCCACTAGTATTTTTTTCCTACAGGGTTTGAAAATAGCTTGTAAGCGTGTGCGATCACAAGTTTAATCTGTTTTAAATCATACATCGATTTGTTTATACAGTTATTTGTTTAAAAGGATAATTAATTAATTGCTTCTGAGATTTACACTGGCTAACTTCCAATTTGAAATCTATACATACATAATTGAAATATTGGTTTAAATTAAATCTATTTGTGAATCGAACTTATAATTGTGAAATATTAGAAGGCAAACTGACAGTTATAATGTTAGTAATCTATTGTGTTCTTATAAAGTTAAATTTATATTTGGGTATATAAATCATTGTTCTATTGAACGGGTTTTTGCATATAATTCCAATGGAAATGTTGTACTAATAAAAGTATATACTTGAATTTTAGTTCAATTCTTAGTCTGGTCATAAATTCGCAGAACAAAGTGTCGTTATTTTTTAGTATAATTCGTATGCAGTGTCTGCTCTGTTTTGCCAAATGTCTATATTTAATGACATAAAGCACAGTTGATGAAAAAAACAGAAGAACGAAATGGTCGTCCTCGTGTAGTTCGAATCAATTCAGCCAAAAATTGTGTTAGCGAACGCATTCGACATCCACTTAGAAAACAGAAAATTATGTCAAGGCATTTATCGACTAGATCAATGTGAAGACTTATAAACTTTTTCCATATGAAAGCATATCGTCGATTTACGGGTCGTCTTCTAACAACGTGTTTAAAGTAAATTAGGTTCAACAGATGCAAGCGGCTTCTTTAGTGATACGAGGTCAACGGTCCTGGAGGTATTATGTTTACAGATGAAAAACTGTTGACTGCTGAAGAAGTTTTTAATAAGCAAAACGACAAAATCTACGAAAAAACGTGGCATTATCTAGCTACTGCAATGGTTCGATGAGGAGTCGTTAAAACTGGGGCAAAAATTTACCAATAGGATGTTTAAGACAGCAGTTAAGCAATATACTTTGCGATGGAGAGCATTGGGGAATTTAAAGCAAACACCAAACAACAGTAGTTTAAAAGCAAAATTCCTGGTTTCATAGCTTCAGATGAACGGCCGTCTGAAAGTCCAGATTTGATGTCATTGCACTATAGGTTGTTGTGAGAGCTGGAAGACATGGTCGGTGGAATACCTCACAAAAATTTGGAGAGTCACAAAAAAACTTTGGCGCGAGCAGCGTTGCTATTAACGGTAGAAACTGTGTGTGCTGCTATTGATAGATGGCAGAATTGTTTGAGAGCTTGTGTGAAAGCAAAACGTGACCATTTCGAATAAACTTAATTAAATATAATAGATAAATGGATTTATAGAGATTTGAAAATAATAAAACCTTTAATTGTGAACAGTTTGTCGCTCACAATTTCTACATTTGTAAATTTTGCTTTGTGTATACTTTCCTCATAGACTTTTTTTTGCACATATTGCAAATATTTGTAGTCTTGTTGTTATTGCTGTATCCTATTTGAAACCGTTTGCGTACAGAAACCGTGTCTTTTGTAGTTTGTACATCAGCTTCGTGTGGTTTTTGCCTTGAAGTCTGATATTCTGAAGCAAGTTCTTCTGCTATTTGCAACAGAAAGTCTTTCCGTGAGATATTTTCTCCTATTGTGTTTTTGTACAATATCCAGCTATTGATTCAATCTAATTCTAAAATATATATTATATATATTTATATACTATATAATATATACTATATATATATATACTAAACTGATCTCGTGATACTTCCGATACAAACATTCCTTCAGAGAAACATTCCTCAGTCATTTCGACCGGTACTGGTATAAATGTCAATAACAAAAAATATATTTGTTACTAATATATATAAACTAAGATTAAGTTCGGAAAATGTATTCTCTATTTATAGCTACAAAAGTCAAAGCATTATTTCGGAAAGCAAATGTTATAAATATGCAACAGAAATTTTAAATTTAAATTACACAATAATATGACTGATCTAGAAAATCTAGTGTAAACGAATTAGCCTCCATATAAGTCTTGAATTATCACAAATTAATCGGAATATTGCGCTCACAAGTATGCAACGTCATTAATAATGGTGAATTTTCACTCAAAATTAAATGAAACCAAAATGTAGTGTAGTCTACATTTCAGCGCTGACATAAATATTTCTAACAATCCATTTATCCTTGAAAACTGAGTGATAAATAATAAAAAACCTTATTTCAAAGTAAATCTGTTGTTTTTTTTATTTTTAATATTAACTATGTGAAATTGACTGTAACATGAACAAAAATGTTATAACTTATGCAAATTGTTCGTCTTTTCAGTTGTCATAAAGATATTAAAGGAAGAGGCGACAACCCTTGTCAAATATAATATGTAGCTTGACATTATTCCAAATAAAAAAAATAAAAATAAATGTGTTGCTCAGTTGAGATGAAATGATAGAATCACATATGTATGTATGTATAAATATACTCTTAGCCAAAAATATATACATATGTATGTATATTATATGTAGTGCCATCACACCGGTAAATTTATTTTTGTTACTTATAATAAATTCAGTGTGAAATGCAAAAATATGTGCGAAAATTGCTCAATTGTATTCTGCGTCAGCGGTGACAGTTTTATAGCTATTCTTAAGACAAGCTAAATTTCCTAATGAAATTAATTTCTTTATTTCAATTTCAACACAGCATTGCACATTTGCGTCAAATTTATCAAGCCAAAAAAAAAAGACACCACGTGGTACATTTCCCCATCAGCAGAGAGCTGTCGTTGCGCTGCAAATTCTTTTCGAAAGTTCAACGGGACACCATTTACGCTGAACATTTGCTGAAAGTGCCAATTACTGGAATACCGCTTGCCATGGACTCGCTTTAATTACCCGCCAACGATGGCCCACATCGCAATCCGTCCGACTTAACTTGCTAACGCATTAAAATTTAACGGTACCAAACAGCTTTGCATGTCGGCAACAGCTAAACTTCGGCGATAACGGAGCGGTACGACGATGCGACGGCGCAGCGACGGGCGACTGCGGCGAAAAAGACTGAAGTGAAAGTTTGTAAAAGCAACAAAATGAAACATGCACAAACGGAGACGGCGAACGGCGAAAGGAACAGCGAATGGGTGGAAAAATAAAGTGCAGAAAAATTGTACAAAAATGAAATCAGCAGAAATGTCGAAAGTTAGCAAGAAACTTGCCAATATGATGGGCGACCCGTCGATTTCATTAAAGTAAAACCAAAAAAGCAACAAAAAAGAGTGAAATGGAAACGATTGCTGCGAGGCATAATTGACGGCGCTTTTTAAAGTTGTTTTAAATTGGCTAAGTAATTGTTTCGTGCTGCCGGCCATGCAGCCGCCTATACAACGTGAGTGTGTGTGGGTGTGTGCGTGTTAAAACTGCGTGAAAATGGTGCGCGCGTGTATTGAGGTGAAGGTGACTCGGACGATTTCGAAAACACTCTCCTCTTTCTTGTTGTCGGTTTTATTTCGCTTCTGATAAATCACCAATTTTCATAAATTAACGGTACACATTTATTACTTGCATGCACTCCATTATAAAATATAGCATGCTATATAATCGTGTGTTTAAAATTGCACGCCTTCGTACTGTACTTGTTGCTCGACTTACTTTCCAATGCGTTTGCGTGCAACGCATACATTGCGAACACTCTTGAAATGCGAATTTGCATAAACACTTGCGAAAACTTTTATTTTATGCGAAAGAGGTTGAAATTTCAATATTAATTAAACACAAAACTTCATGTGTATCAAGAAAGACTAACTGTGATTCTGATGGTGGTAAGCTTTAGTAGCCATTAAAAGTCATAGGTCAAAGTTATTAAAGTGGAAGCAGTGTAGTTCTTAAAGTGCGGAACATGAATTTCAAATTCCTATTCATAATTGAAAATAATTGGGCAAAAAATAATCACACGCACCATTTCAATGTTAATATTTAAAATAAACAAGTAAGGAAGGTTAAGTTTGTGTGTAAACGAACGCATTTTACTCTTGCAATTTTCAAAGATCAAAGTCGGGGGTATATTTTCAGGTGTTAGCAAAACTTACATAGTAAATTAAAAATGTTGAGAAACAATTCAATATTTATTACTCGTCGAAATTATGAAAGTCTCGCCATCATATTTGGTACCTAACTTAAGCTAAAAGTGCTATAATTACATAGTCCGATATATTTATATGAAAATAATTTAGCTAAAACGAATCTCTATATTCATCACACTTAATTAAGTGGTTAAAAAAATACTTAATTTCATTAAAATATCGAATATATTGCCAAAAAAAAAACTGTCAACTAGAAAGTCGAAAATCACTATAAGTATAAGGTAGATTTTACGCATTTTGGATAACTAGTGAAATAATCATATGCAATTTAAATTTGTGATAAGCGAAGTTGGCGTCGTTCTTGTCCAATTTCGCGCATTTTCACAAAGTAACGTAAGGTTATCGGGATAATGTTGTGTAAAAAATTTTGTTGATATTGATTGAGTAGTTTCGGACGCTCACTGTCTATATACGGCAGTTCGTTTGATTAAGCTTTCTTGGAGGTCAATAAAATTTGAGTTAATTATAAAGACATATTATTATTGGTTATATTAGTTCCCTAGTCCACAAATTTGTTAAACTATTCAGAAACAAATTTATTGATACCAATGAAATTGTTTACATAGCAAAGGTTTAGCTTCTGTAATCACTGCTATATGTTAAAAACGCTTAAGCCGACATCAGCTACGGTATGTATTTTTATTTCTTATAGAAATATGCGTATATTTTTGCAATATAGTTTATTATTATAATATATAAACACATAATTCCAATAGTCGAAACTGACCATGCCCACATCATCAGTGGGTGCCTCCCCCACATTTATTTTAATCTAAGCTTTTATCGCTTCACATATCTTTACCTATTAGTGTACATAGGTATGTATGTATATTTATGGACATTATTTTTATCACATTTTTTTGGTTTTGTTACGTTAGTTAGTTGTTGTTTTATCTGTACATATGTTAATTTTAAGTGCGAAAATGTATATGTAGTTAATTAGGTTAATATCGGTAGCACGCGTCGTATGAGTAATGTTTCATTACATTTATTATTTCAGGGTGGCGCTACTTTTGCACGCTCTTAAGATTTTTTATAGTGAAATGTTCGCGTGTTATATGTGAAACTTATCGTGTAATATGTGAACTTAAGGCTGAGTATATACAAATTGGAATATTAGAACAGTAGTAATTGAGGTAATATTTGTAGAATGAGTCAGTATTAATGGGTTTGAAATGTATAACGGAAGTATATAAATACCAAACATAAATAATACAAATTTATAATTGGTGGCTGCACTTTAGCAAGATAATTGAGCTTTTTGATATTTTATGACATATGGTGAGTAAAAAGTTTGTATCATATAAACTATATGGTCGGAGGTTTGTCAGACAAGATAATGTTTTTTTTTTGTAAGTGAAAGCAAAATAAGACTTGGAGAAAATTGTAGTTTGATACGTGGGTTTTTTAAAATGGTCTAAGGTCTCATATATCGAAGGATCGCCGTTTATCAAATTTTCACCTTTGTGTCAGGCTTATTATACCTATATATTATATGTAGCGCTATGTGTGATATATTAAGGAAAATGTGTGATCTTGTGATCTTAACTAAAATTTAGTTAGGATTGAAAAATCTGTGTCCTCTGAGCTCTATATACTCAATATAATAATTTTGGCCATATCGGTTAGAATGGAATATAATAATGGTGTATATATCTACGATTAGAGTATATTGATTTGAACTTTATTTAGTGAAATATTCTTTTGATGTTTCTCAACTTATTTTAATTTTCACTAATTTTCCCACATAAACTTTTTTTTTCGTCAGAAGTGTTCAAAGTGTAAAAAATTACAGCCTTGCATATAGCATAGAAGTGTATCGCATACATAAGTAAAACACGGTTTCGGTATTGCTATTAAAATACTATATCATTTAAAAGAAGTACTAGTACTAATTCGAAAAGTATCAAAGTCGATACGATATTAGCATGGTCAGGGTGAGCATTTCTCCGTGTTCCAATATATTCAAAAAGATCATGATCGCTTTTTGAAAATGTGTATCAAGCAAATTCACAACGTGGTTTCGTACAGAAATATTTTCAAATTTTGTTGAGAATCTATTGAAAAATTCACTAGATCTATCAGTATTCTCAATTAAGTTCTCTCTACAACTGAAATCTCTACATAATACCAATGGTTCACTTTGGATACATTTCGGAACAGTTTAGCAGTAGTCACTCAAATAAACACATGGGATAATCTTATTTTCAAAATACATATAAAAACATTGTGCTTATTGTAAAACATACACAAACAAATTTGCCTTTGTGTGCGCATTTTACCTTAAAAAGGCGTATTAATATTG
This sequence comes from Bactrocera oleae, assembly GCF_042242935.1. Lineage (NCBI taxonomy): Eukaryota > Metazoa > Arthropoda > Insecta > Diptera > Tephritidae > Bactrocera > Bactrocera oleae. Next base: position 74,294,193 of record NC_091536.1, read on the forward strand.
ATTTTCTAATTTATCAGCAATATTGACCGTCATTTGCTGGAAATCAGCGACCCAAAAGGTGTACAAAATAAACAAGAAACGTTAAAATTATTAAAAAGACAATATGTAGCCGCTTGCAATTTGAAAGCAAAAGTAAAGAAAAGCGAAGGAGAGAGAGTGTGAAGAGGGTAAAGTGATTTGCTTGTGCCGCATATTAAAGGCTTAGACTTGAAATATCCATAAAAGACAGCTATTAGACGCCTTTGTAGCAGTTGAGTTTTTCTTGCAAACAAAGTAAACATAAGGAAAGGTACACAGAAAATGCTATGAAGCCAACAAAGACGCCATTTGAGAGCGACCCCCGCGAGGCGGAACCACTGACCGCAACAATGTTTGGGCGACATTGTCTTAGCAGGTGTTCCCATACGGACATATCTACTTACGCAGGTGTGTTTGTATGTAGACGTTTGCAATTGCGCGTGTTTAGTCTTTTTGCATTGGTTTTCCCCCCGTTGTTGCTATTTTTTTTGTTTTTTTCTTTTTTTTTTGCATTGCTTCGCCGGAAGAACACAGCGTTTCGCCGTGACAGTATAAATCTAGTGTCCAATTGCTACTCTTGCCGATGCACGTGCGGCCTTCACGGGCATACAAGGAAATTCAGCGACGAAGGTATGAAAGAAGATATATATGCATATGTATTATATGTTATACACGTCGAGTGGTGCAGTGTAGGAAAAATATGTATCTCAACTGGTGGGGGAGCCTCCAGTACAACCAAAACTGAATATATATAAAACAAAATAAATAAACTATTATCATACCTTCTATGCAGAAAAGCAGCAATTTTTGTAAACGTCATTTCAATTTAACTTTTTAATATTGGTAAAATAATTCTAGATTAAAAGAGAATATCGAATATCTCTTCTAAAAATTTAAACTCGATTTTATCTAACAATATCACAGATGTTAATGGTAGCAACGATAATCAGTGTTTTGGTCATCATATATCTCATGCAGAAATTAAACCATTGGTATTGACTGTTGAATTAATACGTTTTTTTAATGTTAGACCTATAATTTTATTGTGTGATTTAAATTGAAAAATCATGAGCAAAAAGAAAAGTTCAGTCAGTAATAAAAATAGTGAGGTTTAAGGTGGTATGCTCGTCAATAAAGTAGACTATTAATTCCCTGTCCTCACATAAGTAAAAATAAAACAAAAAACACATTTACTTCTGCTTGTCATATGTCATAGAGAGGTATGAAAAGATCTTAAACTTGATTTTGATTAGTAAGTTTTTATGACAGCTATATGTTATATTGATTAGATTGTACCGTTGCTTGTAACAATAATTTGTGCCAAATTTTGTGAAGTTATCTTGTCAAATAAAACCGTTTCAATATAAAAACCTCATTTGAGTCGGTCAGTTTGTATGACAGCTATATGCTATAGTAGTCCGATATCGACGATTCTAACGAATGAGCAGTTTCTTACTGAGGAGAAGACGTGTGTAAAATATCATATCAATCTGAAATCAATTCAAAAACTGAGTAACTAGTTCGCGTATAATATAGACTGACACACGAACAGGAAGTCGGACAGGTGATTGCAACGTTTATTGCAAATTATCTAATAACACATATTCAACACTAAAATACTTTAACATATTTAAAAAATAAATATGTATGCATATAGTACGTTACAACTTATTTGAAGGATTGTCTAGTGTCAATTTGTCAATCAGGCGGTAAACAAAAGTCAGTTATGATGGATCACATTTAGCAAATATTTGCCTCACCGATGACTCACACCAAAATTGCACAAATTTGTTTAGCAATATTGTACAAAATAATGTAAATATTAAAAAATTAATAGGTAGCAAATCATTAAACTATTCATATTCCAAAAATATTTAAGCTTCTTTTAGTCATTTATGAGCTATATATAAAACATTTGTGACTAAAAATATTATTTTCGAATATTAAGCATGAAAACATTTCAATTTTAATATACAAATCTATTTTAATGCATGGTCGCTTGTAACCAATGTTTACATTACTGCTGATGTGCGCTGTCAATAAAAGTTTGCCTGAATTTTCGAGATTATTCCTGGAAATAAAGGCGTTATTCATTACATTACTCAATCATATGAAATTTTCATAACCATGACTGCTGGCACTGGCACCACCAAATCAATGGAATATGTTCGACTGTGGCATGCATCATACCTGGTCAATTGGTTAATACTAGCCGTTATCGATTCGCCATTTCGCTGCTTCGAGCACTGCTCTCTTGTGAAAAATTGCTTGTCAACACTATTGAAAAGTTATCAAGTGGAATTCGCTACATAAGGGTATGCCTCGATGAGAAGGCTGTCAAGTTTCGTTTTACAGATTTTAGATAAGTTGTACTATTGTGAATGGCTTCTAAATTATTTCGTATTTAAGTGTTAAAAAGTCGATTATTGATTTAAGTAAATGAATTATTTATATATTAATATAAATATATTTTTTTTTATAGAAAATGTAAGATGTTATTAAAATTATGAGAAGAATTCTTCCACGAAAGATATGTTATTCTTGACAGTTCTTCTCTAATCAATTTAAACAGCTGGTATGATGTGTTCGATTACCTATTGTCTAACGCTTGACGCATCAAAGACAGCTATTATTAATATTAAAGGGGAGATGTGAATTATAGGTATATGACTTTATTTAACATTAAGTTTATTTTGATACTAAAGATATTTAAATCCATAAATAATGCTTGATCTGCTTTGATCACAGTTGTCAGGAACATCACAATGTTCTGGCACCCAAAAGATCAAGGCATTGTTTTAGTGTCTTCGATAGACTTTTGTAATTTCAAAGCCGTTTGGCTATCTGTATATAAAGATATATATCTTGTTGTGAACACACTCTTCGTCAGAACAACATTTTTTTCTCTAATTGCTGTGATCTGATTACCTGTAACTCCATCAAAAATTCTCAAAGCAATTTAATGCTAAGAAAAACTTGATAGCGTCTTTAATATATAAGCATTTCTCAACATGGTAATCGGGTTCACGAAGTGCCTACCTAACCTACCTTGTTCTCGCAGGGTCGCCACCTGCCATGTGTTGAGCAGGGCATTTGCTACCAAGGTAAGCTAATATGCAACACGGTCTACCTTGCCTTTGCTGGTGTATTTGATTTTTACAAATTTATGCAAACAAATGCACATATGTACATATACGCACACATATATACAATCATATACATATGCATATGTAGCTATGCGCGTGCTTGCTGTGAGTTCGCAAAAACCATTTTAAAGGAGATTGGAAAAAATCTGAAGCGCCAATTTGAATGAAAGCAAAAAAACTGCATAAATGCATAAGCAAATTCTACATGTGTATGTGGGTGTGTGTTATTGGCAGATTTCCCTAGAGGGTGCGCGTGCACTAACCAACTGGTAGTGCGGCAGACAAGCCAAGACGTCCGTGATAGCTGGAGGTGTTCGAGGCATTTGCTTTGGTTAAAACTTCACTGCTTTGCTGCTGCATTTTTTCATTTCCGCATTTGTGCAGTTCCGTATTTTTACACGTTTCATTCTGACGCTGCGAATGCCTGCCTCAGTCGTTTTCCACCCCTCCAGCTGGCTTACCGCCAACTTTACGCAGTTTTTAGACTTCAATTTTGAGGTAAAAAAGTTGTGAAATATAAAAATAAAGTTTACTAAGCTTTTGGCTTGAGTTACAGGCAAATTAAAATTTTATGCGTCACATCGTTACTTATATATCTATATATAACAGTATACTTGTATATACCTATGTATGTATGTATGTCGGTTTAAATGCGAAAACCATTGAGTAAAACATTTCGCCTGCTTTAACGCTTATAGTGTTTTTTATTCAGCACTTTTTTCGCAAGTTTTTACTCATTTTTCCTAAAGTGAGAGGAAATTTCCAACAAATGTGGGTTTCCATTTATCGCTGTACAAAGCCAAGAAATTTTAATAAGCCAAGTTTTGCCATTGAGGTGATGATTTAAAGCGGTGCAGAAGAGAGAGAGGGAGAGGCAGCACGTTGGTGGCAAGAGAGAGAGAGAGAGAGAGAAAGAGAGATAACACGCTGGTGGAGTGAGCCGGATGGAACGATTACAGTGAGCTATCCGGGTGATGAATATACCTGTCTTCCTTCATTGCCAGAATTTAATATATCTTTTCTTTCATTTGAAATAACAATTCAAACTTTTTTATGCTCCCATTCCAGCTATAAAAGACATGAGCTCATCTTGTTCATAAAAATTATACGCTGATCAAAATAAAAATTTATCGCAGCAAAGTTTTTGTGGCAAAGTTAAATTCCAAGTGAAACTATTTTGCAAATAACTGCGCTTAAACCGCATTCTCAGCAAAAAAAGTGCGTTGTTGTTCAATTTTCTTTCATCAAGTTCATAGCTGTATGCAACTCGACCATGATTGATGAGCTGGGAATAAATTTATTTTCCATAAATTCGTATCATTAATAACAGTGATTTCACCACTTGAGCCACTTAGCCATTCCTCATCCGGTCAACAAGCCATGCAGCCGCTAGGCAAACACCATTCATAGCACAGAACTGTCACAATTAAGTTCAATAATTCGCAGTTGCCTTGCTGTCAACAATAATAAATAAAGGCCGTCCAGTAAAAGCACTCAGCAAGGTAGAAAAATTTATCTACATACACACACATATTAACATGCATACAGCAAGATGGGTAGTTTGTCTGACAGCGAGTTAAAGTTCTTAAGGCTATAATGAATTAATAATGTAATGAACCGTTACATCATGCCTGATTACTTTTGACTTTTATATGAATTAATTGCGGCATTACTTATGAATATATGAATGACTGTTTGCAGTGAGTATGCGCTTTTCGTACTCCATCCCCCAATTAAAAGGTGAAGTACTAAAGTGCTTTGCAGAAATTTGATGACAAAAGTATAATGGACAGTGTAATCACCGCTGAATTTTTATTTATTTGTGCGAAAATTTGCTGGGCTCAAAATAGTTTGAGAATTTTAGAAAACGTTTTTTTTGCTGTCAATAATCGAAAACCGATTTGGAATGCGGCTGAATTGGTGAACCTTTATTTGAATGGTATGAATATAAAACTCTTCGAAATTTTCTGCTGTACAATTTACCAACTGCTATAAAATATATATGATATTTGAGCAATATCTTAAAATATTACCAAATTAAGGAATAATATCCTCAGTTATGAACTTTGTCTAGGATGGAGATTGAATATAATTGACAAAACGAAACGATCTCCAAAGTTATCGATAAGAACACTTAGTGCACATTTAGCTATAAAATTCTACTTTTTTGAATGTTGTTTGTTGGTATTATGATAGATCCGAGTTAGGTTATGTCATAGGGTTGTTTTTGGCATCAAAGAAAGAGCAGGATCTCCGTGGCACAGCTGTGAACGCCGCTCCTTTATGATATCCAAAACTCCCAAAAATGAATTTCCAGATCCTCATAGATCGACGAAGTGTTTTGAGCTTACTACAGCTTTGTAAAGCAAATAATATCAAGCGTAGTCATTTTCGAGGTTCGCCGAAGGTATTATTACCGAGATATTTCAAGCTTTATTTGCCAAAAGCTGGGTAGTAGAGGAGAAAGTGACTAAATAATTGCAATTTGTGTTTCTACATACAACTTCGACGAGATATTTAGCCACACCACGCGAGAGCCTATTGGGCAGTTGGAACACCCACATTTGCGGTGAGATTACCGATTAACGAGCTAAGTCGATTTAGCCATGTTCGCCTGTCTGTCTGTCTGTATATAAGCGAACTAGTCACTCAGTTTATGAGATATCGACATAGCTGCACTAAAAATCAAATTTTTATTTGTGAATGATATTATGTATAGCTGAATCGCAGCCGATGATTTATTTTCATACATATAATATACAAGTTCAATGTTTTCTATGATATACATAGTGTTACATGACCACAGTTCTCTTAAAAAGATCTACATATGTACATATCTTAATTCCAACATTACTATATATAACAATATCCCTTACAAATGAATTTAATTGGAAAGCGAAGAATTGCTATATTTACATACATACGTATAAAACCAAAACACAAAATAAAAACATAAAAAACAAAAAAAAATTAATAGCTGATCATTAAAGGTGTGAGGTTTTACATTCAATTAGACTCCAGCATACATTTGCTTGTGTTTATTTCGGCTATTTTACAACTGATTAACGTTTCCAGCACAATTTGGCTGCTGTTTTATTTAGATTACTGGCACATAATACCATTTGGGCGTTAGCATTCGCAGATTTCGTAAACAATTACACGGCTCCAAATCTACTAATGCATTTATAGCAAAAACAGAAAAATGAAAATGAAAAGTATTAGTAAAAACAAAAATATATAATTAAAATGAGTTTCCAGAAATGGCTCAATTTATTTTAGTGTGCATTTGCTATACATTCTTGAGAGTATTCTAACAAGTAGAATAAAAATAATTGTACCATAAATTTATAACATTTTACAAGCATAATTGATGATTAACAGCAATTACAACAAGAGTCAAGTCTTGGGTCAAAGCCAGCAAAATGAAATTGCCAGAAGCCACAGCTAAAATTATTGAAAGGATTTTTTCGGATATAGTCTTTTAAAATACAAAAGCGATATTTTTATAGATGACCATTAGGCTAGATGAATCAATTAAGCTCATATTATTTTTAATTCTTAATAATTACTCAGACTTAAGGGTTTATATTTATCCACTTGCAAATCCAGAAAAAAATAGTTTTTTTTTCGATATTTTTTCAAAGAAATTTTATTTAATAAATAAAAAAAAATAATGTACATTTACAACATTAAAGGAACTTTAATAATCGGTGATTTATTTTGAAAAGTTTTGGATTCCTTGATTTTTTGAACATATTATGACTATCGATGAATACAGGTAATCAACGAAGGATTAGTCAAAATTTTGATTTTCGGCAAAATTACGTCTTCTCAAATAAAAAGTTGTGTTTTGTGATAAAATTTTATTTGAGATTGGCTTAGAATTCAAAATTGTTATCAAAAATCGTATTCTGGCAATAATTTCCTGACAAATATGATACAACTAAAAAGGTCATGTTTTGGAAGCCGATAACCGTTAGTTAAAAAAGTGGTTTGCTTTCTTTCACTATTTACTGCCCGCTTCTCTCTTTTCGAATAAATTTACATGTGAAAGCAACAATAAAGTTATCGGGTTGAATTCAACACAATATAATATTTGGCTAACTCATTTATGCAGTATAATCTAAGCTAGTCTATCTCTATTTTTATTGTGTTAGTCGTTTCGATTTACGCAATCTGATTGTTCGGTTCATCACTTTCCAAGTTCTGCCGAATCAAAAACACTTAGTACTTGTATATAATATCTTAAATTTTTCTGTGTTAAAAATCTCTATGCCTAAATATTTGAAAGAAATCGCATATTTCTGTATAATTAGAGAATAGTCCATCGCGCGAACTAGTCGTCAGTTTTTGAGATATCGATCCGAAATTTTGCACACCTAATTTTCTCTTCAAGGAGTTACTCATTTGTCGAAACCGCAGGTATTGGACCGCTATAGGATTAAAATCAAGCCCTTGTATAGAAAAGTTTTTATTTGACAATATATCTCCACTAAATTTTATTATAGATTATTTCCCAAAGCAACGGTGGGATCTCTATAGCATATACATATCTGCCATACAAACTGGCCGAGCGACACTAGAGAAAAGATGTTTTTATAAAATGTTATGCGAAAAGAAATGCAAATGTGAAGGGTATTATAGCTTCAAAATTTATTTCAAATCCAAAAACAAATCACATATGTATTTTTAAAAAAATATGCTATTCTAATTTTACGTAAATTCGTGATTTTACTACATTTTTCACATTATTAGTTTCCCAAGGTGCTAACAAAACAGCATTGGTGCTTATAATTTACGTTAAAAATAAAAATTATAATAATAATAATAAACCAGAGTACATATATAAAGTTAAATATTTCCGTTTATCGCTTTTCTTACCACAAAACCCATATACACATGAATATGTGTGTATATGTGTGCACATGCGTTTACACACACTTCAGTGAGCAGCCGTTCAATATGCAAATAAATGTCAAATGAATATTCTCCGCCAATAGTTGATATCCAAATAAAAGTGCTTAACTGTAGCAATAAAATGCAAATAAATACCGTAATATTTATGTAGTCGAGTTTATCATTTTTATGCATGTATATACGTATATACCATATGTAAGTATATATGTATGCATGTAAACTTTAGTATATGTTTGTATGTTTGTAAACAATATTTCTGCCATTTTACAGATGCTGCATTTCTGCTTCGTATATTACATTTGTTGTTGTCACTCAGGTGGGCATTTGAAATGTCAATCGATATTTATGTATTGTACATATGTACTTTTTTCATTCATCGCCTGAATTTATATACCCTTATACAAGAGTATGAAATTTTATTTATAAATTAAGAACAAATACATACTTTAAACTTGGTAAAGACTTTGTGAATATTCCATTCATATTGTTTTTGTGTGTTCTTATATAGGTAAGTATGCATAAGTGCAGTGTTCAGCAAATTAAAAGGTACATGCAAACTTTGTGTAGAGTAAAACAAAACCTTTAAGTATTATCGAAAATATATCTCCACACTGAGTTTTTGTGTTCACAAATTTTTAAAGACATTTTTTTTTACTTAGATGTTTTGGAAGCCACTGTTTTTTCACTACTCTTTTCTGCTCTCAGTGTGAAATAGAGCTAGAAAGAAAAATCATTTTTTTTTATCACCAGCCGAACAAATCATCTACTATCTGTATGAGGTATTGTACTCTATCCGATTTGTACATTTTCATAGCAAAATGAAGAATAAAACCAATCGGCTGACTCTCGTTGTCGGTAATTTTTTTGCAGAAAGCTGTAGAACAATGCTGATAAGTTTCATACAGAACAGTTACAGACTGTTACTTGAGTTTAAGAAAATAATCATTCAAAGAAAGACTTTCTTAATATGAAAAATAATCAAATTAGGTGAGAAAATAAAATATTTCCGAAATAATTTTAAAATTCATAAGCAAAGTTTGGAGCTACTTTCATAAGCTTGTGCACACTTTTATTTTCTTTCTATAACAAACTTGTATTTATATTTAAACTGAAGCTGACATTGTTAGTATTAACATATGCGAGTATGATTACTTTCAAACTCATTCCAACACGAAATCGAGTTTCTATTGACTTTTGTTATTTAAAAGTACATACCTGTATTTATTTATAAACATATTTATACTTACTTGCAAACAATTTTGTTTGCTTAATATCATACACATACATAAATATGTATATATGGTATAATGGTTTCGTAGTGCACGTGTGTGCTATTTTCGTAAAACCAAAAATACTTTGACACATTTTCCAATATTTGCTTTTCTGTTTATTGCCGCACTTATGCTATCCTAATTGATAAATCGAAGAAACGATGAAATATATTTAAAAATATTTCACAAAGCAATGACATGAAAGTACTTATACCATACATTGTATACCTTTTGTGCTATGAGATGAAACACATCTTTCTTTTATTTTGGGCTTCTATAAGTATTATAATTGAATTTAAGTCTTATGCTTTAAAAATAGAAGAAAAAAAGAAATTTGTATTTTCCTTTTTTATTTGAACCTTTACAATAGTAAAAGTTATCTAAAATATGCAAAACAAAACTTGGTAACATTGAAGAACATAGACTGCTATACCACTTTAATGAGGTAACCACTTACTTCCTTGTACGAATTCAACTTGATAACTTTGTTTTTCCTTTGACATTTTAAGTATTTGATAAGAAAGCAGAAGCGACTAAAGAAATGGCGAATCGAATAGCGGCAGAAACCATTCCTGAAGTAATTTCGAGGATGGTGTCTTGACCGTATAAAAGTCCGGATTTGTTCCGGTTACTTAGACCCGATTGTCGAGCGTACGAATTTCAAATCTATGCACAGATTTGGGTCGTTATTTAAAAATGTTGGACTGAACACTAATTAATTTACAAGTTTGATAAGAATTGATAGAACCAGAGGGCTGTAGATACCCTTCTACACGGCCCAGAGTACCTCCAGACGGTGTAATGAGCCATATAAAGAAATAACCTTATTTATGATCGGTGTATATTTTTAACGGCATTAATGAATACTCTATTGAGTAGCTTTAACGAGTTCAAAAATTAAGATAAAAAATATTCGAATATCTGCATTGGAATCAATACAATGATTCTTAATAACGGAATTCAAGCTGGAATGCCTTTTTATTCAAGGGTGGATGAAATGCTATCATTTTAAATGATCTCATGCAGTTAAGAACGGAATTTTTAGAAAAGATAAAAGAGCCTAGTCCTCAAATCATCATAAATGAAATAACCGAAGTGTTGCAGAAGCATACTGTCTAAGGAAACCAAAAGCCAGAATAGGCGTTGCGTCACTATTTCCTTTTCATAAATTCAATAAATATTAAAAGAGTACCATTTTTTCACTCAAAATTCCAATAAATGTATATTATAAAAAAATTATGCTTTTAACATTCCATAAAAGCACAATTATAATCATAAAGAAGAGATTTAAGTACTTTCGACCTCGCGGATAAGCAGGTGTGAGTATTTCATTTGCTCATAACACAATTATTGCATGTGATTCACCATAATTGCAATTAAATGGGAAATCACACACATGCAATCCGCTCAATCACATAGATATTTGTGCGCTTGTGTGTGGTGTGTGTTTGCCTTATCTCTGCAATTTTAATTTACGCAAAAGCAATGCAGCAAAAGCGCACTTGTGCCACTAAATGCAATCGACTGACACACTTGACGCTTAATTAACACTTTGAGATCCGGCCATATTCATAATCGCACATCCCCCTACATTCGTGTACAATATTCGCTCTCACACCTCATACATACATACACATGTTTGAGGAAATTCGAGGTTTTGCAGATTTTCAATGAAAGCGAATAATTTGTTTTCATTTATTGGCGTCATAACTGCTATTGAGGGTGCAATAATCTCAGCTGAGTAGGGGCAAATGCACATACACACACACAAACATAGACGCATTGGTTAATACTTCCGGAGACTGTCGACATTACATATGCTCATCCATCAGCTGGTTTGATTTTATACCGGCAAAGTCATGCAATCAATTAAAAAAAAAGAAGAAATTATGCAATGACAGATTGGAATATTTGAAAGTATGGGATGCCATTGCGTGAGTATTTATATTGGAAAATTTTAAAATAGACAGATGTGGATTTCATTGTGCTGATACAAAAATACATACATACATATATAAAATAAATTAATGCTATTAACTTTTTATGGTTACATTAAAACGATTAACTCATAGTGAATTATTGCTGTATTAAGCAGATTTACACCAAGAAAAGCTTGTAAATATAGTATTGGCAGATATTTTAAAAATGAGAATTACAGAAATTCGTATAACTATTTTAGGATGAGGTTGCCATATTTTATAAAAATAAGTATGAGAAAGTTGTTGAATAGGATAGTACTGCAAATATATGTATTCAAATTATGTAAGGAGAGTATTCTGGATATATTTTCCATTCTGTTCAAATACATAAGGAGAAGACTGGAAATTTTTTGATTTCACTATTCAAGTTTTTTGAAGTTATTGTGAAATAAAATGTGTTAGTTTTAATGAATTTTTATACACTAATATTCTTGAGCGAAGTGGCCAGCATTGCACAATAAACTAAAAGAAAAATTACCATTAAAAGTGAGTATGTAGAAAATTGAGGGTTGGCAAATGTTTGTAGACAAATTGTAAAGTTGTAATATTTTAAGAAAAAATTATGTTAGATACAACAGTTTTTTCACTATTAGTTCAAATTTTCTGCAGGAGAAGGCAATATTGGTATTATGTTTATGTACTTGTATATTTGTTTATATGTTTATTATATTATTTTTAATCAGTTGGAACATTTTTTGAAATGAAACAAAAACACATTTTCGACAGAGTTGCCAACCATACTCAAAATAGTTATTCATTTAAATAAAAAGTTTAATATTGGAAGCAATTTTTATTGTAATGTTAAAGGTAGAGCTTCTAGTAGAGAGATAATAAATAAGTATTCCTAAAGCACAAGCGAACTGAAAAAGTTTCCATACAAGCAGTTGATTTGGTTGTCTGATCGTTATCCGATCTGAATTATTTGGTCCATTGACTTGAATAATAATTGATACCAAATTTCCTGAAGATACTTTTCAATACAATGATTTGATTGGGATCGATCGGTTTGTATGGCTATAGTGCTACAAAGTTTCAGATCGATGTCTCAAAAACTGAGGGACTAGTTTGCGCATATAAAGATGGACAGACGGACATGGCTAAATCCTCTAAGCTATAGTTTATAGGTTTTTTTCTGGGTGTTACAAATTTTTGCCAAATAAATATACCCTGTTTAGGGTGTAACGATTAATATCAGAACCGCCTGAAGCTAATATGTAAAGTATAACAAAAAATCACTCAGTACTGCGTTGAAATATGCTAAATATAAATAAAATATGTTAAAGATAGGTCAGTTTTCTAACGTGGCTGGCAATTTTTAAAGTTTTACAGGTAGCTAAATTTAAATATTTCGTCTCAGGTGGTAGCGATATCTAATTCACAAAGCGTTCAGCTAATTTAAATTAGAAGAGTTGTCACCTAATTTGCTAAAATTGCATATATTTTATAAGCAGTTAAAAAAATTAGAATTTTCAGTAATTTTGTTTCTATTAAATCATACTATTTTCCAAAGGAATTATTATACAATGTTTTGACTTGAAGTCACAAAAATTAAAAAAAAAAAAAAATTTTAATTTCCAAAGTTAAAGCCGTCTGTGTTGACCCAGTTCCACAAAAAAGGCCTTGCGGTGACAATCATAAGTCCTTGGAGATTCATTTAAAATAAATCAGATGGAAAAAATTAGTTTTATAAATAGATAATCCTGGGCCTGATCGAAGCGTTTTTTTCAAAAATTAACAAAATGGCGGCTTCAGGAAATGTTTTTCTAGATTTTTGGGAAAAAATCAACAGTTAATTGGTCTTAAAAAATCGAAATTCTAAAAGCTGTATAAATTTTATTTAAATCTGCTGAGAGGTTTTTGAGTTACAGTTGTCATCAGTTCAAAAAACATAATTTTGAGAAAAACGCATTTCAAGTTTCTTGCAGCTGCCGCCAGCAAATTGTCGAATAACTCAAAAAGTAATTATCGGATCAACTTGAAATTTTGAGAGAATATTTTCAGTATATTACACTTAACGAAAATGAAATGAAAATTCTGACTACCTTTAACCTCTTAACCAGAGCTGGCAACTAAATTCGATTATTAAAATTCATATTGTTTATGATTTAGATGGTATATTTACCTTTTGACTTCTCAATATGTGGACTCAATAAATGCGCTGACTTAAACAAATCCATAAACTTGTGCAATGTGAGAATTAAATAGAACTAAACATTACAAACAACTGTTGATGATTCATATCGCAGTCGCATTTACCAATTTCTGGTATCATTTTACACCATTACAATCGCCGTGAACACCAGGGCCCTGCATACATACACAATTACACTTGCTTATTTGTCAGCGGGTGGGCTGTTTGCACTTCGCTTTTGCGCTTGTTTTGTAGATTACACACATTTGCGATTGGCGTCGAGAATTTTGTTTTTGTTTTTAGAAAATACTCTTGTTGTGGCGCTGGCGTTATGACATTGCGGCTTTTGGAATTTAGTCATTGGAGTGTAAGCATATTAAGCACGACTACGCCAATGACACGCCAGCGGAATTCCATTGTGCACACGCTTATTTGCCACTATTTGTCTAGTTTACACAGCGATTAGATCAGACACTCGCCACTGTCAATTCAACGCTTTTGCTTTTTGAGTGCAATCGGGTACTGCTATTATTAGTTATTAAGTGTAAATAAAGCTTTTTATTGATACTCATTATGAATGTTTTGAGATTTAACTGCTTTCACTTGGTTGTATGAGTATTAGCTAGTGAAGAAGATATTCTGATACTTGGTTGTACCCATTAAGGGGGAGTATGGGTAATTCGTGCCAAAACATCAATTTTTTATGACAACATAACTAAAATGTTTTCATTAAAAGCAATGACACATTCAAGTATGTTATTCGAAATATGTTGTATACACTTTTCCAGAAGAAATATTAAAAACTGCGGCAATAGCAGCGATTATTCGAAAGTGAAAAGACATAGGATTGCGGTGCCCCTCAGTACTGTCTTTCTCAATGTGTATTGTAAAACAAAAAATAATTTAAAAAAATAAATTGAAAACAACTGTTAGGTGTTAACTCATAAATTATCGGTGCTGCTTTGCTCCAAATGGCTTAAAATTTTGGCACAATATTCTTGAAATATTATGCATTCAATTCGAAAAATAAATAATATACAAAATTAAATAAATTTAAAAATTTACCCCTTTGAGGGCTTAGCCCAGTTTAGGGTCTATAATTGTTTGGCTTAAAGTACACTCTAGGGTTCTTAAAAATTATTCAATTGGTAGAATACTAAAAAAAAATAAAAATATACAAAAAATGTTACCTTTAGCACATATAAATTTAACATGTTTTTCTCCAAACTGTATTTTCAAAATCGGCGTGTCTACTTGGATTTCATCAAGATCGCCGCTTCGAGAAAAAACTGTGTAAATCTAAAAAAAAAAAATTCTAATAGCCCGTTTTTAATCTCTCAACAGGGTATATTAAGTTTGCCACGGGGTTTGTAACGTCATGACTGAGTCAATTTAGCCATGTCCGTCAGTCTGTATGGTATTATATATATGCGAACTATTCTCTGAGTTTTTGAGATATCGATTTAAAATCCCACCCATCCCTACCTTTTCTCACCAAAAACATGCTCATTTGTCGGAAATGCCGATATCGGACCACTATAGCATAAAGCCGCCATACAAATTAAAACATTCGGAGTTAAGTTCTCGTATGAAAAGCTTTTTCATTTGACGAGATATCTTCAAGAAACTTTGCAAGCCTTATTGCTTATGACAATTGTTTAATCTCTAAAGAAATTGCTGACATCGGATTGCTATGGCATATAGGAGGCATATAAATGGAACGATATGAATCAAGTGCTTGTATGGATTTAAACCTTCAAACAGAGCGGTTATGCTGAAGTTTTGAAAGTAACTCACTAAATATATTGCAGTTAATTTCCTCTTAATCTGCAGAGGAGAGAGTCGTTATTAAAATTTACTAATAACTTAGCATCATTAAATTTCGGAGCTAATTGTTCCTTTGCTATCACTTAAATCGCACCATTTATTATATATTTACCTTATATATAATCATATAAACTTTCTTATATTACTTAACTTATTAACTAACTTCCTATTATACATTAGAGAAAAATCATTCGAATTAGTTAAGACCACAGCGTCGTTTGTCACGGCGTATGAGTAATTTCGTTGATTGTCGTCGCATTTTCACGCTACATAAACAATAAACATAAATACTGAAGCAAGTAAAAAGTTCACAACGAAAACAGAAACAGGAAAGTCCATTTAATTCTATTTACCTGCAATAAGAGGTGTTTACCCTCCCTAATGTGTAGGTGGTAAACATTTAACTAACTATAAGTAATAATAAATTCATTCATACATATAGATGAATATACAAACACATACATAATTATTAATATAAACAGTAATAAAAATTGGTATATAGTACAATTAGATAACAGAAAAATCCACCAACAATAACGATGACTGCCATTACTCGCTCAAAAACAACAAATATTATTTATCGTCATCATACAATATTTAGCCTATTTACTCTTTAACTCTATTCGCCTTTTCATTTGACTTTCTGTTTTGCTTTAATTCATTGCATTAGTAACCCAGTGTGGACTGAGACTAACTGTCCCTCCGTTCCCTTTTTTAACGTTATTTATCACCTTCGACATGATGTAGATACCCACATTTAGTACTCGGTAAAGCCAATACAGTCACTCGTAACTAATTCGCGGCATTACCAAGCGGTGGTTTCTTTCAAAACACATACAGACAGACACGCAGAGTTACAACTAATATAATATCACTTACACGTCATAGCGCACTGAAAATCATTTCCATGCACACACACATATATATACATATATATTCCGATTCACGTATTTATATAAAGCAAGCCTATTATAATTGCAAAAGTTCTAAATGTTTAAGCACTTATAACGGCGGAAATGCCAAAAGTGCGTGCATTTAATAAGTAAATAGAAAATAGTTGAAAGAAGTAGCGAAACTGAAAGAAGAATAAAAACAAAATAAACGTTTTCCATAAGCAATGAATGGAATGCGAAAAGTTGGCTAAAAATGAAATCGAGGTAATCTTTTTTACCACTTGAAGAAACAAAGTTTCTTATCGGGTAAAATATGTTATTATACGAATTTGTCTACAGACTTTATTATACCCTGAACAGGGTATATTGAGTTTGCCACGAAGTTTGAAACCTTTTGTCTATCTGTCTGTCCGTCTGTCTGTCTGTATATATACAAACTAGTCCCTCAGTTTTTATGCTATCGATCTGAAATTTTACACCTGTCCTCTAACAAAGAAGCTGCTCATTTGTCGGAACGGCCGATATCGGACAACTATAGCATATAGCTGCCATACAAACTGAACAATCAGAATCAAGTGCTTGTATGGGAAATTCTTTCACTTGACGAGGTATCTTCACGAAATTTGGCATGGATTATTATTTGAGGCAACAATGTAATCTCCGAAGAAATTATTCAGATCGGATGACTATATCATATAGCTGCCATACAAATTGAACGTTCGCAATCAAGTTTTTGTAAGGGGCCTTTGTATTTGTGAAGCGTATTAAGCGCTTCGGCGCAACCGTAGTTAACGTTTTTTCTTGTTTTTTAAATAATTTTAATTAGCTTTTTGTATACATTAAGAAATTCAATAAAATTTTACGATTTCGAGTTAAAATTCATAAAATAAATATATACTTGTACAAATGAGAAGAAGTTCAGTTATTACAAAATAAATAATTAAATAACTACATAATCAAATTTGTAGATCTCTGCTTAGTAGAATTTGACACCGGTTCAGATAGCAGAAAAATTATTAAAATATTGGAAAGATTAACTTAAAAATAAAATATACGAATCGAAATGTAAACAAAACAAGAAAAACGTTAACATGGGTTGCGGTCGTTAAAGAACTTGATTTTGACCGGCCAGCATGGCAGCATATGTATATAGATTGATCCAATCTGAACAATTATTAATAAACATATAATATTGTTGTATACATTTTTACCCCAACGTTTTCTCGCATCCTTAAAATTAGAAACTTTTAGGATCTATTTATTGGTTACACATTAGTCGGCTACATTTTCGGCTACCATCGCTTTTATATCTCAAAACATATTTAACAACAGGTATATAGATAATATATCCCGGTATAAGACCGAAACAGTAAATTTTCGCATTTTTTTTTTGAGGAAAAACCATTCGCCATAAATAAGAGCAGGTGGTAATAACTTGGTGACTTGAATGCATAAGAACCTACCAGCCAAGCTTTCGGAGCTTCTGGCTAGTCACTATCGATGTGTAGGGCCTGGAGATGGCCGTGGTTTTTTTTTTTGCTTAAACTCGTGAGGCACCCATACATTGGGCTTCTCTTTGTTTCAGCGATTACAAATTATTTTTGTGCAATGTTAAGCTCCTGGGTAATCAAGTACCCAGGGCAGTACTTGCATGACGGCCGGACTCAACGATTTCCATTATTTTATCGATATTTTTATCGTGCTGTATCTTTGACATCGAAATTACCGTAACGGAAACGACGAAACCAGAACTGTGCTTCAATGGCTGTAACAGTATCAGGGCCATAAGCACTATTAACATATACAGCCGCTTAGCTTGCGTTTTCACCTTTATCGTATTTTTTCTTTGCTGGCGTCCTGATTAAAACACTCAAGCGACTTGTAACGTTTTTGAGGAATTAGGGGAGTGTTCAACCAGAACTTTGCTTAAAACTTCATAGTATAGGTAATGTAACATATGTATAATATTTATTAAAAAGTTTGATGAATATGGTATCTCAGATCCAATCCTTCAGAAGATCACATTTCGTATAATCGAGCTCTGTTAACCTCTACCGCGGTAATTGAAGAACGATTTCGAGAATAAATTAAACTATGAAATATGGGCTGGTAGAGATTTTTTATGTTGAACGATAATTATAGTTGTTATGAGAAAACATTCTTGTAAAGCATCAGCACTGATTGACGCCCTCTAACTTTAATTTTACAAAAGTTCCGCCTTCACGCAAACTCTATGTTAGTTCTTTAAAGCCTTCATTACCAACTGAAAACATATAATCTTGCATCAATTTCTCTCATTCTGTCAACTTTTTACAACAATTTCCTTTAATGTTATTTCAATCGCGCGTTTGTCTTAAGGTAAAAACTTTAGCAATTTTCTACGCTGACAAGCAGACCCACCCGCCAACCGCACACCGCCAACAACAGTTCGCGAAATTCAACAAGTAAAATCAACAGTAAATACTTGATTGGGTTATTAAAAGTACTTCAGATTTTTTGAAAACAAAAACAAAAGAAATCAAAGAAATATTCTGCTTCATTTGCTCTGCGCTTATTAATTTTGCTCAACAACAATGCAGTATTGTTTTTGTAGCCACAATAGTTTTCACATTCATTCTCATTTGTGTTGCCATTGCTGTTGTTTGTTGTTGTCGTTGTTGTTAACCATTGTTATAATTTCAATTCTATTTACCTAAGTTTTCTGTGGCAGTCACTTGAAGGAGAACGCCTGCGGCCTGGCGGTCGGCGTTTGTCGGTTGGCGGTCACTTAAGCAACAGTCTCGTCGCACGTTAAGTGCGCTCCTTAAGAACAAAAGCTATGCGCATTAACGGTATATATAATATATAAGCTGAAAGGCTGTAGGACAAGTGAAAGCAAAAACAGAAAAAATTACAATAAGAAAAAGAAACCAAAGCAAAAATCGTTGAAAAAGGTAAAAAATATATTCACATACAGACAAAATAATGTTAAAAGGGGGAAATGGCAAAAAATCTGTATGGTTGTAAGAGGACTAAAAATGTAGACTCCCAAATATACATACTACGTAACCCCTTATGTCTGTATGAATGCCTATTTGTGGTTATGATGTCTAAGATCTCGATTTGCGTTGATATTTTCAATACATTTTTCGAATAGATACGTTTATACGTTGTAATATAACGGTACTGGTAATTATTATAAACTTTTTTTTTTTTAAATTATTTTAACTTTGACAAAGGGTTAAAAAAATCCTGAATTCTGTATACCAAAATGTCTGGACTCATATTTCATTCAAGTTTAACATTTTTATTGTAAACATACTTTATTGCGTTTTTCAGAGTTTATATCTTCATGATCATTTTTAAAGTATGTGTACTGGGGATACCGAAGTAAAGAGTTTTAGTTAAAACTACCCAATTTTTTTTTTAATTTTTAATTGACAAGAGGTTCAAAAAATCCCGAAATTTCAGTGTTCGTATTTTATTCAAATTTAATGATTGTAAGTATATTTTATTATCTTTTCAGAGTTCAAAATTGTTTTTGAATTTTTTAAAATTGACAACAGGATCAAAAAATCACGAATTCCGGATTCCGAAATTTCGGGATTCCTATTTCACTCAAGTTTAATGATTATCATATTTCGTTACCTGTAACAATGTTTAAATTTTTATAAAATTTTTTGAATTTAATCTCCCCCAAAGCTGTATAATTTTTTTGTATATATATCTTGCTATAAAACTTTTTAATTTGCTTTCTAAACTACTCACGCTCTTGTATTTAGGTACTAGTGGTCGGGCTTCGTATGTTTATAATTTAGTAAAAAATTGTTTAATGCAATTTAAAATTAATAATATATAAAAACATTGATTTATATTTAAAAATTAATTAGTAATTAACCCATAATTTGGTCCTGAAAAATTTCGGGATCCCGAAATATCGTGCAAACCTGAAATTTTGTTGCAGTGTTGCAATGTGGTTGTATGAGTATTAGCTAGTGAAGAAGATATTCTGATACTTGGTTGTACCCATTAAGGGGGAGTATGGGTAATTCGTGCCAAAACATCAATTTTTTATGACAACATAACTAAAATGTTTTCATTAAAAGCAATGACACATTCAAGTATGTTATTCGAAATATGTTGTATACACTTTTCCAGAAGAAATATTAAAAACTGCGGCAATAGCAGCGATTATTCGAAAGTGAAAAGACATAGGATTGCGGTGCCCCTCAGTACTGTCTTTCTCAATGTGTATTGTAAAACAAAAAATAATTTAAAAAAATAAATTGAAAACAACTGTTAGGTGTTAACTCATAAATTATCGGTGCTGCTTTGCTCCAAATGGCTTAAAATTTTGGCACAATATTCTTGAAATATTATGCATTCAATTCGAAAAATAAATAATATACAAAATTAAATAAATTTAAAAATTTACCCCTTTGAGGGCTTAGCCCAGTTTAGGGTCTATAATTGTTTGGCTTAAAGTACACTCTAGGGTTCTTAAAAATTATTCAATTGGTAGAATACTAAAAAAAAATAAAAATATACAAAAAATGTTACCTTTAGCACATATAAATTTAACATGTTTTTCTCCAAACTGTATTTTCAAAATCGGCGTGTCTACTTGGATTTCATCAAGATCGCCGCTTCGAGAAAAAACTGTGTAAATCTAAAAAAAAAAAATTCTAATAGCCCGTTTTTTATCTCTCAACAGGGTATATTAAGTTTGCCACGGGGTTTGTAACGTCATGACTGAGTCAATTTAGCCATGTCCGTCAGTCTGTATGGTATTATATATATGCGAACTATTCTCTGAGTTTTTGAGATATCGATCTAAAATCCCACCCATCCCTACCTTTTCTCACCAAAAACATGCTCATTTGTCGGAAATGCCGATATCGGACCACTATAGCATAAAGCCGCCATACAAATTAAAACATTCGGAGTTAAGTTCTCGTATGAAAAGCTTTTTCATTTGACGAGATATCTTCAAGAAACTTTGCAAGCCTTATTGCTTATGACAATTGTTTAATCTCTAAAGAAATTGCTGACATCGGATTGCTATGGCATATAGGAGGCATATAAATGGAACGATATGAATCAAGTGCTTGTATGGATTTAAACCTTCAAACAGAGCGGTTATGCTGAAGTTTTGAAAGTAACTCACTAAATATATTGCAGTTAATTTCCTCTTAATCTGCAGAGGAGAGAGTCGTTATTAAAATTTACTAATAACTTAGCATCATTAAATTTCGGAGCTAATTGTTCCTTTGCTATCACTTAAATCGCACCATTTATTATATATTTACCTTGTATATAATCATATAAACTTTCTTATATTACTTAACTTATTAACTAACTTCCTATTATACATTAGAGAAAAATCATTCGAATTAGTTAAGACCACAGCGTCGTTTGTCACGGCGTATGAGTAATTTCGTTGATTGTCGTCGCATTTTCACGCTACATAAACAATAAACATAAATACTGAAGCAAGTAAAAAGTTCACAACGAAAACAGAAACAGGAAAGTCCATTTAATTCTATTTACCTGCAATAAGAGGTGTTTACCCTCCCTAATGTGTAGGTGGTAAACATTTAACTAACTATAAGTAATAATAAATTCATTCATACATATAGATGAATATACAAACACATACATAATTATTAATATAAACAGTAATAAAAATTGGTATATAGTACAATTAGATAACAGAAAAATCCACCAACAATAACGATGACTGCCATTACTCGCTCAAAAACAACAAATATTATTTATCGTCATCATACAATATTTAGCCTATTTACTCTTTAACTCTATTCGCCTTTTCATTTGACTTTCTGTTTTGCTTTAATTCATTGCATTAGTAACCCAGTGTGGACTGAGACTAACTGTCCCTCCGTTCCCTTTTTTAACGTTATTTATCACCTTCGACATGATGTAGATACCCACATTTAGTACTCGGTAAAGCCAATACAGTCACTCGTAACTAATTCGCGGCATTACCAAGCGGTGGTTTCTTTCAAAACACATACAGACAGACACGCAGAGTTACAACTAATATAATATCACTTACACGTCATAGCGCACTGAAAATCATTTCCATGCACACACACATATATATACATATATATTCCGATTCACGTATTTATATAAAGCAAGCCTATTATAATTGCAAAAGTTCTAAATGTTTAAGCACTTATAACGGCGGAAATGCCAAAAGTGCGTGCATTTAATAAGTAAATAGAAAATAGTTGAAAGAAGTAGCGAAACTGAAAGAAGAATAAAAACAAAATAAACGTTTTCCATAAGCAATGAATGGAATGCGAAAAGTTGGCTAAAAATGAAATCGAGGTAATCTTTTTTACCACTTGAAGAAACAAAGTTTCTTATCGGGTAAAATATGTTATTATACGAATTTGTCTACAGACTTTATTATACCCTGAACAGGGTATATTGAGTTTGCCACGAAGTTTGAAACCTTTTGTCTATCTGTCTGTCCGTCTGTCTGTCTGTATATATACAAACTAGTCCCTCAGTTTTTATGCTATCGATCTGAAATTTTACACCTGTCCTCTAACAAAGAAGCTGCTCATTTGTCGGAACGGCCGATATCGGACAACTATAGCATATAGCTGCCATACAAACTGAACAATCAGAATCAAGTGCTTGTATGGGAAATTCTTTCACTTGACGAGGTATCTTCACGAAATTTGGCATGGATTATTATTTGAGGCAACAATGTAATCTCCGAAGAAATTATTCAGATCGGATGACTATATCATATAGCTGCCATACAAATTGAACGTTCGCAATCAAGTTTTTGTAAGGGGCCTTTGTATTTGTGAAGCGTATTAAGCGCTTCGGCGCAACCGTAGTTAACGTTTTTTCTTGTTTTTTAAATAATTTTAATTAGCTTTTTGTATACATTAAGAAATTCAATAAAATTTTACGATTTCGAGTTAAAATTCATAAAATAAATATATACTTGTACAAATGAGAAGAAGTTCAGTTATTACAAAATAAATAATTAAATAACTACATAATCAAATTTGTAGATCTCTGCTTAGTAGAATTTGACACCGGTTCAGATAGCAGAAAAATTATTAAAATATTGGAAAGATTAACTTAAAAATAAAATATACGAATCGAAATGTAAACAAAACAAGAAAAACGTTAACATGGGTTGCGGTCGTTAAAGAACTTGATTTTGACCGGCCAGCATGGCAGCATATGTATATAGATTGATCCAATCTGAACAATTATTAATAAACATATAATATTGTTGTATACATTTTTACCCCAACGTTTTCTCGCATCCTTAAAATTAGAAACTTTTAGGATCTATTTATTGGTTACACATTAGTCGGCTACATTTTCGGCTACCATCGCTTTTATATCTCAAAACATATTTAACAACAGGTATATAGATAATATATCCCGGTATAAGACCGAAACAGTAAATTTTCGCATTTTTTTTTTGAGGAAAAACCATTCGCCATAAATAAGAGCAGGTGGTAATAACTTGGTGACTTGAATGCATAAGAACCTACCAGCCAAGCTTTCGGAGCTTCTGGCTAGTCACTATCGATGTGTAGGGCCTGGAGATGGCCGTGGTTTTTTTTTTTGCTTAAACTCGTGAGGCACCCATACATTGGGCTTCTCTTTGTTTCAGCGATTACAAATTATTTTTGTGCAATGTTAAGCTCCTGGGTAATCAAGTACCCAGGGCAGTACTTGCATGACGGCCGGACTCAACGATTTCCATTATTTTATCGATATTTTTATCGTGCTGTATCTTTGACATCGAAATTACCGTAACGGAAACGACGAAACCAGAACTGTGCTTCAATGGCTGTAACAGTATCAGGGCCATAAGCACTATTAACATATACAGCCGCTTAGCTTGCGTTTTCACCTTTATCGTATTTTTTCTTTGCTGGCGTCCTGATTAAAACACTCAAGCGACTTGTAACGTTTTTGAGGAATTAGGGGAGTGTTCAACCAGAACTTTGCTTAAAACTTCATAGTATAGGTAATGTAACATATGTATAATATTTATTAAAAAGTTTGATGAATATGGTATCTCAGATCCAATCCTTCAGAAGATCACATTTCGTATAATCGAGCTCTGTTAACCTCTACCGCGGTAATTGAAGAACGATTTCGAGAATAAATTAAACTATGAAATATGGGCTGGTAGAGATTTTTTATGTTGAACGATAATTATAGTTGTTATGAGAAAACATTCTTGTAAAGCATCAGCACTGATTGACGCCCTCTAACTTTAATTTTACAAAAGTTCCGCCTTCACGCAAACTCTATGTTAGTTCTTTAAAGCCTTCATTACCAACTGAAAACATATAATCTTGCATCAATTTCTCTCATTCTGTCAACTTTTTACAACAATTTCCTTTAATGTTATTTCAATCGCGCGTTTGTCTTAAGGTAAAAACTTTAGCAATTTTCTACGCTGACAAGCAGACCCACCCGCCAACCGCACACCGCCAACAACAGTTCGCGAAATTCAACAAGTAAAATCAACAGTAAATACTTGATTGGGTTATTAAAAGTACTTCAGATTTTTTGAAAACAAAAACAAAAGAAATCAAAGAAATATTCTGCTTCATTTGCTCTGCGCTTATTAATTTTGCTCAACAACAATGCAGTATTGTTTTTGTAGCCACAATAGTTTTCACATTCATTCTCATTTGTGTTGCCATTGCTGTTGTTTGTTGTTGTCGTTGTTGTTAACCATTGTTATAATTTCAATTCTATTTACCTAAGTTTTCTGTGGCAGTCACTTGAAGGAGAACGCCTGCGGCCTGGCGGTCGGCGTTTGTCGGTTGGCGGTCACTTAAGCAACAGTCTCGTCGCACGTTAAGTGCGCTCCTTAAGAACAAAAGCTATGCGCATTAACGGTATATATAATATATAAGCTGAAAGGCTGTAGGACAAGTGAAAGCAAAAACAGAAAAAATTACAATAAGAAAAAGAAACCAAAGCAAAAATCGTTGAAAAAGGTAAAAAATATATTCACATACAGACAAAATAATGTTAAAAGGGGGAAATGGCAAAAAATCTGTATGGTTGTAAGAGGACTAAAAATGTAGACTCCCAAATATACATACTACGTAACCCCTTATGTCTGTATGAATGCCTATTTGTGGTTATGATGTCTAAGATCTCGATTTGCGTTGATATTTTCAATACATTTTTCGAATAGATACGTTTATACGTTGTAATATAACGGTACTGGTAATTATTATAAACTTTTTTTTTTTTAAATTATTTTAACTTTGACAAAGGGTTAAAAAAATCCTGAATTCTGTATACCAAAATGTCTGGACTCATATTTCATTCAAGTTTAACATTTTTATTGTAAACATACTTTATTGCGTTTTTCAGAGTTTATATCTTCATGATCATTTTTAAAGTATGTGTACTGGGGATACCGAAGTAAAGAGTTTTAGTTAAAACTACCCAATTTTTTTTTTAATTTTTAATTGACAAGAGGTTCAAAAAATCCCGAAATTTCAGTGTTCGTATTTTATTCAAATTTAATGATTGTAAGTATATTTTATTATCTTTTCAGAGTTCAAAATTGTTTTTGAATTTTTTAAAATTGACAACAGGATCAAAAAATCACGAATTCCGGATTCCGAAATTTCGGGATTCCTATTTCACTCAAGTTTAATGATTATCATATTTCGTTACCTGTAACAATGTTTAAATTTTTATAAAATTTTTTGAATTTAATCTCCCCCAAAGCTGTATAATTTTTTTGTATATATATCTTGCTATAAAACTTTTTAATTTGCTTTCTAAACTACTCACGCTCTTGTATTTAGGTACTAGTGGTCGGGCTTCGTATGTTTATAATTTAGTAAAAAATTGTTTAATGCAATTTAAAATTAATAATATATAAAAACATTGATTTATATTTAAAAATTAATTAGTAATTAACCCATAATTTGGTCCTGAAAAATTTCGGGATCCCGAAATATCGTGCAAACCTGAAATTTTGTTGCAGTGTTGCAATGTATATATTAAACGCTCTACTTATAAAAATAAATATATTCCTGACATATTTTTTGCTAGGAGACTACTAAGCAACTACAAAAACCCTTGTGTCACATTGAAAGAAAGTCGCTAAAATGTTGAACTTTATATTTGCTTGGGGTTGTCTGTCGATTTTCACATTAACCCTTTTTTCCCACCAGGGTTGCATATTCTTACGCTATGCTCAACAGCATCAGCAGCTGCAGTGACAGTCCAAAACATTTGCATCGCCACCTAAATGCACATATACATATTTATATGCATATACAAGTTCTAAGGTTTGCAGTAAAATTATGTCTATAAATATATATGTATAGGTATACATAAATAAGTGGGTCTGTGTATTTTTGTGTGCCTGCGCGACAACAGCATTGTACAATAAACTGTAAGCGACATAAAAACGTTTGTGTTTACAACAAGGAAATAATGTGCCAAAAGTGCTGGCAAAGAAATTATCACAATTGCAGTGATGTGGAAATCGCGCAGAAACCACAACAACATTAAACAATTGCAAAATGGCAAATCATAAGTTTCGTGTTTTTTGTTGAACTTTGTTTTTTTGTCTGCTGGTTTATTCGACATTTTAGCGTATTTCTACAATGTATATAATTTTATTTTTATATTCAAAATAATTTTTTATTTTATATTCTTGCTTGACGGCGTTGCTGTACCATATTTATATACATATACGTATGTATGTATGTATATGAATAAGCTACTTGCTGGTTGTTGTTGCTTTTGAATGTTTTTATTTTGCGGTTTCGCTGTCGTGGCTGAATGTGAAATATCACTTGGTTACATGAGAATTTTCTTGACAGCAGCTCTGTCATATTTTTGGGGTTTACAAAGCGAGCATTAACACATACACACACACACACATGTATATATGTATACATCCGAAAGCAAACAGCTATGTAGCAGTCATGCGCAGCTGAGTTGGGACTGCAACGAATTGTCTTTAAGATTTTCAAGATTTCTGCGCTCAAGTTTTGTATGTCTGTACAATTGTATGTAAATATATGTACGTGTAAGTATATAATTATATTTTTAATGTAGCATATTTTGTATTTTGGCACACAATAGAAAATACTTACTACAAGTTTGAATGTAGCTTAGCTTCTTAAAGTTCTGTGACAAGAGCACAATCTAATTTTAAAACTATTTTTGAAAGTAGGTGAGTTCTTTTAGTAAAACTACTTGAAAATAAATGCTTCCTTCTGTTAGCTATTCTTTCTTCTGTTAGGTTTAACAATTCCCCTTTAAGCTTAAGCAATAAAGGACGAGGTAGGAGTTGTTGTTCGTTAGCAGATACAAGATGAAAAATAATTGATGTTATATCCAGATGAACGTGGGTGTGCTTGTATTGAGATTGTACTTCTTTAGTCGTGCAAGTCTAGGAAGTTTTCCATACCAGCACTGGTTTCATAACTGGCCCTATTTAAGCGCAAAGCGATATAATTTCATCGTCGTTTCATAACCGACGACGAAATATGGATCTACACATACCAGAGATCACAAAGCAGTTGAAACAAACGTACGTGCTCTAAAGATGGTTTAGACTATTCTATCTGCCGGAAAGGTGAAGGCCACCGTTTCCTGATATTTGCAGGTGTGTTCTATATTGACCATCTGGAGAAGGGCTAAACGGTCACAGGGCTTAACTACACCGAATTCAGAGATTTGTTTGTTACCTCTCTAATCTTTTCACACCGACTCACATCTCATCATATGGTCAAAATTTTGAGTCGAATGAACTACTTTTTGGATCGCCAGGAAATGTGTTTTTCAAAAGGGTTAAGGAAGTTGTAGTATCGCTGCGTCTAGAGTATAGAGATAAAAGAAGATTATATAGAGAAATAAATGGCAATATTTTCAAAAAGATTTTTTTAAATTAAATTTGAGTAACTCTCTTAATTAATAAAATAAACAGAGGTAATTATACCTTGAACAGGATATATTAAGTTTACCACGAAGTTCGTAACACCCAGAAAGAAACACCGGAGACCATACAAAACATGTATGTATGTATACATATGTATAAATGATCAGCGTGACGAGCTGAGTCGATTTAGTCCGTCTGTTTGTCTGTGTATACGCGAACTAGACCCTAAGTTTTTGAGATACCTGAAATTTTGCTCGTCATTTGTCTGAACCGCCGATATCCGACTACTATAGCAGATAACTGCCATACAAACTGTACGATTGGTATCAAGTTCTTGTAAAAAATAAAATTGATTTGAAGAGCTATCTTCACGAAATTTGGCATGAAATATTATAAAAGGCATCCTTATAATCACCGAAAAATTTTCCCTTTCAAGGAAAACTTTTTTATATGACAAGATATCTTAACGAAATTTGCATTGGAGTTTTCTCTTAGGCAACGGTACAATTTTCGTACAAATTGTTCAGATTGGATGTCTATAGGATATCTGCTATACAAACTGAACCGATAGAACTTAAGTTCTTGTATGTAATATTTTGTGTTTGTGAAGCGTATTATATATAATAACTTCGGTGCAACCACAAATAACGTTTTTTCTTGTTTTAGTTATTTAAATGTCAAAACCACAAATAATTCTTTGACTTTTGTATATTAAAATCCATAAGATATATAAACTTTAATTAAAATGTTTCCTTTTCTAAATACTATATTTAGTCAATTCAATAAAATGTTGTAAGTCATTGATGTCAAAAGAAAATCATTTCAATTTGAATTTAACTGCCAAAAGCAGCAGAAAAACCACTGAACACACTCTCAAATGAACTGCTCAATAAGCTGATGGAGTTTTTCAACAATATTTTTCTGTTGTTTTCGCTTGCTTTTGGAATATTTTAAATATTAGCTGTATATCTATCCTTATATATTTATAAGCGCTTGCTTAGCAGAGTAATAAATCTTGAGCTTCCACATGCGCGCTATTGGCAATATGTTGCAGCTTTGTGGGATCAACTTGGTTATGTGTTTTGTGCCAAAGTTTCAGTTTCCTCAATTTTTGTCATATTATCGCAATGAAACTTTTACTTGCATACGAAATGTTGCTGCAACAGTCGTGGCAGCAGCGGTGGCAACTGCAGTTGTTGCAAAAGCAATAACGAACACCCCAACATTAAATCGTCTAAAATAAGTTAGAAAACTTAAACATTTTGTTGTTGATATCTCTCACTTACACATTTTTGTTAGCAAATTGCCCAAGGGAGAGTAGGAAGAGATACCGTAGCTGCTGGGAAATAAGTTAAGCTTTGAGTGGCAACGACACGTCGAACTTTCGTGCAGTGGTTAACAGAGAAATTTTGAAATCTATAAATAATTGTGTGTGCTTATGCTGTTGGGAAATGGGAATCGTTAGGGTGAGAATAGTAATTTTGAAGATTTAGTATCGGTTGAACCTGTAAAATAAAGTAAGATAATAATACCAGAATATTATGAAACCTGAATTTTAAGCTAAGAAGGCAAAAATATGTGAGCTAGAGCTAACTAGTTCGCCAGTTTACCACAGACAATTTACACTTTTCTTTAAACTTAGAAAATATTTTATTAAAATATACTAGTTCGTTATTTGTTGGAATGGATTTAAATATGAGAAATCTTCCTGCGGACACAAAGGCATGAGAATTTCAAATTGTCTAGTTTCTTTTATAAGAAAAATTACAAAAGTGAATTAGAAACGCTCCTTAGTACATTAGAATAGAAACATTTCGAAAGTTGTAAAATTTTCTTGCAGAGAACACACCATAGATACAGAAATCCAAATTTAGTTTCACACGAACTTCATTCTACTGCGATTGTGTCAGGATGCGCCATCATTTTCAACTAACTATGCCTGTGCTTCTATTCTTGTCTAAGTCGGCACTTTTGTTTTTGTCGCCACCTTTGTTTGTGTCGCCAACTCTGTGTCTGCGTCTCTCACACCACCGCTCACACTTCTTTGTGCTGTTTGCATTGTCATTGTTTTTGTTTTTCCTTCTAGACTTTGTCATGGATTGTCTAAATTCTAGGGCGCTTTTCACGCGTTCACATTGACTTTGTTGTAGTGTTATCTAGCGATTGCCTCGGTGGCTGCACTTGAAGAGCAAAATCAGAAAGTAATTTCCTGCCAACAGCAAATAAAATGTGGAAATATTTATAAAACTATGAAAGTAAGTGTGTGTATGTTAAAGTAATGGTTAAGGAGACACTAAAATTGGTTTGTAAAAACGATTCAAAATGCCAACGAGTGACCAAATGGCGACGTGTGAAGCGACAGATTGTGGAAGTTGCTCTAGTGTACACTTGACAAGTGGCGCTGAGGTGAAGGAGGCGCGGATGTTGCAAATACATACCTATATACATATATATACGTTGTCATAGGTGGATAGTTGAGAAAATTGAAAAAGGTCAGCACTGGATGACAGACGTCAAAGTCAGCTGATGAGTGCAGACTAAAAATAAAGCAAATTAAAAAGCGGAAAATTGACTGCCGAAAACTGTGACAATGTTGCAATGGCTTTTGTTTGCTCTGCACAATATAATGGACCGAATATTTTTTTGCTCTGGCAATTTTCATTCGCTGTTTTCTGGGAAAAATGACAACATCGCAAGGGAAAAAGCACACATGCCTGCATGTGAGTATGTAGGTATATACCTATACGTTCATAAAATTGTATTATTGTTTTCATGGTCCCTGAAACTCACTGAACCAATGCAAATTACTTGAGAATAATACTCATGGACAGTCATAATTTAGAGGTAATTTAAATTGGATATTTGTATTTAATTTCAAACAAAGAACGTTGGTCTAGGACGTTAAAATACAATAACAATAATAAGTTCGAAATATATGTATTATTTGATGATTTAAAATAAGTAGTTGACTTTCGGTTGACTTAAATATTATAACAGTCGAAAGTTATCAAATTGGCAGAGAAAAATCCCTTTAAAATCGGAAAATGTAGTTTTAAACTTGGTGAGTAAATCTGAGGTCCTTTCTTAAATTCAATGTTGGCTTAATATAAAAAATAATTCAAAAACGCACATTGGTGGAACATGTTTAAATTATCAAGCCGAATCTGTAAACAAAACAACTTAAGGGGTTGAAAATAGGAAAAGCACTGAGCTAGATGGCTAATTTGTCATAAGAAGGCAGACGTTTTGAACGGAATGTTGCCTACATTCAAAACTTTTTTCTTTTACAAAATATCTTCACCAAATTTGGCATGAATTATTGTCCAAGACAACGGCACAAGCTCGGAAGAAATTGCTTATATCAGATCAGTCTAACATATAACTGATATACAAACTGAACGATCAAAATAAAGTTTTTGTATGTAGGCTTTTGTAAATGTGATGTGTATTATGCATAGCTTCGGTGCAAGCGAAGTAAATGTTTTTTTTTTAATTTAAATCATTTTATTTGACAGTTACAGAATTACAAATGCCTAAGTTTTTTCATAACAAAACACGTTTTAAAGAGTACTCATTTTGACATATTTCTAAAATACTATGATGTAATATATCACGAAGGGAAATGGCTATCAACCAATTTTCGAGAGAAAAAATGTCAAAAGACCGAATTTGGCTTATTTTCCTTAAAAAGAAAAAAAAACTGCTACCAACTGTTCTTGAGTCTTGACATATTGGTAACCAATGTTTCAATGCCAAAATGTTGTATAAATATATGAGTGGATTGTTTGAAAATCATATACAAGTATGTATGTCTTAATTACTGACAGTTTTGTTTTTTCTTAAAAACAAACCACCTGTTCTTTTTAGGACAATAGAAGCTATCCCAATTTAGGTGTGTATATACATTTTATAGAATTAGAACTAATTTGGTTAAATTTTAAGTACAGTTAGCCACATTTGAGGTAGGTTTCGGACCATATTCGAAATATATGTTGCTAAGGTAATTAATTTACATTAAAAAAACTCGACATTCATTAGATGTCGCCAATACCACTCATTAACCAAATACGAAATTTATTTAATATATATTGATATTGTCAAGAGCAAACCGTTTGCTAAAAATGAGTCGACTTGTGGTGTCAAAGGAAATTTATTAGTAAAACCTCAAATCACTAAGTTGTATAAATCTCGCTGTTTTGAGCCGTACGAGTAATTGAATTAAGGCAACTAGAGTTTAAAGTCGGAAAATTTCTAACTACAAAATTTAAGTTGCAAGAATTGGTTATCCAAGTATTTTTTAATATCTCATACAACGTTTTGTCAGCCTACGTACGCACAGTCCATCTAAAGTTTATTAAAGATTGCCTGAAAGTGAAGTGTCTAAGCTCTCTTTCATTGTCGCATGGCTTAGTATTGAATATTGGACTAAAACAACATTCAAATAACAACAAAATAAAAGAAAATTGCTGCAGCTTTATTAACTTTACACACATACGCACATATACATAAACATAATGGTATATCTATATAGTAGGTTGTTGTGAAAGCGCAAGGTAAATAACGACATTTGCTTGAAGACAACAAAGCACTGTTGACCATTCAAATTTCTCTTTCGAAACAGTTTTCGATTATTGGCTAAATACCTGCCTGGCTGATTGGTAAGGAAACGACAAGCCAGATAGGAAAATACACATACAGCCATAACTATAGTTACGTATGCACCAACACCTCACATATCTCTATACAATGTTATATATGTTGTGCATATATGGTATATATGTATGTAAGGGTGTTGTGGAATTGGCATTTGCACCTTCGGCAAGATTACCTCAGCGTCAAGCCCTACAAGCGTTTATTTTACGTCAATGTTCACAATGCCCTTTCGCTGATAGCCCGTCACTCCGTCAATACGTTAGACCGTCAATCTGTAAGCTAGCCAAACAACTATTTAGCCATCAATTTACCAATTCAGCTATTGTCTGCCCGTTTGACAGTCTATTCGGCTTTGTTTACTTAGCGCTGCGATGACAACATAAAATACTCGTACAAGGAAGTGTAATTAATTTACGATATCGCCATGTTATGCCGTAACCCTAATTGAAGGACGAATGAAAACATAAATGCAGGAAGGAAAAGTGCCAAAAACAACAAAAAAGACACTTGGAGTAAGTAACTATGTAAATTAGCTATACGAGACTATAACACGAGACTTGCTTAGTTAGAAAACGACTTATGGTTGTTATTATTAGTGTTTTTCAGACTTTACACCTCGCAAATTGGCAGGGTTGTGAGTTGGTGATGTTAGGCATAATTACTTAAGTTTGTGTATGTTGCCATTTTTTCTTTGGCGTTTTATTCAGATTACCATGATAGTATTATTAGCAAATTCCGGGTGAGGCTTCATTTACTTTTGCCAAAATCAGTGATTCGGAAATTTGAGTAATTTAGGTAAATGCAGGTGAATTTAAGTAAAAATATCGGAGAGATGAATACTTTGTAAACATTAAAATATCACTAAGTATGTGAAAATATGGATTTTGTGAAAAATTGTATTACTTCGATTATTACCTAGTGAATATATCTGAGAAGGTCGTATATAAATTTTAGGTCAATCAGTCTAGCGTTCGGGAGAAATTTTCCTCATCGGCTCTGAAAACTGCGTTTCGAGAATAACTCGTCTGATGTTTTGGGATCCAATTACTCTAAGTTATAACAGAAATATAATTTCATTAAAATGTTGCTTACATTTAGGAGCGGCCGTATATTATCGATAGTTAAAAGTTTAAGCTTACAAAAATTTATTTTTACATATAGAAATTGTATTTCAGCAACTTCTAGGTTGGTGCTCGATATTTTTTCTTTTGAGGTATGTGGTCCATTAATATTGAATATTCTGGTTCAAAAACCGTGAAAGAAGTTTATAATACAAATATATTTTGACTAAAAAGTTGTCTACTTTTAGGATTTTAGTTTTAGAGGTCATAATACAATACTCTTTTTAATATTTTCTATATTCTTCCACTTCAGACTAGTATGAAAATATAAACTTTTTTTAATTTTTAAATATAAAGAGACAATTACTGCTATGTTTATCGCTCTTTATTAATATTAATTACCTGTATAAATTAAGAATGTCAAACAGCGTGTATATTTACAGTAAATTAATTATTATAATTATTATATTAAATAAATGTACAAGCAAGTTTAATGAAAATATTCAACGATTTTTCCAAACGCAGACACTGGTGATATCCTTTTTAAATCGAAAGCGCTCATTTTTAATTTCGAAACATTTTCCATAACCTTCTTACACTTCTTACTTTCAAACTTTTGCTGTCCAACTATTGAGTAAACTCATAAAAGTTATATTATCTCTTTTAATAAGACTGCCTCATTGGTCTTATGCCTCGACATATTAGTTTGAATTAATATACATATGAAATAATATTTTTAGAGCTCTTAGCTAATCTTTACTCACACATATTTCTAACGTCAATAACTTATTATAAAAATATACGAAAATTTTTAATTGATATCCAGTTTTCTAGTTAATATTTATAAATATAATATATATACGCATATTAACTAGAATGTGCCATGCAAATATAGAGATCATTAACATATATATTACTTCAAGCACATACATACACACCCAAATACTTATACATTTAAGTATATGTGAAAGTTGGTGTGAGACTGCCTCATTCACAACTTTCCTACACCCACGCACACACATACTACTTTACAAACATTGGATATTCAGTTTTAATTTCTGCTGTCTGCGTTGGCGTATGAGTAATACGCATTGACTGCATCACACATCACTCATACGACATGTGTAAACGCACAAGCGTCTGCGGAGAAAGCAGGAAATACCAACACAAATACATGTAAACAC
The DNA here is from genome assembly GCF_042242935.1 of Bactrocera oleae. Lineage (NCBI taxonomy): Eukaryota > Metazoa > Arthropoda > Insecta > Diptera > Tephritidae > Bactrocera > Bactrocera oleae. The sequence goes on from NC_091536.1 coordinate 74,329,196, forward strand.
ATACACATTCATACATCTGGTAAGTCATTTTCTGCTTGATATATATTTATACATTGTATTTACTCGCATTTGAATTTTACTATCAAGTAGCGCAGCAACGAAGTCTTACATACAGCAACCAACAACAATTGAAAAATCGCAAAAGAGAACGAGCAATGACGGATGAGCGTGAGATATAAATATAACAAAAGTGACACAAAGCAATGAGGCGTATAAAAATCTAGAACAATGTCAATGAAAATCAGCTGTGCTGTCATCGCAACAAACTACGCTTGAATGTTGTTAAATGCACACATACATCCAGACCTATATGCATGTGCACATTCTTACATAAACAGTTGATTGCAATCACTGGTGCTTCGTTGTAGTTGTATGTGGTATGGCAGTTGCGCGTTGCGACTTCAATTGTGTTATCCGGAGCAATAACGGCATAAACTCACTGCACTGAAGTGATAATACTCACGCATAAATTTGCTTAGTAATTTAGAAATTTCGTTTTGTTGCGTGTTTTTATTTGTGTTTCTTACTTTTTGTTATTATTTATTTTGCTTTGTCATTTTTTTCGATGGCTTCAATGTTCAATGAAGAGGCACACATTTGTTATTATTAAAATATTTGGATTACAGTGGCGTAGGTAAAGAAGTGGAAAGGTCTAACTTTTGACTCAGATGATCAAAGCATAGTAATCAGATTTCTAGTGTTTTTTAGTTTTCTTATTCTTAACATTACAATTTCGTTAGGTAGCGCTGTGTTAACTCTCCCAACTATTAGGATACTAAATATTTAGCTATAAGCTAATCGACTTTAGTGTCGATTTAGGGACATTTGTTCATGGGTTTGTAGGCACTTTCCTAGATTCTCAAAAATCGAATAGCCGTTCGGAGGCCACTTGTCACTTGACTTGATTTGTGCAAAAATCTGTGAATCAAAACATTATTTAAAAAAAATCAGCTTCCTAGGGACTTCATGGGGATCGAATTATTTTGCAGTTTATTAAAATTCAGTAAATTTTTCATAGGAGTCTTGAACGTATACCGAATTGCCTCTTTACGTCCGCCGCTAACTGTTTTAACCACCGAATTTTTTTTTTTTTATAGTAAGAGAATTGCGGATTAACACGCCAACCCCCACTGCAGTTGTTTACATACATTTTTGTACATACATACATATACGTATTTATGTACCATACATATATACATATAAAAATATTTGATTATAACTTATTTGCATTTGCTGCTTCTGCCTGTCTCTTGGCTTGCTGGCTTGTTATTATGCTAACCACGAGCTGATATTTAAAACGAAATGCGGGGGGGTTATATCACACATTTTGCGAGCGCAGGAAGAGGGTTCCAGCGCTGACATGAGGCCGTCGTATCAAGTGCTCATATTAACAAAGTCAGCTGAGTGGCAACTCTTAAATATAAAAACAAAATAGCTAGAAGCGTGCTTTCAAAATGGAAATTAACAGCTTCATATCGACCGCGGTGAAAAGAAAAATCTCCTAGGTCGATATGAAGCTGTTAACTTCCATTTTTATTTGTGTTGTTGTGTTTTACGCATTTTTAGTAGACTCGCATAGCTGGGATAGATACCTGTTTGCTCATATGTATGTACTCTGCGTGTTGAACACGCCACTGCTAATGGGAAAAAATGAAGCAGCGCAGAAAATTTTAGCAGAAAAAATCATTGAAATCATTAGAAGAGCCAAAGCTCCAACTTACAATGTGTACAAATTGTTTCAGTTGGTTTCCTTGCAGTTCTTCTTCTTCCATGACAAACTTAAAGCTCCAGCGTTCTTTTTTATTACGGTGACTTTATATTGTCATTAAGGCAATTTATTATTCTTTATGGTCTGCGTCGGCTTTTTGCTTTGCCATTCATTTCAGGTTTTTACCTGAATCTCTTTAAAAAGAAAAAACGGGTTTGCTTACTTGTTGAATGCTGTACTCATTCTAAGCACCTTTTTTTAAGTTGGCGGCGTCAGCTCAGGTGACTCGGAATTGAACTTAAATGCTTTAAAGTGGCAGGCACATATGCTACAGCAAAACTAATAACAATGAGTCGGGGGAAATGTGTGACGGAAAATGACTTTCAAAACGGCAACCTCGCAACAGTTGTGGGACCTTTCTTGGGTTGCTCTCTGAGTTATCATTTTTGCATTTTTGCCTTTTGGTTTGGCTTTTTAGTATTTTTGCTAACTAGTTACTGTGATTATTAGGGGTTTGTCTTCTTAAGCTATTGCAAAGGCATTGAAGTACTCAATGCGATCTTATAAAGTCTCGTTGATATGTATGTATATTATAAATATACGTATTTTTTACTTCCCGATTGGTTGACCAAATCACAGTCTACTTCTGACTGCTAATCAAGAGTCGTTGATAAATATATATATATATATTCGGTGCTTCCCAAAGGGTTAACATTTGGGTGTTAGATTCAATAAAGTATGAAGACTAATTGACTTAAGTAATCGACATTAGCTAGGATATTTTCATTGGTTAAGTATATATATAAGTGTGTGAAAATCATTTTATCTGGCTTTAGAGTTCAAACTATACCATTGAAGAGGTTAAAGATAGGTTAGGTGAAGGCCAGAAGGCTTTATTGTATGCCAATCTCATGTGGTAACCCGAAAATTAGTAAATTGCACATAGACAAATCAGTATTCTGAGGAAACTTTAGACAATAAACAAGTAAGAAAGCGCAATTTGTTAAAATGGAGTTTTTTCTGATGACCTAATTAAAAAAGTCAAGAAAACAATCTCCAATATAATTAACAAAATAGTTAGATCCAATGATGGGTTTGTGAATATTTCGTTCAATAACAATGCTTAATTTTCACGTACGTACACTTGTTACAAACTTCACCGGCGTTGGTCTTCAATGTCTTTAGCGAATTTTTTCACTTTCGGCTCATTTTTGGAGCGGCATTCGCTAGATTGTTGAAGAGTTTCGAACTCATACTCATACGTCTTGTCACCAGTAATGCGTTTGATGGATGGAGGGTTCTCAGCTACTTTGCAACCTCTACTCGACGTCATTTTTGCAAAATGTTGAGGTAGTTTTGTAGGAGTATAGCATTGACACGCTTCATACCCAAAACATTAACCAAACAAATGTGGGTTCGATCCATAAGAGATGTTAAGTCCTCTGCTATCTGACAGATGCCAACACGAGAATTTGCAATCACTATTTCTTTAACTTTTGCGAAGTTATCGTTTCCCTAAAAGCAGGTAACTATTTAAAATCTATAAGCCACTTTTTAACACGATACCAAATATTTATAAGAAAAAAATGTATGCCAGAACGAGTTCCGTATTTCTTGTAGTAGATTTTCAGCTGAGCTACTGATATGGGTATTTAGTAATGAAATTAGTCTTAACACTGATTATTATTTAATACTATTTCCGTTTAAAAAAAAAATTAATTCCGTACAAAATTTCTCAATCAAGTGTTTGGCCTTAAGAAAAAGAGAAAACAGTAATTACAATCATAGCAATTCAAAAATAGGCGAAATGTTACTTAGCAAAGACTCACATCTGAAGCCAAGCAGAAATAAATCCAGTATCAAGTTTTCAGACTTCTCCAAACTTTTATTTTAACTTCTAACAATAGTTATGGAAAAAGCAGCAAAGTCAGAAGATGAGACACTTACACTTCAAATAATGAAAGATCAATGTACTTGATGCTTCGAAGCAACAAAGTTCTATAATTTTTCTGTTTATGCCAAATTCTTTTTTATCAGGGTTAAACTTAAAGTTCACCTAAATGGTTCAGTTAGACGATTAAATTATAATTTAGAAATAAATTAGTGGTTTAGCATTAATTGTTATTCTGTAGCCTTGTTTTTACCTTAAAATTCCAAAAATATTGAGTTCTTTGTTTACTCTATACACCAGATGATCATGCTTTGTTTTTCCCAAATATTGTACATACAACGACATAATAACACAGAAATTTCGCTTATTCCTTTGCACTTTAAAAACTAAGAGTCGTTATTCCTCACATACATTTGCTTAGGTATTTGTTTACCAACTGCTATAAAAGATTTGGATAAGCAAGTGACGAAGCAGAAAAATGGCTTTAAGTCTGATGTGGTAAAAATACAAAATGCAGAAGCCACAACCCTAAGTAGAGCAAGTGTACTGTCGGTTACTGGAAAAAAATGAGCAAGGCAAAGCAAGCAAAGCGAGGTTGTGAGGTAAGGCAACTGATTGAAAAGGTTAACAAGAAAAGGTCCTACAACGAGCAAACGAAATCATTCGCAAGCAGTAGACATTTGTGTAGTGCCGAACCTGTATGTGTTTGTGTGTGTATGTCTGCAATTAGCTATTTCATATATTCACTGACTCTCAAAGCGTCTACAACGACGACGAGACAGTATAAATAAGCGGAAAATTTGCGAATTTAGCGAAAGTAGACGTGCTGTTTGAAAAGTCTCAATAAATGTTACTCATACGCCGTGGCACAAACTCAATCAAAGGCGTCTGCAGCGACAACGAGTTCTGTATTGCTGGTGGATTGTTTATTTTGCTTTACTTGCTTTTTTCATAACGAAGGTTCAACTTTTTCAAGACACAAAACGGCAATAAAACACAACGGTACTTCCAGCGCAATCAACAGTTTGCCAATCAGGCAGAGCATAGCGACAATTGTTGCTGCAAAGAAAAAAGGTAGACAAAGTACACAAGTGCCAACAGCACAAGTTCTGCTGTGGGATTTGCACACACAGTTTGGATGTGAAAAAAAATTCACATTTCAGCTGTTGACTATTGCCTTTGACTGTGACAAACGTCCAGCGACACTTGAGTTTATTAACCCACAACAGCGCAAAAGCGGGCTCGGGGGCTGGGTCTGGTCAACTAAAGTGTGCGCTCAACGGTGATTAAATCTCTGTGACAAACGAATGAGATAACGGCAATAAATTTGATGAAAACGCATCACAGCGCACTTGACAAGCTACAGCTGAGTGGGCATGCGTGTGCAAGCCACAAAGGATATGATGAAATATCTCAGCTGGGCCGTTTTAGGGCGCGGCTGAGCACAGTTGAATTAGTAACTGACCACAACTCGACATAAATAATTCATAAAGGCATTATTTGCACTTGTATTTGTGTTAGTATGTGTGTGTGAAATAATCATCTGCTTTTGTGGTTTCGCAATGAATTGACTGCAAATAGTGGGCGTTCTATTAGCATGTCGAGATTAGATAGAACGAAAGGCAAATGAAACGGCCACACACAATACGGTAGACTGCTATTTAAGCCATTATGTGGTCACGTTTGAGTTGTTATTATTATTGGTATTACAAAGCTTTATGTATATCGAGTTGAAAATCCCATTTGGAAAATAGATTATAATCTCATTATAATTTAAATGCAATGAGCCTGCTATAAATGCTGCTAATGTGGGAAATAATGCGGTTAAATTATTTTATACAAAGTTTTAATTGGAATATTTTTTCTAAAAAGTTTAGAAAACATACTGTAATGAATGAATACGTATAATGACTAAGTTTTCAGCAAATAAAAGCTGTGTGGGTCTCTGTAGTGTGGGTGTGTTAGACAATATAGCTTCCCATGCCTTGAAAGATTAACGTCAGGTTTAAAATTCAAGAAACTCAGTGCAAGCATAAAAGTTCGTAAAGCAATATATGAGCTCTAAAAGTTTCTTAACCATCAATTGCGTACAAAAATCAGTTACAGAATACAAATTCCAGTATGAAAATCTAAAACAACAATAAAACTATCATTATTTGAAGAGAGGAAGAGAATTATTAATTGTTTTGAAATTGTTAAAAAAAGTTTTGTAAATGTTATTAAATAACTCGAAGAGCGGACTATCTGGTGATAACCTATGCCAATGACGTTAAACTTATGGTAAAAAGAAAACTTATTACTACCATATACGAGAAAGGTCATAGAGGCTAAAACTGGATGAGAGAGTAAGGAAGGTATCGGTTGCCATTTACTGCTATCGTAGAGATTTTAGGAAGTGGTCGGGACGCTCTAGGTTGTCCTTTCGCTTTACGAAACCGATAAGCCAATAATGTTTGATGAATAACTCGTCTGGTGAAGGGCACTCGACAAAGCAACACTCGCTAAGAAACTCGGAAAGAATAAACTGCTAACATCGGCATCTGCGATGTACTACCGGCAATATTAGCTAGGGCTCTTAATGCCATTTTACATATATCAGCCGTAGATATAGTCAGCAGATGCATTGCTGAGAAGGTCGCTCTGGGTGTATGAAATGGTTTACAAGTGGTCATTCTGCAATTCCTCCATTTTTCAACTTCATTCCTAATCAATGCGATTTTTCAAGGATGGGTTGAAACTTGGAAGAAAGGAGTTTTCTCCAAGGAGCTCTCCGTCAAGGTTAATTTTAGGCTACCAGATCACTGCAGTGTCTTTCAGCAGAAGTGGCGGTAATAGGCGCATTGCTCCGAAGTGCAGTCTCATTCAGGGAAGAGTATCTATCCTTACTATCAATAGCATCGAGCTGTTTATCAGACTCGTTTGAGATGCACATAGCGCAATCGTTGGAAACTGAAAATCTGATGAGTTCGTAGGAGCTAGTCCCACTTACCTCGGAGTGGGAACACGCTGGAGCTCCGCTGTGCTCCTGCATTCTAGCGCTGGGTCTATGAATTTCACGTGAGCTTAACAGACGTTGGTTGATGATCAGCTCCTGTGTGACTGCAGCAGATCTACTGAACTACTCTCAGCATGGTTCATCTTGCTGCAATCGTAGGGTTTGTTACTGGACATTGTCCAATAGACATCCATGTGTTGAACTAAATATCTTATCGGACGCAAATTGTCACAGTTGTGTGGAGGAAGTTGCGGTAGACACATTCAAGCAATTTCCCCTCCATTATCCAGCTTTTGAAAGATGGAGGTTAAACCATCTCGGCAGTAATACTTTAGGCGAATCAGGAAATATAGTCGAATTAATGATATTTACCGCCTCAAGAAATATGTGGTAGGCTCAAATCGCCTTATTGAATTATAAGGTCTTTATGATCATTATATAGTACAATAGTTTTAAGTATTACTTCATTCTAGGCTGTCCAATTGTGATCTCATTTGGCGATTGTAACATGATGGGCCTTTTAGGTAGGTTACTTTGTAATTACTTAAATAAGCACATTACCATTCAAGTCAATAATAAAAGCAAACTTTTTTGATGTTAACCATAACTTTTCTATAAAATAATGGGTTAAGTTCAAATAATATTTTACATTAGACTTACTGGAAGTACTTTTAATAACTTTTATAAAAATAATTATAATAGTCCTAGTCCTGGTGGCTGTTAAATAAAATATATTTATTTGGACAGGATTAAGAACAGCTATGAGGAATTATAACAAAGCTATTTTAAATTGTTACCTAGGAGGTAGGGACTCTTAATGGTCAAACTAAAAATTTATGCTGGACTTCGATAAGAAAGCAGCATAAAATTGTATAAGTATTTAGCACATAGTTTTTAGTTGTAAATGAAGAAGAATTATCGAATATTGTAATATAAAATGTAAAATATATTCTTCTTAAACATTGAGGTTGTGTTTACATATATCGAAAATACACAGCAAAAAATATATAAAACCATATCAAATCCCCACTGCAACCAACAAAAATTCTGCAATATTTTAACTGCACTTCAATATTCATTCCAATCTATTACCATTTAATACTATCATTATCGACAATGAGTATATGAACAAAACGACCATGTTTGCTGTTATCTCACTTAACACATAAAAATAGCATCAAATTTAAAATTCTCCGACTTTATTTTTTTAAAACTCTCCATACTCCTTTGCATTTAATAGCTTGTTACAATCAAATTCTATTTGCTCGCCTTAAATGCATGCACACAACCGTAAAATATACGCACATGTACACACACCCAGCCACACATGCGCATATATATTTCGCATTCAAACGAGCTCTCAGGTTCGGGAGTCTTAATATGCACTTGTGCTCCTCTCGCTTTTTATGCACACATTCGCCGGAGGCCATCGTGAAAATGGTATTTAGGTGCTCACATCTGTGTGCAAAACTGTGCGTAATACCATTCAAGTCAATAATTCGATATCACATACATCCAATACACTTGCAATGCAGGCGGAGTTTCAGCCAAATAGTTAGTTGAGCGCAAAAATAACTAAAGTGTGTAAATTGAGGCCTGCGGGTCTGACTTTTGATACACCTGAAAAATGTCTTACTTTAAATATATAATATATTATTATATATTTTTTTTTACACTGTACTAGTGTAGTTAAGTCGAGTAAGATCCCACTTAAATTGACTTTGATCTTTCAGTGTTATGGAAAGTAGTTAGAGAAAAGCGGAAATAGTCATTCATAGTTAGGCTTCTTAAGGGAGTAAAAATACAATTTGTATTTGATATCGGTTAACGGACTATTTATATTTATTATTTATTTATTTTTTATCTGAAAATATTCAGCGATCTCTTCTTCGCAACACGTCATTAGCTGAAATTTGTCAACGGAACGTATCTGAAATAATAGAATTATCAGTTACAAATGTGTGTGAGACCACATATCATCTTCAAGTAAGGCAGCTCAGAATATATTATAAATATAATTGCTGCAGATTCACTACTATGAAAGACCTTAAAATTTATTTATAATTTAGCGTATTCGATTTTTCACGCTTACTTACTTACTAAGAAATGTAAATGTTTTATGTACGACTTCAAGCAATATCACTTATTCAGGTACAGAACCTTTTCTTTATATGTGCTACATATGATGTCTAGAGATCGGAGCTGCTACACCATGATCTTCAGTTTTTGAGATATTCTTTTGAAATTCTGCATATATCTTTTTTTTCCGAAGAAGCTAATTCAACTAAGCATATAGCTGCCATACAAGCTGCCATACAAGCTGTCTAATCAAAATTAATTTGGAAATCTTTTTTTTTGACAAGATATTTACAAAAAATTTGGTACGCATTATTATCGAAGTTAAGGTTACAATATTCGAACAAATTGTTCAGATCAGACCACTATAACGCTATTTGGTAGTCATATTTATTGATTGAGTAAAGCAAAGTAACTCTCTCTCTCTCTTTTTCTTTCGTTGTTGTACTAATCAAATTAGAATAGATCGTATACGATATTTTTTATTTCTCTCGAATTTTAGGCGGAAAATAAATTAAATTGAAAATTCGCAGTATATTATAATAATATGATGAAACTTTTTTCTACAAGACCAACTACTTCATAGCTAAGTCAAGCTCCAAAGTGGACATCGCTAATTAAATCACAAACTTATTTATATTTGTTTTTTGCTTTATGCTAAAAAAATTATGCAAATAAATGATTTTTCAGCACATTACTTAATATTCCACAAAATCATTAGTTGTCTTTGTGATTCTCTACTTAAAATAGTTTTCTATGAATAGTATTTTCCATTTTCCTTCTACTGAAAGCCAAATGTATTTGATTGTCTGCTTATACATACATATATATATTTATGTATGTACGAGTATGTGTGCATGTTTATCATTTTCATTTTTATGATTTCAACATATCTATCACTTAAATAACTTCTGCATGTACCAAAAACAAGTGTGACTTATTTATACTTTTTCATGTTATTTGTTTTTCTCGGCGCTGAGTTTCAGTGTAGAAATGCGCCTGAAATACTAATTTCGCAAATGCAATAAAACAACACCAACAACGGCGTGCGTGCCAAGCATTTTCGACCAAAATTTAATACGGAAAATTTAATTTGGCTGCGAAAAACAACATTGCAGCCGCATTTGAATGCAGCTGATGGTGGCTAACGATGAGCTCGCGGCTCCCTGTTCCCAGCTATCGGCAGACTTGTGTGAGGGGCACTTGTCGGGACACGCAGACGGCCAGGCAGGAAGGAAAGGAGGTGTCCAAATGCAGCAAGGTGGCTGAAGCACATAAGGATGGTCACACAAGTATATATAGTTTGTATATATATGTCTGTGTCATAGCTCCTGCAAGCGTGTGTGTGTGTGCATAACTAACCGCGCGAACGAGCAGAATTACACCACTTCTTCTCCTCGCCAATTTGAATATTTCGGCTAGTGGCGCGAATTTTACGATATAAGCGATTGTTTATGTCCCCGCATAAGTCTGTGTATATACATATACTTGTATATGTGCGAATGTATGTATGTATATTTGTAGTTGTTTGCATGCATTTGACTTTTGTATATTTACTTTCGTTCTGTATATGTTTAAGGGATTCTTTGCATTGCGCTCTCGCGCGTTATGATAAATACAAATGCAAATAGAAAAGGAAAATGCAGCGGAAAATAATGTGCACGGTGCATAAACACAATGACTGCAATGCCCAAACAATCTGCGGCAATTGGAAATATACGAGCAACAACAACTTATTGTGCTGCGCTGCAGTGACACTAAATGCTTAGTTGTGGTACTTTGTGTGGCAGTATTATGTGGTAATCGCTTATTTGAATGACAGCGAAATGTTTTATGCTGAAATTAACAATTTACTCGCTCATCGCTCTTAGACGTTTGCTTAAGTGCCCAAATGCAGTTGTGTGCACTTTTGATAAATCCAATTTATTTTGTCAAAAAATGCGTAGAAAGCTTATGAAGCATTAATAATTATATTTAAAGACATAAATAGACGCATGAAAATTGGATTAATTTTGTAGCAATTCAGCAGCGGTTCGCAGATGGAAATTCGGGCAATGAACTTTTTTGCGTTAACTCGTGTGGCACCCATACCACTGCATCTTTATGAATCCAGCCTTATTTTGTTCAATGTTTAGCTCTTGGGCAAACGAAACAAAGTTCACATGGCAAACTGATTCTATGATTTCCATTATTGTTAAAATTTTTTTGACCATTCCTTTCAGAGCTTCGTGTTTCTTTGATATCAAAATTACCGAATCGGCGAAAAAAGAAAATTGCGTATGGTTGGCAGCTACAGTATCAGGACCATAAACACTAAATTTGCCTTATCAACGAAAAGTATGTCATTGTTGCTTTCCATCTTTTTCAAAATTTTATTAATAAGTCACCTGCTTTGAAAAATAATAAACATATTTAATCAACAATCAGAAAATTTACTGAGTCAAATTAAAAATTTTCAAACTTAAAATAAATTTCCGTTCCTTTTACCTGTTTACACGTAAGGAGGTTGGGAATGTATACGTACTATAGTCGGTATAATAAAAAAATTTAAGTTAAATGTTTGCTACCAGCTCTATAGAGTAACAGAGTCTTTTTTATTTAAGTGAAAATGAAACTTTAATTTTTATTATTATAAATGTTATTCGTTTTCATGGAATCGAGATATGTGAATTATTGTAAAATAATTTTTGATGATTTTCACAGATACTTTCCCTGATATAAATTTTTTGTCAATATACTTGTATTATCATTACCAAATTATTATTCTGCGAATTTAGTGGTAACTTTGACACCCAAAACTTCTTTGCTTTGTCTTCTCCTTCAAGATATGGGATTAAAATTTGGTATACAAGCTTTCGAATATGTTAAGAATCTGTCAAATTATGTTCGATTAAACCACTGTAAGATGTAGTCTTCATTCAATCATTCCTTCAAATGGAATATTGTTCGATAAGAACCATAGATTACTCGCTAATATTTCAAGTAGACGCCATTACCAATTTATGGATTAGATTTATCTATGCCAAAACGTTAAGTTTGCCGAAATAAAGCAAACCATAAAATTCAATGCTAATTGAAACTTCAAAACGTTTATGCAGAAACTACAATTTGCAGACTTTTATGTGCACACTCGTTTGTTTGAAAGCATAGGGGTATAAAGCAAGTAGGTGAGTGGATCTAATAAAACGCAAACTAGATTTCTACCACTTTGCTATGCATACACACGCATAATATATATGTATATATATATGTGTGTGTGCAACTTAAATGAGTTTTGTTCATTTCGCCTTAACGAATGCCAACTGGAAGCAACCTGTGCAAATGTTTGGTAAAAATGAATGAATGGCACATTCATTCACCAACACAAAAGCATAATGCATAAATATGCATACACATACATACACATTTACATATTTACGATTATATATTGTACTTATGTATGTATGTGTCTGGTGGTGTTGTTGTGCTCATGAGTTGCTCACAAATGTCTTATGAGCACGTTCGAGTACTTAAAAGCATGCTCGTAAATTTGTTTTCGCTGAAGAGCCAACTGCATAATGAATCAATGCAAAATTCTATAAGCACACACCCATACATACAAATACATTGATACGTATATACATATATAGATGATTGTTTATATGTGAGTGTGCGTGCATGTGTTGTGACCGCCAACGCTACGAGTCGGTCGTCAATGCTATGAATGGTCAAGTGGTAGCAAATGTGTTACCCACCTGCCAACGGTAATTTCTTTTATTTCTTCGCACACAATACAAGGCCATGGTGACAATGAGCAAGGCATGAGCACCAACCAACCAACCAACCTCATACATATACATATATATATATTTTATTTGTAGAACATACAGGGAAACGATCGGCGTGGCGTTTCAACCTTTCCGACCAACCTTACGGTATTGCGGATATTGATTTCAAGGTACAATTCAATTTCCCTCGACATTCGAGGAATTTTATGGTTTCAGTAAATGGTGGCCTAACAAAGTCATACATACATACATACATATATACAAACATGCATTCATTAAAGCACCTCATGTTCTTCGATATTTCGATTTTGTTTTGTATGTGTATATGTTTATGTGTGTGTATGTTTTGCTTACCGCGAGTTAAGCGAGTTACCTGTGAATTCATAAAATTTTGTCTGGATTTTAGTTGAATTCGGTTCGGATGCTGCTATTTATCACCTCAGTAAATATACATACACATGCATATAAAAATATTACGGTTTTGCTTTTATGGTAAAAGTTGTGGCAAAGTTGGAACTGACTTATTACCAATTTATAATATTCAGTAAAATTCAGAAGCTTCTAAAAATTTTATTATTTTACGATTTATTTCAATTAAAGAGAATTTGAGAGTATTCGAACTTATACACATACATATATACATATTTATACTCTTAACAGGATGTATTAAATTTGGCACGTATACGAGTATATAGTCACTATAGTCTGTCTGTCTGTACACGTACGTGAACTAGTTCTTCAGTTTTTGAGATATTGATCTAAAATTTTGCACACGTCCGTTTCTCTCAAATTGAGCAGCTCTCATTAGTTTAAGCCGCCGATATGTAACTCCTATGGCATATGGCTGCCGTACAAACTGAACGATCAAAATCAAGATTTTGCATTGAAAAATCTTTTATCTGTCAAACTATCTTACGAAATTGGGTATAAATTATTGTCCAAGCAAAGCTTTAATTTCCAAAAAAAGAAAAGCCGGAAATATTTTTTTCCTCATTGGTAGTTTGGATACGATTCTAAGAGATGTCACCTTTAATAGATTATATATAATATACTTTGCATTTATTTTTGTAGTACAACTCATCAAAAATTTGAAGAAGTTATCAAGGCAGCAGCTAAAAGCCTCACAAACTTTGGTATCTGGTATCGCATCTATAACAAAACTCTATTGAAGAAATTATACCTGAATAAAACTATGTTAAACTGAGCTTTCCTCACATTTTAGTTTCAGCCCTTCAAAGTTTTAGCATCGAAGGACTTATGATGGGCCTAGTAAACTCAGAACCACTATCTACGGTAATGGACTTCTGAACCTCTATATTCACAACATTTGAAGTGGTCTTTCAAAAAATATTGACTCAATAGCCAACCTTAGGCCATACAATTCGGAGAGCCCAAATCATTGGGAGAGTGTGGCGTAAACTCAAAGGATATTCAAACTCAGTCTTAATTCAACCACTAAATACCAAAAAGGTTTCACCCAATATCAGTAAAATCGATATGAAAATTAAATGACACTAGAAGAACCGCGTTTTTGATGCTCGAAGAAACTATTTTATGTATAAGTTGTGGGTCGTCAGATATTCTATTATGATGATTTTCAAAAATGTATCACTTAATCTTATTATTTTTAAGAAATATCCACCCCTCATATATATAAAAATGTTTTATTCATTATATTTTACTTTCTATGACTTACTCAGTTTCGTTATTTTCGAACACCAACTCTCCCTGCACTGGTTCGTAGTCCTTGCCTGCCTTGCCAGTACCATCCTCTGTCCAATACGGTATGATTACCTTCCCGCGAGCACCTGAATAACGTTGCACCTTCAAATCGTATGTGCCAATAGATTCAGCAAAATCATGCGTCTTCTGATTGAAGGCAAATATACCCGCATGATCATCATCGAGTATCATAACAGTGGCCACTTTTGGCACAGCTAGTATTGCCGGATCCGACGGATTACTTAAACGCACATAAAAATGTTCGTCTTGTTCAAAAACATCATCATCGATAACTTCAATTTTGAAGCGTTGCTCATCGACACCCGGCGGAAATGTGAGTACACCCTTCTTACCAATATAATCGCTACCGGCTTCGGCGGAACCATCTTCGGTTTGATAATCGACGGTCGTATAACCGGATAAATCACCGCGACGCACAACGCGCAACTCAAATTCACCACAACTCTCCATGACAGTGTAGTGGCCGGGCTCGAAGCAGATGCGTACCGTCGTATCATCGTCTTCGGCCTCCACTTCGACGCGCTGCAGCTGTGCTTTCACCTCATTGAGATCGGTGAGAGCACGCTCCTGCACTTTGCGCATTATATTGCCGCTGCCCATCATCTTACGGGTGGCTTGTATGCGATAGAAAGCGCGTGATTTGGGGCCTCGATTAATCAATTGCTCCTGTGCCATCATTTCTAATTGCTCCAGATCGCTTTGTGGGTACTTCTTACGCAGTTCTTTCAGCGTTGAAATGTATTCACGTCGTGCATCCTCGAAGTCTTTCATCTCTTCATTCTCGGCCAGCTCCTTGATGCTTTCATGACGATTCATCTCAAGTACGGCGTCGCCCTCGGCGCTCACAATAACGCCTCGCTTATTCATGCGATAGTTCTTGTCAAGATATTTATAAATCAACAAACGTCTGTCGGCTATATAAGCCGTCAGCACGGTAGTGGGGAAGAAAATGAATGTCAATAGACCCTCCCAGACTTCGACGCGCCCCGGTGAAATCTGCGCCAAGATCAAGTACAACCAAACGTAGGCAAACAGAGACCAAGCGGCCGTTACAATGAATACCCGAAGATGTTTGATCTTGCGCACTTGACCATTCGGTATGACGGCAATACAAAGGGCAATAATGACAAATAGGTTATAAGCGGCCGAGCCGACAATTGTGCCCGGACCCAAATCGCCAGCTTCAAAACCCTTCTGAAACATTTCAATAACGGACAAGAGTATCTCCGGCGCGCTGGAACCCAACGCCATCAGCGTCAAATTGGCAACGGTCTCGTTCCAGACGCGCACCACAACCACCTGTGTTTCGCCGCCCTTTTTCTTGATAACTACCTCCTTCTCCTTGGACGTGATCACTTCAATCGCCGCCATAAAACGATCTGACACAATTGAAACGCCAATGAACAAATACGTCATCGCCAGGAAGTACACAAGGCCCCGCGCAACGCGATCGCCGGTACTCACATTGTCAATTGGCATCCAAACTTTAAGCACCAGACCGTCTTTGCATTGCAATGAACTGCCGCTGTGCTGCGACAAGGCGGTAACATTATCGCCATCATTAGCATCATCAGCATTACCATTATCATCATCATCATCATCACCATCAACAACACCGTTATCATTGCTACCAACAGCATCATTATTATTATTCTGATTTGCTTTCGGTGTGTCACCGCCAACGTCTGCCACGTCGCCTCCACCACCACTACCGGCACCGCCGGCTTTAGCAACAGCACTCACGTCCGAGTTTGCCCCCGCCACGTCCGTATTACGAGTCACTTTATCATCATTTGGTTTGTTGCCAACGGCATCCAAATTATTGATGCTACCGTTGTTCGGCGTCTCAGCGCCGTAGACAAGTCTAAGCGTTGTTGTGCACACCAAGAGCAGACAGAAGATCGCCAAAATAGTGCAATCGCGACTGGATCGCTGTCTATTTACCATAATTAGCGCCATTTTTTGTGCTCGTGTGCTTTTCTTCTTCTTCCTTCGTTTGCGTATTGGTGTTGAAGTTTCTTTTGCAAATTTTAAACGCTCCGGACACGATCTTTCGCCATAAGTGAAGTAATGCTGCGTAAAGCTCTCGCAATCGATCGTGCCAACTCAACTACACCAACTTGAACCGTCGTTTGGTGGGTTGTATTTCGTTGACACCGTTGTGGCTCGCAAATTGGACGGTTGCTTTGGACTTTAGCGAGTGTGTTCAATAACTGTTTCGTGGCTGTGTATATGTGTGGGTGGCTTTGTAGGCGTGTCGGCAATTGTTGATGCTGTGCGCGTCGGCTCACTACAGCTTTGAAGTTGATGATTGCGTTGCTACTCCTTTCTAAATTAAGCGTGCGCTCAGTTTGTCAATTGAAGCGTGATTACGTGAGTTTATCTTACAAGCTGATGGTTCTTACTCACTATGTCAATATGTTATGTAATGCGGTTCTGTGCTTATATGATGCCTTGCAGCTGTCAGATTTCAGCTTTCTTTCGATTTATGTACAAAACTGCATGTGACGCAATGAATATGTGTACTTTGTTGTTTGAATATTTTTACGCTTTTTGTTGTGTGTTAATTTTCGCTTTTCATATTTTCTTAATTGCTGAGGTCTCTACTAGGAAGCTCGTGCTTTGTTGCTATTTATGTATATGTATGTATTTGTAAAGTATTTTGCGTACTAGTTAGCGCTCGAATTTGCCCTTTCGTTTTAATTAACTAATGCTATGATTACAATTACTTTATTTATGCTATTTGCCTTAAGGGTGTGTGTATATCGATTATATATATGTCAATATGTGTTGTTGTTTAGTTTTTTTTTATTGCATAACGCTTCTAATGCTGCTTCTACTTAATAAAAATATTTATACATATACATATATATATATATATATTTGATTTAAATTTAAATTTATTTTTGGACTAATAAAGCATGTGCGCTTCACCGACTGCCTGTAATCGTTCTACTGTGCGAATTGTGCTGCACTAAACTACGAAGCTGCATAGTTGTTGGTTTTGTAGGCTTTTTTAATGTAGTATAGGTGTATATTTGCTCTTTACACAGCTAGATTTTTAATGAAAAATTTTTACTTTTTATGATTCGTAGGTATAACAATGACTTTTTGCGATTAGAATTTTAGTTTAAAGAATTTGAAAGAATTTAATTATATAATTTCGTTTCAAGTTATTCTAAACACACTCTAACATTTCGTAGTATAGTTTTTTTTGCGATCGGCGCTTGGCTTTGTCCGTGTTTGAAAGACTAGCATCGCTGTTGTTGTGTTGCCATTGGTTTGGTTGTTTAATTTATGGTCGTTCTGAAAGTAAAGAGAGAGAATTGAATCCTGATTGAGATGAAATATGACAAAACTTGTAGAATTTTTCAAAATAATATGTCATTTGATGTAATAACTGGTACTTTTTGTAATCAAAAACGCTAACAATCGTCAAGGCATATTTGTAACAAATTCCGGCTGCCTTGGCTTTCTGTATATGAGAGTTTCGATGTATCTTTAGGTGTTTTTGAAATTACAAAGGTGCAAAAAATCTCCCATAATCTTACTTATTCTTATTGCATCCAATCTCATCTAACCTACTACAATACCATGTACAGGTGCATTTCTTATAGTATGAAAGGGTACACCTTAAACATTTTTTGTTCTGATTTTGATCGGTCAGTTTTGTTGGAAGTTATTAGCTATACTGATCTGAACAATATCTTCCGAAATTGTAGCAATGACTTGGATAATAAACAAATTTCTTGATAATAATGTTGTTACTACTAATCCTAAACTACAAAATTCCTTGTTATTAGATGGAAAAAATCTGGGTTTGTTTCAATCGAACCCAACTAACGTTAGAACGCTGGAGTGAATTGATAACCTAACCAATCTATCAAATAACTATTAACCGCATCCCTGGAGTTTTCTGTAAAAATATATATATATATATTTCACTTTAGCCAGTTTCAATATTATATCTTTAAATCCAGAAAGGATATATTTACTCTCCGATCTATAGTATTTCCTTAGAGAGTAAAATTCTGTCAATACGGGTTTGTGAATCAATATCTTGTGTACGAGTATATTATATTCTACAGAAAAAGTTTAATACTTGAAGTAAGACTAATTTTATTTGTACTAGTATTGTCCTAGTCTTCTTTGGAAAGCTCAATAATAATTAATAAGTTCATTTTATTTAAATTTGCCATATACAAGTAGTTAAAAAAAATTTTTAATATTTTAAATAAGTATCAAAAATAAATTTAATTTTTCAGTAAGGCCATCAATTTTTAATCTTTTTTGAATAAATTTTATAAAATATTATAAACTTTCTTGCCAGAGATACTTATACTATGGCTGATATGCTACCTAATACAAACCACTTATAAAAGTATATATGTACACATGTATATATCAACCCTTAAGATAATTATAGTACCTCGAAAAACTTTCCCTTTCTTTTATTTCTCTTTTGATTTTCTTTTTGTAATTTTTCCCTTTCTAAAAAATTACTGAATTTATCCGCATTTATCTGCAGTGCAAATCGCTTTTAGTTTCCGTCCAGTAACCTCTTGCCTCTATTATTTTCTCAGCTAATCGAGCATCAATAATGATTTCTTAATTATTACATGACAGTGATAGTGTAAACAAAATTTATGAACACAAGGGTAACGGCACACAGAAATGCTACTGTATGTGTATAGACAGAGGTATATGGATACACATGCTTGCGGATGGTGGAAACTAGTTTAGAATAAAAACTAAACTAATTTATAATTTCGTATTGTTTACAGATCGCGAATTGGAGCTAATTTAGAGGTATGCCCTTAACAAACATATGCACTTACATATAAACGAGTTTATATTGGAAAATGCAATATAAATAAAAATCATTTCACTCGCATGCACCTAAAACACAACAGCCGATTTAGAAATATATCTATGTATATGAAGGCAAATGAGATGTTAAGTTACAGGTGAATCTTTTATAGCCTAAAAGGGTACACATTAAAATTTTTTTGTTTTGATTTTGATCGGTCAGTTGGCAGCTATTAGCTATACCGAACTGATCTGAACAATACCTTCCGAAATTGTAGCAATGACTTGAATAATAAACAAATTTCTTGATCTGAACAAGTGGTAATCGAAAGGTCCTATGTCTGGGCTATAAGGCGGGTGAGGTAGAACTTCCCACCCACAGTTTTCCAAATAGTTTTTAACTGGCCTTGCAACATGTGGCCGAGCGTATCATGATGAAAAATTATTGATTCGTGTCTGGTCGCATATTCTGGTCGTTTTTCCGCGATGGCCTTTTTCAAACGAATCAATTGTTTTCGGTAGGGGTCCCTATTGATCGTCTGACCCGATTTCAATAGCTCATAATAGAGCACACCCTTGTGGTCCCACCAAATACATAGCATAACCTTGGCACCATGGATATTCGGCTTTGCCGTGGATGTCGATGGTTGGCCGGGCTTCACATACGATCTCTTGAGCTTTGGGTTATCATAATGAATCCATTTTTCGTTGCCAGTGACAATCCGATGCAAAAATGACTTATTTTCTCCGTCTAAGTCGAAATTTCCACTTTTAAACCATGCAAACCACTTTTGGCACGTTCGTTCGGCTAAAGCATGGTCACCATAAACGTCCAATAAAATACGATGGCTTTCGGTAGCACTTTTCTTCATGTTAAAGTAATGAAGAAGAACTCCCCGCAAAAGCACTTTATCTGGTACAAATTTCGACATTTTCAAATGAATGAAACAAATTGTTGTTCACGCTAAAACAAATGACATCTACTGAAAACGACGCGAAATAATACTAGTAGAGCCCTATCTTAGAAAACCGCACGATACACCCAATATATGCTATAGTTGTCCGATCTGAACAATGTAGATAAGTCTTAAGTAATAATCTCTGCCAAATTTCATGAAAATGCCTAGATAAATAAAAAACAAATAAGGAGGGGCTTAGTTCGGGTGTAACCGAATATATTATACTCTCGCAAGCTAAAGTAGACTGGATTTTCGTATATATTTTAATTAAAAGTAGGAGGTATTGCATGCGATCACAGGCAAGAAGATACACTATTATTAAAAAAAGATTCTTTCGAAATTACATTAAGGTTTCTTACATATTCACCGATAGATACGGTATAAAGATAACCGGAAATATTTATTAGGCATAAGGGGGGATACGAGAAGTACTGACCCGATTTTACGATTTTTTGCACAAGGGCATATATTCTCCCCGAATTTCAATACTAGAATTCACAGATTGATGTCTGTGTATTTGAAAAGTTATATTCCGATTTCGACAATACCTTTTATGCAAAGTTTTATTTTGATAACTTCACTGATGTTTGATTTGTACTACTTGTATACTGGAAAGGGAAAAAATCAAACGGAAATTAAAGTTGTGTTTAATGGGAAGTAGGCGTGGTTGTTACCCGATTTCGCTTATTTTTACAGTATGTAACATCACAAATAAATTTTGATTGAAATATGTTAAGTAGTTTCTGAGATAAAGGATTTCACCTAAAAGTGGGCGGTGCGGTGTGTATCTTAATTTAGTGCTTAGTTGTGATACTTTATAGCTTTTCATTTAATCGCGTTTTGTGGGCATGGCAGTGGTTCGAATACACCCATCTGCAATACCAAACCCATCTTGGGTGCCAAGGAACATATGTACCAATTTTTATTAATATATCTAAGTTTTACTCAAGCTAAGGCTTGCACGGATAAACGGATGCTTCGTCACCCTGATAATTTATAACATATATATATATATATATATATTTAACTCCATATCTATCTCGATTAGTTTTAGGTGATACAAACAACCATTAGGTGAACAAAACTATTATACTCTGTGCAACATACAAGGACTTGAGTTTGATCAGTTAGTTGTGTGGCAGATACATATGTTGTATGCGAACATATAGTAGTCCGATCCTTAGATAACAATATCTGCCAAATTTTTTGAAAATACCTCGTCAAATGAAAAAGCATTCCATATAGTTCAATTTGTATGGCAGATATATGCTATAGTGGTCCGATATCGGCGATCCTACGAAATGAGCAGCTTCTTGGTGAGAAAAAGACTTGTGCAAAATTTTAGACCGATATATCAAAAGCTAAGAGACTGATGGATAGACAGACAGGCATGGCTAAATCGACTAATCTCGTCACGCTATTAAGCGGGTGAGGCAAAGTTTCCCAGCCGCAGTTTTCCAAATAGTGTTTAGCCGGTTTTGCAACAAGAGACCGAGCGTTGTCATGATGGAAAATTATTACATCGTGTCTAGTCGCAAATATTAGCGACTGTTCGGCAATCGCTCGCTTCTATTTGATGACCTGTTTTCGGTAGGGTTCTGCATTAATGGTTTCACCCGATTTTAGAAGCTCATAATATATCACGCCTCTCTGATCTCACCAAATACAGAGCTTTACTATGGAGTCATAGATAGAAATGAAATAATAACCAAATTACGCCATCTCTTGGCGAATCTCACGAATATAGTTATAGACCCATATTAACTCGTGTTTGAGAATATTGAAGAAATAAGTTATTTGCTATGGAAATATGGAATATCAAACCTATAGAAAATATAACCCTTAAATTTTTTGTATAGCTAAAAATAAGATAACATACATATGTATGTTGCCTACATTTGGGAGATCCTCTTTATAAACTGAGAGATCAAAACTCGGTGCAAATGGTGAAGGGATGTTTCAAAAAGTTCGTTAATGCAATTAAAGTATGTATCATATGTTTTTGTTGCTTAGTTAGAGTTTATATCACACTTCTCTTTGAAGAAGTACAAGCTAACGTTCCTGCTGAAATTTAAGTACCATTAACTGCACGTCGAACAACCTATAATATAAGATTACGCTATTGAGGTTTGGTAGGGCTGATAAATGAACTTTATATATACAGCAATGTTAACAACATCTATACACACTATGAATTTGTAAACGATCTATGGAATGTGCAAGGTGTGCAACAAATGAGTTGGGTATAAACAATTGGGCGTGATGTGTCCGCTGTGTAATGTGCGGGTAAGTGATATAAAAATTGTTGCATTACTGAGGTGTAAATGTGGTGAAGCCATCTGCAATAACAACTATTAACTAATATTTATATATGTGGAATAGGTACGTATACACTTTTGCATATATTTCTAACAGTATAATGCTAGTTTGCGTCACTTTATTTTTAATTTTACTTAAATCTGCGTTACGACTCAAATCCAGATATGAGCAAGCATTGATGCGCAATTGACTGTGAAAAAGTGTAAAAATATTTTCTACTGATGTCATTTCGTCTTAAATTTCTTACTCTTTATGTCATAAGCCTAGTATTATTCATCAAGCTAAGTACACTTTTAATGCATTGTGTCTATTTTTATTATCTTCCACTGTAGCTTTATATTAATGAGACATACTTATGACAGCTGCAATAGTAACAAAAAGCATAAGCTAAAAAATTATTAGTAAAACAAGACTCATTTGACAATATAAGACGACCGTTCTCTAGAAAAGTGCCCATGATATGGCAGGTGACCTCCGGGACAACCAGACAAAATATTCTGATGAAATCTCAATTAGTATAGAATTAAAACATCAAGAGGTATTACTGGAAGAGCTTGGCCTAGCAGCTAGCAATGGTCTCAAAAATATTATAGAACTCTCTAGAATACACTTCTGTATATAATTTGAAAATATTACTTTTTTCTACTTGCAATATATTATTTTGCTTTGTTATGAGCTCTTTTCAATTTTCTGACACAAATATTGTACATATGATTATTGAAAACGAACTCATATTTTCCCTCACACTGCGAATCCTCA
Organism: Bactrocera oleae; assembly: GCF_042242935.1. NCBI lineage: Eukaryota > Metazoa > Arthropoda > Insecta > Diptera > Tephritidae > Bactrocera > Bactrocera oleae. Next base: position 74,352,222 of record NC_091536.1, read on the forward strand.
CCCTGCGTAATAGTATCACCCATAGCTAATAAGTTATATGTATAAGAAATATGAAATACGTGGCCCACATTCTGGAGCAAAACACACTTACATTTGTACATGTAAAATAATACCTATTTAATATCCCAAAAGTAAACAACTTCATTAATATATATTGTATAAAATATATATCCTATAAAAATTATTCACTTTGATTCTCTGATTCCAACCCACAAGATACTAGGTGCCAGTAAATTATTTTTCAAACCTCAAGGAAAACAGGTAAGAAATAGCATTTTGCCAGAGTATTTAATCGACTTGGCCTAAGCGATTTTTAAAACCTTTTTTTGCTCAATAATGTTGTACAAGCGATTTTCATCTTAATTTTGAATTGAAGAGAGCATTCTTAATTTGTAATTACGGTTTTCTAAAAAGTATCATACTAAATTAAACTAAGAATATATGTTTATCATATAGATAGAAATAGATAATATACACAGACATGCATATATATGTATATGTAAATATGTGTATGTTAATAAAATAATTTTCATTGCTGTCTTCAACAATCCCAGTGTATCATAACAGATGACTAACATTTAATCACAATTCCGAATAAAACAGTGTAATTAAAGACTACGTCTGTTGCAAGCCACGTACATAAGCTATAAATATGAGAGTTTTTAATTAAGGCTATTATAAAATAATGTTTGTGGTATGCTAAATATTAGGAAGAGTGTGCGTCTAATGAAATTTTATGAATGAAAATACTTTATTTTAATAGCTTATACGGGTATGACGTAAAAAATATTTTTTTTTTATAAAAATTCTTCAATGATAGCTTATAAGACAGTTATCTCTTCAGATTCTTTGTTAGTCAACGAATTCGATCAAAGCTGCTGGAACGTTCGAAATGTCTTATAAAACAAGATTTCTTACTAAAAAAATTTAGGCAATTATGAAAACAAGCTTAAGTATATTATTCTTTGAATTCCTTCATTGTTGCATTTTTGGTAAATATTATCTATTATCTATATCTGTATCTATAATACAGAATCAATTACTTCGCACACTCTTCCACTATTTTTTTGCATTATTGTTTCTTTCAAGTGTTTTCTAGGTAGAACTTTAACTATGTCGATACTTATTTCCATTTAGTTCTCAAAATATGCCTTATTTGTTGGAGGAAGAAATACAACACTCCAAGTAATCAATTAGACATAAAATAAGCACGTCGATTTATGATATGGCTAAAATTAACGGTTGTCGTTTGATATGAATTGGAAAAGTAGAAAATGTAAAAAGTAAATATGAGAAAAAGTAAGAGAAGTAAGTCAGATTACGGTAACCTATAAGTACGCAAAAAATATTTCCTGCTGTAAATTCTTCATTTTCCATTCTCATTACAAATTGTTTGAAGATTTTGATAATTCTCGTATGTAACCCTATTCTAGTTCAATGAAATTCTAAGCATCAGTGAAAATATTTTTAATTCACTAAGTGATTAAAAAAATAATAATCAAGAAAAAACGATTGCACCGGTTGCTATAATATCCTTCAAAAACACAAAAAGATTCGTTACGAGAACTTCATTTTGATACTAGGCAATAATCCAGGCCAAATTTCGTTAAGATACCTAGTCAAATGAAAAAGTTTCCAATGCAAGTACTTGATTCCGAATGTTCAGGTTGTATGGCAGCTATATGCTATAGTGATCCGATATCGGCGGTTCCAACATATGAGCAGCTTCTTAGGGAGAAACGTTCAGATCGATACCTCGAAAACTGATGAAAAAAAGGATCAGTGAAAGATGATTTTAATTCACTGAGAGATATTGAAACAGGTTTTGTCGAGAGATTGTTCGTAATTTGAACTCATGATAGCAAGAAAATTGTTTAATTGATATGTATATGGCTGTCAATCAATGCTGAATTAATAAAATTCTCAGACAATACAATTTAAACCACTCTTTTTAATAATCATGTATTAATAACACATTTCAAATTATTCTTCAATCATATTTAATAATGTATTTCTTAAAAAATTATCTTTTTTTTTAGAAATATTCAAATATTATAGAATTACTTTCTAATTACAACACTAAACTAATTTTGAATAATATGAATTTGTATTTTGATTTCATACATATACTTGTAAGTAGTATATATTCATAATTTGATGAGACATTTTATCCATTGATACGAGCGCACTCACATTAAAATCTTAATTAATCGCTTAGCAAAACTCTTCGCAGCCCAGTGTGGAAGATATTTTTATAAATAATAATTTTTTTTTTGTTGAATTACACATTCCTCAAATATAACTTATACGGTTTGTAGTTGTATGATGGCATTGCGGAGCAGGAGCAATTGATGTTTCTACGAGACCGATTGAGAGCCGTCGACATAAACGAGGAAAGTAGCTCAAAGCAGAACCAAAGACGTTAAAATTTTTAAATAAATATTTGAAACAAGAAATATAACTTTTTGTTAATATTTTTATTGTTGTTTTGATTTCCTCTTAACGTCGGTTTAAAGGTAACCGTATTATGCGATTTCTCTTTTTTAAGCGGAATACAAAGGGGACGACTGCGAGAACGTGAACACAATTATTAGTAACCACAGTATTTTATTCGTGCGATTTATAATTAATTTTTATTTATAAATAGTGCCGAGGACCTAAAATATATTCCACACATCTGCATAAATGCACACATGCAAAGAAAAAATATAATAAATAGTATCAGCAAAATTAATAAATTTTTTTAGAGAATTTTCAAGAAATTTTTTTACGAAAACAACAAAAGTGAAGAAAAAAAACAACAACTATTGGGAATTGTATATTAAATGTGCTTGCATTTATCGTATTCGCAGATTGTGGTGCACAAATCTAATAGGCGCTCTTCACGCTTTGCGCTTAATCAGCACTTATGAAACAGAAATTATGGATTATATATACATATATTTTTATCAAATATTTTAATGTATTTTTCTATTTACAAATTTTTTTTCTGATATTATATTTTTTTCTATATTTTATTTTCGTTTAATTTTTATTATTTTTTCTCCTACTGCAATTTGTTTTATACAATTTTTATATATTTATTTTCACAATCTTTATAACAGTTCCACACGACAGAATAACGAACCGTTGCACCACATGTTACATTACATTTAAATAAATTATTTTTATTTTTTGTTGTATTTTACATTTTTAGCTACCCCATATAACAGAACGCTCACATATGTTTGCCGACGAATTGTCCGATGGCGACCCGCGAAACAACGCACTCGAACTAATTGTAATGAGTGCAGTGGTAATTCACGGTAGCTCGAAGTCGTCTCTTCTATGAGTACCTAACGTAATGTGATGAGTCGTTAGTGCCGTTGTCGTACTAATGCGCGCTACACCAGCGATAGCAGGGTCTATAATTGCGTTATAGAGAAGACGTGCTTTCACTGAACTGACGCAATTTTGATTGTGTTCTTAACTTCTGCAAAAATTGTGGGTAGAGAGGGAGACAGTTTACCCATTTGTACGACTATTTCAGGACTTAACGCTCAAAAATTTTTTTTTTCAATTTGAAATATTTTAGAGCTTACCTTGGCTGTAGAAGGAAACCTCAAAAATTTTTCCAAAAAATTTGCACTAATAAAGATATGGTTTTCTTGAAATTTGGAAGAAATCTTTTTTACGTACAGACTTATTGAATTTCGTTGAGTGAAACCAGCACCGCTGCCTCGGTACTCTTAGGTGCTCATTCACTCATGGTCTCTCCGCCACTGCAGTATGTGCTTCGCCTTATCATAGCGATCATACTAGTAGTGTAGGGAACTCTGTGTGCCACAATGCCTTTTAGTAAATTCATATTGACTTTACATTTACAATTTGTTTTACTCAATACTTTTGATTTAGAAATGATGTTTTTGATTGGAGTGAAAGACCTGAGTGAAAACAAATTTTAAGAGAACTCTTCTTTTTTTTTAAATACACAACAAGATTATGCAGTTATTTATAAAAGTTTAGATGTTTGTTAGTGAGTGAAATTGCATTCAAAAGCATGCTTCTAGATTCTAGACAAGCATACAGTCCATAAACATTATTTTTCTGGTTTATATAAAAATAAGCATGTTTCACAATGCAGAAGCTTTTTTTTGTACGCATTTACAGTACGTATGTGGGACATACGCATTGATATTCCACACAATTAGTGGAGTGGGGGGTTCCTACTTGACTACCAACCGATTATTTATGAATAGGTAGATAGAATAGATGATAAAATTTTATTGTATTGAAATTTTTTTTACGTTAAAACGCTCTCGCTTTGTTTTAACAGCATTACATTTTGATGGTATTTTAAAAATAATTTTGTGGTAGAACCGCTAGCGAAACACGTGTTCTTTAATAATGAGCTCTGTGGCTTTTTACCGACGTCCAGCTTAAGGGCGTTGCGTATTTTTTGTATATATGATTCGGATGCTGTTCTCAGTTGATCTGAATATTGGTAATTGTCTATATAAGGAGTATTCGGCTATTCACCGAGCAGAATCTCGGTTGCCGAACTAAATATAGTTCTCATATAAAATAAGAGGATATATTTTAATAGTCTTGACAAAATTATTTTTAAATAATTAAAAGTCAATCCATAATTTTTAAGCGATTTTCATTTATTTTAAAAATGAAAATTTGGAGGAAAATCTCAAACTTTAATGGGATCTGAAAGATGTTTTTTTGTCAATTAAATCTTTGAATTACTGTGAGTGACTAAGCTTTCCTTACATTCAACAATCGCGATATATTCTTTTAAAAATCATGAACTATATTTATTAATATCTACTGCTATTCTAAGTAAGAGCCTAAAAATAAATCTAGAATTTTTTATATATAAAATGGTATTTTGAAAGTACAACGACATACAAATTACATATTGTATCTATCTGATATCCTCAAATTTTGAAATTTTGGTAAAGTTGCAGTATCAAAAGTATGATTTAGATAGGCACTATATATAGTTCATTAATTTCTATCTGTGGTTCAAAAGAAGTAGAACATAAGCTGGTTTCGTCCTAGACGTATTTTATCAAGCCAAGCAGGCTGTGGTTTAGTAACCGAAGGCCTCGTTAAAATTTAATAAATCAGGAAAGCATAATATAACATGGCATTCAGAATAGATTTGAGGTGGCAAGTGTGCAACGCTAAACAATGAATTGCGAGATTTATTACTACCTATGACACCTTTGCATTATTTTATGGACAAAAGAGCTATATGTTATTAAGTGTTGTTAAATGAAGGTGATGAGCCTGAAGTGTGCAGTGAGATCTAAGGCTTCTGGACCTTTGAAAATATATAAAAATTTCTGCAAGAGACAGAGGCTTCTAGATACATACACATGTGGTTAAAGGGACCCTTTCTTGAGACTAGAAATAGGTACAACAATGATCGTTTGGTATATATGGTAACGATTTCTTACTGATTTTAAGGGAGGATAATATAATACGGCATAATTGTGATCAAACTGCAACTATTGTACACTTAAATATATCTACCTAAGCGAAACAACTACAGTCAAGAAAATCAGGGTTACTTTTTATTCATCAAGAAATTACTCAAATTATAAAAGTGTTTGAAAAGCATCGTAGGCTCTTAAATCGTTGCAAATATCTCTCCATATTCTCTCTCATTTACAATAGTAACTTATGTTGAATTCCCTAAAGTTCAAGCCGATCCAATTATACATTAGAAAATCCAATACAAATTAATCAAACTCATTCAAATTATGGCATAAAAATATTCGTGAAACCAATCTAAAAATCTATTTCTTTGAATCCGTCTGTGCCGAATTACACTGAAGCAGAGAACGTATATGATATAAGTTCTTTAACTAAAGTGCTTGCTAAACTTTCAAAAACTCATACCTTAGAAATGTCAGCAGTTGCATACATATGTAATAAAGAAACTCATTCGACTATATTTTTTGCATTTTTGAAAAGAAAAATTGCTAAAAAAAGCTATTTTTAGTGTTTTTCGAAGTGTGTCTAACTGAAGTTAACTGTATTTTAAACATATTCATTCCTGTGTATATGGGTTGTATATGGTTTTAAGATTTATCAATTAACTAAAGAATGAGCCATAAAGTCTGCTGCAAAGACAATTCGATAATTTCAAAGAAGTGAAATAAAAAAAAAAATAAAAATCCGATTTAGATCTAGAAAAAGTGAAACTATTTTTTCACAGCAAATCAATTGAAGTGCAAATGTCAAAAAAAAGCAAAACTAAAAACAAAACAATAGTGAAGTGCCGTTAGAGTCGTAAAAATATAACGTTCCACATTACGCGCCACATTCCCAGTGATATCAGCGTTTTCAAAAGAGTGTTCTCAAAACCAATAATTATTTGGATAGTATTTATGCATTGGCCCATAAAGATATTGCCATGAAAAGGAAACTCTTAGCCAGGATTTATAAACTGAATTTATCAGCGAAGTGCGTTTGTTTGCTCGGTCTATTATTTTTACTCATTTGCATGGCCTCCAGTGACAAAGATGTCCAATCATTTCCCGCCCGAAAAAAACCAGATATTCAACAATTTCCAGCGCCAAAATCACCAAAGCCGCCGCCAGAAGAAGCAGAAACACCTCCCCCTTTGGCTTCTACAGATACAGAGGCGCCAAAAAATATAAATGTTCTACCCACAGCAAAGTCATTGCCAGATGTAAATGATATTATACCGCTAGAAACACCTCCACCGTTGCCTTCTACGGATAAAGAGGCGCCAAAAGATCCAGATGTTCAACCTGCGCTAAACCCGCAACCAAAAGAAGTAGAAACACCTCCACCATTGCCTTTTACAGATAGAGAGGCGCCAAAAGATCCAGATGTTCAGCCTGCGCTAAACCCGCAACCAAAAGAAGTAGAAACACCTCCACCATTGCCTTTTACAGATAGAGAGGCGCCAAAAGATCCAGATGTTCAGCCTGCGCCAAACCCGCCACCAAAAGAAGTAGAAACACCTCCACCGTTGGCTTCTACAGATACAGAGGCGCCAAAAAATATAAATGTTCTACCCACAGCAAAGTCATTGCCAGATGTAAATGATATTATACCGCTAGAAGCACCTCCACCGAAAGAAATTGTACCCATATTTACACCTGCAGCGCCAAAGTCGAAAGCACCTCAAGCGTCTAATCGTACAATAGCAGACCAAAATCAACGATACGAGGATGAAAGTCATGTTGATATGATATGCAAAGATGGACTCATCTTACGAGCTTGGCGTCCTTTGACGGGTATATCACAAGAAGAACGTATACTTCGTGGCATAGTTTACTTTCTTGCAATGCTTTATTTATTTATTGGAGTGGCCATTGTATCGGACCGTTTTATGGAGGGTATTGAGGTGATCACATCTAGTGAGAGACGTCTAACCGTACTCAATAGACATGGTCAGAGAGAAACCATAACAGTACATGTATGGAATGAGACTGTAGCTAATTTGACGCTAATGGCTTTAGGATCGAGCGCACCAGAAATTTTACTTTCCATAATCGAAATGTTTCAGAAGGATTTTGAAGCCGGTGACATAGGTCCAGGTACGATCGTCGGCTCGGCAGCATATAACTTATTTATCATTATTGGCATTTGTATAGTCGTCATACCGAAAGGTCAAGTGCGCAGAATACAGCACTTTCGCGTATTTGTGGTGACAGCTACTTGGTCGGTATTTGCATATGTGTGGATGTGTATCATAACAAAGTATGTAACACCGCACATTGTCGACATATGGGAGGCTTTAGTAACATTGATATCCTTTCCGATTTTCGTTTATCATTCTTATATCACGGAGCGACGTCTTTTCTGTCCGAGATGTTACAAACAAACGTACGATGTTAATCAACGGAACGTTGTGATGAGTTCGATCGACACGACCGAACGGGACTCGGAACCGATACGTTCGAGTATTAAAGATTTAATTGAGACGCCGGAAATGCGTGAATTCGAGGAACAACGCCGTGAATACATCACCAAACTGAAGGAATTATATCGCAAACATCCGCAATATGATTTGGAAAAGATTCAGGCAATGGCACAAGAGCATTTAATACGCGTGAGCACGAAGTCGAGAGCTTTCTATCGTATACATTCGGGACGTCGCTTAACCGGTGCCGGTGGTGTGTTAAGAAAAGCACGTGATTATGCAGCTGTGGAAATTGGTCAAGCAAAAGCCGTATATCGTTTGCAAGGGAAAGAGGAGGAGCCAGAGATTGATGAAGATTTTGAGACACGTTTGTATTTTGAACCCTGTCATTATACAGTCTTGGAAAGTGTTGGCGATGTGGAGCTATATGTGATTCGTGCGGGTAGTTTAGCAAAATTCACCAAAGTCGAATACTACACCGTAGATGGCACAGCCGAAGCTGGCTCAGATTATATTCCCGTAAGTGGTGTACTCGAATTTCCACCGGGTATTGAAGTGCAAATAATAAAAATATCTATTGTTGATGACGATATTTTCGAAGAAGACGAACATTTTTATGTTCATCTCAAGAATCCCAGCGATGATGCTGTAATCATCACACCCAAAGTAGCGACCATCATGATTTTAGACGATGATCATTGTGGCATTTTCGAATTCAAAGACAAAGAACATATTATACCCGAAAATGTAGGCATTTACGAAGTGAAAGTGAAACGTTATTCGGGCGTTCGTTGCAAAATTATTCTACCTTATTACACCAAAGCGAAAACCGCAACATCGGGAAAGGAATATATGGATGTGAAAGGAGAACTGGTATTTGAAAATGGGGTACATGAGTAAGTAAATTACTTATATACATATATATAGAAATATGCATGGAGATTTGGTATTTTTGTACTGTCGCAGGCTTTCTATAGAAATCGAAATCATTGAAGAGCACTGCTTTGAAAAGAATGTTTTCTTCGAAGTGTACCTTGGTCAACCAAGAGTATCAGAAGGTAAGTGCACACACAAGTATGTATATTGCTTTACAACTAAGTATTACATAATAGTATATACAATATGTTAACTAGTTTAATCAACTCTAAACTTTAAATCCTACTGTTTTTACAACACTTATAATCGCATTTTGACTTGTTCAAATTTGGTATAACCTCTATGTTTTTGATTTTGACGCCACCGTGTTTACAACACACGATTCGAACAAGCATTATCTCTTCTTTAACTCACTGCTTTTGTCATTTTACCATCATTTACACTTGCTCCATACCGTTGCTGATGATTGATGGTTTGATATGTGATAATAAATCGGGATCATGTTAATATTTAACTGTAAATCGTCTTATGATATAATATAGTGTTGTAAGCGGAACGAATTTGTTTTAATTATAAACGTTTCTTTAAAATAGAATACTATATATTATAGTCGTTTGCATTAAATATTAAAAGGTTACGATTTAAGCAATAAAGCTCTCAGTACTACTGAAACTTTTTCACTTGAACTTAGAGCACTTACACTCGAATTAAAACTTTTATTGCCGGTAGTTTGATTACTAAATATTAACTGTATTCACTTAATTTTAACAGATGATCCACTCCTTCTTCGAGTACGAGAGGTTCAACAAAAGCCTAAGGATGAAAGAACTTTTCGAGATAATATTCTTTTGGCAGGTCTTCCGAAATTGGCAGATATATCAAAAATACAATGTCGCATTACAGAAAGTGAAGAATTCAAAGTAAGCTATCATTTGAGAGGCAGAAACTACATATAACAAGAAGTGTATATAGTATAATATTATATAACATGTTCTATTTTATAGCAAACAGTTAACAGGCTGGTTCAAACAGCGAATGCGTCAAAGCTGATTGGTACCACCTCGTGGAAGGAGCAATTTTTGGACGCCATGACAGTTTCAGGTTTAAATCAATTCATTCAATTTCATTGAATATATTACTTTTATTAGTTTTTATTTCCCGTTCTCAGGTGGTGGAGGACTATACGTAGACGATGCTGATGATGATATTGAATATGAGGAAGATGAGGACGAGGACAATACTGGACCCAGCGGATGCGAATATTTTATGCATTTTTTGTCGATTTTTTGGAAAATCTGTTTTTCTATAATACCACCAGCAAGTAAGTTGTAGCTGAATCACTAACATTACCCTCGCTCACTAGCAATGAAGCAGTGTGCGTCATACACTCTCCGACTTATAATTATTTTATAAATCGGTTTCGGCGAATAAATTGTTTTCTAGCTTCTTTTTTACACCTTCCAACAGTTGGTAAGGCTGATTGGTTTGAAAATCTATGCACTTTAGTTTCACTATAAATATACTTTGAGCAGGTTGGATATCTTCCTTCGGTTTATTAGGTTTTTAAGCCTGACATGAGTTTAGTGAGTTTGGTCAACTACCAGTAGCACTTGCGCATTCGGAAGACTCTTCTGGCTCAAGGTAAATGGAGAGACGCCTAGTTGGCTCTTTGCTCTCAGCAAGGTTTACCTTTCTCTGGTTGCTGAGGTTTTAATTCGTTATAGCCCAATAGGTTCTTTATTAAAAGTCTTACTAGATTCTAATTTTAGAAGTTGCTCGAAAAAAGACGAATGAGAATCATTTCTTGTTTTCTTTTCATTATAGTTTACATATTCAGGCTCATAAGTAGACTAGCGGGAATTGAAATCAAATGACGTGATAGTTTCAAGACACTTTGTTAAAACATTAAATCCAACTAAACGAGTTTTCTGGGCTCAGTTAGGGCTATCCTTAATAGTCCGTATATGGTGCCTCTTTTTTTCGTTGGCGATCAGTCACATAACTTACGCATTAAGGTCGAACAAAAAAGCCGAAAATGGTATTTTTATCGTGAAAAAATATTACGAGCTTACTTTGTTTTCGTACATTATATATAAAATGATTTAGCATTATTTTTTGTGTTATATTTTTAGAAATCTGGAATGGATATCCGCGTTTCATTATTTCGATCATCCTGATAACAATTTGTACTACCGTGCTCGTTGATGTTTCATCTCACTTCGGTTGCACATTGGGTGTACTAGATTCGGTTACAGCAATTTGTTTAGTAGCATTAGGCACCAGTTTACCAGGTAATCGATTAATAACAGCGGTCTTTTTCTATGATTCGCTTTCTGAATTTTTTCACTACATATTTATTTATTATTTCATTTTGCCAGACACATTCGCCAGCAAAGTGGCCGCCATACATGACAAAACCGCCGATAATGCTATTGGCAATGTCACGGGCAGTAATGCGGTGAATGTGTTTCTTGGAATCGGTATAGCATGGTCTATGGCAGCCATATATCACGCTATGAACGGATCTAAATTTTATGTACCCGCGGGATCGTAAGTTAATAACACCACATTTGTAACAAAGTTCCGTTGAGATAATATATATAAATATATCTCAGTAGTTTAAGTCAAATTAAGTCAAGGGGCAAATTTTTGAGCTATTATGAAGAATATTTATGAAACCTGCTATTTTATTTTATTTTAATCAGTTACCTGTAATAGAAAGTGCTGAAATAAGTGGAAAGATAGATAACAGACATTCACTAATTTTGAGTGGAAAGCAATGTGCCAACCTTTTCTTAGCTTGACTTATGCTATTTTAACATATTGCCAAAGTTTTTTTTTATTTAATACTGTTGATACACTCGGCTGTACAATAAATAACACTTAATTGAAATTCTGTTAATTTAAATTTTGGCGATATTCTTAAGTAAATTATTCTTAATATTCCGAAAAAATTATGAGAAAGTCAATAACTCGTATAATGCAAGCTTTGACAAGCTTAAACTTTGAATTACACTCATCTACTAAATTACTAAAATTATATATTAACCAATTTTAATCTTTTAAATATTACTGCAGTGTGCTCTTTTCAACGGTGCTCTATCTGGGAGAAGCGATTATCGGGTTCGCGTTAATAGTCTATCGACGCAAGGAATCCATAGGCGGAGAGCTTGGTGGCCCAGTGGGAATTAAGTGGCTGCATGGCATTATATTATTTTCACTTTGGTTTATTTATTTAGCAATTAGCACAGTGGAAGCATATGGCATTATTCCAGGTTTCTAAAAGGGTCACAAAAAATTCTAATATACATACAGACAAACACCAATAGAATATAACTTAACTATGTGCATAAAACCGATGTACTGTTAACAAAAATAAGATTTTTTAGTTCTTACAAATACAAAGTTTATTTAATATAAACATGGAAATGTTATGACTTTTCCGTTGAATCTATATATGTATATATATGTATGTATATATAATATATACAATCATAACAAAATGTGCTATGGTAAACTGGTAACTGGTGGGTAAAAAATCGAGTTATTCCCAGATTTTGTCAAGTCGAAATGTACAAGTTTCAGAATATATGGTAATATTGTTCGCCACAGGAACGAGTCAGCGACTCACATAAGGCAGCGATGAATTCAAGCCTACACTTGGAAAAATATCGGCGGTAAATTAGAACAATAACAGTGCTTATTTTCAGCTTTGGATAATTGAATCATTGGATAAGATTAATCATGTATTACAGTCTAAATTCCCAGAAAAATTTTTGGCTATATCGATTTTGACTAGATGTTAATGGTCTGAATAGTCTGTGTGTTCTTTTTTTTGACAAATACTCCATCTAGAGTAATATATTTGTTATAGCGGTACTTTACATTTCGATACCGGTTCTAAAATTTGTCACGAATTTTCGCGATGTTTTCTGGCGTTGCCATCTCTTGTGAAACTTCTGAAAGGGGTGTATCATTTGTGCTGCTACGGTTAAATTGCAATTGAGAGTACTAGTTTTATTTGTTTTGACCTTTGAATTTGGTTAAATTAAGTTATGAAAATAGGCTGATTTCTCTTGCAGCCAGGAATAATCCCATTTAAACTGCTAGAGACGCTTGTCCATTGTGATGTCCAGAACGCCTAGGTATGGATCAAAAAGACCGACGCATAGAAACAAAACGCCTAAAACCTGCCACAAATCTATTGAGGCGGCTGATATCAATGGAATATGGAAGTAGCTTGATGCTACAACTAGTGAGGTCATGAACTCCTTTACTAGCTGTGAGCTCATTGCGGGAAGCCTCCATTGACCTTTCGTAGTCCACACGCATTGCCTAACTCCGCCATGACTATTCTGTCACAGAGAAGACAATACAAGTATATGAGATGCTTGAAGTGTATTCCTATCCCAAACCTATCCAGAGCACTAATGACTGCTTTCGACCGCACATTGTTGAATGCTCCCTCAATGTAGAGGAACTTTCCCACCGCATATTTCTTATGCATGAGGACTCCCTTCAGCCATGACACAGCGGCGTGCAGAGCAGTGTCTACCAACATGCCTTTGTTGTAGGCATGCTAAGCCCCCAATATCACGTCTCTGGGTTGCTGCTTCTGATGTGAAGGTCCATAAGCTATTCCTGCGTCTTTAACAAAAACGAGGAGATGATAGTAGGCTTGATATCCTTGATATTCACATGAGAACTCTTACCGATCTTCGGGATAAACCCCAGCCTTACCTGTCTCCAAGCCCCATAGATAAGGCCTAATTTAACACAGTTCGCACAAATTTGAGCCAAACAGCTGCATGACATCTTTACCGTCCGCTGAAGTTGCGCAGGGATAGATTTTCCTTTTTTTTACCACCTAATAAACCACATGTTCCTGACTAGGCTAAAAACTTTTTAGCACATTTTTGTAGAACAATTTTACTTTTACAAAATCTACATTAGAATTCGAAAGTAGTTTTAATAAATACACCTATAAGGAGAGTTTAGAACACAAATTCTTTTTTAGATGACCTTTCCGATTACTAATTTCATCCAAAGAGAAAGACTAGGAATAATTCAAGTAATGATTACAAGAAAGATTTGTGTAGACCTGTATTTATGTATTTATTTGCTGTGCAGAAATTTATAAGGAATGAAGCAGATTGTTTTATAGCTTTGGCTGTTTGTTAAGTTAACAAAGAGTTCAGAAACTTGGTAATTGTACCCTGAACAATGTATATTAAGTCTGACACGAAGTTTGTAAAGCCAGAAGGTAACGTAAGGAGTTGCTTGTTATATTTGCTTACAAACTGAAAGATTGAAAACAAGAGTTTGCATGGAAAACTTTTTTATTTGACGAGATATATTCACGAAATTAGGCACTAATTATTGTTCAAGGCAACGCTACAATCTCAAAAAAAATTGTTCAGATCGAATCACTATAGCATTAAGCTGCTCTACTGACCGATAAAAATCAAAATAAAGGTTTTCATAACAGTTATTTTTTCTTCATTGAGTAACTTCAATTTAACCTTTAAGATTGTTTATATTAAACAATATAGTTCCTATATGTATTTGTGAAAAGTATTATATTTTCGGTGCAACCGAAGTTAACGTTTTTTCTTGTTTAAGTAGCGTTCTCTAAATAAACGGAATAATGATCTACGAAGTGACTGCGTGATGACTGAATGAGAAATTTCCATTTCCTGCTTTGTAAGAAGTGAATCCGGAAAATAAAGGGTGGAAGAGAACAGGAAGAAGATGGCTGTAAGCTCATTTAAAAGCACAAAGGCTACAGTAGGCTTTTGGGAGTAAATACTTATCGACCATTCTTGAATCTAATATTAACCCACAATTAAATTTTCCCTTTTGCCCTTTTACACACTTCGCACAAACTTAATTGCAAATTATAGCAAAAATATGGCAGTTTATAGCGGTAATAAAGGTCGTAAAATATTTTACACAAAAAACGACCATTAACAACAATTTTCAAACTAAATAAGTACCGATGGAATAGAGAGCCTATAAGCAACCCAATTAGTTTAAGTATTCAATTGAACACACACATATATCTATTTATACATGTGTAGGTACTTCGAAATCATCGCCCATATTATTGCATTCATATTACATTCTCATTCAATGCACTTAGACTTCTATTAGACCAGACTAAATTTCATTATTTCTCCATGCCCGCGTTCTCGTGCATTCACTTTGTGCCCATGATGGATGTAAAAGTTGAATAAAGTAAAACGTTTTCCAAAAGAAATATGATTTTATTGAATTTTCTATTCGCGCGTGCAAATGCGTATATGTGTGCATGCAAGTGAGTGGCCATTTTTCTACGCTTCTGCGCGCCCTTTCATACAGTCAGGCCAATGCACAAATGCACAATTGATATCAATTGCAGACGTGGCTCCTGCCGAGCGAAAGAAAAATTGCAGAAAAACAGTTATAAATGCGTATTGTGCAATTGCAAGCCTTGCCAGAATGTGTAAGCAGCTGTCGCATGGAGAGTCCATTGCTGAGAGTCAATTGCTTTGTTGCGAATTGAAAACAATCAAAAAACGGTAATAGCAAATGTCTATTTCCGTTTGTGTGGCATTTTTTGCGCGCACTTTTATTCGGTTATGCAACACATATACATACATATATGTTTTGGTTTTGCTTTTGGGGTGTGGTTACGAATATTTCGGTTGGTGATTTTCATTTTTGTTTCGGTTTTAAAGATTTCTTTAAATATTTAGTACACTGGTAAGTAAAATTAAACTTTTTTCTTTTATGAAGTTTCTAAACTTTTTCTTACTAATTTGACGTCGCTTATTTCTAATCTACCCCCAGTTTCTTTCTAACAACTAGTTTTAGAGATACTGGTACTGCTTGAAATATCGTTACTCGGCCTACTGGAATTAAGTTTTAGGGCAAAAAATTACTAAATTGCATAAAAATTACTAAATCTACATTAAAAAGAACTTATTTAAATGATCCGAATAGTTTTTGTGCTGCTTGTGGTGGCTATATGTTTAGAGAATGCCGTCTGTTTCTAAAAAAAATGACAAATGTTATGAAGAAAATAAAATACATACATAGAACATAACTGGGTGATATGCGTCGATCTTAAAATGGTAAATATTCTTTTGGAGCAGCAACCAAATGCCCCTGTTTCATGTGCTTATGGGATAGTCAAACAGAGTCTGTTCTAAAAAAGGACTGGACAAAAAAAGTTTGGCCGAAATTGAAATTAAAATAAGCAATGGTAATTTTTAGACTCAAAATCAGAATTCAAAATTCATAAAATATTTTTTAATTTAAAAATTGGATTAGAAAATAAAAAATTATCTTTCTAGTCAAAAGCTGTAATAAAAAGGGATTTAAAGGACAGACTCACGAATTTCTAATTGAAACACTACAACTAAAACTAAGTACATGTAAATAAGATAAAGAGTGTTCAAATACCATCTGACCAAATTTGACCCGGACTGATAAAAAATGCTACATTTTCACATTTTTATATCTTCTTCTAGCCTTCGAAATAAGAAACAAATTCAAGTCGCTTGATACAAATCTAACCTTGACATGCTTCACACCCAAAACATTAACCAAATTGTGTTTTTGATGCCAACACAGAGGTGAATGGTTGCAAGTTTTCGATGACTTCCCGACATTCACTAAATGCTTTGAGCCACTCAAATACTTGTGTTCGTGATAAAGTAGACTCCCCGAAACACGTTTGCATTCCGTAGCCATGATTCCTTTGGAAACACAAAATTTCCATTAACTTGGTAAAAATCGACAGGCAAAATTTTCGCGTCGTAAACAAACAGCTGTCCAACACACACTAATTGACATATGGAGATCAAATTTCACATGAACTCTAAAAACGCTAAATATAATGTTAAATAAACTAAACTATGTAACTTGTTCAGGAAAGAAGTAGTGGTAAGCTCTTCTAGGATAGTTAAAAATTTGCAAGGGAAAAAATTTAGAGATTTACAACACATAATCTTTACAACTGTTTTTTATGTTGAATTTTCTCAATTGTTAACTCCCCCATCACCCATAAACGTTATTCAGACAGCTATTTACCTCAATTTCCAGTTCCTCCAGCTACAACTCGCACTTTTGCAAATCCAGTCTACAAATGTCTTACTTTATTGGTTTCTAACATTTTTTCGGCAGACATCCATTCATATCACACTTCTAGGGAAATAAAATTTAAGGACTCTCCCGCACAAACAAGCAACTTGCAGCCATAACCCCACAACTCAAGCAATACCTCGAAGCGTTTCCACACGTACCGAAATTAAATAAAATGAATTAAACTGCGGCGCCGCAACGAAATAAGTGTTGCCTGCAGCGCTACGCACTACATACATAGACTTGGGGGGAGGGGGTAGACCAACGTTGCTGCTTTAATTACTCTTTGGTTGGGACGTGTGTACTGTGTGCGCGCGCGGCAACCAAAGGCAAATTGACACACTGTTGTTGTGGCTGGTGTTGTTATTGCTGATGGCTACGCCATTTCGTTGCATGTTATTATTGCTTTAGTTGTTGTCGTGCTGCGCTAATTGCTGATTGCCGGCATGCAATCAAAGTTGCGTAAGCATCCACATTACGGATGGCGCTCTTGGCTAAAGTAGACGACCTTGCGCCGGCGTCACTGTCGGCATCAACGGCGCAGCATCCTCGTCAAGCGTCGCTATTTCCACCGGCATCGCAATTTCCATCACCATAACAGCGTTTCAACGTCGTTAGATTTGTTGGATATCCTCAACGCAAGCCTTATTATCTACGTCGACACGTCCTCGATCCCCCCGCCTCCACGGTGGCTACAAGTACATCCGTGCATGGCTTGTCTAACTAGAATTTTCCAATTAAATCTTCGACTTTCTTAACTTGTAGTTCTCCGCACTTTTATTGCCTACATTTCATTTTATCTCCATTTCGACCATTGCGTTTGCTGCATCAACTCAGCATTTGCACTTTTAACTTTCTCTTCTTAATTTATTTCTGCTTCCACATCTTTCTTCTGTTTTTTTTTGTTCTTTTAGCCTCCGCTTGAGATTTGCGTTGCGTTGGTGGTGAGCAGACGTGTCGCGACAGTGGAAATTAAAGCCCCTTTTTATTTTCTACTTTATTCCTTGGCTTTCGCCAATTTCGTGCTTAAAGTGAGTGAAGTAAGCACGAATTTTATATGCTTCTCCGTAGTTAACGGTACTCTAACGCTACGTATAATTGTACGTGTGTAATTTAAATTTTGCTGTAATTTGAATGTCACTCATACGCCAATGCGCCCCGGCGCTCACTAATTGAAATAATAATGTGAAAAATTATTTTAATGAACTTTTCATTACAAATACTTTGTTTTAGCATTAGAATACAATATTTTTAATAGCAATAATTTTTGTACACACATTTGTCGGTTTCAAATTTTCTGGTTGATTCAAATATATAATATAAGTGCATGAGTCATATATGTACAAGTATGTATTTATTTTTTTCTGAAAATGTAGTATATTTTTTATTATTTTGAAATCATCATAAAAAGTCACCACTATGATGATTTCAAAATTTTGAGCTAATTGTCATGAGCATAGAAGAGTTCTAGATGTGAGTATAGGTGTTTTTGTTCAAGTTTACAAGAAAAGCTGGTATGGCTTCTCGAAAACAACTATTAAAACTGTTAATTAATTAACAAAAATGTAATACTAATGATGTAGTTAAAACTGGAGGTTTGCAACTTTAGTAATTTTTTCCTCTCTATTCTATCGTTGTAACTTTCAAGGCACATATTATTATAACTAATGTTACTTAAGGCAGAAATGTTTATCTTTTTAAAGCTTTCTAAAGATTGCCAAAGATGGTATTTACTCCTCATAAAGAGTAAGAATAACTAGGTCAACGGCATTTTATTGATCACTTTATTTTCAGCAGTCCACAATGACTGGAAACTTAAAATTTGATCGATTTTCTCACGTGTTAGTCACTATTATTACAACTTGTGAGTTTGTCAAAAGCAATCTGCAGTTTTTTTAATACATAATTTGGTCAGTGCAAAGCTTTCACTTTGAAAATAGAAATTCTGATAAAATTTTACTTTGATTACCAAAAAAAAGATACATTTTCAAGTATTGTAATACAGATTTTATTATCTTTTTTATCGTTATCAAAATCATGCCAAGGCTTAATCCACTATTCCAAACACTTGTTATAAAACTCGGCTTGGATGGCCTTCAGTGCCTTCAGAAAATGATTTACAATGACTTTAATAGACTCATAGCATGAGTTTTATTTGCTTAGGGAGATTTTTCAGAAAAAGTTACTGGGTGCCAAACTGGCAAAAACGGTGGCTTTGGGTTTCATAACCAAATCATTAACCAACATATGTTGAGTTGATTCATAAGAGATGTTCAGTTGCTCTATTTCAAGCAAACTCGCTCGTCTTTTTTTTCGTAGTAAAAACCGAAATCGAAAGAAACACTTTAATGAGTTTGGAATCCCCGAAAACTTCTTTTATCGAAAGTTGTTAGAAAATACAAGGATACCTTACCCCAAATATGTATTTGTAAGTATGTATGTATATAAAATTGCGAAACTTATTTGTATCTACATACATATTATATATAAGCTATGTGCCAGATGTACAATGCTTAAACAATAAATGTACAAAAGAAAAGTTTTGCGGCTCGCATGCTTCGACGCTATCAAACAAACAGTCAAAGTGACATACTAACACTCACATTCACACGCAAACACATGCATAAATACGACGTAAACACGTACGCGTTTGTACATACAGACATGTGTGAAAACTTCATTGTAAATTGAGTCCCTTAAATAGCGGGTAGAAAAAGCTAAGCATACATCAAGGCGCTTAACGTGACAAAAGCATATAGCCATTCCAGCATATGTGAGTATAACTGTATGTATGCTTAAATTAATACATGTAAGTATTTCGTTGACAATGACAGTGACAATAGCGGTGACAACAATTCAATGCCGCTTCACCACCGCCACACCTCTCTCAGCAAGTCCCGGCGCAACTGCGTGTGTCCTGACTTTTATACAACACATTGACATTCCTTTCGTCGTCATTGTCAAGTTAACCGATAGATTTCTGTGTTGTGAGGGAATTGCACATTTCATTCGAGCGCGAGAGTATGTGTGTGCCTGTGTGTTGGTGGGAGAGCGAAATGCTAACGACAGATTTTATTTGCAAGGGTTTGATAGTTAAACAACAAGCGACTCAACCGCAAAGAAGGAAACTAACACGCATTTATCTATATAAATATATAATTTGTATGTATGTATGTCATGAACATCATATCTATGTATGTTATATATAAATGGTAGGAATATCAGCAATTACTATTATATTTATTGGTTGCTTTGTGTATTTGTCGCCGGTAACCAGCCATGCAGAATTGCAGACACATAGTTAAACGCCCACACACTCGATTGATTTTAACGATTTAACAAATTATTTGCGTCCATACAGACAGAAAATCAAAGTGTATGGCAATATACGCGGGGTTGTAACCATACATGCTATTCAAAAATTTGCGGCGAATTCTTTTCCTTCTTATGGAATCGTAGAAATTTCTTTTCAGAATATATGTTTTTGTAATTTGAAAAATTATAACTTTATGTAGTGAGATTTACAAAATATGCAAATATACAGAATTGTTATTACTATTATTTGATGGACTTAAATATATATAAAAATTCCAAAATCAATTGTTATGTGTTTTAAGTGCCTCTAAGTAATTCTTCTTATAATTACTTTTTACGAGTTGTGAACAATTTTTTTTCTGTGAAATTTCAAATCTCACATAGTGCAAGCTGTATCTTAATTTGATACAATATTTTCACTTATTTGATAATGAGCACAATGGAAGCATAAACACATACCTTAAAAGGAAATAAGTTAAAATTTTTTATTTCAATTTTCAAATGTTGATTTAAGGCTCAATGGAGAGACGAAATAAGCGGCAACCTCTTGACAAAAGTATGTTGAACCGCTCCTTGACTTCTTTCCGATCCAATATATCATTTATAAAGATTTTACCCCTCCACTTAGTAGCATAGTAGAATTCGCAATGAAACTTTATAAGTTGCCCTTAACATTAGGTAACAACTATCACAAAAGGCAGCAATCGATCCATTGATCGCCGAATAGAATCACTAATTTTCAAGTCAACATATTTCTATAAGTTTTCTTAATAGCACCGATTGTTTTATTCCTACTCCCTACTATATTATAAATGTGAATGTAAGTTTATTTGTTACGCTTTCAAGCCGAAAGAACTTAACCGATTTTCACGAAACAGTGTAAACATATTCCTAAAGGTATTAGAAAGGACAATAGATAGCTTTTAAAAAAGAATATTTTTAGGGATTGAGACAAATTTATATTGACAGATATGATTATAAAAAAAATTTGAAAATTGACAAAAAATTATTTTGAAAGGAGTTCAACATTGAAAAACGGCTACAACAACGACTACAAATAATCACAGAGCCAGTGGAAAAGTCACTTTGGCTACTACGATGGTCATTTCGGCGTTCGAAGATGGTTTGCTTGGTTAAGATGCTCCTGAACGTTGATGATGAAGGTTATATTTCATTTTCAACAGAATTGTAATTTAGTTAAAATAATGTTGATCTCATGTTTTTCCGGAACTGCAACAAAATTTGAGCAGTGATCGGGGGGCAAAAAATTAATAGGTTAATATAATCAAGTGCTTTGGTCCCGTCAAGCGCAGCTTGGTGTTACTGTAAACAAAGCACAAGAGCAGAGTCTCTAATGTCTGAAATTTACACATATTTGCACCAAACGGAAATCTTTAAACATAGTATACGAAAATGTCCTAGAATAATACTCTACAATTTATATTAATCATAATTCAAAATTATTTATAAAGTACTATTTTTCATTTCTATTAAAATTATCTAAAGAGTTCATTTCAGATTTAATATAAGCGAGGCTGCGGGTAAAGCTAATATTTGAAGAATTTTTACAAATTCTATTTAAATTAATGTACATTTAGATCTTTCTTACTTCCTTAGTTAAAAATTAAGCACCCTCTTACAAATCGGAGTATTTGATAAAATTTTTCAATGTTTTCCACATTAGCAGTTCAAATTCTTATGAATTGACACAAACTCTACTTTATCAAGTTTCTGATGGTGAGGTTTTAGAGGTAACTGGCTCTGCGGCGACCGTTATAATGTGGTTTAATTTCCACCTTTCCGAAAGTGGTCAATTTGAATTTGACATGGCTTCATTTTACTTCTCTACAATTATTATTGTATGCTTAAACCCAGTGTACCTAACACACACAGAGCAGTGCCTAATCGCATTTTCTAATGAGTTCCAAGTCATGTATTGGAATTAATATATTCTTATAATCGCTATATGACCATTTTGATGCCTGATATATTTTATTTTTCTCTTTGGCATAAATGCTAATTGGATATCTATACATACCGTGCATGTACAATATTTGTAAGTGTATGCACATGATATTAGCACACATGCTTACATATAGCTTATTAGCTTAGCAGTCTTTATCATAAAAGCGAGAGATGTGCCATAAAGATAAGCTTGTCATAATACAATATGATTAAGTTAGGAATTCACAGTAATCTTTAAGACTTGCAAATGAATCATGAAAATTAGTTGGCGGAAATTGTAATGGGAGTGCATCAAATGCGGACATTAAGCTTGGCTATGAATACAATAAGTAAATGTATGAAATTTTATGGTTATTCAAGTGGATATCTGTACATGAAACTATTATATTTAGTAAACAGACTTTGACTTGAAGATTCACACAAACTTTAACATATAAACGATGCATTTAAGCGTAACGTTCTGAGTTTCTTTACATACTTGAACTTTATACTGGTTATTAAATATAAGAGCGTGTGTTATCTTAATTATAAGATGAGTATTTTAATTGATTTATTTATTATGGAATAATTTGTTGTTTAGTATTTATTAGCTCTGTTAATTGTTATAATTAAAACTTACATATGTGGGACTAGCTGAAAACTAATATTAAATTTTTCTCGAAACATACCACATAACATATATGTGTGCATTAAGATGGGACGAAAAAAAGAACGATAAGTTTTACGACTAAATAAATAATATATTTCAATATTGTAAGGCGTTATTTTGTGAAAAATTTTAAAAATTGTAAAAACTATCTTTTATGATTTAAGGTTGGACTTTAATATCGAATAACTTACTAGTCGACTTAGTAAAACATAATGCCATTTTTTATAGATCGTTAAATTCCCTACAAGAATAAGTTTTCACTTTCACTATACAATATTTTTTTCAAATACATAAAACACCGTATCTGCTTTATTTATATACATATATTTATTTTCATTTGCCTAAAATATATATTGCGAATTGAAATTAGTGGATGGACTACAGGTTGGACTAATGTGATTTAGAACACAAAATTTATCGCAAACCAGGTATGTCCACAGCAATCGGCAACTTTTAGAAATAGTCGTACATATTTCTTTAACATACACCTCTCGAAAGTTCTAGAAATTTTCATACTATATTTTCACTATATCACTCGTATATGATTTTAGGATTAATCTCTTATTGAATTATTCTGAAGCTTCTGGAATTTTTTTTTTTGTATAAATAAATATATATACATGGTTTTCCATTTTCCCACATTAAAACTTATTGTAATGGCAAATAAAATTTCAACTCAGTTTCTTACAGTAAGTTAATGAGGAATATAATTTTGTGTGTTTTCAAGCAATAAAAAAAGTTAAAAATATAGAGCAAATAGAGACTCACTCACAAACCGACTGGCAGACAGCAACGAAGGCAAACCGTTTGCTAGAGGGTATTGCAGGCTCGTGTTGATGTTGACCAGTGCAGGAAGAGCAAAGAGCAGAGGGAGAGAGCTTAAAGCAGCTGCAAAAAATTGAAGACGAAAAACGGTTATTTTAAAGATGTGTGGTGAGGCTATGCTTAAATAGCCAGACGGCAAGCACGTTCAACACAACTGCCGTTGCTTTTGTTGTACTTGTTTTTGTTGTTGTTGTTGCTGCTGTTCTTGTTACCGGTTATGGTGATGCTGATTATGAAGTCTGTTGGCAGACTCCCTACTGACAAAGCTTTTGTGCACTTTGCTCTACTTCTGGTACACACAGCCGATTTGGAACACTGAATGGACAGTACTCGGTAGTTTTTGTTGTTGTAAGTGTTGTTGTTGTTGCTGCAGCTGACACACTTTTGTGGTAAATGTCGTTTAAATGCACACACAAAATGGTGGACGGAATGGGCAACATGGTAAAAATAGAAAGCGAGATATTCGAAAGCAGAAACTAATAAAAAATTCATAAATTCCAATAAACTAAAAAAAAAAATATAGAAATTAGTGCAAAACGGCGTTTGCACAAAATTACACATAAAATATATCCACGGCTTCAACGTAAGACAGTTTGCGGTTGCAGCAGAAGCACAAAAAAAAACTAAAAAAACTAAAAAAAAAGGAGAAAAGCAAATGGTTGCGGCAGCTGCGTTTAAAAGCAGGTTAATGGTAGCTGTGGAGCGCCGGAGCCGAACCAGCGCGTTGCCAATGCAGCACGTCTGCAAGGGACACCTTTGACACCTTAGCTATTAAATTACCGCAGCACTGACAGGAAGGAAGTGGGCATAGTGAAAAGCAAAAAACAACTAAACCCAAAGATGTGAGTTTGTGTTTGTGTATGTGTGTGATTGCATGGTTGTGAAGCATAAAATGCTGCACAAACTCCGCTATCTGCGATAAGGCTTCCGGTGGTGTAGTGATGTTATTGTTGTTGTTGGTGTTTCTGTTTTGGTTTGGTAGCTGCTGCGGCATCTCACAGCTATGGAAGCGTTTGCCGGAGGGCTTTGGCAGTGATTGTTGTTGCTGCTTTTTTGCACTGCATCCGTGCATGCGGTTGCATCCGTTCTCACTACATTTTTATCAGCTTTATGCAATCGTTGAGTTGTCGTTGTATTGCTTAAATACTTTTTGTTGTGATTGCTGCTGGATTTACGTATATTAGTTGTTGTGCCAGTAGCACCTACTTTTTAGTTAGTGTTTAATTTAACATTTTATATCGGATTGTAAAGTTTTGTTGTAGTTGAAAGTTCTATTTGTGTTGTTATTGTAATGCAGTTCGTTACCACCATATCTGTCGTGATAGCTTTGAGTACCGAAAAAAAGTATACATACATTCCTTCCTACTTTGCTGCTGGCATTTCTTGTCTGTTTGTCTACGTGTCTATTGCGGTTGAACGCTCGCCAAACAACGTAAGTCAGGTTGGTTGCCCACTCGGTCAGGCGCTTGGTCAATTGAGTGCATTGCATGGTGGTACGTCAATAAAAAATTGTCACAAGAGCCAACAGCGGTTCGGCGTTGAACTTTTGACAATCTGACAGATTTTTTCGGCGTTCACATTAACCGCTACCTAACAGATCATTGCGGACTAAATTTTGCAAGAAAAAATAAATATTCTTTTACAAGCAATCTAAGACCTCGTTTTTTTATATTTTTTGTACTAAGTTAATCGTGGTTTGAAATTCTGTCTAAAATAAAACATAAATCTAATATAAACACGTTTTGTAACATCGGTTATGACTCAGCAGGCGAATTCAAACATTTGTATAAATTTGTTAAAAAAGAGAGCCTATTTATAAAATCCTAAAGTCGTGCGGATGGCCTAAGACTATAATGTCCACAAACAAGCGGAGTATATAGGACAATATTGGGCTTGCATTCATGTTCTGACAATGTTTAAAATCCCAGGTTAATAGCATATATATTCCATACAAGACCAAATAATAACTATACCGAGGCTTAAAAATCTTCCATAGAGTCTAAGAAAAGATTTTACCAACTGGGCATAGAGATATATACGAAATAACATTTCCGAATATTTTAGCAGGCAAAACGCCTTATGATTTACTAAGCTCAATATATAATTAAAGTTTTAGAAATCCTTACACACGATGTATTACAAATCCATAATAGCCTTGGGAACCCTTATAACTTTTTTGTATACATGGTGCTTTCACCACTGTTGAGCCTACTTTGTCAGATTGATGGATACTTATCAAAAACGAGACAAATTTGACCATGAAACATTAATAATTCCTGCCGAGGACGATTGTCCTTAAAATAAAATTTTTTAGTGGTGGTCGCAACGGGGATTGAACCCAGGTCTTGTAGAAAGATGGTGGGTTGAATTAGGATTATCAAACAACATAATGGATTTGATTAAATACCCAGTCTTTTAAGTTGGAACATTGGAAACCGTGGAATATATCACTAACTGACCGTGGTATCCCGTCTCGACCATCTCATCAACCTCTGCGCACGCATTTCGTATCCGAATCCACTTTATCAATTTTTAAATGTGAAATATTAGAGGTAGGTGTTCTGTGATAACCTCTACAGCATTAACTTAGTTGTGGAGAGATATTGGAAAATATATATTCCTCAAATTCTAATTTGTTGATAGCATGAAAACACAAATCATATATAGAAGAACACGGCTTGGTGAACTAATCAGTGTGAAGCTTAAATTTCTATCAAATTGAGATTTGGGAAAAATCTGTAAAACTTTTAGCTTTGGAAGTTTCTAAACCATATGTGAAAAAACTTTGAGTATGAGAGTTTCATTATTATACCCTGCACCAGATGTATTAAGTTTGCCACGAAATTTGTAACACCCAAAAGGAAACGTCGGAGGTCTTATAAAATATATATACAAATGATCAGCATGACAAGCTGAGTCGATTTAGCCATGCCCGTCTATCTGTCTGTCTGTAAGCGAACTAGTCACTCAGTTTTTGAGATATCGTTTTGAAATTTTGCATATGTATTTTTTTTTCAAGAATGTGCTCATTCGCCAACCACTATAGCATACAGCTGCCATACAAACTGAAGGATCGGAATCAAGTGCTTATAAGAAATCTTTTGCATCGTCAAGGGTATTACAGCTTCAGTGCAACCGAAATTAACGTTTTTTTTTTGTTTTTTATTATGTTTCGATATTCTAGTTTGTGTTCTGTGATTTGGCAAAATAACCGTAATGGCATTCTTATAATATTCGAGTAATATAAAGTAAGGCGCCGTATAACTTAAGTTTCCAATATATGTGAAAAATAATCTCGATATAGATATTTGAAGCAGCAGTATTTCTTTTGTTGCCAAAACACATACCACTTAGAGAATATTTTTCTAAAGGAATGCTTCTCTTCATAGTTCAGAAATTTCAATCTAAATGCTGAGCTATTGTCAGTAAAATTGTTTAAAAAGACAAGCTCCAAAATCCTCAAAAGTTAAAAAGGTATAACCCCGGCCTTTAGAGATAACTATCTTTAAGGACTTCCTTACGCTACATAAACCCAGTATATTTCAGATAAACTCATTCAATAGTTTGGTCGTGGTTCCAAATTCTCTCTATTAAATATAATATATACACTTTGCTCTACAAATATATTAACTTATGATATGAAGAACTTCCTCCATACCTGTTTCAAAGGTGTTGAAGATTTCTATGAATCTCCATATATTAAATAATATAAGGACGTTCTTTATATAGTATATGGAAATTTTTTGATTACATTTTTACGATATACTCGTATATAGCTGGCTTCAAATAAAATTCTATTTGTGCAGTGACACACTGTGCAGCATCATTTTCCAGCAACTATTTTAAACGTTGTTGGATATGTCACTTTGCATTTATGTATGCACCGGTGTACGTGTCTCTGACCTGCGGTCTCTAGGGATGCAATGGAACTGTGCCAATGGGCAACCATGGCAAACACAGCGAACAACACATACACAAGCATACATTTACCGTACAACGTGCTACGTGCAACGTGCAACGTTGGCGGCTGCTTCTTTGCCGTAAAGTTAAGTAAGCCAAACAGCAGAGCAGGCAACATCGACAGCCACAGCAACAGCAGTAGCAACAACAACAACAATTAAACCAGCATCCGCTGCAACAACAAAACGCTGCAGTTGTTGTAGAATATCTAAACGTACGAAATGCTCATCATAAAATTCGGAAAAGTGGTCAAAAAAAGAGAAGAGAATGTGTGTGTGTGCATACACATGTGTGTGTGTGTGTTATTAAGTACAGCGGCAGCCGAAATATACAGTTCAAGTGTCGTCGACCGCCGCATGCGATGCTGTCAGTCAGTCTGTCGGTCTATCTGTCAGTTCAACCGTCGGTCGGTCGATTGTTCGCTCGGCTTTGCAGCGGAAAACTGGAGCGCACATTCGCAAACACCACACATACACGCACACGCAACAGCCAACAACAAACACTGCGTAGCACCGCTAAGTACGCCGCATGCCCCGCTTACAAACATTACTAATACGCCACGTCTTCTTTAGTGGCGTTGCACTTCTTTCGGCTGCCACTTTTCGGTTTTGTTTTTTGTTTTTCGTTTTTCTTTTTTGCTTTTGCTGCACACTCTGCGTTTGAACGAAATTTGCTGCGACTGCACTTAGTAGTCTGTTTTTTTAATTTTATATTTTTTTCAACTTTTTTTTACCACTTTTTCCGTTTAGCAAGCAAGATGGCACGCGTTACCGCCCAAATGTATGCAACGCTGAAATAAGATCTGCACTTGAGTTCTATATGTGAGTGTGTATGTACAATACTGCACTACGTTTTTGCTGTCATTTGGCGTTGTTGTTGCGCTCTTTTTGATGTTGTTATTTCGGGTTTTTGTTGTATTTGGTGTTTTTCTTAGTTTATTGTTCGCCCTTTCGGGGCGTTCGTTGCGTTTTTGGGCGGCTACTTTGAGTTTAATTTATGTACTTTCATTTTTCAGCAGCACTTTAACTGCTTCGCTCCATTTTCGGTTTCAAGTTTTCGCGAATAGCGGTTGGGATTAAAAACAACAAAAAGCGTAATGCGATTCAGTAAGAAATCGGAGTGATTGCGTTGTTATTATATTTGCTTGGGAGCGGTAGTGAATTTCCAGCACATCATTAATTTTGTAGAAAATACATTTTTTAAACATGTATATGTAAAAATACTAATAAATATTTAATTATGAATTTAAAGAATTGAACACCAATTTTTTTAAATTATATATTTTTAATAATTTTGAGAATTTTTTTATTATTTAGTTTAAGACACATCTTTTTTAAATGTACTGTATTAAAGCATTTCTTTTAACACAACAAAAATCACCAATTTAACTAAAATATCACACTTTTCAAATTTATTTTAATTTTTGTTGCACTTAATAGGAAAACTATTAAAAAAGAGATATTTAAAAGAAAAATAATAATAATAATACATTTTTTTTCGATATTTGAAACAGTTTCTCAAAATAAAATTATAATTCAAAATATCAATAATTATAACTGAAGTTGAACATTAGTCGTCACTCGAAATAGTAGTTTCCGTATTTGTGTCAGCAGTTTACGAAATAGTTCAGTAAGCTGCTATTCAAAAAACGCTTGCAACAGCTGCCGTTTCACAACTAGCCAACAATGTGGCAAGCACTAATAATATTTGTAATAGTAACTGCTTGTGTCCACAGAGCACAGCACAGATTTGGAAATGAGTTCACGCGACTTCCAAAATCCCAACCGAACTTGTGCGTACGAATTGCTTTGCACGACTGCCGCCACTGACACAATGGGGAGTGCGAATAGGCGAGACCAATAGCCAAAAGCAGGATGCGGCGAGTTGTACGTTTGTGTTGCACGAACTCTCCCGAAAGGCTCTGAAGTTGCGTCGTTCGTGTGCGAGTCACAGATTAACGCTCGCATGCCAGCTCATAACAACAAAAAGTACCGGCTGGAGTTGGTCGATTTGTATAAACAATATTGCGGAAAAGTTTTTTGTTGCTTCTCCGTTTGTTAGAAAGTGGGAAGAATGCTATGAATATATATATATATATAAATATCAAATAAGATTGTAAAATTCTATAAAATTTTGCAATCAAACTATATTATGATTGCAACTTCATCAATCTCTTAAAAAATGCTTTTTAAAATACCGTTTAATTTTTGTAAATTGAAGTGTGTCAACTCTCATACAATGTACTCCACTCTCCCAATCTCAATTTTCGCTCATTCGGCATACTTTCACTCTGTTAGTGGTTTTACATTTCACTCTCAATTAGGTCAGTGCTACTCTATTGCAGGATATTCAAGTTGAGCAGAGTTACCAAGTAATATTTAAATACTATTTGTATGATAAAATAAATATATATATAAATATAAAATAAAATAAAAAGCAAAAATATGAAATCATGAAAATTTCTGCACCAAATTTATGTCAAATTATTGAGACTATAATTTGGAAATTTGTCTGAGTTTTCATAGTTTTTCACATGGTTTTTCTTTTGCAGTTCTGGTTCTTAAATTTCTGCACTACAATTGTAGTTACATCATTAAAACAATTCTAAAGATGTTAACTTAAACTATAATCTAACGTACCTAAATGACTCATGTTATGACCATTCAAGTGCTGTCATCGCGATAGAATTTCCGAAAATCACTGAGCATGATTTAATACACTCTCTTGTCGATTATCAACGAGTAAATGGTGTGACTTGGTATAATTTGATTACTGTTCGCACCGAAATACACCAGCATTTTTTTTTCGAATTTGGCAAAATTTTCACTTTAAAGATTATTCAACATAGTGTATTACTGCTGATTATAATGATTTTCTAACTTCTCGAAATCATCAGTCTATCGATATCTGAGACAAAGCAGTCACTGAGGATGCGTAAGCAATTTGAAGCTCCACTACAGCTTTCTGGAAACAGTCGTTGACAGTTATTGTTTTTTTTTTTTTTGTTTTTTAGGCTTTTGGCCATCGAGGTCTTTCCGACGTCTACTATGGTCATCGTCATCGGCTGTTCTTAGATCTTTACGGAATTTCGAAAGCTTCAAATAAATGACTGCTTCGACCGGCACAGAGCTCGAAATATCCTTAGCGAAGCACCAAAACATGGAAACACTACGAAATCCCCTTATTTTTTCGCAAAACCTTTGCATAAAATTCTGGTGGTTTACTCGCATAGCAATGATACGCAAATTACAGCCTTCCAGACATATAAATATATTTTGTTATCTCTCGTATGGGGTTCTGGAAGCAAACCGAACTTTTAAACTTTTTCTATGTCAACATACGAACGTTGGATAATATTACAAGCGGTAGATGCTGACCAAAACTGTTTCCAGGAGATTCTAATATCTAATACCTAAATTGTCTACTAACGAAATAGAGTTCTGTATCAGCTATACAATTTGTGTGTTTCCTAAATAACAGGGTATATTAAGTTTGCCACGAAGTTTGTAACACCCAGGATGAAACGTTGGAGAATATAAAGGATACACACTTATAAATATTTTAGTCATGTCGATCTGTATGTTTATACGGAAACTAATATCTTAATTTTGAGATATCGATATGAATTTTTGCACACGTGCTTTTCTTCCCAAGCTACTCTTTTGTCGGAACCGTCGATATCTGACATATAGATGCCATACAAACTGACGAAAATCAAGTTTTTGTAAGGAAAGCATTTTTATTTGACAAAATATCTTCTAGATCAGATCGCTATACTATATATTAGTATAGCTGTCATTCAGTTTGACTGATAAAATTCAAAATAATATCAAAGAACGTGTTGCTGCAAGAAATGCATCATAGTTTCGGTGCAGTCGAAATAATGTTTTTTCTTGTTCTGATTTGAACTTGGTTAGATTTACTTCGAATGGTATTAGTCAACAATTATTTTTTGCAATACAGAACTAAGCGCCTGATTAGTTAGATATTATTCAGACGGAAGATAATATCACAAATGAATAATTTGTGGAAAAACACGTATTTACAAGAAACTGGTAACCTATCTGGAAAAGAAATTTCTGAAGCTAACCCTTTTGTTTATAAGAGAGACATCTCTTTTACAAATTTCTTACAAACTCCTTGTTCATTTATAAGAGAGTTTTTAATATACTTATTATATCAGAAATTCTAAATATTCCATGCTGGTAGACTTATCAAAGAAACTTCACAGATGTCTGCTGTATTATTGAATTATTTCTTCAAATAATATCTATTATTTAATGATATATATTTATACTTCTGAATAATATAATATTAAGTAATAAATTCCTTTTTAATATATTGTAATCATAACATATTATCTTGCCATTATTTAATAATTAAAAATAGTTTTTACAAATATACAATACAGATAGATAGTTTATAAGTGTATATTATACAAGTTGGTTGAAAAGTTAGTGGATCTCATCAAGAAATAAACCTACTAGCTCCAATTTTTTTCTTTCTCAAGTTGGTACATCTGTCGTGAGAACACATGCAAAGTTACAAATTATTCTGTCAATTAATTCTTTGTTTCCAAGTCATTTGAAGTTGACGGGTCAGACTATTTTTTTATATGGAATAAATTTAATATCGCGTAGTGATTGGATTCTTTGTTTTGGCTTAAAAGCAATTGAATTTTATGAACAATTAATAAAAGTGTATAAGGAGTCCTTAACTTCAAAACGCAGCGTTAAATTTTGGGCTGGCAAATTTAAACATGGTTTTACTATTCTTGAAGAAGATCCATGCAAATGACGTTTGACTAAGCTCATCTTAGATGAACTTAGGCATCTTAGATGAACGAGTACTTCATATTTTACATGGGGAATTACATATGAAAAAGTTGTTTGGAAAGTTAGCACCGCACACGTTAACAATTCAACAAAAATTGGATCGAAAAAAAATTTCTCAGCATTGTTTAGAGCGTTTTAAGCAGAATAAAACCGATTTCTTGCGGCCTTTTATAACTCTGGATGATACTTGGTCTACCACCATGATCCTAAATTAAAACAAGAACGTTTACAGTTGACTGAAGCTGGTTCTTCAGCTCCAAAGCTGGTGAAGTTACAACGATCAGCAAAGAAGGTTAGGGCACCAGTTTTTTAGGATGCAAAAATATGAGAGAGAGAGAGGAGATGAATAAAAAACGTGAGAAAAGACCTTGCTTGCAGCACGAAAAAATAATTTTTCATCAATACAATGCACCTGCTCACAAAGGTGCTTTAACTATGACAAAATTGAACGAATTAAAGTACGAATTGCTTGAGTATCCACCGTATTCACCAGATTTGTTTCCCAGCGACTACTACCTCTTCAGAAACCTGAAACAATTTCTTTGTGGAAATGAAGAAGCTATTACAGCCGTACACGGGTATTTTGCAGAGCATACGGAAAGTCATTATAGGGATGGCATAAAATTATTGGAGGATCATTGGGATAAGTATATTAAAGTTAAGAAAGATTATATTGAAAAAAGAATTACTCTTCGTATCAAAAACAGTATTTTTTTATTTCGGGCGCAGAAACTTTTCAACCAATCTGTATATAAGAGTTAGTTCATTTGCTAACATCTAAAATATCTGTTTTTTATGTATGCCAGCAGATAAAAATCACAACGTCAATATTTTTAACACCTCAATGACAGCATTATGGTTCAGTTGTTGTACAACAGCACCTCAATAGTTGTAAAAACTGATAAGATAATTGCTGGCTTTAATATTTCTTCACTATCGTTTATTTCCAGCCGCTTTTGATTTCATTTTTGAAGTGCGCACTTGAAGATTAATGCATAAGAAAGTAGATAATATTTTATAAATGACATTGTGCTAAATATTTACGCTTTAATTTTCATTATGACATGCACATGCATACGTGTGTTTATACGTGTGTATATATGGGTGCGTGGAGCTTCTTTAAACACTTGGCTCGCTGTAATTAATTGTTATTACACAACTCATAAATATAAACTAATTAAAAGTGGCATTTAGAGGTTGCACTAGAATAATAAAATATTACAAAAATTTGTATGTATAATAGTATAACCGTAGTTTAAAGTTTGCTGACGATACTTAAAACAAAAACCGTCTGCTTCTTCCATTGAAGTAGTTAGTTCCCAACAACGGTGGATATAAATTACTAAAGGAGGTCTTCATTAAGACTCTTTCAGCATTTTGTTCCATTATTTCTTTACATCTTTCAACCCAAAGGATCCAAATCTCTTGCTGAATCTTTAATTGCTAATCTTTTAAGTGACTCAATAACATCACAGAAAGTTAAAGAGCGCAACTTGTGTGGCAGCCAAAAAGATGTTTTTTGGGAATTAAAAAAAACGCTTTAGTATACATAGTCTTATAATTTTAAGTTTATATTTATATAAGTGCAAAATTCAGAATATACAGTAAAATTAAAAAAACAAATTTAGTATAAAATAAATAGTGACTCTGGCTTTCTTCGAGGATGAAACCTAAAAAAAATCTCATTTATATTCGTATTTTGACCTAGAGTCGAAAAAAATCAAAATTAACAAACTCATGTGTTGGCGGTTTAAAAAAGTTTAATATAACTAAAATTTGATTTCTGATCAGATCAAAAAGGTGGTACTTAATTTAATGGGGAAAAATGTAGAAAAAATTTGATAGTGATCGGATTACATATTTGTCTCCAAGTAATTATTAAAGAAAATTTGAAAAATGCTGTTTTGCTTCTTAGTTGAGACTATGCCAGTAGCTCAGTTGATTCTCCCGTTTTGGAAAGAGTAGAGTGGATGCATATCGTCTCACTGACTTTGTTTTATTTGTTGTTGTTGTGTCGGTAGAAAACATGCTACAAATAAATTTCTAAAATACTACCAAAGATTCAAAATACATACGGTACAATAAACGACTCACTCGTATTTGACATACATACAGTTGGTATGGTTTGCTCGCGCATTTCAATATAGTTATAGTTTTGGCTCAAATTATTTGTTTACATTGTGGAACTGACTTATATCCAAAGAAGAATACCCTAGTGTTGACATCTTGCTATGCTAATACAAACAAGCAGACAGACCTTTGCGCCCTTGCTCCGTTGTTCACCCAAAGGTCTCGAATCAAAGGAGCTTTTTACTGCAGTCTCATCTTCCACGCGGTTGACATGGCCTAACTAGCGCATTTCTTGGATTTTTTTGCACTTAACTAAATCTATGGGGGGGGGGGGGGGGTGTAAGTGGGGTGCGGTAGTTACTATGGGTATCCAGCTACAGTGGAGCTAGCATACTCAATTCCTACTCCTACGTCCGCGCCGAACACCCGGGCAAGGGAAATAACATAGGGTGAGATGCGGTAACCAACACATGTGGAATTCAGAGTCAAAGAGAGGGAGCCTTGATGGGACCACTCCGTGGTAATTAAGGGATCAACAAGGTTGCAGCGTTTGTCCACCAGGAGAAGTGGCTGCAAGCGTTCGTCTGTCTTGGAGCAAGGGACTTCGCTATATAAAATTGATCAACTTAACTTTCTTCCCAGTTGAGATTGTGCCACTGTGGGTTTTAGACCCGCCACGTAATAATGTAATTTCATTGAAAGGTTATGAACAATCAGCTGATACAATTTTCAGTTATCTAACTTTGACTGCTGAGAGGTGACCATTAATTTCATGGTTTTGCCTTATGACGTTTTTTTTTATTTCTGCTTAGAACTTCGCTTAAATAGTTGAAATCTCTTCATAAATCTTAGTACGTATATTACCACCGCTTGTTCATTCACCCATGATACCCCTACCCTATATATAATGATAAACATAAAAAGATAGGTATGAGATCGTTTTATTCGCGTTCATAGACACTAGGAGAATTGAATACAGAGAATTTTTTGTACACTCAATTACATATCAGGTGTAGTAAAAAAAAATCCATCGTATCCAGCCTTATTCAAAGGGTTCCAAACGGTTTTTTGTGCAATATTTAAGTCTTGGAAAATCGTAATCGATGTTTGGACTCAACGATTTCCTGAAAGCCTGAAGAGACGAACTATCAGGATAAATTATCGGAGTTAGGTCATTTTTCCAGACAGCCCTATTCTCTTTATGTTTCGTTTCGCTGAAAGTTAGTTTCTCTATATTTTGTTTACAATATTTAAAAGTAAAAATTACAGAAACCATTATAGGTGCAGCCGTCTCTCTTATGTAACAAATTGCTTTAGAGAAAGTCACATGAAATTTGGTAAACAATTTTATGTTTTGAAAGTCAGTCATCTAAAAATATTGGACCTATATACTAACCTGCTACAACTATTTACTACATACCGATCCAAACAGGGATGGAAAGCTGAAATAAAAGCCCTTGCTCAGGGCCATTTCCGGTAATGTAGAACCGGCTGTTATTGGAACTGATCTGATCAACTTGGTTCTGGAGTCGATTGCAATAAAAATGGTGCATTGAAGCGATCATGAAAATCTGCATTAATATTTCTTAATACGTTATCAAGGTCGTGCGATCATAACATATATTTCATATTTAGGGTTAAAGGATATACTATATATATCGGGTTTTCCAATAGAGATGATGTGATTTCTAAGCGTCATTTCGGCCATTTTAAATATATCATGATCTTTAATTTTTTCATTGTATTCAGTAATGTTTACAATTTCATCGTGTAAAGATATACGCAAAAAAAAGGTTTACAAATTATTCAATTTTATTATCAAAATAATCGTTCTCCAATTGCAACTTTTCGTGCGCATTTGCCATTTTATGGCCGTCTGAATGGTTTGGTAAATAAACAAAACTGTCGATTCTGGTGCGAAGAGAATCCACAAATTATTCATGAACAACCATTACATTCACTTAAATTGACAGTTTGTGTGATTTTTGTTCTGGTGGAATCTTCGGTCTGTACTTCTTTCGAAATGCATCTGGTGACATCGTTACTGTCAATAGAGAGCGATATAGATCGGTGAAAACCAATCCAACTTTTTGTGTGGTTATTTGAAGTCATTGTTCTTTAACAATAAACCAGACTCCCTTCAAGCTTTAGAAGTCAATATTGAATGTGCTATTCATGACATACGACTTGATTTAGTAGAAAAAGTACTCGAAAATTGGGTTCATCAAATTCGTTGCTGCAAAAAAAGTCTTGGATGCCCTTTGAACAATGTTATAGTCAGAACTAATTTGTTTCGATTGTACTGCACTATAAATTAAAAACATTTGAATTTCCTTAAAAATTAGTGTGTTTGTTTTTGAAAAAAAATCTACCACTCTTATTGGTAAACCCTTTACATATATACATACATACCGTTATTTTAATTTTGATAGACATTTATAGTAACAACTTTACAAACCACTTTAATTACTTCCTCCGATTCGCATCTTCATGCAAAATAAAACACAAATTTGTTTTTTTTTTTGTGTGTTTTATTATTTTTATATGCTTTATTTATTGTTTTTCTTGTTGTATTAATTTTAAATTTTAATTAAATCTACAAATACATTTACAGCGGAGGGCGATACAATTAAACGAAATGAAAAACGAAAAACGAAAGCTTATACCAAACTAGTTATTCATAATTATTTGCTTTAAGAAAACAGAATTCTCTTGTATGTGGTGATAAATTACAAATTGCCATTTGTCACGTTTGCAATTCAATTCAATTCGATACGATTTAAAAATTCTACACCATCACGGAAAGGTGCGCGACAAACAATGCTAAGCATGACAACAGTTGAGCATGCGTATACATATACAAACACACACATACACAGAGCGAAATGCATGCGCTGTGTCTATGTGTAGCTGCTGCCCGCTTGTGAGCCTAAAAGTATGCTACAGCGACCCGATGTTGTGGCTAAAAATGTGCGCACAGCTCATGCTACAAGTACAAATTTAGTATTTTTTCGTAAATTAAATTTAATCATTATCAATTAATTTACTTTTAGTTGTATGTGTAAACTCAGCTACAATTAAATTGCTATAACGAATTTATGAATTAATGCACAACGAAAGTGATAGTCATACAGGCAACGCGTTGTAGATCATAGAAGATTTGCTTTTCATTACATATGGTACGGCTAACAGAGTGTTTAATGCAAATATATTTCAGCGAAAAGAAAAAAATTTAATATGTTTTTTTGTAATTTATTTGTTTTGTAATTAATTTTTTGTGGTTTTTAAATACTTAAATGTTTTGTTTTATTTTTCTTTCTTGTTTTGTATTATATATGAACACTTTTACGAAATATTCTCTTTCTGCTTGCTGTTATGTAGTGTGAAGTATGCCTCAATTATATATATTTTCATGCATTCGATAATTTATTTATGCATACATATTTTTGTTTATTAAATTTTCTCTGCTTCATTTCATACACAATTGCATTATTACGAAATTATATGCACGCATGTCCTACAGCCTTACTACATACATATACAGTTGGCTCAAAACCACACGTGGCCCGAAGCCGCGCCTAACAGACGCGCTAGGCAGCGTGTACTTGTGTGTGTGTGTGTGTTTGTGTGTGTGTGTGTGTGTTTGTGTGTGTGTGTGTGTTTGTGTGTGTGTGCGTGCAGCTGTTGTGAAGCGTTTAAGAGCGTTAAGAGACATGCACTAAAATTGCATTTAATTTATTTAATATAGTATTATTCACTACAAAGTTATTGTTGTTATCCTTTCTCTGCAATTTTCTGCACTTTCAGTTTTTACTGCTTCTTCTGCTGCTTGCTTACATTTTGTCTAACGCATACTAACTGCTTAATCGTTCACATTTTGCATTTGTTTCTTTGTTTTTTCACACACATTTTTTTATATTTTAATTATAAATTCTAATTTCTCAATAAAAAGGCAAATAGATTAACAAATTAATTATTTTACGTCTCTTCAAAGTTTTTACTTTAACTTTCATCTTCACATTTTAGTTTACGCACATTTTGCAATGTTTTTGTTTTTGCATTTTTTCATATTTTCTTATTTATTTATTAGTTTCTTAAAAATTAGGACAACTACAGCGGGACAAACAACAGAGGGGGAGGAGAATGTGGGGGGCGTTACAAAAACAACAATCAACAATAAACGCGTTGCTGCCTGAAACTTGCCGCCAGAGCAAGTGATATGGCCAATGCAGGAGGCGGAGTTGGAGGAGGGCGTGCGGATGTGTTTCGGCGAGTTACGCAAATAGTTTAACAAATGTGGAAAAGAGCGTTTTTAAGAAATGCCAGCGTTTTTTTTTTGTTTGTTTTAGTTTGTTTATGTATAAGTTTGTGTGGACGTGTGTATGTGTGTTTGTATGCACAACAATTCGACCAAAAATACTGGTTTTTAAATGGTGTGTGTGTGTGTGTGCACACAAGAGCAGTGGCAGTTTACATGTTTTTTAAGAGTATGACTTTCATTTTATATACTTAGTTTCCAACCACAAATTAGTTTCAGTTTCCTACGCAGCTTTTAAAGTGTTGCCAGTTTTGGTGAGAGTTTCCATGCACCGCCAGTACGGTTTTAGACATTATTTTTAACCAATCGAGTGTTTGTGTGCTTATGTGTTGTGTTGTGTGTATACTCCTCTATATGCATATATATTTCTTTACACAAATATTTATAAATATTTTTCAGCAGCTTCCACACTTTAACTGCTTTAAAAACAAAAACAAAAATTATGGTACCTCTCTTAATGCATTTTGTTTTTTGTCATCTAATTTCTTACACCAGCGTTGGGTTTGTTGGGGCATAGTTTTGTTTACTGTGTAGCTTCTAAGGTGGTGTATTTGATTTCCATTTATTTTGCTAGTGGTAGTGAATTGCGTTAATAAAGATTTCTTACTGCTTTTGCTTGCGTTATTATCAAGGATATATGTATATACATAAACACTTACTTGCATGCCACTTCTTTATTAATCTTTTTTATAATTTTGTATTAATGCTTATTTATTTTTTAGCTATCGTTTAGTTTTTGTCATATGTTTCTGTAGTTATATAATTATCTATTTATCTCTTTTCCTATACTTCCTACATATTTAAATTCTGAAAAAATTCAACTAAGTTTTTCTTGTTTATCAAATTGTTTTAGAATTCACTTAGCTAACGGATTTGCGGTCGTTAAGCGTCTCTAGAAATATATGACCGAAACTGAAAGTGCTTTCTTCAAAAACTCCAACTGTCTGCGCCGACTAACCGTCGACTAACTAACAACAGACACATCTAGATTTTCGGTCACTCTCGTCAAGCACTCACTGCTAGTCACATGACTGCGGAACGTTTTGTTGTAGCGAGTTGTTTCTCTCACTTTTTTTTGGAGTTTACTTTTGTTTTTGGGTTAATTTCCTTGCTAAGAGGCTGCTCGTCAAGAGTTTCTTACAAAAAACAACTACTATTTATTGTGTAATGTGTGGCTGGGTTTTCGTTTTACTTTTTTTGTTTGCTTTTTTATTTAAATATTTTTTTTTATTTAATTTTTTTTTTGTTTCATATTATTACCATTATTTAATTTATAATTTAACTTTACTTAATCGTTTAAATAATTATCTTTTTTATTATTAAATAATTAAAATTAAAAAAATAATTCTGCTTGTTGTTGTTGTTGTGGTGGTGGTGGTGGTGGTGATGATGGTCGCTTTATATATTCGCTGCTTGCATGCATTTCTATATTATATTTGTTGTTGCAATTGTTGCTACTTTTGCACAATTACGGCAGATCTATCAGTAACAGCATACAACATTTTCTCTAATTGTTGCTGCTGCCATCGTCGTTGTTGTTGTAGATGTTGCTTATGTTATGCTGCCATCGCGACCACTGCGCGCTCATTACTCTTCGCACTTGTTTCGTAAAATTCAAATATGATGATTTCGCATTTGCTGTTATTGTTGTTGCTATTGTTGCTGTTGTCGTAGTACATGCTATGTTTACAAATGCGTTTGCTATTATGTTGCTGTTGTTGTTGTGTATTGAACATAATGCTGCTTAATAGTACGTCTCCTGTTCCAACCAACCGCCAGGATTGCGGCGCAAGTAGAATCGACGAATTTCATCATAGATGAAAATGGCCAACATAAATGGAATGGCTGGTAACCACCAAACGAATCTGAAAGTGAAGAGAACATTTTTTTTTCAATAATTATTTCACATATTTTTCGATGTTGTTATTGTTGTTGGGTACTCACTTCAGTGGATACATGCGCAGACCCTTGTCCATGCCGGGGCAGTACGACAGGAAGGCCGCCAACACTGTCTCGAACACCAAACCGAAGTTCAATGCCCAATTTCGCATGCCCTGCTGGAAGACGGAGTTTCGTCGTGTCTTACAGATGATCAAATCCGCCCATTGTACAACAACAATTGATACGAAGAAAGCGGTGTGGCAAGTGTACTCGAGTGTCTTGCGATCGCGGTAGGTCTAAAAGTGGAAAGTTCGCAAGTTTCGTTAATAAAATTGCTTAAGAAAATATTGCACTACTATTGTGGGGTTATTAGTTTCATTCTCAATAAAATATAAATTATTAAAAATAAGAAAGATTTATTATTAAAAACGCGGATTTATTGTAAAATATCATAAAATTTATTATTAAAATATCAATACTTTAAGGTTTCCTTGATCATTGCAGCACTCACCCATTCTTGTCCGTATGAATCGGTTAAATCGTTGACAGCCTTTGAGTCCCACATCTTACGTATGCCGAACAATTTCATCGGCAAGAAACCGTTTTCAGCCATAATGACGAAGTACACGAAGAAACCGGCAGCAGCTTGGATCATACCAATTTGACCATAGGCCATCGAAATCAATCTAATTTATTTGAGATTTTAATTGCGATTGCGAAAAATAATAGATTAGTTTCATTAAATTAAATAAAATGATTTTGTTTTCAATTGTAAATGTTGAATTATTTTTGTTTTGGGGGAAAGTGGGATTTTTTGTTGGTTAGAACTAACTACGGCTTAATTTTTTTGTGAAAACAAAAGCCAACTGCTTGAGTTTAAATCTTCTTCTTATTGAAAAAGTTAACAATATTAATTTTTGATTTTTATAACTTTATTTTATAGAAAATATATAAATTTTGTAAACAAAGGCATATTATACTTTTTAATTAACAATTTTTTTTTAGCCTTTTTTGATTCATTTCTCAATGTTGTTGAATATTCATCTCAAAATTAAAGTTTATTAATTTTTATATTATTAATTTTTTCTATATTTATATTATTCTATAAAATATTTTTATTTTAGTTTTTAACTTTGCATCTGAAATTTCGAATTTTAGTTTTTAACTAAACTTTTTTTTTTATCAAATTATATGTTTTAGGTTTATAAATTATTAAAAACTTTTTTACTACCTATTACTTTTGATAATAAAAATTATAAGCCGAAATTCATCTTTTCCATTACATCAAAATTAATTTTTTTACTGTTTTTAAACTATCTTTCGAACTTATAATAACACACGATAAAAGTTAAAACCTGTCAATTTATTTGTAAAGATTAAATTTTTAAATCAAATTAATAAAATATAAGAATTATTTATGAGTCCAAAAAATTACTTAAAACAAAGCGTTTTTTTTTATAGTAT
Source organism: Bactrocera oleae (assembly GCF_042242935.1). NCBI lineage: Eukaryota > Metazoa > Arthropoda > Insecta > Diptera > Tephritidae > Bactrocera > Bactrocera oleae. The sequence goes on from NC_091536.1 coordinate 74,394,401, forward strand.
TTCTCAAAAATTTAGTAATATTGAATAAAAAGTATTTTATGTAAAAACCGTTAATATATTTATACATAATTTCCAAATTGTAATGATTAATAAAAAGAACTTTAAGAATTCAGTTTTTATAGAAACCTTTTTTGTAGTTTTTTTTTCAAAAATTTAGTCATTTTGAAACAAAATTATTTTACGTAAAGATTTAGTATTTTAGATAAATTTTATATTATTTTTTTTTTTGATAAGAAAACTGAAATATTTGATTATCAAATTTCATAAAATTGTATTGAAAACCGGTTTTCAAAATTATTTATTAATATTTATAGATTAAGATTTATTACAATAGATTCAGGTAAAACATTAATAAGCAGTTTAAATATTTGCAGTATATATATTTGATACATCAAACTATTACAGTAAAGATATCAACTTTTATTCACATTTAAATCAATCATTATTTTTGTTTTAATTTCAATTTTAAGAACTCAATTTAATTTAAAAATAATACTATTTGGGGCTTTTTTTTCTTGAACAATCTATTAATTGCATAATGATAACCTTAGAAAATATAGAACTGACAATTTTAAAATGAAAATCTTAGAAAAAATATAATAACGTTGTAATTTGAAATTTTTGATACTTTCAACATAACCTCAAACAGCAGTTGGCTTACTTTTCCATATGAAACTTAGCATACTTTACTACAAAATTTATGTACAAAATATTAAAACTATATATGTACATATATAAATATATACATATATATGTGTGTACATAAATTAAGTTTTAATTTGTTAAAAACGATTTTTTTTTTAGCTGGGTTTGCGAGTGTTTATTTTACTTAGTTAATTACAAGCATGGCGGAGCGGGTTAACTTTCCATAAACTATACGTTAAGATGTGCAAAGTTAGTAAATTTTTGTTAATAATTGAATTTTTTTTTTTAATATTTATTTATACTGCTTAGTTTTTTAAAAAGGAAAATAAAAATAATTTTGAAATAAAAAAAAAATAATTAAGTGAAAAGTCGGATTTTTGTTTTCAAAATATTTTTTACAGCATTTCAACACTACGAAAAGCAATAAGTGACGGCGGCAGTATATTAAAAATTTCGCTTTAGTAGATTATAGGCGTGATGAGAACGAGCTAATTAAGCTCGCACAAGCAAAGTGCTAGTGTGTTTGTGTGACAGTATGCAAAAGTGCGTGCGAGAGGCAGTTTAGTGTAATTTCTTATGTTTTTGTTTTTTGTGAGAAAAGCAAAGCACTTTTTTGTTGTTGTTTAGTGTACTCAAAGTCAATCAAACTAAACTAAACTAAGCATAGCATAAAACCAACAACAAGTCAGATCAAACAGAAAGTTACAACTAAAATACGAGTATTAAATAAACATACATATTATATTTACATTTATTTAAATACTACTTACAAGTGTACAGGTAATAATAAATTAAAATTTACAGAAATAATAATGAAAAGGCATGCAATAGCGCACATACATACATGTATATGAATAAAAGCGAGTAAGTGGTATAAAGCATTGTAGTAACTTGTGAAAGCAATTGAAACATTTGACAGATGTCTAAACGAAAAATGAAATGATAAAAGCTTTAACGACAAGAGAATGTAGTAGATAGTATACAGAGTATAGTTAGATGGTCGTCGATAGGACTAAACTTATTCAAATAAGAGCGAAACCCATAAATAGAGAGTTTAGCGACAATACAAGAGCAGTAAATTCAATGAGAATCAACATTTTCACACAGGAAGATACACATTTATGGCTTGAAGACAAAATTTATTAAAAAAAAAAATTGTGTTAAGTTAAAATTTACTGAATTTCCAATATAGTTTTTTTCATGTTTTGTATATGATAATTGGCACAGCTTGAATATTTAAAAGCTTTTTCCAGTTTTCAAAAGTTCAATAGAATATTGGAAGCACCATTAACCAGCTCAAAAGTTGGTATTCGGTACGATTTTCAAGAATTATACGAATATATTATATTTTAGTCTTTTTCGAAGATATTATTTAATTGGGAATAAATTTTAATTTTTAGACCTTTCCTTATTTTATTTATTTTTTGCGTAAGTAATCAATATAAATATTTATCTAATATAAGTACTCATTGTTAAACAGTAAACAAAAGTACATAAAACAATACACCTCGAGTATAATAAATGTACACAAGTAGGACGAAGACAAGATGACAACCCCTTGCTTGTGCTATGCGTTTAACTAATTTAAGCCAGACCTTCTAGTTTTAAATGCAGCTTTGTAGCGGTATTTCTAAGCCGAACGAAGCACTAAGTACATATGTATGCGTTTATGTCGGTAATACATGTGCGTGACTACGCTGGTTATTAAGTTATGTTCGCAGAATAATTTGTATAAACTTTGGGTTCTATGTAGCATATATATTTATCTATATGTATGTTAATACTATGTATTCAATTACTGCTTTATTTTGCCAACTAAGTAAGCACTAATGCGTGTGAAATTCACTAATCAAAGCTAAAAAGGAAACGGCGTTAACTTTGTTGTGATCACAAACGTTTTCTGAAGTGGGCTGAGAGAATGCAAGTGTGGTTATGAAGAAGATTTTAACGAATACCGGCAATATGCGTGATATCAATGGATATCAACTGCAGTATTATTGTAGACAAACAAATTTTGCTGCAAATTATCAAATTTTATTGGAAAAAGTAACGAACTCATTCTTTTAAATATATTTATATTCAACTATCATTCTAACATTTTTTAATAATATTTTCTGCGTTTAATAAATATTTAAATTAAACTTTAAAATAATGTAATTTTTGGAATTTTTTGATTTGATTAATTTTTTTAATGATATATTTTTATTTCTCCACACTGGCATCCCAGCAGCTGTAGATTTTGCAATCAATAGCTTTGTTGTACGTACAAATTTATATGGAAGTATGTAACGACGAATTTGAGAAAATACATTAAAACAAATTTTGCGAAATGTATTGTTTGAGAATATGAAAACGTTTGTGTAAATGTATGTTGAATAAGTTTATGAATTCGATCTTAAAAGAGACTCAATCAAGTCCAACCAATTTATGCAATTCAGAGTATGGTGAAAAAACATAGAACATAGAATGTTATGTTTTGATTACGCATTCAAAAATATGAAAAATGTACTTAACTCACAATTAGAAAAAAATACATAAAGAAATTTAAGTAAACAGTTATAAAAATTTTAAAATTTCTTTAAAGAATTTATTAAATTTGGTATAAAAGTGTAAATATAAATGAAATGCGTGTGTTATGTGTCATTTGTGTGATTAACTATGGATTTTTGAGGTTGAGAACCAATGCTGTGAATTGGAGCTAATATGTTGGTATATACAGCCAGTGAGAGAGCACGGTTTGGAAAAAGTAGATGAAATGCCGTCAAGGAGACTAAGTTTCGATATGTAAAAATATCAAATCACTTTATAAAAATAAATTATGTAAATAGTGGCTCGTCTATAACTATTTAAAAATCGTGAGCGATAAAAATAAATAGTGGCTCGTCTATAACTATTTAAAAATCGTGAGCGATAAATCCATGTTCATCGAATGAACGTCTCGTAAAGATAAGTTCATCGAATGACCGTGTACGCTAAAAATATCAACAAAATATATGTCTTTGCAAATAGACGTCAATTGATGCCAAACTAGGCAGTTAAATTCCATCTGTTGATATGATACTAAGCGACATTTAAATTGGTTAATGAACATCTAAATCGAATTTAAATTCACCAATCGATATTTCAGACTCAATGAAGCCTGGTATGACAATGTATTGTAGTTGTATAGTGTGTGTGTTTATTGAAATGGTTATTTGTATGACACGAGTGTTTTTGTGGTATTTTGACTGGGTCCATGGTATATTAGGGTTGTAGGTTTGTGTACATACATTGAATTGATAACTACAACAAATATTTTAAAAAAATTCGTTCTATTAAAGCACTAATTAGCACATCATTAACAACTAAGTTTTTGTTTTGTTTTTGCTTCAATAGATTTTCATACTAATTATTGTTGGAAAAGAAACAACATACAATCAACGAAAAGTAAAACGTTTACATTGTTTTTCTTTGGTTTTTGCTGAAATTTTATGTTTTACAATATTTGATTTTCCCTTTTTATATATTTTTGCATATTTTTCCTGACCTGCGATTGACCAAGTTGTCACGATAGGGATCCCTGGGTTGACGTTTCATAATGTCGCTCTCGGCTTGCTCGTAAGCGAGTGAGATCGCTGGCACCTGATCGTCAGAAGTATTCATTTCATTTTTTTGGTGGTTTCAGAGTTTGTATTCATTGTTTTTTTGGAATTTTTGAAATTGGTTGTTGTTGTTCAACGAGTTGTGCGATGATTATTAAAAATTTGCATGTTAATTGGGCATAGAAGAAATTTACGCACGCAACACACATACGCACACACGCATACGTACGCACACACATAGAGTTTCATTACGAAAAATAAGAGAATGAAATTAAAAAATTGCGATTAAAAGTTTATATTTTCAAAGAAAATACTTTCAAAAAAGTCAAAATTAAATTATTTATCATTAATAAGAGAAAAAGACAAGGTAAGGCGCTTAACGCTATTTATTATAAGAAAACTGTAGTTAGCAAAGTTAAAGGAAAATGATAAGTTCAAAATAGTGTCGATAAACAAACGGAACGATATATTTTCAAAATAATTCGATAAAATGTAAATTTAAGTAATAGGTTGTCAACTTTGCAATGAATTTTAAGAGGTTTCAAAACTCAGTTAGACTAGCTAAGATAGTTCAAACTATATATGTATGTATGTATGTATGTATATGCTCACGAAATCGTAAGTAGACTAGTTAAATACTCATTTCAGTTATGTAAAGTAAGTAAGTACAACGCTAATAGAATAGATAGAATTTAAGTGGTACGTTATATAGTTACTAAATCACACTTTTGTTGTTTTCTTAATAGTTTTTAGTTGCATTGTTTCTGTTTTAGGTTTTTTATGTTCCAAACTTATTACTAACTCTAATTAATTGTTTTTGTTTTGCACAAATTTTCACTAACATCTGGAATGTTTTGTGGTTTAGTTCGATTTACAAGTATTTTTTGGGATTAAGTTTGCTACTTTTCTTGGTTTTTTTACTAAAATTTTCTTTATGGGAGATAGTGTCTAAAAGAGAGAGAGACAGTTAATATATTTGCAATAAGTAAACACAATGAACTCATCTAACGTCTTGTAAACTGATTAAGGATATTTTCAAATTTCCATGGTAAACACTTAATTATTCTAACCTCAATTTTCGAGTTAAAGTTTAGCTAAGCTACATTGAATACATACATATGCTTAATTACGAGTGGCAATGAATGAAAAAAGTATGGATTGGATGAATGTAAGACGGGTGATGCAGAGTAGAAATCTTTGAACTTTAATATGCGATGAAACAGTTATAAACGAACGCTAATAACGGTTAATACCGGTTTCGCTTTAACCGAAAAATAAAGCTTTAAAAAATATGCTGTAAAACTAAGAAGATTCGATGTATGTATATATTATATTTATGCAGAAAAGAGAGCTACCAGATATTACGCAAAGACATTTGAGCCATTTCAGGACTTAGCTCATTATATAATATGTTTTGAGATAAAAAATAGTGAAATAAATTTAGATTTAAACAAAATATGCAAACTTTAATGTATAAATACTTTATAGTTTTCAGACATACATATATATATAGAGTATATACTTGTAAATGCAAAAAAATAAAAATTAGAAATGTGGAAATATTAAAACTATTGGCTTGAATTGGCAGAAATATTGAATGCACAGAGCATCATTGAAATAAAACAGAGAATTAAGTAATCCAGGCGCAATTGGAGCATAAAAGGAAAGTATAATGCGCAGCTGCAAATAGTTGTTTTGAAAAAGCGCCTAAAGATATGCTTTCTTATTTGTGAGGTAGGATTTTTAAGAAGTTGCAAAGAGTAGTTTTGAAAAAGCGCCTAGAGATACATGTGCTTTCTTATTTGTGACGCGGGATTTTTAAGAAGTTTTATTCTTGTAATCTATGAATTAAGAATCACTTTTTTTCAGAAAAAATTTTGAATTCCATATGGATCTAAACTTGCGCAACATTTTACTTGTAAAAATAGTTTTCAAAGCGTTAGAAAATTTTAAGCTGAGGATTTGAAAATTAAGTGGAATACGGCAGAATATGTTGAAGTAATAATTAAATTCAAAATAAATTTATTTTGAACATGTTAAGATAAGAGTAAATATATAAAATTAGTTGTGGACAAAGAGATAAAATATTGAGTTTTAAATGCGCCTAATAGTATATAGGCTATAAGAAGTAATTTCTTAGCGATGTATGAATAGTTTCTTGACGATGTTTCCAATGCAAAAGCTTATTCAACTTAGTTTGGAAGAAAATAAGCTGAACTGAAAGCAGTGAAAGAAAGAAAGGAAGGAGTTCGAAAAGTCAAAAAAAGATATATGAAAACATATATATATCGGGCTTTTCAACAGGCATGCTATGATTTCTAAATGTCGTTTCGGCCATTTTCAATATGTCATGATCTTTAATTTATTTTTATTGTATTCAGTAATGTTTACAATTTCATCGTGGAAAGATATACGCGAAAAAAAGGTTTACAAATTATTAAATTTTATTATCAAAATAATCGTTCTCCAATTGCAACTTTTCCTGCGCTTTTGCCATTTTATGACCATCTGAATGGTTTGGTAAATAAACAAAACTGTCGATTCAGGTGCGAAGAAAATCCACAAATTATTCATGAACAACCATTACATTCACTTAAATTGACAGTTTGTGTGATTTTTGTTCTGGTGGAATCTTCGGTCTGTACTTCTTAAGAAATGCATCTCGTGACATCGTTACTGTCAATAGAGAGCGATATAGATCAGTGATAACCAACTTTTAATGGCCGCAACAAGACGGAGCTACGTGCCACACAGCACGTGCAAACACCGAATTATTGCGAGAAAAGTTTGGAGATTCGATAATTTCAATAAATTGTAACATTGAATGGCCCGTGCAAACACCGAATTATTGCGAGAAAAGTTTGGAGATTCGATAATTTCAATAAATTGTAACATTGAATGGCCCCCAAGTTGTTGTAATTTAACACCATTAGAGTCATTGTTCTTTAGCAATAAACCAGACTCCCTTCAAGCTTTAGAAGTCAATATTGAACGTGCTATTCATAACATACGACTTGATTTAATGGAAAAAATACTCGAAAATTGGGTTCAACGAATTCGAGTTGCTGCAAAAGAAGTTGTGGATGCCATTTGAATAATGTTATATTCAGAACATAATTGTATGGATTGTACTTCACAGTAAATTAAAAACATTTGAATTTCCTTACCAATTATTGTTTTTTTTTTTTTTGAAAGAAATCACATTACTCTTATTGGAAAACCTCGTATAAAGAGAAATAAGTTTGTATAAAACAGATAAAAGTATAAAAGGCAAGAGATTTGTAAATAAAAAAACAAACTAATAGATGTATTAATAAAATTTTGCTAAAATGCGGCTTGTAAAATATTTTTAATATTGCTGCTGATTATAATACGCAAGAGGTTAAAGGTTGGTAATAAATTTTATATATCGCTTTGATATATAATACGAATACATTTCGAACATACTATTGTTTGAACTTATTCGAAAAAATACTTCAAATAAAATAGACAACGGTTTGGAGAAAAATTTCAATACCTCACGATTTTTTCTAAATTAATTGTTCAGTGTTACTTATTGCCAGAGAAATATAAAAAAATAAGTAAAATTATTGAAGATATTTATGAGATTTTTTAAATGTATGTTGTTATAACTCTGTTTGATATTATTCATTACAAAATATTTTTGAAAATAAATATCTGTATAAATGAATAATAAAATGCACACATTTATCTCTATTGAAAATATTTTTATTATTTATTGTAGAACTTTATCGAGTTATAGTAAGTAGAAAAAGAGGTTTCATTTGAGAGCAATATTTAGAATTTAAGTATTTTGCAAGGAAAAAAGCTGCAATAACAGAGTTAGGAGTGAAAATACTTTTTGAAGGCATTCAAAAGATTCGCAATTAGCTATTCAATATAGAGATTTTCAAGATTATTACGATATAGTTATTATATACTTGAATATAGTAGACGAACATGCGCAATAGTAAACGCAAATATTAATTTCAAAATAGAATAAATTACGGTGAAGAAAATTAATGGAAATATAATAATTTCAAATTAGTCTAAGCGTAAATACAAAACCAGGGGAAAAGTTTGTATAATTTAAACGAATTGTCTGCAAAAAAATAATTAGTTCTTTAGTTATTATTTTACGGTCTATAATTAGGCGTTAAAGCCGAATATTGGAATGCCAATTTTTGGCCGATATGGCAACATAATATATCTAACACAACACTAATTGTTTTTTTTTTAATTCCGCTGCGTTTTCGATATAACAGAACGAAATGATAGGTAAACACAACAAAATAAACAAAACTAACGGCACTATATAATGAACATATATATGTATGTATGTATATATTTGTATGCAACTAACTAAGACTTTTAAGTACATAATTTGTTGTACTAAAGAACTAACAGTAATTAGAGTTAACGGTACTGTAGTGTTGAGTTAAGTGATTGACGTACTTTGCTTTTTTTTTTTTGATAAAAATCTTTTATGCAAATTACTAAATATTCTGCAATACTTTTCGCTTGGTGAAGTGGGCCGAAAGTGGGCTCATTGCAAATGTTTGAGAACCCCTGGTATAGTTATTGTTTTGCAATTTCGTTAAAGTATTCGCTCAAATAAACATAATTTAATTGCATTGCGGATTTTATTTCATATTTTCTCATGTACTCAGTGTTTAAGTGAAAATTGTAAACTAATTTCGTTTTTTGTTTTTATTTCAAATAAGTTATAAAATATTGCATTTCAGTTAAATACAAGAGAGTAATTGATACTTTAAAAGCTGACAGTTCATTTTTGCAATTTTCATTTTTGTTTTAAATAAGTATGCATAATACACTTGAATGTTAAAGGCAATTTAGTAGGCAAATTTATACTGTATGTAACCAAAGTAGTAGAAAAAAGATAGTGTTTTGGCAAAGTGGACGTGGAATAGAATTGGGCAATAAATACTAAATAAGTAAGTAGTAAAGTAGTGATGAGTGAGAGTTCAATTTGAGGTGGAGGCGGAACAAGTATGTGTGGAAATAATACTCGTCGAGTAACTGGGAGCGCTTGAAGTTGGGATATTATTAGGTTTTGTTGCGGGTTGCGGACAGGCCATAGGTCAATTTGGACATTCAGGCATTCAGGTAGCATAGTTTAAATGAATACCTTTAAAATATAATAAATTCTTTGTTGAATATGCTTTTGGTTTGCTAACTTATACAACTTAAGTTTTTTTTTTCATTTTATTTTGGTCGAAACTAGCGCGTTAAAATAGCTTTACCTTTCGTTAACCAGTTTATCACAAAATGGATTCCTGGGCTGACGTTTCATAATATCAGATTCTGCTTCTTCATAGGCTAAGGAAATAGCTGGTACCTATATTTGTGATTACACATACATACAGACAGATTTTATGGTGTTTAATAAGATGCATACAGAAATGTATATATAACAACAAAAAATATAAATGTTATATTTAAGTAAAAAGGTTTGAATAAAATATTATTAGTTATACAAAATTGTATATTGTTTTTGACTGGGCATATAAGAGAGTCCCTTGTATGCTGAAAGTTGCGGAGGATTCTGTTAATGTAATACAATGTGAACTCAGCTTAACAAAAATGTTAAAAAAATTGTTATATAAAAATATATTTTGAGATACAAAAAAAAAAAATTATAAAATGTGCCTATTTAAAAAACATATATCCGTGTTTCTTATCATATTCCAAACACTTCAATGATTTTTCCTAGTATATACTTTCATAACACTTTTCTTTAAGTAATTTTTATATAAAAATTATTTCAAATCATATAAAATTTGTAAAAGAGTTTTCACACATTTTCCAATACAACTGTGCACTACAAAAACAAAACACATAAATATATTATTTGGCTTGCAGGTTCCAATTTCACAGTTTATAGTAAAAGTAGTAAAGAAATTATGTATATGAAACAGTTGCAATTTTCTATAAAAAAAAAAAAAAAAAAAAAAAAAAAACACAATTTAAGAATTTGTACGTGAAAACATATTTGCAATGCACACAATTTACTTTTGGTACCAAACAACAAACAGAATAAAATAGATTTATAAAATGTGTAGCCAATATGTATACAGAGTGAGAGAGAGAGAGAGCGAGGAAATGGTTTATTGAAGATGAAATTTAGAAAAATGAATTTCAATTTTAAAAGAAATAGTTTAATTAGAAAACCAAAATTATAAAAATTGAACAAAAGAAAATTTTGCGCTAGATTATTTTGGAAAATCGATGCTCAATGTGTGAAATTGCTATTATTTTTTAGTGTATTTTTCAATTAAATTGGCGTTTGATGTTAATAAATGCTTATATAATGAGTTTACAAGATGTTACTTAGATGTTCTCCCACATTTATGTGTATGTGTTATATGGAGCACAAAAATATAAGTGTGTCTGTGACTAATTACAAAACACATGACAGGTATATAGTGTTTTTTTTTTTATTATTTTATACAACGGTATTATATAAAAATATGTAAAAATGTAAGAAATAATTTTTTCAGTGTTTAAAAATATAATGCTGTGTTCACACTTATTTTTAATATTACTGAGATCTTTAAAATAAAAATAAAAAATAAAATTACTAATAATATCTGTGATTTTAGGCGGCCAATAATTATTAAAATTATATTCACTGAAAGTTATTTGCTCTTCAATATACAATTTTAAGAGGGCTTATCAAAAGGCGAATTATCTTACTTCATCTAAATAAAATTTTGAATAATTTAAAAAATATTAGATTTTGAGAAAGAGATTTTAAGAATATATGTAGGTATGATTACCATCGTGTTAGAGAAAAAACTTATCAATTACATTTTCGCGTTCTAAAGAGTTTTGAAGCGTTTTTCAAAGCAATTGCGTGTCTTCTAACGTTTCTAAATATTTTAGAACTGTTTGTTTTCAGGACATTTTCACAAGAACTGTCAATTTATAGCATTTTCCAAAAGTTCTTGGTTTTTCTTATTAAATTTTGTATGTTGTTGTAGCGGTAGAAAACATTTTCTAAATATGTTTAGAGAATGCTACCGAGTTCTGAAAAAATCTTCTTAATCCTTTCAATTAAAACTGAAAATACAACAACAGTCGTGGATGCCAATACAATTTGCCTAATTGATTTGCGATAATTAGGTTATTTAGATTTTCGTAATAGACTTTTTGGCAAGGAACTCATATTTATACATAATTTTGTTGTTTAAAACCTTACTATTTTTACAGTATATATATATTTATATATATATATATGTTACATTGGAAAAATGAAGGGCGTACAAACGATTAAATTCATAAAAAAAAAATAAATAAAATAAAAATAAATTTTAGTCAATATGTATCATAAAACATAAAATCATAATAAATATAAATATTAAATATATAAAATATTTAAATGAGAAACATATGTATATTAATGAATTAAAAAAATACGCCATTGTGGACTTGTACATTTAAGTATGTGTTTACTGAGGTTAAACTTAAGAATTGTGACAAAAAACAACACGTAGACACTTAGTAAATGTTATAGTTGTCATTGATGATCTTGATTAACTGCTTTAGACGATGATGATGATGATTATAATGATATGCTGCCGCAAAATGATGATTTTGTTTGATTGGACTCATATAATTACAACAAAAAAATTGCTTACAATTAGTGACAACAACAATTGTTGAATGTTAGGTTAATATTCGCTTTACACCATATGGTGAGGGTGAGTTTGAACAATATGAAGAAAACATTTATAAGTATGAATTATATTAAACGAAAAACTAACAACTGCTAAATTAAAATATTCAAAATGAAAAGTTAAATATGAATTCATATTCTCAAACCAGCCATACTTGTTATGGTGGAGTTATATTTTAAACCAAAAAGATTAAAAACAAAAACAAAAAAATAAATAAAAAAGTTAATTAGAACAACAGGCACTATTAATCGAGCACGTTAGTAATTATTGGGGGAACCACTTTCATTATTAATTTTAGGATTTGCTTGCAAAGCAAAGGAAATAGCGGTTTTCAATCTGTAAATTTGTGAGTAAAATAGAAGAATTTCAACATTAAAGTTATTATGTATGAGGTTTACACGAAACGTCGTTACATTATATTATTGTAGGAACGTACACTAGGAACTAAAAGTCTGATAATTATATTTATTACAAAAAAAAATCGTAGTTTAAACCAATTTTTTTAGATTGAAAACCGCTGTCTTATACATATTAATATTGTATAGAAAATGCAAAACACTTGTTGTTTTTGCAAAATTTTGGCACCTTGAATTGACTAATTTATCGTTGAATGGATCACGTGGTGGACGCTTCATAATATCGGCCTCAGCAGCTTCATAAGCCAAGGAAATGGCAGGCACCTAGTTATTATATTTCAATAATATATGAACAAAAAAGTTGTTTAAATACGTTGTATGTTTGTAGGTAATATTTAACGCTGACAATAAGGAATGTAAATAAAAGATTTACACATTTGTACGTTTACATGTATGATAGAGATAAAAAAAATTAATGTTAAAAACATATTTGGTTTAACACCATCGGCGACGGCCGAACTCAAAAAACTAACGTTCAATAAAATCAAAGCGGTGAAAGCGGAGTAGGTAATATTTCATTGAAATATTTTTATTTATTTAAAAAATAGCTTTAAAACTATAAATAATATAACATTCCCTGAGTAGAGGTATGATTATCACAGTGTTATCTTTCGTTTTCGGAAAAAAACTTGTCAATTACAGCTTCGGAGTAAACTCCGAAATATAAAAACATTGCTTGAAAGACATTTTAGGAATATAGGTATGATTGATTATCATAGTGCTATCTTTAGCTTTAGAGACAAGTTTTGTCAATTACGGTTTCGGAGTAAACTCCGAAAATATAAAAAAGCAAAAGCTTGACTTTTTAGACTTTTCGGAAGCAAAGCACTTTAATTAGTGCATGAAAATATGCTATACGATGTTTCGGAACAAACTCCGCAGATTATTTCTTTGTGAATGTGGTTCAAACTAAAGTTGATTTTAATTACAAAATTTGCTAAAATTTCAAACATCCCACAAATAATTTCATTGAACATTAACCCAACATTTATAAATGGTTAGAACTTAAAAGTTAAACGTGTACATGTAGCGAGTACTACTGATAAACGAAATTCGTAGCGCGTAAAGAGAGAGAGAGAGATAAGTGAATAGATAAATCAACTTATAACTAAACTGATGAGCCTAAACGATTCTTAACCTAATTACATTGAAAGTGACACTTAAAACTATTATATATATATATTTTTTTTAATTAGTAACAGGTGAGTTTTTTTTTTGTCAATATTCGGATTATTAACACTTAAGAGCTAACGGTAACATAAACTTATATTTATAACGCTTAAAGCCACATAACCTATATACATTTTATTACATTTATGAATAAATATTATGTTTATATAAAAAGTAAACACAAGATATACACATTTAAAGAGTTTAGCGGGTTCATAGATAGCACCGTTCCGATATTTAGTGGCTTAAGCTATGCAAATTATGTTGAGTTTCATATATATATGCAGGGTTTCCCCATTTTGCGTCCATTACCGGCATTGGCATTCGTTTAGTTTACAATTTCGCTGCGCATAAAATTTTTTCGTCGAAAATTCCGTATAGTTTGATTCACATTTAACATATCCATTCTTATTTTAAATATATTTTATAAAATATTTTGAAGCGTACACATTAAATCTAACGTCAAATACGGATTTAAGCTTATCTTATGGTATTATAGCACCTCTCCAGCTTATACTTAAAGCAGCAATGTAACAATAATAAAAGAGGGTATCATTTTTCTAGCAATAGCTTTGTTGCCTGCATTGTTGAGGCATTTAGCGTACACATGTAGATATGTATGTAGAAGTGGAAAGTAATAGCAGTCATGTAGCAACACATTTTGCGATCGGAGGAGAATTAATATATAATATGTTTGTATATATTTTTAGCAATAACGGAAATGTACCAGCTTTCACCATGATTCAAGCCCTAGTTGTTGCAGCACGTTTATGTAGTTACATATAACTATACGTCTGAAGCGTTTTTGTTTAATTATTTTGAAAATGAATCCTTCGTTTACCTTTCATTGACTAATTTATCGAAGAGCGGACTGCGTGGGCGTCGTTTCATTATGTCCGATTCGGCTTCTTCGTAAGCGAGTGATATCGCAGGCACCTATGCATTCGGTTATGTTCGCCATTTGTGTTTTCGTGTATACATATATATTTATGAGGTTTATATTTAAAATATTATCACATGTTGTAATTATGCTAAATTTAACCTAACTAACTCTATTTTGTTAAACTTTTACTTATTTATATGTGTATTTTTCTGACTTAGATATACCTTTCATTTAATATTTATGTTCTTTAATTTTATACGAAATAAATTTAAAATTATTGTTCCAAAATAAACTGATTTAAATTATATAAAAATAAAACTTAACTAAATTAACTCAATTGGAAAACAATACAGTTTTTTCGCACAACCACAAAAAGTACTATATAAGTTTGTTACTCGAACAGTGTCACACTTACCATGTCGGTTCCCAAATCGATGCACAAAATGGTAACGGTACCCAGTGGCAGTGGTATGTCGCATAGGATGAATGCCAAGAATGGTGAGATTTCGGGAATGTTGGAGGTGAGTGTGTAGGCAATGGATTTTTTCAAGTTATCGAAAATCAAGCGACCTTCTTCCACACCTGTCACAATCGAAGCGAAGTTGTCATCAAGCAAAATCATGTCAGCAGCCTGCACAAAAAGAAATGACACACAATATTAAGTCACACTCGAGTTTGAAATAAAAAAATTGTTCATTTTGCATTATCACTACACCATTGCGCCTACCCTTGTGCACATCACTCACCTGCTTAGATACATCAGAGCCGGCAATACCCATAGCAACACCGATATCGGCTTTCTTTAACGCTGGTGAATCGTTAACACCATCACCGGTCACAGCCACAATAGCGCCCATACGTTGGCAACCTTCTACAATAATCAGTTTCTGTTGAGGCGAGGTACGTGCGAACACGATCTCAGTGTGATAGCGCAGAATATCATCCAACTGTTCGGGTGTAACATCACGTAATTCAGCACCATGCACAACAGCTGCCTTGGCCTCACGTGGGTTAACTTCCGAGACAGGGATGTTCAAGCGCTGTGCGATATCCTCAACAGTTTCATTACCCTCCGAAATGATACCCACCGATTTGGCAATAGCCTTAGCTGTGATTGGATGATCACCAGTAACCATAATAACCTTAATACCGGCTGAACGGCACTTGGCGACGGCATCGGGTACAGCAGCACGTGGTGGATCAATCATGGACATTAAGCCGACGAAACGCAAATTATCGATGGGGAAATTAACATCATCAGTGTTGAATTTAAAGCCAGTTGGGTATTTATCAGAGGGCAGCATAAAGTCGCAGAAACCGAGCACACGCTCACCCAAACCACCAAGTTCCATATAGGCATTATTGAAAGCTTCCTTCATCTCTTCGTCCAATACCTTTTCTTTGCCGTTAATGAAAATGGTCGAGCAACGCTCCAATATACGTTCGGGTGCACCCTTCATGACAAGCAAATAGCGTGGATCACTGGGATCTTCAGTTTCATGAATGGACACTTGATATTTGTTAGTCGAATTGAATGGAATTTCAGCGATTTTGCGGTTACGTTTGCGAATATTCATAACATCGCCCAGCGCCAATTCCATGCATTTAAGCAGCGCCGCTTCGGAGGCATCACCGCTGACTTCCTTCTTCAAAATTGGTACACCTTCTTGACCGCCTTTGAATTCGGCACGATTACAGAGGGTAGCAATGCGAGAGAGCGCCTTGAAGCCAGGGCTGGTTCTATCGTATTGCACACCCGACTGATCTTCAGTTGTATCGGCCTCGATGATTTGATTGTCAAACCACATGTGAGCGACGGTCATACGATTTTGGGTGAGGGTGCCGGTCTTATCGGAGCAAATGGTCGAGGTGGATCCCAATGTTTCCACAGCTTCCAAATTCTTTACCAAACAATTCTTTGAAGCCATACGCTTGGCAGTCAATGTCAGACATACAGTTACAGTGGCCAGCAGACCTTCTGGCACGTTCGCTACAATAATACCAATCAAGAAGATAACAGCATCCAACCAATGGTAACCTAGGATGAAAGCGATAACGAAGAATGTCACGCCCAAGAATACGGCGACACCAGTAATCAAGTGAATGAAATGATGAATTTCCTTTGCGATTGGTGTCTCGCCAGTATCCAAACCCGAAGCCAAACCAGCAATACGACCCATTACAGTATGATCACCACAACTGATGACAACACCCTTGGCAGTACCCTCGACGGCGTTGGTAGAAAAGAAAGCCAAGTTCTTAGTTTCCAATGGATTTTCGTGTGTGAATTCAGGTCCACGTGACTGTGGCTCAGATTCACCAGTCAACGATGAGTTGTCCACTTTGAAGGTGCGCGCCTCAATGATACGTATATCAG
This sequence comes from Bactrocera oleae, assembly GCF_042242935.1. NCBI lineage: Eukaryota > Metazoa > Arthropoda > Insecta > Diptera > Tephritidae > Bactrocera > Bactrocera oleae. Next base: position 74,411,173 of record NC_091536.1, read on the forward strand.
CAGGTATACGATCACCGAACTTCACTTCAACCACATCACCCAACACCAAGTCTTCAGCGCGTAAGGTAAGCTTCTCACCTTCACGAATAACAGTAGCGAATTGGGGCACCATGTTTTTGAACGATTCCATGATCTTTGAACTTTTCGATTCCTGCACGCAACGTAAAAATGTTTAGTAAAATATTTGATAAAGTTATGCATTTGTATTAGCCAGTATTACCCACCTGATAGTATGAGAAAATACCGGTAACTATGACTACAGCCGAAAGTACGATACCCAGATATAAGTTATCGTCTGAGGGCTCTTCGCTTGTACTGGCCAGAATGGAGTAGGCAACGAAGCAAAGTATAGCACCGATCCACAGCAACATGGCGAAACCGCCGAACAAATTCTTACAGAATTTCACCCATTCGGGTGTTTGTTTAGGTGGTGTAAGCGCATTGGGGCCATCTCGTTCAAGATTCTCCTTGGCTTTGGCATGACTCAGACCCTGTCATTAATACAAATAATATTTAATAATGAATATCTATAGGTAGCGTGTTTATAAGTCGTTACTTACATTCTCTGGATGCGTCTGAAAGCGTTGGTACAGTTCTTCAGGAGTGACTTTATGAAAATCGATATCTAACTCCTGTTTGAGATCCTCAAGATTCTCCTTTTTAGCCGGTTTTGGTGGCATCCTGCGTTTAGACTGCGTATGGGAAAAGAGATCAATGAATTAAAATGTTAATAAATGTATGAGAATGCATGAATTAAGAAAGCGTTTTTGAAATACATACAGCGACTTCAAAAACGCTCTTTATTTGCCAACACCGTTAGATTGCGATGTAGAAAATGCCCAAGAAAAATTTAAAGTTTTTTTTCTAACTTCATGTCATTTAGTTTGTTAATTACTTCTTAACATAGCACCAAATTTTTGTGTGTATTTGTATATTTGCCCTTCGTCGAGCACTTTATAGGCAACGTACACCAAGTATACATATGCATCATATCAAATTGGATTAGTAGTTAAGGTTTCTTAAGCAGATATTTAATGTCGCCGCTGCTAATCAGCATTTTTGTTAAAAAATAGGCAGCGTTGCTTGTCTGATAAATAGATTTTCGTTTGTCAACGGTAAATCATTACCCAAAGGCAATATTAGGTACTGTTAATTACATGTCGAGATAATAGCGGATTAACTACTATTTAAATATACGCGTATACTAGATGTATGTAAATAGAAATTTAGGGAAAGCAATTATTTAATATTTCAGAAAGCTACTCCACCTTACTTACCGCACATACACATGCATCTGTACAAACAACATTTAATTAACAAAGTAAAACCGCTTAAACATTGTTAGAACATTGATAAAGTGAGGTTAGGTGTATTAATTAGAAACAGTTATGTATGAATAGTGGAATAGAACCCATAAAAACTAGAATCCATAGAAACTAATAGTAAAAATATCAAAACTTTTTGAAGAAAATAACGTATTATTATAGTTGTATATTGTTAAAAAAAAAATAAATAAAAATAAAACACAAAAATAGCAATAAACATATAACAATTTTTCATTTGAACATAAACTATGTGTATATAATTATTTTTATTTGAATTGCAAAAAAAAGTATTCTAAAAAAATTATAACTAATAAAGTTACATTTAAAACAATGTATACATATATTAAAATATGGTAAATAACTGGACAAGGCTAGGAAAGAAATTATTACAGCATTTATTAAACAACAAAAAAAATTAAAATTAACGAGATTAAAAAATAAACACAAGAAACAAAATGTTAATAATTCCCATATTGAACATTCAAATTTTTAACACATTGAATTTTATAATAATATATACATTTTAGCCTTAAATTTTATATAAAATAAAGCTCATACTATTTTTAATCAACCATCAAAATTAATTAAAACTTAGGTTTTCATAGTATCTTTTCGGCGCAATTAATAATAAAATTTACTAAATATATTTCTAAGAACCACAGTTCCTTGAGAGGTATTGCTAGAATTTAATCAGTTTCTGGCTTAAAAGTACAAGCATTCGAAACAAAACAAAATTTACCTAATAATAATTATTATTCTAAAAGTTGATTATGTGGTACGGAGCTAAATATAATACAAAAAACAAATATTTATTTTAATTCTAATTATTTCCCAAAATTTTTCTTCTTCTACTTTTTATAATTGTCTTTTTACCACCATGCTTAAAAACAATTTTTGGCTGCTGTTTTTATTACTTATGACCTCGGAAGTGCACACGTCAGTCAATCAGGCAACAGCCAGCCGGTCGTTCAATACAGCAATAATGATGCTCAACGCCTACATGTACGCTCGCTGCCTTTGACTGTGTCGCAGACTGACATGAAACTTTGCATATAAACTCTCAGACGAGACGAGACGCAATACCATAATTATTTTTAGACTTAGTGCAATAAAAATAATTGAATGAAAACAGAAAATACTGCAGTAAAAATAATGAGTTATTCAGAGACATTTTTTTTATATAACTGTGCAATTAACAAATTTTGATGTATTTTACACACAATATTTTGTTGGTTAGTCAGTGTTATTTGCAAAATAAACTCTAAATAAAGGTTCATATATTTATTTGTTACTTTTCCAACACGCTTTATGTAACTTATATGCGCTAAACAGCAGCAAACAATTGTTGCCTACATTTTAGCGACCGTAATGTGTTTAAGTAGAGTTCTAGCTACTTTGACTTTAATTCTCTTAAAACATAGATCTTTTTTTGCAAATATTTTTAAAATTTTTTTGGCGTAGTTGCCGTTTTAAATGAAATTATATATACACATTTATATTCACAAATTCTTTAAGTACTGATTTCGATACTGTGTTTTTTAATATTATATTAAAAATTTGCCAAAAATTATGCAAATAATGAACAAGTAAAAGAAAAATGTCTAATAATACATTATTAATAGGTAATATAGTTCTATATATTGTACAAGTATATATGCAATTAAAAGACAAAATAAAAGCCAAGAAAGAAAACGAAAACGTTTCAAAGAAATCGTAAGCAAAAACTGTCTGCAAGAATTAATAATATTTAAAAATAAAACATTCAAATATATAATAAACAATTTTAAGTGGGTACGAGAGCATGTAAATACATAAAATGTATTAGAAATAAGCTGAGCTGGCAACCACATAGATAATAAAATAAAAAATCTAAGATGTGGCAGAAGTGTATACTTTTATATAAAATCTTTTATTGTAATTATTTTTTATAGTGTTATAACTCAAGACTTAAAATAAGTAAATTATTTAATATTACAAAATTTTGAAAAATATTTTAGGACACAATTTTATTATATTATATATTTGAACAGTTTCAATATTTTCTGTATTTTGAAGCTTATTTCTATATATTTCCAACAACCATATGTATATTTATTGGTTGTACCGCTTGACAGCTTATAGATATGCTTCCTATTTACCAAGTAAACCATATATTTTTATGTCTAATTATGTTAGTTTGAGTAAATAAATTGATTTTTTTAAATGAAAAAAGATAATGAATACCGTGAACTTGATATTTATGCTACATTTTACATATGTACCTATGTAGGTAGGTAAGTAAGTATATAAGTCTGCATGTGGCGTATTTATTAGCGGAAACAAATATGAGTGTGTGCGTTTATATATATGTATGACGTTTTTGTTATAATAAATATGACAAGTGTACAGTTTTTTCTTGTGTATTTATGTATATATTTACCTTTAAGTGGCCATCGGCTGTACGATTGTCGTCATCGGTTGGTATAACCGTGGCGATACGATAAGAGTCCGCTCTCCCATGCTATAGAATCGGATCAACAATTGAGCGTTTAACAAATACAATTATGGACAACAATAACGGGAACACATTTAGCGTTGGATTGAACGAGCACAATAACGGAACAATGTAAAAATACGCAATAGAACGTAACGTAAAGCAGGCATGATACGAGATGATGAAAGGGGAAAATAAGAGAAAAATTGAGAAATAAAATTGTAAAAAATGTGATGAAAACTAATTTTAACGGCAGCGATAAACGCATATGATATGTACTAAATTAAATATATGTAATATGTATTTATGTATATATGGACAGTCGGAATAAATTATCATGCAATAGCATTAAATTTTATTATTATATAATATAGTAGAATAATAATTTATAAAAATCTAATTTTAAATATATGCACATATGTATAAACTTAAGTTGGAAAAGGTAGTAACGTATGTAAATGCCATAATAAGTAGAAAATAGTTGAAGCGCCTAAATGTATGCCACAAAAATCAATACAAATATTTTATGCTCTTTTTCTAACGCAACAAACTACTGAAGGCGTACGCCTAAACAATCGCTTAAATATATTTACCAACGAACTAGGTCAACCTAGTTTTAGCCCTTACTCTTTTAGCTAAGTACTAAGTAAACGCCTAAAAGCACACCTCACTAGCATTTCATATATATACTATATACCAATACTAGCTATAATTCAGTAGAACTTTTGAGTAAATCTAAAGTCCACAATCAATAACACTGGAAAATGTCTATCAAGTACATATATACATATATATATAAATGTATAAATGAATATAGCGTCAATTTACACTGGAATTGTGCCATTGGAATGGGTCTTGGCCAAACATACAGAACCTATTTTAGAATCGCGTGTCTGTTACTAAGCAATTTAGGGCAACATTTGGCTGACTAACACCTATATAGTATGTTAGCGTGTTGTTATAGACCTATTTATAGGTAAATTATATAAAAATAAAACAAACATATATTTGAAATTGCGAAATTACATGCACTTGACGACGGAGATGGCTGCCAGAACAATTCTCAACATATAGATTTTTGCTTCTTCTTATTTTCATTGACTATTGAGTTAAATAATATATTCATATCTGATTATTTGGTTTTCTTTCGAGAATCAATATGGCACATAAATTTTTTCACAATATAAACAAATAAATCACTGAAGTAATATGCCCATATGAGTGCGCTTTGTACGAATAATAAATGAAATTTTGTAGAGGAATTATTGATAAAATGTCTGAAACTTTTTTATAAAATTTTGCGAATACACAAAAACCGTTGACTATGCGGTGAATAAATTCATGAAATTTAAGATAAAAAGATATTTCAGAGGAGTATTTATTGCAACTATTTGTAGTGTTTACATATAAATAGTAGTGCTGTCATTTCTATGCGATCAAATGTAGGCCACAGTTTACAGCTTCTGATTTCATATTATAGAAAATTGATAAGCACCGATTCTTAAAACGATCGTTTTCAGCAATATTGATATCTACGTGTTATTTCATTAGGTCCTATAAATTATATAAATTGAATTAATCGTACTTGCATTGAATAATTTGATACTTGTATATTGACGGAGTTGCTTAACGAATATCGTACGGAAGCGCAAACATTTTTCACAGAACTTCAATGCATTTTACATTTGGAAACTACGAAGTACGTTTGGTGATTAATTTTCAATTAATAGCGAAAGTCAGCAAACAAAAAATTTGTTTTATTTAAACGTATGATTATGTAATTAAAAGTAAATTACGAGAAATATAAGTGTAAATAAAGTACAACAAAACAATAAAAATTAATCGAAACTAGTTCAAACAGCTATCATAAATAAAATAAGATAGAACAACAGCATAAAGTGTTACAACACTGATTCAAAAATTCAGGCAAGCAAATAAAACAATATTGTGTAAACAATAACAACAACAACATCAACAATTTTAAGAATTTTTATTCATTTTCTCAAATAATATTATTTTCATAAGCAGAAATTGCCGTGAAATCTCTGCGAAATCAACAATTTAAAGTTTCCAATAACTGAATTTTAATAAAATTACGCACGTGAGTATTTAATTTATAATTTATACTCGTACGAGTAAAAAGCGTACGAAAATTATTCGAATATAATAATAATTTCGAATAGATTTTCAACGATAAATTGTTTCAATTAGTTTCAAAAATATTGAAATTATAGCACTCTGGCGGTGCTTCGTTAAATAAATTGTCTGCATATGTATGTATGTGTAAGTATACAAACATACAATATATGCATTATATATATATATATATTATATATATAGGAAATATATATATTATATATATAGGAAATGAGCAGGTGTAAACGAAAAATTGGCAAACTCTTGTATTTTTACTATTTTAATTTCTTTTTTTTTTGTACATTGCAATTTTCAAAACAAAACAAAAATATACTTCTTTTGATTTTTAAAAATAAAGCGAATAAAATGAGAATATTTTTTTCACATATAAAAATATTGATCATTACTTCGAATGTGAGAAGAAAATTGAGATTTTTTTGTGTCGGGAGAAAAAATGCTGATTTCAGCAGAATTGGTAAAAAGGTAATTTTTCTAAGAAATGTTTTGCGTGCAGATGATTTAGCAAGTAATTCCTTAATATTTATTTTTGACTACTCTGCATCTATAAAGTGCTCAACTTTTGCGACTTTTTCTTAAAAGCAAAAAATATTTAGTTTGGCATTTACATTTGCCCTCTTCAAATAATCACGTATTTTATTGCAACTGTCACTTGGCATTTAAAATGTTTGTCAATCACATAGAAAAATACAGTGAAATAATGCCGAGAATTATTTTTATTTTGGTTTTATCGCTTGTTTATTTTTCTTTATTTTTTTATTATTATTTTTTTGTTATTATTTTTTATATTTTTTTTTATTATTTTTTATTTTTAATTGTATTATTTTTTTTTTGGTTTTTTTATATTTTTTTTATTCTTTTTTATTTTTATTTGTATTATCTTTTGTTTATTTTTATTATTTATTTTAGTTAATATTTTTATTTATTTTTTGAGTTTGTTGTTGTCAACATTTTTTCTTACGCACTTTTTATTTGCTTGTTGTTGTTGGCTGATTTTCACTTTTCGTGTCTTTTTCGTCGTCTATTTGTTATTTTATTTGGCGCGATAAACACCGGTCGCGCGTTCACACCAAAAAGTTCAAACACCTCACCGAAAATTGGCAATGCGTTGTCGTTTCGGTTTCTTGATTTCGTTTGGTCTTGACTTCTTTGTTGTGCGTTTTGTTATTTTTGTTTTGCGTCTAAAATATACTATATTCGTTGTCGTTTTTATTTTGGCTTAAGGCTTAGCCGGTATAAAATACACGAGTTGTTGCACGTCGAAGCGTTGTACGCTTATAAAAAACGTTCGCAAGCCACACGATACTTGTATATATGGATTTTGTTTATGGCCTATTTTAGAGCACCTACTTGCAGTGTTGCAATTGGAGTAAAATAATTAACGGATTTTGAGTGCAAGATTTATTCGTTTCCCAATAATAAATGAGTACAGTAGAATTAGTGCAAAAGAGAGAAAGAGAGAAATTTACGTGTAAATTAAAAGTAAAATCATTAATTACTTAATTAAATTAGGCTAACTTAATAAGAAATAGAGAAGGGACTTATTGATTAAATATGTTCAATAATTTTTTTCTAATAAACCCGTCCTGTTGTTATTTACAATCAACTGTGTAAATAATCTACCATCAAATACCGGATATCGATTCAAGATATTTCAGGATTTGAAATTGGCTACTATAACGGTAAAATCCGAGTACTAGGCTAGATGATTTTAAAGATCAGTCCAAATGATGAGAAATATGATATCAGGACTCTCATTGTCTGGTCATAGATTTTGTTAGAAAGGGAGCCAATTCTGACAATTTTTGATTTCTTTTAAGCAGCCTGGTTATGCATTTACAAAGCAGAAATCTGCATATTTCACATTCCCTCATCTTAATAAAAACTAAACTTAATCAACTGATCGAAAGTAGATTGTTAGTGAGTGTTAGTTGAAAATTCAGTCTTCAAGAGATTTCTTCGGTTTACGAAACAAAACAGATTGGAATAATTAAATAAAGATAAAAGCAGTTATACCAGATTAATGAGGTATTTATATACTCGCTTCTATTGCATTATTCATACATACATATATCTATTGCTGCTTCCTATGACCACGCCAAATAATCAGTATTACATTCTTATTGTTCTCGAAGAGTGACGAATCGAACAAACAACTGGTATAAATGAAATATATTTGCAACTAGATGTATAATGCCGAAGTAATCTGATACTCTTTTAATTGAAATTCACCATAACTTTTTTATTACTTTCATATGTGAATTTATTGTCCGAAGTGCAGAGCTCAAGCCGACTAAGCAGAGAAGTGGTTCATAAAGGGATTTTTTAAAGACTTTGTTAGGCAGGGAATTTGAATTATTTTTCAGCTAACCAAATATATACTTATTAATAAAATATATGTAGTTTTAATAAAATATAAATACTTATTACAATTCTAATACAATCAATTTTTTACTATTATAAGAAAATTTATAAATTTTATATTTCAATTGTTAACATGTGTTTTACAAATTTATATTTTTGTAAAATTTCTCTTCACTTTTTAAGCAGTTAGAGTTTCAGAGAACGGAATTTTTAATTATTTGACTTCTCAAAAACATCATTTGTTTGTTTTAATCATCCAATTTGAAAAAAAACACGATTCCCTTAAAATATACCAACAAATTTCGAAAAACCCTGAAATATGCAAATGAACGGTAACAAAAAGGCTTTGAGAAAATTAAAATTTCGTTGCTTCATAAAAAATAATTCACTGTTTTGATATAAAAAGATCCGTGGGCTAATCAAAATGCCGTCATGCGGCCAGCGTTCAATGCCAACACTGAGTTAAACGATTACTTGTGTGCACCTATTAAATTAACTTGTGACCAAACAGAACAGACAAAGAAAAAACTGCAAACTGTCACTAATGTGCTCTAGTGATAATAAAATGGGCAACAACAATGTGTTGAATAGCAATAATAGAGGCACACACACGCTTATTGGTGATATGCGTATGCAAGTTGGAAACAAATTTTCAAATTTACAAATATCTGAAGCAATAAGCACGTTTTTTAGAAAAACTTTACTGGAGCACACGTTCAGTGTACTGAGTGCTTACTTAAACGGTTCTGATTTGTTTTTTGAAGAGTCTTTTTATTTAGTAATTGAATAAAAAATAATATACATTTATAAATTTAATGTAATTTAAAAAGCGGCGATTAATTTTGAAAAATTTGGATTACATTGATCACAGTTGATCTCCAGTAGGATCTTCGAAAAAAAGATGTCTGGCGGTGAGGAAATTGTTTCTACTTAAAATTATCTTGAAACCATAAACCAAAAAAAAATATTATTACTATAGACGAATACAGGTAGGAAGGAGATCCGAAGGACTGATCAAAGTTTTGAGTTTGACAAAAATAATGGCTCCCCAAAAAAATCGTTTTATTTTAAAAATTTACACTTAACAGTGGCTTAAAAATTTTACAAAGTGTAAATTGTATTTCATTGGTAGATTTTCACGCCAACACGAACCAGACAGACCACCACGGACGGTGCACCCATTAGTGCACTCAACATGGTGACATAATAAACGGCATAAGGTTCTAGTATTTTAAAAATGTTTATTTTTTCTTTATTGACAATAGAAATTATTGTGAAAAGCGATGCGCTGCATATAAGTGGTGTATATAAAATAATAAACTATGGAAAATATTGAACTTGAATATCAATTTACGTCAGTAAATACACACACACACACGTACTGACATAATGTGGTTTTATACCGTTAAATATACATATATATATGCGCCAACCGCAAAGAATGATTTAAGAATCACGATAAAAGTTTAGCTTTGCAAACTGTCAATTGCTTTAGATTGCAGTGAAAAAAAATTACAAAATTTACGAATATTTTCAAATGCTCATAAAGTTAAAAAATTTCGTTAATTTCGCGCTCAAATCACGTTGCACTAATTGGTTGCCTTTGAAAGCTTTTTTGTATTGTGCTGCCGCACCCCTTTTCCGTTTTTTTTTTTCAAATTACAATGGAACTAAAGAACAATAAGTAAGGTTAAAACAACAACAATGACAAGAATAAGCAGCTGTTTGATTTGCTTTCCAGTGGCATCCAACTTTTGTAGGCAGCAATCACGTTTTCAGCATGTGCAAAATACACAGACACACACAAACACATAATACATAAATAAGCTTATTCACATGTATGTACTGATGTACATATAAACACACTTACAGTGTGTTTAATTTATTAATTCAATGATTTTGGGAAAAGAATAGGGGTTCGAGTGCGCTATAGGCAGCCTTGAACGGACTTGTAGCTTCCTCTTACGAAGGTAGTCACTAAATGCTCTCGCTTTAAGAGAGCTTTTACATATATATTTAGTGAGTTTGACAGGTTTTTGCTAAAGACTCAAATGTTCTCTTTAGTAACTTCTTTAGGTACTACTGCAACAAAAGGGTGTTGCGCAACAAAATTTCGTCACGCTCGCAGTTTATAAAGCGCAACGATAGATAAAGCTGAGTTGTTTTATACAATTTTTAGAGTTAATACTTGAGGTTTTAAAAGAAATTTTTTACAGAGTATAATATGGGTATAAAACTGAAGAGATCTTAAATGCTTACAGTTTTACAAACAAGACAAACAATTTATTAAAAGATGTTTATACAATTATGTTTAATAGTTGAAGATATTGTGCATAGGCCGCCAGTAGTTACAGTTCTTTTTGAACGGGTTGGCCACCACACATTCAGACAAAAAAATCAATAATACGATATTTGTATCAAACGAATATTATATAGAATAAATATCAGCGTAGGTTGTTTGAAATAGCTGTAGACATTAAACTTATTTTTTAATTTAATTTTATATTCACTTAAATTTTACCTAATTTGATAAATTTAAGATCGCTCAAAGAAAAGAAAAATGCTTATTCAAATCTTTTCATCATTCTTTTAAAAAAAAAATTGTTTGTATGTTATGTTTTTTTTTTTAATTTATATTTTGTTTTTGTAATTTATAAGTAATTTATATGGTAAATACGTATTTATATTACATGTAAAATAAATTTTTTGTATATATTATTTACTTTTTATAATTTATAAATAGTTGAAATATTTCTTATATTTATCATTAATATTATACACAATTTTTATTACTCTTTGGTTCATATTAGTTTATTAATAACTTTCATAATATGTTTATATATTTTTTGTTGTAATTTTCTTATCTCCTTATTTTTTGATTTGCACAACTTCATATGAGTTATTTTAATTTACATATGTACGTATTGACAATATATGTAACATATGTATGTAAATATGCATTCAATTCATAACGTCAATGCAAATTTAGTACCTGTCCATTAAATTGTGCATAAATTTGTGATTGCTCAACGCTCTATACTAATAGAACTGCATGGCTACACATTGTGAAATGAAATTGAAATAAATTTGCAGCCAAACGATGGTGCGGCAAACAATATATTACATACACGAAGATATCTATAAATATAGCAAAACAACCCGAATGTTGTGCGAAAACGCTTGTGACTGAAGATCAATGGCGACAAACGTAACGAATAAATAGTGACGCCAAAGTCAGAAATATAAAAATATATTTCACATATAACAAAAACAACAAAATTTGAATGTGACGTACATAAATGGATTATTAAAAAGGTAGTACACAGCTAAAAACATACATATTTCACTTTATGTAACCGAAGGAGAAGGAGAATTCTGAATGTTATTGCTTAAAATCAAAACAAACAAGCGTAGCAGTTTCAATTTCGTCACAAAACAGAACGTGATTTCATGTTGTTCTACGCATACCCAAACGTGCAAAAATAAGTACAAAAACAAAAAACAAAGCCAAAATAACAAGCACGTCAAAATTTGCACAAAAGTTAAATGTAGCGAAAAATAAAGTACAACAAAAAGAAGTACGCAAAAATTGGTCAAAGTACTCGTACCATAATTCGTTTCTCGACCGTTGCCCAGGCCGCAACGTCATATTCGTGCGACTTTATTTAATATGTTCTTTTTTTCTTTGCTCTTCATCACCTTTGTTGACTAAAATATACATTTTGTTTGTAAACAATCGCCGAAAAACAAACGTACCGCGTACAATTGTACTAAAACGAAGCGATGTGCTATTATAAAAATAGATTTTGTACGCAAAGTCTGCAAATACCACCAAAAAAACAAAAACAGCGCCTATAACAGACTACATGCGTCATCAGAAACGAGAAAACCCTACGACAGCATGGATAAAAAGTAAAAGAATCAAGAAGCATAGAAATTAATTCAATAAATAAACTTATCAAGCAGTAACCGATAAAAAGCGAACTTGTGCTTCGAAAACTGCAACCGGTTCGAACCGGTACGAAACCAAAGCATGCGTGTGCCAAACGTCTAGCGAACGTGCCTGCGTAGCTCAAAATAGCTCTGAAAAAATGTACGAAATGCAGCGATCAAAACAAAACGAAATCAATAACCAGTAATAATCTAAGCACAGAGCTTTAGGCGTTCGGCACAACTCTAAACGCCGCTGTTGCTATCTACCAAACACACATGCCATGTTCGCAACTAAATACTATACGTTTTATAGAATGAATCGCAGGGAGTACAAGTGAATTATCTAAATGTGAAATACTACGAACACTTGGCTCGTAAATAGTAACCGCTTTGAAAAACCGGATTTTTTCGGTTTACTGTGAGAAAAAGCACGCGCCGACATCAGCCGTTCAGATTCAGCGCTGCTCTCGCGCTATTTCTTTAAAACAATCCAGTGTTTATGTATGTCTGTGTCCAAGACATTAAAAATTATCTAAATAAATATTGTAACTGCAAATATATTCTAATTATTAAAGGGTTTTTTCGCCGGCAGCGCATTAATTTGCATAGTAATTGGTGCTGTTTGTATTAGTAGTATTGCAGTGATGTTATGATCTACAGGTAATCGTTGGTGTTTAAAGCGAAGAATCTTAATGAGAAATCACTTAGAAAAAACACAATTAAAAAATAAAATTAATTAATTCAGATGTAAGTAGATATAGATAAACAAGTCCTATGAGTGGATTAACAGGTTTTCGAATAGACGCACTAAGCAACTCACGGACTATAAAATTGAAGTACAATAAAAATATATGGCGGATATTTATGTATATTTGCGTAATGTTATATTTTAAAGTATTGGGAAGTACCAAAATTCTAAGACATTTATGCCGAAACACAAAACTATTGACGTCTTTGTTCACTTAGACTTCATTACCTTTATTATATAACTATAAATTAAAAAACAAAAATTTTTAGAAAGTGAAATAGGTAATCGAAATATTATGCGACGTAGTTAAGCAATAAATTAATAATTGACGATACAAGTGAGATAAATTTCACTCCTTCCACTAGTGGTAAACCACTCAATAACTGAGTGGCTCTCCTACTAATATTAGCAGCCACTAAAATTATTTACGAGCCTTCGTTATGCAACCACATCAAATACTTTGAGTTAACACACACATTTTTTTCAAAATATATATAATATATACTCTCGAGGGTAAATAAATTAGCAACCAATAGAGAACCTCGTAATTTAAGAACAAAGTTTTAGAATTTCAAATTTCAAGGAGCGATGGCTATAAAAGTAAAAAATTGTTAGGGAAATGGAGTTTAAAAAATATAATAAATATTATATAAATAATTAGACAAATTATCTAATGTGAAACTGATAAATCGTAATATGTTAGAAATTATGGTTAAGTATATAAGTAGATCTGCCAATTATTCAATTGCAGCTTTATAAAGTACAATTTAACTTTTCTCTTTTGTAGCTAAATTCTTAAGTCCTTTTATATGGTCGGCTGTAAAGTAATAAATGACTTGTGTCTACAACACATAATAAACAAATTCAAAGTGATAAAAAGAAAATGGTATGACTGACTGTTATTAAAATATTGTACAGCAATTGCGGAGTAGTAAATATATATATTCCAAAATTCCAAAAATAGGGTGTGCGAGGAGTTGCAATGAAATTTTGCTTAATGTAAAAGCACTTCAAGCAAAAAAATAGATTAAAGTATTAACAGATAAGTATGTATGTTCTGGAAACTTATTAGAGAAAAACACTATTTCCATGTTAACAGTGAAAATTTAAAACTAAAATGTAGCAATTTGAACAATTTTACTTTTTAATATTTAACAAATTTTTTGATTATCAAGATTGTTTTTTTTTGTTTTTTGTAAATTTATTTTATTGTACAAATAATTTTTTGTTTAGTTAGTTAATATTTTTTCCGTTTTTATTTTATATATCTCATTTTTTTTAATATTATATTATTTTGACTTGTTCTAATATTATTTTATTTTTGCTCGTAGTATTATTTTAATTATTTTTCTTTTAATAGTTTTAATTCAAAATTAGTAACATTTTTATTATTTTAATTTTTACTTAAATGTTTTAATTTTTCATAATTCTTGTAAAAGTTTTTAACATTGTTTAATATAATAAATATTCTAGAAAAGTTTTATATTAATTTTGTTTACTTTAGTTTGTTTAGTCAATATTTTTCTTTTCCATTTTACGTTGTTATTTTTTTGTTTTATAATTAATATACTATTTATTATTATTATTATTTATATATTTTCAAAAATATGTATGTATATATTTTTTTTCACCAATATTGAAGAAAGATAATTTTTAAAGAACATATTTAGATTTGTAAATCTCAAAATATCTAATCTGGTACTTAGTACTTAGTTTGGAGAATGAAATATCTCATATAGGTATCGGACGTTTGGACCTTAACCGAGACCTCAGCGAATTCCCTATACTAGAAAATTGGAGGTTATATACTCATATTTTGTTAAATATAAATAAGAATTATAAAATTGTTTCATGCGAAATTTAAAATACGTACTCTTATTGAAAAACCCCATTGTTACTTATTATTTAATTTTTATAAATTCCTACCCGGTAAGGGTACTAAAGTGCATTATATTTCACTAGAAAGTTTTTTTTCATTTGGACCTTCCTAACGCGAACCTGTCGTGGTCATCTCTAATACTATCATTTTTATACTTTCATTTCTATTTCATTGTTTCTGCGCGCTTAACAACACAAAGCAACGGTATACGGGCTCCCATAAACAAGTGTATACTACAAGTATATTTCATAAGCGTAAATATTTACATGACCAACTGATAATAAATAATGAAAATATTATACTTTTGCAACACAATACAACGGACGGCGAATATTATAAATACAAAAGTGTGCATATTCATATGAAAGTATGTATGAGTAAAATAAAAGTATGCACTGAACGAATAATGTTTATGCAATTGTAAAAATAAAATAAAGTAATCAAAAGCAGAAGCTTCTTTTCACGTTTACCCACCTGATCGTCACTCATCTTGCGGTTGATCGGTTAGTGTTAAAAAATATTTAAGGTGAAAAAGCTATAAATATCAAACCGGTGAAGTCGTCGATAGTGAAGAAAATGAAAAAAAAAGTTAAAAATTTAATGGATACTTCTTAATACACCGTTGATGTATTCTTTAGAAGGCGAGTGGCGCAAGTATAACGACTTTTACATATATGTATATATTTGTGTGTATTGCGGTGAAAAGCGGGTCAAGCGGATTATGCAATCGCAGGCATGCAAATTTCTACACACACACATGAGTACTTGTGTATGTATGCGTACTTGCAAAATGAACTCCGCAACGTGTTAAACATGCTTCGGTTAACATAATTTTTAAGTTTTGCAAGGACTCGTTGCTACAAAATCGAAATTTCGCATGTGCTTGTGTAAGTTAGACGTAACCACTACATACATACTATATATTATATTACTGGAAGTGAGTTGTAGTTTGTTTCAGAAATTCCAAAATTGGAAAACTAGAAGTTGACTATGATTATTGGAAATGCGAAAAGTGCCAGCATTTCACAGAGAGTGGTCACTCCTGCGCTGCTGCAAAGAAATTCGCTCTCTGCTAAATTTTGGCTTTTGCGAAGAGTAGCTTAAAAAGCAGCGAAAGCTTTTGAAGCCAGCAAAAGCAAATATTTTTGAGAAATTTCAATTGATAGAGCTCGGCATATCGAAAAAATTTAATTTATTTTAAGAAAATGTTTATATTTTAAAAGCAGGTGAAAGCTTTCGAAGCCAACGAAATCAACTATTTTTTAGGAAAATTAATTGAAGGAGCTCGGCATATCGATCATTCTCGATTTTCTTTTAATAAAAAAAAATTTTTGTTTTGAAAATTAAAGAAACAGTATTTTGAAATTTTCTATCGTGAAATATTTCAAAAAAATAGAATAAATGAATCTTTATAGATTTTCAATATTCCAAAGCGGTTTAATTGCTTAATAAAGCAGAAACTTTGTATATAACTTTCTTGTCATTTGCAGTTAGCAACTGCAATGAAGTTATTTTTCGTGATAAGGCTGGAAAATTTGCTTCACACAGAGAGAATGAGACTCATTTTCGCTATTACATAAATTTTAACTGACCTCCATTGATATCTAATATCTATCAATAAACCTTTACTATTGTACATTTCTGCTATTTTTGAAGTTTTCGACAAACATAAATTATTATGAATCACAATTTTACCTCCAGATAAGCGCATACAATGATTGATTATATTGCAGACAATGATAAGCAGCATAAGTGCGGAAGTAAAGGCAACAAATCCAACGATAACAGAAATTGCTTTGCAAAAATAAATACTTTTCATGAAGAGAAAACCTGAAAACAATATAATTTTTCTTTTTCAAGCTTAGCCAAATCAAATAATTTGAACATTTTTTGGGTGGCCGCTAATTTCTTAGTATAGAGCACTAAGCTAAAAGGTTTTGGCTGTGAAAAATCGAAACTGTTGTGCAACTCATCTGGTGACGAGCGAGCGCGCCCTCTTGTACGCCCAACTCGGCGCAAGGCGACCCACACGACGTATGAGTAACATCATAATCGTCGCTGTCGTCGTTTCCTTTGGCGGCGCTTTGGAGTGCGCGACGACTATGCCCTCCTACGTATACACATAAATGGTACAATTGTGCTTTGCCCTTCTTTACCAAGTTTCTTCCTATAACAAACACACACACACATATACACATTTGTGTAAAGTATGGAATATATCGCCAAGAATGCGCCAGCGCCTCAACAGTTCGCATTTATACATATTTATCTATGTATGTAGTTCGTCGGTTCGTTCATAGCACGCTTTTCTTACACCACTATATATACTTGTATGTAGGTACGTTCTGCTTGCGCACTTTTTCGATCGATTGAATTTTTCTTAAACCGTTAACTGCACACTTTTCGCTCAATCAATATATTTATTTATTCAGTTTTTAACGAGTCAGCATTTTTCGTAGTGAAAAATATTATTATTTTTAAATAAATTTGTTTCTTTTTTCATTTTTAGCTCTGTTCTTAGGCACACAAATACACACACACACACTTCACGAAGCAGCACGCACACACATATGCGAGTTTTCATGCGTAATGTGTGTCGAGTTTATGGGCAAGTTGTGTTGAGAAAAATCGATTTCGAACAAGGACATTTTCTACAGCACTTCAGCGTCACCGCTGCTGCGCCTTTGCCGCCGCTTGTGCCTTTGCCAACGTCTGCGTCACAAGCCAAGTCTTTCGTTGAGCCCCAAATGGTGCTACACAGAATTCCACTTAGTGAAAAAATTTGCAGAACCTTTGGGACCCCAGTGGTGTGGCCGTTGTTTTTTTTTTTTTTGTTTTTTGGGTGGGCATATGCAGAGGCACGGTGTGGCACAATTTTCTATATGCTATATGATGATTTTATGATTGGGTACCTGACTGCTGCGGCAGCTACTCGGGGTGGTATTACACAATAATTTTTCCTGTTTCTATTCGATGTTATAGTTGATTTTTTCCGGGGGTTACTAAGTAGCCCCTAACGCGTTTTGGAATTCTCCCTTGCTTGGACGTATATGTAATTAAACGTTTAATTTGCACTTTATACTCTTGTTAATTGATTTTCTTCTTCCGAATACTATCGTTGAATTGTTTCCGCCTAAGCGTAGCGGTTTTTACTTGATTTTACTTCAAAAACTTGTCAATATCCTTACTATATGTACATATATATAACTTTTTCCAACTATTTTGCACCACCACACAGTATATAATATTTCTATTCTTTTGCTCTGCACTTAAGTGTTGTGTAAGAAGCCCGCGAGACGAGTAGAGAATCTCTGCCTAGACCGACCTTCCTAGTTCGGTATCAGCGCTCGACTGAAAATTTTCAACGCGTACAGAGCGATTAAGCTTTCACTGCCATCCAACGGCCAAGCAAACACATTCACCGCCGACCGCCGCTCGCATCGTGATCGGCCGACGGGCAGCCAGCCTGCGCTCTGCCTTTTCATTCACATTCCAACACACTCATCACATGTTGTTGCTGTTGCCATGGCTGTATGTTGCCGAAAGCTAATCGACCGCCTTGTTGTTGAGTTCCGGCAGTGACAGCCGCGCAGCAGCAAGAGAGTCCGAGCGCGCGCGCTCACTCGACAAATTCAACAACAATAAGAACAATTATATGCAGTAATAAAAGCAAGCAAATGTAATAAAATGCTGATAATGGCGGGTGGGAGGAAATCAATGAGATACTATAGAAAGGTATTGTATGGGACGAACGCAAAATGCACGGAAAGTTTTCAATAATTTTGTTGGTTTCTGCCCGAATCCCTCAGATTTCTCTTCGTTTCAAGTATCTCAGAGCATAGTACTCGTTGTTACAGGGCGGAAAACGCCGAGTAGCAACAATTACACGCTGATATAAGCCTCGCTTGGAACGAAACGTTGAAAATGTACAGTGGTGTGATTTCAGGTTTTCACGTTGTTAAGTTCAAGTTATACAATTCGGTTAGATATTCTTGGATATTAATTTAGTTAAAAATATTTTTAGCATTTTTAAACTAGTTTACCGGAACAGGATATATTAAGTTTGCCGCGAAGTTGGTAACACACAGAAGGAAATGTTTTATTTAACAAGATATATTCACGAAATTTCTTGTATGGAAACCAGTTTTATTTGACGAGATATCTTCACAAAATTTGTCTTATACTATTACCCAAGGTCGCGCTAGAAACTTCGAACACTATAGCATATAGCTGCCATACAAACTCACCGATCAAAATCAGAAAAAATGTATAAAACATAATTGTATTGATCAGCATAATTATAGATATTTTCGTCGCAATACAGACCCCAGCAACTGACTTTTCCACCCACTGTAACTTTGCCAGAACATTTTTCGTGCTCACACAAATAATTAAGAACATTTCATACGACCACACTCCAAATCTCTTTGCCGCTGCCGCTCTCTGCATATTGTTGTTGGCTGCATATCTCATTTGTGCGCTGTCGTCATCAGCCGGAATTGCCGATGTGCGAGATTTTGCCGCGATTTGTTAGTTTAATCGCTTTGTTGGCGATACAAACCGCACACCGCACCAACACACACCGTCACTGTCGCCATCGCCACACGCGAGGAACTCTGATAAAACCAATTTCCAGCGCCAACAAATAATCAACACAAATGAAGTGACATTGTTGTTATTGCGGGCATGTAGAGTGGACGGGTCTGCTGCGGAGTGCGACGCCTGACGCCAAACGAGAGCGGCCGACACGGCGACAGAGCGACCGACCAGCCTACCGTGTGCACAAAGTAGAGCAAAGCAAGAAGTCACGATTCGAGAAATTGCACAAATCGGTTTGCAAGAAACGAAACGAAGCGCAGCAGCAACAACAACGGCAAAAACAAAGAAATCTCACATTTCATACAAAAATTGATTGAGGCACACGAACACATACATTCTCACAGTGGAACCAACAAAAGCTTGTTAAACACACAGATACAAGTGAGTGCGGGTGTGTGTGTCTGTGCTTGTCGAAATAAAATGTGTGGCACTGTGGCAAGTTGTACAAGCACCTGCCACTTGCCAGAGTGGGGCAAGCAGGCCAACTGGTGGGGCGGCATAATAACTCATACTGGTGCATACATCCATATGTATGTATGTGTATGCAAGCTATGCGGAATAATATGAATATGTATATTGACGGCGATGACTATGTAACGGTACTTACTAGCGCTGGAGGCGATGACGTGTTCCACAGGCTGTGCTGGCAAGGATTGCAAAATGCAATTGAAGTATATTATGTGTGCAATAACGGTATTTTCATCAAAAAATGTGGTTTGAAAGTCCTTCGTTGGAAATAGGATTGAAAAAGCTTAAGCTTGCGGTAAATATTTAAGGAAAAAAAATGGAAAAAGAAATAATTTTACATAAATATATTGTATAATTTGATAAACTGTATGCATAATCATTTTGCAACGGAATGCAGAGCTCGAACTCAAGCATTGGCAACCACCACCAATTATGCTGTGAGTTTGTGTAAGCATTGCGCATGCGCCTAAAAGGCCTTAGCAAAACCAGTTTTGAACACAGCCGCAAAGCTACAAAGTACAAATGTGTGGATACGTGTATTTGTGTGTGTGTAAGTGACGCATACCAGTTGAGCAAGTCAGATTAAGGGTTGAAAGCGCTTAGAATATGTAGCACATCACGACAAAGAGCGTAAAACAATAATAACAAACAAAATTAAATATTCATAAAAAATAAAGAACAATCTGGCAGCACTAAAATTGTATGCTTACGACTGGTATGGCAAAGCTTGTGCGGTAATATTAAAATCAAGTCAGATTAAGTGAAGGAATTTGGAGCTCTCTCTTCAAAGCAACCCTTAGTAGCCCCAAAGTATAAGGATGTCAAGCAACTTTATTGCTGAAGTGCGCATAGCTTCATATTATGCAACTAAAGTGACATATGCATGTATACTACACATGTATGAATGTACGAGTACGTATGTATGGGCTATTTGGTAGCTCAAGCCAAAAGCAGCGAGTAATTTGCGACAAAAAGCAACGTATATGCCAATAAGACGAATATAAAGAAAAAACAATATAGAATTTTTCTTTGTCGTATATGCCAATAAGACGAATATAAAGAAAAAACAATATAGAAAAATATAAAAAAAAGGCTGTGACGTCAAATATCTAAATATCGCTTGCCAGACACCATACAATCAATCAAATGTAAAAGGTTATAGATAGAGTCAAGATACAAATGATACACATGATTCCAAGTTT
The DNA here is from genome assembly GCF_042242935.1 of Bactrocera oleae. Classification (NCBI taxonomy): domain Eukaryota; kingdom Metazoa; phylum Arthropoda; class Insecta; order Diptera; family Tephritidae; genus Bactrocera; species Bactrocera oleae. Next base: position 74,432,318 of record NC_091536.1, read on the forward strand.
ATGTTCAAGATACCGCTATTATTAAAAGCTAAATTTACCGATTGGAAACAGAAATTTTAACCAACTTTTCCATAAATACATATATGTATGTATGTATATGTATCTTATATGGATTTGTGTGCATGCTTGCAAGAAGAAGCACCGACGAAGTGGAGCATGACTGTATGACACATACTTGGCATGGGACCACATGTGGTATGCGGGACATGCGACCGTAGGCACGGCATATATGCATGCATTAGACATGAACGCATTGTACCAATTGCCGTACGATTATGAACACATTACTCAATATAAGTAGGAGAACAAGAATAGCAAATATTTAAGGAACTAATGGGGGGGTTGTTGGAAGTTACACGACTATATACATCATATTAGGTCACAACAAAATTTGGAAAAAATAAATAAATAATTTTCTATGGCCTAGAAAAATAATAAGAAGCAAGAGTGGTGGGGTTAAAATGGTAGAAAGCCGCCAACTAGAATAATGGGAAGATTGTATACGCTTATGTAAGGATTTAGAGTCAATAATGATACCTTTTAGGTTCACATATATGACGCTTGTGAAGTTTACACATCCAAAAATTGATAAGATACTTAAAATTGTATCAACAGAAGTAAGGAACCGGAAAATTTCACACATTTTTCATAGGTTTATTCACATAAGACAGGCTAAATACCAGAGAAACCAATTAAACAAAGGAGGGTTGACCATTTTAATCTATAACCCAACTTTGATAGTTATGAAAGAAGAAAATATATAACAAAATATTTGCTCTTTGAATATATAGTTAACTTTTAATAATATAATAAAGAGAAAAATACTAACAAAAAATTGCATTAGTCGGTTGAGAATTGTAGTGCGGTATAAAACAATGCGCTTCAAAGTATACCTGTAAAAATAGAATGAAAAACAAAAACAAAGATAGTTCTTTTACCGTTACTGCCATGAGTTTTTTGAGAGCAATGATCCAATAGAGAAGCTCAAACATATTAAGTGTTTTGAGGGGTGTATTTCGTACAATTTTGAACACATATTCTTCTTTGTCAGTTGCCATATGTTTTAAAAACTTTGTGTAAAAAGTTAGAGAACAATTTCTAATACACCATTTGGACATCTAGGATGAGAACTCTGACCCTGTCTATAGATATGCCAACTAATTTTTATAAAATTTTCCATGCTTTAGTTCCATTTAAAGACAATAACGACACTATAAGAAAAAAAAAACGTTTGTGTACATCCAAGATATAGTGGTCAGATCTGAACTATTTGTTCGTAGGTTGTACCGTTGCTTTGAACAAAAACCGTTGCTAATATTGTCAAATAAAAAGTTTTCCATACAAAAGGTTAATTTTGATCGAACAGTTTGTATGGCAACTATATGATATAGTGGTCCGATATCGACGTTTCCGACAAATGACCAGCTTCTTGTGAAGAAAAGGAAGTGTGAATAACTTTATATCTATATCTCATAAGCTAAGGAACTAGTTAGCGTATATACAGACAGACGGACATGGCTAAATCGACTCTGCTCGATCTCTCTCTGATCATTTATATATATTATATATACATATATTTTATAGTGTAAACAAGATTCTGGGTGTCACAAATATCATAAAAAACTTAATATGTCCTGTTCAGACTATAAATATTTCAATAATAGTTACCTCAGCATGTTAGCAGTATATTAAATAAACTGCTTCTTCATTCATCATTTAAGAACCTATTACAACTTATAGTTCCACATCACTTTAATAAGATTATTGTGACAAAACAATTGTTCGATTACTATCTCCATATATGTACAATATATCACTTTTGTATCCAACATATATTATTACATACACTCGAAACTAACTCTGTTCTTATTTCGGATTGAAAAGATCATCAGAAAAGAATTGCTCTCTCTCTTAGATGAAAAATGAGTTAAAGCATCACTAACATTTATCATTATTCCAAAATTGTAATATTAGTCTAGAAGAGCTTACAGTACTTCAAAAGCAAAGTGAGGTTAGATTTTACGAAGAACACAAAATTAAATTGATTATAATTGGTGGCTCGTGTCCGTGTATTGTTGAAGTTTCAAAGTTAAGGTTTCATATATTTTTTTATCTTATTTTCTAAAACTTTTATTCTTTTTGAAAATAATTTTTCCTTATTTAAATTGCCACGGGGTGCGACTACCGGCTCAAACATATAATGACATATTTACATGTGAACAAACAATTAACTATAAATTTATCATTTAGCGCCAAACACAAAACTGCTGATCGATTAATTGACATTTAAATACAAACTGTCACAATTTTCATATGTATATTATATATGTACGTATACACATACATATGTCTAAAAGCAACAACAGCAGCGCCATCATATTGTGTCATCGAAAAAGAAAACCGCTGCATTGAATTGATCAATCAGTTGGAAATCGAAATGAGTGAGGCCAAAAAAATAAAAATCATCAACGCGATAACAAACTAATATACACTTTATAGATATGCACATACATACACATAAATATATATGTAAGTATTCAAACACTGATTTGACAAGCGCTAATGACGGTTAATATGTGTTTGTTGGTATGTATATATATATATATATATATATGGGTGTGTTCATATTAAAAGTAAAAAGGCAATGACGGACAAGGGAAATGGGCGATACCGTTGACGAGCCACAGCGATAATTACGAAAGAGTAGCGCTCAAAATCAATAAACGGTACATGTGTAACTACACAGCGCCGTCTTTAGATATAACTTACAGATACCAGATATTTATGTATGTATGTTAGGGTGAAGCAAAAAAAAAATTTTTTTAACACCTAGAGGCGCGCACACACCATGTTAAATGTTCTAGAATCTGTGTAGAGTCCTCTTTTTGGTCGATTAAAATTAACCAACTTAAAACAATTGTTTGTGGTCATTATTGGAGCTTTAAAAAAAGTCTTAAAAGACAACATGCTTTCCTTAAGCGTTAAAATAAATTGTGGGTCAAAAACCGTCAAATTCGGTATATTTTATATAAACGTGAAGAGGTTAAACCAAAATTAATTTTTTTTTGTTCAAAAAAAATTTTAACTCGAAATGTAATTTAAAACTGACGGCGGCGCCTCTAGGTGTTATTTTTTTCGCTCCACCTTAATGTATGTTATGTAAGTAATATGTTTGAGCAGCAATGGAAAAAGTAATCAAAAAGAAAACACCAAAAACAAAAAGCAATCAAGTGTATAAACAACAACACTAAAAAGATTCCCAAAATTGTCAGAATAATAAAAATCAAGCCAAAATAACTATTCACAGCTGTAAAAATTGTATTCACTACTTTCATGCCAAGAACTGGAGGCTGTGGGTGGGGGTTATACAACGCAACCCAATAGTGCCGTTTGTGGGTTAATGCGCAAAGCACACAAACGCTTACATACATAACTGTATATTATATATTGGATTATGTAAGTGTACAAAATCGAAGCTTGGCATGCAAAGGACATGGAAATAGGACACCACTGCACTTCCTTTTGCTTAACGTGTTTGGCACGACATCGTAATGCGCTTTGTTATGTAATATTTACAATCAGCTAGCGAGGGTAAGAAAAGGACTAAAATATACATATTTAGAATTAATTTTAAGTAAAAATGCGTGGTGTTCAAAAATGCCAAACTTTTCGGTATCTCCAGCTAAATGGCAGTCCAATAAATAGGGCGTATGCAGGATTATGTTTTCTTTCTTAAATTTTCAAATACGAACAATTAAAAAAGGCCAAAGCTTTATTTTATTTATTGTATTTCATTATTTAAATATGTATGGAAGCTTTGCATACATTTTTCAAATGGCGTCGGTGTATGGTAAATAATTAATTGTTTATCGTGAGGTGGCTGCTATATTTGTTATTTTATTCAAATATTCTCACATAATTATTGTTTCATACAATTTTTCTTTACATATTTAAGCAGTTTTATTTTTAAACAGCTGGCATCACTTTTAAAAAATATTCATATATCATTGATTTAGTTAAGGTGTTACATACAGTTAGAATTTTCAAAAAATCGATTTTTTTTATTTTTTTTTCTCAATGTACAATACATATATTTAAGAATACACACAGAAAATTTAATATTGTTCCAGTGAATATTTTCGAAGTTACACGCAAATTAAAAAAAAAAAATGTATCCTATATAAGTGCATTCCAAACTTTAAAAACGTTTTTCTCAGGTGTTTTCAAAGTCATTACAAATTACGCTGGAGATTTTTCGGTTTCGATGTCTAAAAATTAAATACGAAAAACTAAAGCTACTTAAAGAATTTATATTTTCACAAAACTACTTGTATATTGGGTAGTAAATTGAAAAAAAATGTCAGGAATACTGTCGAGCTGAATCCTTAGCAGGATGCACATCTGAATTCGTTCCTGTTATGTATACACGATTGTAGTGGAAACAGTGATTAAAAAGTCTGTCTGAGTACAGGTCACAGACTCGAGACTCTCGTTAGATCTCGTTTTCTCATCAAGATGAAGAAGAACTTTTTTTTGATAAGTCTGCTCCTTGGCAGGCAATGTCCAATCATTGAGTATATTTTGGTCACAAAAAGTTTGTCATAAAATTCATTAGCTCTTTCATGGTGACTTAAGGTTATAAGTTAACCTCTTTGAAGGCAGAAACAAGCGTTTTATTTCTTGTTTTTTTATAGAATTTTGATCGCTGAATTAATTTGAAAAAATTTAGATTTCCATGATCCCGTAGCCGATCTGCAGGTGGACCTCCGAAAAAAGGTGTCTGGTTTTAGTTCAAAGAAGAAAGTCTTACAAAATACACTCCTCTCAACATCAAATTTTTTAAGAATATTTTCAAATATTTGTACATTTGATAAAATTGCAAAACAAAAGATCGATTTTTTGAAATACACAAGTGGATACAACCACTTAAAAGCTATAGAGTTCATTTGTCAAGAAAAATAATAGCGAGGCATAAAACCGACCACCAAATATATACATAAGTAAAATAAGATAAAAAAAACTATTTAACTAAAACTTACAACAATCAATTTTTACATAGTTACATTCTCTACCAAAATTTCTAACACATTAACACAAATGATTTTACAATGTATCTTCTCTAATAAACCGGTTATAAAACTTATAAAAGGAAAAAACTAAAAATATAAATCATGTACATTTGTGATATATATAGCGACTATTGAAGTCTACCAATACACTAAAAGACTTATAGTCCAAGTTTCAAGGTCGATAAAAGAGTACCAAAAATTTAATAAAATAACATACAGAAGCGCCGCAGCGGCATAAAAGTAGATGTATGTTAAGATATCAAAATAAAAGTTTTGTACAAATACTCGTAATATTTAGTATGTGTTTCGTATTTTGGTCATTAATCAAATTGATATTCATATAGAAGACACTTTCAAGAGACTACTTACACACACACACATACATATGTGTAAGTAAATACAGCAAGAAATCAATATCTAACCATTCAACGCAATTAAAATATTATTAAATAGAATTAACGAAAGCCGAAAATAAATAAAATAAATACTTTTGACATAAATACAAGTACATACAAATATATGCATATTTTCTTCAGAAATTCTGCTGTGTATTTTTAAAATATATATGTACATAAATAGGTAAATAATCTTAAATTTTCAAAACAATTAATACAGTAATTTTTTTATTTCCCGAAAATCACCTTTTTTAGGCTTTAAAAGTAGGTCTGGCCCTTATGCTCATAAATACCGTTAAATTCTTTGAAGATGAAATCATAGTCAGGAATACCGCAATAATTCAAATTAAACCTACACGACAAATAATATAGGGTATTTCGTAATGGTTGAATAAAACTGTTTGAATTTTTGATAATCTATTGACCATTCCAGCTTAAGCGACGGATTAAAAAAACTAGAAAAAAGCAGGTAAGGCGTAAGCTAAGTAAATATAATTTTTAGTAAGCCAATTAAGTCAATAAAAATTGCTACAAATTCCGTAAAGATAATTTGCTAATTGCCTCAATTAAGGCTCTACATATAATCGAATTTAAATTAATACGCAACTAATCATATTTGTAAACTATTTGTTAATGTTACCATGACGCTATGTAAAGAAAGAAAAATATCACAATAAAGGTATTACAAATTATTCGGATCCGAGAGAATTTAAAGACCAGATCCGAATATATGCAGACCACAAATAAACTAAAAAAATGTGGAAAACGGTTGGCCTCAAGGGCCATCCCTGCAACTTCCCTCTAATTTCATACGCTAACGTTCAAATTTCGCTTTTTTCACTGCTTTTGAGCTCTTCGAAATTTTTCGTTTTCGATATCTAGCAAGTAAATCAACCGATTTCGACCCGGTTTGCGGCAAACGATGTGTTTCTTCAAGGTTTAGAACTGAAAAAACGATTTTTGCGAAATTTTTATTTTTGAGATTTCTCAAAATCTACTGGTCCGATTGGATCCAAACTCACACGAAATTCAAGTGCAATGAAACCCTTTGGAATGCCGTTTAGTTTATTCAAATCGGTTGAGCCGTTTAAAAGTTATAAGAGGGTCACATACATCCACACACACACACATACATCCACACATACATACAGACCTACGGACATCATCGTAGAAATGTTCGGGGAAGCTTCCTTGACCCTCAAAACGTCGAGATCTGTTGAGAACTCGATTTTGCAAAATGGGGTGAAACCAATATCTTCCCGATTTTTAGAAAATTTTCAATTTTCTTAGCGGGAAGTTAAAACTAACATGGAGTAGAATTTTCATATGTACATTTTGTTGAATACAAATATTGGCACGCCTTTATTATCGCCAAGCAACTTCTAATCTCAAATATTCCAACACAGTGTTGTTTATCGAAATATTGTGTACAAAACTAAAATTTGTTTCTTTGTTGGCAGAAAATGTATAGTTAGTAACTATTAGTTTCTAGATCATTTTGCAGTTATGTGAAAAATCCCATTTGTTTGTTCAGTTTTTGCGCCTACTTATCTCTTCGTAAATAGATGCAAATTACTTTTGCTACGCCACACTCTCACACATTTTAATGAGTATGAAATCGTGTGTACATTTAGCAATATGCAACTGTGTGAAATTTAGCGACTCTCCGCTTGACTAACTGCTTGAACGGCTGCTTGTGGAAGTCTGGCAGAAAAGTGTAGTTTGTGCTCGAAAACAATCATTTCAATAAGTGAAATACAAACACACATACATATGTACACATTCATTTAAAAATAGCATATTCAAGTGCACGTGTACGGTGCCGAACTAAAGCCGACTAATTCGCAACTCATATTACCCAATCAATCATAATAAAGAAATGCTATCTTTGTCTCGAGTGTAAGTGATGGGTGAATAGAGGGTTAAAAATGTGTGACTTTTGGCGGATTTCAAATTGAAGACAGCATTATTATGTTGACAGAAGAGATGGGATGCAAACCCTACAGAAGCAAACCTTACGAAGCTAAAATTATCAAAGCAAACAGAAATTAAAAAAATTGTTAAGGTAAGGTTTACAATTATAATATAAATAGTGTTTACGATCCATTATTTTATTGGTATTTTCGCAAACTGGCTTTCTGGAGCGATTTCGACCATCATGTAAGCACTGTTAGATACAAAAAGAAGCTCGGTGTATGGGTGCCATACGAGTTTATGCAAAAAAATCTCATGGACCGAATTTCCATCTCCGAATCGCAACAAAATGGAACCATTTCTGAAACGAATGGTTACTGGTGACAAAAATCAAGTCACTTATGACAATGTTAAGCGAAAAGAGTCGTGGTCAAATAGCGGTAAGCCAGAATTAACGGTCCGGATGGTGGGATTGGCAGGAAATTATCTACTATGAGCTGCTCCCCTACTGCCAAACTTTTAATACGGGCCGGTGGTCAGATTAATCCAATGTGAGAGGAATTGTGTTCAATCAGGAGGATGCGGTTCGGACTTGGAACCAAGTGATTGATTGAGCTTCTAAATTTTAACCGAACCAAATACTCAATTTTGGTAAACCATTTTATGAACTGACATTTCCGATACAATATATGAGAGTACCAGACATACCATTTTCTTGATCTTGACCAGAATTGTCTCTCATATGCACGAAAATATTGAAAATATACAAATTGATTACACGATGTTTGAGTGTATACATACCGTTACTGACAATAAAATATAATCAAAATTCTATTCACAACTATTTGTATAAAAATATGTTACCCATATGTTCTTAGGAGGAAACAATTATTTTTCAAACATTTTGTAAACAACCCCATATCATGATATCACAACCTCCGTGTTTGAATGTTTTTGTCGTGTATCGGGAATTCATTTCAGGACTCTTCGGATATAGAACCCCAAATTTTCCATTGTTATCTACCATATTTATTTTAGAATCATCGGGCCAAAGGATCTTACGCCAGTTTTTTGCATTTTCTTCATCGGTCCAATTGATATGCGCTGAAGCAAAAGCAATCCGATTGTTCCGCAGTATTTTTGTTAACCATTCAAAGGGATTCTTTTCTACAAGGCGAAGCGCAACAGTTCTCGAAGAAATTGCCACTGTGCAATGCTTTCCTAAGCTAATTTCTTCTACAAATAATTTCTTCTTCATAATACCTAATTATGACAAAATGTCAAGTTTTAACAAATATCCTACAGATTATATATTCACAATATAATTGTTTACTAAATAACGCCTATAATTTTTTATTTAAAAACACACTTTTGTTTAATTTGAACACAAAGATAACAGTAAAATGTAACAGAGCTAACAACATGGTGTTTTGAAAGACAAATACTTGTATTGTAGGAATCGATTACAGGCAAAACGAATCGAAAATCTATCCGACAAATAATAAGATAATAATAAGATTGTTAATTATTTCGGTCTATTTTATTGTCAGTAACTGTGTATATTTTACCATAGTGCCTACATGGAACATAGGACTTCGATCCTATCACGAATATGACCCCGCAAAAAGAACTCAACGTGAAAATCCGGCCTAAACCTGTCGAAGTAAAACAGAATCAGCGATTCAAATTTATTCGATATATTTCATTAACACCTGGAAAGAAATACATATATATATATCTACATATATATATAGCACGTATGGTTAACAAATATATTTATTTTTGTTTTTGTTGGAATTTTTGTTCATGGACTCGCGATTGTGTAAAATTCTCACCAATCAACACCGAACAAACAAATATAAAATAATATAAAAAATAAAACCTAAAAAGCAAACAAGGCTACAAAAGTGAATAGGTGAAAATTAAATTTCAAAAAGTGCAAGGCAAAAAAGCCTGCAATCGGAACGCAGACAGGCGATGAGAAAGCGTTAATTGACACAAACCACGAGATACACGCTTCGTTGCCCAATATCAAACGAATGCAGCCAACGAACGCGTTTTTATTAAAAATTTCATTAAAGGTTGTAAGCTCCCGTTATAATTAAGGTAAATGTGGTTTATATATATTTATATTATAATATATTTACATATGTATATACTTAAATACATATATTTGCTTAAAAAATATGAAAGAAATATTCACAGCTTAAATTGTATTTGAGGCACAGCAAAAATGAAGAATGATGTTGAGATGCAGTTCCAGCCAGTTTTGATGGGATCGACAATAAAAAATAGGAGTGGAGAAAAAAGTTTCATTGAAAAAAATCAGCAGCTGCAAGATTCGCAGGTGACATGGTGTATTTATAAATTTCTATATTATATTTGTTTTGTAAAAATATAGCACTTTATCTTTAAGAAAATATATACACACCCACATACACACATAACCATACATATACATGTATATATTTATATTGCTAAAAACCACACTCACTCTGTGATTCATGACCATGGACAAAGTTGTAGATTTAAAAATTTTCACAATGAAAATTACACTGACATTGTCTATATTAAACTTACACACACACACATAGCTATATAAGTTATTAACCACAGACAATAGCACAGGCTTAATTATCAATGGCGGATGCGGCGCATGTGTTTAAAAAAAAAACACCTACACATACATACATAAATGCAGAAGACATAGCAATATATATAATATACAGCTTCCAAGTCAGACGATATCACTTACGCATATTAGGCGCATACACATATGCAAATGTTTGTTAAGCAGTTATGCAGCGAGGCATTCATATTGTGTATTATCATATCATAAGAAATCACAATAAATTTAAATCAACAACCTTAAATGTGTGTGCCAACGAGAAACGAGCAATTTCCAGAATCAACCAAATCCCAGCAGCCACTTAAATATAGTGAAATAAAAAAACACATAATGAAAGAAATACGGCAAGTTGTGGAAAATTGTTAAAATTAGACTAAGTGATCTGCTGCTAAGCGAGCGTTGTAAAATTGTGCAATCAATTCTTGAAGAGCTGGAAGCAATTCATACATGCACACGAGTATTTCAATGAATCCGTTGTTTCACTCTGATATCAGTTATACATAATATGCAACTGTAAGGGCGGGGAAATGTGCAAAATATAATAATTTCTAATTTTTCAATAATTCATAACTTTTCTCGATAATTAAAAAAAATATCACTTTTATGACCTTGAGGGGCCCACCTAGAGTGACAGGCGATTTTAAGGAGTATTAATTGTTTTAAAATTTGAAGGGCATATTTATACTATAACAATAAAATGTTTAATGTAAAAAATTACATTTTTTGGAGTTACACGCGATGTCCGACGGCGCTAAAAGTTAATCCCTCCAATGTTGCAGTGATTCCGGTCGTAAATGAAACGTAAAGAAAAATTCTCTAATAGAAAACATTACCCGTACAATGAGTTACGGTCGAAGAAAAAAAAAAATTGAAAAATGGCGACGTTTACAACAGTTAAATTTCACACAAAATTTTAGTAGTTTTTGGCCTGCCATATTCTATTTTTGATCATACATACTTGTATATACAGAATGTGCAAAAAAAATTAAAATGATCGGACCATTTGTCTCCGAGTAATCGCTCCAGCAAATTTCAAAAATGTAGTTTTGAGAAAAACGCATTTTGAATATACTGATGATTGAACTGAGTGGCTACACTTTAGAAACCTGTAACTATTGTAAAAAAAATATATATATGATATATAAATAGAAAATTTTAGTACGTTTTTATTATTTATTTTTAAACTTTTTATGATTTTTGTTTTCGAAATCTTACAATTTGAAAATAATATTCGGAAAAGTGTATTCTCACATTACAGTTCTTCCATATGCATATAAAATGGATCATTGAACCAACTTTCTGAAAGTTAAGGCAGTTTTATGGAGATATGGAGAAAGTTTAGCAATTTTTAAAGTCGCTAGATGGCGCCAGTATTATATTATTGCCAATAATCACATTTCTGGTTTAATTTATATCTTTTTCGAAAAATTAGTCGGCAACTGTGAGAAAATTGCCTGAAATTGAAAAAGTTACCCACCCAGCAGCACAGCCAAATTATTCCTAAACATTTTGTTTACGGCCCATTTTGTTGATACATGTACGTCATACAGAGCAAGTTAGCAAAGAAATCGTCGATAACGGTTAAAAAATAAAATATTTAGCTGTTTAAATTTATTTAAATATGTTTTCTCGAAGCGAAAATTAATAAATTACTAAAACTATGAAGCATTCAGATGTAGTTTCTTAAGTGAAAGTAATTTTAGGGAATTTTTGTGTAGTCTCTAGAGCTGTTTTAATAAAACTATAGGAAAACTTCATAATCGAGTGAAAAGATAGTAAATACCATATATCCTTTTTATTTCAGAAAACGAACAAATAACTTTCTAAAACTTCATACATCCTTGATAGCAGTGGTATAATAGTTTCTGATACCCATTGGGATTGGGATTTTCAGCGGGAAAATAAAATCAAAAATCATAAAAAGATTTTAGCAATCAATCTAACCAACCTAATCAAATAACTTCTGTTTCAGACTTGAAGTTCATTTGCATAATAGCTTGGAGTTTTTAACGCGTTATTTACCACGCGAATGGAATCTTATATCTACAATAAATGATTCACCAGGCATGGTAATCATAGTGTTTTATAAAGAAAGTCGTAGGCAAAACTATCACTTAAATTGCGCATTTGACAGTTCTTCAAGACCTTTCGAACTCTAAAAATGTACAAACCCCACTAATGTTTATATTATATTATACACATAACATAAGTACTATGTACACGGATGCCTGACAGACATGAAGGCAAAATCTCAATCATGGCACTGTCTATTTTGTTTGCAGCAATGCAAGGGAGGCGAAAATATTTTATGAAATCTTAAGGTTTAATGAATAACGCCCGGAAAAAACCAATTGTAGTGCGTTTAATTTACGAAACGAGCAAGCAAAGTGTAGGTCGTGACCTCGCACAAGCCAACACAGGTGGAGGGAATGGATATTTGGATATTGTCTGTACAGCAGCGATTGTGAAGCTTAGAATATACCTCACTTAGCTCTTGTAACGATAATCTCCGAGCATACAGTTACTTAGGGACACACATACGTATATACATACATATGTATGTGTACGGGCGGAACTCAACTTATTGAAATGTGCTTACGGCATCGTCTTTGCGACTGACAACGTCCAACCGACTGACCACGATTGAGCATCCGCTGGAATAAATGTGTGATCTTACTGTGTGGATTATTCATCGCCACACGAGTTCGCGCAATAAATCTCAATCACTTCAGATGGCACAAGATGTGCAAGAAATAGTGAAATGAGGGATTTGTTTTTACTTTTTTTTTTGTTTTCATTTCACAAATAAAAGTAGTACATTTAAATGAACAAAGATTTAGTCAAATATGGCAGGAAAGAAGTTCCGACGTCGGTTTTAACCTGGACATAGTTGGACCCACTTGTAAGCCACATAGAAACTTTAGTTACACAAATTGGGACCTATGCTGAAGAAGCTTAGATCAGCTCTATCGGTCGAACCAGCGCAGAACTCAATGCTCGCACAAACCGTGTATCCTTGAAATCTTCTATCTTCTGAAAAATCAGAAAAAAGCCAAGGAAAATATTTTTTGTGGATAAAGCCGCTTTCAAAGATCAGATCTTCAAGTAATAGAATTCTCAAAAAGGGCTGTAGAAACAATTCAAGCGTCGATTGAGCTCTGTATAAAATGTGACGTGTTATATATAGCTCTGAGATTAGGAAGGTCAAATGGTCTTCTTGGAAGGTTTGAGTTTACTTTGTAGAAATAATCCTTTCAATAATCTTTTCAATCTTTTTGGTGTTCAGACTATCCAATTAATTTTTAAAATATTTCATTAGGATCATGAGACATTTTCCAGAAAATAATATTAACCTCAAATTGCAATGATTTGTAACTGAAAACCCCCCTCCAATAATCATTGTAATGTTAAAATTTCTAGTATATAAGAATACATCTTCATCGGAGATACACACCCATATAACTGGTTAAAGTTGCCTGTTTCCTGACTCGCGCAACTTCTAAGGAAGTTAAATATATGTCTGCCAATTTTCAGCGCATTAGCTATTCATCATTGTTCCACCATTTTGCTACTCTCTTAGTATTCGTTTCTGTTATTTAGTTCGTCGCTAGCTTAGCATTTCTTAATACAATTTTAATTAAGTTCAACCCACACTACGGACAAGGAATGAAATGGTGTTTTATTAGTAAATTGCGCAAAAGTACCGTTACATGCCGATGGCATACCGCATGACCGCTAAGGCAGACAGACATACTACACGTGTACATATTTATGTATATAAATATATTATATACTCTCACACTTTGGGTTGCGCTCAACGGGGAGTGGAAATTCGAAAACGTGCGAATAGTAACCGCAAACGCTTTTACGTACACCTTACTGGATTTACATATATAACAAAGTAGGTATACCTTCCGCATATTATTTCTTTAAAGCGGAAAAGAGATCAGAATAAGCATAAGTAAAACCTGAATCAAAAAATTTGAAATAAATCGGAGTAGTATAAAAGTTAGTACGGATCTCAGAAATGAAATTAGCTATTTGGTTGGTCATTCGATGAAAAATTCAAGCATTCTCATTTACTTATGGCACAACCGACTTTTCCTGGGCCCCTTACATAGCTAGGATCAGTGAGCTACTACGTGAATAAAAAGTATTTTAAGTATATTAATTGAATGCACTAAAAGAAGTCACATTTTACATGAAAATAATATAAGCATGAGATCTGTAGACCAGGAAATATTTGTTCTTCGTGTTGATAAAGGCAGGTTAGGCAGAGTAAAGGACAATTTTGATTTCCATAAATACATCTCCAATTCTACTTAACGTCACTTAAAATTTACATAACACATTTACATAAATGGTTGCAAAAATGTAATTAAAACTGTTTGGAAAAAATATAAAAAATAGAATTAATATACGACCAAGCAAAACCCTTCGAATTTGTATTAGAAAAATTTCGGTCAATTTATATACATACTTAATTATACAAAACTTTTTTCATTTAAAAATGGCAACAATTAGAAATACAACTTTAAACAATTTATAGACTAAAAACAATGTAAGAATAATAGTTTCATATTTTTCACTACACTTTATGGTATGTTTCGCTCAGTTAATGTCGGATAATACCGTGCACCAAAGACTTTTTAACACACATTGCCGCAATATAGAATTTAAAAGAATACGCCTACTTGAAGCGAAGTCCATTTAAGAACAAAAAAAACTTATTTTTATATCAAAATACTAAACTCTATATTTATATACTAACCTCTAAAATATAAGGCGACAAATATTATATATATGTAACGTGCATTTCAATTTAACTATCAATTCAAACAAACAACTCCTTCTATATATACAATTTGCGCGTAACCTTTATATCAACAATCTGCACACTTTCTAATTGATATATTAATAAGAAACTAAACAAATGATAACGCAAATCGACCACACTAATTAATTTCACTCGTTTCAATTGACTATAAACGTTAGATACATCTCGATTTGTAAACAAATTCGGAAACTGGTTAAAACAAATTTGATCCATGGTGCATACCGGTTACGACAGACTGCAAATCAAATACAATTTCTTATTATAATTGCTCGTGATAACTAACGGCACTTGCACCTCAATTCAGTAAAACCAATCAATGTCTTATCGTTTTGAGAATTTCAATCAAACAAACAAACAATTGACTTTTTCAGTGTCATAATCTTGTCGCCATAATCAGATACCACAACGACAAAGAGACCAAAACACACTTGACTGTTTATTTCTAATAAATTTGTTATTTATGAAAAAGTTGTGAGTGCTATGAAATCTATGGTGTTAATATTTTAGCTGTAAAGGAGCAATTCAAACGACAATGAAGAATTATGTACGCATCAAAAATTAGAAATCATTCCAAAATCACAATAAATGTGACGCAAATGCCCGCAATGAAGGTGAGAAACATATTGTTGTTTGGCCCATAGCCTTCTAATGCCTTAAAATATGTCTGCAGAGTCATATCTATATATGGATGTTTGTATGTGTAGAGTTGTCAGTTAGATTAAGTGAAAAATCAACACTCAAGTGGTCATCAGTTATTTCGACGCATATTGTGACGTGATTTGAGTTACTAGATATCAATCACGTGTAAATACATACATACATTCAAATATTCAAGTGCAGCTTTATTTAAAAAATCTAGATAAATTAGGTTAATTTAATAATATATACCTATTAAGTTTGCCACAAAATTTAGAACACCCAGAAGGAAACGTCGGAGACCCTATGAAATATATAGCTGTCATACAAATTAAACAATCGGAAACAAGTTCATTTGACGAGATATCTGCACGAAATTTTGAATGAATCATTAGGAATTAGATTAGGAATCTCCGAAGAAATTATCAGGATCGTATCTGTATAGCATATAGCTATCATACAAACTAATATCTAAAGCAATAATGAAATCTCCGAAGAAATTGTTCAGATCAAATCACTATAGCATATTGCTGTCATACAATTACGCCACGCCCACAAAATGTATTTAAACGAAAACCCATAAAGTGCCATAACTAAGCTCCAAAGTAAGATACAAAGCTGTAATTAGGTACAGGAAATCGCAGTAAGGGTCACCAGTGGGCTAAAAACGTTTAAAAGTGGGCGTGGTTACGGCCCTTAATTTGTTGAATGTATATATCTCACACACATCTAAAGCTAAGTCAACAAACGTACCGAGAAAGTCTTTCTAGCCACTATTTATACGTTGTGAAAATGGGCGAAGGCAGATGATCATTAAATTTTACATCCAATTTGACACGAAAGAATTTTAGAGGAAACCGTTATTAAAATTGGACAAAGGGCGTGGAACCGCCCACTTTAAAGAGAAATTCCACAGCTCAGGATTTCAACAATGTTTGATTATGTACGTTGGTGAAATCGAAGTACGATCCCGTCTAACATACTTCCCAAAAATCGCAATTTTTAATTCCAGATACTGAACATGTGGACCACCTTGCCCATCTCTGACTATTTACGGAAAATATCGATTAAACTGTGGGCTTTATTACTGAAATGCAGAAATACTCGTTTCCTGATGCCAATATGCCTTTGCATCAAAAATTTATAAAATCAGGTCAAAATTACCACTAATCCCCATATTCCTTATATAAGGATTTTCAACTTTCCGGTTCACTTTATACAATATATCTCGGCCAATATGTGAGATATCTTAGTCAAACTGAGAGAGTATCTTTTGCATAAATTGATATGATGCGATTTAAAAAAAAATTAATGAAATCGGGTCAATACTACCCCTAGACCCATATAACTAATATAAGGATTTCAAACTTCCGGTTGGCTTTATACTGTATATATCGGTCAATATGTAAGATATCTTAAAAAAATTAAGTGAACGCAAAATACTGGTCCACCCACCCCAGCTCCCATATACTACATATAATGATTTTCATTTTTTTAGTAGACTTTATGGCCAAAAATGGTTTGTGAGTTATCTTCAGAAAATCGCAACCCTATCCTGAACTGAAAATAATGCACGATATCTCAGTATCATTATATGACGGCTGCACCCTGTATTTATAGCTGTAATTTATTTTTATCACGAATAAAATGAGTGAAAACTATGAAAATTTATTATTTTTGAAATATGAAATAATTGTAATTTATTTTGCATGGTTCCCACGTCTTGTCCAAGCAATGATTTATTCACCTTTGCCATTCGCCTTGTCCTACCCTACCAACGCACGTTTAGGCTCCTGTTGTGCTTAACTGCTCATTACAGCGCTATCAAAGGTATGCCTATATATACATACCTATACATATAATATGTATATATAACAGAGGAGAAATTATAATCATTCTCAACCGCACACGGTGGCAATGAATCTTCGCATTCATTATTGCTTTGTAACCCCCTTTGTTTTAGCTGCGCATCCTCATTACATTACGCCATACAATACGCTCTGCGCTTTGTCGCTCACTTTATGCCAGCAAGGTCGACTATATATTATATATACAAGTATATATATATACATATATTATATATATATATACAAGTATATATATATACATATATTATATATATATATACATATATTATATATACATATACTATATGTATATGTTTGGCCATTTTCATTTTGTTTGGATCGCAAGCTTTGTTTTCAGCGTCGGGAAAAGTGCATTCAGCAGGCAGGTGAAAACAGTGGCCTCAACATTACAGCATACACACATATTGTGTGACTGCACCGCCTTTTCTTTGCTGAAATTGCATTTGTTTGTGAAAAAATTAAGTGTCGTTGAGGTCAAAATGCCCACAAGCGCTGAATTTGTGAATTATTTGACCACCGGCCAGCTTAAAACCGCTGTGCAAATTTAACAGATTGGAGCTACACCCATACATAAGTAAATACAATTGTGTTGCTGCAGTTATGTTTAATAAAAGCATAATCATATACGAGTATTTATGTTCATATACTCTATGTATTGTATGCACCATATATTTATTTATGTAAAACAAATTGTGATTTGCGGAAATTTGTCAAAAGCTTTCAAAACGAAAAATTACTTTTTTCTCAAACAGACAACTTACAATTAGAAGCATACATTTAGGATGAACCAACAGTTGTTGTTGTTATAGTCATATCTATTTCATTTTTTGTTTAATATTCAGTCAAAGTTCTTTTGAAAAATAGATACTTTTGAAATGAAGTGGTCGTAAATAGTGTTGACTGAGCTTTTAGAATCTTACAAGTTTTTGATAGTCGTGACAGAAAAATTTGAACGGCATCAAAATGCAAAAGCCCAAAGACTCGGAGGAAAACGATCCATCAAATGCAGTCGAATCACAGCAATCCCTATATGACAATTTGGAGAATAGTCTACTTTTAGGCTGAAAAGCTAAACTTTACCAAGTATACATTACTGAAAGGATGGTTATGTTCTCGCAAAATCCAAATCCGAGATATATAAAAGGAGTTTTTCTTTAGAAATATCTAAATTTTATACTTAATATAGTTTCTGCACTTTGGATATTTTGCCTAAACAATTTGAGTCAACTGATCAAGATCACAATAATTAATATCTTAGTCAAAATTCTTACATTTATATGGTCCTTTGAAATCAGAACTTAATACCAATTAATCAACGCATTTACGCAACAGTCATTCAAAATTCGACATTCGACTTAAGAAAGTATTTGGTAGGATTGGCAGAGAATCATGACTATGATCGGGGAGAAGTCGGCCAAATTCTTCATTCGGATACGTACAATTGGACTCTCTAAACGGAAGCAAACCCGTATAGCGGCCAATTTTGGCCAATAGGAGAGGAAAAGTGTTCCATCAGAACAACGACAGGCCACACGCATTAAAAATGACTCCCCATAAGCTCCGGAAGCTTGGTTGAGAAGTTCTTAGGCTTCCACCTTAAAGTACAGACACGGCACCAAGTGATTAATCAATACCTGTTCTTGTCAAAATAGTGCTGTCAGAAGTCTTAGGAATGGAACGATTGCTAAATCAGGAAAAAGTTCTATGATCAGATGAGATGAAACCTGTTTGTGTTAGCTTCGACTAGTAAAGATTTATACTCGACAGCTAAAATATAAATTTAAACATGTCAACTTCAATTTTCAGGTGATATATTCGGTAGTATTACTCAAATACTTAAATATTCAAATTCTCAATAAGTTTCCAAATACTTTTTGCACCCATCCATCATATAAAATGAGTTGTAAACGTGTGAGTTTTTACCGTTATTGCAAATAATATCGCATACAATTGGAAAATTGTTGCCGCAGTTGCTGCTGATCGTGGCAATGACGAGTTGCACTGGCAGCGCGATAAATCATATATGAAGATATATAATATATACATAGGTATATACATGAGTGTATGATAAGAGTTTGATCGTGCAACGCTGTGTGTACATTGACAATGTGGAACAGCGGGATACAAATTGCTGACGTCGATCCATTATTCCACACATACAATAGCAAAATTATGTATGCTAATACATATGTGTGTAATTCTGAACATATACATTTGAGTACATGCATATATGTAGATAAATTTAAACATATCTATATATATATATATATATACATATATATGCATATAATACATACACAGCGATCATTGCCACATAAAATGTGATTTTTTTATTTTTTATTTATTTTTTCCGCTCTTTTGTCGTTGTTGTAGCATCTTAAATCACAATATTAACGACACAACAATAACGACAGTAATAAATGTTTATTTAATTTAATATGTATTCACTTGTTCAGCGCGTATGACGACAAACAGTCAAATTATATTGCACTAACACATACACAAGCACATGGATACATATATATACAATATATACACGAGTACATAAATGAGTTCTTTGCAAGTTTTGCACGTTGAGGCTGTAGGAGCGCTCATTTTTGCACTAAAACGGCAAAAAAAAATATACTTTTATTATTTTGAAGCTTTTTTAAAGCTACTTGAAAATTTTACCAAAATGAATTTGCACAATTGCTTGCATATTTTAGGTTTGTCACGTTCAAAAATTACAAAGTGAAATATAAATTTACAATGTTTATGCCGTTATTCAGAAATTGTTTAAACATTTTTGACATTGCTTCATAATAAAGCATTAAAGCCCTACTAGATTCCTTTTAAAAAAAAACTTTTTTGAATTACAAAAATGATGAAACGGGAATGTTCTGAAAATATTTAATTCTCCTAAAAAACTTAATAGAATCCTAAAAAACATAAAGATGCATTATATCTTTTTTTCAATGAAATTTGTTTAAATATTGGGAGCATAGTCGGCACGAATCTTTCGCTGACTTTGGATTTATAAATTCTAAATTAGTTTCCACGTAAAATTCTCAACTACACGTCAAAATAATAATTTTACTGAAAAGTTTTAACAAGTCTCCGAATAATAATTTTTTTTGGATACCCGAGGAAAAAATTTACAAATAATTGTGAGAATGTGGTCGAGTCGCGGTAAGCCGGCGTAAACGGTAAACAAGCCAGGATTGACAGTCAGAGACGTTTTGTGAGTAATCGGGCAAACTCTTAATTCGGACCTGTACATTTGGACTGTCTGAAGGAGCGGCCAGTTTTGGCCAATAAGAGACGAATTGTGTTCAATAAAATCAATGCCAGGCCACACACATCGACTGTGATTCGCCAAAACTCCTGGAGATTGCTTCTAATTTTTAATGCCTGTACTTTTTATTGTAGTTTTTCAAGTAAAGTTAAAATTAAGCATACTTAATCGCAAACGTTTTCACTCCAACAAATATGTTGTATATAAATATTATTGGATCTCTTTTAGTTTATATTGAAATTTAGATATACGAGACTATAACGGATGCCAGAATTTATAATATATTAAAAATATATTTGTAATGCACGCTATCTGTTAAAGGGTTTGTGACTTTTGTAATGGATAAAACGGAGACAGAACTAGTACTACGAAGTCGCAATGTGTTTATGTATGTTTATGTAAGAATTTTGCAGGTATTTCTCAAGCAATGATTACATAATCTTCACAAAACGTTCGCATATGTGCATACATATCTACTCATAAAAGCACACTCATCACATAACTTGAAATTATCCAAGTAGATCATCATCCTCCCACAGATTTATTATGTAATTTTACGAGTTAATAGCAATTATGGAAAAGTTAAAGAAATTAAATGGACATACATGTAGGGCAACAACAAAAGCCGACACTTAAACCAATTATAATTCGTGTGCATAAACAGTTATGACAACGAGTCGCACAATCGCTAACAACAACAAGAACAACAAAAACTAGAACTAAGTAAATAACGACATACTAACTATTGAGCCAGTACTAAATGAGCAATTCTTTCATTCTTTAGTCCACCGCTCCGCACGTATGTGTATGTGTTTGTGTGTGTGTCTCTATATATGCGAATATCTGGAAAACATGGAAAATACCTACAGAAACACGTTTCATTTAGTTACAACTGGATCCAACCGGTAAAATTAGACCGAAAGTGAAACCGACTTTGAAATCAAACAAAAAAGGTTAAGTCCATTGGTTAAGTCCAAACAAAAAAAAAAAATTAAAGAAACTGTTACTTCGAGAGGAATAAACTGCTGCAACACACGCTCTTCATCACCTTCAGACCGTAGCTTGAAGTAATTAAAAATGTGGATAAGCTTAATGAAAAGGTCTAAGAAATGTATTTACTCATGTTATACTCTCGGTATTTGTCGGTGTAGAATAAATTGACCTTAGGTACGACAGATGTCGAGATAAAAGAGATGCAAGAAGAATATTTGTATGTCTTCTAAATGTAACACATTTAATTAGTCTTCGAAGGTAATATATCTGTACATACATATACAAGGTGCGTTCCAAAGTAAACAGGACATTAAAAATAAGACAGAGCAAATGGTTTCATGGGCAAAATCAATTAATTTTATTCAAAATAGTCTCATTCTGCTTTAATACAGCTTTTTGCATGGTCCAAAAGCATGTCGAACAAGTGTTTTAGCTCGTTGCCCAGTATGGCCGCCAGTATGCCGGTGTAAGCCTTCTGAATGACCTCCACGTCTGCATAACGCTTTCCTTTCATCGGCAAATGCATTTTTCCGAAAAGGTAGAAGTCGCACGGTGTCATATCAGGTGAATACGGGGAGTGGTTGATTGTCAAAATGTGATTTTTGGTCAAGTAATCGACCACAAGCGTCGATCGATGAGACGACGCATTATCGTGCAACAAACGCCAATTTCCATCTTCGCGATATTCGGGCCGAACACGTCGAATACGGCGCACCAAACGCTTCAAAATTTCAAGGTAGAATACCGCATTAACGTTTTGGCCGGGCGGAACAAATCCTTTGTGGACAATACCCTTGGAATTATAAAAACAAATCAGCATTGTCTTCACTTTTGACTTCTCCAGGCGCGATTTTTGGCCCACATGTTCATTGTCATTTATGTCCTCACGACCACTTTGAAAACGTTGAAACCAATCGTGCACTCTGCTACGGGATAGGCAATCATCGCCATAAACTTGTTTCATCAATTGAAACGTTTCGGTAAAAGTTTTACCAATTTTAAAACAAAATTTAATGTTGGCAGTTTGTTAGAAGCTCATTTTCGCACCGAAGACAAAAACATACTGACACTTAACACGCAATAACTTCACTTACAATAGATGAAATGTCATGAAATTTTTACTGGAAGTCGATAAAGGATAGCAGATTCTAACGCACTAGTCGACATATAGATGGCGCCAGTAGAGTTTAATTTGTTACTTTTTTACAGTTTACTTTGAAACGCACCTTGTACAAGTATATACAGTGCAAGTGGAATAGAATAGAATTTAGTGAATACCTAACCGGAGCTGATCTAGATTGTTACACGGACATAAGCTATCACTTCAAAATATAGAGGGGCGTCGGGAGCACAAAGCTAGTTAATGGACTTTGATAATAAGACGAGATTTTTCTCTGAGAAGTTTCTGCGGATTGCAATTTCCACATCCAATTCTCGAAACCGTCGGCTCTCAAAACCTAACCACCCAATGTCCATTTAAAATAATAAATAAATTTTATACTGAGTTTTTTTATATACATATATGTATTATATATAAACTATATGCATACATATGTATATAGATCATTGGCACGGCCATCTCTGCTAAAGATTTGGCCGAGCTAACCTGTGGAGGATCCTCATTAATGCCTCTAGCTTAGAAAAAAATTTTGGATGTGTGAGATAAAATCCGGAAATCATAGCTAGTGGTGTTCTTTATTTTCATTATATAATAAGTACCTTAATATGATACTTCTGTATACAGGTGTGTGTGTCTCTCTTCTAGAAATATACAACTCCCACCCAAGCATGTGCATCATTAATTTTATTACACAACCCAAAGTTTGACGCTTCAGTCCACAACAAAGCGGATAATTCATTGCAAAAATTACACAATTTATCTTATTTACGAGTTAATTTTTTTATTTTTTATTATATAGAAAAGGGAGGCATTCTATAGGCAATTTGTACAAAAAGCACAATTTACATATCGTTTTCAATAGAATCGTTTACAGTGGCAATAGTTAAATATACATACATATTTCGTAGTTTTTTTGTTTTTCAAATTTTGTTGTTACCAAATATTAGCAACTATGTTAGTGGCAACTCGTTAAATGCAACCGCAAACGAATGAAGCTTACAGATGTGGCTACATAAGTAAGTATTGAAATTCATAAACCTATTATTTTATATATGTATAAGTAGCTAACTATATTAGCAAATATTTGCAGTCACACTGGATGTAGCAACAAAAGGAGGAATCTAGAAACTGAAGTCTACATGTATATAAATATAAAGTTTAGTAAATTCGTAGAAACCAATTCGTCAGTTTGTTGCACTCAATTCGAATTTGAAGGTATATAAGAATTATACTAACGCTGCATCTCCACAGCTGGGTTGCAAATAATGCGTTAAAAAATAATTGAATTAACATTTGAATTAAAAAAAAAAGTTTACTCCCGTATTTGGGATTACAAAATAATAATAAATCCCGCATACGGGATTAAAAAAACAAGACTTAAAAATTAAAAAAAAAATTGAATCCCATAAAGACAATGTTTAATTCCAACTACCGAATTGAAAAATAAAAAAATAAAAATTTTAATCTCAAACTAGGATTTAAAAAAATAATTTGCTTTAAATTTAACCTCGGGATCCCAACATCAGGGCTAAAAATTAGATTTTCATTTTTTAATCCAAAATGTTTGGGATTAGAAATTAAAAATTAAAAAGATTATTTGATTAAAATTAATATTAAGAACGCGAAAACATTACCCGACACGGGATTAAAAAATAAAAATTAAATTTTTTAATTAAAACATTCGCAACCCTGCTCCACAAATTTGTGTGCAAATAAAAACAGCTCTGTCAAACCACCCAATTGACAGTTCATTGTTAGCAATAATAGACATATATTTAGACATCAATTGCTAAACATCAGCAATATGCAGGATCCATTGGCAATAATGCTATCAATTCAGATTTTTAATTGCCTGTAATTAATCATCGTTTTGCTAGTTCTTTCTAGCCATGTTGTTTGGTATAAGCCATTTTCAAGTCATATTAAGATTACTTAATAGAAAAAAAAAACACATTTTATGAAGATTTTTTTTTTTTTTTGGTTTTTATCGTTCAGTTTATATGGCAACTATAGTGGTCCGATATGAACAATTACTTCAGAAATTGTACCGTTGCTTTGGACAATCACTCATGCCGAATTTCATGAATCTCGTCATCGTCGATATCTCGTCAAATAAAAACAACCTACAAGGACTTGGTTTTGATCGGGAAGTTCGTATAGCAGCTTTATTCTATAGTGGTCCGATTTCGGCGATTTCGACAAAAGAGCAGCTCCTTGGGGAGAAAATAATGCGTTATATTTCAAAAACTGCGGGACTAGTTCGCATATGTAAGGACGAGCAAACGGGCATCGACTCAGTTCGTCACGCCGATCATTTATATGCACGAGTACCTTATATGGTCTCCGATCTTCCTATTCAAGGTATAAAAAGTACTCAATATTTTTGGTACAGGTAAAAAACAGGATTTAACTCTTATACAAGCATAATTACCATAACTGTTTATATTTGTTATATAATTCTAATTATTAATTAAGTTTAAATTGTTGGGAAGGTCATTTTAAACTTTTTTGGTAGATTCAAATCGGTGTTATTATACTAACATTTATTTATATACTTGTAGATCAACTTTTTACTTCCGAATAATAATTTCGTGTCGCGATGCCAGTCGGCATTTTTGTTTAGTTTTTCATCGCATTAAAGACAATATGGCTAATCGAACATCGTTCATATCCTGTTAAGTGTGTAAGGCTTACTATGTAACTATTGATTTTATTTCTAATGTAGAAATAATGAGAAAACGGTTGGGTAAAAAGGGAGAGATGATAGCAGTGTATAAAAATTATATTAATTTTCTTATAAAATCAAGGTATGCTTACTGATCCTGAGAGCGATGACGAAAAAGTCTTAACTAAAATATTCAGTAACGACTTAAAAAATCATGAGGTATTGTATATTCAATCAAAAGTAAATATAATATAAAAGTGAGAGTACAGCAAAAAATCAGAGGAAGTTATTGTTTGTTACCCCAATAATGTACAATGACAGCTTATAATGCATAACAGAATTTAATTTTCAACTAAATCGTGTTATAATAATATCCATAATTCATTAAATAAGTACAAGTATAACGGAAATTCAATACTATAAATTATTGAAACATTTACAATATTTAGTTCCGCACTATTGGATTTTAACGCAACTACATGTTAGCAGCCCATTTCAAATTATTCAACCACAGAAGTACATATGTATGTACTTGCTATAATTTTGTATTCGTATAAATATAAATATAAATAAACGATTCGTTTGAACAAGTGATTGGGTAAATAGTAAACGTGGTCATATGTTAATATAGAAAATTATTAGAATATCAAATAGCGAGTAATTAAAGTGAATAAACAAATAAAATAAATATGTGTCGATATGGAAACGCTTATAAAACACACGAGCATTTAGTTAACGCTAAATATAAAATTTTAAAAACTACAGACTATCGAGGAATTATCACATATGTATATTATATTTGCGGTTTCGATTCGTCATCTCCTTTGCTCTTTTGGGGAAAAAATTATATGCGAGCAAATACCAATTTATTTAATTGAATTAAAAACTAGAAAATATTTTGATAGCGTACATTTAGTGCTTGCTATGCTATAACTGATTGATTATGACAATCCAATGAAAGTATGTCAGTTGTTTGTTCGATTCGCCACTCTCCAAGTTTAATAAATCGGAGGCAGCTATTGGTTGTCACTGTCGAGTCTTCTTTTAATATTATTTACACTTACATTTTATTATTATTTACAGCGAGATAGAAAATCATATTTTATTTATTTAATTATCTTAAAAGTGTTTACTACAAATTTAGGATTGGTATGTTAGCATATAAAGTTAAGGGCACATGAAGGGTGAAATTTAGAAAAAAAAATTTTTTTTATTTGTTGCATATTTCAATACCTTTAAAAATACCAAACTAAAATTCTGAAGGAATAATATCAAATATTTTTCGAGTTACGGGCTTGTAAAATGCAATCACCTTTATCAGTTTATCTTTAAACGCAATTTTCTCGAAACTACATTTTTCGAATTTGCAGCTTTGATTATATGGAAATAAATGAACCGATCACTATCAAAATTTTTCTGCATGTTCTGTATATAGTTCTCCAAACAATGACCTACTAGCTTTTTTAAATGATCAAAAATGGAATTCTGACAGGCCAAAAAATATCAAAAATGATAAATTTAAAAAATCAAAGCTTAATAAAATACCGAATACTTTCATTTCGACTAAAGAAAAAACACCAACACTAGAAACTCTCGAAACACTCAATGAGCACCACACTAAACCTCTGAAAGCTCCCTGGATTACGTAGTATATGTTTGAGTGTCTATATGTAGATTTAATGATAAACAATTTGAAAACACAATCAAGTGCACATTTCCACTGAAACAGTGTCAACTTTTATTCACATTTACATTCTGCACTTAACTACACTACAATACACTCCGCCCCACTTCATACTCGGCCGGTGTTCGCCGTTTTACCCGAGGTGGGGTACAAAATGCTTTGGCATTTAGCGTTAATCACAAATAGCTCATTCGCCTAGTCAATTCCAATTGTGTATAAATCTCTTTTTTGCACAATTTTATCTACTCATCAAACAGCTACATAAAAATGTGCAACAACAACAACAACTAGTACGATTGGCTAATTCATTGTCATTTGATTTGATTTTTATTGACTTATAATTTCATTAGAGGCAGACGAGGAGACAAAACAACGGAATTATTTCAGTTCGAAAAAAGTATATAGAAACAAATATGGCAGGGCTAAGTTCGGGTGTAACCGAACATTTCATACTCTTACAGCTTGCCAGAAAAGTTGGGGAAATACCTTATGCACAACGATACATTGTTATTGAAAAAAACAACGCTCTCTCAATTTTATGAAGATAACTCTCGAGATATGGGTTTTCACCGAAATATGGGCGGTGTCACGCCCATAGTCCAAATTTGACACCTAATATAAAGCCCTCTCATACCATCTCGGTTGTAAAATTGTATGGCTCTGACGTGTTTAGTTATAGATTTATCGCACTTTTAGTAGTTTTTATCAAAACCGTTATATGGGGAGTGGACGGGGTTATCATCCGATTTCACCTATTTTCACACTATCGTAAAATAGGTTGAAATTATTTGTCCTTTGCAAATTTGGATGATAAAGCTATATTATTGGCTAAGAAGTTATATACATTAAACTTATTGTGCCCTATATCTACCTCTATCAGTTTCAGGTGATACGAACAACCGTTATTCGAAAAAAACTATTATACTCTGTAGCAACATGTTGCAAAAGTATAAAAAAGCATGAATAAAAACAACAATAAATAAATAGTCTAATTGCGAGTCATCGGCGCCGCGCTGGGTGCCTGCTGCTGCTGACGTTTGATCGTAAAACAAATCTCGCTTTTTCAAAATGTCCAGTATTTTCCAGTTTTGGTTTCAGTAGCGCTCACTTTTCCATGTCTAATTACTTTTATTATTGTATTTTTGTATTTACTTATCTTTCGCCTTGCAAACATAAAGGGGCAGTCAGTGGAACTAAAATCGTATTGTGGCGTCAGTTTGTATGTCTGTATGTGGGTGTGTGTGTGGGCAATTAAATCCCGACGTTCCAGACATGATTCGTCATTCGTTTGTATTTTCGCAGACTTTGATAAGGAAATGGGCTTTGATGACGTCAAATGTGTAGCAGCAGCGCCAAAACACCAGATATTTTATGTAATATAATACATATTTTTACTAATCAACATACATATGTACCTATATGCATACTTTAAAAATATATTAAAAAATTATTGTTTTAACAAAACAAAACGTTAACTTCAGATGCACCGAAGAAATAACACACCCTTTACAATTACAAAAGATTCCTTACAAGAACTTTGATCGGTTAGTCTGTATGGCAGCTATGTACAAGTATGTATATGCTATACTGACTCGATCTGAACAATTTCTTCGGAGATTTCACCGTTAGCTTGGACATTAACCCAAGCCAAATTTGGTGAAGAGAAATGAAAAAATTTCCCATAGAAACACTTGATTCCGGTCGTTCAGTCTGGATGACAGACAGACGGATATACTAAGCCGACTCATTATTATACATACTAAATTATAGCAATATTCATAAATATTTTTTATCATCCAGGTCTAATTAAGTGCCTTGAGTTCCTTTTGATGCTGGGCTATTTAAAAATATACCTTAGTCTAAATCCCTCCGAAAAAAAATTGCGTAAAGCTTTATTAGGAGAGTATTACGCATTTGTTAGACAAAAAATTTACAAAACCATTTTGAATAATAGTGTTAATCTATATAGCTAACACTCTAAGAACGTAAAACGAAGTGTTGGGCATATCGTTCGTGACAAATTGGGTATGCGAAAGTTCTGTGCAAGGTACGTGCCTAAGAAACTAACATTCGTCCGACTGAAAGCGTTAAAAAGTCAATGAAAAGTATGACAAAATCGCTACGAATAACTGCCACAACTGTGCGGTTGGTGGTTGGAATGAAATCACCAAGACTAAAGCGTACTTTGAAACGAAAAGGCAAAAGACAAGAAGATATGGAAGATTGCTATATATTCCTTGATTATAAAAATTGGCTTTTGTCATCATGCAGCGCGAGAATAATCAAAGAAAATATTGGCGATCAAAAAAAAAACAAACAAGGATTAGTAATCAGCACTAATAAGGATAATCCATATTAAGCAAGAGAACTAAGTTTCCTTTTTTACATTAAGAGGATAAAAAATGGGTGAATGCATTCTTTTTGTATCTCACACCTCTTATTGTAATCCCTGCAAATCTTTTTTTTTTTTTATAGTACACCTTCAATAAATGAATGCAACTTCCTGCAAAACAGCATAATGAGTTCAATTCTTTACAGATGTGTTGGTATATAATCAATGATACGGATAATTTTCCAAAATTCCACAAAAGGTATAAAAAGTTCTTTTTTCAGCAAACCACCAACGGATGTTGCATCATCACCGGCGTAAAAGCAATTCTTATGCAACAACTATTCTGTGACTGTTGGAGATTGATGAGCCATATTGTTAGATTTATTTAGTATTCACCTACTTTAAGTACCTGCTCTCTAATGGATATTTGGTTGGACGGTGCCAATTTCTGATTAATGGTTTTGTGCCGCATTAACACTGTAATTCTAATAAATTTCACGGTTAAATGGCAGAGACACGAAAATCATTTCAAGGTTGAAAAGTCATTAATGAGCTCGCCACAAATGCACTCGACCAGCCGAACGGCTGAAATGAGCGCTGACAATTGTATGTGTACTGGAGGAACAAATGAGGCAAAAAATAAAAAAAAACACAGAACAAAACTAAGAGAGGAATGACAATTAAACAAAATTAGCAACTTTGATGTGCTGCTAAACAAATTCACAAAAACAACACTGAAGACTAAAAGGTATTTTTTGAGCACAGAAGTGGCACACGAGCATGTGCATGTGGTCATATGGATACCAGCCAATAATTAGTCAAGCACGAAGCGTCCTAATGACACCGATTCCGGTTTAGAACGGAGGGTATTTGTACAAACTCAAGGGGTGGAAATTGCCTGGAAGTCGCTTCCAATCGACAATGCGTATGTATATATGTATTCGTTTAAGCGCATATGACACAAAGTGGCAGCATGGCTTCCAATTCGGGTTATATAATTTCACATTTACGGCACTTCCAGTAAAGGAAGATAAACCAAAATTTTTACTTGGTCAAAAGGGAAACGTGAAATTTGGTTAAAACGAGATTTGAGAGAAAAGCTCACGAAAGCTCAGCAGGGTTGCTGTTCGAGTGTGAGTTTTACTTGTATAAACTATATATATGATATATATATGATGAGAATAAAATTGTATTATTTATAATAATATAAAATAAATAAATCCCCAAATTTACTAAAAAATATTATAACTTCTAGTACACGAGCTTTTATCAATTCACATTAAATCTGACAATTTTAAGCGTGAAAATGGGCTTACGGCTGTTTTGCTTTGTTTACTTTTACTTAATAAATCTGTTTTGATACATTATTTTATAGATTTATATTATATAATATTTTATTACATTGTATTTGTTTGTTGTTAAATGAATAAATTTTTAACCAGAAGTGAGCATGATTCACTTTCATATTTATTTCTTTACGTTATCAGCAGTAAAGCAGCTTTCTGGTTGGAATATATTAAATGGTTTGTATGAGTTAGAACGTTTTACATCTTTGCAAACAAAAAAAACCCCGCTAACTTCGGTTGCATCTATAAAACTCTTCCCGAATGCAAAAATTCCATACAAGAACATTATATTGATCGGTCAGTTTGTATTTCAGCTACATACATATATGCTATAGTGGTTCGATATGAAGTCCTTGCTAAATTCGTAAACATATCTCGTCAAAGCAACAAATTTTCCATAAATAAGGGTAAAATTCAGTATAAATTAAAGAAACACGCACATTAAATAGTTGAATTACTTCTATTGAACTTTAAATGCAAATATCTCAAAAATCATAACGGCAACTAAATGTATATTTTTTCTTAGTTTGGAGAACCTTCTCTATCTATACACACCCATTTTAACCGAGCTCGGGGGTTGCTATTCTAGAATTTACCCGATTAAATTGTATATTATATACGAATACAACTTGTTCCGTGAAAGTATCCCTTTGCGCGAGCAGGTAACAGAAAATTTTGGGGGTTTAAAATTAATATAATTAGGCAGGTAACAAGATATGCGCTCGAAATTTAATAGAAACAGGTTGAATTGCTTTAAAGATCTATTATAGCTCAAATCAATCCAGCTGCTATCGATCATCTGATTGGGAAATTGCTGACAGAGAAATGTCTGAGAGTAAACACAGCTACAGGGAACAAATAGAATTTGTTGCTAGGTATAATTTGATGCAAACAAAAGATGCCTGCAAGAAAAAAACTAGTTTTCACCGAAAAGAAGCATTAGCGATAGCAAGCACACATAATAGGTACCCTCAGTCAGCCAACTCCAACGGACTGCTGGTCAATAGATTGATAGGCTTAGCAGTAGCAACAACAACAACGCACAGCGCGAACACTTGCTCACACTTGCTTTTGAAATGCATTTTGAGGCGAATCAGAAAAACAAGATGCAGGAAGGAGAGAAACAAAAACAATGCAGAGTACGAAGAAAAAAAAACGAATGAACGAGCGCAGAAGCAGCGAGTGAGGGAGAAGAGCAACACAACAAAATAAACGAAATATATACGAAAGGTATACACAAAGAGAGCGTGAGCGCAAGAAAAGTTCACTGAGAAATAGGAAACTTTTCCTAGAACCACTTTCAATATTCAAGCTTACTGTGGATGCATTGTGACAGATTCTTGTACACCACCTGCACACCTCTCTGCACTTGTATATTGCATTTACCAAATGGTATTTAAAGCCGCCCACTCACGTGTGCAATAAATGCATAAAATTTGGCCCGAATGCGACCCCTCCCACCCACACTCCCATACACATAAACGTACAACTCTGAAGCTATCGATTCTTTGCACATTTTTCAAAACTCAGCTGCAACCGCTTTAGACACTGCACTAGAAGAATTAATTTGTCAGATTTTCCTTTTTTATGACTAATGCAATTCACACCCAATCGCCATACAAAAATACATTCAAATGTGTGTAAATTATACATCTCACTATCAGATGTTTCAGTCTCGTAAAATTGATCTGGTGTGTCACCCATATTGTAGTCTCGCTGCTGGTTAATTAAATTAAGTTAGTTGGGTTTCTAAGCGACACAAAAGGGCGTCGCCGCCAAGCTAAGCTCAGCTGCAGAACACATAACGATTATGGCCAGATCAGCACCTTAGCGACTCGAAACGACACAACAAACACATACGCATATAAAGCAAAATAAACAATACGAGTGTGACACCAGTAAATTTCTGTTAATTCCAACGAAAATGCCAAATAAACAACTTTTGAGCAGTCACATAATCATAATTAAGTGTATATTCTGCGCTTTTCGTTTCATTTGCTCATAATTATCATCGCGGAATTTGCTGTAGCAAATAAATATCCGAACATACATATTCACACCTAGCTGGCGCTCTCCACACACGGCTAACTAGGCTGTTTACACAGACTTTCTTTCAGCTTTTTGTAATCCAATCAGCGTTGCTGCAATTCACCAAGCACTTGCTGCCATACATGTTAACAATTGAAATCACTTAATCTTACACTGATTCTATTTGATTAATTACTTAAATTGATAATTAAAACGCGAACTCACCTCGAAATCCGACCTTAACGCCATATTCCAGAAAACACAAATGCCAATCAAAATGAAAATAAAGACGAGGGCTAATAAAACAAAATACCAGCGAGTAAAACGAAGTAACGAGTCGCGAATTGGAATAATACAGATAATCAACCCCTAGCGTGTAAAATTAACAACACAACGTGGAAACATACACGCCAGACAACGCTGGTAACTATATGCTCATTTGAGTATCAAATGGTTTTAAGCTTAGCTAAGATAGATGTGTTTTTAACTACAAACAATATTTTTATTTTTTTTGATGGGTTGCAATAACTATAAACTATTGCTACAATAATATTTATTATATATAAATTATAGCAATAATTATTTATTAATTAAATTGTATATTTAATTCATTTTATTTAATTACAGAAATTTTAAATTTTTCATGCATAGATGCGTAATAAGTAATAGTTACGTCGAAATTAGAACAGCAAAACATTTTCAAAAATTTTGTTTGAAGATTGTTTTTATCAGTCGTCTTCGGTCTTCTAGTGAATTCAGTACAAAAAGGCATATGGAAGACTTTTTAAAGTGTTTGCTATTGCACATCTATTGGCTTGTGCCAGTTTATTTAATTTATACGAGTTGTTTTTTCGCTTCTCGGTGTTCTCCAAGTGGCGAATAGAAGAGAGTTGCTATTATTGTAGATTTTGCCAGTCTATTTGGTTGATACTAGTGGTTTCTTCGACTTGCCACACTCTACATTTTTACCTATCATATTATAGATATTATGCTATTAGAAAAACGTGTATTTTCTATATGGCTATTATATGTCATAGTAGTATATAGGTTAAACATGTTTGAGAAATTCGGTAAAAAATAATTCTATCTGAGTCCCAAAGAAATAATGGCTAAAACATTGCCGGCCGATTTTTGTGTTTTCGGGCGTTTTGGCCGACTTTCACCGGGTGGCGAATTGCCGATTTGTCTCAAGTGTGTAATGCGTATCCATGTTTTATCCACTTGCCATGATATACATATGCCATGAAACTTAATATTATTATTAGCAGGATTCTAGTTGAGCTTATGGTAGTACTCTAAGAAAAATATAGAAATTTATTTGTTAGTCGCGTGATAACTCCTTTGGGTCCATGAAGTGCTTAAGACCTCTCTTTCGGAATCTGTGGTTGGGATTTTCGCAAGTAATGATTTAAAAGTAAGCAGAACTTTTCGCTGGAGTTATTGGTTATTATCTGGTCATCGAGCCCTTGCCGTGATCAGGTCATAATAAATGCAAAGAATTATATGTGTAAAAAGTTCTATACTCGTACTACATGAAATATGTCTTTATATGCCACTTAATAATTTAATTGTCTTTTGTAATTATTTATCAGATTATGCGCAATCTCAATTGAAATCCGGAAATTTTTATTAAAGGCACGTGCCGTGTTTCTCAGTACAGTCATCTGCATATTGCATTACTCATGACTCATGTCACTCATATAGCTTATAAAATACATATGCATATTTCTTATAAAATATTCTAAGCTTTTCTTATTTATCTTTTTAGATATGGAGTTACTTCAGACTTTTGATTTTCACTGTAAGGACACTTTTCTTTAGACTATCGCATGTTTTGTGGAGTTCTGACTACTGCATAACCTTAAAGTCATTGAATTTTAGAATAAAACTTTTAAACTTGTTAGGAGAAAAAGACGTTTAAGGCTAGGCTATATACATTATGTATGTGGATAACAAAAATTAATATTGGATACCATTACTGACAGTCTGAAAATGTATAATAAGATCTT
This sequence comes from Bactrocera oleae, assembly GCF_042242935.1. Taxonomy (NCBI): domain Eukaryota; kingdom Metazoa; phylum Arthropoda; class Insecta; order Diptera; family Tephritidae; genus Bactrocera; species Bactrocera oleae. Next base: position 74,467,117 of record NC_091536.1, read on the forward strand.
CAACAAAAGAGTCTATGAAAGGTGTCTAAATGTTTTTTATTAGTTTATCAAAACTCTTACATACTTCACCATCAATGTGGGCGGAAACACGAATTCAGATTGCTGCACAAAAACAATTTAATTTCGTTTGGTTTAATTCAGTTATTAATTCAATTATATATGCTCCTCCCTATGAAAGTCTCCATATTCAGTCTATTTCATACTAAATTTAGTGTGATTCCTAGTGTTGGTCGTTACAAGAATAAACATTTAAATTTGTATTTTAATTGAAACATGACAGCGAACGAAATTCATAAAAAAGCGCCGAGTTATCTTACTAACTCAATTATGTCTTTACACACTGATAATCGCTGTCCATTTGAGTCGTTAAATTGGCAAGCGGCAATGTAATGTAACTCCTCCGTCAATTAGACTCTCGACTTGCCCGCCTACTTCATTAAAGTTGTTGACTTTTGCAAATTAACACAATGCAGTGAGACTTTGCTTTATTTTGCAGTATCAAATGTACAAGATATGTAGTAATGCTTGAATATATTATAATATTGTATATGGCAGTACTGCAGCAGTTGACAGCTAATTAAAAATGATCTGAAGCGTGATTGAAAGCGATTATATTCTATACTCCGTAGTTGTATATACATTTATAAGTCGGTATAATTTGAGAGGTAAAAGATGACTACACTTGGATAGTATTTGTATCTTTGGTGAATATGTGAAAGGAGAACAACGGTATACTAATCTTCAGATAGGAAGACTATAAAAAAAGTTCTGCCGAAAAAAGGAGAAAGTGGAAAGCAAAAAATGTATTCAAATGCCCGATGAGAACGTTAAATATGGAGCTGAAAATTTAAAAATCGTGAATTAAGGACGTGGTAATTTTAGAGAGGATGGCAAAATGGCCCTTTCGACGACAGTTGGGTCTACATACACGACATAACCAAATTTATATACGGCCTAGAATTGTCAAATTGACAGCATTCCTTTAAAATATTTTAGAAAACCACTATACCACAGCGAAAATAACATTCAAGAAATACAAATTTTTTTCTGTCTCGAAAGTCTGGCATGAAGCACTAGAAGGGAAGAAGTCTAGAGATTTATGGCACAACTTAAATACTCGGTACGGAATTCTACGAAAACTGTATGTATGTAAAACTCTTACTGCTTCAAATAGTTTCAGAAATACATTTCGAGTGTTTTTTATTACTTGCACGCAGCTGTAATTTTTGCATATAGTTTTGCTAGCCTGTGTTAAAGTATGGCTTTACACTGGCTTTTCGCCAGCTTCTTTGAACTAAAGCCAGCGTCTCATATTTATTTATATTTACAAAATATTTATAAGTAAACAAAAGCTCTATATACAAATACTCCAGAGCTACATACCTACAAATATTTACAATATATATGTACTTTTGTGTAAAAAGCTCAAGACGTACTTGACTACGTTGAGACGCCACGCAACTCACATCAAACACCAGCATTTGTTGAAATTGTGGCTTCAGTTCGATTCGAGTTTTCAAGCCGTTCAGTAGGAAGGCCGCAGCAATACTTGGGCCAACAACAACTAAACATACTCATACACAGATTTTGGTAGGAAAATTCAAGGTTATCAGTAGTGCTTATTTGGGATGGTTTTAAAGTGACTAGAGTATATGGAGACAAATTATATAAGGAAACCGCAAACTTGTTTTGGGAAAATTTGCAAAATCATACAAAAATGTAATCAAAAAACGACAAGTATACAAGTTTAAAAAAACAATTCAGAAATAGTGTAAAAAATATGCAGTGCAATGTAATTTTCATTAAAACATAACAAATGCGTTTCAAAGTATCAAGTATTTGTTTGAACTTCGTTTAGTTATTTAAATAATGTGTGATTAAATTCGCACTATGCTAATAACTAATTATTTAAAAACTTAAGTAATGTAAACAATTTAACCGGTTGTAAATGGAAGGCGGAAAAAGGCACAAGTTTTAACTTGTTCCGGTCGCATTGCTACTTCCGGTAAAAACTATAATATTTTACATAGAAATTATACATACAGTTTGGAGTACGTAATATATTGTATATATGTCTATGTATGTATATACTTGTGTATGTACATATATCGGAAAGTAATTGATAGCCAGTGTACAACTTTAGAAAAATATGTGCACTGAATTACAAAAAAAAAAAATTTATTTCTTTGTAGATAAATCTAATAAATAGTCTCTCAGAATTTGAAATCTCGTTCTGAAACTTTGCGCACGGTTATTTCTCCCGAAGAAGCTGTGCATTTGGCGGACACGCCGATATCGGACCATTCTAAAATGTAGCTGCCATACAAACTGATCTATCAAAATCCAGTCCTTGTAAGGAAAACTTTTTTTGCGACAAGATATCTATACGAAATTTAGCATAGATTATTGTCCAAGCCAACGCTACAATTTCCGAACAAATTATTTGGATCAGACTAGTATAGCATGTAGCTGTCATGTAAACTTACTAATCAAATTCATGAAAAGTATCGTTTTATGCCCTTGTTTTGCTATAAGAAGAGCATCTGTGAAGCGTACTCGAAGTGCACCCGAAGTTAACTATTTTATTAGCTTTCTTATATAATATAGGTCTAATGACGATTATCAAAGCTGCTCCGGAAGTGCTAATTTGATATTAATATATTTGACAACGCTTGCTACTAAAGTGACGTCACATGTTACTTACTTGACAGCAAGAGTGATAGAAATAAAGTCAACTTTTTACTGTTCCGCTTACTGCTTCGTTCGGTCAATTTTAATTTCGAAATCTTCTTATCTGTAATATGTAGGAGAATAGCGTTATTTTAAAATTCTTTAAAAACTTCTATGATATTTGCATTTTTATTAGTTGAAAAATTTAACTTTTAGACGAATACTTGTATAACAAAATATATATCCTCGTTTGTATTTTCCATGTATATCGGTAAGTATGTAAGATATCTTAACCAAATCAGAGTGAGAATTTGTTGGGTTTTTCTACCAAAAATTTAAAAGGTGCGTTCATACCTTCCTCGAGCCGACAATTTTATCGAAGTTACTTTTGCAAGTATATGAATTGATATAGAGACATTATAAGTCACTCTTATATCGATTAATATATAGTTATAACGTATAATTTTTGAGAAGGCTTTCGTTTAGCTCGATGTAGCTTGGTAATCTCATTTATATTATAAATTAAATAATTCTCATAATTTAAATTTGGTGAGAATATTTCGCTTGGCACCAACAAATATGTATACTTGAAAGTGTTAGTTAGACTGCCCTTGTAAAAGTACTTCGACTTTATCGCGCTAACGATTATGACTTTGAAATTTGTAAAATATTGAACTAAAGCGAGAGAAAACTAATGTATATGCATTTAGCTAATTATGAGGCGTGAAGAACGCACAAAGCTTTCAGCAAAAAGCTACGCTATATAGGACATCAAATTGCAATGACATGCCTTCTCATTATCACCAACAACATGATTTAGATAATTTTACTTTTCTTGCAGGCAATTTACATTTATAGCGGTATATTACTTTTGGCGTTTTATTTTAAGATGGAAAGCTTTGTTTTTTTTTTAACCAAAAATTAGTCACTTCATTAAATTCGTCGTATATAATTCTATAATTTTATAATTTTGTTTGTTATATGTTTAGGTGTAGGTATAAGATATATTTGTGGTCCTATAACTTGAACAGGGTATATTAAGTTTACCACAATTTTTGTAATACCCAGAAGGAAACATCGGAGATATTATAGTATATAAATATAGTATATACAAATGATCAACAAGACGAACTGAGTCGATTTAGTCGCACAGTTTTTGAGTTATCGTTCTGAAATTTAGCACACCAAAGCTATAATCTCCGAAGAAAGTGATTGCTGATGACTCGACTCAATTAATTTTACTGAATGGTTCTTTTAAAAGGGAAAGAGAAAAAATATGTTAACACATTGAATACATTGAATATAATTTAATTACTCAAAAGTACTGTGAATATTCTTTTTCATATTGTATAAGAGATTTAATACAATATTCAGAATCTAAATATAAATCTATCTATCTTAAATTTTTAGATAGACATAAACCTTACACATTTTTAAATTATATTTGTCCGGAGATACGTCTTCTATTCACTGAAATGAAGTTGGATGCATCGATTAGATTTCTTTTTAATAATTATGCATTACAATATTAAATTATTTTCTTGCACTCAAGCATATCTTTTTTACATCAGTTCTAATCCGTATTCTCGGTTTACAACAAACCTCCCTTTTTACTGGTTTTATTTTCTCACACGCCGCCTTCATTTGAAGTCTATAACCATTTGCATAGATTTACCGGCGATAATCTCTTTGTTTAGAAATTTGTGTATGTTCATCTGTATGTATGTATGTATATATTTATGTAGTTAGGTAAAAGTCTCATCGCATCTCCGAGCAACGCTGAGCCATCAAAACACCTCAAGTGTTCATAGTTCGAATATTTTTTATTTTTATAATGATACTAACACATATATAGGTATGTACGATTGTATGTAAATGTATTTTATTTATACCATATATGTTGGTATGTATACAGACATTATTGTCTATAAATATTCAAGTCACCAAAGCAGACATTTCAGTTCAGTTATACACATACAACGGTCGCAACGTGTTGTTGGCTGTGAGAGCGCGCGTGTGTGTCTTAAGTCTTTCGTTTTTCCCCTACAAAAACACAACAGTACACCGCTTCGAATTGATAGCGATAAATAAAGATAAAAGAAGCAGCATTGTGCAATTATTAAATAAAATTTATAATTTTGTTATTACATGGCATATATATACTGTGATATATATATATATATGTATATAAATACATACAATATAAGTAAATATTAAAAATAAAAAGATTTTTTAAATGAAATAAAAAGTGTAAGCAAGTAAGCAAGAAAATAGTAATAATAATTAAAAGTATATAACGGTTCAGTTTGTTCGCTTATTTTACTTTGTGAACCGCTACTTTGTACCTATGACGGTATACCGCTATTAAAATCACTCAGCGCGTTTTCAATAAAGAAGTGAAAAATATAAATATTTTAAAGGTTAAATGTCTGTATTTTAAATATATAGTATTAGTAATATAGTACATCTATTTACCTATGTGCATGTAAAGTAATGATTATTTCAAATTGTATGCCAATTATTCGATTGATAGCATCAAATTAGTACAGACTGTTGTACTATTCCGGGTTTTTATAAAATGTATTATGCATGAAATTAAACACGGGTTCACAAAAGTTAGTTAAGAAATTTGTTGCAGTTGGTTATGTGTTGAAGTTTCGAACTGTTTTATGTGCAGGAGTCATAATTTTAATGAATTATAATTATAAATAAATATTTGTTTTTTTGAAAGTACTTAACGTTTAAAATATTTTTATTTTATTTTTTTTTTTTGATAATTTTTTTTATTTTTCGATAAACAAGCCGTATATTTGTTAGATTTTTTGACGAGAAGAAGAGTATAAAATATATTATGAATCGATATTTTATTTTACAAATCTATGTTTACGAAGGCGTTTTTGCAAAAGATTCAGTTGTTTTAGTACGAGACTAGCATTAACGTTGACCAAATGGTTGAGTTGATCTCTAAGGGATGTTGAGATCCTCTGCGATAGGCAAACATTACTATTTTTACGCACTATTTCTTTAACATTTACGATGATATCATCAATAATAGATGTGGATGAATGTTTAACAAAATTTCAAGCAAACTAATTGTTCAATTTATTACCATGATACAAACTAATTGTTCAATTTATTACCATGATACAAATCGCCAGACAAACATTTCGCGTCATAAGCAAACTCACACTAGCTGACGTATAGAGATCAAACGAATATAAAAAAGGTTGTGCAACTCTGGATAAGTCCGAGGCAAGTTTAATCAGATGGTACTCCCATTGGTTAAAATTCTTACAAATAACATTAAAAAATATGATTTAGTAGCAAATTTAAAGCAATACAAATAATAATCGCTTTATATACATACTTCTATGACCCACTGTACCTAAACGAATAAATTACGACTTAAGTTTCCTGCTCAGCTCAGATGTGAAAACTGAAGCTGTTTGTAGCTGAAAATGCCTAACTAAACATGTGAACTCTACAATAACAATAATAATTTTTACAATTTTTAGAAACTCATTAGATACAAAATATTATGACCCATTAACACCAGAGCTGTTGGCAGAAAAGATGTGTTTGCAATAATAGAAATATCGGCTTATTTATGTATGTAATTATTCGAAGATAAATCGTTATGAAAGCGGGTATAATTTATTACAAATAAACTCATTGCAAAAACAGATAAAATTATTATATCTCTAAAGCCAGATTTCGGTTCTATATAAAAGTAAAAAAACGATTAAATTCTTTATTAGCAATATTAATCAAACTTAATTGTATGCAAACATGTCGTGATTTAAAGTTGTAAATATGCAATCTAATTAAAACTATTGTACAATGGCGACAACAACATTAGCACAGCAAGGAGTATTGCAAACCAATTTCCATTAGATTTTGTCGTTTTTATTAAATAGTTCATTAACCCTTTCGTCAACATAAGGGTTTTGATCAAGAAATGGGAGTAGTGACAAAAAGATTTCTGAATGAAATATTTTCAAATATATGCGTATACATATATTTTTCTAGTATAAGGAGAAGGGTGAACATATTTTCCTTTCACTTAAATTAAAAAAGAAAATCAATATAATAAAGAAAGATTCAATATAGAATTACATTAGAAATACATTAAGCTTCCTTTTATTAAATACATTGTTTATTAAAAATTGTCAAGATATTATATTGACCTTGATCGCTTTAATTACATTTTCCATTGAAAATCACATTATCAATTATTTTCATCTCTCTGAGCAACTAATGAAAAACCTGTCATGTGCTTCGGTTGGTTGTGAAAGCAGAATTATGCATGAGCTTCTCAGAATTCTAGGAACAATTAAAAACCTTTTAGTTTTATGACCGCTAATTGCAAAAATAAAAAAAACTAAAACCAATAATTATTTGTAAAAATGTATGTAAATTACTGTAATGTAAGAAAATAAAATGTAAGAAAATATCAGTTATTACATAGGTACCAAACTAGTTGAGAACCTTTGAAAATTATTAAAAAAAAGAGGACAAAAATTCATGGTAGGCTGAAACCCATTCTTAAAACTATGAATTATGATAAGATTTTGTTTTTATTGAGTCAGGCGAAAAAAATGTTGATATTATTTTTATTACAGTTTCTAAGTGAAAATCAATAGAGGAAATTCACAAAAATGAAGTCCTACATCAGCACAGCTACCGTTTTTATTATGCTCTTTGCGCTGACAAATGCCACCGAAGTGAGAAAGTGTCCCAAGTGTAAGTAGAAACAAATGAAAAATAACAACAATATAATAAAAATAAAAATTAAATTATTACAGCGACTGCACGCGCCTTAACCGCGGATGAAGTAACCATCTCCAATTGCCCCAAAAATAAATGCACACTCAAGCGCAACACCGAGGCCAGCATTGAAATGAAGCTTAAACCCGAACGTGACTTTAACGAACTCAACTCCGATATACAGGGTATTATTTTGGACGTACCACTACCGTTCCCTGGCTATTATGGCACCAGCGCCTGTCCGTACATCTACGATGCCGAGGGCAAAGAGAAGGTGGGCTGCCCACTTAAAGCCGGACAAACATATACCTACAAGAATAGTTTCAAAATTTTACCAATCTATCCGACTGTTAATTTGGTCATACACTGGGGCTTGGGTGATAAACAGGGTGATGTTGTATGCTTCCAAATACCGGCTAAGATAAAGTCGTAAATATTTGTATGAAGGAATGTTGGCAAATATATTGTGTTACTTACTTACATAACTGTATTAAAATAATGAAAATATTTGGGTAAGAATAAACGTGTCAGTGCTCTCTTTGATTAATATTTATATAATAACTTTAATAAACAAAAACAACTTTTATATTTTTTAGAGATTTTCATATTTGTAATTAATTTTTATTTTTTTTTGTTTGTTAATTTAAATATTGTTTTTGCGAATTGAAAACAAATACATGGTTGCTTATACTTATGCATATGCAGTATTTTCAACTTTATTTTAAACACAGCTTTAATAGTCGTCAATAATATTGATGCATCCAGCCCATTGCATCAATATTTTGACAAATAGATGGAGATCGAGTTAATTTAAATTTTATGATAATGAGTAACCTGATCATTATGTAGCCATAAATTGCATAAAATTTAATAACTTACAACAATGTACATTTTAGTTAAATAGTTGAATTTTGTTAGACAATTTTTTTTTGTAAAATCTTTGTTATTTATCTTAGTGCAACGCCTAAAATACACAAATAGAGTTCTCTTATAATAAAATGTTTACATTTAGAGCCTTTTAAATTGGTTATGTAATTTCTTTCATAGAGAATATTCTCATGCACTTACATTGTTTTAATTTTAATTTTTTTTTTTAATTTTGTAACCTTTTAAAAATCACTTTTAAACAGAAAAAACTCATACATAATGTAACTGTTTGCATGTGTGTGCGTTTGCTTTTATGCAGCCTTCAAATGTTTACTTCACGTTCTGCCCACAGCGCTCCTCTCCCTCTAATCTCTCTAACTTCTATGGAAAGTCATAGTAAACACCAACATCGTCGAATCTTTCGCCCGCCAACTGTCCAATTTGTTGTAGTAAATCATTCTCAGCATTACGTGTGGGCAATTCTAGCGGTACAGCATCGGTCAACGTCAATGGTGAATTGCTGTAGGTGCGTCGTAAGCCGAAAATCGGTAACTTATGCCAGCGTTCAATATGTTGCGGATACTTGCGTTTTTGTTGCAAATGTAGAGAGCGTTGCCGTTCTTCACGCAAGCCAGCCGTCTCACTCTTTCGAATACTGTTATCTAGCGGTAAGTTGCTGTTCTCACTGTTAGTCTTTTGTAACGGAAATTTTAGTTGCGTTTGTCCCATGTAGTTGCGCTCTTTTGTCGAATCTGCTGAGGTGTCTTCTGCACTCATGGCTATGTGTGGTGCAGTTTCAGCCGACGTGGTTGCCTCACTGATGTCGAACTGTAGAAAATAAAAAAAAGTGGAAGTATTGTTGTGAACATATTGGCTAAAACTTTTCGTAAAGTCTTCTAAAGTACTTGTAGTTCAGCAACTTCTCCTCGACAGGTTTTTTCAAAACTAGCTTGACAATCAATCAAATCGTTTTAAAAAGTCGATTTATTCCACAAATGTTTGACCTATATATATAACGCTCTCGCTCTTTCCATAAGATGGTAAAATTTTAATTACAGAAATTCAAATATTCTGAAGGTTTTACTGGAGAAAATCATTAGGCAGTATATTCAATAAAGCGAATATGTTTTCCAAACGAATCCTTTCTGTTTAACGAATGGTTCAAATGTTCTTTGAAATATCGGAAGAGCAATATTCTTTACGGTAATTTCAAATAATTACAAAGCGCTTTATCATCTATGAACTAATATAAACCGACCCTATCCCCAAGTAGAAATAAAATACTTAAAAGTTATAAATTCTCACCTTGTTAGCCACAAATCGATTTGAATTGTCGTCGTCTAGCAAATTTAATTGGTTGCCGCCGCGTGAATTTCGCTCCACAAGCCGAGTTTTACTGTCGACAATAGCCGAGCCACTGGAGCGTTTACCATGCGCTGTAAAAAAGTTTTTTTTCATATAACACTACTGTAATATAAATAGCTTTCCAGCTGTTACTCACCACCCCAGCATGAATGCCCATACTCCAGACAAGAACCTACGAAAAGAATAGAAACAAATTTGAAAAGAAGTATTTAAAAGTTCGAAGTCTATCTATGTTCATCCATATATGTATATATATGTGTGTGTATGTCATATAAGTAAACTTTAAGTCTCTGCCGTCGCCACCACTTATTGACCTGTCAAATTTAATTTACAGTTACTTGCATTTGGCGTCTGTTTTAAAAGTACAATAACTAAGCAATACAAAAGATCAAAACTCATAAATAACAATTTGCCGCAAACTTGTTGCACTTTGGCCACAACCCCCCTGGCTGTAAGCCGCACGTTTCATTTATGTTTAGTGGTCTAAAGCAAATACAGGGTATTTATAGCAATATTTTATGGATGCTTCAACTGTCAGCTGTCAACTGTCATCCCAAATTGGAGTAAAAAGCCTTTTCGGTAAATATTTTTAAGTCTACCTATATTAATAGATTAACGAAATTTTTTTTATAAATATATATATTATGTATAAATAAATATAGAAAGCAACAGATTTCAAAGTTTTGAATGGACAAGGTTTCTTAGGGGTTTTTTTTTAAACTTGAGAAGTCAAAAGGTATACATACATATATCTGCTTAGTATTTATAGGAAAAGTTATTATGAAAGCTATTCAAATTATTCAAAAGAGTATCTTAACACATGAAAATTGTTACCGGAAATAAAAAGGTCACTTGATGAAATTTTTAATATTATTTTTAGGGTAAGGAAAGTTTTCTCTTTTTAAAAGAAGCTTTGAAAAATGTCAATAATTATTGCGTATGCTACAATCATGATATACCATACTTGTATAATGCAGGTCTACAGTGGTTTTATAGCCTTATTTTAAATCCTTATTTTCATTTTACTTTACATTAATCAGAAAAAACGAAACAATATTACTAAAATCTTTGTAATGTCAATTTTGCCTCGAAGTACTTGTAAACAGTAAACTTCTCTTTTGTAATTTTCCAGTCAACAATACTTTTTTAAGAACTAGCCATCACGTGACGATTCCATCAACATTGCCACCTTTTTTTCATCACCTTTAGATCCCAGTTGAACCGCTCTCCCTGTTCCTTACAATATGTTAATTTCCAAAATTATCCGGAAGTTACAGAGATAGTTTAACTTGGTACTTAGATTTGCTTCTAGCGATAGCCCCAGTTTGTCAGGATATTCTGCACAATTTCATCATAATTTGGTACCCAGTGGTTGCATAGGAAATTTTCGACTATCAACACAAAACTTTTCCAAGCTTCAACTTCCGGAACAGTTATAACATTGATATAATCTGTGTCTTTCACTATTTATCGTATTTGAGGACCATCAAATATTTCACCTTTCAACTTTTCCATACTAAGTTCGGAAATTTGTTACAAATGTGACTAAAAGATCATACTTCCACGTCCAACCCCTTGATAAATTGTTTTATCATTCCTAATTTGATCATGTATTCAATCCCTGAGTTAATTTTGAGGGAATAACTTTGGTGTAGATATTTCACCCTCTTATTCACATTCATTAGTAGGCTGTATTGATATCTGGATATTTGGCGGCATCATTGTTTCTGAGTAGTCCATGCGAATACTTTTGAAACGGAAGCGAGAAAACAGGACATTTATAGACTCTAATTCTAGATATGCGTACGTTTTATTTTTAGTAAAACCTTAAAACTTTTCGCATATTTTCAGTAAGGAGTCTGAGAATGGGGATCACGTCATGTTTGTACAATGCGCAGAACCCTAATCATGACTGGAATACTACAATTTTATTACTAATAAGTCGATAATTATCAAAATATTAGATATACCATTATTTTAAAAACAAGGGCACATTCAATATTTTAATGAATAGGGTTGTAATCTGGGCACTGGAAAACATCCAAATTTTCTCCGATATAGGGCAACATAATTGTTTACAATACATACTATCTGTTTGTGATGAAACGAGGTGTGGTCTTATCTCTAGTAAGTATATTATTTGTATCAGTCATTTATACCATAAATCTTCTGGTGTAAATAATATAAATAAATTACATAATCGATATGCTCTGTATAAGCTTAAATCCGTGTGAAATAAGGAAGGGCACAATAGACCTTAGGCCGTAGTGCGAGTCTCAAATTTTATTATTTATCTATTTTTCTGCACATTCTCTATTTACTTCTCCATTTTTTTTCGACAGTAGGTTATTGTCGGGATCTGCTAGTAAATCTTTTTTTTTTTTTCTATTGTTAGATTTTACTCACGGGCAGGTCGGAGTCACTGGTCAGGTAATGGCATCTTTTTAGCGTTATCGGAGATCGCATTTAACTCGAAAAATATGAAGTTTTTTTTCTTCAAACTGTGTATTCTTTAAATATGTAGAATATACATTGATACAGTTGGTATTTTTTTTTTTAATTATTCCCAAAAATCTTATTTTTTTCACTGTCACAATAGCTATGCCCCAACATATCCACACTCCATAATAATGAGGTAATATTATATAAAATAGATTTGCTTCATGTTTGACTAGGATGAAAACAGTTTCGTGTGAACTCCCAAAAATACTAGTAAAAACCTTGCCGCTATTGTTTTTCCGAGACAACTTCCACCACCAACAACGCACATTTGGTTATGGCGAAATTCCGCAAATCAGTACTCAGCCGTCGAACCGAGCCAATTTCAGCGGTGTTTTGCCTATCAAGATACGATGTTTTATCAAAATCCGAAATAATTATTTTTCCACTGTAAACACAAAATTCAAAGGTAGCGTTATCTTTTGACCAATAACTTGCGAATGATTAGATGAAATGTCATGAAGCTTGACAGTACTCTAGTTGAGGTCATTACTCTAAGCTAAGGCTAAAATAGTCGAAAAAATTGTCAGCTCATGTAGTTAACTGCATTTCTGCACCAAAAAGTTACTTTTTTACATTCTCAGGCTTTTGATTATGGCTTCTAACATCGAAAAAAAATTGTTCTCTAATTTTTCAGATAAAGATCTTAGTGCATTGGTAACGTGACTACCTTGCCCGCCAACGTTGATTTGTGCTTCCACGAAGTTAACTTAATCTATTCGTGGATGATATACGGCTACTATTAGCGTAAAAGCTACATAACCTTAAACTAACGAACAGCAAAAGCTAAAAACAACACTACAAAATAATGCACATCACTACATGAGACACACTATTCAGCTGCTGAAATCGCGCGTTAAGAAAAGAGTAACAACAACAAAGGCGAGCATATAAAGCTACACACATATCAACATTTGTTTGAGATGAGCACATATGGTTGTAAATCTTATTGAAATGAATGTGTGAATGAGTTCTTTGAGCATGTGTGTGTGTGTGTGTGTGCGTGCGTTAACAACATGTTGAATGCTAGCCATAGCCAAACTACTGGTACTTCCATGGAGAATTATTTGTCATGGTTTATGAAAGCGCACATAATGGATGCAAGCAGCTGAGGGCAGACATACTTTCAACACATGCATACACATATCCATACTAACTTTTGTGCAAAGGTATGCATGTGTGGATCACAGAGCAGCTGCACATGTGTGAAACACGCTAATAATCTCTCAAGTGTTGCGAAATGTTGTGGAGCACGCACACCTCTGCACATTAACATACAAACATACATACTATGTATTTATAGAAATATGTTACATACTTTTGTCCATGCAATTTTACCGTAGCATTCGATTTTTTTCTTTTAAAACCTATGTTAATATTCCAAGTCTATTTTTAGTCAACATCGAGTCATAAGCATACACCAAAAGTCATTTTTATGTATATGTGTATGTATATAAATATATATGTGTGTAAGTGTGCAACATTCACGACAGCCAACTGGTTGTCTAATCATACAAATTACTACATCTCCCCGCGTCTTTTCATGCAAATTATAAGAAATGCACAGAAATAGACAACATTATTAGAATACCTATGGAGTTGAGTCTATGTTTATGTGTACGTGTGTGCTTTCCCCCGTCTGTACATAAAAAAATCCTTTCTATATTAGTTCTTCTTCTTCACGCCAAGGCGAGTTTTTATACAGCAGGTGCATAAATAATGTTCAAAGATATTGCAGCTGCGAACTTATGCCGACAAAGCTGGTAATGCAGATTAATACCAAAAAATCAACACATATTTGCAACACAACTGCGCGTGGTATCAACGCGAACTCTGATAATGAAAAAAAATTCTTTATTTATTAAGAGTATCCCCTGATGAAGCGCCTTAAATGTGGGAGTAAAGATTTAAAAAAATGTATCAATGTCATGCAATTAATTAGCTTGCAACTTTTAAGAGATATGAACTGAGGATCAGGTATATTAGCAACATATTTAATATTTACATGTAATAATTTACAAAATACAATGTTCTTTTATAAAAATGAGGTTAAAACGAAAACTTTTCTGGTGATTTTTACTATGAAAAAAAGAAACAACAAGTTTGCTTGAAACTTTCTGTTTCCAATAGAATCACCAGGAATCATTCAAAATGTTGCAGAAGTATGTTGCTGAGCCTATTTTTTCACAACACAAGTATTTGAGAGGCACAAAGTATTTAGTGCAGGTCACCGATTCTCCTCTGTTAATGACTATAAAATCGAAAAAGTTAAAGAGAGAGTGTTTGAAAGTCATCGTTTGTTTTGATTTTGATGGCAGCAGAGAGATAACAGAAGATCTTAACAACTCTTATGGATCGACAACACATTTTAGTTTTTGGTATGAAGCGCGTCATTGCTAGACTCGTACCAAAAAATCTAAATCTTTTTTAAAAAGATGTCAAGTAGACGTCGCAAAAGAGATGCGGGGCAATGTAGCTGAGGCCACTACATTCATCAAACGCATCATTATTGGTGGCGAAACGTGAGCTTATGACCGACCGAGACTTATAACAAGTGTATGGAAAGTTTAATGAATCGTTGGCATGCCTATTTTGAAGGCGATAATAAAGATTTGTATGTCAACATGCTGTTTTTTTGTCATGCCGAGTGAAATTTGAGCAGATTTTACAATATCTTTTACAACAATTAGGAATAAATTAAATCTCTAAATTACTTATATTTTGACTTCATGATTACCGTTACCTATATTTCTGCTTTATTGAAAACTTCCAAAGTTCAGAAAAGCGTATCGAATTATATTACATTTACCGCATCATATAAAATTATTCGAACCAGGAGGCACCGTCGATAATTTAATGAAGAAAATGTTCAGTACTTACTTTGTCAATAAATTTCACTTGTGAGAATGTACAGAGAGGTAAGGTTTAGATTGATAATCATAAAATGGCAACTGATAGTCACAAATTAATTAAAAGGAGAATATCTGAAAAAATTGAGTACCAAAATGCTTGCCATTCTTTGGTACTAAACATTTTTGTCATGGAAATAAATTACAGTACCTAAAAGAACACCCCTTTTCCTTGATTTCTTGGGCTTTCTTAGTTTTTTCGAATATTTTCTAAATATTCCAAAATATTGGTAAAGTGATCACACTAATTTGACATTTGAGACATTCACTGTAGAAAAAATTGTCTAAAATTTGTAAAACTGTTGCAACGCTTATGTGTAATACAACACTTATATTTAACTTACCTCAATAGCTTCCGATGCTTTGCAACCAACCCACCCTAACTTTCCTTCAAACCACGTTTATATAAAAAAATATAACTGGTTGTAGACCCACAACTGGCGATGGAAAAAACGTTTTATCTAGTGTGTTAAACGCCTACTTAACAGTGTCATTAACGATTATACTCGTACATATGTACATACATATCAACAGTTAATACCACGACTTAACATAACAAGCAGTTTGAAGGATGTGCTCAACTTGTTGCCGATATGCTCTATGTGCTTCACACATACATACTCACACACATGCATATGTGTTAAAGGATCATAACCGCGTGTGTAGGTATATAATTGCCCCATTACCAAACTCATTAATCCCACATTGACTTATATTAGCCAACTAGAATTAGTTGACTCTTGTTTGACGATACTCTAAAAGGTAATTAAGATTTTGAGATTTTATTGGGGTGAAAGAGTTGTAAATATTGTAAAGCACCGCATGGGATATTAAAATGATTTTAATTTTTATGACATTTTTATAGTAAATACTAAAAAAAATGTCTAATATTAAATTCCTTTGCCGAGAGGACTTTACATAGACTTTGAAGTTAATTAGGTGTAGAAACCAAAATTTTCTCAGCAGTTGATTAAAAATGTTTGAGAATGACTCTTAGTTAATTTATAAAATTTTGTGGTTGTTAATATCATCCTTGGTAACTTTTATGGTATCCCAAGTTAAGTTAAGTAACTGGATATAATATATTAACACTTTACTATGGATTCTTCCGTAACTGTGCATCAAAGACGAATACTACTCATTATTTCAGCTTAAAATTCATAATTCTATGTTTCATGATGAAATGAAAGATATATCCAGTCACAGAATCTGAATTTATTTACACATGTAGAACTTAAATATATTTCTGAATGTGCTGTATTGAAATATATAGTATAACGAAGTCAACTATCTATTACGAATCTAAGCAGATGTGTTTTGGATATTAGCCAATTCTTTAATACTGCGTATTAACCAAAATAACAAAGATAGGCGACGCTAGGAATATACATAGATAGTTTCACGGATTAACTAATATTGACAGCAGATGATTCCACAAGAAGTAAATAAAAGCAAAAATGCAGCAAATCGCAACTAAACACCTGTTGTTTGCTGTGTGTGAATGTAAAACTATTTTTTTGATTGCCAAAAATGCGCACGCTGAGCTTTGATCTTCTTCCAACAACAAGAAGCGTGGAAAATAGGCGAAATAACGGCATGTCTATCAGGCAACCTATGGAGAGATATAGCATGTTTATCGCTATGTGTTACACATTTTCTCCCATGTTGTCCCGGCGTTGGCGTGAGTATGCAGCCAGCCGCGAATTCCAACAGTTGTTGACGTTGCTGGGGTATAACGGTGGTTGGTGTTACCATTTAACGTGACACCTTGACTGGTTCACATACATACATATCACAAGCATGTCTTTTTTTGACGAATGCAGCTCTTCATCTTCTTCGTTTTTATCAATTTTAATACAAAGGTAGTGGTTGTTTTCCAGAAGGGATTAATTTACGACAGCAATTAAAACTGTGTACGTACATGAAAACATACAAACACACACTTTATATATGAAATGTATCACAATTATTGTGCCGATTATTATTGTTGTTGCTGCAGTAGGAGTTCTAGACAAAACATTTGTGTCGATAGAGTGAAAAACGTTCTGAAACAAAAATGTAACACACAACGGACGTGAGTCCATTTTACTTTGAGGTTATATATATACATATGTACATATATCTTGAAGTATAGTAAATATTGTATATATAATTTTATATATGTATATCCCAACCATAACCTCACTCGTTCTAATTTTTACAGTTTACAGGTTGTTTTTGTTATACTTTGTGTCCATTTTCCTTGCACAATTACACAACGCTTGTACATCTTATCAGCGTTTTGGGAATTACGCCAATAACCGTCACTACATACCAATAACAGGTTGTTAAATACATGGAATTTATCCCGCTTGTAAATTAAATGCCAGCAAACTGAAAAACAATTCGTTTTATGGCGGTATGGATATACGTACAATGTATATGTATGTAAATTAGTGTTGAATATACAACTACCCTTAGTTAAATAATTATGCATGATCATATTTAATAATATTTATTTACATGAATTATGTCTGCCGTCGAAGAACGTTCTGCAAGTTTATGACTGAATAAATGGAATGTTTTCCCTTCATACACATGTGTTTGTATGCTTGTACTTACTCATACGTGTATAAAAACAAGAAAAACTTTAACTTCAGTTTCAGCGAAGCTAAAATACCCTTCACAGGTCCATTTCCTAAAGTATAAAAGGGTACAAAAAACCTTTATCTTGGTTTTAATCAATCAGTTTGTATGATAGATGTCATAAATGCTACAGTGGTTCGATTTGAATGATATGTTCGGATAATAATCTATGCCAAATTTCGTAAATATAATTTGTCAAATAAAAAAGTTTTACATACAAGAATTTGATTTTGGTCGATTAGATTGTATGGCAGCTATATGCCATGGTGGTCCGATATGAGTGGTTCTGACAAACAGCTGCTTCGATAGAAATGGACGTGTGCCAAATTCATAACGTTATTTCTCAAACTTAGGGACAATTTTTGGTGTATACGACGGACATGGCTAAATCAACAATTACAAACTTCGTGGCAAACTTAATAGGGTATATTTTAGGGTATAATTAGAAAACGATTGTAGAATGTGTTAAAAATTCAACTTTTTTTCCTTACTCCTACATCTAGATACTAGATTTACCATTTTTACCTTGAATGTTCCATTATATTTATCAAAATATAACATTTTTGAGTTATGTCTTTTTTTTTTAAGATTATTTTAAATATAAGATACGAAGCTTTAATTGTTTTTAAGGGTAAATATGTAAATGTGGACATAATTCACGACAGAATTTCCAACAATTCTTACCATGTTCTAAATTTTTCTACTCTTATTATCTCTAGTTTAAAATATAAAAACTCGTTACCTGAAGGTTAGCTTTTCACTAAAATAAGTTAAATTTAAAAATAATATAAGTTAAAATAAAGTTGAATTATAAATATACTCTTGGACTTGCTTGCAGAAGTTGAGGTAATAGAGTTATTATGAATGTCCTAACAATTGACGATCGAAATATTTACTTTCTGGCGTCCTTTATCTCATCGCTTAAACCATTTTCATTAAATTTTTGGACATTTCAAAGCAATAATTATTGCTCTTCTACGAGACAATAGTCCGCTCCTCTCAAGCAACAGGTTATGATTTTTGTGTAAACTTAGAATCCAGCACTAATCTATGCCTCAGTTTCCTTAATTAATTGTAGTTAACCTCCTTAACAAAAATGCCGCTGAAGCGCAATTATTAAGGGTACATTCTTGATTAACTCATCCGAATTAGTTTGAGGATGCCATATAAAAAACACAGTACAACACAATAGAAGATTCTTATCGAAGACTATAACTTGTAAACTAGAGCACAACAAAGGAAAATGTATGAGATCACTGGCATTGAATTAATAAAAATTATGTGCCATAAGTCGTTCGACATTCAATAAGAGACATTTTATTAGCAATTTATACACAAACGCAAATTTTTAGCAACAAACCACAAGCAATATATTCTGTTGAGTCCCGATAAGAAAATAGACCACCTATGTAAGCCTGTTCTAAATTCTGATTCCTATATATATATATATTATGAAAAGCCAAAGACTAACCTATTTATTAGTATGAGTATGAATATATCGGTTAAAATGGACCTATATACAGAGAATAAAATATTCTATTTTAGTGTTTGGTTCACCTTACATACATACATACATACTTAACTAAATTTTTCTAATATTCTAAACACATGTCCTTAGATTTGTAACAGATAAATGGCTGCATTATAGATTCAGTATAGAAAATTGAGAAAAGTTTTTGAGTTCTGTTTTAAGTTATAAATTTCTAAGTTATATATATATTTCATCTCGTCATAGAAAATGCAATTATTCTTTTTTAGACTGAAATAATGAGTAGTTTTCCTCTTTGCGGCACTATTACGTTAAATCTACTGTTAAAATTTGGATATTTCATTGAAAAACAATAACAATTTTTGGCACCAAATCTAAATGATTAAGAGGACGCAAATTCGAAAATAATTATAGAACCCTAGCAGTTCTCTTGCGACTCAATTAGTTTTAAGCTACCTCGGCCTTTTTTTCTTGTGATAAACTGTTCAGGTGAAAAAAATCGGAGTTTCTTAGCTGCATCGTCAAAACACTCGTATAAGATAGATATAGCTTTAAGGTACCTCGGACTATCTAATGGACAGCTACATTAAAATAACGCTCGGGACTCTGGTTTTTGATGTTCAGCTGAAAAAATTTGGAGCTTCGGACCTGCTTTGTCAAAACACTCATATAAGACTGATGTCAGTATCGAGTCTTTGGGTTACTCTAATATACATATATTTCTTAAGAGTTCAAATAATCGCTTTATGATGATTTTTGTTTTAGAAATTACACTGTACAACATTCCTTTCCGTATTGGAATAAATTATTACTTTTTTTCTTGTTGAGTATAAATAATATAGTAATTTCTTCGTTTTTCAAGTTTTAATGCCTTTAAAATTAAGCTGATTTCATCGGTTTTAAAATTGATATAGGAGATCGTAATGATTAATGGCCGTCAATAGATTTATAAAGCTTTCTAGTGAGATTTAAATTAACACCGTTTGAATTTGGATGCATCTTGCTTACGAGAAAATTGACTCCATTAGAAATATTATTGCGTTTACCAAATTTAAGTTATTTTGTTGTTCTTAAAAAGGTCTTTGTTTTGAAAAAATCCAGAATAAATTAAGCGAAATATTTTCATTCTACCGAATGTCGGGTTTTTAACTATAAGTTGGTATTATATTTTCATCGATAGACCGCGACTTAACGAATCACCAAATTTTCATTTGCGATAGAAAAATAAATCTTAAATTTTATTTACCTTGAACATTCGACGCTAATACTGAACAAATCAAGACAATTACAAAAACCGTTGAGCGGCACATTTTTCCAATACAATTCTCAATTTCGAACTATTGATGTGGGAATTCACTTTCAGTTAAACATTTTATTTAGGATTTGCTCACAAAAAAATGCACTTTCTTTGTTAACCAAATATAAAGAACACGAGAATTTTTCCACACACAATTTTTTTATACCTTCGACTCGCTACCAAAGCGACCGTTATACTTTTGAAATCGACTTTTGCAAACGTTGTGCACAAATAGGAAGCAACATTGGCTTTTATACAAAAATCTGCAATGTTGTAGAAACCAATTCGTAGCCGTCAAAGGCTAAAAGGCGCACATGTAAAGTGACAAGAACAGCAGCAGCGCAGCAGAACTAATAGTAGTAGGCAGCAGTGATAAAAAAAAAAAAACAGCAATGCCGAACGAGGCATCAACAGTGTAAAATAACAAGAATGAGCAACAGCATGAGCAACAGGTGAAAATTCGACGCAACAGCGCGCTGCTAAATTAACAGTGCTGCTAGCAGTGACGTTGATAGCGATGCCGAATGCAGGCGCACCATACGTATACGTAACGAAGGAACGAAACGAGCTTGACGAACGAACGAACAGCGAACACTTCGCAAATTTATTTGAGAATATACATATGTATGTTTAGTGTTATAAATATGTACATATGTATGTGAGCATACCACCAACCAATGAAGCTGCGAATTAGAGCACGAAGTTTTTGCTTTTAGCGTGGGCTTTATCACCGATGGAGTTCGCTGCAGTTGCGAGCATCTATTGCGACTTGTTAAGCGCGTGAAGACTGTTGCGGGGGGTATTCTTAAAGACAGCTCACATGTAGGCGCGTATATGAATATGTACGTTTGATCTTACGAAGACACTATTTACGCTACTATGTATATAGACATTATTAAAATTTTGGTTCATGGAATTTTTTTTAAACGTGCGGAGAAGTATTTATATAATACTTTTATACATAAATTCTTTCGTAATTATTCAAAATATCCTCAATTGTTTTGTTGTTATTGATGAAAATATATAAATCAAATAAAATAAATACTTTTTTGACAAGTCAAGAATATAAATAGGGGTCTTCGATTTATATATTTTCATTCTTTATTTTATTCAATTTGTCTCCGAATGAAAACTTTTGGTAGGTATATTTGGAGCTGCTAGGCGTTTTTGTTAGATTGGAACTGGTTTTATTGGTTATTTTCTACTTTATTGCGTGGAAAATGTCTCGATTACTCAATATATGGTTTTTTTGGTATTCTTCCCTAGTCTAATTGTTCTGCAATGTAACAAGGTAACATTTTCAACGTTTTTAAATTTTCCAAAAAAACTTAATTAATTTAAGTTAAAGAAATCTCGCTTTTCATTAAGAAATATATGTAATTTTATTGAAATCTTCAATACACCCTAGTGACTAACACATAATAAAATACCGGAAGTAAAAAAGTAAAGTAAAATTACGACAGCAAATAATGACGACCGCGTTTTCTGATTTCCCCACATGTTGCATACTTTTATGCGCGCCAAATAGGAGTTACACACATGCATACACTCAAAGCAATGCTTGTAGAACAAACGTATGGAAAAAATGACGAAGTTGTATATAAAGTTGTAAATGAATACCAGCATTGTTGTTGCGGTCGTAAATCAAGTGCGATTTTATACGTCATCCACGTACTGGCCTACGTTGCCAAGTCGAAAGGCTGATGTTGATTAGACGCCGCACCGTTGCTGCTATAGCAGTTTGGTTTACCCTTGAAAGGAATGACTTCTTAATTATTTGATGATTACTGTAACATTTTCAACGTTTTACATTATTCGTCTGTAGGCCTGAGAAGAGCTTTGAAAAAAAATTGAACTATCTTAAATTCTTTGGGTAGAGAACCATATCAAGGCTCTAATTTCTTTTGATTTCAAAACCTGATCAGTGGGTTTCTATTTTTATCGTTTATAACAATTTGAGACTCTAGAAATAAAATCGTATGTTGCTCAATCACTTCCATGATCATATACTCAACAAAATATATTCCCACGAATTTTATCACTTTTTCTGTATAAAGTCACACGCTTATCTATTTTTATACCAGAGTATATGAGGTTCGCCACGAAGTTTGTAACACCCAGAGGGAAACGTCGAAGACCCTATAAAATATATACATAAATGATCAGCATGATGAGCTGAGCTGATTTAGCCAAGTCCGTCCGTCGGTATATATGCGAACTAGTCCCTCAGTTTTTAAGCTATCGAACTGAAATTTTGCACCTATCCTTTCCCCACCAAGAAGCTGCTCATTTGATATCGGACCACTATAGCATATAGCTGTCATACAAATTGCACAATCGGAATCAAGTGCTTGTGTGGGAAACGTTTTTATTTGACGTAATATCTTCACGAAATTCGGCATGAGTTATTTCCTAAGGCAACAATGTAATATACGAAAAAAATTTTTAGATTGGATCACTATAGCATATATATTTTCACGAAATTTTATTGTAAGAACCGGAGTTAACGTTTTTTCTTGTTAAATATAGCATGTGTATAATAGTTTACAAATTATTCAAAAGAATGAGCAAATTACTCTGAAGCAATTACCCTAAGGTTGTCCTGTGGGCATTATGCCTTTGAGCCAATACCTCAATTACGTATTTATATGCTTATATAAACATTTGTACCTACATGAATGAATTTAAAATAAGCTCGTGTGCCCTGTTGGAATTATTACAGTTAGATGAGCGCAGCTTTTAAGTCATTTATATTTTCAAAGTCGTTCGTTTGTCGAATTCATTAGTTTGATTCACAAAGTTCGCATAACAACAAATCGGCTAAAAAAAATAATGTGTCTGTAGGAACCAATCGACCAGCTATTGAGCCATTAAAATACTCCGGCGAAGTTTTCCAAATCAAAGAGAAAATACCCTGGAAAAGCTAGTAAATATCTAAAAGCTGTCTTTGCAGCTATGCCTGAATTCATTACCCATGTAAATAATATATGAGAGCGCTTCGATAATCTGAATAATACGGTGGATAGGTCAAAATATCAGATCCTAATTCGATCAATTTGACTGTGGCGACGCGGTGGCGTGAACCGTTGCATTTTCATGGTATTTAACGGTGTCATCACTTTTTCGTCCAATAGAACAGTCGTCGCCTTCTTCGAAACGAATTCCCAGTATAAAGTAAAGAATTTCTTTAAAGTGGTCTTACGGTTGCCGTTGTGGTACACGTCCCGTCGGTAAGCACAATATTTCATGCATTTATGACTCATGCAGTCGTTTTATATGCCCAAACCATAGTTATTTCGCGCAAGTCTAATCGTTAATGGTCATCATGGATTTCGTAACTTTATGTTCAGTGCTATCCGTTTTCGGGGCACCTATCCGTGGTACATTAAAAACCGACGTGAGTTCAAACTCGTTACATCAAATACAGGAACCGTATCACCGATCGATATTTCAGTTTTTTTCATTTTTCTAAAATCCGCTTGCTAGTTTTTCTGAACATAGGATTTAGTCACCAGATGATGTTAAAACTTGTACGTACCTGTGTACTCCTGAATTAAGACCATTTTCATTTTCTCATTGAAGCATATTTTTAAAGCAATTATTTGTCAAAATAGCAACATAAATCTTTACACCAAAATCTAGCAAGCTTTAGCCTTCCAACTCTATATACAATATTTAAAACTTCTCATATCCGTACAAAAGTGCCAAACGCAATGCAAAAGCAAAGGTGCGTGCACATTTACTTACGTAACCACTAACTCATTTAGCTCAAATAGAATACAAAACAAATTTCAATTTCGCTGATTGCATTTTTCTGTTTAAAGTGTTGCCTTTTTTTTTGCTTTTTCTTTCCTTCCATGGCATTAATACACAAATATATATATATATATACATATATATGAGTATATACATATATCGTATATACATATATGCATGATTCACAAATGTCCTGACAAAGGACAATCACAAAACTGCATTAACCCGGCGCATCACCAGTAAATCAATAAAATGTCTGAAATGTGTATGTGTGTATGTTTCCATATTTACATTTTACTAAGTTATATGCAAATTCGGTAATAAACTGTAGCTAAAATTACTGAAACCCTAGAATTACATGGTAATAACTGTGATTTTCTCACTAGACAATACACTAATGCTTAATGTTATATTTATTTTATTTATAGTGTATTCGTACAAATATACATATGTGGATCTTCATGCATATATGTTAATAAAAAAAGTACATAACCTTAGATAAATTTATTCAGTTTTGAAATTTGGCGAGAGTACAAACATTACGTGGGAAAAATATAATTAAATTTATTAGAAAATTATTTGTGTGAAAATACGCAAATAATATTATTTATTTTCTATTCTTGTTGACCTTGCATAATAAGTCTACACAATATATTTATTATATAATCATTTAATAAAATATTTGAATGCCAATTGAAAAATATAAAAATTAGTGAACTTTTGATTTAGAAGGCTTAAGGCCCCACTAAATATGCAAATATTTATCACAACAAATTTTTAAAAATTAGGTGGAATACAGAAATATAAATATTAAGAGGATTTCGCTTTTCCGATTTCATTAAAGTCGAAGTCCAGCCATTTAAAAGCCTCAACTATAATCCGAACAAGAAGCCGCAACTTCTCTGATCGCTATGCTGAAGTCAACAAAGTTATCCAGATTAACCAGCAACAACGCGCCGAAGGCGTCAATTTCTCGGGTTTATCTACAAAGACAAGCAACTATACATAACCCTGCAAAAAATAGTGGAGTGCTGCCAAATCGCACGATCTTGGAGGCCACATTACAGACCCACGACCCGATATAATGCGCTCACCAAAAGTTTCATGCAATAAATTAAATGTATCGTTGGCTGTATGGCATGTAACGCCGTCTTGTTGGGACCAAACATCGTCCAATTCAGGGCCATTGAATATAATATTATGGCCAGCTTCATTTTTGAAGAGAATAGTGACTTTTTGAGGATTTAACGCCGTTTCAACAATGGCTTGTGGATTATCATCAATTCAAATGCGACAAATTTGTTCATTAACATACCCATTCAACCAAAAGTGAGCTTCATCGCTGAGCAAAATTTTCTTGTGTAAATTGGCATCGGTAGCGATCTCGTTTTGTACCCATTCACCGAACGTGGGGTATGGCCATAAAGTGGATGGGCACAGCTTCAATTGTTTCACGTAATGGTGGATGGACTTATTCGATACTCTACTCCCCGTTCCCATGACAGTTGGTTCTACGTAACCGGAACGGACTTGGCTTTTTATCCGACCAAGGACTGTCAACTCGGCAGAATTATGACGCTGCAACAATAACAACAACATACCCTGCCTCACAGTAGTAATTTCGTCTTCGGTGCGCACTGTACGGCAGTTCTGAGGATGCGCATTATCCACTCGAGTAAAAGTGGTGCGAAACGGACCCATGGTTGTTCGAATTAATGACTCTGCGTTACCATATATGGTATAACTGTAGGTAGCTCTATCTTCATTATAAATATTTCTCCAATAAACATTTTTTTTAAAACTCAACAGCTTTTTGAAGACCGCTTACAATATTTAGAACTCTCCGGTTTAAAATCATTCCCGCTATATTTCGAATTAAAAATCAATATGATTATTACTTTAAAGCGTAGATTACATATGCGACTACAAAATTACACAAAGTTCTAAACAAATACTGGATATAAAGTATTTGAATTCAAAAACTCACATACCTTAAACCTCGTACGTCAAACCTAAGCTCATATGACGTCAACAAAATCAAAGATACTGTGAAATTCGTTGGACACAAATGAGTTTTGACATTAATGTGAATTTATGTTTATTAAATTTCATATACGAGTTGTTCACTCGATCAACGTCTTTCTACACTTATGTTTCCTGATAATTACAATTCATATTACATTTAATAACATATTTTTTATGAGTAGGCAATTCGTGTTGACTTCATAAAATTATTTTAGCACCTTTTATTATAGCGCAGTTATTTTATATATCTATATGAAAAAAACATTCAGTTATAACTTTCACTTTATTTTTTATTTAGCATAGTTTGCAAAAAAAAAAATAAATATATAACGTAATATTGGTCGCAACTAACTCTTAACTCAGGTTAACTCTAAGGGGTATAAATTCTCAATAGCTTTCTTATTATTACATAAACATATAGTATATACAAAGGTATATATTAACAAATACATATAAATAGCTGTGAATAAGTATTGTATATTATAAATGAATTAAATTACTAAGATGTTGTTTGCTTGCTGAATTCAGCAATTAAATAAGTATCTAGTTTTAAGTACCTCATTTGTGTAGACCTATTGTAAATTGAAGTTTTTTATGATCTATCCACACGTGCTTGCTCATGAGTGTTCAAAGTCAATAGCCTGTAATTATAAGTAATTGAAATTGTTTTAATAACTACAGTAGGAATAATATGGTGCTTTACATACTCTCGGCAATACCGATAGTTAAATTCAGATCAGACTACTCGAATGCGTATAAATTATTTCGAATGTAATACCATAAATCTCTGTCATGACAAATTTAATTAATTTAACTATATATATAACATAAATCTTAAAATAGTTTTTATTAAATTAAATTGTTCTTATTGATGTAAATTTAGATATTTTTCAATACATTTTTTTAACATTTTAATTGATATTTACCCTTTCGTTAAAATTGGCTTAACTTAATTTGTCAGTTATCTATTTTAATTTTTTTTTATGCAAATTATTAGTTCACTTCTGCTGAAATTGTTCCCTAAAAAACATCGATAAATTCATATATACAAATTAATCGATGATTTTAATATATTAAGGCGAAAGCTAGTTTCATCGATGATTCCATAGCAAAATTTATGTATGTGCATAATCATATTCAATTTTAATACTTTATTATCAAAAAATTTTTGTTTAATTTAATACTTATATGTAACGAGTTATCGATTAATCATAATTGAAAAATATAATCGAAAACTTGCGCTCTCGAAATAATTAAAAAAATTAATCAATAAACATGCAACATTTTAAAACAAAACCAATAGAATTATTTTGAATCTATTTACCTCAACTTTCTGACAACCTAACTTAACTTTCTAGCAGAATGTAGAGTACAGTAATAAAGAAAGAGCGGTATATTTGTTCTTTTTATGATTTTCATTTCTATAATTGTTAGTTTTTTACATGAATAATTCACGAGTTCGACAGCTCAATTTATTAAACAAATTGATATTATTAAAGCAAAAAGTTTTAGATATTGCAGGAAACCTCTATTTTTTCATTACTATACGAAATAATACTTATAGCTGTGAAATACACACAGTTACTCGTAGCAACTGATGATTTTACAAAGATTAGAAGTTTATACTTAGTACTGGGGAATATAAAGCAAGTTATGGCTATGGTAAAGATAGTACTTTTTATAAACAGTATGTTGTCACTCATAAGGCAAGAGAATCCACTTCTAACATCTAAAGAAGATTATAATTGCTTAGGGACTGGTTAACTGTCATTCATCAATAGCCGCAGATACATCAAACATTAAACATAATTTATAAAATTTTTGTTTCGTTTTGTCTCAAGTTTAGTGTAATATTCAATACGCGATTATAAGTTTTCAAAAACCGATAAGAAATCATCATAATATTCTCTCCGTCTTGAAATGGTTGACATTTATGTATATCCTCATTAAGACGACGTCAAAATATTTTCTAAGGTTGTTTCATTGTTAGGCAAACCAAAATTTCCTAACAAATACGGCTAAGTTCACGGACTAAAATATAATCAATTATTTAACGAGAAAGACGGTCAATCACATTATAGACTTTAATTCTAATGTATGAAGTGTAGAGGGTAGTGCGTATCAAATAAGCATCGAATATAGCATCATCTCCCAACTACTAAAATCATATGAATAAAAAATGTTTCAATTTGCTTAATTGACAAATGAAGTACTCTATATATAGAGATCACACGAGAAAACATATTTAATATGCACAACCGTTTATCGGAGAAGCCTTAATAAAATAATATATACATATTTGTATGAAGTTAATTGTTCCAAACCTTATAATCACTTCACTGCCTTCAAATAGCCTCCGTCTTTGTTGAGTTTCGAACCATTGTACTCTACGGTATCTTCTAACAATTTGAATATATCATGATAACAGTTACATATAGACACATATGTATGTATGTTTGTGGGAATAACTATATATGTATATTACCCAACAATTTATGGCAATATTTTACTGTTATTTAACGCCGCCTGCAAAGTAAATACAAATTAATGTAAATATGGTTTCAAATACTAACCATCTTCGATTTACGCGCTTTGATTGAGCTTTGCGCTCTTCTTAAAAAATTTCAAGAGAGTATGTGATTATAGTCATTAAATTGATATAACCTCCATCTATGTATCTGTTGTAATTTAATAATGAAAACATTAGGCTTATGCCAATTGTTATTTTGTTTCTATCTAATAATTATCTAATTTTTAACGTGTCGAAGATGGCTACTTTTATATCAATAATTCTACGCATCTGTAAACGAACCTGCAACATTGAATGTTTCGAAAGCGGATCCGAATCATTCGATTCACGCTGAGTACTCGAGGTGAGTGTCGGATTACGACGTAAATTCTGCGATTGCTGAGTGCGTCGATAATTGAGAGAGCCATTCGTTTTCTTGCGAAGTAAAATCGACTGAAAATAATAATTAATAACAATTAGCAACGAAAGTACGCAATTTTAATTATCGTATGCCTATAATTAATGCAAAGGGTAGTAAATGCATTGCACACCTTGAATGCCTGCCGAAACTTGTTGCTCATCAGGTTATATAGCAATGGATTTATGCATGTCGACAGGTAATAAAGCACTCCTGACACATAGGTCATAACGGTGTATATCACCACATGATGATTCTTATCATCTGCAGCAGCGTCATCATGCTCCCCACCGCCGGCAACACCATCAACATTCTCACTACCGCCGCCCCAAACATTCGAGCCATAAACAGCGATTAGCCGCTGCGCATGGAAGGGGGCCCAACACAAGAAGAAACATATGACAACGGCGACTGTAAATGAAAGAGAAAATTGCCGGTATTGAAAATGATAATCACGCGTTTTGTACATGTGGTTGACTCTTATGTACATATTTAAATATTTACATACACGAGCCCTAAGTTGCTGTAATTAAAGCAAATAAATGTAAGTTTTTATACTTTTGAAACATGTTGCGATAGAGTATAATAGTTTTATTCACCTAATAGTTTTTTGTAACACCTGAAACTAATAGAGATAGATATACAGTTATGTATATATAAAAGATGAGGATGAAGATAAGAGTTGAATCTTCAGCCACTCGGGTCTGTCTGTCCGTCCGTCTGTCTGTGCAAGCAATAACTTAAATAAAAATTGAGATATCTTAATCAAACTTGGTACACGAGTTCCTTGGCAAAAATGAAAGGACGAGTTTTTAGATGGGCATAATCGACCCACTGACACAACCGTAAAATGCCATTAAACGAAAACCTATAAAGTGCCATAACTAAGCACTTAACTAAGATACAAAACTGTATCTGTGTTTGGCACAGGAAGTCAAAGAGCAACGGAGGGCTAAAACTTTTGAAAAAATTGGCATGGCCCCGCCCTCTAAGAGGCTTAATGCACATATCTCCTAAACCATTCAAACTATAATATTATCACCAAATTCACCCAGTACAAATCTTCTATTGACAGTGTAAAAATGGATGAAATCAGATGATATCCCCGCCCACTCCCTATGTAACAGTTCTGTTAGAAACTACTAAAAGTGCGATAAGTCAACAAATAAATACGTCAGAAACAGAAAATTTTACACCCGAAATCATAAGAGAGGGTTTTATAGAAGTCGCTGTCAAAATTTGTAGATGGGACCTGCTCGACCGATTTTAACGAAATTCGGTAAGTATCATTATTCTGACATTTCCATGTTGCAGTGCGCAAATGATCGAAATCGAACTAAAGCCACGTCTTCTTCTCATATTATATTATTTTGAATTTCATCTGATTCTTTCACTTTCTAGTATACAAATTAAGCACCAGTGAATGTATCGGGATAAAACGTTGCACGAATACTAACTTTGGAGTGTATCAGCTTATGACCAAAAATTACCCAAATCGGACCAAAACTGAATATATGTGTCGGTCAGTCTATGAGTTATATATTAATAAATTTGCTTAAAAATATGTTTTTGATTAAAATTAAAATTTAGCCTTTTCGGTTGAGTTTATGTCAAATATATCTTATTTGAAGATGATTTTAATATAATTTTCGATGACGCGAAGTAAAATATAGTAATAAAACTAAGTGTGTCTATGACCTATAATATTATATTACTTAATAAAATACCAAATTTGATTGTTATTCGTTCACGATTTCGTCGAATAATGAATGTCGAATTCTTTTGCAAAATTTTTTTAATATGAATTTTTGCCAACACCTCAAGGTATTTGCCCTGCTTTGACCCTTGCAAGTTGCAACAGTATGATATGTTCGGTTACACTCGAACTTAGCCCTCCCTTACTTGTTTTTTATTGTTTTTATTTTTTGTTTTTGCCACACGTTAGTTAGAATCATCATAACTACATAACAATTAAGTGGACGTAATCGCTAACAACAAGTGCGTTTACATAAATTAATGTTAAGTATTATGAAGATCGGAATAAATGTTTTTTTAATATAAAAATGGAAAATATTTTTATTAAAAGTGTTGAGGTCGAAAAGCGCATTCAGACAACGACAAAACAATTAAAAAACAATACACCATGCTCAAGTTTTACGCCAAAAACTATGGTATATTACTTCGTATTACTGGCTAAGGGAAGTATTGACCCGGTGCTATCAGTTTTGCCATTTGGACAAATTATTTCCGGTTTAAAATTTTACATTTCCAATACAACGAAAGAATGTTATGTTGTTTGTTCAATGGCTGTAAGGTTATTGAATATGCTTGACAGATGTCATGCCAACCAAACAGAAAAAAAAATAAAACTTGTTCACAACAAATGTTCCCTACAATTTCCTAATCTCACTTCATACCAGAACACCTGGTAAGAATGTACATGTATTTAAATACGTTAAGAATAATATTGACTAGTATAGCTATCTTGTACAACCTCCTTAAAAAAACAACTATAAGAGTAAAACAAACTGTTATAGCAGATGCTGATGACCCTTTGGCACACATAACACCTACTTAATTATATATAATCAACAAATATGTGCTAAGTAATTATTGTACAACTACATTAATTTACGTTAGTAATGATACCCACTTCAAATTCCAAAAGACCAACTCAAATCTATAAGTATATTTTAAATGAGTACACAAAAAGCAAAAGCAGTTATCGCTGTTTAAAGCTTTGATCACTTACTTGCATTTAAATGATTGTAACATGTTTAATTACATTACTTATATTCGCGTTTTTCTAATAATTTTCCTTACATTCAATAGTTATTTTAGCCTTAAAAAGCCGGAACAACTTTTCAAACCTTCTTCATAAGCCAAACAGTATCCCAGTTTAAATTCAAAACAACACGGCTTTTAGTGGAGCCATCTGTCTGAAATTGTTATCCCTCAATTGTGTATTCTTCAGTGTTGTCCTTTAAACAACATATGA
The DNA here is from genome assembly GCF_042242935.1 of Bactrocera oleae. Lineage (NCBI taxonomy): Eukaryota > Metazoa > Arthropoda > Insecta > Diptera > Tephritidae > Bactrocera > Bactrocera oleae. The sequence goes on from NC_091536.1 coordinate 74,499,311, forward strand.
TGCAAACGAAAATAGTGGCTCATAAACCAAAATGTGAGATAAGCCGAATAATAAAATATTACTCGTAACTCATTCGCTACAATAAAAGCATATGTTAGAAAGTGAAATTGTCCAACAATATTGTAAATGAAGGTGACAATTTTTTGTTGTTATTGGCGCATATTGCTGGTTCGGAATGGGTGCAATTAGTGTTGTATGTGAACTAGTCTGTTGAATTAATTATTGTATTAAATGGTAAAATTGCATATTTTAGTTAATATTTATAGATGCATATAAGTACATTTTCTATTGGAATGATATGTGGGAAGCCATTTTGACGGATACTATCTTATTATTTTCGTCACAACCAAAGCAAGTACTATGACTAGTTAGATGGTGAAATGTAAACAAATTCTTGTCAAAAACTATTCGAAAAACTGTTATGAATCAAATCTCAAACGGACTTGTTTTGCAACTCAGATATTATGATATTCATTAAAAGCCATCCCGAAATATTTAGCTATTACTATTTTTAAATTTGTGTGAATGTACCATATACCTATATAAATTCGATTCAAGATCATTGAAAATTTGAGACAGCAATTTTCAATTGCCTAATATGAAAAGAAGTTGGTCGGGACCTCCACGATTTATTTATGTACAAAAAGTTTATACACGTCTACGGTATAAATTTTATAACTATAGGCTTCTCCCAATTTTTTGATGGTATTATTGAAAACCTTTCCGAAAAATGCTTTTATGGCGAGATAAGTATATTTAAATTCAAAACAACACGGTTTTTAGTGGAGCCATCTGTCTGAAATTGTTATCCCTCAATTGTGTATTCTTCAGTGTCGTCCTTTAAAATTTATATAATAGCTGACTTGTATAACAGCTGAGATATCGCGCTACATGTGACATTACATTTGCAGTGTCGGTCGGAAAATGAGCAACGAACAAAGAGCCAACATTAAGTTTTGTTTTAAACTTGGTAAAACTTTTACCAAAACTCATCAAATGATGAAACAAGTTTATGGCGATGATTGTCTATCCCGTAGCCGTATTCACGAGTGGTTTAAACGTTCGGGCCGGCCAAAAGATGTTGTGAACGAAATAAACACGGAAATTGTGCGTGAAATCATCACTTAAATATATGGAATCGGAATTATCAATATCCGCAGCGTCGATTTATCGTATTTTGACAGAAAATTTGGGCCTCAGAAAGGTTTGTGCTCAATTTGTTCCGCACACTTTGAAACAACACGAAAAAGACCTCAGAATTCAACATTCAAGAGGCATCATTAAAGAGGTCAAACAGGACCCAAACTTTTTGTTCGCCTGATATGGCAGCCTGCGGTTTTTATTTGTTCGGAAAACTACATTTGGCCATGAAAGGAAACCGCTATGCTGACGTTGATGCCATCCTCAACGCTATACCGACAAATGACAGAAAAAAGTCATTCGATAACCTTCTTGAACGTGCAAAACGCTGTATTCAGACTATTTTGAAGGCGACCAATAAATTTTACAAAAAAAAAAACAAATAATATTCGTTTTTTAATAAAAGTCCTGAAACTTTTGAATTGCACCTTGTATATCAATGAAATTATAAAAATAATAGGAATGCTTCGGTTTCGTTTTCTTTGGTTGAATTGTTAAAAAAAATTTTCGACGGCATAGATTGACTGTCAGTTAAGTTGTCATCCAATTAAACAATTTGTTTAATTTTTTTTTTGTTCTTAGCTCAGCGTTAAATTTCGATCATGACAATCTAGAGAACTGCTTCCAAGATAGTCGGGTATACATAACCGAAACGAACCTGGATTTATGTCCGAACAAGAACTGTCAAATCGGCAGTACTCAATAAGTTTTTTGGAGAAGATTTCCTGCAACTAACACAACAGCATCTATGAAAATGATTCTACCATTAATACAGAAACATCTCTGCCTCACCAATTAACCTTAAACTTATGCTACCTACCTATCAAGGTCAATATCGGCATCTATAGCAAATTATACTAACATAGATAAATGTCTAGACTTAAATGCCTATGGGTCGAAATGGCTATCATGTATAATAAGGTATGCGTAACTAATATTCGGTCGACTTTGGGTTCAAACCCTGAAAAATAAAAGAGATAAAAAAGAAATTATAAAAAAATTTTCTCATATGAGTTGCGTTTATTTCTGACAGGAAAAAGCTTTTCATAAAATCTATCCGTTATTCGAAGATAGCGTGAAATTTAAAGGTTTCTTACCGTTAAGAGGCACACCACAATTAGAAATAAAATAATAAAATATTGCAATAACACTGCTACATATTGAATGAAACCAATATTTTTCGAGGAATGGAGTAGTAAATAAAAAAGTACTTTTCAGTTTTTTGAAGTTAGTCTCCACGATTGAAATATTTGCTTTAGAAGTTCAGAATTAGTCTTATCGAAAAATTATAGTAAGTAGTAAATAAAATCACATTCGGATTCTCGAAAAACTTCTACTTCAAAAATACTACCCCAATTTTCACCACTTTCATAAAAGTATATCATAGTTTTCTCAAGAATACAAAAGCTGAAAACTACGAAAAAATCATTCTAGAGCTTGTTTCTGCTTATAAAGCTTTACGGTATAATATGTCATTCAAAATTCCTATTTTGGACTCGCATGGAGTTTCTTTCCTAAAGGAAGTTTCATCCGGATATTATGGAAATTGAGAAATGATAAGAGGAGAAATGGTCAGCAGCAATGCTTACTAATTTCTGTTGGCCGATTCGTCAAGAAACTTCAATGGATTCGATGAAAAATAAAACAAGGGTGTAACGCATCATTTTATACTCTTACAAGTTGCAAATTTAGAAACCTTATAGATTGCCCTATACTTGTATGTAAGGTATAAAGTCGATAAGATGTTTGAAAATCTGAATATTTGGTACATGGGGACTAGCGAAAGTATTGCCCTGATTTCATCTACTTAAAGCAAGAGAGTAACTGTTATTAGAAATAGATTATTTCTGAATTTCATTAAGATTTCTTACATATTGACCGATAGATGCGTTGTAAAGTTAACCGGTAGTTCGAAAATATTTATATTTATATATGGAAGCTTCCCGTATTGATCAGATTTAACACAACTTTGGCACAAGGGCACGCGGTCATCACAAAAAAAAATTATTCCTGAATTTCAATACTTGATCTCACAGATTGACCAAGATGTTCGATAAAAAATCAGTCATATACAAATTTCGACAATTTTTGGACGTTGTAATTCCTTGAGGTCACTATTTGAGCAAAGTTTTATTTTGATAACTTCATTGATGTTTGACTTGTATACTGTTAAGTAAAAGAATTAGATGGAGTTTAAAGATTTCCTATATGGGAAGGAGGCATGGTTGTCATCTTATTTCACCTTAAAAGGTTTGGAGGATATGTACATTAAACCTCTTGTACCAAATTACAGTTTCTTATCTTAATTTGGTGCTTCGTTATGGCACTTTATAAGTTTTTGTTTAATGGCGTTTTGTGGGCGTGGTAATGGACAAATTCCGCCCATCTGTAATAATAACCCCATTGGATGCCAAGAAACACGTATACGAGTTTTTAAATAGATATCTTAATTCTTCCTCAAGATATCGCTTGCACGGATAGACAGACAGACATTCACTCGAGTTTCAACTCGTTTCCTCGTCCTGATCATTTATGTATATATACATACCATATATAACTTCGTATCTATCTCGATTAGTTTTAGATGATGCAAACAACCGTTAGGTAAGCAAAACTATTATTCTCTCTGTAGCCAAATGTTGCGAGAGTTTAAAAATGTGGAAGGCATTGAAGTTGGTTCTAAGTATCTTCACATGCCCATAACAAATGTTGTATCTAAAAAAATAATCACAAAGAAATTAATTATATATATTTATGTAAGTAAAACTAAACGAAATCCTCTCAATGTCCACAGTGCATTATATGTAAATTAGACATCGAACATACTTAAATACTGATGTGTAATTGCGCATATTAATACATTGTAATTACATTCTAGTAATCAACACTTACATACACACACAATATATATATATATTATATATATATATATATATATCCTTCTCTATATATATATATATATATAGCTTCTCTGTATATACTTGCATTGGAGCACAACATTGTAACGCCACTTATCAAATATCGAATTTTTCGGAATAAATTGAATTCTAATTGAGGCACAGTATGCAGTCGTCATTATAGCCGAATATTTGATTGTAGTGCGGTATTAATAGATCCTGGCAAATAGTTGTAGCAATGTGTGTTTTGGTATTGGTGCGACAGTTTCCCGTATGCAAACGTGCGGGGGAAACGAGAATGTGCGACATACGACAATATTTGGCGAATAACATATGATGCAAACGAAAATAGTGGCTCATAAACCAAAATGTGAGATAAGCCGAATAATAAAATATTACTCGTAACTCATTCGCTACAATAAAAGCATATGTTAGAAAGTGAAATTGTCCAACAATATTGTAAATGAAGGTGACAATTTTTTTTTGTTATTGGCGCATATTGCTGGTTCGGAATGAGTGCAATTAGTGTTGTATGTGAACTAGTCTGTTGAATTAATTATTGTATTAAATGGTTAAATTGCATATTTTAGTTAATATTTATAGATGCATATAAGTACATTTTCTATTGGAATGATATGTGGGAAGCCATTTTGACGGATACTATCTTATTATTTTCGTCACAACCAAAGCAAGTACTATGACTAGTTACATGGTGAAATGTAAACAAATTCTTGTCAAAAACTATTCGAAAAACTGTTATGAATCAAATCTCAAACGGACTTGTTTTGCAACTCAGATATTATGATATTCATTAAAAGCCATCCCGAAATATTTAGCTATTACTATTTTTAAATTTGTGTGAATGTACCATATAAATTCCATTCAAGATCATTGAAAATTTGAGACAGCAATATCTTCTTTCAAACAAAACTGCTCTGAAATCAAATCATATGAATTTCGCTATATAAAGCTCAAGAACCCCTTATGTCTCATAATTTTCAATTGCCTAATATGAAAGAAATTGGTCGGGACCTCCACGATTTATTTATGTACAAAAAGTTTATACACGTCTACGGTATAAATATTATAACTATAGGCCTCTCCCAATTTTTTGATGGTATTATTGAAAACCTTTCCGAAAAATGCTTTTGTGGCGAGATAAGTATATTTTGGGCCGCATATAAGAATTTATGACAACATTTATTCAAAATAAATACTGTTATAGTTATAAAGACTAATGGAAAAGGTAGATCCGATCTTCGCACTAATAGCTAATATTTAAGATGAAGTGTTTTGCGTACTACTCATGGTACGATATTCACCAGAAGGTCATAATTTCCAGATCGGTATTTTTTCCACACACTTATGATATAAATAATTGCATTTGTGGATGAACTACGAACCTGGCTAATGAGTGTGATTACAAATATGAATGCAAATATTATGGAACAGACAATTTGTAGGCACATACGTACACATACACATATACATGAATACGGAGGAGTGTAAATGTGTAATTATGCATACTAAATGAATAGCAATCGGGTATGTAGAGACTAACAAGCAAAACAAAATTTAGTTTATAGAAATATTTAACACTTTAAATTAAAAAAATCATTCTTATAATATTTATAAAACCTTAAAACGAAACAAAAAAGTAGTATTCTTTCTTATGTATCGAATGGCATCCTCTAAGATGAAGGTTTTGTAAATATTTATACAAGAAATTAACTAATAATGGCAGCAGTTTTACACTCCTAGTAAGACGAGCGTCGCCTCGATTTCTATTTTTGTCATGACTTTTAATGTTTTTATTTTTCGCGGCAAAACTCACTCGATCAACAAACGATGTAGCATAAGAAATTGAATTTTAAAGGTATAAGAGACAAAAAGATGCCAAATGCAACCCCGCAAAGATCTCAAGATGTATGTACTACATGTTTTATACAGCCTCCTAACATACAGTGGTTATATAGGTCAAATACACCGTACGATCTGATTCTAATTTCCCTTATATTTCAGAGAGATCATCAATAGCAATGACTTACGATCTGTCGCCTCTAATCGGCATTAAAATTATGAGGCTTGAGGAGGCGAGAAGCTGTCAATCAACTACTCACCGTTTGGACAAGTAACACACTTCATTACAATTTATTTAGTACTTTGATTTCCCCCTTCTGTCACACCTATCACTGCTGAACCGCACTTACCCAGCATCTTTATCACACGTCGCGTTCCATAGTGATTCATGCGGCCGCGCACGGCGCTCAACTGGCTACCACCCATATAACGATATAGCATCGTATCGCTCTGTGTACCCTTCATGCTTATGCGATCGCTCCCTTTGCGTGTACCGCTCGCACGCACAACGCTACCGCCACCGGCACCGCCACCGTTCGCCAGACGACCACGCCCGTTCCCACTGTCATTACTAACAATGCCGCCCTCTGTGCCACCACCCGATCTACCATTTGCAGCGCTAGTGCCAATACAGCCAAAACCACGTCGGCCGCTCCCACCGCCGCAAGCCTCACCAGTGGCGCCCATCAAATTTGAGCGATGCAAACGCAAACCGATCAGTAGATACAATACCAATATTATAGACATTGGAGCAATGAAGAAAATAAAGGTGGACAACTGAAATGAGTGTTGAATGATGTTCCGCACAACGGTGCACTTCTCGATGCCATTCAGCGCGATGACGCCGAATTGTGCCGCCTGCGGTATGGCGGTCAAAATCGAAACCAACCAAATGAGCACAATAATCCGTATTGCGCGATTCAATTTCGACATAGCCTGTCCAAGAAACGGGTGACATATGGCCATGTAACGTTCCACGGTGAAAGCGGTGATGGTTAGTACCGTCGCATTCGCAGAAGTCTCCGCCAACACGCCGCGCCCAATGCAAAAATATTCACCAAATACATACGGATATTTGGACCAGATGAAGTACATCTCCTGTGGCACGCCGGAGAGCAACAGCAGGAAATCCGATATGGCCAAGCTGAAGAGGTAGTAATTGGTGGCGGTATGCATGGAGCGGTTCTTCTTAATCACAATACAGGTGCTGATATTACCAATAACACCGCTGACGAATATCAAACTGTAAATGATCGTCACGGGTATGACGATTTCTAGTGAGTCGTGCGTTGGGCCGAGATCAAAAAAGTGTTGAAGTGAAGCATTTTCCGCTTGCTCATAACTATAATTAAAAGAAGTGGCGATGGCGTTGGAAAAAGTATTATTAAGCAAATTAATAGAACTATTGAGGAGCGTACTGAGCTGGCTCTCAACGTTAAGGGCACGCGTATTCGCATAAGGCGGTAGCATGGATGTCCAGCTGCTTGCTTCGTGTGAAGCGTTTGCAGGCGCCATGATTTTCTTTAGTCTTTGAAGCACGCACTTGGCGGAAATCCGTATTTTTCTTACTTATGAGTTTATTTCAAATGTTTATTCTACACTTTTTTCTTAAGCACTATTAAAATTTCCACTGTTTATTTGTTTATTAATTGTTTTATTTTTAGTTTAGCCACAAGTGTGTGCGCACTGCATTTTCTTCGCAATTTTATTCGCTTTTATTATTATTCTCTTACGACAACATGCAAATCACAATAATATTCAATGAATAAATGCGCTTGACTACGACGACGAACGCGACCGGGCGCATTCAAAGTAATTGCGAGTATCGGCACCTGAGTTCAAATGCTGGCAGGCGGGCAAGCAGGCGCGCGTCTCAACGGCAATCACGCCGCCTCACACTCGGCACGCAAGCCTGTGGCAACGCACCGTATATTTTCTCACGAATAAACACAGATCTCTCAACACATTATGCAAAACTAAAAACTTTGTACCCGCAAACGCATGGCATACGTAACGGTATATGTTAAGATTCGTTTGGCGGAAAAACTTGTAGAAGCGCGCCCGTTCAAGTTCGCGTTTCAGCAGCGTTTGAATGTCTGGCCAGCGGCATTGATACTTTTCGATTTGTTGGACCTGCCTCCAGTTAAATTCAGTTTAGATGCGCTGCCGTCGCTGCACGTGTGTTACCGTTGTTGTCGCGCTTCCAGTTGTCATGAATGCAAAGAGTTTGCGACGTTTATCGCGCGCGTATTTATTGCAAAGTACACGCCAACAGCAACAATAACAACAGTGACGAGGACGACGCCGATTACTGCGGTGACTTTGGCGAGCGCCAGCGCTCGTAATATAGCATTTCATACTCGTGTATGGTATATAATTGCATATATTGAATGTATGTGTGGAAAGATATATGCGAACAATGCAATCTATGTATATATTTATAATGCTTCTAACCTGCTGAACCAATTGCCGCTGCCGGCGTTGATTTAATTGTATTCATATACATACATACATATGTATACGAATGATTTGTTTTCGTTTTCATTTTCATTTCAGCTTACATTTCGATTACATTTGAATTAACGTTAGGTTTCGCATCAAGCGCCCCTTGGCGTGAGCTTTTAGGGACACTAATTTGCATATGACTGAGCTTTTAATAATGAAATGCAATGTAGTCAAAATATACACGCATATATATTTGCGTGTATAACTTGTATACCTATATAACTTGTAGAAATTATTGTATATTTCCCGAAAGGAGCTCCTCAAATAGTTTTTTGATTTAGGAGTGATTACCTAATGTACTTATGGGTGGTACGGTAGTGCGTCTAGGTTTTATTTGAAAGGTGGTTTATAATAATAAACATGCATACTTCAACTATGATTGAGTATTATTTTAAAATTTCTTTAGCGTAGGCAAAATTCTTGCATACATTTAGGTGTATTGTTTACTATATTATTATTACTAAGCGATCTGCGATGATCAGTAGGTGAAAATATTTGCTTTCCTGCTTATTACATTTTTCCACCGCACAACTTTTTTAAAATATAAAGTATAACCACAATCTTTAGGCTCTTGGCCTGTGATTATTGTAAGGTTTGCACACTTAAACAATTATATAAAAATCTGATAAAGTTTTAAATTTTTAAGTTTAAAGTTTGCACATGAAGTTTGTAACACCCAGATGAAAACGTCGGTGCCTATAAAAAATGTATATGAATTATCGATTTAGCCATGTCCGGCTGTCTGTCCGTCTGTCTATATTTACGCGTACAAGTCCCTCAGTTTTTGAGATATCGATCTGAAATTTTGCACATAAGAATTTCCCTAAGATGCTCATTTGTCGCAACCGCCGATATCGGACCACTTGTACGGAAAGCTTTTCCATTTGACGAGATATCCTCAAGAAATTGGGCACGGATTATTGTCCAAGGCAACGGTGCAATCTCTGGAGAAATTGTTCAGGTCGAGTCAATATTGCATATAATGGTTAACATCAGATTTCAAAACTTTAAAGGATTTCCGTCTTGAAAAATTCGCTTAGCCGCGCCCTTTAAATAGTTTAATGTAGATATCTCCTAAAACCAGCTACAGTAAACAAATTCGCTTGGGGCAAATCCTTAAAGAACTTCTACTGACAGTATAAAAATGGATGAAAGCGAATTGCCCTGCCCCCTCCCCATATATGTTTGGTTACACTCGAATTTAATCCTTGTGTTTTTTTTTTTGGAATTGAGAAACACATTTCTTAATTAGTTTAGTTTAGTAGTTAGTTTATTTTATTAATTAATTAATTCATTTTAAAATTTTATTGGTTTCGTTTTACATTTATTAAAACTTTATTCTATCTGTACAGTGTTGAGAATAAATGCATTACTACTATTTACATGTAAAATTTTTTGCCAAGGCTTTAATCACGTAAACATTTGACTTTTATTGAATCTGAACACATATATTTTATAAATATACACACATGCATATACATATATACATATGCATACACACACATTGTGATTACATAGATTTTTATACGAAAATTAGTATTCAAAATCTAACATACATATGTTTACATTTTATAAGTACTGAATTACTTCTTCTTCATTTACGATATTTTACACATTAATATTGCAGCCCTCAGGAAACTAAAATAGAAAAACTTATCTAAGCTAAAAATAAGGACTTATATAAACAAAACTTAAAATAAGCATCACTGGTATCGTCTTCTTTTAAACAATCCACACTACTGATGAAAATATGTCTGCATTTTTGAACGCTTTTCGGAGATTTCTAAATCCGTCAAAAGGGGGCACTCACCATAAAGGATCAGGCGCACAGACTTGTCCACTTGGGCACAATGCAGGAGATGCAGCACGCGTAGGCGTGGCAATGCTTTCGCTATACAAAACAGAGCACTACGACCCAAAGTCGGGCAATAGGTAATGATTAGTTCCTCCAAAAGTGGACACTGTGTCACCAAAGTCTGAATACCACTGTCTGTATATATGCCACGCCCAAAACTTAAACTACGCAGAAATGGGAACTTCAGCGTTGCTAAAAACTCGTCATTCGATAGTTGTTGGCATGATTTTAAATTCAGTTTCTCCAATCTTTGCAGACGTTGAATCGGAAACGGATTAACGGCGCTGCCTCTTAATGCATTAACATCGAAATCATTGTTGCCACTCAAATCTAATTCACGCAAACGTGTTAGATGTTTGAAAATGGCCGCTAACGCACGATTCGTCACAGCATTTTTACAGTATTGCAGGACTAAAACCTCCAAATTTACTAGATTACTTGCAATATTGCAGAGCTCATCCTCCTCGACTAGGCGCGTGTAACTCAGTATGAGCTTTTTCAAGTACTGGCAACAATTGCTTATTATATGCATGCCAGCTATGGTTTTAGGCAGATAGAAGTTAAAAAATGCGAGGTGCTCGAGTCTCTTGGAACACAATTCAAGCAATTTGAAAATATTTGGATTTACTGGCCTCAAGCAATCCACTTCCAGATAACGCAAAGGCAATCCTTCCAAACACTTCAGTGTACCCTCAAAAATCTGCGTATTAGAGGCGTAAATTTTAATTTTCTCTAACTTCTTAAGTCGACAGAAAGTTGTCATCCATTTTTGTACTAGCAAATTTGGTTCGTTTACTGATTCGAAATAAACCACATGTAGACTCTTCAAAGTGTCCGCATGATTCTGTAAGACAGACAGAAAGAGTTCCGCGTGTTCAGCATAGACGCGTATGCTCAACTCCTCAAGCTTAACTGTAGTTTTTGCTCGCAAACAAGTGGCGAGTAGAGCTTCCGATGAGTTTTGTCTCACCGAATCGTCCACAAAGTGTATGCTTTTTAAGCTGCCGAACGCGTTCAATTCGAATGGAAAATGTGTGGAAAATACAAATAAATCCTCTATTGTTAATCGTTCCAGTTTGGGAAAGCACTCATACAGGTCATCAAGTCCACACAGATTTTTCAGTTTTAAGCTACGCACGTGTCTACCAATTTTCTGCAATATAAATGTCAATTCCTCACGCTGTTCGTCATCAGTACCCATATATATCATATGATTATATATCATGCCACTTGCGAAAGTTTCTTTTTCGTCTTTTAATTGCCGCCTAATATCCAGCACATTATCGTCCTTGATTCTTAAACAGAATTTATTTGAAAATCTCGTGTAGGCGACAGCTTCCATCCAAAGTCGACAAACTAAGCGCGCCTGCGTCAGGTCGGTATATGGCAAATAGGAAAAGATGTTTATCAGTATTTCATTATGAAGTCGGGGTAGGGGTATTTCATTACACTGTGCTGTTTCTACAAAATATAACAGAAATATTTAGCTATGAAAAGTTTTGTATTGAAATTTAACATTTTCTACCATTATTGCTGTCCTCCGTCTCTTCTGAGCTATCGGTTGTTGTGCCTCTTTTAAAGACATTATTATCTATCATGTTTGACTTGCGGTATTTTCTGAAATTGAACAATATTTTGAAGAAAATATTAGTTTAGGCAATATTATTTAATGTGCTATTTTTTCTAAGAACTAGTTTAGGGTAGGTGGAAAAAGGGAATATTTTTTTTCGCTTGGCACTCCGAAAAATAGGTTCTTATACACCTCTAAGAAAGTGTCTCCAAGTATAAGCTCTTAATTGTAACGGGAAGGACCTCCTCCTTCAGAGTACCAAGTGAAAATATATTATATATACATATATATTTACAATTGTTTAATATAGGGACCTAGACAAAGCTTTATGTTTATATCTAGAATAATATTGTGTTCTTCGTGAGTTTTAATTCTGTTCAATTCATAAACAAGTTGTTTACACATTCCGTTAAATTCGAAAACTAAGTTCTCTCAAGCCGTTTGTCAACCTCTAAAATTCTTAAAATTACTTTCTATTCGTCTGTGTATCTGTCTGTATAAACGCGAACTAGTTAGGTTTTGAGATATCGAAGTGAAACTTTGCACACGTTCTTTTCTCCTTAAGAAGCTGTCAAGTTCTTATTGGAAAACTTTTTATGATTAAACTATGAGAAGATATCGTCAAGAAATTTGGCATAAAATAGTACTCAAAGCAATGCTACAATCTCTGCATATATTGTTCAGATCGGACAACTATATCATATATGTAGCTGCCATACAAACTGACCGATCAAACTTTGTATGCAAACTCTTTTAACGGCGAAGGCTATTATAGCTTCGGCAGAACCGAGGTCAATGTTTTTTCTTGTTTTTATAAAAAATTTTCCAAAAAAAATATTTTCTAATCGAATATTTATTATTTTTATGTTAAGTAAGCTCGCACTACTTTTCATTTATTTACTTTTTATTGCAATTATATGTTTTTCATTTACTACGCTCAATCAGCAATTTTGCTCTTCCATAGAACATGCGCGACTAAGCAAGAGAAAACAGAGAACGCCAAGCTCTTAGTTAACCGCTTGAATTGGCGCTGCCAGGTGGCTATTTGAAGTGCTTTCCACACAAACATATCCGCTTGTGTGTGCGTATGTTTACATTTGGGGGTCTCGCTCAAAGGGCTTTCAATGAGTGCCCAAAATTATGAGGCATTTTCTGTGCTTGTATGTCACTCGTACCGTATATCTACGTATGAAGCAAAATTATATACATAGGTGTGTGTATATACAATGTGTGTCAATGTGAAAGTCTCCGTTGTACGCAATTCTATTTACAAACTTCTGATATAATTATATTGCAGATTGAGCATATTCGTGTTATCTGCAGTGTAAGCACCAAGTCACCAAACAATCCAAGAAATAATAAACTTCCGAATTACACATGTTCCCAATCATTTATATATGTAAGTAAATATTTACCTTGGGTAAACAAATTCGCTGCTTATCACTACGCGTCGCGTTGTCAAGGTAAACTCAATAACAACAGATATAAAAGAAATATTTCTAAATATCGCGTGAGCTTAGAGCAAGTCAAATAAAAAGTCGATTATTTGAATGAATGTAAGCCTTTCTATTCATATAAATTTGTATTTCTTCAACAGAAACTTTTCAATTTTTAATTCATTTTCCAAAAGCACTTAATACTTTTGTTATTTTTTTGCACTTTCATTGATTGTTTTCAATTTTAATCTCACTACGTCTAAATTGGTTCAAACACCGACTGCGTCTGCAACCGAAGTAATACACATGAAAACAAAAACACCACCAATTCACATACTCGCTCACTCAAAGGCATCCACATGTTCTCTTGAAAGTTGTGTGGGCAGTCCATTATGCTCTTTGTGTTTGGCATAACTAGTTTTCCTGAACATTGCAACAGTGGACTGTTTCATTTATTTAGAAAATATATTATATATAATTTTAGTCTATGTATAGTATATTGTAAGTATAAGTAATGTTTTAATTTTGTTACAGAAAATAGTAATTATATATTTTTGTACATAAAGAGAGCAAAGTGTTTATTTACTTTAAAAATATTCACAATTTGTCAATAACAATAGGAGAGAAGGATAATTTCGTTTTCGGAAATCTTATCCTTAAACCAATCAACATATTGTGTTTATATCTTTTCGCATTTAGAAAGCGAAACTTTTTAAATTTATACGTAGTTAAGTCCTTTAATTAATTCAATAAAATATATACAAAATGATCCCATTTAGGTAATCTATGCACCGTTTTGTTCGATAACATTTAACGATTGAATTTATATTACCATTCCACAGTAAAATCATTTTAATTAATAAATGTAGCATTAATATAATATTAACGTTGGTTCTCTGCTTATTTATTTATTCTTATTAATTTTTTTTTTTGGTTTTGTTTTTTGAGAGAAAACAATATACACATTATTTTATTATAATTAACTGAATATCATAAAACATTAATTATATGTGTATGCTTTATTAAGTTTGCCATTTTTCACTGCAAAAGTATACTTTCAGTCACACGGTACTCCAAGCATAACGCAAAAGAGTTGCTTTAGCAAATAGGAAAGCTTGAGAGATGTTTTACTCTACTAATGCAACTCACTCTTTACTCTTAGCATAAAGCTTTCATATCAATTAATATTTTAACAATTATGGTTGGCAACGCGGGGAAGTACAATATAAAAATTACATTACTAATTGGACGTTACAAAAGTCTATTAAATACACGTTGGGTATATAACTATATTTGTGCACGTTTTTTTTCAGATTGGAACGTTTATTTAAGAAAAACATGTACAAAAGTATTATTCAAAGTATTGACAGTAAGTATTTCTGGCAATTTGTCGATTCCATCCCTAAAGAGCTGCGCGGACTTTTCAGCCAAAAAGGAATCAAGCCAATTTTTTATTCTTTGTTCTGAAATGAACTGTATTTCAATGCGGGCGTTCTGCATCGACCGCAACAAATGGTGTCAGAAGGAGTAATGTCTGGGCTATCAGGCGGGTGAAGCAAAACTTCCCAGCCGCTGTTTTTCAAATAGTATTTAACTGATCTTGCAACATGAGGCCGAGCGTTATCATAATGAAAAATTATTGCCTAGTATATAGTCGTGAATTCCGGACGTTTTTCGACAATCGCTCACTTTAACTTGATGAGTGGTTCTCGGTAGCGTTCTCCATTAATGTGAAGCCCATGGTATGTGAAACCCCCACCATATACATAGCATTGCCTTATCGCTATGGATAGTCGGCTATGGCTTTGTCGTAATGGACCTATTTTTTATCACCAGTCATAATCCAATGTAAAAACTACTTTTCTTCTTTCTGACAAGCAAAATTGTCTTTCAACGTCTCTTGGCTTCAATGCATATTGCATCCGATTTCCTCGCTTTTCAATGTATTCGGCTGATTTTAAATGTTTTAATATGGCTGCTTGAGTGACTCCCAAACATTTTGCGAGCTCTTCTTGTTTTTGGCAACAATCTTCATCGAGTAATGCTTCCAGTTCACCATAAATTTCAATCAAAATATATTAACTTTCGGCTGAGGTTTTATTCATATTAAATTAACGAAGAAGAACTTCCCGCTAAACAACTTTAAGGCGTAAAGCTAAACATATGAATATTTGAAGTGAAAAAAGTGTTGTTTTTTACGCTGCAAATGAATGACTTATACTGAGAAAGACGCACAAGGACTGTAGCTTTCTAACGCATGTTCGGAATTTTTACATACCCAATATATTTTAAATGATTTTCCACAATAAATATTTTCTAAAATTAACTTATAATTAACTCTTAAATGCAAGTATATGAAATATTTATATATAAAAAACCTTTTCCAAAAATTTATAAAATCTTTTCAAAATATGAATATCAATGGTTATTTTAGTCATAACAATATCACCTACTGTAATAATATTTGGAGAGGTTATGAAAAGTTGGTAAAATTTTCCAAAAAACAAAATAAAATGTATTATAATGCGTAATAGTACAAATGCACAGTTACACTTCAAATTGCCATTAATTTTTATAACAGTTCGGAAGCTTATAAAACAAGCTAAAATTTCTAAAAATACATTTTATATAATTACAAATCAAGCCCTTAATTTTAGGTTAATGGCGCTACAATGCTTCCTAGTATACAATTACGGGTGCCTTGAACTTGAACTGGATATATATGTACATACATACATATGCCTATAAATACTTAATTTTGCTTATATATGTATGTACATATTATTTCCCATTGCCAAATCCTTAAGTTGAAGTCATCATCGCTGTCGTTAAGTATCCATTATTTCACCAGGCAACCTTACAAATTTCCCACAAATTTCAGCGCTGCAGACTGAAAGGCGAAGTGTGCAGTGAAACCTTTGAATGCTCATAAAAAAATCATAAGTCTGAGGGAAAGCGTGATTTCTTAAATTATTCTGCGAAAAATTACTTAGATACGACAATCACACATGTAGGTATACCATATAAGATTATACATAGTAGAAGTATACAAAGTTTAAATATTAATAAGTGGTTATATAGCCTATAGTGTGTGGAAACTAGTTATATAACTCCAAAGCACTCCTGGTTACAGGAGTTTTTTCATTCTGACATCGTCGAAGCTTTAGCTGGACATTAAGCATTGTCACCCGTTCAATATATTATCTTCTTATGGAATGATCACTTAACAAGTTTCCTTAAATGTAAAGAAATGGTTTCTTAAGATTTACATTTTAATTTACATAATGATGATGTCTGAAGTATGTACCGAATGTGTTGAAAATTAAAGAAATGACTTGTTGTGATTTCGAGCATTGAAGTATTAAAAAAAGATGATCAACAGTAAATTTTACTATTCTTATACTTTTGCCCTCCTATTTTGTATACCTTCAGCCATAACCCTCCGAACATTGTCGACATGTCATTTAAAAATGCAGTCAATACAAATGTGATTTGAAAATTGATTGAGTGAAGAATTCAAGGCGATTAATTGAATACTACGAAATTGAAAGTGATTAAGTAATTGTTTTGAAGTCGTTGAACGACACTTCAATGTCAAACGGAAATTACTTTGACCTGTGAATTAGAATTAACATGCGAAAAAAGGAAAACACAACAAAATATGGTAAATGTGGAATTCATTTGGGTTTAAAGGTTAAATATTTTCTTGTGAGATTGTAAAAGTAGTTACTGGACAAAACCCAATTCCAATTCCCCTGTCATTTGGCGCTCATTTTCGTTATAGAAGCTATTGTAATCGCGCATCCGCTAATAAGTGATAAGAGTGCTAGCAGGAACTATTTGCGGGTTAACTTCACGTTTTCGGAAAATATTCTCAAATTTATGTCACTTCGATATTTCCCAAGTAGATATACATATTTAAACTCTCAAATCAGTCTTAAAAGGAACTTTTTATTTAAAGATTCAAAAGTCGATCTGCACCACGAAACAAATTTTATCTCGTTGACCGTTTGACTGGACAACGGTTGTCATATCCAAACTGCACCGAACTTCTAAATATGAGTTTGTCCAGGCTTATCCCCATAGCTTTTTCGTATCAAAACGAACCCGGAAACAAGTGTCGCGTATTAACTCTATGGCTAGGTATATGTATTAAATTTTTAAATAGAAAGAACCTGGCTTAATTTTAAAACACAACAATTTTCGAAGAGTTCTTGTCATGGTCATGGTGAAGCAATAATAATATAATATTTGCTCAATTAATATGGCGGGGGCAGAACGGTTAACCTTTGACCGAAATCTTGTGTGTATAAATTGCTTCAAATTTCATAATAAAGATTAAAACAATGTTATAGGTGAGCTTTACTGAATCTACAATTATTTATTGATTACTCAAGCAATGAATAAGGGAGCGCATAAGGATAGGAGGCTGTCGTTCACTTATGGCACAGACATTAGCACAGACAAGCGATAAATTAAAGGCGTTTTCAGTTAAACTACCTATCAACTACTTACTTAAGTTATTTTCAAATAACCTGTTTTGGCAAGAAAATGATATATTTAAGCACTTTAATGCAAACATACCAACAAACACACCAGCTGGTATTCAGCGGGAACTTAATTTATTATTACGACACAAATATAACACTGGACAAAAATGCAGTCAATAATTGACAAAAGAAGTGGGGTAAGTAAGCTAATACTAGGCATTCTTTAGCCACATAAGCACAGTATGTGTTGAAGAAGAAGCATGCATAAAGGATTTGATTTCCAACAGCTTGGAGCACCTGCTTTAACAAAACTCAAGAATTTCACTCAGAATGAAATGCAAAATGGCAAGCGATATAACGGAGGTTAGTAGAAAAAAATACAAGTACAAAAACAAAACAAAAATACACAAATTGAATAACCATACATTTACTTATTTTTATGTACGTACATATACGTATATTACTATTTGTATATTCACAGGAGCATAATATACATATATATAAACCTACAACCGTGTATGTAGATATATATGTATTCTTATATGTACTAATGTGAGATATGTAAATGTGAATTTAACCTTACTAACTGCGCTAACTGTTAGCTGATAAATTTGCTGTAAAGCCTACTTTCAGGCGCACATATCCTGCAGCCCACATTTTACTGTTTTCAGCAATTTCCCGTGCCATGTCAGTTAGTCAGCGCTTGTAAGGCGGCCAACTATTGTACAAGAGGCACATTAAGCATGGACAACCGAGCGCACACATACATGCGCATCTATAAACACATACATAAACACTTATAAATCCATTCACCCACTTACATAGCACAAGTATGCTTGAGTGTGCGGCCACATGGGAAAACACAGTTTTGACCAGAGTTAGTCGCTGCTAGTCGACCATACTAAGAGTTAGTC
Organism: Bactrocera oleae; assembly: GCF_042242935.1. Classification (NCBI taxonomy): domain Eukaryota; kingdom Metazoa; phylum Arthropoda; class Insecta; order Diptera; family Tephritidae; genus Bactrocera; species Bactrocera oleae. Next base: position 74,517,978 of record NC_091536.1, read on the forward strand.
GAGCCTTGCAACTTAAAGCGAACGGACGTAGCGGTGTTGAAATTCGGTAAAATTTATACAGTTTCTTGATATATAACGGTTATTGTTCAAAGTGTGAGAAATATTTTGTTGCTATTATCATTGGAATTAAATATACTTGCATTAGAAGTAGAAGGCACAAGATTTTAAAAAGATATTTTAAGTGCATTAAGTGTTGCCGTTGAATGCATTAGTGAAATGGTTTACTGCTTAAAAAATAATAATTTTAAATAAGTAAGGAATTTTAATCTTCTCTGGTAAGTAAAGAAAGCGGCAATAGTATATAGTACAACATTTTCAGGAGTTAAGCCAATTTAGAGCTTTAAAAAGGCCTAACTTTGGCAATTTTTTCTGAAAGCAGGCCAAAGAATTTTGATATAAAATCTTTGGAATCACATTTTTCAAAAGAGCCGCCACGGGCGACAGTGCTTCTACTTGTAGATACTCGTGCTGTCTGAAACAAAATATAAATCTATTGAAAATCTAGTAACGTGCTTGTACGTATGGTTTTTGCTTTTCCGCAAATTTTCGGGCTTGTATAAAAAAAGTTACATTTTGTAATCGAAAAATAAGCAGTACAGACGTCAACTAAGGCTGCATCAAAGCTATATACCCTTCTTAGGGCTATAATTGTCTCTTCCAAATTTCATGGATATCTCTTGTTAAATAAAAAAGTTTTCGATACAAAGACTTGATCTAAATCGATCAGTTTGTATGGCAATTATATGTTATAGTGGTCCGATATCGGACAAATGTTGTTTTTTTTTTGTTTTTTGAGGAGAAGAGGACCTGTGCAAAATTTCAGATCGATATTGCACATATTAGGGCCTAGTTCGCGTATATACAGATGTGTAAACAGACCGACATGGCTTGATCGAGTCAGCTCATAACGCTATATAGGTATATGATTTTTTAGAGTATTCACACCCTTATGGAGGTTACAAAAATACCCTGTTCATGGTATAAAAAAATGCGACAGTAAAAAAAATTAAATGGGATTTAATAGATAATTTTAATGTGAAGTTAAAATTTTAAGAAAATCTCCGGGCTATATCGTCGTCCAATTCGGAAAGTACAGTTTCTAGCAAAATGCGTATAAAGCTGTACGTGATGAAGCTGAGTATTCAAATCGCTTCGACACTTTAGTTTGCAGACATTTTTTCCCCACTTTTCTACCAATTGGATAATATTTTTAGTTTTGAGTTTTTAAAAATCCTAGACAGATCTAATCTTAAGGTAAAATTTTTAATTAAAAAATATGTATTATAAAAAATTGGAGTTTCTCTGATTTTAAATCGTACTCTGTTAAATGTTTTTGTTGTTGTATTCCTTTCTGCTTTATTTTCTAGACTAAATTGAGTCAGTTTTTATTTAATCGCTCTTTTTCATTTGGCAAACATGTAATACCGTTTATGCAAATTATCAAATGATATAGTAGTAACGCAGATATTGTTGTTGTTGTTATTATTTTCTAACAGCTCCTGCCAGCTTAAACTTACGTGCAACATTTCAAGTATGTGTTAGCATACATTTTACAAACTAATTTGCATAGAAGTTGCTGTTAGAGTTGTTACTCACATCAGCCCTCTCCTCACAACTCCTAACTCGCCACACAAAACAACGTCGCTAGCATGACGCTACCCTCAAGGACCAATACACTCGAACATTATTTTTTGGCGTTTCGCGCATTTAATTGACCTACTTGGCAATAACAAAGCAAGGCCTTTCACAACTTTCTTTTTGCTTTTTTTTTGTTTTTTTTTTTTTGTTGGGCTCACTCCCTCTGCCGCTTTTGTAACGCAAAGCTACACTCCAAACCTTACTAGCACCTCACCGCTCAACGCTTGTAGCCAGGCAGATGAAGTCGGTAGAGGCGAAAGCGATAAGAAGTACAACCAAACTTGCGTTATGAAATAATTTATTCGCATGTCATGGCATTTTTAGTTTGATTTTTCGCCTTAATTGTTGTTTGCGTTGCGTTTGAATTTTTATTTATTTCGCTCTCCCCTACCGCTCCCAGTTGGTGTTCCATTCACGCTCCATTCGATTATTCAAATTTTCTCGCTTATGTTTTCACGTTTTCGCGGCTTTGCGTTCTTGCGCGCCCAAAATAATTATGCCATCTGTGACTGGCCATCAACTCATTAGAAGTGGCATTCCTTAATCCAAATTAATGTTCAGTACTTGCCGTTGGTCATTTATAATTCTTAGGGTCATATTAATTGCTCTACAAGGGCCTTGATATACGATCTGCAATAAACCTGGCCGCGGCTAACAGGCTAAAAACATATATACACATGCACACACATTCATATGTATGTATGTATGTAGTTGTGTAGCCACTTTTACGGCGTGAATTTTTAATGCATTGGCATTTTTCAATTCGCCCCTGGTTTCTTTGATGGTAAAAGTTTATTTCACGTCAATTTCATTTCACCTAATTCTCCGCCATTACGTCAGTGGGAAAATGCTTCCATTTATAGCTGCCAATGCCCACACACATAGGTATAGTAGTGGTTGGCGCAGTGTCATAAAAGCGTACGCCACTAAACTGAGGCATTGCTTCACTAAACGTCGATTGAACTTGAACTTTTTTCCGATCCTCTTTTTCGTTTTAATTGAACGCAAATATTTACTTTGCAACTTTTGTTGCTTAATTTTAAATTTATGTGGGTGGTCTCGCAACGCACAAATACAAGCGCACAGCTCGCAATCAAATGCAACCATTACAATTGTAGATGCGCCGCTTGACAGTCTATAAAGTATTGCCTAAGCGAGGGCATTATGGTTCGACTGCAAATGGTTATTAAATTAATTATTTAATAATACAAAGGCAACCGAAAGACTAAATGCCGTTTAAGAAAATTATATGAATACTATTTCCGGTGCTTAGCTAGCCAACTCGGAGTATTTGCTCACATATGTGGTTATATATTATCAATGTAAGCGATTCATAAAATAAAACATTCATAAAAAATGTGAGCATAGTTTTGATCTAAATTCATATATCCTGAGTACTTTATACGACTTCTGTATTGGCTCTAAGCCCTAAGCGAGTTGGAAGGAGTTCAATTGTAACCTCAACCCATAAGCTCTAATAAAATATTGTCCCTTATATATTTATGATACAAGCGCAGATCGAATTTCTTTCTCCAACATAAAATCGAACTTACTTACCTGATAATGTAATTCAGTGACATTTTTCCTTATCAAAGCATTTCATTTGATGTTCTACAATTCTACAGACTTCTCAGATCTGTACTCACACTTAACATGTCCGGTGAGTTGTTTGATGGTAAGTTCCTTAAGCTGATATCATGATATTGGTTAAAGTTTATGGGATTTCTTCTTGTAAATTGGATACTCACGTTGGCTTCTACAGGCATCTGAACAATTCATAGTTGTAAGCTTTATATGAAAATTTCAGTTGGTTGTCGTTCTATAGCTGAACTATTATTAGTATAATTTCCTGGCAGACCGTTGAAGGAACTTTGATTTTAACAGCTGGAGTCCCTCGTTCAATAGTGGGAGAATTATTACCCCATCCGCTGTACGACAATTATTAAGTATGCTTTTTTTTTCTTCACAAACACAAATAAGCTATTTCATTAAAACCACGGAAGATTACAAAATTATTAAAAAATTCAACCTTTCTAAGAAGTTTTACAAGGTTTCAGTGAAATATTAATAGATTTTGCTCTTTGCGAAAATTAAAATAGCTCTACTTATCTCGCTGATCTGGCTTGTCCCGTTTTATATTAGATTGGTAGGAGTATTAACAATGTTTGGCATCTCGAAAACCGTTAATTTGGCATAAGAAAAATAGTAAAAAAATCTCAAGATCTGATACGAGTCTACTTAATAGGATAATAGATGTGAAGACCGACTTTATTACACTCGCATCTAAAATTCAATGTTTTTACCCTGAACAAGGTATATTAAGTTTGACACGAAGATTGTAATACCCAAAAAGAAACGTCGGTGACCCTAAAATGTATATATATAAAAGATCAACGTAATGATCTGAGTCGATTTAGACAAGTTTCGTAAGCCTCTCTGTGTGCTCGTCGGTTTTTCCGTCTGTATATACGCGAACTAATTCCTCAGTTTTCGAGACATCGATCTGAAATTTAACACACATCCTTTTCTCCTCAAGAAGCTGCTCATTTGTTAGAACCGCCGATATCAAACTACTATAGTATATAGCTGCCATAAAAACTAATCGATCAAAATCAAGTCCTTGTGTGAAAAAGTTGTTTATTTAACAAAAGATCTTTACGAAATTTGGAACAGATTGTTGTGCAAAGCCACACTTTAATCTCTGAGTATATGGTTCAGATTCTACCACTATAGCATATAGCTGCCGTACCAACTAGCCAATCAATATCAAAAAGAAAAAAATTGTTTACCTTTTTATGCTATAAGAAATGAATAAGGTAAAGATCATTACCGACTCCATCTATTTTTGGCACATATTGACCGATAGAAAGAGTTAATCGGAGAAACAGAGACTCTCATATTCTGTATATGAAGTCTACATATGTTAGTTTTAGAATTCAGCCCATCTGTTATATACGCTTTCTCAAAAAGTCAGCGACTACATGCACCTGATTTCCTTAAGATATTCCAAATTCGTCTCGTTATCATGATAATTTTGATAAATATAACTTATATGTATATGTCTCGAAAAACAACCGCTAAGTGAACAAAATTATTATACTCTGTACAACATGTTGAATATAAAAATTAACAAACTCGAAAATTATAATCAACGTTTTTTACCCAAATCATTCATTCAAGCTTAATTCATTAGAATTTAAATCAATAACAGCTACATAGAGGAAAACCAACAAAAACTAAAGAGATTAGGGCCGTTAATACAACAAAAAAAAGATGGTTACAACAACACACTCACCCACAATTCACTATGCATTACTTGCACCGCCAATCGGCAACTACTGACCGCTATAAAATCAGCATAACGGTGCTTACATTTCTAGCCAATGAGATAACAAAAACAATAACCCATTATAATTGCAGACTGACAGCGATAGAGTTACAAGTAGTTGTTTGTGCACAGCATAATACACAATGTAACATGACAAGCGCTGCAATTTCGAGTCACACGAGCGACTGAGCGGTTAAATGACAGAATCGTCAATACGAGAAACGAACTGAACGCACGAGGCAACCACAGAGAATACCATAAACAAACGCTTACATTAGTACAAAAACAACAATGAGGAACAATACGTTGTATTGTAATAAACACTTGCAGTGACAATAATCAAATGGCAAAAACAAAAACGAAAACAGTTAGACAAAGCAAAAACTAGAATCAAGTACGAGTATAATGCAAAAACAACGCTTATCAAGATCGTAGTGGACATGAAAATGGCTCAAGGAGGAGAAGAAATGGGCGGCAGGGGGAATTCGCAAGCACAAACACAACGGTATTTATGTGAAAGTATCTACATATATATTTACATACATATATAATCGTGCTAAAGTCTATTGCTCCAACGGAACACACAACCATACCTACATATGTACGTATACCCGCCGTGTATGTGGCCGGAAAAAGAAAGAGGAGTGTAAAGACATTCGTGTTATGGAGTAATTTTTTAGTTTAAATGGTATTCTGTTTATGTGTATGTATGTATGTACGTACAGACAGAAACTGTCATTCGTTTTCAACCGCATGAATGAGGTTGCGTATACGCCGTGGCACTTTTTAAATACTCTCAACTGCATGTCACCACATACATATTTGCATAGTGCAGATTTAGCTAACAGTAAAGTGGACATTTCTGAAAGTTAATTTTTGCCATAATTGTTCAACATTTATTTTTCAGATTTATTTTCTAAAGTACTAATTAGTCTCTATATACTTAATCCGTGCATAATTATATGTATGCCGATAATTATAAAAAAATAACAATCTTTAAGTACAATTTTATGGTCACGTATACTGAACTATATAATTTAAAATTCTTTAAAATGTAATTTACAAATTTTTTTTGTAGGAGTTTATTGATTCGTTAAATTGAGTCCATTTAAATTCGACAGTATTCTCTTATATTATGATATTTTCATTCCTATGATCAAATTAAATAGTAAATAAGAATATGTTCAGAACATGATTAAAACTAACATGGAAAAAATACTCGAGATCAAAGGTTAAAAAAAGGTTTGAAATTTTCATTGATAACTTTATGATCTAGATAGCCTTTCGTCAAAAGTAATATTTTGATACAACTTACCGTTTCGTTGAAAATGGCAAAATGTTTTTCATTTTGCTTTGTTTACACATTTTTCTTCAAAATTATTATCGCTTTCTACACTAAGTAGTGCAATTTCTAACTAGCAATAATACTTTTCAAAAAAATATAACAAATACATTTAAAGTCCGGATTTGGATAGCATATATACGTTCGTCCAATGATAGCCGTGATTTTATCAGCATAATTAGTTGATTATATTGTATGTTTACCAAAGTGGGCACAAAAGTATATGGTACGAGTATGCTAACAATAATGGCATGAAATAGGCAATTTGATGAATCAGAAATCAAAACAAAATAACAAATATACAAATGTACATATTTGTAAATACCTATCGTAGGAGGCAATATCATACATACAATTAGCCATGATTCATGTTTGCAAATAAATATGAGGTATATAAAAACTATGAGATAATTCTGATTCCTATAACATTTTTTTAATACTGATTAATATTAATGTTACCGCCTTAAATTAAGCTGCATCAGTTATGAAACACTTATCAGGACGGTTCTTTTAATAGATACTCAATGTAAAACTTTATCACTTTATAGATCTTCAGCTGCCGGCAACAAGAAACCCGTTTAAAAAAAGTTAAATAGCAAAGTTGTATTTCATAAAAAGATCTATAACTTTATGTTAACACTTTATTCACATTACCTATGCTTTTTTTATTCCAAACATTTTCGACCATGGTTTATCAATGAATAGACGAGGAAAAAAAGAAAAGCTACATTTTTCGTACACACCACATATATTGAAATTTCCGAATTTAATGTCTACTAGTAAAAAAAAAAGCGTTTTCATATACAATGGGCGTGTATCCAAACATACAAGCAATCACAGTTAAAGACAATGTATGTCGACATACATATTTACATATGTACATATGTGTATATGCTAACACGAAACTTTCCTAATCGTTTTGGTGACATATTGAAGCCTAAAAAGCAGTCAACATTAACCAATCACCTTTTAATTACTATCTTTGTTTCGCACGTGTATTAATACATACATATAGACATACCAATATACTAAAATTTGAGTTATAAAGCTTGACAAGAAAATCATCCATCAAACTAGATATGCATCTATATATGTATGTATGTAAGTACCACATATAAATTAGTATGAAGATTTTAATGCCGTAAAGAATTTATTTGCTATCGCATATGTACATACGCATTGTACATACCTGTGTTGTAAACAAGAAAAAACGTTAACTGCCAATTATTTTGCTAGTTCTTTCTAGCCATATTGTTTGATATAAACAAAGTTCAAGTCGAAGTAAGGTTACTTAACAAGAAAACAAGCTATTTATCTTGATTCCGATTCTTCTGTTTGTACGGCAGCTATACGCTGTAGTCGTGTAATATCAGCGGCTTCGAGAAATGAGCCGTTTATTGGGGAGAAAAAGGCGTTTGCGAAATTTCAGATCGATATCTCAAAAACTGAGAGACTAGTTCGCGTATATACAGACAATCATTTATATATATATTTTATAAGGTCTCAGACGTTTCCTTCTGGGTGTTACATTCTTCGTGGCAAACTTTATTTTACCCTATGCAGAATATACAAATTAATTTTCGAACAAAAAATGTAGATATAGCAGATATTCTAAAAATAAATTCGAAAATATTTTTCCACATCAGTTTAATTAATTTGATTAGAACATCAGTGAAAATATGGACACTTTTAGTTTATTGTGGTAACAAAGTAAAAAAACTACAATCCATATACACATACATATTTACTATTCCCAATGCTCTTCATTAGACAAGCATCAATGGGTAATCAATAAAATTTACTACTAAATGCGTAATTAAGCTATTGAAATCCTGAATTTAAAAGCTATGGCGCCATTTATTTCGATTTATACCTTTGTATAGTAGTCTAAAGAGTAAAGAGTGCTCGAATGAGTGGTAATTCAACGCTTAATTACTTTTGAAAGTATTAATATTCTCTAATGCACTTCAATTATAAACTATTATTAAAAATTGTTGAAACAAGCAGACGATGTATAACGGACTTACGGAATTTACTTGTTTGCTCTCTCTGTCTCTTTTCCCTTCTCTCTCTTTCCATACTAATGCTTGGTGGAATAAATTCGCGACTTTTTATTAAAAGTATATTTGTGGATTGAAAAATAGCTTTTATTTTACTGCATTCCTTCCCTTAAAAAATCATTATTTTGGAAATGATAAAAATGTTTTACCAAGTCGAGATTTTTCAGAGAAGCTGAAATTTTGAAAATATACTAAGTGAGGCAGAAAATCGTAATAACACGTTATTTGATTGCGATTCTACTTTTTTAGTGTTTTCTTAAGTTTTCTGGTTAAATGTAACTAAATCTAAAGATCTATTTCACTACTAACTAACTTAGATTACAATATTCCTTTTCATTTATGATTTCATCAAGATTTTTCAGAAATTATATTCGATCATTCTGAGTTGCTTGAGTTTGTTTGATACGAAGGAGCTTGAAAAATGATCCCCTTACGAGATAAGATGATTAACTCTGTCAAAAACGAACTAATCAAGAGTATATGACAAAAGATTATATTTTATTAACACAACCGACTATATTTTTCTACATATTTGGCTTAGAAAGAAAGCGATAAGTCCACGGTAAAATTCAAAAACATTGCAGATTACATCAAGCATATAGGTATGAAATCTGAGCTCTCAGGCAAGAATTTCGTATCATAACCAAATTTAACTGAAAGACTCGGCTAGTTGATATGGCTCGTAGAATCATATCAATTGAAGAAAAAAACTGAATTTGTTACTGTCTTTCAAAAAGGTCAAATGACCAATTCTCTGTGCGCCAATAAAGCTAATGTAAATATATTTACAATAAAATCTTACTGTCACTCTCTATCTCACAAGTGTGTCCTTGATTTGTCCCTAAGGATCTACACATAAAAAATTAAAAAAAAAGGTACAAAGCTGAGACAGCAAAAATAAACGGTAATGGTGTAAATGTTTAACGAAACATTAGTGGTAATTGCTTAAATATATTTATACACAAATACAGAAGTTTCATTTGTGCTGTCTCAACTGATCGATCAGGATAAGATTAAGTGAAATGAGATGCCGGGTAGGGACACCCGAATCCAAATCATCCAATTAACATAAACATTAACGAAAATGTTGTCTGCAGCACTTCGGCACAAATTCACTAAAATCAATTCCCCAAACTATTAAGCACACACACATTCGAAATGTTGTTTTTAAGGCATATTTATACTCTTGTAACATGTTGCAGCAGAGTATTAAAGCTTTGTTCACCAAATGGTTGTTTGTATAAGCTAAAACTAATCGAGATAGATATAGGGTTATTTATACATAAATGATCAGGATGACGAGACAATTGAGATATTCCTTGGCAAAAAAATGGGAGACGTAGATTGACGAAATCATCATTACTATACCTTGGACTAAACCTCATATCTCTAATAAAATGAATTCCGATCCTTTGGTTGACCTTTTTCTCATCAATACAATATATTAAATTTAGCCTCTTCGGTCGAGTTGATAGCACATACATATATCTCATTTGAGGGTGTTTTTAATATAGTTTTCGCTGACGCAATATGTTTATGGCTTTAAATATAAGTCAAGATGATAGCAAATTTAATTGTATTTTATTCACGATTTTATCGAACAATAAATGTTGAATTCTTTAACAATATTTTTTAATACAAATTTTTGCTAACAACTGAAGAAATTTCACGGACTTTGATTCCAGCAAGTTGCATTAGTAAAAAAATTTCAGTTACAGCCGAACTTATCCCTTCCTTACTTGTTATTTTATACTTTTATTTCATTTATTTTTATGATTTTCGTGTGCCTAGCTATTAGTGTAGTAAATGCTATGATTAACTTAACCGCTGTTTAAGGTTGAGGTCGTGCTCTGACTAACTAACGCCACATAACGGTAATCACAAATGCGTACACCATATTTAAACAATAACCACAAGCTGATCCTACCTCAACTACACGTTTGTATATTTATACATACTTTAAGGCGTTGTACCAAGGCGCTACATGAAGGTTAAATATTGTATGAGTATCAACACTTAAAATTATGTATGGTGCAATATGGTGTACCTATACACATGCATAACTTTGAGTTAGCATAAATTTTATGAGGCGGATTTGCACAAATTTGTAACTGGAGTAAATGTAGTCGCTTTCGATTGGTCAATTCTCTGTTTGTTATTTCTAGCGTGCGTTTTCCGAAAAATTTACGTGCGAAAATAAAATCAAAGTTAAGGACGTAAATTTATTTAAACAACGTATGTGAATATCTCTTTTAAGTACTTTCTCTTCCATCTCTATTTTGCTATGCCAGCCTATGGAATTTATACCACTAATTTGTTCGATTCACTAAAATCAATATGTTGGCGACATTGCATAGAATTCAATAACCAAATGTCATTGATGGAATCTTGATAAAAATAGAGTCTAAATACGTTAAAAACAAAAAAACGTTGGATATGATAGCGCACAGTCTCAAGACTTTCTTCTTAAGCGTAGTCTTCAACTTAAGCAGTAATTTTTACGCTGAAACTACAGCTTCTGTTTATTCTGCGACAATATCAATAATAGAAAAGTATAATGACTAATTTAGAATGCTATGCATTTATAAGTACTATTTATAGGCTAAAAATACTCTTTTCAAGGTCGAGATACATTAGCTTCTTAAGCTCGAACGCGTGATCTAATCACATATTAGCCATTATTTGTAATTTTTTCTTTTTTTATATCCAAACAAAAATACCAAGGAGAATTTAGTATAGCAATAAACTAGCATGCTATGAACCAAATAAAGCATTTATTTTTTCGTAATAATTACGTCTTATAAGTCCCCTCAGTTTTAAAATATTTTTAAACATAATAACTGCATTCAGCAAGTGAGTAAAATAATCCCTATCAAAACATGCAACTCCTCCATGAGAGCAAATAATTGACACGCTTACATTGTATATAGTTTTTTAAAGAGATACCGAAAAGCTCATAAATGATTGAGAGTATATTAATGGGTTTAACTACCAAGCTTTGATGTTCTGTTCAAGGTAAATAATAAGTGCAGACATTGCTGCCCAATTATTAGAAAAAATTTCAAGTTCGTTTACACAAGATTAAAACCTTTTATACCGGCCCAAAGCCTTAATATATAGTGATGTTAAGGAATCTTATTCTATCTGAGACTAATGGTATCCTCAAAATGTTAAATTTTAAGATCGTGTTTACTATATAAATGTATAATGTTCACACGACTTTTAGCTATATTTTGATTTAGATTTAGAAAAACACATATCTGAGCGAAATTGAAAATTTCTTTCGCGAGTTAGAAAGTTTTTGAATCAGTTTCTTCAATAAGCAATGTCAGTATAACTTGAAGCTAACTTTCAATAAATTTTAAATTTTTCCATGGATATCTCACTTAGGCACTGACCGAAATAAACTTAGAATAAAATAACTACCAAACCTTCATCGTAATCTTAACACTGCATTATTATCGCTTCACCTTCTAAAAAAAGACGTATTACATCTACTTCGCCAACATATTCACGTTAAAGTGATTTCTTATATAACTATTTTTAATTATTCATTAACGCTGATGGATTTTCACCGTAATGTGAGTTATAAACTATTAACATTGTTGTGGCGCATCAACAAAAGTTTTCCGCTTGCAACGCCCTCAACTGTCAACTCATGGAATGCTTAATGACACTTAATGTCTGCAATGGACTTTTAGGTTTTTCTGCTTGTATTAGTGGGGGGTGTGTGTTCGTTTAGCTTGTTTATGAGCAGGTGCATCCTTTGACACCTTTGGCGCAATCAATGACATTAACGAGTATTCAATTTTAAATCAAAATACAGAAAAGGGTGTTACTACTTGCAACTCAAGTTGAACAATTGATTTTGTCTTTTATTTTTTATTCGTTGTGTGGGTCCTAAACGAAAAATTCTTCTATCTGCAGCAGATAAAATTACTTCCTCGCCTTTCATTTTTGAAGAAGTTAATTTATTCAATAATTTCTTAGTTGGCTTTTGATCAAAGATCCTGAACTTTTATAACTTGTGTTATTAAATCCTCTGGTCCATTGAAACTTAGAAACAATTATCTACATGAGGTTAATTCCATTCCATTGAACAACTAACGCAACAGCTACTAGCAAGAGTTGCTGCTTTTACAAACCACTACAAAGAACTTCCATCCTCAGTTTGATTTCGGTAGATTTCGAGCTACAATATATTTAAACATGCAATTCGCTTATTTTCTTTGCCTTTTCTCCAAAGCATTTCCAACTCTATATTGAAGCTATTATTCAAATTGATTTTGAGGTCTAGTTTAGCAAAAATTAGTAAGGCGTTTAAAAACAGTAGGCTACCGACAGTTTTCATAAAAGTAAACAATAATTGTAGTCAAGGTGATAAACATGTTCATGTAAATATTATATATTTTTCAGACTAATTTTTTTACCGTATACATACTTATATAGAAAACGATACTTTTTAGAAAAAATATCAAACTGAATGGCACCAGGTTCTGTATTTTAGAATCAAGGCTAATCTATCTCACAACTTTTACTTATCATCCATAATCATTAGACTCTTAATTTCGTTTCGATTTATCAAACTAAGGTATACTTGCTTTGCCAACAATATTTGTAAATTTCTCACTGTATGGTTTAGAACCGAAACAAACATATACATATGTATGTACTATATTCCCTTATGGTTAATAGTGATTTTTTCAACTTACAACAAATAGTTTACGAGCTTTAATCACGCTTCGCTCCAGCAGTGAGCCACCGCGATTCGCGGCGCGTAAAATGGCACAAAACGGTTGTTGGTCAAGCAGCAGTGGTGGCAGTTCAGCTTCGTCGGCAGCGCAGAGTCGCGGACTAGCGACAGCAAACGGTCCGCAAGAGGAGCGTTTAGTGGTTGGTTCCAACGATTTATTTTATTCTTATTATTAGACATTACTTTTATTGTTTTGTCTATCTACTTTGTAGGTTGTGGTTCGAGTGCGACCCAGCGATGAAAGCTCCGACCATTGCATTGATGTGATTTCAGATAAATCACTACTATATGATGATGGTGGTAAAAGTCGACCGAGGCAATACTCGTACGATCATGTTTTCAAAGAAACCGACTCGCAGGTAAGAAATTATGTGCAGTGTATTTCTTGGTGGACAAAAGGTTCAACAGATTGCTTAACTAAGGGGTCATTACTTAAGTATATCTTTATAGAAGATTCTCCTGTACTCAATATTCAAACATTTTATATTACAAAACTGAAAGAATCGAGTTCAAAATGCAGCTCATCTTTGTTATAATTAATTATGTATTTCAAAAAATAGGAGAGGGTCTATAAGAAAACCACTGCTCCTTTGGTTAAAGATGTGCTAAATGGTCTCAACGCTGCGGTATTCGCTTATGGTGCCACCGGTTCTGGCAAAACACACACCATGTTGGGTCCCTGTCGTAAGAAAGGCGCTTCAATAGCGACCGAACGTGGTGCTACGGCGGCTTACGATGTCGATGCCAATAACAATGAAAGTGGATTGATGGTTCGTGCCATCGAGGAAATATTTCAAAATATCGACAACACGTCGAATAATGGTAGCAAGGTTAGTTGTATGTCAAATTGTTTGCTTACACTCTTTATAGTACTGCTCAATTACTGCAGGTATCTATTTCCTATTTGGAAATATACAATGAGCTTATACGTGATCTGTTGAACCCTGGCGGGCCGTTAGAACTGCGTGAAGATAATCGCGGTCAACGCATAACCGTCGCCGGCCTCTCAGAGATCACCACGACTAGTCGGCAAGAGGTCGTTTCACTGTTGCTCAGAGGCAACAAAGCACGTACCATGGAGCCGACAGCAGCGAACCAAACATCGTCACGCAGCCATGCATTGCTCAGTATTACCGTACAGACGAAAACCCCGTTGGGCACAAAACAAGGTCGCCTCTTTCTCACCGATCTTGCTGGCTCGGAACGTGCTAAGAAGACTAAGAATCGTGGTAAGCGTTTACAGGAAGGTGCACACATCAATCGCAGTCTACTGGCGCTCGGCAATTGCATCAATGCCCTGTCGGGTGGTGCACGTTACGTCAATTATCGTGATTCGAAGCTCACTCGTTTACTAAAAGAGGCATTAAGTGGCAAGTGCAAGACCGTTATGATTGCGCATGTCGCACCCGAAGCTAAGCATCGCGATGAAACAAAGAATACACTTGTTTATGCGGATCGCGCAAATAGCATTTCTACGCGCTTGCAGAATTCAGTTTATCTTGATGAGGTCAAAGACTTTCCCACAAAACACTACCAAAATCTGGTAACCGAATTACGTGAGGAGGTAACACGTTTGCGTAGTAAAATGCTTACCGAACGACCGCGTAGTGGTGTAGCAGCGGCTGCTGCGGCTCAGCCCGCGCGCTCCACCGAAGAGGATGAGAAACGTAAAACAGAGTTACGCTACTTGCGCGAGCAGATCGTGCTCACCTTCAAGCAACAAATGAAGCTGCGTCGCAAGCTGCTGGAAGCGGAGAGTCATTTGCTTGGTTTGGAGCTCGATGCCGAGCGTCAGCATATGATCATATCGCATTGGCAGGGACGCATGGGTAAACTTTACGATTCACCAGCTGACGACGGTAGGCGAATTAAAATGTGTATAGAAAAAATACATTTTATTTCTAAAGCAATTATCCCTTCTCTCCACTCTAAAGATATTGAATCCGAAGGAGCGATTGCGTTGAAAAATGCTTGGGGTGAACTCTCGGCAATCGAGAAAGAAACACGACGATACAAAGAAATACGTGAACGTACTGAACAGGAACTCGAAATGTGTCGGCAAAAAGGTGTGCAGTTGGAAGATGTAAGTACTAGAGAAAGGATTTGAAAAGTATTTAATAAAGCTTATTACCGAAATGTCTTATCCATGTAGGAACTTCCGGAACGCATTACCAGCGATGAAGAACGCGAACTGTTGGCACTACTTTGCCGCGTGCATGAATTGGAAGCCGACAAGGTATCGCTTCAAGCAGAACGCCTAGCAAGACAGGCTGAGCTGAGACGACGCGACCTACAGCTTTTGCGCGCCGAACGTCAGCGGCGTTTGTGTGAGGATATCATAAGTTCGCAACGTCGTTTAATTGAAGAAGGCAATGTCGAATTGCCCGACGAGCTACGCGAACTTTACGGTTTATACCAGCAAGAAATACATGCTGGCGTTGTTACACCATCTACATCCTATGAGCGCAAATTGCCGCCAATTTATACAGCTGGGTAAGTTTTTGAATATCTAGAAATTTTTACCTGAGAAATTCAAATACACATAATCACACAGACACATATATCATCACAGCATTACCTTCTATCGCTTATATGTAATATTTTTGTACTTTTTACAGTTCCGAATCACCCGGCTCTAGTTCCAGCTCTGAATGGTCGCCTGGTTCACCGTTGCCACCGATCGACAGTCAAGTACTTAGCGCTTTTCAAGATGGACCGGATCGACACATGGGACCACTTGTTAATCCACGTTTACCGAAATTATCCGCGACAACTACACCAGCTACACGACGTGGCACCTCAATACGAATGGCTAAACATGCGCCCAACAACACTTAAGACCCAACAATGAGCAACCAAAAAACACAGCCTATAAAAACGAAAAAATTTAATTTATTTGTAGGAAATTAGGCCTAGTCGAATGAATAAGTTTTTGCTCAGGGAAGTATGATACATTTTTTTTATTTATTTTTCTTTCTCAAAAACAAGGCAAGTTCAAAAGGTAGAGGTAGAAACTCTTGGTTATATAGTACAATACTTTTAAAATGAAATTTGCAATTTAATGTAAAACAATAAATATAGAATTTGAAATAAAGCGCACAAACGCATATCAAACCAAAAATAATAAATTCAGTGTAAGCCTGAAATGTGTCGTTTTTGGCCATAAGACTGAGTGTAATGTGTTCAAAATCTATGGAAATGGTGTATTTTCTGACAAAAACACAAAAAGGTGCTGAATAAACTAAGCGAACGGAGGAGGTAACTAACCATCTTGCTCATAAAGAAGAGAAAGTGGTAAAGACGAAATCATAAAAAAGAACAGGAACATCACCTTAACTACATAGGCAAGCTCAGAAAGAACTGTAGTCTCAATCCAATCTCTGAGCCAGGGCAAAGCGACATCTGACTAAGCTTAGTTCTTATCCACAGGTATAAAAAGCTCAACGATAAAGCAAGTGAACCGAATAGGGTTGTAGCATCTCTTAAAAAGGTTTAGTGAGAGAAAAGCAGTGTCCACCTAAATCTATCAAAAAAAAAAACTGAACTACTTTCATAAACAGATGAATGTTACGGATTTCAAGCAAAATGAAGGATTCTAGTATACCAAGCAACGTGCTCATTAAATTTTCTTATTTCAGCCAATATTTTCACCTTCTTATTTTAGAATCTTTCAATAACTTTTGTAAGGACCTAAGTAGCGATTTTAGAAATCTTCACCAGTAAAAGTTGTATTTATTAAGAGAGGTGAGATAACGGTGGAGGCCTAGCCTTCATACTGCACAACACCGTGCAATATCGTCAAATCGATGGTGACATCGACCGCAGGGACACTACCCTTGAATGTCAGGGTATAGCTGTCCGGTCAGGCGATGTCGAGCGCCCTGTTGCCCAACAGGATATCGCCCGAACATAGGTGCGCTACTTCGTGGTGAAAATCGTTTGGTGCTAGGCGACTTTAACACGCACCATCTTTGGATTCCCTACGCCATGCCGATCCCTTTGATCGCCGACTAAGGGATCTCAATTTGGAGATCCGGCAAATGGTAAATCAACATAAGCGGACAAAATGGATAGAGCACCTGAAGTCCTGCAATCTCTCCACCGATGTGAGTAAGCTTTGGACTACTGTCAAGGCCTTGTCTAATCCGAGGAAACATAACGAACGGGTTGAAATTCAATTCGATGGCTATGCCTCCTCGGACCCGAAGAAGTGCGTGAGCTATTTTAGCCGGCAGTTTACACAGCACCCTTCGACCGACAAGGCCAAACGATGTGTTACCCGACGACTGCGCAAAATGCCAAAAGACTGCGCACCACTTACTTTCACCGATGGGAAGGCTCAGGGTGTCATCAAAAAGGCCGAATCGTCTAAATCCATTGGCCCTGACGGAAAAAGTTTCGAGGTCAAAATTCTAAACTTAGAAGAATTAAACAGGGGGTTCAGCGGGGTGGTGTTCTCTCCTTACTACTGTTTAATTTCTACATTTCGAAACTCCCCTAACCACCAGCGGGAATTTCCGTGACCTCGTACGCTAATGACTGCACGATATTGTCATGTGCATGTACTCGAAAGTAAACAGTTATCTCTTCGACCTTTCTCGCTTCTTCTCTGCAATCAGTCTGGCACTCTCCCCCACTAAATCCACAGCGACCATATTCACAAACTGGACAAAGGAGTACAGACCCGGATTTATTCCAGCCAAGGACTGTCAACTCGGCAGAATTCTGCCGCTACAACAACAACAAAAACTGGATGTAATGCAACGCAGACTAAGAAGCTTCAGACTTGTCAAAACACTGCACATCGGACTATCACAGGATGCCTCTTGATGTCCCCAATAGAACACCTGCACAGTGAGGCCCTTATGATTCCGGTTAAGGAACATAACGAGCTCCTCTCCAAACAGTTTCTGCTGGGGTTTTTTCGCAGAAATCTACTTATCCAGAATAGAACTCCGACATTCCAAACATATGTCCTGCGTGCAATGAGTATCCGCATGATACTAACCACCTCTTTGCAAGCCCAACAAACCGAACGCATCTAACACCCTATTCCCTATGGTCCGACCTCGTCGAAACAGCTCGTTTCTTGAGCTTCCCGTTAGATGACCTCGACGAAAGCCAAACTATAACTTATCATCCAAGCGGGGACTAGGTAACCGTTACAACAATAACAACAACATAAATAAACAGCGTCTTGGGGAGCAAAGGACGTGTGCCAAATTTCATATGGATATCTCAAAAACTGAAAGAGAAAAATATTAAATGGAAATTGAAGTGAAGTACCACTTTTAATGAAAAACTACACTTTTTTTATTCCATCTTTAGCATTTATTTCCAGTGTGATTATTTATATTATCTAAGTTAATACAATAGTAATAATATACGTATGCGTACTTATCATTTCATTTTTTTTTACTTTCATAAAGGTAAATATATATATATATTTGTATTTTTAATAAATTCACGTTTAACTAATATAAATGAAATTATAGCATAACAAAGGCTTATACAGGAGTATTGGTATTTACACTTACCACCTGTGCAGCTAGATTTGTGAACATATAATTATAATAATAATAATAGATAATTGAGCATAAGCTAAACCAGGAGGTAATAAAGTATTTGATTTATGCAAAAATTTGTGTACAAATAGACAACTTTAAATAAATTTAAAAAAAAAGTACAATGCATACAAAATAGTTTAACGCTATGTGCTAACTTTTCAAAGAAACCAGTTATTGCGTGGTAAATGCTTATACATATCTGCGTTTGTGTGCATTTTCAACCATTAGTTCATGCCAACACAACACTGTGCTAACCACATACGATTTTTTGCTTTGCCTCTGGCTTCTTTTGTGGGAGCACACAAACGTTTAATGTCGCTTATGCAAGGTATATAGTATATAGTATAGTATATAGTATGGGTGTTGTATAATTCGAAGACATACATATATTTATAAAATATTTGCATACATACATACAAATGTGAGCGTATAAAAAGGAATCGTTGCGAGCATTTTTGCGCCTCATACACAAATACTTATAAGATATAATTAGAATACATAATTGAATTAATTCAGTTAATTGCAGCTAATATATTATTGTTCTCTATGTAAATTTACTTTCGTTATCTGTGCTTCATACATCTGAATGAGGTTAACGACGTGTTTACTTCATTGTTAATATTATATTTTTTTTTTTTTTTGTAAAAAAAATGCTATAAAATGTTTTATGTTGAATGTACGTCCTTTGCTTGAGACTTCTGCCAGAAACAGAATGCCGCACAGCTTTTGCGTGGTATAACGGTAATGTGTTTCAGTTTTCGCGCAGAATTTCGTGGCCAAAGAACATACATCATTAACATTACATTCATCAATATTATGCTTAATTGTTATTATTATTATCGATGTTATTTTAATTTTTAATTTCTTCTTTAATTTTAAACTATGTGGAATAACTGCGCACTTATACGCAGACTATTTAATGCTATTGTTGTCAGATATTGGAATTGTTTAACACTCAGCTTTGCCTAATAATATACCTTTTAATATAACTTGCTGGTAATTGTGATAATTCTATATAAATACTTTCAATACCAATTGGCGGCATAGTGTTTTATGAATTAGGCAGTGTACATACGTACATACATATGTGCACGTGTGTGATTTCAGCTATTTTACTTTAAATCCACTTAAAAACCACTAAGTGTCATTGACACGCTACACGCTAGCACATTTTTATACACATGGCTCCACGTAATTACCCGGAAACAGGCCGGTTACACCGTCCATAACGCCTTCCCACCAACCATCATCGTTTTTCTTTAGCACATACAATACGGAGCTTTCTTGAAAGCTCAATTCATCATCTTTATCAGCATAATAATCATAAATTGCGACAACTGTAATTACCGTAAAACATTTGTACACATTTATATTTGTTTTTGGAATTTCCAATATACGTACCTTTTTCGATGTAATTCTTCGGAACCCAACCGGGTAGATTCTGATCCTCGGGCACGATAGGCGCCAATTGACCTTGCCCTGCTGATGTACGTGGCCGTCCAAAGTCCTGATGTTCCTCCTCTGGTGGTGGTGGAGGTGGTAGTGGTGGCGACTGTGAGCCAGGTCTTGCAAAGTTCACACTGAAATTATTTCTTTAAAAGGGTGGACAAACAATTCTTTATAAGATAAGAAGTAGTTATTCAAAATGTAAGAAAAACAACTGATTTCAAGACTTTAACCGAAAAAATCGTTTTGTGATGTAATGTATTATGTTCCATAACCAAAAGATGTGAGGTATTTTTAACTTATTTCTATAAAATATTCGCAGTTTTCGATAAAATATTGTATATATATTTTTTAATTTACCTGTTACCATTCCTTAATGTGAGCAATTATAAAATAATATATTATATGTAAATGAATAACTCTTCTTCTTATATTTTACAACATAATTTAAAATCGAAGCTCGACAACTTATTAAAATTTGTTTAAATACTAAAATAACAATTTTCGAACTCACTAAAATACATATATGAGTCATATTTAATTTTTTACCGCATTTGTATATTTTGACAGTTGTCGAGTTTCAGCTTAACAGTAAGCACCGTTATGTAACGTACCTGTTGTGATTTCTGCCCAGTGTGTGCATGCCAATGTGACTTTGCTCACTAATTTCATGTTGTGAAACAGTGAGTGGCGACGGTGGCGCTAAAATGCAATTAATCATCAATTAATATAGTCTATCTGTGCAATTATTTAACTAATATAGGAAATTTACACTTACGCGGCATACTGCTTCGGTCGTCGTATGTTGTTGGCGGTGGTGGTGGCAAAGATTGCATCATACCTGCTGATGGTAAATTGACATGTGTTGCTATTTGCTGACTAGGCGGCATAGGCAATGCACTATAACCACCACCACGTTCACTAACTACACTTGGCGCACCACTAATGCTGCCCGGGCCAACAATACCCATGCTACTAATACCAGTGACTGTTGTGCTTGAGGAAGCTGATGACATTCGTTTTGGATGCCCAATTGGATAGTTGGGTGCATAGTGCGAAGGCACTTGAGGTGGATTTACAACCGGTGGCGTTCGATATTCACGCGAACTTTTACCAAGCGTACCGGTATTACTCATTGACGATTTACCCAGTGTACCAGTATTTCCGCGTGTCATTTGCGGTGGTGTTGGTGGTTTCGTAGTTGGTGGCGGACCTACAGAAGGTGCCAGCGAAGATGTTGCCAAGGATTGTATAGACCCGTGACTGGATCCACGATGTTTTTGTTGGCGTGTTTGCGTAGAATTAACACTGTGACCTATATCATCTAGTATCGAGTAGTCAATTGGCTTGCGTACATATTTGATTGGTTTTTCTGGATTAATAGGCGCGACTATTTTAAATTGTCGTGAGCTAACTTTGTTAGCGGTGAGAACGCCAATTTCACTGCAATGAATATACTTATATATTATACATATACAAAATTACATAATATTACCGTCGTGCCACTTTTTCTTTGTGAATCTGCACTGTTTGAGCAATATGATTCATTTGTGATTCCATTTCGCATAATTGTTGTGCTTGCAACTCTAAAAGTTGCATATAACTATAAGCGAGGGTATTAATCTGATATGCCACACTGGCCAATGACTGCGTTGTATAGTTTTTGGTAGCCTCTAGTGCAGCTTTTTTGTTCTCCTCACTAAAGCAATGCAATATTTATTACTACGTATCGAAATATTTTAATTTTTCTGATACTAACCGATAATACGTGTCCTCACAGTAATCTGCAACACGTTCCAAATTTGTATAACTATCACGCAAGCTTTGTCTGCCATCCGGAATTTCCGTACGTATTAATGATGCTAATTCGTCCATTATGTTTTCACTGGCCATGACCGACCATACGGCAACAGTTCAAAAATAAGATGATACCGCTAAAATTAGAAATTATTATAATTATTTACAATATTTACGTTATTCAAGTGGGTTTGTCTATATGCAACTGCAAAATATCTTCGCGGGTGTTGTCGCCCAAAACGTATTTACTGCAGATATGTCAATAGACGTCAGCGCCGACATCGGCAGCGACTTCGACGCAATCTACAACATAATTGGGAGCGCCCTGACGTGTAATTCCCTCCTGATCAGTTTACCGTAATAAAAACACCTTCACTGTCCACATGCACTTCTTTCAAATTTACCTAAATATTTTGTCCACTTTCTGTCAATTTAAAATATACTTATGGTGCCAATATAATGAAAATATTTCCAATAAATATGAGCTCACATTTTTCGACTGCAAAAAATACGACGATGACGAACTATACGACGGATATCGGGAACAAAAGCAAATGTCAAATAACATTAAGGGTTGCATTTTTAATTTCCTTAAAATTTTGTTAAATTATTATGAAATTATAAAATTTGTTGTAATTAATTAATTTTTTTTATCTATAAAAGTGTAGTATTTAGTAAAAATATAAATTTACTTTTAAAGTGCCACTACGTTTCATCAAAGTATATGGTTTTGATTTGTGAGCTATATAAGTATATTCAGTGGCCTTAAAACTGTATCCCCCCAAACACTATTTAAATATAAAATTTGTGCTGGCGATTTCTTTCATGATTCTAAAAGTGAAGTTAGAAAAATAAATATTACTGAAATAAAAAATGTGCCAAAGAATTTCTGGTGGACATTGTTTCTTTAAGGAAATGTACCTAAACGGTTGCCTGAAGTGCAACGCGAGAAGTAATTGAGCAAGAAAACATCTAATACCCTGGTATAATGAAATTTTTTTGGATATGAAAAAAATTAAATTTATTATATTACTGCTGTCTAAAAAAGTGTCGTTTGTTTACTGCTACGTTCGATACAACGTATGTTTGTTTAAATTCGTCAGAATAACCAAGAGATATCCTTTATAAATCCTTATAAAACATTGTCATCGAAAAAATGGATTTGAACTTAACTCACATGTCCTATACGGAAAAATTAAGTTACTATGCCAGAACAATTGGTTGATGATTCCCAAATGTTTGTAAAAATATTATTAACAAAATGTTTTAAGGTGGGTATTTAACTATTTACTTAATACTTTTTAACACGAAAAATAATATGTTTATTATTAAAGACCTTTTGGCAGAGATAAATTCAACAGTATCAAAAAACCATATGAAAATGTTTAAAGTATATACATACATAATGTTTCTTGTATATACTATCTTATATGGAATAAGATTAATGAACCCTTTCCATATAATATTTATGCAAATTTGGCATCCATTTACTTATATATTAAATTATTTTATTCGATTTTGTTGCAAAAGTATTGAAAGGTACGCCAGTCGGCAATTTAAGAAGACACTACAGCTCCGAATGTCTGAATATAGTTTTTTCAATAGTATCTTGGATTTTTTCCACTTTACGCGTTTGTTTCTTGATATGATCTTCCATATCTTCGAAGCGACCACTTTTGTCATTTTGCTTCTCATTCTGTAAAAATATATTTTATTAAAAATGATAGGAAGTCATTAATTTCGAAAACCTACTTTGTATTTCTCTTTTTGCATTGCATGCTCAGCTTGCAGATTGCGAAGTTTGAGTAGCCTGCTTTCAAAATGATGCAATTCATATTTAATTGAACTCAGTTCCTTTTCTGTAAAATTGCTGGCTTGTGCAACACGCCATAGGCCTTGTACTTTTGGTTCAACAAATTCTTGACTATGCGGTCCCGAAGAAACCAAACGTTCCAATCGTTCATAATGATCCTTAATACCATGATGGTGATCGCGCAACTTGTTTATATCGCTTTCATATTTTTTCAAATTCATTTCAGGAGTGTTTATCTCATTTTCATTCGGATCATTTGCGACCATGTTAAATATATCAAGCTCTTCTTCATTTATGGCATCTATAAATTTTAAAATTAATAATGAAGGTATAAGAAATTATTTATTATCACATACTTTCATGCTTTGGGCCGCTCGTTGAACCTATATCTTCTAATAAACTATAGTATACATCGACTTTATCTTGATGATGTTGAAATTCTTCTTTAAGAGAATCCAGTTCTTCCTTAGTGAATCCCGCTACTTCCGCCTTAGCCCAAAGGCGATTAAGTTTTTTGTCCTTAAATGCACTTTTATTCAAATGACTATCTTCTGGGTCATAAAATTTCTAAAAAAAAAGTTAATGTTACGAAGCATTTAATTATTTTTTCAATTATTTATGTTGTTGTTAACTATAAATATAAACCATATACTATGTACCTTATATGGTTTAACCTTGTCTTTATCTTGCGTATCTTCGAAATGTTCCAACAAATCATACGTGCTCATTATACCAACCAATTTTTGGCGCAGTTCAGCTTCTTTAATGCCTTCTTTATCTTTATGCTGTGAACTCAATTGTTTCCATGCGATCTCTTCCTTATCTTGTATTTTGAGTTCCATGTACAAAGACTTTAATTTTGGCTCAGTCAGTCTCTATTTATATACAAAATAATATTATTCATACAGATTTTTAACTAATTTAGGTATGTGTATAGTATTGTTATCACTCACATTTTGTGCCTTAGCCCAGACCAAATTTAGTTTGGCCATTCGGAAAGGTCGTTGTAGATTACGGAAGTCGGGGTCATATCGCTCAGTTGTAAGTTTCAACTCGGCTTCATAAGATTTTTCTTTCGACTTGTGTTGTTTTTGTTGTGTGTATTGTTGTTCATTAGCTTCACGAGAATATTTCTTGCTTTGTTTTTTATCTCCAATGGCCAAATGCATTTGCAAGAGCAAAATTACCAGCACAACATGTATAAAAATCTTCATAATTTAAACCTTTATTAATAACTAATCTAAGAAAATTCTACACCGTATTGAAAATTTACGTGCCAAAAATCTTCTAAAGTGCCGACGGTGCAGATTAGTGTTGTTTAATATTTTATTAGGGGGATGTTACCGATCCGATTACTTGTAGACAATTTTTAGTGATTACTTAATAGGTATTAAGCGCATTTCTTGCTATAAAATATTTTATGGCATTGTATTTTTTAAGTTTACTTAATTCTATATTCTTTAGTAACATATATTTTAAATTATTTAGTTCTATGGTATACAAATTTTTAAATTTGATAATATAATTGTAGTTACTGTCCACAACAGCTGATATTCACACTGCTCAGAGCTTATGACAACACTGAATTCTTTGATAAAAAGTGGATGCTAAATGATGTAAACAAAATAAACATGGTACAAAACAAATTGATTAGGACGGCCGAAAATAACAAGTGAATAAAATTATGTTATAATTAAATATGGAATTCTAAATCAAGCCGGATAAAGCGTAGTGTTGCAAAGCAGTGTAAAAACAACGATATCAGTGATTTATTGCTAAAAAAAAACTAAATGGCTATAATCATACTTAACTAGCCGAACTTTTTAAAAGGGTGTCAAGTACACTGACGTCATCTTTGTATACTCGTTTCGTTGCTTGAAAATAATTTGTTCAAATATATTTAATACAAAGTGATCTGTTTCTACTTTGTGAATAATACATACCAAGGTTTTGATACAAAATTCTAGCCGTTATTCGTATAAGCCAACCTGTTAATTTAAGGCGGTAGGTGTGGTCGAAGTGGCATACGTCATCAGTACACATTTAGCTACATATCTGTAGCAAAATATTGCTATTTTTAGTTGAATATCAATAAAGAATTATGCTTTAGAACTAGATGATAATAAACTAAATTAACTTTTTAAATTAAAATGTTTGTACATATCTACACTTTTATATTATGTAGAATTTTTAATTTAAATATAACTTTCTCTTACAGCGATTAATTGAATGTCCTACAATAGTTAATAATTTCTACACGCAAAATGAATCGTTCTGACTCGATTAGGCGCGATCGCTCCTTTGACAGCGTTCTTAACAAGTTGATGCGTATGCGTTCTCAGAATCATGAAACCTTCAAAGCAGCCATGTATAATTTTTTAATAGCTGCTGGAATTGCTGCATTTGTTGCCGTCTGCTTTATACTGGGTCCTTTTGTGCGTCCTTTACTCTGGGCTTTCTTGATGGGTGCAGTGCTCTTCCCTTTCAAGAGACGTTTAGCACAATTGCTTAATGGTTGGTTTGAACGCTTGGAAGAACGCGATTCCAATGTGATGGTATCAATATGTTTGGCACCACTTGAAGCTACCGAACATTGTGGCAGTTTAGTGGTGAGTTGGTTGCACGAACACTGGCAGTGGTTGACAGCAGGCGTGGGCGTAGCTGCATGTATCAAATTGTTGGTGTTATATGCTCCCAAAGGGTTCCTCTGTGCCGTTTGGCGTTTTGTACTTTTCTCGCATAGTACCTTCGTGCAGTTTATTGGTTTTCTTAATATCTACCTGGTGAGTATTCATACTTATATTGAACGGTAAATCCAACAAGCATTCACATAATTTATTTTACAGTTAATTGCAATAATTGTTGTATACTTGACATCAGTATATTTTTTGTGGAAACCAGAAAACAGCACCAAGTTCGTCATGGCTGGCCAATCGCTTTGGGTGGCTATAGTTAGTTATGGCTGCAGCTTTTTAGGCGCGCTACAAGTACCTGCCTTTATTTTGATAATGTTATATGTAGGTGTATCAATTATATACCATATGCGCACTGCGGACGGGTCTAGCAGTTGTATAGAAAAGTTGAAGAAATTGCTGGACAAAACTGACTTTGAAAAGTCAGTAAGCAACATCAGTGTGAAGAAGCAAAGTTTTCATTCTGACGCCGAAGATGTCTCCCTGAGCGAAACACTAGATTCGCTGGACAATACCGAGTTGTTGGATGAAAATGAGGTGCCACACTTAAGTGGCATCTACTTCAAATGCTTATTCTACGCATGTATAGCAACATTTTTGTATCGCAATGTGTGGATGTTCATATTAGCCGCCATACCTATATCGCTACATTTGTTGTACACCTTAGGGAATGTGACTGGTTTTACGGCGTTCATATCAAATAAAATTGATGAAACCTATGAAAACTTAAAGGTATTATTGTTTTTAAATGCCAATGATTTCAAATTAAACCATATTTTCGCATTGACCTCACAGTGTTGGGCTATTGAGCATCATTCTGCCGTATTGCCGCTCTGTTTGCCTGGTGTGCTTGAATTGAATTACAAAATAAACGCTATAATACGCGATTCATTGAAGTCCTCCATTGACTTGGTCACTTCGATACTGATGATCATACTAATGCTGTTAATTATCGTTTTTCTCGGCGTATTTTTCTGTGTCAACATCTATTCAGAAACCATTGAAGTTGCTTACTTGGGCAAAGATCTGATAAACAAAACCATTACTGATCGTCCGGAATTGATCGATATATTACCTGAGAATATACAATCATCCATTGATGATGCATTGGATAATGCACATCATTATGGACGTCGAAAAATCGAAACGTACATCGATGATTGGCTGGCCGAAGCCGATTCAGTACATGCCACTAAACTGAAGGAACAAATTTTAGATGTCTGGGATCGTTTAATACAGTACTGGATTGATGTTAACAAATCTGATTCGGCATATGGACCACGTGTGCCAACTGATGCGCTCAAGACGACTTTCGGTGAAATTGTTGATAATCCTGGTAAGTTAAAATTTTCCACATGCAGTTGCTTCATTTGTGTTTGTCTCTTTAATTCACTTATGATCCAAATGCAATGACAATCGTACTAACAATATGCTTTCAAAAAATATTGTATTATATTTTACACATTGCAAAATTTATGCTCATACAAAAAACATACGTAATTACATACTCTTTATACAATGTAGGAATACTTTTCGTAAAGGTGGCATTTTCGAAAGAAGGCGAATTTATATTTAGCACTTTTAAAGAAAATAGTGAAATATTTACTAATTCAATTAAGTTAACTTCATCTACAAAAATATCGGTGTCGGAAAATAAGTTCTTTCTTTTTTCACATTCACACTTCCACATTGTTCATATTTTCTAAACTTTAACAAAAGCGCACAAACTTTCTACTAAGTTTAATCGGTCATAAACTGTTAATTGCTTTTCTACCATGCTAATAGCATATCTATAATACTTTAAAGAGGAATTTGTGGAATTTTCAATTTCGATTTTATACTTTATGGTAACAATTTGACGGAAAAAACGCGATTTTTCGCAAAAGATCTGTTAATTTGTGGTTGTAAACTGAAAAATATTATTTGTAATTTAGCTGCGATCGGTTGAAATTCAGACACGACATTCTTTAGTTATTGTGCATTAATTTAAGACAAAAAAATCGGAAAAAAAATAAAATACTTCCTTCCCCCTTAAGCTTTACCAGCCGTAAAATCTTAATTAATTTTCTACCATGCCAAGCTTGAGGCTCAGAAAAGGCCATATTTAAGCTAGCAAACTAGGCGAGGCTTTTCTGAAGAAACGCCTTATGAAAAGTAAATTATTACAGCCATAATAAAGTGAGTTTGTCAAAGTTTACCAAAAGAAACTTTCGCGCAACCGAAGTGTGTACATCAGCGCGTTAAGTATGCAATGATAACGGGACTTCCTGCTACTTGTCAACGATATTTTCAAATGTACAGACACACGTATGTACATACATATACTTATATACTAAGAAGGATTTTCGTTTCTTTGGTTCGTTTTTCCCGTTGTTGTACTTGCTCATTGCTCACTGCATGTTTCAAAAGCTAACCAATTGCAATGTGTTTTTAATAAAGGACATTTTAAAGAGCTAGTTTTAGTGGCAAAACAGGGCATTATCGGCTGGGCGAAGAGCAATACACAAACCATACTGGAAGTGGCTGAATCTCTGTGGCACATCATACGCACGAATCTCTCGATGATCATGAGCTTTACGGGTGATATTTTATCTTTGCTACTGTCTGGCGGTCAGGCATGTGTAGAGTTCATACTTGATATGGTACGTAATCTACTAATACTCACACATTTTATATGGTAATTTAATATTATTGTAATTCCCATTACTCTCCCACGCAGATTGTCTTCTTTACCGCGCTATTCTATTTGCTTTCGAGCAGTAATACGAAATATGCGCCGCTACATGTTACCAAATATTTGGGCTTCTCAACGTCCGGCTCTAAAATCGCCGATGCTTTGGAGAATTCCATTTCAGGCGTACTAATCTCCATGTTTAAATGTTCCATTTTCACGGGTCTCTTTACATGGCTGGTGCATACAGTATTCGGCGCTCGCATTGTCTTCCTGCCGTCGGCGCTGGCGGCCATTTTGTCGGCAGCACCATTTCTGGGCAGCTATTGGTGTTCACTGCCTGCTTTGTTGGAGTTGTGGTTGGCGCAAGATCGTTTCTACGCCGGACTTGTGCTCTTCCTATTGCAATTCTTTGTGCCACCCTATTTCGAGGCCGCCATCTATGCGGAGATGAAAGGGTGAGTTTTATACTAATTTGTAAATATTTGTATACCTTGAACATGATATATTAAATTTGACACGAAGTTCATAACACTCAGAAAGAAACGTCGGAGATCCTATAATATATATATATAAATGATCAGATGAGGGGCTGTGTCGATTTAGTGATGTCCGTTTATCTGTTCGTCTGGAAATACGCTAACTGGTTCCTTAGTTTTTAAGATATCAATCTGAACTTTTACACACGCCCTCTTCTCCCTAAGAAACTGTTCATTTGTCGGAACCAACAATATCGACCGATCAAAATCAAGTTCTTTTATAAAACAAAATTTTTTATATAACGAAATATATTCACGAAATATACATCGAAATCACGGAAAATACAATTTCCGAAAAAATTGCTCAGATCGGACCACTATGTGAAATAGTTGCCATACAAAGTGACCGATAAATAGCAAGTCCTTGTATGGAACACCTTTTTATTTGGTAAGATATCCCTACGAAATTCGACGCAGTTCATTATCGAAGGCAACGGTGTAATCTCAGGACAGATTGTTTAGATCGGACCACTATAGCATGCAGCTACCATATAAACACAGATAAAAATGAAGATGTTTATGCTATACAAAAATGCACCTGTGACGATTATAATAACTTTTCTGCAGCCGAAGTTAACTTTTTTTCTAGTTTTTTATAAACATTACTTTTATTTTAAATGTTCAGCGGTGGACATCCATATTTGACTGGTTTGGCTATAGCCGGCGGCATGTATTGGATTGGCTGGCAAGGCGCGATCTTCGGACCGTTAATGCTCTGCTTTTTCATAGGCATATTTGAAGTGGCTGCCGTAGCCATGCGTGCCAACGAAGATGCAAGGTGAGTGTTTTGGTTACACTAATCGCTAGTAAAAAAATAATAAAGGTGCATTTATCTGTAGGCGCAGCTCCGATGAGGACACCCGCGCGACGTGAGTTGCCTAACAAACGCATTGACATATGCTAAATGACATGCGCATTTAACGCAAATAACTGTAAATCGCAGTAATGTGTATATATCTTAATGCCAAAAACATGCTGCTTATAACATATTTAGGCTAATTCATCCTTAACTTATGACAGTTAATTATTTAATACTTACAAAACAATCCATAATCATTCATTGGATCAAGAGCTAACATGCGCAAGCGCTAATTTAACAAACAATTAAACAGATTAATTTGAAAAAATAAAAGTCAAATTAAAATAGATGTTTGCATGAAATTCCATTTCATTACATTATTTTGGCTTTTAAAGTTTGAAATTGCATTGCCTTATTATCCCTTTGTATTTTCAGCGAACGCAGACATTCATTTTATGACTATTAACACTAAATGTACTAAAAAGTAATGTTTATAAGCTGACTTTAATTGCAAGAAACAATATTCTGAAAATTCCAATGAATGTATTATTGTTAAACAATTGGCATAACTACCTCGAATAGTTTGATAAAGAGATTATCAACTGATTCTGTAACTAATGTACTAAACTCCTATATGCTATACTATGTATATGTACATATATTTATGTGGGCATACAAAACGTACGCAATCGCAGAAGATTTCGAAATATAAAACTACTTAAGTAAGATAAACGAACTTAACAATGAAAAGACATTACAGGTATCTGTGTACATTATTGTCATTTAATTGTTGTTTAGAAGTAAAACTAAAATTTAATTTTGCGTAAGATAATTATTCAAATAATATAATTATTTAAAATTGCTTAACGAATTTTTATCCGCCCACTATCAACAAAATATATATGTATATATATATATAATGAGTTTTTTGTATTGCATTTTTTTACAAAACGAATAGTTATTTTATAATAGTTTTAGCTTAAGATTTAATTTTGTATGAAATAAAAAATGAGATTAAAAGTAATATGCAATGAAGAAATCTAGAGTTTGTTAAATAATAAAGTGTTATAAAATAAAAATATAAAATAAATTATTAAAAAGTAAAAAAAAATTATAAAATAAAAGATAAACGTAATTAACTAAATTTAACTAAACTAAAGTGAAATCAATAAAATAAGCTTAAAAAAATAAAAAAAACTAATATATTATCACAATAAATAAATAATAATAATAAATAAAAATAATAATAATAAATAAAAATAATAATAATAAATAATAATAATAATAATAAATAAATGTTTACAAACACACAGATATTAAAAAACATGAAAAGATGAACTTATGCAAGCCACAATTTTTAAGTGGACACCAGAGTTTCGAATTTTTTAATTCAATAATTCTATGTATCAATTATTTTAAAATTTCAAGGGTACATTTATATATATTTTAAGAATGAACAATTTTTGAAGAAAAAAAATTATAATTTTTTAAGTAACACGTAATCTCCGACGGCGTTAAAAAAGAGTACTACACTGCTGCAGTGTTTCCGGCCTTCTCTGTGCATGAAAGCAAAAAAAAAACGTTCTCTACCAAAATCTCTACTATACAATGATATACGGTCGAAAAGAAATACAAAAATTGACAAAAAATTGATTAAAAAAAAACAGTTGAATTTTACCCAAATGTTTGGTCGTTTTTGGCCTGCCCAAATTCGCTTTCTGGTCAGATCAAAAAAACTAGTAAGTCATTGTATGGAAAATGATATACAGAATATACATTAAAAATTGATAATGATCGGATCATTTGATTCCGTGTAATCACTGCAGGAAATTAGAAAAATGCCTACATTGACTATTGACGGCTACAGTTTAAAATACTGTAACCCAAAAAAATATTTTAAATATTAATTTAAAATTTAAGCATGCTTTTTTCAAAGTGTTATTACATTTTTTTCGAAATTTGACACTAGGTGTGCCCCTTCACAGCATTTAATACTCCTTAAATTGTAAAGCTGGCTCGATTTTATGCATTATTTTGCAAATATTGTAAACACTTTTGTATTATATAATAAATACTTATTGCCTCTAATATGTATATGCCTTTATTTTCAAACGCGAAGCTTTTTTCGCTCCTAGTTTCTCTAACCTAACAGCTAACAAAGCGGATAACACATATCATATCTATTTTACAAATAACATCTTGAGCCAAGTTATAAAAAAAATTATCATATACATATGTATGTATGTATGTATGTACAGCAGCAGCAGTAACAATGGTGAGATCTGTGACACTCACCCACCAACAGATGTGAAAATTGAGATGTCGGAGCCAGCCAGCCAGGTGGAACCTATGTTGCCAGAAGGTATAGAGAGCAAGGAGAGCACTGAAATCAATACACTTATCAACAATTCATCTGCGGCGCAAGAGGAGAGTAAAGATCTGAGCACAGCAAAGCCCCAAGCCATCGAACTTAAAATAATAACAAAAACTTTAATGCCGGTTGCTGAAACATTTAAATAATGTGTTTATTTTCTTTTTGTTGTATAAACTATTTTATGTGTGCACCCCAGGGTCTATCTATTCATGTGAAACAGTTAACATTAATTCATACATATTCCAATACATATTAAAAGCGTGAATCAGTTGTTATTTGCCATGCGTAACTAAAACGCTTAGAAGGGGAACTCTGGATGCTTGTCAACGCTGTAACGGGAAAGCAGACGAAAAAATAAAATACATACTTGTATTTTCTAAATTTTGATTACTATTGTTTTCTTATGGTTTACTCACCCTGGGAAAAATGAGAAATTCACCACACGTACATTTGCATCCAAATTATTGAGCTGTTCAATTTCCTCCGCACTCAATTTGAAATCAAAGATATTCTTATTCTCGCACATACGTTTAGTATTGGTACTCTTTGGTATAACCGATATACCTTTTTGCACAATCCAACGTAGCAACACTTGTGCCTCACTTTTGTTATGGTTTCGTGCGATCTTCTTGACCACGGGCACTTCAAGTAAATCGGGTAATTCGCGGTCCACGCCGGCGCTCTTGTTCAAGTTTCCTACACCTTTGGAGCCGAGCGGCGAGTAGGCGGTCACGGCTATATTTGCAGATTTGCAATACTCGATTAGTTCTGGTTGTTGCAAATAAATGTGGTATTCGATCTACAGTAGTAGTATGTCAAAGTTGTATTATAACCTCAAAATAATTCTAATTATATAGATATAGACCTGCAAGACTGCTGGCTGAATGGTGCAGTTCTGTAGAATCCGCTCGATTTGCTTCACATTAAAGTTGGAAATTCCAATTGATTTAGTCAAGCCTTTTGCGACCAGACCCTCCATTTCCTTTAAACAAAGATTCGACAATTTTAGATATATTCAAACAGATTATAGACTTTTGCGATGTTTCATTCACCTTCCAAATAGCTACAAGATCAGTGCTAGGATCAACAACTACGGTTCCATCTTCATGATGCTTGAATGCACCCTTTTCGTCTACAACCACAGTTATAGGTGTGTGTATTAGATATAAATCGACATAATCTAGTTGAAGATCCGCAAGCGATTTTCTCAATGTCAGCTCAACTAGATCGGGTCTATCAGCACCTGTCGTAAAAATTAAAGCTCTCTGTAGATACACAACTGCTAAACGAAATATATACATTTTTTAAATACCTGGTGGTGGTAACTTGGTAGTGATAAATAAATCGGATCGCTTTAGTTTTCCAGAAGAAAACCACTTGGTTAACACATTTCCAATGGCCTTTTCATTTAAATACACTGGTGCCGTGTCAATGTGACGGTAGCCCACCCTGAGCGCTTCATTTACAGCTGTGTTGATTTCTTCCTCACTAGCCTATACAAGAAGCAAGGGCAAAGGTTACGCATTATTATAAAATCTAAGAAGTTCGATGGTTTTCAAAACGATGGAACATACATATGTAAGAAGCATTTCGAGAAAACTATATGCAAGTGAGGAGTAAGAAAGTGGTTCCAGATCTTTTAAACTTTATATGTAGAAATTATTGTATAAAGAGTCTGGTGTTTCGACTAAAGTCTAGTGGAAGGTCTGCGCTGACATTATAATAAACTATGCTCAATAACGTTTGTCCAATATACACAATTTGTCCAATATACCGGACATATATAATATATATATCATAATATTTAGTATATGGGGGTTGTGGTAATATGAATTGACCGATTTTACCCATTTTTTCCATAAAATTAAAGTATACCTAACAATATACGTTCACTTAATTTTGCTAAGATATCTTACATATTGATGGATATACTATGTACATACATATATGGTATAAAGTCAACCGGAAGTTTGATAACCATTATATTAGGTTTATGAGAGGTATAGTATTGACTCGATTTCATCCATTTTTGTCTCAAAGATGACCTCTGAATTTCATGCCCATATCTTACAGATTGACCAATGTTTTCGGTAGAAGGTCAACCATAGGTACTGAGGACTTTATATTAGGTAATAGAGGCCGTGAAAATTTATGATGCGATTCCAACTATTTTCAGTTGGGATGCGCCACACTTTGAAAGCACTATTTGAAAAAAGTTTTTTCCGATATCTTCGTTACTACATGATTTATTAATCGAATGGTAAATGAATCAGATGAATGAATCAAAACGGTGTTATATGGGCTGTAAGTATACCGGAGCAATGTTCGGCACCGCATTTAGTTGAAATTGGTAGAGCAGTCTCTCAAATATGGGATTTCAGCTAAAAGTCTGTCAATTTTGCTGCAAAGTTTGCTTTAATAAACCTCAATATCTACCATTTCTACCCAACCAACCGTTAAATGAAGAAAACTATTATACTCTGTATTAAGATGTTGCGAGAATACGAAAATACGACTTATTCTAACAAATCTTTGATTTTATGGAAATTGTGTTTAAGTTATCAAGGGGGTAAATGTATAAAAATATTAAATATTAACACAGGTGCAATTTTCTGGCAGGTGTTTTCACTTTTTGTTTGTCAACACGTGCTAAGCTTAATTCAATATTATCTGCCAATAATACAATTAACATTATCAGTATCAGTATTTATTGCAAAGTTAAATGAGTTGAGATAGTTTAAAAACAGAAAAAATATCGTTTGCCTTAGGGAAAGAGAGTTTTCATTCAGGTAAATCTCTAATTGCCGATATTACTTGCCCGGGAATGACCGCCTCTGCAGGAGATAGTTTTAACATTAATTTTCTCTTTTGCCTCATACAAATAGGTTTTAGTAGTACTTGTACCCAAAGTACCGGCTTTTTCGATATCGATATTTATACTCTGAATAGGGTATAATAAGTTTGCTATGAAGACAAACTCTTCTTCTGTCTGTCTGTATATACGCAAAACTAACTGAGTTTTTGAGATATAATCAGAAATTCAAGACAAGTATTTTTCACCCCAAGAAGCTGTTCATTTGTCGGAATCGTCGGTATCGAACCATTATAGCAAAAGCTGTCATACAAACTGATCACTGAAAATCAAGTACTTTTTTGTAAGTTATTACCAAAAAACAGTACTACAATCCACGCACAAATTTTTCAGATTGGAAAAGTTCGGCATATAGCTATTTAACTGGCCGATCAAACTGATAAAGAATTTTTTCAATCCTCTTATGCTATAAAAATTGCACCACGGCCGCGTTTTTTCTTGTTTGCAGACAACTTAGTATTTCCCAAGTGACTTCGTGAGGTAAAATTTTAAGACAAATTTAATTATAGTAATTCAATAAACGAAATACATTTTTTAAAACTTTTACAGGTATTGCTAATTATCTTGAAAAAAACTTTTTTTTAATAAATGTATCCACTTAAAAAGTTCACAACTTGTAAAGGTTTTCAGTGCCTGTTGTGAACTTTCGAGTTCATCTAAGTTATGAGGTGACTAAAGCATTTTCGAATTCATTAAAATCCACAGTTCTCGAAAGCGCTTTGCAGTTTTTTTAAGCTCAGTGTAAATATAAATTAATCTGAGTTATTAGTATAGATATATTTAATGATCTAACACTGTCGCGTCTTTTGAGAAGCAATTTAGGGGTACTCTCAGTCGTGATACTGATGAACACTTTTCTAAATATATAATGTATTAAAAGTCATATACTGTAAAGAACGAAACGATTAAATTAATTATATTCATAACTACACCTGTTGCTTTTAAACTGCGCTTAAACGCATGGTAAGCAGTTTTAAACTTGTTTGTGCTTGTTCATGTTTATCGAAAATACCACATGTTCTATACTGATGAAGTAAATATATATAAATATGCTAAGTCACTGCTTTCATGTTTAAAGCCACTCTAAAGCCATCACCTTTTCATTACTGAAAGTCAAACCATTTTAACTGCCGGTTTTGTGCGGTTTCTTTCTTTGTTTTTTTTTTTTTAAATCTGGCTCATCATCCGAAACTATTTTGGTACATATTCTATGTGTACCTTTGGGCATACTTAGTGAAAGCTGTAATTTACACACAAAACAGTGGAACAAAAAACCGCTAACCGGTTTTAAAAGTGAACAACTAATGTCTTTCATACACCTGATGTGTTTGTTTGTATAATATGTAGTTAAACTAAGAGAATATTTACTTTGTTGCAATTTTAATTACATTACGCTAATTTGATTCATCAATTTATTTATCCGTTATCATTTTTTCACTTATCTTTTTATTCACTGCATACAATTATACAGTTATTTACAGGTTTGATTATAATAATGTGTCTAGATTTAATATAGTTGTAATTTGTAATGGCGTTCTTATGTTTTCTCGCCACTGCTCTATAAACATGAAAGGAATGTTTTGAAATTAATGGGTAAGGTCAGGGCTAATTATAATGTTCTGAATATTTATGAAAAGCAAGTCTCAAATTACTTAAAGTTAAGTATAAGGCCTAATAGACCCCCGTATTTTCTTGGACCTTTTTTACATTCTAAAGATTAGCTGTCCATGAACATCAATATAATTGAAGGAGCTGTTGTACTGCTTTTACAATTCCTAAATGATATAACTTCTAGTACTTACTTGAAGACAGTACAGTACTTTGAACTACCGCTTGTTCAGGAACTTTTTTTCGAATATATTTTATTACCACGCAGTGTAGAAGGGATAACGTTAGAAATGCTATATATACGCCCTTCTCAGCTCCTTAAAAACCCGTATTTAAACTTATAGAGGCGACTAATAACTCATTTTCTTGGAAAAGCTTTGGTTATAACAAAAGAAAATAAAGTAGGCAGCAGATCCTATTAGTAAGATACTTTTGCCCAATATGTACGTATGTAGAAGAATTTCATTAATTATAGACCTAACAGGGTATATAAAGTTTGCGACGAGTTGAGTCGATTTAACCATGTCCGTCTGTCTGTCGGTATATTTTTAAAATATCGCTCCAAAATTTCGCCCACGTCCATTTCTCCCAAAGAATCTATTCATGTGTCGGAACCGCCGATATCGTACCAGTATAGCATATAGCTACCATACAAGCCGACCGATCAAAATAGAGTCCATGTAGGAGAAACTTTTTTATTTGATAAGATTTCTTTACGAAATTTAACATGGATTATTGTCCAAAGCAACGCTACAATCTTCGACAAAATTGTTCAGATCAAGTTTTTGCATAAAATTTTTTTTTTTATATTTGAAGGATATTATAGCTTTGGTGCAACCAATGTTAACGTTTTTTTCAATATTTTGTCATCACATAACGGTTACAACTTTTACCAATTGTAAGGTAACTAAACCAATGTGTATAATCGATTTTCTGTTGGCAATCACTTAACGTACACTAAAACTTTATGTCTACATTAAACTATGTTACAATATAGGGGCGCGGCAACTTTGACCACCTATTATTTATTTTATAAAAGTTCTTGTTTGAAAGCAAACACACCACCCCTTTTAACGACTTTTTTTCAACTTCACAGATTGTGGAGAATTATCGATTTCAACAAATCTTAAAACTATAATATATGTAGCTTAAAAATGTATATTTAAAAAAAGAAAAATATATATATTATAATATATTATTTTTACCATCCAAGTGCCGTAACCAAGTATTGGCATTCGCAAGCCATTGTTCAAATTCAAATACTTTTGCTCGCTCATATCTTGTAATTATCAGTAAATAAATAAAATAAATAAATCTGTATTATCTTTTATTGTACAAAATTATATGTGTTCAATCACCGCGCACAACAAACTTGACCACGCCGAGTTCAATTCTACTCTGAATGCGGTGAAAGAAAGCTGACTGTGTGTCAACCAACGACACTTTTAGCCAACCGTTAAGCTTTATTGTCGTGAAAAATACTGGTTTTCATATATCGACGCGTATTAAGCAAGCCAGTAATTTACTTTGGCGCCTCGCTGCGCTTTAGCTCTTGTTTTATTAATTACATTAAAAATGGGAAATGTTTATTCTGCTTCTCTCGATAGCATCAAAAGCGTTTTAAAAACTTTGTATGCATATTTATTTACATACAGTGTGTATACATTGCTATGTATATATATCAATATGTACGATAAGAATATTAGGGTAGAACGTTTGAAAACGATCGAAATACCTATATATTTTCATACATATGTGTATGTAATTAAAAATTTATTAAGTATCCTAAAGTATTGAAAATATACAAAAACCGACCGTCTTCATTTCGACACTTTTTTGGCCGGTATGTCGTAGCTTTGTCTGGCATGAAAATTTAGAGCTTTTTGCTCAGTTATCTCCGGATAAGACTTCAGACAAATCGATTTCAATAATAAAATCTTAAAATATAAAAAAATTATATATTTTAAGTAATTTCGGCATAAAAAAATGTTACCCAGCATTAAACGTGTTGTCATATTATTAAGATGCTGGTTTGCATTATACTAAATAGGTTCAAAATGTAAGACTCTCCCTAATGTTTATATAAGTGGTTGTTGTGCCTCTGCTTATTCATGCAATATTGAAACAATTAAAGCAATTTTGCAACCAATTTGTGTTTTTAAAGTTCTAAGGTGTGAATATTTTATACAATTTTAGCCTGTGAATTGATGAGGGCAAAAATCAATTATCGACATTTTAAAAATTCATAGGTTTTTGTTGCATACATAAACTTCTCTTGGGATGTGAACATGTGATTAAAACGGAAGACAATGATAGACATAATTACAGTTTCTATACATTTATGAGTTAATGTGAGGAATCGAGGGATCCTTTACAGTTAAGAAATTTGGTTCAATTTAATTGTTCAAAGCCGTTTTATAATTCAAAAATTCTTTCTATAAAATAACATTCAATTTTAGATTTGAGGAAATAAATCCGGACCTTAACCTCTTATTTGGATAGCTAGTTTTTTCAAATCGGGTGACGAAAGTGTTCGGAAACTGTCGACCTTTTAAATTTTAGCTAAATATTTATCTGGTAAACTACGTTAGTATAGTTTTAACTTTTTTATAAGTTCGATAATTTTTCGAAAAAGGGATGTAAAAATAAAAACATAGTTACTTACTTTACTAGCAAGCCATGTGTAGATTAAAATTCAATTTTTATTTGGTTTCAAATAACAAAAGTTCCTTAAATCTTGATTTCCTGAAAAAGATGATTTCTTTTATTTGGTTCAGTAGTCACCATTTTGTACTAAAATATCAATAATAAATTTTATACTATTACTATACTCGCAGATAAAATTGTCGAAATTCGGCAATTTGTTAGGGCCCTGCACTAGCCTTATCTAACCTAAAAACTAATTGTATTACCGTAATTGAACGAATTCGATGCATTTAACTGCAGCAGTTGACTTACAAATTTTGTTCGGCACCCTCGTTCGTAGTCCCCTATCCATACAAACCTATTAAGGTGCATGTGTATGAATATAAAATAATGGGATAATTAAACAATTTGCATAAGGATGAGCTGGAGTGGATTAATAGTTTGAAAATGAAGCGGTCTATTTATGAAAAAATAACAGCTGTCGTTGTGTCAACTTGGCTATAACATAAA
This sequence comes from Bactrocera oleae, assembly GCF_042242935.1. Taxonomy (NCBI): domain Eukaryota; kingdom Metazoa; phylum Arthropoda; class Insecta; order Diptera; family Tephritidae; genus Bactrocera; species Bactrocera oleae. The sequence continues at coordinate 74,558,434 of NC_091536.1, forward strand.
TAAATTTCACTAATTCTGCAAATAAAATTTTAACACGCGAAAAGCCAGTACTATAGCTTGAGATATTTGACATATGTTCTCAAGGTCGCGTAATTTGGGTTTTTTGAGTCTATCAATTTTTGAAGAGGTTATTGGTTAATTGATGCTAATTTTACAAAATTAGAATATAAAATGAAGGTCCTTTTAATTCAAATGCTTCATTTAAAACTGCGTAAAAGTTTACTACCTTTTCTGCAATGCGCCGTTATTTTTTCAATCTCTTCTGTTGAGTTAAACTGACGAATAGATTTTTATAATTCTTAAAAGATAAACTTCGCCTGGGTTCGAAATTGGATTTAGACATATAATTTCTTAAGCAAAGTTATTGTGATAGATCCGTAGAACATTTTTCGAATATGCGATTTTATAGTAAAAACAATTACTCGCTTTAATGTTCATTACATATATAGAGGCGAGAAGTTATAAAATTTTAACACGCGAAAAGCCAGTACTATAGCTTGAGATATTTGACATATGTTCTCAAGGTCGCGTAATTTGGGTTTTTTGAGTCTATCAATTTTTGAAGAGGTTATTGGTTAATTGATGCTAATTTTACAAAATTAGAATATAAAATGAAGGTCCTTTTAATTCAAATGCTTCATTTAAAACTGCGTAAAAGTTTACTACCTTTTCTGCAATGCGCCGTTATTTTTTCAATCTCTTCTGTTGAGTTAAACTGACGAATAGATTTTTATAATTCTTAAAAGATAAACTTCGCCTGGGTTCGAAATTGGATTTAGACATATAATTTCTTAAGCAAAGTTATTGTGATAGATCCGTAGAACATTTTTCGAATATGCGATTTTATAGTAAAAACAATTACTCGCTTTAATGTTCATTACATATATAGAGGCGAGAAGTTATAAATATTGTTTTTAAATAAATGTTTAGTACCATACAACGTTCCGGGGATCGGGAGAAAATGCAGACAAATCTGACCTATTTTTGAAAGAGTTATTACCATATTTGTTAATATATATGATTTTGTACTGATATCGTATATTAACAAAATTTGATTTAATGTGCCGAAATTAATTCCATGGGATCCTACTATATACTTATAGTGTTATCAATAATTTGCTTGCGTTATTCTTTGAAGTTATCGCATTTCTAAGAGTTTTCGAACAGTACCGTTATATGGAGGGAGGCGTAGTTTCTAAATGATTTTCAAAATTTTTGCACTGTATTTTGAGGTTGTATATACGCATGAAACATTAAATATTGATATTTGCAATCAAAAATGTTTGACAAATTATTTAGTATAATTTATTTCATATTATTGATATAAATATCGAAAGTATATTATATTTAAAGCAGTTTACTCAAGTTTCCCAGCTTAGAAAGGATACTGAGGATGGTTTTCAATACTAAAAAGAAACCAAATAAGATTATAGTGAAAAATTGAACTCAGTAAAAGCATTTAAAAGTATAACATGTTAGTACAGGGTGCACCATACTTTTTTATTTGAAAAACAAAGTATACACCAGAAATCCTCGTACCAATGACGAGCTCAAGGCAAACATTCGACCCGCAATCATATCTTCAAAGCTATTAAATGTTTACAAAACGACATTAAAGATGACACACCCTGTATGTATTGACTCACCCATTCAGGAAACCGAAGTCTACGGAACGTATGTTTCTATCTAATGCATCTAGTTTTCTCATATCATGACTTCCAATGGAAAACTCAAATACACCCATAATTTCATGCATACGACTGGAGTTGTGCATTCGCAATAAAGCCGAAAGATTTTTCTCTAAAATCCAACGCATAAGTATTTGTGATTCGGTCTTGTTATATTTTTTAGCGATTTCTTGCACTTCGGGCACTTCCAGCAAACTCGGCAAACGCGAGCGTTTAGTCATAAAATAATTGGAAGACAGCATATCATACGTACCGAGTGATGCAAATGATGTTATTGTAATATGATGCAACTGACAAAATTTCAGTAATTCAGGTTGTTGTAAATAAATGTGATATTCGATCTGTAATATGAAATAACGGTAAAGCAATTAAATACTTGGAGTTTCTCAGGTGTAGGGACACACTTGTAGAACAGCTGGTGGAATGCTGCAATTACAGAGTATATTGGTGATCTGTTTTTGGTTGAAATTAGCCAAACCTATTGACTTTGTCAGGCCTTTTATGACCAGATCTTCCATTTGCTGCAAGAAACATTAAAACTTTTTTATTAATTAAGTTAATATAAAGTACAAAGCGGTTTTTATGAAAAAAGAGTTTTCGTAGAACATAAAACTATGTATCACTACTCTTTTTTTGGAACAGTTGACAATGTAGTAGTGTCTTCGTCTCGGTTCAAAGGCTTGTTGTATGAATTGAATTGATCGTTCCTTAGCACACCTATATTCGAGACCATTTATATATTCTCGTAGCTAGACATAAGGTCACACGTCGATACATCTAGGTATAAGGATTAGACCCAACGAGGAGCTAGAGAGAAGTTCAAAGTATTTCACCTGTTCTCTAATCAAAAATTATTATTATTGTTTGTAGTTTTTATTCAATTTCTAACAATACTTGCATATATGTACATATGTCCATATAAAAAGTTCTTCAAAATATTCCTGCTTATTTACGGAACGTACATTACCTTCCAAACAAGTATATGGTCCGTATTATCCAAACAAACTAAGCCATCCTTCTGCCGTTTTATCATTTCGAAACTCTCGTCGTGCATTAATGTAACGGGTAACTGTATCAGATAAAGATCAATGAATTCCAGCTGCAAGTTATTCAACGATTGTAGCATTGCAGTCTCCACGAATTCGGGTTTATTGGCTTAGCGCATAAAGTTATGGTGAAAGTAGAAAGAAAAGCACAATAAATAATTACAAATTGAAATTTTAAATTCTTCAACTATAATTACTAAAATTCTATAACTTATATGTATTGAAAGTTTTCAGATTTCTGTTCGAAGAATAAAATATATAAAGTTATTATAGCATCAAGTCTAAATCCAGTCGTCGTTGTCATCACGCGTGGTCTAACACTCTTGAACACCACCAAGTGTCAAACCTAAAATGGCGGTCCATAAAATTCTTATCAAACGTAAGTATTATGAGAACACCAAATGGTTTCAACAAAGAGAATTATCGTTATAGTACTAAATACTGTGATACTTTCAACTAACGATTCTTGCCAAGAATTTGGACAAACGAAGACCGAATTTATGGCATCGATATTTTCACAACACTTACTAATTAATGTTTTGAATATGTATTTAATTTAATTTTCATTGCTGCTATGTCCGTCCCACCACTATATATATAGCCTTGCTATGAACTTATAATATACATATGTATTTACCTGTAGGAGGGAGTTTTGTGGTGATATATAAATCAGATCGTTTTACTTTGCCTTCATCCATGAGTTTTTTCAACACCTTTCCCAATAGTTTTTCGTTTAAATTGAAAACCGATGTATCTATGTGACGAAACCCAACAAATACCGCCTCCTTTATGACGAAATCCAGATCCTCGATATCAAGCTGAAAATATACATGTTAGAATATGTATTTCTATAATTGCTATATACTATCATGTGGGAATGCATGTTGATCTTTAAAACTAACATTCCAGGTGTTAACTCCGATTGATGGCATTTTGTTGCCATCATTTAACGTTAAACAAAGCGGTATAGTCATTTATTGCATAAACGAATGAGCACTTTTAAAATAAAATCAATGCCAAAACACGCTGTTGACGAGCTTCACTCAATTCAAATTTAAAATTGCTTAATAATTTTGTGTTTTTTTTTTTTTTTGAAAGATATTGTTTTTTTTTTTCTTTATGTTTATAAAATTGTCGTGGAATGTCGAAAAATGAAATTACATATGTTCCGTTTTCCAAAATGGTGTGTTCAAAAAAATAAAATGAATTATCACCTTAGAGGCTTACGCATACTTATATATTCCTTTATCTAAATATTGCACATAGTTTTGTAAAATCATTAGAAGTAGTAGAAAAATTAAAACAAAAAAAATTTTTTCGGTTGCAAGGAAGCTAGAATACCTTTCACAAATAAAAAGGTTTCCATACAAGAACTTGATTTTGAGTTTGATCGGTCAGTTTGCTTGGCAGCTTTATGCTATAGTGGTCCGATGTGAAAAAAATTATTCGGAGATTATCGCGTTGCTTAGGCAATAATCTAGTCAAATTCTTTGAAGATATATCGTCAAATAAATTTTTTCTTTATTTAATTAACTAAGAAGAAAGTTTTTAAATGTATTATTATGTGTCATACTGAAAGCCTTCCTGGCATAGATATCAGTTTTGGTTCAAATCTAACTTTTTTTCAATAAATGCCTTCATTCGTTCCAGTTTCAAGATATCATAGGAAAAAATAGAGTCAGCTGTGAATAATTTCCTGTCCTCGAGTACCAAATGAAGAATGAAAGCTTTAATCATTGAATGAATGAGTTCAATGAATACTTGAAAGCTTCAAATAAAATTGGAATCATGAGTTTAAACATGCTCCCTTTTTATAAATTTCAATGGAATATGTAAATAATATTCTATTCTGCTAAAAAGTTTCTCCACAAAGATATATATTTGATTTAGTTGAAAATTTAAAATAAAATTTATTCGATAGAGAATATGTAAGCCATAAAAATGCACTCCATAAGAACATGTATTATTTTGTTTATTGAAATGAATTACGTATGAAATGGATAATCTGGATGTTTTTCGATGCTGTGAAAATAAAAATATTATGTTAACAATATCCACTATTTATTTCAATAATTTAAAGAGACTTCTTTGCAAACGAATTGAAAAAAAATTATCCGATTCATTTTAAAATGTCCCTATATCAGCCGTGTTTTTTTGCAACTCGTTTACTACATAACTAAGTATTTACTATTTACCCTTTATACTGCGAAAAGTCCACAAAACGTCTATTCCTATTTAAAGCGTTAAGTTTCTCCATTTCCTCTTTGGTAAGTGAAAAGTCGAAAATATCAATATTCGAGCGTATTCTTTCACTATTTGAACTTTTTACGGTCAATGCCATTTTCTTATCAATTATCCACCGAAATGCTACCTGTGCTGGTGTTTTTTTGTGTGCTGTAGCGATTTCACGCAATTCCGGTAGATTCAAAATAGGAATTTCATCTTTATCTAGCATAGATATTCTTTGGTTTTTGTCAGGCCTATTTACAGCGCCCAGTGATGCATAGGTTAATAAGGTGATGTTGGCTCTTCTGCAGTAGTCTATAAGTTCGGGTTGTTGCAAATATACATGATATTCAATCTGTAAGTGGTGATATCCATAAAGTTATAACCGGACAAGACTTTTGGAAATTTCAATGTACTTGCAACACGTGTGGTATCATCTTTCTGGTTTCTACAATATGTTGTATCTGATCGACATTAAAATTTCCTAAACCAATGGATTTGGTCAAGCCGGTACTCATCAATTCTTCCATGATCTAAAAAGTTGTATATGATCACAAGTTTTTGAAGATAAGTTTTTAGTTGTCGAATACCGACCTCCCAAATGGCTACATGGTCGGTTGTTTCGTCTAATAAGGCATTTCCGTTGTTGTCTCGCTTAAAAACTTCTTCATTTTCCATTTTAATTGCAAATGGCGCTTCCACTAAATACAGATCAACATAATCTAGTTTTAGTTTTATTAAAGACTCTTTCAGCGTGTCTTCAACTTCATGTGGCCTGTTGTCTGCAACAAAAAATGTTTATGTACTTTTTTGAGCTCAGAGTGCAAACTTACTTGAAACAGGCAAATTGGTCACAATAAACAGTTCATCTCGTATAATTTTATTTCCTTTTAACCAAGCATTTAAGACATCTCCAACGTCATCCTGATTATTGTAGGACGGCGAAGTTTCAAAAAGACGATAACCGGCTTCGATGGCATCATTTAAAATCACACTAACGTCATCGCTTTTTATCTAGATGAAAATCAGGTATTAAATGGTATATATGTTCTAAAGATGTTAGTTTAGCAATACTCTTCAACAAAAGAGAAAAAAAACTTGCTTTCATCTTACCTCTAACTCATGCTTATATTACATAGTTCATTATGTTTTCAACAAACCTGGTATGTTCTCAAGCCAAAAGCCGGCATATCGGGGCCGTTGGACAAACGTAAAAATTTATTGAACGCCATAATTGTGAAAAAATTCTCGAATGCGTATTTAAGAGATTAATCAGTAAATCCTTTATACTTCTTTTGATTCGTTGTTCTCTCTCTTTTTATTTTTTAATGATTAAAATAATGACAAGAACGAAAATCTACAAACTTTTTCGAAACCAAATGAGTCCCAATAATCAAAAAAAAAATTCAAATATTCTATATTTTCAAGTAAACTGAACACAAGAAATTTTAAAGAAATTAAATATATATTATAATATATCCGGTGATTTCTACGTATATAATTCTGAAATAAGGTCCCAATCTAAATTAATATAGTGGTTTGCGCCCGACTTTCAGAGTGAAGCAGTTCCTACAGTAGTTTTACTGCTTAAGGATGAATATCAGAAGAAAACCAAATCTTGTGACTTTTGCAGCGATTGTCAACGGTTATAGGTCCAGTATGTAAGTAGTAGTAGTGAAATATTATCAGGTTGGCAAAAGCTGTTTTAATGGGGTTGGCCGAAACATTTTTGAATACTAATCATAACACATTAAAGATTTGCACCTTAATAATATCTATTATATATATACTATTTCTAAAATCGATGTGTATTAAAACTGTAGATTAAATGGGAACTTACTGTTCCCACGACAGTCGACTCTTCGTAACCGGAACGTCTTCCAAATTTTACCCGCAAAGTCATAACACCCCTGTGTATATATTGTGCTCGGGTATTCACATTTTCTATCTAAACAATTGACATGTTTAAAAATATTGAGACGTCAATTTACAAAGTGAAGCAACACATATTGCTTTACCGCGCACATTTTTTTACTATTTTCTCTTTATACTTATTTTTTATAATTTTTATAATTTTTCTACAGTTTTTTTTAAGTCATGCCTTGTTGTAACAGCAAAAATATAAATCACAATGACAATTATTTTCGTCCAAATTATCGGATGAAAGCATTAACGGAAAAATTTTACGCCCGTCATGAGTCATTTGAATGCGATTCGAAGCTCTCAAGCTCGCCAAAGGTGAATCACTATATGGACTGGATTAGCAAACAACGTTCAAATGCTTTAAAAAATCGAACGCTGGCACCGATTACGGAGAATCAAAAATACGGTTGGTTAATACATTTGGTAGATGCACCGGATGAAATTGATAGCAGTTTACTGTATTACGGCCGGAAAAATGATTCGCAGATCCAACTCATGGCTATCATTGAGGCAGAGACGAAGCGAAATCGTGGCGAATGGTATCGCTAAATAATGTGAAGTATTGAGGAAAACTTCTGGAGATTTGGCGAAATTTTGCAAAAAATAAAATTGTGAAACATAAGTATGTATATAGTAAATGCTTATACACATATGTTTATAGCTACATATGTATGTATATGCTGTAAATATACATATAATATAAATCGGCATATTTATATATATGTATATATTTACATCATTCATTTATTGTAGATACATAATCAATAAATATATAAAATATAATATAAATATAAAAATATAATACATGTGTAGGCATTCAACTACAAACTTAGCAATAAGAGTATTTTTTTAATGAAAATATAGCTTAATCCTTCGACATCATCTCCATCCAGAGTAAGGTATTTATTGTAGCAATGCTCCAACATTTTGATACCAATTCGATAGTGTAAAGCTTTCAGGTCTTTAAAATAGGCATTTGTTTCCATCTTCACCTCCTAATTGGAGTGTAATATTTTTCTAGCCAGAACCTTTTTGCGTATGAAAAAGAGAAAATAGTCGTTTGAGATCCAATCTGACGAATACGTTGGGTTGAGTGGGGAACTAGTTCGTAGCGCAATCATTTCAATTTATCGGGCATATCAAAAATTTAAGTATTCTGGATGTTTGTCAGCGAAGCAAAATTAAGCAACCCATGCCCATAATTGAATATGCTGGAACAGATTTTACGTAACACTTTATCAGCTAGTTGAACTGAATCAACGGGGGGTTTTCCCATTGTACTAAAAATATCAGAAATAACTTCAATTTAAGACCATTAACTTCAGAACGATTTTTTTGAAATTTAATAAAAATTTGAAAGAATCACAGTTGAGGTTAGTACTCTAAGCCAATGGTAAATAATTATAATTTATTTGGCGCGATCTCAGCAAAGACTAAAAACATTTTTGGCTGGCCCACGTCGTATAACTTTACTATAGATGAATGGTTTATTTATGAGAGATGTTGGGAAAATGTTACACTGTTGAGACTAATTGTTATATCTCAAGCATTACATATGTATATTGTTTCCAGATTATTAGAAAGTATATACTCATACTTATACTAATACAACGTTAATAGAAATTTAAAGCCGCCTTTGTTACTTTATTCTTTAATAATCTCTTATGTAAACGATAAGAATACCACTAATGAATATGTAAATAGGCAAATATATTGTTGCACTCATCTTAAGCTGAAGGTTTGAGCCAAAGAAAGACATTCGTATTGTCGTAGTACTCTAAATAATGATACACCTTCGTTCGTCCTATGATGGTTGTAGTTAAGTGCTTGTTGCTATTTAAAGCTCTTAGAATACATAATACTTGTAAATATTGCTTATTGTTTATAAAACAAGACTAGATTAGTAGTGTAAACAAAGTTGCACTAAAATAAATCGTAAGCCGATTGTGCAAATTTATATGCCTATTTAGGTAATGCACACTCATTTGAAATATCTGAGCATAATATCTTTGTTTTTAAATATGTTTCTTTCGAATATAGCTAATAATGTATGTATGTGAGTGTCTTTAGTTTCTAATCTACTTAGGTATATTTCTCGCAAATGAGCTATTGCTTTAACTGTTCAGGACGTGTGACAATGGATTAAATGGAGGCGCATGCGTATGCTAATTTGTATGCTAATATAAAACTTATGCAAATAGGATTTATAGCCTAATACTTCTCATTGTAAAAAGGTTTGCCGATTACTCTTCCAAATGGTAACTGTTTGACGAGCTTGCAGCACAACAATTATGAAAATACTACTAGTTTTAGGTCCGGGTTCTAATAGTAGAAGTACTACATGGACTGCTGAAAAGCCTTGGGACTGACCAAGAGATCTTGATACAAACGATATTATCATCCTTATTTTACAGTTAACTGAGACTAGCCTTAACTAGAATACCGTCAAAGTTGTATAACCTTTCATCCAATCGTTTTTCAATTATTGATTATCTACTATTCTTGTTTAAAATGAAAAAAATGCCGTCCACAAGAGGCAGTAACGTTAGAAAAGATCACGAAAATGCGTAAACTTTAGTTAGTTAACAATATTGTCATCTGAATGCAAAGCATAGACCGTATAAATCAAGAACCGTTACAAAAAAATTTGCTTTGTGCGCTTTGGCTGTCATGTTTTTCAAATCATGACAGTGCTTCGGCTCATTCAGCTTGTGATACGACCGATAAAATGGAGAAATGGAACTAGAAACACATCGAATTTACTAGATTTGGTCGCCGACTATTTTCTCTTTTTCAAACTCGAACTGTCACTCGCTAGAAAAAATATTTGACTCAGATGTAATTCAATGTATATTTTGAAAGACATGTATTGCGAAGTTTTCCACTATCGTTCTGCTATCGAAATGTTCAAGGACAACAAATGCATTATTTTAGAAATTTTTCTTCATTGTCTGCCCAAAGGATTTTCAATTCATGCAATGTAGCCATTTTTTCTATAAGAATTACACAAGTATTTGTATAAGTGCAATTACACATGTTTCAAAAATTATAATGTTTTCAAATTTTGTATAAAATACATAAATATGTATGTGTGTTTATATATAATGATATGCTGGTAAATAATATTCAATTACACTTATATAAGAATATATTCACTAAAAGAAAAATTAATTTTCATGCCGCAATTCGGAAGTTGCCACATGCACATGACGTACTTCCTACGCAAAATTAGTTGGTAATGCGATACTTTTGTTTTATTTTCCCATTCAATATGCGGGATGTATATAAAACAAATATACATACATATATGTCAGTTCATATGTATACATGTTTGTGTGCTTACAATATTATTCACACACACATATGTACATAAATGCATATAAATGCCTGGGAAAATGGCAACAATTGCGAAACAACTAATCTTAAGCGGATTTATATGATCTACCTTTGTTTGGCTAAGATATGGATAATGCGTGTATGTATGTATTTGTGTGCTGTTCATTTGCTTTCTGTTTAATACTTGAAGTGCTGACGTACGAGAACACCTATTCCAGATTAGTTTTGATCACGCCGCATGCTTGAATTTTCAAATATGATTTTCCTAAATTCAAGCATAAATACATAAATATGTACATACATGTATGTATATTGAATAAGATTGAAGTAGCAATGCATACGAAATGAGCACACTGAGTATAAAAGAGACACTCAACAGGAAATACTCGTACATGTTAATGTAGTGGCGGTTCTTCCACTTACAAGTACATATGTAATATTTTCACTGTTGAAGGACGAAATAGAATGATCCGGACAATATTATAGGTAGAGATAACCCCCCACACCTAGATATAGCACATATCTTTCGTATTTCAAAGTGTATTACATTTAATACCTCTTTTAAATTATTACATAATATTATATTACATTAATAGATGACACTATAAACGATCAATTATTACAGAAAATACATTTTAGCTCCGATTCAGGTAACATTTCAGGTGCATATGGTATTTATGGGTTAATTATAGTAGACCAGTGTTTTTTTTTGCTTTAGATATAAGACCAAAATTTGCTAATATATCCAGTGCAACAAAATTTTTTTTGTTTCCGTCATTCCTTGGTGTGCGCCTAATTGTTATCCGACTTCGAATAGTTGATGCATGTTTATGAGACAATTTTCATAGAGCTACTACTATGTAAAACAACCTTTTGGTATGTTATTTCGGAAAGGCGATTGTACATTGCTCTTGGCTAGGCGCACTTTACTATGGCAGTCGCGTTAATACTCCAACTTTTTTTATTTTAAACATAAATATACATATGTATTTTCTTCCCTCCTGCAAATAATTGCAATGTTATAAATTCTGCAACCAATATATTTTTCTTTATAGTAATTTATTTTATATTATTTTAAATTTCCTATTTATATAATTATATTAATATTATACTTTTATTTAAATATTTTCGCGCATACTGGAACTAAATACACATGCAGAATGAATAGATAGCTCTATAACTCTATATTAAGTGAAATTATACTATCGGTATCCTTATCTGCATAGCTTCCGGTTTGTGCAATTGGTGTACTTATAATTTACTGGTTTAAAGACTTTTAGCGCTCCTTTGGAAAAGGGATCCATGTAAGGTACACAGGATTGGAAAGTATAGATGTACAAGGTGCGTTCCAAAGTAAACAGTAAAAAAGTAGCAAAGTAAACTCTAGTGGCACCATCTCTATGTCGAAAAATTTCATGACATTTCATTTATTGGAAGTGAAGTTATTGCGTTTTAAGTGTCAGTATGTTTTTGTCATCGGTGCGAAAATGAGCTTCGAGCAAAGAGCCAACATTAAATTTTGTTTTAAAATTGGTAAAACTTTTACCGAAACGTTTCAATTGATGAAACAAGCTTATGGCGATGATTGCCTATCCCGTAGCAGAGTGCACGAGTGGTTTCAATGTTTTCAAAGTGGTCGTGAGGACATAAATGAGAAATGAGCCGAAACTCAAAAAATCTCGTCAAAAGTGAAGACAATGCTGATTTGATTTATGGTTCCAAGGGAATTGTCCGCAAAGAATTTGTTCCAGCCGGCCAAAACGTTAAAGCGTTTTGAAGCGTTTGGTTCGCCGTATTCGACGTGTTCGGCCCGAATATCGCGAAGATGGAAGTTGGCGTTTGTTGCACAATAATACGCCGTCTCATCGATCGACGCTTGTGGCCGATTATTTGACCAAAAATCACATTTTAACAATCAACCACTCCCCGTATTCACCTGATTTGGCACCGTCCGACTTCTACCTTTTCGGAAAAACGAGCTAAAACACTCGTTCGACATGCTTTTGGACCGTGCAAAAAGCTGTATTAAATCAGAAGGAGACTATTTTGAATAAAATTAATTGATTTTGCCGATAAAACCATTTGTCCTGTTTACTTTGGAACGCACCTTGTAATATTTTGATTGCGCTGGACCTAAAAGACATATGAAAATTATTGGTTGTTAAAGTATTTTTTTTTTGTTTGTGTTTTAACCAGAAGCGAGTAATGCCAGCGTTCTAATCTCATTTTTTCGAGATTTTGGATACCTATACTTTCAGGTGTTGCCAAAACTTTATATTCAACAAAATTGTAAATGGAATCATTTTGACATGTTATTAACTTAGACTATAGGATCCTAAACTCACTTAGTTTCAATACTAATTACTGCTTCATATACGATATATTTATGTTAAAATCAAATCAAACTAACGCAAATCGTTATATTCGTCACACTAGTGACATAATTTTTACAAATGAAAGACATAATACTAATCAAAATATTATCGCTTAATTTTGTTGAGACATTTTCGATTGGGAGATATATGCGATTTAAACTCAACCAAAGGACGAAATTTAATTAATAGGTGTATGAGGTTTGGAGTTTAGACCAAGATTTGGACCGATTTCATTCATATTTATAGTTAAACCTTATAGTTGCCAAACCATAGTCACTTAATTTTACTAAAATATTACATATTTTAACCTAAAGAAACGGTTTAACGTCAGAAACTACTATAGCAGGCTCAAAGTCACGTAGAAAGTCGAAAATCACTGTGTTGAGTAATTCGGGGCTAGGAAAGATGTGGATTGATTGGGGACTGAAAGTGGTATTGACCCGATTTTATCCATGAAGATATATTATTTCCAAAAAACGTTGGTCTCTGAATTTCATGAACATAACTTAGATGATGACCGATATATACGGTGTACAGTCAATCGGAAGTTCGAAAGGCTTTATATTAGTTATTTCTTAATATTGGAAAATTTTGCTTTTCTCAAATCTTTCTGTAATGAGTAAACTTTGTACATGGCTTATGGTTATTTACTATTATAATATTAAATTTTATTTTCAATATTTGTCTGGCTTTATTAATTAAATGACGTACTTCATAAAAATAAATAAATAATTTCGTAATTTACCTAAATCTTTAATTCGCAAAATTCAAAAATGTATGTTATATTTTTATTTATGTGTTTGGAAATAATAACTATTAAAAAATACACAAAATAGGTTTCGATAATATAAACATTTTCAAATAAAAATTTTTTTTTACAATTTTTTTATTTTTCATCCTAAGCGTCCGAAAAAAATTATAATTTTGATTTAGTTATCTATTATTTTTCAATCATATAAAAGTTAATTTCAACTCAAAAAACCACATTTGAACACTTTTAGTAGTAAATTTTAACATTAGTTGTAAGTAATTAATTTGTGGGACATGGCGTATGAGTAACATCTCTTTGAACAGCAGGCAGTGTTAGTGCTCTCTCTTGGCTAAATTAGTATCCAAATGAACACTTTTCGTAAATGTGTATATTACTGGTGGTTGATTGGTCGAAAGGGAGGGGGGGTTGAGGTCTGTCCGCAAGAGACCGCATTTAGTTTTTATGTTAAATCGTTTACAGAAGCACGTTAATCTGCTATGTTAACCCTTAGTAGCCTGATTTACGATAGTGATTTTTTTTAATATTACTGTGTTTGCTTGAGGGTCTAGATGAAGGAAAAAATAGCTCAAAAAAATCACAATATCTATTTTACATATTTATTTAGAAAAAAACAGGTATCAATTTTGATACTTCAGGCATTAACACCATAAAGAAATCAGATATACCTATTCATGAAATAATGCGAAACATTGATTGTTTTTATTATCGCATAACGACACTTTACACTTTTTACAGGACCAGGAGGTAAGTTTCCTACAATTATTAAATTTACACTTATTTCTAGAATCCATAAATATTTTTTCATGACCAATACAATCGCAACGCACGTCAGTAGAGGGTAGTACTTTTACACCTGTCCGGGGTCTTTTAGCAGGTACGAGTAATATGTCATAGATAAAATAAAACAATAATGACATTTGGTTTTTTTTTTAATTTCGTTGGAAAGAATATTATACAACAGTAAAAAACGTACAGCCAATCTATAAAAAAAAACTAATAGTAATGTGAACATTCGGTTTAAAAGATTGGTATCAAAATTGAAATTATAGGTTATTAAGGGTTAAGTGTACATTATTAGTTCCACATCGAATAAGGTAGAAAATTTTAAAAGTTCCCGGGATAAACCAAAACTATTTGAAATCTAAGATATTTAGTTCAAATAAACATCTAAGAGGTTACGTAAGTCTATAATTTTGCAAACAAAAATTATATTTATTATTATTATTAAAAATTCTATTATATTATACATTTATAAAAAAAATTTTACGAAATAAAAATTTTAACTCGAAACTTTACATTAAAAGTGTTATGGTATGCCTCTAGATGTTAAAACAAAATTTTTTTTCCAAAAATTTTCTTCTATTACAAATTTGACCCTCCGGCTAAGCACAAAAAAAAAATTTTTTTCGCTCCACCCCAGTACACCAGAATAATTACACTTTTGTACACCGAATGGTGTAAAAATTAATTTTGAAGCTTATTAAAGTAAATACCACCTTGATTCATATTAGAAAATTCTGTGACTTAATCTCTGGCATAAACTAAGGAATATATTTCTTAATACCGGCATTGCATATTTTTTGGCGCAAAAGTATTACTAATATTGAATATTGCCATAGTAAATCACTACAAATTTATTTCTATGTATTGTTTCAGTAATTCACGCTTTGTATGAATGCGGTCAGATTACGTTATATTGGGTTGAAAGATAAGATTTCGTAATAAAAAACTTCTTCAACAATTTGTGATTGCTTGACTCCGTATAGTTTGAGCGCGCGTCAAAAATACACACCAGCAAAAAGAAAATATGGCATATTTTACAATTCTTCTTTAATAAAGATGAAGAAAATCACACGCAATTTTGGTTTTGTTGACTCCGTTCCGGTAACTTTGATATAAAAGATGCACAATGCTCTAAAAGGCCCATTGTCGAAAATATCCGACTGTCATGTAAATACTATTTCGATTGTTCAGAAGCTTAACTTTGCATAAAAACCATTTGGAACCATTTAAATAAAGCTGGATACAAAGAGAAGCTCGATGTATGGGTGCCACACGGCTTAAAGCAAATATCCTCATGGATCCAATTTCTATTTGCGAATCGCTGCTGAACCGTAACAAAATCGGCCCTGTAGTATCAATACCATATAGCCTGAACTTACACCGACTGAGCTGGTAAAAGCGATCGAGTAGCATTATGAAATTACCATGTTTGGTTATACCAACAATAAAACTTTTCAAATGTATAATTTCTTTTAATGTGAAAGTCTTCCACTTTAGTTAAGCCTTTGGAATTAGCCTCGACGAAAATACAAAGCACAATCATTATCAGTATTACAAAATATATATTTCTCAAAAATAAATATAAATGAAAAATATAATATAACTAAGTACTAGTAAATAAGGTTCTAAAATTTCACAATTTACATTTGCAAATTTAAAACCTACTTCCATCCCTTAGAAGGTTGAAGCTATTCGAAGCTTTGCTCAAATCGTCATGATAGCATTATTTCTTACAAACGCAATATTTTTTCTCCTCTTTCAAATCAATACAATTGGAAGTTTTTGCATACGAATCCAGGCGCGAGATATCTTCCACATCTGTTTTGATAGTATTTGTTGGTATATTAAAAGCGACCGTAGCCTGAAATCTCGCTTTTTCAGGATTCACTTCGAAACTTATACGATATGTAGACTCGTTCGGTACTTTGATCATTTTCATTTGAACACTGACGATTGTTTTTAATTTCAATTCGGCACATTTATCGCTAATATTTTTATTAACCAGATATTGATTGATTTCCATTAGCACCAATAAAGTTACATGTTTTACGACTGCATCGCTTGTGGGTACAATTTCATATGGTACACAGGTACACCAATGCTCGGGAATGCCAGCATCATTACAAGTGCGATTCTCGGGTATTTCACGAAAAATGCTAATACCCCGTGTAGTGCCATTAAGAATAGAAAATACCTTTTCTGGCTGCGCCACTTCAAGGATATGCTTCATAGTCGCATAAATATCATAAGGTGTCGTTAAACGTTTCTGATTAATTTGTAGAATTTTCACGAAGTCTGGATGTTGTTTTTGATACCACGGTGGTAGTGATAAAAAAAACATTGGCAAACGTTCCTCTAAGAAACCGGATTTTAATTTCAATAATGGACCCCAACGAATGCCATGATCAGCAAGAAAAATCACAATCGAACGTTCTAGTACGCCATCTGTCTTCAATTTTTCCAGATACTCCAACACCTTCACGTCCATCGTTGCTTCGATATCAAAGGCATTATGACTGAAGGAATTTGTCCAGAATAGTCCGAAGAGCGGTTCTTCTGGGTAAGCATTCACAAATTGTAAAGCATAATCATAGATGTATTCGCCATAGTGTTTGCGGCCAACACAGTAAGACAGTCCAGCCTTTTTGGTCACTTTCAATACTTTTTCTATTGCCAATGTCAAAGGACGTAGATAATAATCGGTCGGTGGCCGCTTAAATCCCTTTTTTTTATAATTGAAAGTGCTCATTGAACTTGTGTCCTCTGCATATGCGGTTTTATACCCAAATTGCTTAAAATTGTTCCAAATAAAGTTACAAATTGGATCGTTAAGTCCTCCTACAGTTTTGGGCAAGCATTTCTGTTCAGCCATCGTTAAATTGTATGATGTCAGCAGTGCCATGAGGTTGGGAAAGGTATTATCACCAATCTAGAAATAAAGCAAGTTATATACTCGTATATAAAGTGTTATAGCAAAAAATTACCAACTTAATCTGAACATTGAGCCGAAGCAACTTAATATTAAATCAATATTTGGATGTTAAGCGATGAAACAAAATCACAAATTTCTGTTACCAAAATGTTAAGTGATTACTTAAAGTAGAAAAATATATGTTTTAATGGTTATATACATATGTTTATACAATACAATAAATATATAAAATTATCTTTAACATAAATTTGTTATGCTGAAATGGCGTCACACATGCACAATCGGTATAATTACGTTCGGTCTATGGGAAGTGTTTTATGGAACAATATTATATTTTAAAGATGGTATATCTATCATTTTTGTTTTGATTAGATTATTACAAAGTACAAAGATACAAAGAACGCCTGAATGATGATCAATTTAGCCTCATTGTGAGCACTAAGTGATTCCTAATTACCACCCCACTTAACAATTCGCTGGGTTAAGGGATTTTATGACCATGGAAGTCAGCCAGGATCCAACCAACTGATAACCGGCCTTGGAGATGTTGCCAATATCTCTCCCTGCCCGCTCTTTTCTCTTTACGTAGCAGCTCCTTAATGGTGTGTGGACCAACTGCTATGCATGGTTCTGGTCCTACCATTTTTGTAGAGGCTGCAGAGCGGGCCAACTCAGCCAGTTCATTTCCGGCTATACCCCTGTGACCAGGCACCCAAATGAGGTGGATTTTACTGTGGTTTGCTAGACTGTTCAGCCGTTCTATGCACTCCTGCACTAATAGCGATTTGACCTCAAAAGCGGAGATCGCTTTTAGAGCCGCCTGACTATATTGCGTTGGATGTTTATCTCTACACACCGACTTATAGCATATACTTCCGCTTGGAAAATGCTAGGAAAACTTCCCATGGGAATGGAAAGCTTGGTGTCTGATTCTGCGACCTCTGCACCAATCCCCTCCGCCGTTTTCGAGCCGTCCGTGTACCACTTGATAGTACTATCCCTGAGCAGTAGGTCCAGCGTGGAATCGTTCCACTTCGCCTTACTGCCAAGGGTAACCTTGAACTTCCTAGTGAAGCTTACTGTCACTTACAATCTATATGTATATTAAAAATCTGATAAATAAGTTCTGAATGTACTTACTTACTTTGTTGTAGCCCAACAGTTCGACCCATTGATTTCTTTGCAGATATTTAAACGTCTGTGGCATTGTGCGACGAAGATTAATACGGGAAACTGCGTCAATACCAATTAGCAAAACACTTGGCTTCCTTATACCCGAAACTTTGGATTCGGAAGCGCTTTCTGAGCTGTTTGTTTTCTTCGTTGCTTGTATAAATGAAAAGGCGTCCTTCTGTAGCGGTTTTTTATCATTGGAGCCTAGGTAGCACTCCGTGATTAGATAGTCTATATGTTTCGGTACCAAGAAGTCCTGATGAAATATAACACAGTTTAAGAGGCTGTAAAAGTAATATGGTTGGTATTTTTTAGTCAAATTAAAATAATTTTTTTAAGCAGTGAAATTCAAATAAACTGAAATTTGGAAATAAATTTTAATTTTTAATTATACATAGGTGTACGTAATTCAAAAGACAATAAATAACTTTTTAATTAATACATATTGCAAGGAAATAATAAAATCGCCTATCGCCTGCAGAAATCACTCACTTATACTTGAGATCAGCTGATCCTCCGCTTCCAGCTCTAACGATTTGCCGATAACAACAGCGTACATCCGTAGCAATGGCATTTAACGGCTTAACAGCGCGTTCTATTGCATCCATATTCATGTGTAAAACGTACTTTCGTGCATTTAGTTGGTAAATGCTTGTAATGAAAGCTTCATCCTTTGTACAATTGGTGTATTTGTATTTATGTGGATTAAATATTTTTAAAACACTCTCCCCAAAAGGTTCCACATACGGTATGCGACATTGTGACGTGTGTATGAAGTACTCGTATTTTGATATATCGTTGTGATTTGTCACATTCAGAACAGACTCGGTGGTGGTTATATTATCTAGAAAATAAAAAGAAAAACATGCCTTCAATAAATTACATATAAATCCCTCTATATGCTATATAAGTATACAAGTTTGTGTATAATTAATTACTTCGATTTAGACTTTGGAAGTTTCATTCTATACATTATTTATATTTTATCTTAATAACTGTAAGATAACTGTAAACATCCTCATCTTGCCAGGACCCCAATAACCTCTAGCAAATTAAACTGAATCATTGGCACAGACATTCATTAGAGGAACATATTTGGTGAATTTTTAGATTGACATGGTTCTGTAGATTAATATATTAAAGACTATAACTCATAAGCTACTTTATCAGTCAATATTTTCGATTACATTTTGTGTTATTATTGTGATCTTTTATTCAAATACAGACGATTTTGCCATACATATTTTTATTCACTTTGCCTGCATATGTATACAGAATAAATTAATTTGGGATCGTTATGTTGATATATGATAGATTAATAGTATATAGATTTCTTAGATCATAGGTGAAATATTTTTTGTGAAGTGTTTCAAACTAAGCTTAGCATATTGTAATTGTTACCAATATTAGATGAAATCATTCAATGACATATGCATTGATTTCATTATATCTTTGAAGAGACGTTTTAATAAATTTAGTACTGCTCATATTTCTTCGAATACTTGTCGAGCTTCACCATTGATTTCCACTGACCTATTTTTAAAACAGTTTTGTTGTTGGAGTATTTGAAAGTTATTGCGCAAAAAGTTATAATTATAAACAAGTGTTTTCAATAATTAACAAGCAAATAAACAAGATGTTATCACACATGGCAAACGCTATTAGAATTCTCTTTTGTATAATGTATGTATTTATGTATAAAGATGCTTGTAATAACGTTATTACACTAAGTGCCAACAAAGAAATCAAAAGTGTACAACTTGATTTGAGTGTACACTTAATTTCTTAGTGACCTTTTTTATTCCCTGAACTGGATATATTAAGTTTGCTTGGAAGTTTGTAACGCGCAGAAGGAAACGTCGCAGCCCCTATGAAATATATTTAAATTAATGATCATATTGATGAGCTGAGTCAATTTAATGCCACTACGGTCCGTCCGTCCGTCTGTATATAGTATTCGAACTAGTCCCTCAGTTTTTGGGATACCGCTCTGAAATCTTCCTAACGTTCTTTTCTCCCCAAGAAGCTGCTCATTTGTCGGAACCGCCAATATCGGCCATAGCTGCCATACAAACTGAACGATCGGAATCAAATGCTTGCATGGATTACTTTGTAAAGCAGTAGTGCAATATCCGAAGAAATTGTTAAAATTAGATCAGCAAACAGCTGCCATACAAACTGAACCATCAGAATGAAGTGAATGTAAGGAATAGCTTGTATTTGTCAAGGGTATTAAACCCTCGTTGCAATCGAAGTTAACGATTTTTCTAGTTTTTTAAGCTATAATATAGGATTACTTGGTCGTGGTAGTTAACAATGACCATTATTTGTGGAATACTCTCTGAGGATCCGCTGGCTTCTACTCGAACACGCTATGAAAAAGCCGTCTATCAAAAAATACAGTATTGAATCCCAAACAAACATTTTTCAATAAAAGCAATATACCTAAGCATTACAATATAGTTTATTATATTATATTAACAAAGAGGCTCTAAAGTTATTCTTTTCGGAGGAAGCACCGAAGACGATACGTGTCACAAAAAATGAAATGCAATGAGCAAAAACACTAAAAAATCCACAAATTAATTTTGGATGACCGTTAAATGAGTTTGATCGGGATAGCTGACCCCTTAAAGATATTAGTGCAAACTCTGCAAAGGGCACTCAGCGACTTTTACTAAGACCAGGAAAAAAATAGCCGGGAATATGGCCTATTTCGAAGCAAAAGAAAAATCGTACCATAAAATTGGCATCCAAAAGTCGGAATATCGCTCTATTGAATAACAATATAACATTTTTCACAAAATACTATTTTTAACTATGCAGACGACCTTGTCGGCCTAGGTATAGTACGAAGTATTTTCGGAAGTTATTTTAATACTCTCTTCTGAATTGCTTTTATATTTTTTGAATCACTTCATACAATTCATTTATAATGTACATAGTAAACGACATTAATAGCTTTATCTATGGGTAAGTGACGTGAAGTAGTTACTTGCCTCAGATCCGGAAATAACTTAATCTTATTGATAAACTTTAGAAAAATCTAGAAAACACATATAATCAAACAACAATAACTCAAAATTATCTATAATAAAATAATCATATCATTCCTAATCAAGTGTACATATAGTTTTTTATGATCATTGTACTTAAAAACTCTTCACAATTATTGATTTTTTCATTTGTTACTGTGTTCATCAATGTATTGCACCCGTGATTCCCTAAAAGTAGGTCACTGGTAATGGTTTCAACAATTCCTTGGAACTTTTCTTCGTTTTCCTCTTACACAAGTTGGTTAAAGAGTTTCTGCTCACACCAAGAAATAACAATACTAGCTCCAAATTTTTTGTTTCTCAAGTAGGTACATCTGTAGTGAGAACACACGCAAAGTTACTATTCATTCTGTCAATTAATTCTTTGTTTCCAAGCCATTTGAAGTTGACATGTCAGAGTATTTTTTTAATAAGGAAAAAATTTAATATCAAGCATAGGAAATTTATGCACAATTGTAAGAATTGTATAAGGAGTCCTCACCTTGAAAACGCACCCTTGAATTTTGGGCTGGTGAATTTAATGCGTTGCACCGCCCACTTTTAGGTGAAAACCCATACCTTGGGATCCGCTTAACTGATTTCAACCAAATCGGTACATAACATTATCCTCATATTTCTATGTCATAGTGCGAAAATGGGCGAAATCGCATTACAACCACGCCTATTTCCCATATAACACCATTTTAAATTCCATCTGATTCTTTCACTTTCCACTATGCAAATCAAGCAACAATGCTTATATCGGGGTTAAACTTTACATGAATAATGCAAAATTGTTCAAGCCCCTAGTTACTGAATATGTGGACCCCAGTGCCTATAATTGACTTTTTACCGAAAATAACGGTCAATGTGTAAGATATATAATTGAAATTCACATAATAGCATAAATAAATGAAACTCTCGATAATAGTATGTCTTTGTGTCAAAAATGGGATGAATCGGATCAATACTTCCTTTAATATAAATTTTTGCCAACACCTGAAGTAATTTCTCGGGCTTTAATCCTTACAATTTGCGAGAGTATAAAATGTTCGGTTACAACCGAACTTAGAACTTCCATACTTGTTTAATAAGAAGTTTTGCCAACACCTATAAATGTTAAGCAAATTAAACGTATTTTCTTTGCTAGTTATATTTAGCATATTAGGCAAGCCATCAGATTTAATTACATACATAGTGCCTATAAACTTAAGCAAACGCTTTTTTTTGGTTTTTAAGTTTTTTTTTACTCAAGCCAAGTACACATTTCTTTAAATTCTCAACCAGCCGCATTAGTTTTGACATTGAAACTACTGCTTTCCGCCCTACTTACACATAGAAACACACATACGTATGTATATGTCAAGGTTCGTTGTTGTTTGTTTCAGCCTGGATTGTAATTTAAAAAAGAGGCTTTGTAATCTTTAGTTTTAAGACAAAAAAACACAAATTTGTCACGATTATGTATATCGGAAAGTCCATATGTATATGTGTACATATGTATATATTATTCCTGTTTCATCATATTTTTATGAGCTCAAACTTAAACAAATTCCATTTATTTCAGAGTTAGGGAACAAGTGCCGATAAAACTAATATGCATATACTCATATATATCCGTGTATGTATGCACTATGTATGTAAGTTGTATAACATTTTATTCATTCGTGACATGAGAATAAATTAAAAATTCTTCGAGCTCCGTTATATACTATAATTTACGAGAAGTGTTTTTCATTCATTAAGAAACATATTTTTTTAATTAAAATATTTTTGGAAGTTCACAGAAAATACCAAAATTTCTTACTATTTTACGCACACTCACACACGCACATCAATATCAAACTTTTTTTTTAGAATATATGTCAAAATCATTTCTTACTTTCCTCCACTTCAACTTGAATTGTGGTTTCATAAAAGTGTTTCGTTTTATCATAGTAGAATCGCGTATGCAGCAGCGGAAGAGTAGAAATTACGGCACAAAATGTTAAAATTCTAGCAAATTGTTTTTGCGTGACAAATGCTAAGATTTTTTCAAAAACACTTTGACTTTGGTGTTCAAAATCATTTTCACTAGTATCATGTTTACTTAGTAATACATATTTTACATTCGTCATTTGTCTAATTCAATTTGGAGTAATCGCTTGTCACCAACGTTCGATTGGAGTTTCTAAGTCGCAAGCGCACTTTTATAACTGAATGCACAATATTAAATGAGCCCACTTACAAATAACCAAATATATATATGTATATGGACTTATTGTATCTACACATACTCTATAGCGGAACAAGTGACGCGTATGCATACATGCATGCCCTTATATCAATACGAATTCATACATTCGCTATTCGTTTTCCTTTCGCTATAAACGAATAAGTCTGAATATTATAATATAGATTTATTTACAGTGTGGCATTTTTGCTTACAATACAAAGTTAAAACAGAAGTAAAACTTAAAGGTTTGATTATACATATATATATATAAATATATAAATATATATTAATATTACTATATATAATTATATAGTATTAGTTTTATTTATTTTTAAGTTCAAAGTGTCTAATTTGTTATTTTTACTTAATTAAAACATATCGGGGACGAAATGTAAAATTACGTAACATCACTTTTCATAACTTTACAGGGGAAAGAAAAAACGAAATAAAATAGAAACTGCTCTATTCAAATAAAATTTTAATTTTTGGGTATAACTTGGTTATATCTGATAGTAGACTAGGGGTTTTTTTTTATACTTTCTAAAAAAGTAGATATTTCAGCGATCATAAGGTCTACTAACTTATTAAAAAAATCTGATATTTTGACTAGAGAAATATTTCTATTTCTCGCAAAAAAGTTCTTTAGAACCTTTATGAATATCATCTCATTTCTCATTAAATCTCATTTTTTTTCAAACCGGGTTGCAGATTGTCCAGTCACTGCGCATTTTCTTGATCGCTTCTTTCCCCTTAAAGGGTTAGGCCGTAGGGTGTAAATTAAAAAAAAGAAGCTTTTGAAAAACTGATCAAAGGCTCTTTCTTTTAGATAACAAAGATTTTTGGCTGACATTATCATAGTTTAGACAAAGCGATAAGCAGATTGAGAATTTGCTAGAGTCAAAGTAACGGTTTTTGTTTAAGTGTTGGTAGGTGTAAGGACAATTTATTCTGGAAGTAAAGAACGATAAATCGGACAAAAAGTTATATTGACATTTTTATAGAAAACAACGACTGCAGAGCCAATCTGCGCAATAAACTTTTTCAAGAGGCCTCGACGGCGATTCTAGGGAGTCCTGCTACTTGAAACAAAATAAAAAGGATTTCTTAACTTACATAAGACTTCCTTGTAAAGTTTTAACTTCAAATCAATTTTTCGGAAAATGCCGTACTTCTGAAGCTTTAAAATTTTGACCAACAAATGTAGCAGTGAATTGTTTATAAATAAGAAAAAACATTAACTTCGGTTACACTGAAGCTATAACACCCTTCACAAAAACAAAAGAACTTTGAACGGTCAGTTTGAATGGCAGCTATATGCTATAGTGATCCGATACCGACGGTTCCGACAAATGAGCAGCTTCTCGGGGAGAAAAGAACGTGGGGAAGATTTCAGAGCGATATCCCTAAAATTGAGGGACTAGTGCGCATATACCATATACAGACTGACGGATGGACGGGGAGACAGACGGACTCAGCTCGTCATGTTGATCAATTATATATTCATATTGTATATGTGTAGCAGTATATTGTTCAAATGATTGCACGAATATTATGACAAGTATTTCCTTATATGCACAATATGTTAATATTATTAAATATATTGTATAAACGATAGTAACTTTTTGTACACAGGGTATACGATTTGGTTCGCGGACATATATAAAAGTATATATATTATATATTATTCAATTAATAACTTTATTACTTTCGTAGTGCTCATCCTGAGTAAAAAACACGCATCAATAGTAGATAACATATAAATACCTTATTAAATTGGTATAACCGGTTAATATTAATTTATATGCTTTAATTTGATAATGTCGATTAGATTTATAACAGGTGTTTGTTCGATTCGCCACTCTTCAAGATTGATAAAACTATAATACAGATTATGTTAATGTCAATTATCAGTCTTAAGCCAACATCTCTATGTTCCCAGACAAAATCCTTATGCTCAGCATTTTTCGTATGTTGAAAATGGAATTTTGTGTGTTTCCAGCTATCTATCAATTATTGCAACAAATCTTGAGATATCAACCATACTAAAAATATAGCCAATATTAAAAGGCCTCAAACTATTTCAGTGAAAGTGCAAAGCTAACTGACAGTTAACATGCACATGCTCCGATCGTTAAATTAATCAGTCATCAATATATTCTAATCGCAAAAAACCAATCAACATTTCACAAAATTTGGTATTAAATTTTGGTTTGAGTTATCTTGACACTTATTCAGTTTTTCTCATGAATTCAAAAAATTCTATCTCGATTATTTAAAGATTTTCAATTTTTGTCGATAAATATTTTCAAAACTAAGCCATACGTGACAGACCATATTTAGCATAGATTTATAAATAGCAAAGCAAAGAAGCAAGCAATTGGATTTAGTAAAATGAACCCAACCAAACATACTCACACCCGAACCTAAAGAAATGAATGAAGCTTTTCACAATTTTCGGTAATGGTTTCGGAATTCATATGGAATATTTATATGTACTCATATGTACGTTTGGGCACAGCCAAGTTTTGAATTAATGCTACCAGCTATTGGATAGGGGGTCTAAAACCCAGACATGACCAAGTCTAAAAGGAGTTTCCTCTCGATAAGCAAATTCTAAATCTCTGACTGAACTTTTAGCAAAGGCTCAGGCTCCATTATATACTTGTATATTATCCTATGTATATATACATATGTATACATACAGTTCTTATAGTTATTCGTTGTATAGAGTTTCGACATTATTCATCATAGCTCTCAGTTTCGACGATTACTTTTCATTGTCACGAAATTACTTTTCAGCAAATATTTTCTCGAGGTTTGTGGAATACACCAACATGTTGCTTTGATATCTTTACAGTACCAGTTATCTCGATAAACTTCATTTACGGGTTTCCAAAATCAATTTGATAATTTCTGAATGCTTCCCTCGCTGGCTTGAATGGAATTTTGCAAACCCCTTACTAATGGTTACTTTTCCTGGTGCAGAGCCTAATCAAAACTCATTAAAACAATTCCGGATATCATCACGAACCATATATCCCACTTTTAAATTTTAGATCCAACTACAACTCTTGTGGTGTCTGCTTATAGAAAATGTTCGCTCCATTTACACGAACCCTGGTACAATAAGTTCGCTCAAGCAATGTCTCTCATTACTGAACTATGAGATTAATTCAAATTAATTATATACACATTTTGCGATATGAAATCATGAATGGTAAAATTACGGACTTTATAATAATATGCCTTATTTTATAAAATTTCATTAATTTTTGTTTTTATTTAGCCGTACTCTGTACGATATATTTTATGTTAATAAGTCTTATTTAGTTTTGCAAATTAGTATATTTCCGTGAGGATGTTATCGTCTGTGTTTAGCCGGTTTTCGAAGAGTTCGTTAATTACTACTTACAATATATCAATTGATATTTTTATTTTCTAATCATTACAAGGTTATAAGGTGTTCAAGGAAAATGGAAGTAATCTCTGGAGATTATATTGATTCTTTCGTCATAAGTTGCTGCCAAAAAATTTTCACATTTTAATTATTTCGGCAAGTTTACTATCTTGGTTTATCTTTCGATTTGTTCATAGCTTGTGTTGCTATAGGAAGGTGGGGTATACAAATTTATGGACATTTTGTTCCTGAGTAAGAATGAAATTTAAAAAAATTAAAAGATTACTTGTTATCTATTTCTACGAGTTGGTTTTGCGAAGCAATCATTAACTTTCTTAAAGGGCTTTATTGCTTTAGTTTGTATTATAGGGCCGTGCGAACTTAAACTAGTCCCTGCTCGAGCGCCGGTTGGTCTTAAGACTAAATAATTTCTTAACTCTAAATTAACACAGCAATGAGACATTTTCTATTTGCATAGTGTTTTCTTCGTGTTCCTAATTAGCTTAAGTAAATTAAAGGCATTTTGCATCTTTGTATATTCTAAACAAGATTATATTGTTTCTAGTTTTATTTAGTCTCGTCAATTCCATAACATTATTTCAGCAGCGTTTTTCTCATAAAAAAAAACATAGCATTTCATTAAAGAAACTCTTATTTTTTTGTTTGTTACAAATCACAAACCCTTGAATCACTTAAAACCCTGTATCTCACATGACATATGTCCGACTTATAAATTTGAGCTCCAACTACATAACTATTTATTCAATTCTAGTGGCGTCAGCTCAAAGAAACTTATCAGCTAGCCTGCTTATACACTCGCTCAAACAATTTCTCTCATTACTGAACTATTAGATTAATTTAAATTAATTGTGTAGAAGTTTTGCGATATGAAATCATGAATGGAAAAACTTCTGACTTTATAGTAGTAAAAGTGTAAGCAAATATACGAGTATATAATATGTATGTATATACAAAAGCTTGCTTCATATAAGGCCTAGCAACTCGGTTACATATTTTTATATTTGTTTAAAAATACAAAACACTTTATATGTACACACAGCACTACATACACACGTATAAATATTGCAAACCACACATATGTTATAATGTTATCAGACACAACCAACCATTTGTGTTTATACCATACTTTGTATATGTGTTTCTGTATGTAAATACTGTAATTGATACTTTAGCGAATTAGCTGTCGTCTTTGTTTGCATTTTGTGTATGCGAAAACAATCACATATCAATCAAAATATTTAAGATCTGCCGCTCAGCTTGTTTTCCCATCGAGGATCGTCATAGTGCTCGACTCAACAACACACACACACACACAAGCGCACAAATGCACTCCGCCCGATTTATGAATGAAAACCAGCTCATCAATGCAACAACCCTGGGTCTGGCACAGTTATCTGGTAGTAGTAATCGAAGTAGTAGAAAAAATATAATAAAAACAATAACAAAACGTTGTTGTATCATTATTTGCATGAGCGCATCTGAAGTGGCCATTGCGGACCAACCACATTTCAATTTGTGCTAATCGAATCTGAAAGATAATAAATACAGCTACCTGAATACGTGAGCGCCTTTCATCGCGCGTGTGTTTGTATTTATGGCTGTATCCTGACTTGTTGGTTTACCTTTGTGGTTTTAGCTAAGGGTAACGCCCATTTAGCCTATCAAAAATGCCTCAATGGATTTAAATTGAAAGTGAGTTGCAATTTGCTGTTTTGTACTGTTTTTCTGTATTGTTTTATTTTGTTTTTGTATTCGAGTAACTACATAGGTATATCTTATAATGTGTCGGAACACTGGCCGCTACAAACACTGTAGAGCAGAGAGGGATGGCATACAAATCAATGGATGCGCAGCTAAGTATGCCGTTACTATCCTCGAAGATTCTTAAAAAGGCACAGCATTCGCAAAGACTGTTTCAGTACACTCTAATTTGCAAACTCGTTAAGATCAGAGGCATATTTTTAACTAGGTTAGTAGTTTTTAGCAACCGTGAAAATGAGCGATTTTACCATTGATTATATACTGCATCGTGCTGGCGAAAGATATGTCGGTACAAATGCTTCGATTGGCATTATGGAGCGCATTAAATTGGAGCAGCAGCACCGGCGCCAACGCGAAGCTTACGAGACTTATCAAGCCGGCGTAGCCGTTGAGTTGGCCAATATGGCCGCTGGTGTTGTGGACGCAACGATGGGCGCATTCAATGGTGAGAGTGTGGCGCAAATGCCTATGTTCGATTGGTTACAGTATACGCGTTATCATCCGCCACGTTTGCCACGTAAGTATGGAATGAATCCCTTTGGTCACTGATAGCATTAATAAGTTGAAATTTTATTTTATCCAGGCACATTACGTCAACCGGCCGCCAAACGCACGCCCGGACGTTTGCCACGCATCCCCTTCACACCCGCTCAACTGGAGGCACTGGAAAGCGCCTATCGCACAGCCAATTACTTAAGCGCGGAAGAAGCTAATCAGCTGGCCGAATCCTTAGAGTTGACTAATACACGCGTTAAAATTTGGTTTCAAAATCGTCGCGCACGTGAGCGACGCGAAAAACGCGAGCGAGATGAGAGTTATGAGTCCACTATCTCTTCAAACGCTTCGAGTCCGGAACCGCAATGTGATATTGTGCTATAGTTAAAAAATTACTCAGTAACGATTTTGAAACAAAAAAATTGGATATAACACGCCTCCAGACTACCTACTTGTATATGTTAATTTCAGTAGGGGTTTGAGATATCTTCTTTTTTGAAATGCTTGGTTTTTCATATTGAATACCTAAATATTAGTCCTGCGATAACTGGTTGCGTTAAGGAATAGTTTTGCCCCAGTGATACTCGGATATACCTATATACTTAACTGAAAAAGACACAAATTAATATCCGCACAAGGACTGACACCTCGTTAATTCTACATAAAATCATGTAGTGTAGATTTTATGTCGCCATAACGATAACATAGAAATTAGATATAACATTGTGGTTGTGATTATTAGTAAGAATTTCAGAAATATCAAAATATATAACTGTAATAAGTATAGCAAAGTATATAGTGGTCGTAATCATTGTATATATACATATGAACATATGTATTTGAAACTATATTATATTAAGATAATCTTAATAAAAAAAACTAAAATATATTTATTTTGAAAAATTTATTTGACTTAGACTGTTAGCTCTAGGTCTATGTTTAACATAAATGGGAGGGGTACAACCAGTTTTAAACTGAACTCAGCCTTACATTGACCACTCAGTATAGCGCCAAAATGTCAGCTCAAAATTAATTAACGGGGCTGTATAGAACATTATCCGAACGACACTTTAGAGAGGAAATTGGCTTGTCAATAATCAGCAACAAATTGGCTTTCTTGTCCGTTATCATTATAATCTTTGCTTTAGGCTCAGAACCAGATTCACTATTACCCACCATTTATTAAGAAACAATATATACTCGTAAAAAACACTTCATTTAAAACTCTTTAATAAGGGTAGATTAAGTGAATTATATTGTTCTGGGAACATACCTATTTATGTATTCTGATATTAGAAAGTGATAGATGGATAGAATAGAGATAATATTTATAATATCCGCTACGATATCATACATGACTAAAGTTTTTTTTCTCATAAATTGCTAGAGATAACTCTGTTAAACTAGCTACAATTAAAACTTTAAAAAATTTAGTATATAGTATAATAGCATTCTTTATAACTACCAAATGCGATAACTATCGAAGAAATAGTTTCATATCATTTATAATATTAATAAAGTACAATAATGAAGTAGAATCAAAAGAATATTTATATAATCTTTATGTAGGCTTGTCAAAAAAAAAAAACACACACAGCAAACAATATGATTAGCAGTGCATAAATTTAAATATTTCAGTAAATACCATATAGTTCGCTCAAAAACAAGTAGTGTGTGAAAATAAATATTCAGTATTATACAATAGTATAGTATACAATTTTATTTTTGGTGTTTTTTTTTTTATTCTGATCTTTTCGTAAGCTGAAGGCATATGACGAAGCATAACGGTTTCCTGTAAACCGTTGTTGATTGGCTGAAACTTGGCTTAGCTGGTAGAATTATATCAAGTGATGTCATTCGTTATCAATTGATGTATATTGCTGCTAGCTAAATAACAAGAAGACATCGACTCGGTTAGGTTGATATAGTGACATTATATCACTCATTAGATATATGTATATAGCTTGATATGACTATATGTGTTTTGTGACTTGGTCAAGTCGATATGATTTTATTTAATATAACGTACCAGTTGGTTGTCTCTTTTATAAGATAAATACTACGAGTTCGGTATGAGATTAAATAGCGTGATTTTCTTGTTGTGATGTGATGATTTAATATGATGTACTGGTCTTCTTGTACGCCTTTTCATGTAATAAAATCATGCAACTACGTTGATTTGTTTTTGAATTTTTGTTATTTAATGTATTGATGTTATTTATTGTGGCGATGTGATCTAATATGGTTGATGTGATTTGATGCAGTGATGTGAATGAAGGGGCGATCTCCGACGGCGCTATGAATAGTCTTGCAGTGATTCCGGATTTCTCCGTGGATGACACGTAAACAAAATTCTCTACTAAATGATATTGTCACTACAATGACCAAAATGTCCAAAAAGTTGACAAAATGGTGGCGCTTTAAAAATTTTTATTATGATCGGATCTTTCTTCTCTGAGTAATCACTCAAGAAATTTTGAAAATTCGAATTAGGAAAATATATATTTTTTTAAATATCACACTAGGTGTGCCCCTTCACCTAATTTCATTTGAGTACCTTCTTTGCTGCTATGTATGTATAGGTATAAAAAACGACCGCCAGTATGGTTGGCTAGAAAACATATCACTGTGTTAAATATTGTAGATATGAAAGGGCGTGCTACGATGTTATGACGTAATGTAATGTAAAGTAAAAGCTGCCTCTTAATATTTTTGGGTTTCATATAACGTAATTTTATCTTCGAATTGGGTTTCTTATAGTGTAACCCAATCTTTGCTGCTTTAAAGAAACTATTGACGGTTCTAAAAAATTAAAGAAAACTTTCGGCTCTTAAGAAGAGACAAATGAAATAAACTCTGCTTGTTAAAGTTAAATTCTAAATAATTTAGAAGACAATTAATCCCTGCTAATCTGCATTGCCAATTTCGCTTATCGTGGTAATTGTGGCATAGGTATATACATATATACATGTATCTAAATACCGGTACGGTCAAGTGGAAACAATATCTTTATAACCAATTAAATATCTGTGAATAATACCACAATTCTGTTTAATATGTCTATCTTATCTTAATTACGGTACTCTAATGTAAGCTATAGATCGAATGATATAATTGTTAGCAAATAAGCAATAAGTATTTTTGTTTGCGTGTACTAGTTTACACATACACAACTTCAAAGTAATTACCTATTTAGAGCGCATGCCACAAAGAGACCGCTTAGATAACCACCAGTAGCATCTGTCACCGCAAACGAGCGCTCGAGCGCTTGATCGGTATAATGGCTATGAATATTTCATTACGAATTTTGTCATCCTTACAAATTACATCCCCTTTGAGAGTATCAGTGGCTCGACAATAATTTTGTGCGAACTATGTTTTACCTCAAGTAGTTCCTTTATATATCGATTTTGCAGATTGTCTGCTGTGATAAGTTACAATTGTGGCCTTGTATATGTACACAGAAATAGAAATGTATGGCATGTACGCAAGCAATTGTATGCGCAGTAGCATTCATTAGTGTACGAGTATTCATACTTTCAGAATTAGCAGCTGATGAAAACGGATATCTTCTAACTTCAATTACTTCCAATGATACCAACGGCCTCCCAGCGTTTCACTACATTCAGGCAAATAATAATTGCCAGTTTTGTTTGTGGTACACAATGTTTTTGTATATTACCCTTTTAATTATAACTCAAACAGTTAATTACATACGAATGCACTTCAATTGGATATCTATTTACACTTAATGGAACTCATTCTGTTATCAGTTTCGTACTGACCAATAGATGTATATCGCACCGTTGTACCGCTTTAAACATTCCCCCCGGACCCGGAGCTCTCCAAGTGGCCCATATTATCGAAAAAATTCAGTGAGTATTTAGAAATTAGAAAGCTTTTAATAGGCAATATTTCGAACATTTATTTAAATGTTGTGATAATTGATGCCGTCAAGCTATTTGCGAAAAATCTTCCCGGATTGATAAACGCTGTGAAAGAAGTTAAAAAACTCAACCTTACGGCAGAAACTCGTCGAGACGTTGATGGAATTTTGAAATATACTTTTGAGCAAATTTTAGTTCGTTCTGATAGCCTCGAAATGGTTTAAAATCCTTCAGTCAATCAATGAAAGAAACTTGGGTTATTTTTGCAATTTCTGCGCGACCAGTAGAAAGCAATTTATAATGAATGCAAAATGTAGAGCATGTCGAGACGATTTTACCATCAGCGAAAACAAAAAAAAAAATAAAAATTGAAGAATTGAATAAAAAATGCAGTAAAGAAGAAATAGAATTCAAAAAAAATCGTTCTCATTTCTATGACAGTTTCATGAAAGAAGATGAACTCAACGCAGCTGCAAAAAATTCACCTCAGACACGTTTACGATGCAAATTTTGAAACCCGCCTTACCCCATAAAACTTATTGAATAATTGAGTACCATCAATCAATCGAAAATTAGGAGACTTCTTCCATATATGTATATGCTTCGCTTTGAGAATATTTTGCACTTTACTCGGTTCTGTTTCAAGTGGTGAACATTCGATTAGTGCTTTAGAAAGAATCAAAACTTTCATCGATCATGCTCAAGAAATTGGATTTCCAGGCTATTATCGATGAATTCACTGAAGATTAGAGGATTTTAAACTGCATGTTCAAAAACTTAATCACAATAGTCGACATATACCAAGAATCTCTTTATTTAAATTAATTAGATCGATAAAGAAATGTTTTATTTGTCTTTCTTCGTAGTAAATGTTAAGTCTTGCTATCCCCATATTCATATATTTCGGTATCATTTGAAAAACTATTTTTGACTGAAATCTATGTATGAACTGATTTATATATTATTGATTTTCAAAATATTACAAAACAAATTTGTTCAACACAGATGTGATAAAAGCATAAGACACTACGTCGTATTTGACTTATTCTTCAAAAGCACTTGAAGTACTTTGTGTGAAGCTAGTTAATAAGGTTTATAAGGGGCCCCAATCTTTTAACCCCTGGGCTCGGTATTTCTCTCGGCGGCCCTGGGCACGGGCACAGAAAAAGTTCACCGGGGGTCAGATCTCAATCATCGTGGATGTAGATGTAGAAGCAATTACAAGCATTTTGTCATCATATTCATTAACTTGAGACATCTGTCTC
This sequence comes from Bactrocera oleae, assembly GCF_042242935.1. Taxonomy (NCBI): domain Eukaryota; kingdom Metazoa; phylum Arthropoda; class Insecta; order Diptera; family Tephritidae; genus Bactrocera; species Bactrocera oleae. The sequence goes on from NC_091536.1 coordinate 74,592,764, forward strand.
TGCACTGCCTGATTGTGTAGTCACCACTTATAACAATATTCATGAACGATATGTTGAAGACATTGCTTTAACATCTTTAGAGAGTCACCTCATATTATTCTTATCCAAAATCATTTCCAGGATTTTTTAATATTAATATATAAATGAAAGAAAAACATAATGTTTACCCCTCGACTCTCTAAATACAATAACACTTGGAGCTTGAATGTTTATTTCTACACTTACTTCAACACGTTATGACAAATGAAAAAAAGGTAATCGAGCTCCTCCCATATATCAAGAGTATAACGGCACTAAATATACATATACTAGAGCACCAACCGGATAGAGCATTAATCGAATAATAATATTCGGTTTGCACTACCCGGATCGTCGTAAGTTGTCGACTATTCGATTAACCGCTCATTTTCGACGATTCGGTTAACCGTGCGTTGTCGACTATTCGAATTATAAGAGTTCATTCAAAAAAACAAAAACAAAAAACAAAATGCCAAAAATCAAAGGCTGCTTGCATTTCAAACAATTTTCATTTATTCAAATACTCGCAGCAGAGAAACTATTCAAATAGTACTATTCGGTTAATATTCATACGAACGGTTACAAACCGAATAATCAGTTTTCGAGTTATTCGAATAATTTTAAGAGCCCTAATATATACGTACAAATTTATTTTTATTTATGGTGGTACGAAAAAATAGCTTACATCGAGTTAGGGGAAATTGAAATTATTAGCCTTTGCGCCTCTCATTCGAACGTACACATATCACTCAAATATTTTCTAAATACTATTTGAGTGACTCTGTATTTGCGACATGTTTTAGTTCAAGTTTAATCTGACAAGAGCCTCTGTCTGCTATTATTTTTCATTCCAGATATAGGTACTTATTTTTCTAGCTTAAAGTAGTAATGATATTTGACGGAAAAGAATTACAACCAGCAAAAAATATAAAATCTTAATTTAGTTATTTTTCTAAAGAAGGAGATAAATTCCAATTAAGAGTACAACAGTTCTCCTTTACTTAAACTTGAAATACTAAAAAATTAAAAAAAATGCATTATTGTATGTATTTTAAGGTGTTGAAAAGTCGTGCCTATGCAACTAACTTATCTGTGCCAAATGTTAAATAAAATTAAATTACTAAATTCTATTATCGTATGAGTAAATACAATGTGTATGGTATAGTAATGGTTGAGAACGAATTCAGCATACATTTCAACAGAAACGCAAACCAATCAAAGAAAGTGCTGAATTGGGTTCAATACCAACTGATAGTTTATGCCACCATTAACACGTTAAGGGAAAATATTGAGTATTTGATTAACTACTCTTGTATTTCGTAATACCTCCGTTACACACCCGTTACAACACGCTCATTATGAGCCATCATCGCCATGTTAACACCGGAAATCCGGAGTAATTGCGAGTATTTTATACAACGATTTAAAACATTTTATAAAAGGCGGTGAATTTTATCAACTATCCAGAATTCATTAATGAAAAATACATGTTTTAATGGATTAGGACAGTCTCGTATTTTTCAATTATCGCTTTTTTTTGTAAATGATGTAAAATAGCGTAAATTAAAAAAAATATTTTGTATTTTCTTGGGCAGTCAGATTCAGCACCCGTTTTTCTGAAAATTGCATTTTCATATCAAATGACGATGGTACTAAGCAATTTACTGTCGAAATTTAAACCTCTTTCACTAGTTCTTCATTTTACGAAATATTTATGTAGTATGTATATCTATTTTGTTTCAGAAAGGACCAGTTCATAGAATCATATCGTCGCCCGTTGACCGCCATTTTGAATCAAAATGTCAACTTAAAATTTTTTTTTATAAACTCATCTACATACATTTTAATAAAATTTAAAAGCTTAAAATTCGATTCCTTTTTCCTTACTCCCAGAATAAATTGCGAAGTTAAACCTTTTCAGGACTCCAGATTTTGTTAGGTTAAACTAATCTAGTGTCATATAAATCATCCTAAAAATAAATCTATCTAAAGGTATTTGAAAAGGAATGGTAGGGAATAGTTGGCAACAATTTTATGGAAAATTTCTCTTGACTTCAATGACAAAAAATTAAAAAACAAAAAACTCTTGAAGAAAATATTTTTATTTTTGATTTATTCTATTGTATACGAATATATTTACGGATTTTTTTCATTTGTGCATACACTAATCATAAAACAATAAACAAAATGTTGAAATCGATATATTTGCCAATTAATAGGAACACATCACGAAGGCCGAACATTAAGGCTGTAATCTGGAACCCAATGCAGATCATAGTGATTGGTTTGATAATTCTGGTAATACGTATACTCTATACGCTCGATGCTCGCCACTTTTATGGCACTACGACCGACATAGCACCGATAGATTATTTCGTACTCACATCTGAGTGCCGGATACCTTACGTGGATCCATTTTCTGCTGAAGTACTTGACATTTTTGATCCTAAAAAGTTTACATATTTCAATTGTACAAATGATGTAGCACTCATCCAGCAAATTTATCTAAACGAGACTAAACAATATAAGCTACATATGAATATGTCGGCAATGGCGGAAGTTTCGAAAGCAAACGCTGTCAATAGTGGAGATATGCACTGCTGTTATAGGGAAATAAAGCGGTCAGGAATATATGAGTTGGCCACCTCTGGTTATGAGTAAGTGTTTGTTTGGCGGAAGAGATAATATTACTATACAAATATTAATATGGTTTTTTGATGGGGAATACACTCACAGTATCCTTTATTCTTTGTTTGGCCCCAGCGTAAATTTATATAATATAAATATCGGCTCAAACCGTTCAAATATCCGCTAATTTAATTTGTACAAAGTAATCCATAGACTCTTCGAAGTAATCCATAGACACTTTCTTCACGTATAAGTTTGAACATTTCCAGCAATGTAGTATGGTTTTCTTCGATCATGAAAAATTAAAAAGATTCCATATACCATTTTTGGGTTCTATAAATAAGGTTTTAAATAAAAAGCTTTCGCTCAAATAAGATATCGATAATCTAGCTCCCTTATGTATATTAATAAATAGTATGCTATCAGATCCATCTAAACTTTAATGTTGTCTATTATTGTACTTCTAACGGTTGTTTGTACATTTTCTATGAAAGACTTCCAGACTTGTTACATTCCCAATTTTCTAAACTTTTAAAGCCTTTATTATTGACTTTAATGTAGCCTTTCATCTTGCCATCGATTTCAACAAAATTTTTTGGTGCCCCGCCATATCGACTACATAATAACCGAGTGCTATATCGGTAACGAAACGAAAGTGATAATTCAAAAAGACGCGTTTACATTTATACAATATCGTAATTTAACTGATTCATTTAATGCCAAAAGATTTTCGAAACTTGGAATAAAAAGGCCAAGCGTACTTTTGTTGGGTATTGATAGCCTCTCCCGAATAAACCTGCGCCGTACTATGCCCAAAACCTTTATGCATTTGCAGAGAAATGACTGGGTTGAGCTGAAGGGTTTTAATAAGGTAAATTCAAAGAGCCTTTATTAACTCGTATCTAATAAAAATTTAATTTTTATCATTAGATCGGCGATAATACGTTTCCAAATTTAATGGCAGCTTTAACCTCATACAATCAAACCATAGCCGAGAAGAAGTGTCAATACAACACCCTCGGTGGCTACAATCAACGAATGTGCAATCTAATTTGGAATAATTTCAGAGATTACGGCTATCGAACCGCATACGCCGAAGATGTACCATTAATTAGTACGTTTAATTTCGGAAGAAGTGGATTTGCGGAACAACCAACCGACTATTATCTACGACCTTTTACAATTTGTATCGAAAATAATATGCGCGTTGAGAACATAGACGATCTACCAAACTGCATTGGCCGCAAACATTATGCCGAGTACATAATCGACTATGCCCTACAGTTTTCGATTACTTATTTCGATGAACCCATTTTCGGACTATTCTGGATGAATTCGTTTAGTCATAATTCCTTTGATATGCCAGCAGCAATGGATATGAAAATTTTGGAATATCTTGAGAGAATGAAAGATGAAAAAATTCTACAACGTACTATTGTATTCCTTTTTGCTGACCACGGCATGCGTTTTGGTCCATTATTGAAATTAAAATCTGGTTTCTTAGAAGAGCGTTTACCAATGATGTTTATATCATTACCACAGTGGTATCGCAATGAGCATCCTGAATTTGTGAAAGCCTTGCAGGTGAATAAGAATCGACTTACATCACCATTTGATATATATGCAACACTGAAAGATATAATGGAATTGACAAACCCCGTAAAAGAGTTCCCCTATCTAAACGATACTACCCAAGGCATCAGCATATTTCGTGAAATTCCTGAGAATCGTACTTGTCTAAATGCAGGCATTGGCGATCACTGGTGTACTTGTTTGTTATATGAAATTGTATCAATTAACGATAAAGAGGTTAAAAGTGTTGCTCACTTACTAATTGATGAGATGAATAAATATCTCGTTGGTAAAAAAATTGAAACCAAATGTGCTGTTCTGGAGTTAAACAATATTTATCAAGCCTTACGAAAAACAGGCATAAATGTCAATAAAAGTAATAATGAACTAACGTACAGATTGTGGTACTTTGTACGTCCAAGATTCAAGGATTTCCAAGCAACAGTTCTTTTTAATAAGACTGCAAATAAAATCGAAATTAATGTCGAGGATATATCACGTCTAGATTCCTATGAGCAGACAGCATCGTGTATTGATATGAAGGAAGCAAAAAAATACTGCATTTGTCGAAAATAATCCTGTATTACGATATTTATTTAAAACTCTGTTATTAAATACAAAATGTTTATACTTTAAATATCTACTGTGTTCAGTTTTTCGAAATCGGATTTCTCAAAATTTCTTATGGCTTTCCTATTTACTCCTGAAGTTATCTTTTAAACTCAAAATAAATGAAAAGTATTGCCTAGTAACAGATTTAGAGTGGTTAATGTCATATACTTATACTCTTTGTTATTCGAAATTACAACTTAACAAAGGGAGCATCAGACATTAAACAAAACCGAAACAAATAAGTGGGAGCTATTTTTGAATTAAGGTAAGAATTGTTTTTGAGATTCAACCTCACTACGCCAAAGAAGTACATCTCCCTGACTGACCGATATGTACAGTATAAACCAAAGATAGGGAAAATAATAGTTATGGAGAGGTTAGAGAATGGTTTAACCGATATTAACCATTTACATTATACAAAAATTGGTCCAAGAAAACTTGACTCCTTAATTAAACCCTGAACACGTTATATTAAGTCTCTCAGTTTTTGAGATATCGATCTTAAATTTAGCATATGACCGTTTCTTACCAAGAAGCTGCTAATTAGCGGCCGATATGGGATCACTATATATGCAATACAAACTGAACGATCGGACTCAAGTGCTTGTATGGGAAACTCTTTCATTTGACGTGATATCTTCACGAAATTTGGCATGAATTGTTATTTAAGGCAATAATGCAATCTCCGAAAAAATTGTATAGATCCGATGACTATAGCATATAGCTGCCATATTAACTGAACGATCAGAATAAAGTGCATGCATGGAAAACTTTTTTATTTGACGAGATATGTATCTTCACGAAATTAGATCGTAAGCAAGTTCTAGTGAGAAACCTTTGTATTTGTAAAGGGTATTTATTATAGCTTCTATGCAACCGCAGTTAACGTTTTTTCTTGTTTTATTTACCGCACATATTGACCGATATATAATAGAGTCAACGGAATGTCGAAAATCATTGTAATGAGTATATAGGGGCGAGAGAAGACTGAACCAATTATATTCATTCTAAGCAAAAAACTAAATTGTTTGAAAATTCATCCACCTAATTTCATTAAAATATCTCAGAAAATTACCGATATTTTCACTATAAATTCCCCAAATGAAATTTTCCCCACTACATTATCTATCTGTGTTTAGTTTCGATATCTTCCCTAAAAGACAAGAGCAAAAACCTTTGGAAATGATATAAAAATAAAGAAATTCGTAGTAGGTTGAAACCCATCGGAAGCGAAAGATAAAATAAAAAGTAATCAGAGAAAACTAATTTACAGGCGATCTGAGGTCGTGAAAATGTCGTCTATGTTTGCATTCATGTAGTACAATAAATATTACACACTGTTGATATGTATAGTACAATATATTTTGACATATGTAGTTAGTGATATCTGAAACAGTTTCCGTAGCACTCAAATGTTACAAGGCATTACAATAACAAAAAATTACAAAAAAAAAACTTCAAACATAATTAAAAGGGGGCCTTGTTTTATACGAATTCACCCTACTCCTCCCCTTAACACAATGTTAACCCACAAGTGCTGCCAATCCATTTGAACAACTGGTATAATTTATTCGAATATGTATTCTCTAAGGCTTGGCGAATCGAAGATAGCTTTCCGCGCCTTAACTTAGGATATCATCGATAAAAACCACGCCCACATTTTAGATAAAAATATACTTCAAAATTATTCAAATCGCTAGATGACATCGGAATATTGTGATAAAGAAACAAACATCAGAAAAATAAACTTATTAAATATAATTATAACTCATACCATATTAAATTTTTTTTTTAAATTTCACTGTGTATTTTATTATTTTTTGTGTTTATGATTGTTGCTCTTTTAAGGTGGAAATGTCATGTTATTCTAACTCATCATCTAATAAAGAAAATGATTTTTTATTGCACAGTATTAGTTGCTAATCTTAATTGCAGCGGTCTGATCTCAACAATGTTTATTTTTGAAATGTTTCCAGGTTAAGGTGAATTGCATTGTGCCTTTTTGTTAGGGCTACATTTACCATGTATTGATAAGTTTAGCCTTAGTAGCAGACAATAAAGGATTAATATGATAGATAACATGCTTAACTTTTTCAATGAAATATTTATGTATGTAAGGAAGTGCTATGTACAGCTACAACCGAACATTTAATAATAATTAAATGAGTTCCACAAAAATTAAAGTTAATTATAATTTACCACTTTAACGACAATATTGATCTTAAGAAAACGATCGCAAGACTTGCACACGTATACTCACTTATATGGGTATAGATCGATTTAATCCATTTTTTATGCAATACATTTATTTAGATTTCACATTAATTGACCGACATAACGGAAGCATTTTGTAAAGGGGGGAACTGCTGAAATTCCAAAACTACTTTTAAGGTCATTAGGTCGGGTTTGCCCCTTTTCAAACTATCATCTGGTGAAAACTTGTCGAGTAATTTCTTAAATTTGAAATTTCAACGAAAATTGGAAGGCATCTCGATCCTTTTTGAACTGATTTTAGCTTGGTATATCATTATCAGAACCGAATGTTACGTTTCCGTTCAATACCGTCCTACAATTCAAATTATACCAATTTATAGTGAAATGCAACCATTTTATGTACATCCAGGCGAGGTCCACTTTTTATAAATTTTAAAATCATGTACATTGTTGTTATTGTATCCCCGAGGTAATTTAAAGGAATGCTACCGAGTGGACAGTCTTTGGCCGGACAAAAGTTTCAGTTACGTAGACCCGACTGTCGTGGGAACGGCAAATACAACGTGTTACTGGTTGTCTAATTCATCACGAATTCAATTCGTCTCGTCATTTCGAGCATTTTAATTGCTGTTGCAAAAAACCGTTAGTTGAACTAAATTATTATACTCTTGTACAACATGTTTTAGGCGGTTTCGAAAGGATAGCTACGTTCAGCTTTGCACAATTTATTACTTTTTGTACCCTTATGTTAGTTACTGCTCGTGTTGATATCGTTTATAGATTTTTTTGTTGATCGTTTTGCAAAGATATGCATATCGATTTGTGTTCAACAACTTTATATATGTAGGTGAATGCGATTCTACATATGTACATAGGCACACACGTTATAAAGACTCATGGAAGACCCAAGTGAAGAAGGGATTAACTTGGCTTACTAAAAATGAAGCATGTACAATTTGAATGTGTGACTACTTGACTATCTACTAATTAAAACAAGAATAATGTTATCTTCCAACACAAATACAAAATATTCCATAGAAGAACTTGATTTTGATCGATCAGTTTGTACGGTACGGTTGTAAACAATTTGTTCTCGTAACGTAGTCTTGGACAATAATTCATGCCAGATTTGGTGATGATATCTGATCAAATAAAAGAGTTTTCCGTACATTGTGTTCAGTTTGTATGGAAAATACATACAAGTATATGCTGAAAGGACGTGTTCAGAATTTCTGATCGACAACGTGGGACTAGTTCGCGTATATACGAGTACATGTCTAAATTAGACGAACATTAAATGACGCTAATGGTGTCCAAAAAACCATATGTTTATTTCAGTTATTCGGCTTGAAATTAAACTTACCGACCGAAGTGGTTTTATCTTGCAATTTGCTCAACATTTCATCATATTTATGTATAAAATGCACCATCAGTTGTATTTGCACAATTATCAATATATGTATCTCGCGTGATTGTTTCTAGTTTCTTCAGAGAATATCGCCGTGTTTACTTTCGAATCACAGTGTGTATACCGTAGAAAAACTAATTAAAGACTTGTTCGGAAGCACTTTAAAAACTTTAAAATAGTTTAACTAATAGAGTCCCAACGTTTGACGTTTTACAATAAGTGAACAAAAATACAACAACAATAAAAATGTTTTGAAAACATATGTTTATATTTAGAGTTATCGAAAAATTATTGCAGTTTATTTATTTTCTTACGCGCTACCTTATTACCTACAAGTATAGATGCCATGTTAGACATTTGATTTTTGCTGGGACTATGAACAAATTCAAATTCAATTTCTTTATAGCATCTTTTTAGAAGTTTAATTTTATATTAATATTAAACTATACTTGGTGCTTTTTAAAAAAAATCAAATTTACAAATGAAGAAAAAAATGGTTTCATATTTTTTCCAAGAACTTCCGGTGATGCCTGGAACGCCCTTCTAGATTTCGGTGTATCCAGCAATAGTTTATTCACTAGTTTAAGTCCAAGCAGTTTGAATCTCAACTTGCAGCAAATATATATATAATATTAAAAAAAATATATTGTCTCTAAACATTTTAAATGTTGCGCAACACCAATTTTCAAATGGGCGCATCTATATTTACACTCTTCGGCGAGCGAAACCATACAGTACGCGCAACACAATTGCGCGCGAATATAAAAAATATGAGCGATAAGAAATACCCGTATATATTATTTCTAACGAACTGCGAACTCAGCCAATAGAAAATAGTGAAAGTCGAGTTATTGAGACGAGGAAATCCGAAATAACAAGTAAGGAAAGGCTAAGTTCGGGTGTCATCGAACATTTCATACTCTTGAACTTCCAAAGATCAAAGACGGGAAAATACCTTTATCTTAAATAAATAAAAGTTGCTAAAGAATTCAACATTCATTATTCGCCGAAATCGTGAATGGATTCCAATCAAATTTGGTATATTACGAATTTAGACTATAGGTGATCTACTCCATATAAAATAATATTATATTAAAATCATCCTCAAAAGAGATATATGTGACATAAACTCAACTGAAGAAGATAAATATAATCAATATATAGCATATGTTTAGATGTGCAAAACGTCAGCCAGAAGATCGGAATTGATTATATTTTATTAGAGATGTGAGGTTTGGACCATATTTTGACCAATTCCATTGATATTAAGCTAAACCTTATGATAGGTATATGGGATATAGGGGTAGTATTGACCCGATTTTATCTATTTTCGAGATTAACATACTCATATTATTAACAGAAAAAGATGATCTCTGAGTTTCATAAAGGTACCTGACATACCATCACCAATATAAAGAGGAGTAAAGTCAACCGGATGTTTAAAAATCCTGATATTAGTTATATGGAGACTTGGGCAAGTTTTCATAGGATTTTATCAATTTTGCACAAAGATTCGCCGTTATTAGAAAAATACGCTCATTTTAATTAAGATAACCCACATATTGGCCGATATATGCGGTATAAAGTCAATCGAAAATTCGAAAATAAATATAAAAACTATATGTGCGCTACGGGAAGTATTGATCCGATTCAACTGATTTTTGACAAACAGGCATGCTATTATCAGGAAAGGACTATTTCCGTATTTCAATAATATATCTCATAGATTTTCGATAAAAAGTTCGCAATTGGAACTAGGGTTTCCATATTCGGTGTCTGGGGGCTTGGACAGTTGTAGCCCGATTTTGACAATTTGTGGTCATAAGGTGGCACACTTCAAAGGCACTATTCGTGCATAGTTTTATCTCGATGTATTCATTCGTGCTTGATTTATAATACTACCTACCGAATTTGGTAGAAATTGATCAAATAGGCTCTGAAATATGTGATTTCTTCTAAATATGGGAGGTGCCACGCCTATCGCATAATTTTACTAATGGCTCTTATAAAGCCTTCTTGTACCATTCCGGCTGTAAAATTTGATGTCTATAACGCATTATTGAATAATCGCGCATTTAGTAGTTTTTGACAAAATCGTTATATAGGCAGTGAGCGGGGTTATCAACCCATTTCATCCACTTTCACATTTTCGGTAGGAGTGCCAAAAACATTTTTCTTGAGCGAACTTGGTTTAGTGGTTTAAAAGATCTATTAACGGGCGGGGCCACGCCCACTTTTTAACATTTTTTAAATCGCTTATGCCTCTCTCTAATGCTCTTCATTGTGCCAAATAACAGCTTTGTATCTTATTGTAGAGCTTATGACACTTTATGCATTTTCGTTTAATGGCGTTTTGTGGGCCATGGTCTGATTCAGTCCATCTGCAATACCAACCCCCATTGGATGCCAAAGAACGCATGTACCAAGTGTCATAATCATATCTCAATTTTTACGGACAGACAGACATCCGGATTTCAACTCTGCTCGTTATTCCGATCATTTATATATATGTATATAACTATATATCTACCACTATTAGTTTTAAGTGATACAAACAACCGTTAGGTGAACAAAACTATTACACTCTGTAGCAACATGTTGCAAGAGTTTAAAAAAGCTGCAATGAGGTTGACATATAAATAGGTAAGGGTGAAGTCAAGCAGGGCGTTAGTGCCAAAAACTAAGTTCGTGAGAAAACATATTACAAAACGAAAAGCTGGCAAAGATACATACGTACATATGTAACCTATTAAAAAATACTTGCAATCATGTCGAAAATAAAATATAAATTACTAGATAATAATGCATACAAAGAGCAAAAAATTCAATCGAAACATATCATAATATTTTGTATGATCATTTTTATACTACACTTGCTTTATTGGCAATCCTTTAGCGACATAGACAACATTAATTATGTGGATAAGAGTGCAAAAGATACTGATAAAAAATCACAAAAATGTAAGTAATATGTATATGGTATATGCTAGAAGAAAATATTAATACAAAAAATTGTGATTATCAATTACCGTTATGTTGATAATTATGAAGGTACAGTTTTATTAAACAAATATATGGCAATCAAAACAAATATAATTATTATTAGAACAAAAACTATTACAAGTTGTAACAAAATAACGGTCTGCTTTGTGAAAAATTTGCACGAACAATAGCTTTAGTTTTATTGTGAAAAAAAGTGTTAACTTCGGTTGCACCGAAGCAACAATACCCTTCACAAATAAACGCTTGTTGGCAGCTATATATATATATGCTATAGGGGTCCGAGCGTTGACCTTGATAATAATATAAGTATGCTAAATTTCGTAAAGATGTAATATAAATAACATTTCTCAATAAAATTGAATTGAAATTGAAAAAAAAAAAATTATTTGTTATTTAAATTGTATCTGTATATATGTAAAAAGTACGTGTCCAAAATTTGGCTTTAAAGAATATAAAAATAAATGTCATGCCCGAAAATAAATGTTTGAATGTAAATTTTGAATGGAATGACCCATATATTTTATAGGATCTCCGAAGTATCTTTCTGTGTGTTACAAACTTAATATATTCTGTTCAGGGTATAAAAAATATTGTTGAGAACTATTCATATAGTGAAAATAATTGTAATAATTGTTTCCAACTAACTCCATTAATATTTGTATGTGTGTGTATCAACAGCAATCTCACCAACAATAACTGAAGCAACATCAGCAGCAATAACAACATTTTCATCAAGATCCTCAGCACCAACACAAGAGCTGCAAAAATATTTTATTTACACTTCTCAATGTCGTGTGCCATTTGTGGATCCTTTCGAGAAGGGTGTGTCAGAACTCTTCAATCGGCGAGGTTTTAACTACACCAATTGTACAAACGACGAATCATTCATAACAATCAACTATCAGCTAAATGCACGACAATACTTTCTACACATGAATGTGGAGGCCATTGAACGAGCAGTTAAACCCTTAAATGCCACCGCTACGGATGTCGGCTGTTGTTATCGGCAAATTGTGCGAAGTGGCAGTGGTGGACAGGCTGATAATAAATTCGAGTGAGTTGAGTGAGTGAGCTATGTTCGCACCGAATTGAAATCCTCTTGAAAACACAATTTGTGAATTGTGGAACCTAGTATTAATAATGAATTGCAGTAGTTTTTATAGTCTGTTGAATTTAGATAATACAATACGATAACAGTGTTATGTATACGTATTACGATTGGTTAATCGATAGCATCTACCGTTATTCATAGACGAAATGTATACATATATTATTTTGGTGACTAACTTTATCGTATAAGAATAATGCTTTAGAACAACTATGTCCACGACTTGAGCCAGGGATAATGGGATGCCCAACTCTTTCCAGTCTGAGAGCGCCTCAAAATTAGCGTTTTTTATAACATTTTCCACTGTAGCCAGATTAAACAAAATAATAATTTTGGGCATTTAAATTATAATACCCAACGTTTATTAAGATTAAATATTATTTTACATGCATCTCTGACTTGAGCTCGAGAGCGAAGTGAACTTCTCTAATTTGACCGTTAATCGGACTTAATCGACCATCAATTACAAAGCAGTATAGATATATCGATGGAATAACAATTTTTATACTCTCTCAACATGTTGCTACCGAGTATAATGGGTTTGTTCACCTAACGGTTGTTTGTAACACCTAAGACTAAACAAGACAGATATTGTTATACATAATATATAAATGATCAGAATGCCGAGACGAGTTGAAATCCGTTTGACTGTCTGAAGATAGGCGGAATTGGACCACTGTCGCGTCCACAAAATGCCGTTAATTTAAACCTTAAAGAACGCTATAATTAAGCCGCAAATTAATATACAAAACTGTAATTTGGTACAACGAATCGTAGTAGGAAGTGACATTTGTTTTTACAAGATTTAAAAAAGCTTAAAAAAAAGGCGTGGCTCTGTCCTCTAACAGGTGTAATGCACATAACTCACAAACCACTAAAGCTGTATTAACCAAATTCGCTCAATCTTTTTAGCACCTCCTTCGACAATACAAAAGTGGATGAAATCATACGAATCATCAAATAACGGTTATGGTGGATACTACTAAAATTGAGGTAACTCACGAAATAAATGTGTCAGATGCATTAAATTTTGTACCCAAGATGATACGAAATGACTTTATAGGAGCCAGTTTAGGTGAGATCCTATATCCTTATAAATATTCGAACAATTTGAACCAAATATGTGAAAATGGGCGTAATCGACTACAACCACGCCTACTTCTTACATATAACATTTTTAAATCAAATCTGATTCTTTTATTTTATGCTTTATAAATCGAGAGTCAATGACGTTATCGAAATAAAACTTTACACAAATACTCCATGTATGGTATTCAATTTCAGGTCTAAAAATTGTCGAAATCAGATCACAACTTTTCTAGGCCCCAGATACCGATTATGTTGACCCTAGTGGTTATGGCAGAGTTTATGCCGAAATAATCTGTGAGTTCTAGTATTGAAACTCGGTGATAATACTTTTTATGATAAGAGTAAAATCGGAAAGACGTGAAAATTTGCACAGTTATTCGTTATTCTTGCAGAACGTTTCTTTTTTGCAAAATCAGTTTTGCAATTACATTCGATGAAATAAATTTCAATTCAAGAATTTGAAATTCTCTTTGTAAAATAAATTTCAAAATTGAGTAAAAATCAAGCAAAACAAAAATGCAACAAAAGTGTTAAACAGACAAAATTTGGGTTAACACCACCACCACGAAGATGATCACAGCGGTATAGTGTTCGTGTACATACTATGTATTTAGTTATTTGGTATTGTTAATAATCTTTGATATTTATTTAGGAGATTCAATGCGAGCGAAGGCGCGGGAAAAGCTAGTAATTCCGAATATTTAAACACTATTTTAAGAAGCTTCACCTCATCTATTTCTAGCCTAGTTAAATTACAATACTTTCATTTCCAATTCACGAAGTCGTTACATAAACACACATTTTGAATCACCGTAAAATTTCATCTTTCCTCTGTATAACGAGTGTATTGATCGTTCATCTGTATATACCTATAACTTGACAAAGGATAAATCTACCAATAAGAGAGGTATTGGCCTATATTTTCGCCCACCTCTTATATAAAAAACAAACTGATTCCCGTCTTCCGGTTCACAGCTTATATATAGATGACAAATTTAGTATTGTATTTACATATGTATATTAATGTATTCGCTAATATTATACAAATATTAACGAGTTTGCAATGGTTTAAGATTTAATTATTTTACGATATTTAAATTATAGTATATGTGGATCAAAGATTGTACTTACAATTTGATTATAACCACACTATTTTTTTACTCTCTTTTTATTATTTAGTTTACTGCCATGCTCTACATTTCTTCAGGATTTTATGGTACCACTACACATAGATTATATAATTACCGAATGTTCATTGAGCAAGGAAGCAAATACTACTATCATTCAAAAAGATGCTTTCTCATTCGCTCAACAAAAAAATAACAGTGTCACTAGTTCGAATAATAAGCACACAACCTCACGAAAGAAGCCGAATGTATTGTTGTTGGGCATAGATAGTTTTTCTCGTATAAACTTACGACGTACCATGCCGAATACCTTTAATTATTTGCAAATGAACAATTGGTTCGAGTTGCAAGGTTATAACAAAGTGAGTTTCTTTTATAAAAATAAATTTACTAATCATGGAAATCAAAAATAGTTTTATCTCGAATGTTTTTTGATTTCGACACAATGATCATATTGTTCTAGTTTTGTTTTCGAAAAAAACTACTTTTATAATATAATACTTTTTATACCCTGAACAGGACAAATTAAGCTTGGCAGAAAGTTTGTAATCCTTAGAAGAAAGTCGAAGATCCTATATATATATATATATATATATGCCATCTCTCTTCATTATCATTATATATATATATATATATATATATATATATTTATGTTTATGTATATATATTTATATATTGTACATATATAAATGAGCAACGTGACGAGCTGAGTCGATTTAGCCATATCCGTCTGTCTGGCTACCGTCAGTCTGTATATAAGCCAACCAGCTCTTCAGTTTTTGAGATATCGATCTGAATTTTCGCACATGTGCTTTTCTTTCTCAAAAGTGGCTCTCTTGTCGAAGTCATCGATATCAAACCACTATAGCATATAGCTGCCACACAAACTGACGGATAAAACTCAAGTTCTTCTATTTTAAACGATTATATTTGATATAATATATATATATGGTATATGTTTTACGAAATTTGGTGTAAAATACTCTACAACGCTAAAATCTCCAAGAACATCGGATCACTAATGCATATAGCTGCCATTCAAACTAACTGATCGTTTTATACCTTTTTGTGCTATAAGAAATGTACCCGTGAACGGTATTATAGCTTCGTTGCAACCGAAGCTCAAGTTTTTTCTATATTTGCTAAAATGTATTTGTATAAAAATATAACTCAATTTAAAAACAATATGTTTTAAATTTATTTAACATTGGTTTTCTTCTCCAGATAGGCGATAATACTTTTCCTAATTTGTTGGCTTTGTTAACATCGTACAATTTAACCACAGGAAAAGAAAAATGTCGTCCAACAACTGTGGGCGGTTTAAATGACCCGATTTGTAATCTAATTTGGAATAATTTTAAAAATTACAGTTATAAAACAGCATATGCAGAAGATTGTAATGTCATGAGTACATTTAATTATGTGAAGTGTGGTTTTTTTCAACAGCCGACAGATTATTACCTCAGGCCCATGTTGTTGGCCCTTACCGAAAAATTAGATATTGTGAAAAATGCCGGTCTGGAATATTGCGTTGGTCGCAAACATCATGCTGAATACATATTTGATTTTATGCTACAATTTGCGAATAATTTTCCTGCTGATCCACTTTTTGGACTATTCTGGACAAACTCATTTAGTCATAATGCCTTTGATACCCCAGCAACAATGGACACGAAAATTTTAGAATATCTAATAAGAATGAAGAGAGACGGCATTCTCGAACGTTCCATTGTGATATTTTTTTCAGACCATGGGATGCGTTGGGGTTCATTACTATGGTTAAAATCTGGTTTTTTAGAAGAAAGATTACCCACAATGTTTATATCGATACCGTCGTGGTATCAAAACGAATATCCGGATTTTATGAAAAACTTACAAATAAATCAAAAGCGTTTAACAACGCCATATGACATTTATGCGACCATGAAACATATACTTGAAGTGGCTGAACCGGAAAATGAATTTCCTTACCTCAATGGAACCATACAGGGTGTTAGCATTTTTAATGAAATACCAGAGGATCGCACCTGTACTGATGCTGGCATTCCCGAGCATTGGTGTACATGTGTACCATATGAAACAGTAGATATAAATGATGAGCTCGTAAGTAATTTAACCAGCCTGATATTTAACGAAATCAATCAATATTTGGTTAACAAAAATATTGGCGATAAATGCGATAATTTGACTTTGAAGTCTTTAAATTCAGCTGAATTAAAAATGATTGATGAACCAAATCAGTCAACGTACCGGCTCACCTTCGAAGCACTGCCAAAAGAGCCGTCATTTCAAGCGACAGCAATTTACAATAGAAGTTCGAAAGTAATTTCAATTAATGTTGAAGATATATCTCGATTGGATTCATATAAAAGCACCGCAGGCTGTATTAATTTAAAAGAGGCTAAGAAATATTGCATTTGTAAAGAATGAAAAAATTTGATTTCGGCATACAAAAATAGTTATTTTAAAATTAAAATATTTTAAAAATTTAAATAAATTATAAAATTATAAATTTACTTTATAGTTTCCGCATACATATATAATACTTGTATGTTGAAACAGATCACTCACCGAATACAAATCAGAGATAATACATATTATCATTAAACATAACCTGTGATAAGAAATAGTATTACATGCATGATAGCATAATCGAGAATATTTGAAACAACCGATTTCGCAAAGGTACATAAAATAAAAATACTAATGACGGACCAATATTAAAATGTAATTTAATTATATATACACAAAAATATGTATGGTAGGCGTAGTAAATATATACATTTTATTAGAAACTTGTATTTTTATTCCATTTAAAAATTAAAAAAATAATAATATTAATTATAAAGTAGTATTTGATCTAATTTATGTTTTTACAAGAAATAATTTTAACTTCGGTTACCCTGGTCAATTAAACAATTTCTTGGAGATTGTAGCAATGCTTTAAATAATAATGCTCTTATCTCCGATAATGCTTATGCCAAATTACGTGAAGACACCTTGACAATATATACAAGGATATTAAGTTTGGCTGGTCAGTTTGTATGAAAGCTATATGCTATATCTGGCGCATAAAAAAGTTGCGACATTTGATAGCGCAGCGCTTGGTACTTCGATGTTGTTTTCACCTTTAGCTTTTACTTTAACAGGAACAGAACTCTCTGGCTACATGTGAGAGGTGGACGAGGCAACAACATCTGGCGTGATTATTAACGACTCAATAGTAGGCACGCGTTTGCCAAAAATTTCTCTCAGCTGTTTGAAATATGGACACTTTTTAGCGATTTTTGCTGAAAATATAATAGAGATGGTTATATAAATGCAAGTTGTAACATTCAAATTGTCCAACCTGCGATGGTACTTCCATGAGTTTCCTCCATCAGTCCAGTACCAGTTGAAGCCAGCCAGTCATTAACTTTGCCGTACTGCGACTTCAAATGCCGCAGCTTCCACCGCACAAGTTCCCAAGAGGCATTTTTTCAAAATTCGCTTAAAATAGAACCGTGCAGTAGGAGCCTAAAAAGAATGATCAACGAATTAGATTAAAAATTTAATTTAAAAATTTTAACTTAAAACTTGCCTCAAAATCCGGCTTCTCCTTCAGCGATTTAATTATGAGGAGTACTTCGCGATCCTTTCATTTTTTGTGTGGCTGCTGCCTTTTTTTTTTTGCGGGGATTCAACTTCTTCAGTCATTTTTATCGAATATGTTAAATAAAACTTTAATAATTAATATAAAATTCAAAATTGTATAAAACCTTTCTTAATAAAAAGCAACGAAATGTATGTATGTATATATGCATATATTTGTAATAGCTGGCACAGGGCTGCAATTATTTTGCCATTTTCATTGCACGAGAATTAATATGGGCTTTGGTGTAGCACAATTTATAACCATTGCATATTTTCTTTTGCGTGTGTGGTTGTTGTGCTAAAATTTTACAATCTGTGAAATGGTGATCCTCTACTGTTTTATCAAAGGAGAAAATGCATATTTTATCCATTGTACACAAAAATTTCAAAGGTAGCATCACTTTGAGACCAACAGATTGAAAAAAATTGGAATAAATATTAAGAAAATTTAACAGAAAAATAGATAATTTTTGTGTTTATGGTGATCTGGCATCAGGCCAAAGGTTTCAGTCCATGATTACACTATAGAGTCCTTAAATGCCTGTTATAAGCTGATGTTTACCCATGCAAATTTTGTTGCTGGAGGTGTTTCGGCTCGTGCTTCTTGATAGAGGCACAAATCGACGAAGAAGTATCGCTGGCAGACCGCGGCTTTTATAGTATTTTACATTTCACAGATAAGGTATAAAGAACATTTGCTTAATTAGCGTCGATAACCTCAAATCAGAAAGTGATTTAAGCCAAATGAATCCTTGATAACACAATGGAGCCATTTTAATAAAATTTACTATATAAATTGCAGTTACTTTTTTTATACAAGCCTTTTTAATAAACTAGGTTTTACTAAACCTTTAAGTCTATTAAAGTATTATCTAATTCAATATTTTTAGATTTAGATGAAATAAACCTGAAACATATGCATGTACATACCAATATACATGAATTTGCCCATCATGTTTATTTAGGTAATTAAACTTTTATTAATTTATCGAATATTTTTACGATTCCATTGTAATTACTACACACTATGTCTCTACAAAGAGCTTTTGAAAAGCCAACTACAGTGTTGACATTAGAGAAAAAACATCAGGTGCTCTGAACCTCTCTTATGAATTGACTCAACATATTTCGATTAATCTTAAAATGGCATACATAATGCATAAAAACCCATATACAAAATGTTAAAAATTTCCATAAATTCCTGTTTACAAATGATGTGAGGTAAAAATAAATGTAGATCAGTCTTTATTTGTCGTTAAAACATATACAAACATTCATTATCCTTAAGTTTTCAGGTGCAAATACAAGGGATATTTTCAATATTAAAGTATAATATTAATATTCGACTTATTTATTAACTATATAAATATCCGTTACTACCTAAATGATAAATAATATAAAAATATTATGAATTGTAATCTTACGTATTAGACTGTCCGGCACTTTTTTTTTAATAGAACACCAGGTCGTTCGAAATTTCTTGATATACCATACCTGTAGGGCTAGGTAAAATCTTATTGCAACCACAATTGAACTTAGTATTTTGCAAGTTTTGGAGTATGAAAATATTGAAATTCTTCGAAAAAAAACTGATTACTTTGTCTATAATCAGTAGGGTATGTTGTATAAATCAAATCTTGCTTTTAATACTTTCGATCGTCTTTCTAATATCCGCGCTCTCAGCGAATAGCAAAATTGCCTTGCAAGTTCGAGTATATCATCGCTAACAATATAATAACATAAATTATCAAAATCGCCAATATCATCAACGTCATCACCATCATAATCATCGTAATCGTCATCAATATTATCATCATCATCACCATCATCGTCATCATCATCATCCTCGTTATCATCATTAGTCGAATCGTCTTTAAAGTCATCATCATCGTCGTTATCATTACATTTATCTACATCATTATTACAATCATCATCATTATCATCATCATCATCATCAGCATCATCAGCATCAACGTCATCACCATCATCATTATCATTAGAATTATCACTATCACTATTTGAATCATCCTCATCATCAACACCATCAGCGTCATCACCATCATCATTATCATCAAAATTATCACTATTTGAATCATCGTCATCATCTACATCATCATTACCATCATCAAGTTCATCAATGTCATCACCACCATCATTTAAATTATTAATATTAGAATCATAACAATCATCATTAGAATCTTCACAAATATCAAAAGAATCATCACCAATATGAGAATAGAAACCATCATCTCCAATATTACCAACATCCCCAGTCCAGAAACTACGTTCACTTTCGTTACTACTCTCACTTTTTGTTCTTTCCTTTTTGCTTCCATTCCGTACTTCAAGCATTTTTCTCAAAATCATATATCTCATCATAACTTCATTATGCTCCATTTGACTATATGATGAAGATTGGCGAAAGATGTTGTGAAATAAACTTGTACATTTCTTGTGTCCTGGCTTCCTAAAGCAGATCTTAGAACAATACAATGCACTGCATTTCGGGCAGGTATATTTGAATTCAACCTTTTGACAGCTGAAAATAAAGTAGCAATGAAAACTAAACAATTTACAATGCACAAATACTTACAATTGACAAACTTCGTGAGCTAGATCCATATTTAACGTGAGACAAATTTTCCAAGTGAAGGATGAACCAAATGAAATAAATCACAAAACAAAAAAAAATATTTCGACTTGTAAACAACTTCATAAAATGCCATAAATCCACGACATGGGTATATATCGCATAAAACAATAGTGCGACCTCTAATGGATATAACAGATAGCTTTGATTTCATATGGGATGCCAGTGTTTCAATATATTAAGCAAACCTGTCCAACGTCAAATGGCAAATGATTTTATCCAGATAACAAATGTCCACACAAAATTATTGCTAGCCACATTGCCATATGTACGTGAGCTAGTGGTGGATATACTTGAATGCGGAGATGCAACGTTATACTGCCTTGCGAAATATATCGTTAGAAACATTAAAAATATATAATTAATTTTCAGGAGTTGAATTTACACAATCAATTCACGTAATGCATTGCTAGTAACAAATAAACAAATATG
Source organism: Bactrocera oleae (assembly GCF_042242935.1). Lineage (NCBI taxonomy): Eukaryota > Metazoa > Arthropoda > Insecta > Diptera > Tephritidae > Bactrocera > Bactrocera oleae. The sequence continues at coordinate 74,614,258 of NC_091536.1, forward strand.
TAAATCAAAAATTCAAAACGACAGACTTTATTTTTCATTGTAAGAAATGCATATATTATGTATATGTTTTATTACACAGATTATTAATTAGTGTACTACTCTAGTAGTTCTTCGTTGTCAATATTAACGTAAGATAACAGAAACTCAACTTTTTTTGATAACTGCAACAATTTTTTTCGTTCCAGCACAACACTTCCGTTACATACGGCAAATAATTTGAAAAAATCACTGTGTTTTTTAGAATTACTTATTTTCAAATGATTTGTTGCCTTCTTTATTAAACGATATATGTCACTAAGCGCTGCTAGTTTGTTATAGCAGGACGACATTACGGTTTCGGCATCATGTTTTAGTAAAGAGCATAATGATATCGAATAAGTTGGTTCGAAATTTTCTGACATTTCTAGGCTAACATCGTTCGTATTAAGCGCTTCAATTTCCACAGTTCTAAGAGCATTTTCGACGCTCTCAAAATTTGTTCCAAATTTTAAAGTTAAGCTTAAATTTACCAAATGTGCAACAGCTTCAATTGGGTTTATAAAATGTTCGCCATTGAAGTGACGTACCATCATTGCATATGAGGCCAATATATTCCATAAATTATAATGCAAACACGGTGATGGCGCTTTACTAAAAATACTTGAAAATTTTGGTATATTTTTCTCAATTTCAGGTACAAGAGTATCATTATTGGTGCTATTTATCTCTATTATTTTTGTTTTCTTTAAAGACCACCACGGTTTATGCTCTGGCACTAAATCCATTATTTTCTTGTTATCAATCAACTTTTTGAATTCAGCACGCTCACTCAATGACAAATGTTCCCAGACTTCGTCCGCATCATTTATATCAACATTTTGCAAACGTGTCGCAATATCTTCAAGATCTTCCTCATTATCATTGGCATCGTTATCATCATCATCAGAAACATCATCCTCATCTAAATCACTTTCTGTTTTTCCTGTATTAAAATCGTGCTCTATTCCAGCGTCTGTCTCATGTATACTCTTCAATATTTCATATATTTTCTTCATGTCATTAGAATCATCTGTTGATAATTCTTCCTGTATACAAGATTTATAAAATGCTTCTGTACATTTCAAGTGTTCTGGAGTCTTATAGCAGCTGATAGAACAATACAACGCATTGCATTTTGGACAAGTATATTTAAATGCATTCTTTTCGCAGCTGAAAACAAGTAGAAATTAAAACTAGATAATTTACAAAGTAAATACTTACAATTGACAAACTGTACGAAATTGAGGTGAATCCATATTAATCTAAAAGAAAATTCACCATGTAAATGAAATGACAAACCCATACACGTTCCTACCTACAAAAATTTTGTTTCTATCGTTCTTGGCATAAACCAAATTGGTTTGGTCAAGAGCGACTTCTAATGGTTATAACACATGCTAACACAGATTCAAGGGATGCCAAGCGTTTTTCTCCCTGGGCTGTGTGCCAATATGTACATAATCGAAGCTTTTGGCAAATAGAAGTGAAATGATAATATCTAAATATGTGCACAAACAGTATTTACAAAAAAAAAATTCAAAGAACTGCCGTGAACACATTAAAATAAAATTCACTCCTATGCATACACAAAGCGCTATTGCAGATTTTTTTAGAGAAAATAATTCATATATTAACGAACAATACATACTGTTAGTTGCTCTTATTACCATATTTATTGCTAGTTAAAAATGTTATGCTGCAATATTTTATGACATGATTTAAGAAAGTAGAGCATATAAAATTAAAGCATTACACATGTACATTTTTAATTATAAAAGTAAAGATTTCGTGACAAAAATAAAATTCATTCCTATGTAGGATTTAAAATATTGCTATACTATTTATGAAGAATATTATGGAAACTAAGTTGATTGCAAAAGAAATTATCAATGAGGTTGTATATAGCTAAAACATAATAATTATCGATGCCAAACGAACGGTATAAAGTTACCGAAAATGGAAAATGCTTTAATTGTGGACGATAAAACATATTGTTTTGAAATGTATTAGCCTATCTTATACCTTTAGCTGTTTGTACGAATACAGAATAATTGTTAAACAACTAGAATGATAGTTACCATAAATTGATTATATTGTCTTCCAAACAAAAAAAAAACGACTACACAATTATAGCCGGGGAAGGCGGTTATTTAGTAATAAGCGTTGACAACTCTGTTATAAAAGTCAAGTGCGCATGCTGCTGTTTGACAAATGACAGCTGACATATGGCATACACATGCTGAATGGAGCGATAAATGTGATTTTCTATTCCCTGTGATTTCTTTACAAGTTTTGCTTGTGTCGAGAAAAGTACTTAGGGTACGTTCGTGACAGTGATCGGTATTTGTGTATTTTCGGTCGACTGCAGAATATCTACCAAAATAGCGCCACCGACGCCGACCAAACGTGTGAAGATGACGGAGTCCAGTAGCAGTGTTGTGAACGGGAGTAACTATGAGACATTACATCAAGGACGTCTCAACATGTACAAATCCAAGGTTGGAGTTGTGCTAGGAGCTCAATGGGGCGATGAAGGCAAGGGTAAGGTGGTTGATATGCTGGCGCTGGAAGTGGACATTGTTTGCAGGTGTCAGGTGAGCAAAAAATCATGGCAAACATTATTGTACTATATTATTAGCAGAAAAATGGCATTCGAAACATTTTTAAAACACTCAAATGTTGATTCTGATGAAATACTTATATTTAAAAAAAAAATGGAGTTATAATATTCGATAACGGTATCCGATGTTCCTTTTGTGTAGCAATATGTTCACTACCTGCTACAGCATTCATTCATAAAACACATCCACATTGGATACGCATGATTACTTCAGCAAAATTTTCTATACTTGTGTTTTGGCGTTTCAATGTTTACATAACATATAGTTTTTGCGTTCTATTCGACTTTGAGTTGGTGAATAACCCACAATTGTGATTCAATTTTGTCGCGCTGCTAGCCTGGACGGTATGCACACACAATCAATCGTATTTCTCTAATCTATTTCTACATATGAAAGCAATGTATGTACATACATATATATAACCGCTCGACTAATAGCTTATAACTAGTATCTCTTGTTTACGTCTTTTAGTAATCATGCTGGCTTGTTTTATTATACTAAAGATATATGTATAATTAATTTGTCCTAATTAATTAGTTAATAAATAATCCTCTATTACGGATATACATATGTATCTGTAAACTATGTTGATCCTAATGATTACAAGTTTTAAAATGCTGGAGTGTTCTTACATAAAACTGATCGTTAACACTCATTTATAGGCGAGTAAATAATTAACACCATTTATCTTATCTAACCATATTCCTATCTATATTTGCATATATACACACATATATGTACGTGAACATGTACCTTTGTAAATTGTACGGAAATTTCTGTAACCGTTTATATATAGTATATATGTACATACAATTATGGATATATACAGATCTTTACGTGTACATATTTATGTAATAAATAAGCGGTTTAAAATTGGACACATGTACGTATGAGTACAGCTTTGTGTGTACTTGAATAATTAAATTTTAGAGTCGCTTCAGCTTTCGTTACCGGTTGAATGCACGATCTCTATATAAACATTACTACTCCATATAAAAAACGTATCTATCTAAGACTGTTTACTAAGGGATGCAGCAATAGAAACATAATTTAAATAAGCAAATTTTTTAATTTAGCTGTTTGGAAATACAATTTGTACTAAGCCATTTTATTGAGATGCTCCTTTAAGGATTACATTAAATGTAGTTGTGGTTGCTTAAACATACACTCCGTCATTACGATTGGGTTAGACTTAACTACTAATCGAAAAATTATGATATTTTTTAAGGATATTTAATACATATATGTATATATACACCATATAGTCATGTAATAGCGTACACATGCATACATTTGTGTCTACAAGAGTTATATGTGTGCTACTCATGGTTCATTTAAATATGTATGTATGTATACATACTACAAATTTTAGTACATTTTGCACTTTTGCCAAACAATGTTTATGTATGTTGTTATATACACATACCCATATATGTATGTATTTTAGTTTTATATATGCATTTACGTGCGCTATCTATCCCTGCAGTAAATTAGACTGTTTCCGGACTGGCGCTAATAGACATTGTAAATTTTATCACACTAAATATAGATTCGTCCCCTTTCGCACAACAGTCGGATCTACGTAACCGGAACTAATTTGGATTTATTTCTTTCAAATTAGTTGGAATTAATTTTCTGCCGGGGTGGATCCACACACCATAAAGGAGCTGTTCCAAAAAGGGAAGAAATTGGAGAGATATAGATATTGACAAACTACACGCCTGTGCCAAGTAAAACTGTTACTAGAAGGTTATAATTTCATAAGATTTAAATAAATTATAAACCTTCAGGGAAAGAAACTACTAGTGAAACTTTTTACTGGACACAGCAGACTCAAAAAGCACATATTCTTCTGTAAATTGTCCGTTATGCAACAAGGAACTTAAAATTCCGAACTACTTAAAGATTGTGTAGCGATATACGAGTAGAGAGAACGTTACCTCAATGGCGCCATGATCCTTGAATATATCAAATTGATGGGCTTATGTGAATCCCAGTGAAATAGGGGAAGGCGTAATAGATCTCATGGCACAGTGCATACCTCAATTCAATCATATTCTATTCTCTAATTCTATTATATTTTATTCAATTCTATTCTAGTATTCTTTTCGATTAAGTTCCGTTTTTATGATTCTTTCTACTCAACATATCTCTCACATATTTGTACCCTGCCATGTGCACAAATATTATAGAAATATAGACTGCTTAATCCTAGTATTTCTACTAGGAGGTAAATGTGTTGTTGTTAGTGATGGGTTTAATTTGTATACATACATACATAGTTACATATATATTATATTTGATTTGAATTATACTGCTAGACATACGAAGATATTAATTATATACATATGTACATATACGTGTATGTATGTATATATGGATATGCACTTTCTTGCTAACCATCAGAAAAAACAAAAGATAAATAATTTTACTATTTTATTTTCGTATTTTGTATGGGCACAGTGCACATGCATACACATACATTAAATTATATTTTATTATACGAGTATATTTCTTAATATAAATATATATCTATTGTAGGGCGGAAATAATGCTGGACACACTGTTGTGGCTAACGGCACTGAATTCGATTTTCATTTGCTACCTAGTGGAATTGTAAATGAGAAGTGTATATCGGTGATTGGTAAGTAAATTAGCTAAAATGCAAAATAATATTAGTTAACATTTTTATAAGATATATGGTATAAGATAAACATCGCCACTCTCGAATGCCCCTGTTATAAAATTCGCTCTTGAAAAAAGTTGGCAAGAGCCTCTTCTAGTGACACACTCATTCTGCATACGTTACTTCAATGGAATAGCAAAAATAAATATACATATACATACATATGTTTATGTATTATGTATTATGTGGCCAACATACAGTCTAGGTGAATGTAGTATCTCACAAGTGATTTTGAGTTGTGTGGCTATTCTATTAGTTTACGGTCACGGCCAAAACGAGCACATTTTTTGCCGAAATGCACTTTTTTTTATCTAATAAACGCAAACATATATATGTATGTACATACGTATCTACCATAAAGTTTTTGAAGGGTAATCACGAAATTGTAAGACAAAGTTAACCTTAAGTACATATGTACATATATGTACACTTTTTATTCATATTTCAGCAATACGATGCTATCAACATTTTTATCTTTTCTCAAGAAATTTGTAGAAGATAACACAGATCAGATTTAACTACACGAATAATATAAATGCGTTTACCATAACTTTAATAATTCATTTATAAATATTTATAATAAAGCATAGTTAGGGATAATTTCATAATTGCGGTAGTTATTTCGGCAAGCGAATAATTTTTCGTAACGACAAATTATCGCTTGACACGCACATCAATGCTGATGATTTGAAATTGTGGGTCTACAACCAGAAGTAGTTGTTTGTTTATAATACATACACATGTACATTGTATATATATATATATTTATGATGTATGTATATTTATGATCTTTGCATGAGTAATTGTTCGCAAGAATAACTACTTCATTTTCAAAATGTTTAATCAATGTTTTATTTAACTTGAAGCGGCGCTGTCGGTGAATGTCACAAGATTATGCCATTAATAAAATTATCGTAATTTCACCACCCTGTTACTGTTTTTATTAATTATTATTGTTATATCCTGATCGGGGTGTATAAAGTTTAAGTTATATAAATGATTCGCGTGACGAGCTGAGGTGTTTTAAACATGTCCGTATGTCTTTCCGTAAATACCCGAGCTAGTCCATAAGTTTTTGAGACATCGAACTGAAATATAACACACGTACTTTTCTCCCCAAGAAGTTGTTCATGTGTTGGAACCGACGATATCAGACACTTATAGCATATAGCTACCATACAAACTGAACGATCAAAATCACGTTCTTGTATGCAAGTCTTTTTTATTTGACGAGATATCTTCACGAAATTTGGCACAAACTTTTGCCCAAGGCAACGGTACAATCTCCGAACAATTTGTTCAGATCAGACCACTAAACCATATAGCTGCCAAACAAACTGACCGATCAAAATGAAGTTCTTGTATGGAAATTTATTTTATTATTGCTGAATGTATGACTTTGAAACAAAAACTTATTGTGTTATAAAATATTCCCATAAACTACATCTGATTAATTTCATTTATATGTATGCATGTGTTTATAATGATAAGTTTGATAATTACTTTTAGGCAACGGGGTTGTCATCCACTTACCATCATTGTTCGAAGAATTATCTAAAAATGAGGCAAAGGGTTTGCAAAAGCTCGAACATCGTTTGATTATTTCGGATCGCGCGCATTTGGTTTTTGACTTCCATCAATTGGTGGATGGTATGCAGGAGGCCGAAAAGGGTGGCAAATCGCTCGGTACCACCAAGAAGGGTATTGGTCCGGCTTATTCCAGCAAGGCTACACGTAATGGCATTCGCGTGGGCGAATTGTTGGGAGATTTCAATATCTTCACTGACAAGTAAGTGTAAACTTGCAATTGTATCGCAGAATTTTTACTATTTACATATGCTCTTTATAAACATGTTTGAAAAAAAAACTATGATTTCAGGTTTAAATCGATTGTTGCAACACATTTGCGTCTTTTTCCTTCCATTAATATCGAAGTTGAAGCTGAGTTAGCGCGATACAAGGAGTATGCGGAAAAAATTCGTCCCTATGTAAAAGACACCATTTGTTTTCTTCACACTGCATTGCGCCAAGGCAAGAAGATACTGGTAGAAGGTGCCAATGCAGCTATGTTGGATATTGATTTTGGCACCTATCCATACGTAACGAGCAGCAATTGCAGTATAGGTGGGGTACTTACTGGTCTGGGTCTACCACCTCAGACTATTGGTGATGTTATTGGAGTCGTTAAAGCTTATACCACACGTGTAGGCGATGGTCCGTTCCCCACCGAACAAATTAATGTGCGTATTTATAATATTTTCGTATGAAATTAAGGTTTTATTTTACGTATTTTGTATTTAGGAAATTGGTGAGTTGCTTCAGACAAAGGGTGGTGAAATTGGTGTTACAACAAAGCGAAAACGTCGCTGTGGTTGGTTAGATATTCCGTTACTCAAATATACCTCACTTGTAAACGGTTATACAAGCATTTGTTTGACGAAACTTGATATACTTGATACTTTACCACAAATCAAAGTGGCTGTTGCGTAAGTGTAAAACGATTTAGTTTGCATTGCAAATGGATAACAATTATATTTTTTTATAGTTACAAACGCGCTAATGGGGAGACTTTGGATCATTTCCCAGGCACAATAGCCGAATTGGGCGAAATTGTTGTTGAATACGCAACACTGCCCGGGTGGCAAGAGAGCACCGAAAACATTCGCAATTTCAAGGAGTTGCCTGAAAATGCACAAAAGTATGTACGTTTCCTAGAAAGTGAGCTGAGTGTACCAGTACAATGGGTTGGAGTTGGCAAAGGCCGTGAGTCCATAATCAACATTCATTAATTTTTACCCGTACGTGTGTTTTTGCATAATTGGCTTTGTCAACTGCACAGAAACTTCGATTGTGTACTTATGTTAATGAATATATTTTGTTTTGAGTCTTACTTGATATACATGCATACTTATATTATCACTTTAAACTTAGAAATTTTATTATATACTAACCCACAAAAGTCGAAACTCAAGAAAAGCAGATGCAATAGAGCAAACTATAAAGTGTAATGTTAAAAGTCTTTAGTATATTTGAAATTAATTAAGAAATGTGCTTTTTATAATTTATCATAACGAGCCTTAAAAGATGCGAAATCAAAAGTTGTATCATAATATTTTAAATGTATTATTGTTTGTAAAAATTTAAATACATATAAATATAAAAGAATACAAATATTTGTCTGAATTAATTCTTAGTTCATAACTTATTGTTGGTTTGGGTGTAAATACATATATTATATATATAAGGTTCTCAAGGTAGTTGGTTCTGCTTGGTTCAAACAATTTATTTTTCTGACTTACCTGCAAGCATATGTGAAGACATAAACTGCAGTAAACATTGCTTTTAATTATTGCTGCTAATGAAGTTCCTTGATTATTTCCCTCTAATTAGTTTAAAACTTACCTCGCTAACAAATATATTTGAATAATTGGATCACGCAAGAAAAGAATAGCTATGAATATAATATTCGCTGAGAATAAAATACATTCTTTTTAAATTAAGGAAATTAAATGTTTTACTATCAATTTATCACTTTCTAATTATAGTTTTTAACAAAATATAATATACAATATAAGTACATCAAACAGGAAATTGTGTGAAGTTTTAAGGAAGTGGATGAAAAGCCCGGGAAAATAGATATATATATATATGTTTGTGTGTCTGTACAAAATAAAGCAAATATATTGTAAATTTTTTTTTCGCCTTTTTCTCCACAAGTTAAATTCTGTCTAATTTTGAAATTTTCCAAAGTTATTACAACGTATATAAAATTTATTACACTTGCAAACTGCAATAACATGCAATACTGGGAATACTCTTCTTCTTCTTTGTATTCTATTATTTATTTTTATCGATAAAAACAACAAAATTTCAGACAATTTTTAAGAGTAACACCCATTAATTGGCGTTATTTCATATCAATCGTCTTAAATTCATAACGATTTTAGTTTTTAAAAACGCGCATACACAATATACGCGCATTGCAACATAAGAAGAAGTATGCCAACAATTCGATTGTGATAATTATCGGTATTCCGGCTTATCGATATCTATTTAATTCGCCGTGTTTCGTTCACAACGAATGTCAACCAATTTCTCGTTCACTTCGTTCTCAGCTCTGGTTCAGCGCTGTTCAATAGTTAAGGATTTGAATACCTCGACCAGGATTTTTTATTAAAATGGTATATAATTAGTATTGCATTCAATCGATTTTGTTAAAATAATGCATAATTGATAATAAAATATGCATTTATGGCGACAAAGCGATTAAGAGTTTCGATATAATAGTGAACACGTGTACTATACTAGCATAACCTCAATTTGTTTATTTCAATTCCAGGCTGCTGCTCCCAAGGATATTGAGAAGCCCCAAGGGGCTGATTCTGCATCAGTTCACCGCATTCGCATCACTTTAACTTCAAGGAACGTACGTTCTTTGGAGAATGTGTGCCGCGATTTAATCAATAGTGCCAAGAACCAGAATCTGCGTGTCAAGGTAGGCCGAATGCCGTATGTTTTATTTGTAATTGTGTCTGGTTGCACTTTCCTGGAGGCTTTGCTTACAATAATAAGCTTAGCCTAGTCTTTAGTTTAGTGCTATAACATATTCAGCTTGAATTGGACATTATCTTTCTATGTGTCGTTATGCAGAGGAAGATATTTATGTTCATGCTACACGTGCTTTAAGTTTGATCAAGTTTTAAAAATAAATCAATTGGGTTATTTTTCAGGGTCCAGTACGCATGCCAACCAAGACTCTACGCATCACCACACGTAAAACACCTTGTGGTGAAGGTTCCAAAACTTGGGATCGCTTTCAGGTAATTAATATATGTCTAATGTATGGCAAAAATAATATAGAGCTTAGATGTATTTACCACACTTCGTTCAGTATTAATGTACTTGCCCATAAAAAACGCACTCACATAGTCCATTTAAAATATTGCTCATTCTAAATGGCTCTCTGAGTTTTACAAATGAAAATAATCATAAATATAATTTAGATCTTCTGTTTTAAACGTTATATACTTATTTATCTTCTCCAGATGAGAATCCATAAGCGTATCATCGACTTGCATTCACCATCTGAGATTGTAAAGAAGATTACATCAATCAACATTGAAGCTGGCGTAGAAGTGGAGGTTACCATTGCCAACTAAAAAAAAGAACGTGTATAATTTTTTATACAATAAATATTTTGAAATATACGGTTTTATATTGTATATAAAATTAAGCTTTATTTGTTTTAAATTTGAAGGATGTTTGAAGTTAAGGAATGCGTATACATATATTGTAAGCAGTTATTTTTAACCAAAGCCAAATGTACTTTAATAGTAGTCTGGAACTGGAGCACAAGCTATTTTAATAAAATCAGCGTATCTGACCATACTGTTGTTATTCACATTAGCTTCACGGAAAATGTTATCAACCTGAAAATGATTTTCATTTAAAATATACAAAGTTTTTACAAAATAATAATTCTTTGTGTACCTCACGGATAGACAAACCCTCTCCCCAGTTTTGCAATAAGTTTCGTAGTTGCCTTGCGGATATAGTTCCTGTATTTTGCGGGTCGGTCGCTTTAAATGCAGCGATTACTTCATCAGGGATTTTCTCGACTTTGGAATGTTGATGCATAATTTCTAAAAAGTCAGCAAAGCTCATTTTTCCTCCTTTCTTTTTTAAATATGCAATTAGTTCTTGGATTGTTGGAGATAAACCAAGAGATCGCATAATTACAGTTAACTCATCGAGAGATGTTATCTGTCCCGTTCGGGCAAATAGATAGAAACATTCACGGAATTCTAGCAATGATAAGATAAATTAGGTTACTTATCGAAAGTATACGCATTAAGCAATTAGAAAGTTTTAAATTCCAAATATGGCTGAAGCGTAATAAAGTCAATTGTATTAACGTAAAATTTTTTTATACCATCAATATCCTGTTCCTTGAAATAACGGGCCTACAGATTAATAAACAATTATTAATAAAAATTGCTAAAGCTTTGTAATTATTTTTTAAATATTTACATAAAAACTTAATTACCATTTTAATATTCCTTATTAAAGTTTTGTAAAAACACCAAAAATATTGATTCGAGATTTCTGCAATTTATATGGTAATTATATTATAAGTGTTTGTATTATTTTATATGTTTATAAAAGTATAAAATTAATTTATGTGAAACCAAACAAAATTCTCTAGTAAATACTGCGACAAAAATATTTCACTTTGGAGAGTTCTCCATTCAACCGTGACGTTTCGTTTCAGAGGGTGTTCAGTGTAAGCATTTTTTAAACAATTAATAAAATATTTAGTGAGGTAATTTGATATTAAATTAAGCAACTTTCGGTGTAGAAATAAAATATTGATTATTTGAAATATATTACTTGTTTTAACGATAAAACAAATATAAATTTCAAAAGTTTAGAGATGACACTTAAGCGATAATCACACTTGTTTAATTTTTTACGCTGTAAGTAAATGTAGTCATACACGACATACCTGTGTTTTTGATCGGTAAGAAATCTTTTCGCCATACACGACATACAGAGCCATTTACGTTCGTCTTTCAAAGAGTAACCATGTGCGAAATTAGGCGGATAATCGAATTTGGCCATATACAACATACGTGTGGGCACACCGATCGTAAAAAATCGAAAATCTTTGCCAAATGGATTTGTTACAGATTTGCAGCCGATAATACTAGTTACTGTTCAACTATCGTATTGTATCACAGCTCTAGTGTTTTGACATTTCAAAGTTGTATACGTGTATACGTGTGAATTTCTCTGGTTTTTATTTGACGTGGTTACTCGATTCCCTTCAATTTGCTAAAGGTTGCACTAAATATAAGAAATAAGTCTCAAAAATTAAAAATATTTATTACACTGCCGTGCTTCCCAGCCTACCTGACGTAGGTGTGCCAATATGCGTCCTGAAATCAAGTCTTTCCACCGAAAACAGTTACCAGCTTTTTCGCTGATGCTGTTATTGTTAATGTTATTTGGATTCACATCCGCTCAACGGGTTGCTCCAGGAGTTCCTCCACAACACTATGTAAGTAAAACTAACTATATACATTAAAATACAAAACTGTAATGAGAAACATGAAAATTGGTTGATGTGTAGCAACAAGTTCCGGTGCAGCATAATCAGCAGCCACAATATCAACAGCAACAACAACAACAAATACACCATGCGCCAAACGTTAACCCTCAGCATTATGTGAGAAAAAGAATGTAGAAATCAATTAAAGCCTATTACTATAATCAAATATTTTTTGTTGAAATATAGCAACAGCAAGTGCAATATCAGCAGGTGCCCGTGCAACAGCAACAGCAACAGCAATATCAACAACAACAACAGCCGCAATTTCAACAGCAGCAACCACCACAACAACAGCAACAATTCCAACAACAGCCTCCACAGCCAGTACAACAACAAGCGCCACATGCACCTCATCAGGCTCATCATGGCCAACAGCAAGTGTTGAATGCAGCCAACATTCAAGATGAGAGAGCGTAAGTCACATAGGAATTATCATATTACTGATTGGAATATAAATGAAAAACTATTTTAACTAATTGTGTTTTAATTATATTATTTAGTCACATTCAGGAGCACATGCAGGTTCCAATTGATACGAGCAAAATGTCTGAGGCAGAATTGCAATTTCACTACTTCAAAATGCACGATTCTGATAACAACAACAAATTGGACGGTTGTGAACTCATAAAATCACTTATTCACTGGCATGGTATGTTGTTTTAATTGCTTATATTACATACGAATTTTTAATGTATGTATGATTGTTGATACGGTGTCGGTACATTCTCACATATGCTATGTTTTGTATTTTACACTGACATCCCATACACACTTTATGTATAATCTCATAACAACTGTCTTTGTATACACTACGAAAAACAAAAAAAACATTTGTGCGCATCCTCCCGTTTATTAATTTTCATAAAAAAGGTCACGTTAATGTAAAATTATATAGAATTTTAAACTTCCTTCCTGTTGCTGATGCGTGATATAAAAAACAGTATATTTAAAATATTAAATTCTCAAACATATAGCATGTATGTACAAGTATATACATATGTATATCAAATTCAGAAATCAATTACATGATGATTTAAAAATATGTATATGTGTTTCGCAATAAATAAATCGGTTGTTAAAAAACATGATCTAAACCGTAGAGTACATAAAGCTCGTATTGCTAATATAAACAATTACAGTTAATTTTTAATCTAATTATTTAATCATATTTTATTTTTTATTTACATGTAAACCGTGAATATATTATCAACAACCATACATCAAACTATACTCGTACATTGCTTTCATCATTAACAACCATAATTCTCTGTGAATGGTATGGTTTTGGAAAAAAAATATAAATATTTTCATTTCATTCAATCAAACGCATAATCGCATGTTCGGAAATCGTACGGTATTTTGATTTGAATGATTTTAACTATAGAGCAAGGAAGCAAAGAGCAACCGCACAACGAACAGACGCCACATGTGGAAGAAAAGATCTTCTCTGATGAAGAGCTAGTGGCATTGATCGATCCCATTCTTCAAATGGATGATACGTCACGCGATGGTTATATTGACTATCCAGAATTTATAAAGGCACAACAAAAGGCTGTGGCAGCATCACAACAAAAACAACAACAACAGCAGCAGCAGCAGCAACAGCAACAGCCACAAAGTGGAAAATAAGAGATACAATGAAATATGTTTCTTATTATTTGTTGTTATCCCTATTCTACTTAAGAACTCTTAGGATTCCATGACAGAATTTTTCCGGCGCAAAATTATGATTAGAATTTGTTTGTAATTTTTTTAGTTCTTCTGTTTTTTTTTTTAACAATTTTTCATTTTGAATGTCGTCATTCCAAACAAAAGGCAACTTTTCTATTTAATATAGCTGTGCGCACGAACAAATTATGTATTTAGCAAATTAATTTCAGCAAACCTCTTTCTTCTCGAATCTCTTTCTTTTTTGGATACCTAATTTATTTAATTATCTTAGGTAAATTTATTTGTATGTAGGTATTTTAGAACTGTGCTCATTACATCTATGGTACATAAAATGTGAATAAAGTTAGATTTTCTACAAAAATTTAAATATAATAAATATTCAACGAAAAAAAAAAGAATGACAAAAATTAAAAAAATTAAAAAATATGTGCTTAACTGTTCAATGCAAATAAGATAACTACATGCTAGAAAACTGACTGATTGTGGCACATTTTGGCAAGATAATAAATAAAAATATTGAAAACAAATTTCGTGAGCAGAAGTAAGATTTTATATAGAGACACAATCAACATTTTTACTCACCCATCCAAACAGGGTTAGGTCTTCCAAAGAACAGCTCTAGGTCGCATAAAATTCGTGTCATTTCCGGTAACGTAGAATGGAAATTAACACACAAAATTTAATATAACTACAATTACGAAATATTAATATTGCTTTCGTGATCTAAAATGTTTTTTGTTTTTGTTTAATTATTTTTTTGTTTTTGTTTAATTATTTTTTTGTTTATTAACTATTTATTTGTTTATTTTTTGTCGATTTTTTTCGTTTGGTTTCTCAAAAGTTAATTTTACTAAAAGTAGTTGTCATAGTTTGTCGGCACAGATTTTGTTGATTTAATGTATATATTATATATAAACATTTCTAAGTTTTCATTGTTTTCGTCTATACGGCATAGTAGTAGATAGCACAACATATGTAAATGCTTACACATGCTCCTTCAAAAGATACAGGTTTGGTGACATATAGTGGGTTTGGTTTTTGGTGAGCTTAAATTGGTTAAAAAGCATGGTTTCATCATACTTTTGCAAATCTAGCTTTAGTAATAAAAATAGAATAACACCACATTTTGCATACAATTTTCATTCAACCATAGTTCAAGGCGCGCACGATAAAACGGATGAGCATCATGAGACTGAGGAGGCAAAAGGCAAAATTTACTCCGATGAACAATTGACTGACATAGTTGATTATGTGCTAAAGCAAATGGATTTGAATAACGACGGTTACGTAGATTATGCAGAGTACCGCAAGAGTGAGGATGCTCAAATAAGTGATGATAACAAAAAGCCATAAAATTTTTAAACATGTGTAGACATTTTTTGATTCTTTAAATAAAATTGTTTAGCTTTATTTTGTACATATTGTTTTTTTTTTTTGTTTCAATATTTCCATGTTAAATTTGTTATGATTTGAAATTCTTATGAAATGATTTTTGTATATAAATATAAAGAAGCGTGTTTTGCGTTAAACTAGTCACTCATTTTTTGAGACATCGATCCGCATACATCCTTTGCTCGTCCAAAAACTGCCTATTTGTCGGAATAGCTGATATCGGACCACTATAACTCATAGAAAAGGGCATATTTTTGTGAGGGGTATTATAGTTTCGGTGCAACCGAAATTGACGTTTTTTCTTGTTTTATATTACATATTTCATATACTATATCTTAAGATATATAGCACTACTAAACTTAATAAAAAACATATTGGTAAACATTTCAGCTAGAAAATATTAAGCCAACAAAATTAAATAACATTTAGCATTTATAACCAAAGCTAGTCAATTTTACGGTATATTGCATAAATTCTCAAGTAATACCCATATTTTTATAAACAACTCAGTGCGCAAGTCCATCACATGTGCCGGCACAAAAAAAAATTTTAAGCAGCCAGCAAACAATAATCCGCCTGAGGCATGGTACATTGGCATCTGTAGAGAATGCAGTCAGACAGTCAAACTTTTCTCTTCGACGTATATAAACAAATTGCGAGAGCGTGGAAAAGCCGGAAAAGCACATACGCAGAATATTAATTGAAAAAAAATACAAGCAAACATTCAAAAAGTTAGCCTGGGAAACATATCTAAAATTAACATAAAAATTAAAAATAAATGAGTTAAAGCAAACAAACTTACATATTTTAAATGCACGCATTATTCGGCAAGTGCACTCACAGTTTGGTTTAGAATACTTATTAAGCTAAAAAGTGAAAAGAAGCAAAGAAAAATCAAAGGTAAGAGAACATATTTTTAAATAATATCTTTAATATTTATTAATGTAAAAACAAAACTCTATTAAAAGTTGATATTGATGTAAAGGTGTGTATAAATTTGCATTTTTTGGGCATGTTTGCAAATTGCACATTGCCATTGTGATGGATCAGCATTTTATGGATTTTTCTACGCTTGTGATGGAGCAGAAAAAAGGCTATCTCACGCGATTTATTAACGGATGTGTACCTGTGGCATAAACATCACTTGCCACCTTAGCAATAAACTAGTAAATTGCAAAAGGGTTTATTTTATTGATTTTATTTGCCATTTGAAGTTATACAGCTATTTATTGCTTGAAGTAATGTGTGTATGTATGTGTGATTTGTTGCTTACCCTGCAGGTGTATTAATTATTTTCGCCACATATTACGGTATATTACGAAAGGAAATATTAAGTGTGTTCTGGTATGATGTTAAACTAAATTTCTATTTAGTGGAGTAGACCTACTCTCTTTGTAAACAGAAAATGTGAATAATTTTAGCTCACAAATGTCTATGAGACATGGTAGAAAAAAAGCACTACATGTTTAAAAAAACGACAATAACAAGTTTAAAATTTTTACGAAAATAACAAACTCATCTTTCCATTAACGGTTTACTTTCATAGTTCGGCTTAACTCCAAATGCATGAAAACTAAATAGCATGAAAAAATTATAATCAGCTTAACTAATTAATTCTTATTTCAGCAACACTATTTGGTTAAATAATTCTATATAAACCTAATAGAAATATATTACATTGTGTTAAGGTAAAAAAAAAATCGCCAAAACGCCGTACCAAACGAAAATGGAGCGCAAATTGCTATACGCCTTTCGGGGCTGGATAGCATTTGTCGCATTTATGGATTTAGGAACAGCATTTCGTAGTTATATAGAAAGGAGGAGCTTCCTTGGGGATCATACGGACACACAATTTATTGAAGGTGAGCAATACTAAGTTTGCTGTTATCCACTACTTTAAGAGTTGTATAATCTTTGATTTATTATTATTATTATAAATTATTGTAATATTAGTTTAACATTATTTATAAGCATCTACAAGTTTTTTTATATATTAAATAATATTTATTTATTATTAATTATGAGAAATTATTAAATTAAATTTTGCATATTTTCAGGCGATTATACAATATCCCGCATAATTGGCATGTATTGCTTGCTAAAAGCGATTGCATTAGTTCATTGCACGCTCTACATTCACTACAGACCGTAAGTACCTGAAAACCTGAAAAGATTTCAACGCCAATAATAGCTACTTGGCTAGTCTCATGTAGGGAGTGTGTGTTTGGATGGCACCACTTTTGTAGCTATTTTTAAATCTGTGTAAAATTTGTCCGTTAACTATCTTACGACATCGTTAATAGCAGTTGGTAAGTGTTTTGTACTTGAAATTCTACAAAAGTTGAAGTATAAAATTGGTCTAAAATATACAATTTTTAAGACAGTTCAACTTAGTGCATAATATGGCTTCTGTCTGCCATGAACTACATACAAATTCTCAATTATTTTCTTACAGAGTTGTTAGCATGGGTGGCTGCTCATTGGCTTTAACCATGGTTCTCTATGCTTCTGAAGCTTTATATTTCCGTTCGAGTACATTGAACTTTTATGTGATCTTCCCCTGCGTTCTAAATTGTAAGTACAGGTCGATAACAATTATATGAACGAATATATACATATATATTTAACGAGTTCTAGTATAACGAATTGTTCTAATATTACTAAATCATGCTTTTTCATTTATTCCAGCAATAACTTTAATTGGACTCATTTACATACCGAGACGTTTACGCTTGTGGGACCCCAGCTCAGATATGGATGATGAAAACTCGCAATTACTAAAGCAAATGACTGGTTTCAAACGACGCCGCACGAAAAAACAAATATAAAATTTGGAAAAGTTTTAAAAAACATATATATTAGAGTGATATTTTCATGAATGCAAAACAATTTGAAACACTTAAACGGAATCTTTTTGAATATGATTATCAGATAAAAACAAAAAGTAAAAACATTTAAAAATTACATTCAGTATTAGTTTGAAAAAAGAAAACCATACATGGTTTTAAGAGCAGGAACTATTCAAGATTAATTTAAATGCATGTATATTAAACACTTAATATTGTGTTGGCAAAACATTTCAATTCTATAGTATTTAAAAACTTGTAGAAGTAAGGACAGCATATGTAACTAAGTAAAAATGATCAATTAAATCCTAAACACTTATTATCAAAACTTCCCAATAAGTAAATATATATTGTACATTTATATAAAACTTGTACCAAGCACATCGTCAATTTAAACATTAATTAACAATACACTTTAATATCACGATACCTATGAAAACACTTACATATATGAAACCGTAATAAATTCGGCATAAATAAATTATTATCAAGCATGCAATAACATAAAAGGTAAAGTCAGTTATATAGCCATTTTAAATAAAAACATTTTTAAGATGATAAAGCAATAATAGAATAAATATGTAGTTGTAGATGCAATATTTTATAAAAATTAAATGATCAATAAACACTGACCGTATAAATTTACTGTAAACCATTTTATGTTGGCTCCATCTAATAATAAATTTCTAATACTCTAATATTAAAAGAAGTAATACTCTTTTTATACATTTGAGGTTTTTAAAGAAGATTATATAGATTGCACATTATATGTTATCACAAAGTGCTGGAAAAAGAAAGCACAGAGAAACTGTCACAATTTCAAAGTAACGTAAACAGAAGTAATAGTGTTTCTATTATTCTCTTCGATAATTTTTGTTTAACAGAAATAATCGCATGTAAATGTAGCGATCTCTATTTCTATCATTTAGGATATCATCGAAACTTATTCGGAATCTTGTGGCCCTTAGTGTAAGCACTTGTTAAGGTATGTATGTTTGCAACCCTGCGTAGGTTTGTTAAATCTAATTCAATTCTCGCGGTCTTTTCTTGTTTACAATTGTTCAATGATATTTTTGTTTTACAATACGTACAATGTACAAAAATCGGAAATTTGGTAAAAATAAAAAATCCATCAAAGATACAAATGCGTCTGGGTCTAGTGAGAACAAAAGACCTTTAGATTCAATAGATGAAAATGCATCGATTAAAGTCGCAGTAAGTATAACAAGGTGGTTTCTATTGGCGTTGGATTAAACAAAATCGGAAAACTTTAAAATCAAAATGTAAAAATTCAATATCACAGCGTACTTCCTTAAATCTCGGGCTCAGTCAACGGAAGACACAGCCACCAACAAAGACGGTTGTTGCAGCTGAGATTTGCATGCTAGGTGATGTTGGTGGCAGTAGCGAAGAGAACATACCAGCATCTCAAGAGGCTACTCAACGATACTTATCACAACGCAGCACAATCGCTTCGACACTAGGTCGTACACAATCACGTAACACAAGTGTTCGTCCACCCAAAAGTTACTTTGAATTGGTTCTAATTAAATCTGGTGTGCTCTTGGACGAGGCGGACAATTTTATACTATGTATGTATAGGTATTTAAAATATAACAGTGAAAATATTAATAATCTTTTACATATCAATATAAGCCTGTGATCATATTACGTTTGTTAATAAATTCCGTGAAGTATTCATGAAATGTGCAAATTATATGGAAAATGTAGACATGTTCAAAACTGGTTTAAATGATGCATTGTCGCCGAAATGTAAATACAGTTTGAAATTGTTAAGCGGTTGTACAATCAATGTGCCCGACCAAAACTGTGTGTATCAATCACAGGAAAGTATGATTGGCAACTTTTTAATGGTTGACTTTTTACAAGATGCCGTTATTGAAGTTTTGCTGCAGAAAATAACGGAAGCTGCAAGTCAGAGGTAATTAATAATTAATATATTTAACACTATATTGTGAACTACACAATTATACTTCTGAATCATTTCAGAACACCTTTGTTTCTCGGAAATGGTACTGTTCCTTTACTACCACTGCTTATGGTTCAGTTGCGTTATGTCGCGCAGTCGCATAGTACTTTAATATTTGAACGAATTTCAAGCGCATTTAAAGGAGCCAGTGATTCAGCTAGACAGGACATCATAATTAACGCCGAGCTTGTTTTGGATGAAAGCAAACATGATGATTTTGTACACATGCTATTGTATGCGCATTTTAGCTACTTACTTTTACATTGTTTCAAATAATATTATATTTATGTTTTGTTCTTAGAGATAATCTACCCACGAGTAAAGATTTGTTCAACTCCATTTCAATTAAATCCTTGACAAATCTGAATTTAGGCCGCAGCATGCAGTCTCAGCTACGTCATCGCGTACTAGATTACATAAAAGAAGATGGATTTAATAACACGGTATGCGGCAGCTTTTCTCTTTTCTTTTTTTTTTATTGTTATTTTTGTTTTTACATAATATATATGATGTTATTAATGTTTACAACTTTATCAGGCTTTACCGTTATTAGTGAACTTTCTTTTGAAGGCATTAAATGATAGCAGCGATGAGAATGTCAATGAGGTGGTGTTCAATATATTTCGTGTGGTTTCATTTTTAACAAATCTATTATATATTTTTGTAGTTAGTTACAACAACACGTCAAATTCTGGTGTGGCGTTTAAATACACCCATGGATTGCCCAATCCAACAAGAACTTTTTACTTATATAGAACAGGCATTTGTGCGTTCCAAGAAATTTTATACTATTTGGCAAAAATTGTTGGCTTCTTTGCCAGGCAGCAAATTCAGGTTTGTGTTACAAAATTTTGTCTATTGTTCAAAAATTCTCTATAATATATCTTAAATACATTCTTTCAGATCCTTGGATTTTATCATACTTCTACTTCTACTACATATTAAAGAAGATAACTATTTGTATCTTGCGAATATTGTAAGTCAATTGGAATCATTCTGCTATGTATGTTATGTTAATACAGTGAGTGTTTTATTACTAGATACGTCGACACATAAAATTAGAGCATATAACTGTCGATGTATTTGTTGAAATGAAGTCTAACTATGCTGCAATTTTAGAGCAGCACACGCACACTCTTATGGAACTGATGCATGATTTCCTAAGAGAGAAACATAATGTGGTTAAAGGTTTCGCCATAGCATCATTTGGGTAATGTTTTCTAGAGATGTTTGTATTTTTCAACTTTACCTCATTTAATTTATTTTCAGTGCATTATTTAAGACTTGTGAGTCTATTCAACGCACAATACTCAAGCGGCTGCTACAACTTACGTGTGATAAATCAACGCAAAAACTAACAACTCTATCTTTGGAACTACTTCGAGAATTACAAAGAAAATATCGTGCTGAAATACAAAATTGGGGAACTCTTCTGATGGTAAATGAAAATAGCATTTCTATATATGAACAGAGTTTATTTAGTTTGCCGAGAAGTTTGTAACACCCTATAAAATATATATGTAAATGATCAGCATGACGAGCTGAGTCGATTTACAGTCTCCGAAGAAATTGTTCAGATCGGACCACTGTAGCATATAGCTGCCGATCAAAATCAAGTTTTTGTGTGGAATTTTTTGTATTTGTGAAGGGTGTTATAGCTTCAGTGACACCGAACTTAACGTTTTTTTTTGTTTTTGTTTACGCAATGTATATTTTTAAAGCCTCTGTTAGATCGGCTAAGCGATCTGTCACTTTCACAAACCCGCTTGGCGATGGAGTTACTTTGTTCAATAGCCTTTCCCCCACCACCGCTTTCCGAATGTACTGTGCTGCAGGATCAGCTAGATATGGTTTTGAAAAAGCAAATAATAAACCATGCTGTACAGTAAGTTTACATCAAATAAAACTCTTACTATGATAAAATTATAATGTTTGTCATTTGAAAAGTGTGAGAAAACAAGGCATCATTGGCAGTGTACAACTAATCGATTGTATGGCGCGCATTGAGGATACTATTATAGAACATGACGATTTCGACACTTCATATTCAAACGCTAGTGCGCTGCCTGATGGACGTGGCAAAATGGCAGCAAATTTTATAAGTAAATATTTTAATAAAATAAAATAAATTTTTTGAGTTATTAACCACTTCAATATCTATTTGCAGTGCTTGTGGAGTCGGCCTGTGTGCACTGTCCGGAATCTTTAGCACTCTTCTACGATGAACTTGCAATTAGCTGCATGTGTATGCCCAGTGAACGCGAAACATGTACACAACTTGACAAACCGTATTTGATTTGGTTATGCGATGTTATGACATTCTACTTTCAAAATAGTTTCGTTGCGGAAAATTCACCCACCACTACACTGTAAGTCTGCATATCTTAAAATCTAGGCTTCCACTAAATTTTAATAACATTTTTTTTTTTAATTCTAGTGGTATTGAATTGAATTACCAGAAATGTATTAATACAATCGACGACACAGCTAATATGGAGGAAAGTGAGGTACCATCAATTGCTATTAATATAGCAGAATTGGTTTTGAAGCCGGGTTCTGTGTATGTAAACATTTCAAAATAACTGCTATGAGTATAAAGTTGATTTATGTGATTATATTGCAGCTCCTCATCTTCGGTTGTGGTACTTGCTCCACTCTTCAATTTAGTGCGTTCACTGCATTTGCAACGGTATCAAGGTAGCTTGGAGCAAATAAATGCATTACTTGGTTGCGCTATAGTATTGCCTACGTTTTTCGATGAGTCGAATAGCGATGCAATATTTTATGATTACGACGAACAATTGCAAAAACGCATTTTAGATATATATTTTCATTGTGTAAATTGGATGCGCGAAACAGTCAGTTCATTTTCAACGCAACAGGAGCCGATGATACGCTCCAAGGTAGTTATCATTTGCTATTTTTATGGTTATAGTTTTCCGCCAAATATCGTTAGCTCTTTTTATTTCCATCTTCTAATAATTAGGTGCTGCTCCGTCTAAACGAACTAATTGCTAGCGAAGATAAATTGCGTTTGTTATTGGATAAAGCGCCAGCTAGTTATTTACCGCCACCAGCACAATTTGTAACTTCGAATAAATCGAATGCAACAGAAAAGTCAGAAGGTCAATATTTTTTAAATTTTGTATAATTTTCAAAAATTTTTTTTAATTGGTATTGTATTTACAATACAATATTTTTATTATGCTCTTTTATTGATAATATAAAAAAAATTGTTTTTATTAATAGTTTTTTTTTTACTTTTTATATTTTATTGTGGTATTATTTTTTAATTTTTGTGGTATTATTTTTTAGTTTAATTGTAAATATTATTTTTAAACCCTCAATAGGGTCTATTAAGTTTGTCACGAAGTTTATAACACCCAGAAGTAAACGTCGTAGACCCTAAAAAATTATATAAATTATCAGCATGGCGAGCTAAGTCGTACAATCTATGCCCGTCTGTAAACTAGTCCCTCACTTTTTGAGATATCGATATAAGGTTTTGCATACTTTCTCTTCATCTCATTTATTAGAATCGCCGTAATCGGAGCAATATAGCATATACATAGCTGCTATGCAAACCGAACTTAGGCATGGACTATTGTGCCGAAGAGTTGTTCTACAACTCTTTAGCTGGCATGTAAACTGAATAATCGAACCCAAGTCCTTTTATGGAAACCTTTTTTATATAACAATATCTTCACGAAATTTGAAATGTGCCATTGTTCAAATTTTTTCCTGTTCTTAATTTAATTGTTATTTTATTTTATTTTTTGTTTTCTAAAACTTTTTTTTATTTCTTATTCTTTAATTTAAATGTATATAAATGTATATGTATCATTCACTCTCCAGCTCGCGGCAGGCCTGCTTCATCCAAAGCCGAGCAAGCGAAAGGGCAGAAGGAAAAAGCACTAAACTCTGAATCTATAGTGTTCAATGATACACATGTGGGTAATGTAACAAACGTGGGCGATGTTACCGCCAAGTTGGCCAACATTGGACGCTCGAAAAGCACAGAACATAGAAACCAGTTTGATGTTCTATATAGACCACGTGAAATATACAGGTATAATGTATTATGTATATATTTAAAAAAATTATAAATTATTGATTCTTCTTTTCTGGCTGTACAACATTATGGTTAGACAAATGGATTCCGATATTATGTTAATCCTACGCGAGGAATTGGTAATCAAATATCCATTACCAAGCGATGATATTGGCAAGCGAATTGGTTTGCTTGAATTTCGTTTTATTTTATATGATTTGGTCTGTAAATTAGAGTCGATTAATAATGCGCAAAAGTTAGAAATTGAGCTGCCATTACAACATGTTGCGAAACCCGAATATTTCATGTCCGATTTATCGAAGTTTTTACAAACTATATTGAAAAACATGACAAAGGTGAGCAAATACGTTTGAATTTGTAATAATACTATTTAATAAAATTTCAGCTTTCGAAAGAGATCAACACACAATTGGATCTTGTTAAACATGTCTATAGTAATGGAGATCTTTTTGCCACCGATTTTAGTTATATAAAAGTTTGTTTTAATCTATGTGTACGTTTGTTGGCAATTTTCTTCTCTTGGCCGCAATTCAGTGATGGTAATGCTACGGAGACGCTTTTGAAAGGTAATTCAAATAAAATGCATTTTTATCTTGAGGCTATTTCAAGTACTCATATTCAATGTTTCTATATAGAATCGTTGCTTGTGCTGTTAGACGAATCTAAGCGGAAAAGCTTTCATAAAAAACCAGCTGCTGATGTCGCCGCCGCTGTTTTTGACACTATGCTTGCGTTTGAAAGCTCTATAGTTGATTTGAAAACCGCTGTGTATTTATATGATCTGCTGAAAGTACTAAAACGTTTCTCTAGTATAACGTCTACCAATAAAAGCAATGAATTAGAGCAACGTAAAACATTGTCTGAAAATCATGAGAAAGATATACGTTAGTATTTTCAAACATATTCTCCAATATAAATTCTATATATTTTAATATACAAAATTTTCAAGGTGCTTTGTGTAAGAAATTTTTACAACGAAAGTGGTTTAGTTATGACGGCATTGCGGAGAAGGGTGCAACATGCAATATATATTTGGATATTCTGGTAAAAGAGTTTATTAAGAATTCCGATTTCGGTCGTTTGCGCAATATTTTATGGGCTTTACTTGAAGAGTGTAAACAACTTAAGGGCAAGGATAATGCACTGAAATCGTTTCCAAATTTCAAAAAGTGAGTAGCACAAAATGCTTAAATTTTTTTGCTGAAATTTGTATCGTTATAGAGCAAATTTTCCATTACTCTTTCGAGCGTTGTGTGAAACGACGGTTGCTTATCTTTGTGAATCGGTAAACCAAGGTGCCAATCAAAAGACGGACAAAATGAAGATGTGGGAGAAAAGTTGTGAGCTTTTCAATGTGTTGCTTGACATTGTTAAATCGCTAGAGGTGCCAAGAAATTTTCAAATATTTTTAAAGGTAAGCATTTAATATATTGTACATATGTTCGTAAATTCATTTTAATTTAATTGATTTATGAATTGTTTTTTATATACCCTTTTTATATATATTGTATATTTTGTTTTTACCAAATTTTTTAATTTTAATTTTAAATTAATATATTGTAATTTTTTTCCCTTTTATTTTAGTCTGCCCATGTATACTTGAAACTATTTCTACAGCATGGCCTACGTGTGCTAGATCACTTGTTACGCGATGATCCAGCTCGTGTTAGTGAATTTTTGAAAAACTTACAAACAGTTACCCGTTTTCTACATAATTTATGCTGTCATTCGAAGGTAAACGAAATAATAATATTGTATATGCATGTAAGAGATTTGAATATGCGAACTCAAAATAATAACTGTAATTTTAAAACATAAGTATAAGCGGGAAAAAACAATATCTACGGTTGCACCGAAGCTATAATAATCTTCACAGACAAACCTCGTGATTAACTTAATATAACCTGTTCAGGTTATCAAAAGGAATTAAACAAAGTTGTTGACCGACTCTACAAATTTTTAGTATCAAACCTACCTTTTTGTAACCAGATTTTAATATATCTCTTTTTTATTTGCCAGGACACCAATTTTAAAATTAACTTATCAGATTGTTTTTCGATACTTTTTGAAGTTCAAAATAATTTTTTTTAAATACTGTTATATGTAAATGATTAACGAATTTTTTGAAATTATTACTGCCAAAAGTGTATCGAAATATCTTACTAACGAATACAGATAATAGTGATACAAAATGGTAAAAAAAATTTAACGCACTTCTAGGCGCTTCAAAATACAGCAATAATTGTGCTAATTCCGGCACTACGTGAGACCGTTGAAACATTAGTTTTTCGTGTGAAAGCGCTAATGACAGCCAATAAATGTTCTTCTGTATTTACAATGGGCAATTTGAAGAATAAGGACATTCATGGCGATGTAATCTTGTCACAGGTAAGAAGTCATGTATACATATACTCAATTAAAATCATTTAACTGAACTGTGGAACAATAACTTACTAACTGCACTGCATACTTTGACTCTCTTAAATCTAACTAACCTAAAATTTTATTTAGGTTTTTTATTTCCATTCTGTCAAATACAATTCATATAAAAGCTTATATAGCTATCTCTATTTATGTACATATAACATATGCTTTATTCTACCAAATACTATATAAAATATCAAAACTATCTAAATTTCATTTTACTCAGAGCTAGGATCACTTCTTGCTTACTCGTTCAACTAGCATTACAAAATTCTATTCCATATTTATTATTATTCTGTTTAATGAGGTGCTTGGTTATTTATAAGGAATATACTTGAATACTTAAAGGGTGTGCTATTTTTTATGCCGGTACGCAAATATTGAAAATTAAATAAAAAAGCAATCGTTTTTTATTTGAGGCATTTTTGTTTATTTTGGATTCTTGCAACACTCTCTGTCCATTTAAACTCAAAATAATAAATAATAAAATAATAAATAATAAAATAATTAAGTAATAAATAACAAAACAATAAAATAATAAAGTAATAAAGTAATAAATAATAAAATAATAAATAATAATATAATGATCAATATTTTTTTTGCCAATGTGCACATTGAATTCACACGACTATTTTCTTTATGTATAACGTAACCATTTCCGTGCGTTTTTCCAGTGTGAAGCGATTCAGGATCGCGCTGAGATGAGGTTTCCAAGATATAGCTAAACAGCCCAAATATTTAATAAATGTCATAGATATTTAATGTTTAAAAAATTTAACACCCTATAGTATAAATGATTAATCAAAATTAAAAATTTACAAAAAATGGATAGTGCCGCTGTATTAGAGAGTTTTCGCGACAATTTTTCTGACCAGAAACTGGCTCTTCTACTACATTTTACTTAAATATTTGCCGATACAATAGCAACAATATTGTAACTTATAAACCAAATTCTTCAGCTGGACACCATATAAACAAAAAAATTGTTTAATAAAATTTAAATAACGTGTAATAATTTAAATCATATTTTCATGTCCATTTTTAATTCATTTTTGAGATTTAGAAACGTGTTTTACTTAAAAAGAGTTGGTCAGTGCTAAAGCCGCTGAAAGTGGTAAAAAGTAAAAAAAAATTTTAGTAGAATAAAACCCATTGGAAAAATAATTTACAGGCGATCTGATGTCGATTGAATTTTTACGAGCTCAAAACGGTTTGTCTCGATTTCGGTTTTACAAAATTTCGAATTTTTTTTTCACATAACCTCCAAACTTATCTGAAAATTCCAATAAGCAAGCTTTTAATTTTTTTACTCAAAAACGAAAAATTTCTTTGACGAAATTTAAATGAATGTATTGCATATCATCACCTCATATCTGTTATTTATAATCTTACTCCTTTATCCGCTAAGTAGCAGTTTGATTTTGAACTATATACTTTACTTTTATGTGCGCTTTTTCCATATTTCCATTCGTCATAGCACCAAAAATTTCATTTGTACTTACTTATGTATGCATGTAAATATGTATGCATTTAATTTTAAAATAAAATATTTGTAAATTGTCACGCATACTTATAAATATTTTACAGGGTTCACTCGGCACTGGTGCACGAGAACACGATAGCGAAGAAGACATACCGGACGATGATGATAGTGTTGACGAAACAGTATTAGACGAAGATGAAACAGCTACCACAAGAGAGAGTGTAGCTTCTACCAATACCAATAATAATCGTAGTAAATCTTCATCGCGAAGCAAATGCTTTTGATCGCATTATTGTGAAATTCGAGCGCTTGATTTTTTTCTTTTTATTTAAT
Source organism: Bactrocera oleae (assembly GCF_042242935.1). Lineage (NCBI taxonomy): Eukaryota > Metazoa > Arthropoda > Insecta > Diptera > Tephritidae > Bactrocera > Bactrocera oleae. The sequence continues at coordinate 74,642,905 of NC_091536.1, forward strand.
AAGTTAAATAAATACATATGTACATATGTATGTTACAAGCGCCTAATCGTGTTCTTGGCGTCTTTGTTTTGCGAAGTTGCATATTAACTCTCAGTTAATGTCGCAAGCAAAAGCAATTGCATTAATTTTTTTTTTGGCAAAAATATTTTCAAAAATCTTCTAATATGCTAAATTTTATGTGTGTTTATGTTTTTTGCCTTAATGGATAAAGAAAAAATATTAATTTGTGTTCCATTTGTTTTTTCTTAAAACTCTTTTTAACAGTGTTTTTACGTGTTTAAACAATAATAAACACAAATTAAAGTGTCTAATTTCTTAATACTTTTTTACTTCAAGAAATTTATTAAATTAATTCCATAAACTCTATATTTCTCATTAAATTTTTTTTATTTAAGTATGAATACAAAAAAAGTTTTTTTTTTCTTTTTTTTTTTAATTTACGCTTTTCGCGCGGTTTCCAACTTAACAAGTTTTGTTGCTTGGAAACATAAAAATTTATTATTTTGTCTTTGGTCCTACCTAACAGCGTCAAGCGCGTTTTTAATCTATAGAAATGCTATTATTAAATGAAAAATATTTTGAAAGTAATTTCTTTTTTTTACTTTGTGCCAGCAACGATCTGTACTCACGATATTTCCACCCGCGCAATAAAAATATTTCGTTTTTTGTTGGTTTCATGATCGCTTGCGATCTATTTTTTATTCCATTTATTTAAAACTACTGTGTGTATATGTATACTTTGTAAACTATGTTAAAGATAATTTTGTTTTTCATATAAACTTAAAAATATATACGTATACGTATTGTAAGAATTTAAAATAATATGTATTTAATTGATTACAAAATATAAATCTCCACTTGTTTATCATATCTCATCTAACAACATTAAACGTGGAGTATTTTCACACATGCAATTGTTTACAATTGGAACAACTAAAGAATGACACCTTAATATACTTATACTTAATACAGGTATACTATAACTTGCTGCTTAAAATTTTAAACAATTAACAATTAACAAATGTAATAAATGTATAGATCTCGTAAGATGATTAATTGAAGTTTCGTAGTCTATTAGTGGACAGTCCACGCTTCAGAGCGCGTTTCAGCTTATCCTTTATCTTATTTAGTTTCTCCAGCTCTGCATGCCCCAGAATATTTGCTTCATACAGTTCGTTTTCTAGTCGTATTTCCCTCTCCTCGCGCAATTTGTTCTTTCGGCGCGATACACGACTCGCTTCATTATTCTTGGCACGATCCATCAGCTTCTTACGTTCAGCCTCGGGCATTTTCAACAATTTTGAGGGATCTGGTTGATCGCTGCGCGTTTTAGCAGGACGTCCCCGTTTCTTTTTGTTACTGTTCATCTGCTGATTGGTTGAAATGTTTGATGGTGCCGGTGAGCTGGGCGTATATTCATTGGTATATGTTGATGTGGAGGTGTAACTGTGCGGCGTTGGTGGCAAATCTTCTTCGTTGTATGTGAGCGGATGGCTTCTGGGATCTTGTAAGACTTCTACAATGTCATTGATGCTAGTTTCACCGTAATTTGTAGAACCAATAGCCATTTGTTCGACCTGCAAGCAGAGAGAATGCAAATTGTAAATTATTAAAATCAAAAATTAAAAAAAAAAATGTTAAAACTTAATAAAAAAAAATATTAACAATTATTAAAAAAAAATTGTTTACATTTATTAAAATTTAAAAAAAAAATGGTTTACATTTATTAACATTAAAAAAAAAAATTGTTTGCATTTATTAAAATTAAAAAAAAAAATTGCTACCCATAATTAAAATTACAAAAAAAATTTTTTTACAATTATTAAAAATAAAAAATAAAAAACCTCACGTTTAATAAAGCAGATCCCGAATTGTAATATAAAGATGTTGCTAAGTAGTGCATTCTTGCAAGCCTGTTGTGAAATTAAACTTCTGTGCACAGTAAGCAATCGCAAGCTACTAACTGAACTAACCAACGTCACACGACCACTAAGCGAAAAGCATGACGCAATCCATAAAGGCAAAGCTGAAAACTCTCTAGTCAGTCGATTTGTGTCGTATTGAACAAGGAAACCAAACAAAACACGAACGTACGAAAAAAAAACCGAAATGTAGTTAATAAAAATTAACGTACCTGTAGATCCACAATACCACCGAGTACGGTTGGTGTCGACAGTGGATCTGCTATCGGTGCAGATGGTAGATGCAATTTCAAACGCTTTTGTTGCATACGACTACTATTTGATGGCAGTGATGACAATGATTGTATACTGATGGGTGTTGCTATATCCATATCTGTCGCTATTTCTATGAACATATTTTCATCCTCACATGGTACTTCGTCGTGTTCCTCGATTTTCGGAACTATGGGCTCTAAATGATTGAAATTAACGGACAAGTGTTGACTGTTGCTCGGTGTGCTGCTACTGCATGGCAACATTGGATCCTGTGAATTATTCAACAGAGTATCGTAATCCAAACCATTGAAATTGACCGCCTGCTCACTACACTCGAACCATTCAGGCATAAAATCATCGATAGCTGTCGAAATATCCGTGCTCATTAAGAGATCATTGCTCAAATCAAATTGTGATAAATTTTCTGAATTCTCATATTTAATGTTTATAGGTTGTTGCAACAGATTATTAATGGTGTTGCTGTTATTATTATTATTAATATAGTTGCTGTTGTTATTAATGCAGCTTAAAAAGGTGTCATCGATGTCGGCCATGTCGATGCCGCTGTTGTTCAAAGTATTGTTACTCATGCTGGTGTTGCTAGAGTTGTTATCTTTGTTGTTATTATTGTTGTTGTTGTTGTTAAAAGTTTCTACGTCACTGCCGTCCAGAAACAATTCCATGTCAAATTCAAAATCTACAAATCCGTTGCCGTTTATGATATTGTTGTTGGCGTTGCTGCCGTTGCCGCTACTGATGCTATGGCAAATATTGCTGTTGCTGCTGCTGCTGCTGTTGCTGCTATTGCTGCTGATTTGGCTGTAGTTGTTGATATTGTTTGCTGCTTCAGTATGCGTAGCCGCTGGCTGCTGTAGATATTCTATATATATTTTATGGGAGATAAGATAATTTAAGCGTTAGTTACAGATAATCCTTGCATCAAATATTTATTTACATAATTTTTATTAATTTGTGCACGCACACACTGACATGATAACCGACTGACCGATGTAGTTAGATAGCAAAATCCTGTATAACACTGAAACATTATTTACAAAAAAAAAATAATAAAATCTAGGATATTGTGAAGAAATGGGCATATGTATATGTCTGTATATATATGAATGCATTTGCTCCTGCAGTTTTTACGTACATATTATATGTTTGTGATTTGATTGTTTCTTTGAGAATTATATTTCAGAAAACTAAAAAAAATATATACATACATATATTTTTGGGATTGCGTATAAGAGTGATATATATGTACATAATTATAACATAGAACTCTGATTCTGATTCTAGCTTGCGTTTGCTGATCAGAACTCATATACCACGTATCTTATTTTCAAACACAAAAATTAAAAAAAAAAAATCTGTTGCTAGACAATTATTGTATATATGTACAGAAATTTTAAGGGTATATGAAAATAACAACTAAATTATGTTTAATGTTAGAAATAAATTCAAGAAAAAATTGACTTTTGTCTTTTTTTCAATTCTTTTTCTGAATTAATTATTTTATTAAAAAACTTTTTTTTTTGTTACAAATAATTAAATTGATGTTTACTGTTAGATTGCATTTGAATTTTTTCACATTTTCTTAAACTCATTATTTTATTTCAAAAAATTAAAATTTTTGTAAGAAATAATTAAATTGTGATTCTTTTGCTGTTGGCTTTTGGTGAACACGCACACACATTTGCTGGAATAAGGAACTTTATCAGGATGTCTTAAATATGAAAGGCAAAACATTCAAATTAATGAAACGATTTTTTTTTTTTTGAAATTGAACACAAAATATATTTTGTAAATTTTTAATTTATTTAGTCAAAAGTATTTTATTCTTTAAATCACACTAATGATTTCGAAAAATTGCAGCATAGTTTTCAGCGCACCTTTATAAGAAATCCAATTGTAATCCGTTCTATAGAAGAGTATGGCACTTAATAAAGCTAGGTAATCAGAAGCAAAGTCATTTGTGGGTGCTCGATCGTACCTTGCAGAGCACGCATACATACGTACATTAAAAAATAACCGGCAAATATATGCTCTTGTTATCACGCTCTTATACAAGGTCGCATTTTTATTGTTGAGAGTGCAGTTTTTGCAATGCAAGTCTCCAACGCACACATGCATATGTATATATTTTTGTTGTGAAATTTCAAATTCGCTGGGCAGCAAGAAAACGTAACTTGTTGAAGCGAAAAAAAATAATTTAAAAAGTTCGTGCTGAATTTTGGTAAAAATGAAAAAATTCTAAAAGTTTTTTAAGCGGAAAAACTAAAAAGGTTTTTATCAAATATAAACTATATTTAAATGCAAAATTATTAGCGGTGACACACAACGCATTTACACTTCCAAATATACAAATTTATATGTACATATGTATGTGTATTGGTTTCGACACATGCTCGCGAGTGTGCACTTCGATTTATTCTTTTTGCTCTTAATTTTACTCTTTTCCAATGCAAATCTCAATCATTTGCACTGTATCTAGCTGTTGCTCTCTCAAAATTTTTGCAAATAACCCTGTTAGGTCGCAGAGCTTTCTCTGGCAAACGTACATTTCTGAGTCATCACCAACAGCCACTTTGCGAAGAAAACTCATTCATAGCACAGAAATTGTTCCAGAATATTTGAATTCATATTATGTTGGGTGCTAAGGTGTGCGTATGAAAATTGCTTGCTGGCACGGTGAGCACGTTAAAACATGTTTGTTTTGATTCTAAACTTGCTCTGTATGAATGCTTGTGAAAAGGTGCGCAACAGCTGATGGCTTTGGATATTGTTTGACTTTTGGTGGAAGTAAAAGTTACGTGGCTCACATGTTTGTACATATGTATATGTAAGTAATGTGCTATATGTAAATGTCCAAACAAATTTAAATATAAGTATGTGTGTGTTCGAAATATTATCTGAAAATGGTTGTTCAGAAAATATTGCATGCGATTTCGGAAGTACCGGACATTAAGATGTATTACACACACATAAATATTACGCATAAACATACACTTGCATGTAATCTAATGACAAATATCGAATCCAATGACATTTAGTACATGAGTTTCATTTTGAACGTTAGAAAGAAAACATTTCCTTCTTACCTACATATCTGCACATATTTATGTAGCATGTAAGTTAATTAGTATGTTATGTATGTATGTAACAAAAAAATGTTAAGTCACTTGCAACATAAAACAAAAAATTAAAATGTTTAAATTTTTCTTTGCAGCTTTCGTTTTCGAATAATTGAACTCGAAAATTTATGTAAATATTTTTCATTTAATAAGGGTCAAATATTTGGAAAAAAGATCCTAAAGACGCAAATCAGGGGCATTATACGTTTTTTTTTTTAAGTTCCAAACTTTTCGAACTAAAAAAAAACATACAAAAAACATTACATACACACATTATCGTATATGTATTTATTTACATATACTTATGTGTGTACATTTGAACCTCAAATGTTTATTCTGTATATAATATTTCGGACGCACAAAAAAATCACAAGTCATGCTGTAAAAAAAAAATAAGTCAAACTTAGAATCAACCAGCCACAATATAAATATGTACATAAATAAATATGTATGTTTTCAATGTTGCATTTTATTATATTGTAACCCATTGCAGCCAATTTCAAAATATCAAAATCTATTTGAATGTGTAAATACCTTGAGCTGTGCCGCTGCAAACGATGTTACTTCCTTGACTGCTGAAATAACTTTGAACAGCAAGTGAAGTATCGTAAACAAATATATGGCATTCGTTCACGTCAACGATAAGCAGAGTGGCTGGTTGACTAGCAGTGCAGTTGGGAGGAGAAATCGTTCACGTGCGAACAAGAATGAACACGTTCGTGCCTATGGTGCTGCTCTACCAATACAAATGAGTGCCGGCGCGCGCAAATTTCAAAGGGGAGAGCTCCAAATTTATAGCAAGTGTAAGATTGGGAGAAACGACACGACACGAGAGAGAGAGAGAGAGAGAGAGAGAGATGGGTCTGTTGTGGCACAACTATTAGTATAGCTGTCACTGCTTGCGTATTTGTTGTGCCCCCTTCAACAACAATTGGCGGTATTGGAGGTGTTTTAGAGCGAGTGGGTACAATATCAGGTGGTGATCATGAAAGAGATTTTTCAAGCAAACTTACATTCATACATACGTACATATATATTGACTGATGCGCTAGTTTGTGTGTTTAGTTCAATGGACGTGCCTCTTTGACGCGCTATCAGCTGTTGACATTGTCATCAACTGGAGGGGAGTCAAACTATGAGTGAATTACTGTTATGTTATATTATGTTAAGCTACTTTTCACATCCCTTTCTAAATTATATTGCTAAATGTTGTCAATAGGCGTGAAAAAGATGTACACATTGATGTAAATAGCAAATGTGACGTGTTTAACAGCGTGCTGAGAAATCAATGTTTCTAACAGCACTCTTTAAAGTGGTAGGCAGATGGGGAAGCATAATTTTGAATAAAAGCTAACTGTTGCATTTTTTATTAGGAGCGATATACATATGTATGTGTCTATTGATCTGCGTTAGTTATGAAATTTTATAAATGAATTTTGTGTGTGTGAAAATTTAAAAGTGTGACTTTGAAAAATGATACGAAAATTTTTCTGATTCCTGTTTTAGGCGCTGTAACATTTTATGTAAAATATATGTACATATGTACAAGTATGTATGAATATAATTGTTACATATGTATATGCATAAAAATTTTCATCCTCACTGCCTAGGCTTGGAGTAGCAGAATACCTAGCTTTGGTGTTTGGGCACATAAAATGGCGGAAATTGATCATCCGTCTAAGCCATCTTGTTTTTAATGCATTTTGCTATAACACGAAGTGTTTACTACAAAATGGCGATTTGCGAAAATGGTGAATTTTTCGATGGGGGATTCTTGGAAAATACAAAAGGTGTAAATACATACCTACATGAGTTAAAGAAAAAAAACAATCTAGATATGTGTTGTATCTAAATATGTATTGTATATATACAGATATATGCATGTAAATTTATTTTTAGATCTGTATTTCTCAGCTGCAGTTTACACTAGAATTCTAGGAGCCAAACAGCATTTATTTTCAAATATCAAAAAATAAAATCTTCAAAAACAAGTAATTTTCAAGCACAAAAGTCTAGAAATCACGAAATACTTAGTATACTTTTGAGTTGGGGTAGTATGTTAATGTTGTTGGGGCTATACTTGGCTCTTTCGGTCGCAATATTTTTATATTTACATATATATATATGAACTGCCCAACATACATAAAAACAAGTGAGTTGCGTTTCTCTTCCGTTTTTACTGACCTACATTGGGAGTGTGAAACAGCAGTAACTCTCTGCTGATCATAGTTTGGACTCACTTCATGTTAACATATCAAAATGCAAGTGTTGCGAGACAAAGACACACACTACATACATATGCAATTGATTAAGAGTTGAAGGCGCTCATGGTCTCCCCTAAATGGGGAAGTAAACACGCATTTACGAAAGAGAAGTAAATAGTTTTTTATGCGTGAAAGAAGACGAATAGGCCAACAGCTCGTCTTTCGGCTTGTATTTTTGTTATCCAAAAACGAGAGCAGAGCATGGACATGTGTTGAGGTGAAACGTGAGCGAAGATGTTTGAAGGGTAAATGAATTTCACAAGAAGGGATTTGCAAAATTTTGAGGTTAGTTTCGATTTCATTGTCAATGTAATACTTATTGCGGCTTTTTTTTGAGTAAAACTTAAGCGACTACTAATAAATACTTGAAGTACTTATATTGTACTCGTATGTAAATACTTGAAGTATTTATGTAAGGAATTATACATACATACATATGTGTGTAGCATAAAGTTTTTAAATAGTTCTAAATTAGATGCGCTTGAATTTTTAAAAGATTTTTTAGCTGAGTGTTGGACATATTTTTTCTCACATTTTAATTGAATTGTATTTACCTAACGGTAAGTGTATTGAAATTTACATTTATATATGACATATGTTCAATAATGTAATTTTGATAAGAAAAATAAATTTTTATCCATTAGTTCGTTTTTTGTACTTTAGTTTTAGAGAGCTTTTGCAAGACTGTTGTAGTAAATAGTTTCGTTGGTATGAAAATATATTTAACATTTGAATTTTTAGTAAATTGCACACATAAGTGTTTTTATGTATATGTATACATATATGTATGTATGGTAGGTATGTCAACAAGTATTGTCGCTGATCTGTCGCTCTACTAGGCGTATGAGCTTCGTGCTTGTAAATACGTATACGACACGTCACAACACTCGTAATAAGGGAGACAGGTGTTATACAAACAAAATATAATACATTTTCATTCAGTTAACTGACAATATTTTTTAGTTGGTTACAGGTGAAAATTAGGTAATGAAAAGATACAAATATAGACATATGAGAGGGTAAGTCTGTACGAAGAAGTACTCGTACATACCGATGCGTGTTTGTGCCTACCTTTGGTAGTTTTTGTATATTTTTAATTGGCCCATCAGTGCACGATAGACAAAGGCCATGAGTCATCTGTTGCACATGTGACTAAAATCGATTGAACGTGATTATTGTCACTAAAACGTTAGATTGAATTCCACAATTACATCTGTATGTAGATATCGAGATTTGCCTAATATTTGCATAATATGTACATACACACATATGTGTATAGATTATATGAAGTACTAAATAGATAAACTAAAAATTGCCGAGTCATTTGACGTTTTTAGGTTTATATTAAAAGTACTTCTCTTTACGCACGTAGCTTTGACTTTACTTTACAGCATGAGGTAATTTTATATGCATACATATATGACAATATTTAAATTCACATGTGTACGTGTATTATTTATTGGAAGACACGTCAACATTTGAAAGTGTGGCGAAAGTTAAATTAATCAGTTTTAAAAAATGGCAAAGGAGATATTTACACGATCAGAATTTGGTATATATTTTTGATTAATATATACATATATATGTATGTATTGTATGTAAAATATCGTATTTAAGGGTAAAATTCTTTATGAAATTTGAATATTGTTGTTATAGTATGTACATATTTTAGTCAAGAATTTTTTGCTCTTTAAAATAAATTTTTTGCTGTTTATAATAAACTGAGGTTTGTGGAAACGAAATCGAAAACTTGAAGTACTATGTAATTTTATTTCTATTTTTCAAACTGACACTGATCCAGATATTTAAGTTTCTCGTTTTATGTTTTAATATTAAAGCTGAAGACATTTTGATGTTACTTTTTAATTTTGAATGCGCTCTTAGTCTCGAAAACTTAAAAAAAAAAACATTGAAATTTCTATGCTGTATACTCTTTCAAAATTTAACAATACTCAAAAGGTAGATATTTTACTTGAAATGCAACTCTGGGTGTAAAAAAATTTGGATTACAATGAGCGCAATAATTTGGTCAAAACAATTTCTGTTTTATTTTTTTTTTGCTCTACTATTTATTATAAATATTTTTCTATAGATATATTTTTTTTATATATATTTTTTTATATTTTCTGCGTAAAATACGCGAAACGTGCCCGAAAGTAAAAAATTTAAACGTTAAAGCGGATTTTTATCCTGTTCTGAATTGCAAGTTCATAGTCCCTTCATACATACTGTTGGATAAGCTAATTTTACAGACCTCCTTTTTATCGAAAAGCATCGAAAAAGAAGATTGCTTTTAATTGCAATAGTATTTATTTGAGATAAATACTACTAACAGAACAGTAAATATTTTTTTGAAAAGTGATTTGTAAAATAAATTTTTAAAAATTTTGGAACAAAATTAATGTATACATATAAATCACACTTCGATGACTATTATCTATGTATTTATCTCAATTCCAAACCAGCAAACATATGTATATAATAATAATTATGATAAGATGGAAAAAAAACAAATTTCTGCTAATTACACAACAACCAACTTGTAGTCGGTGTCGTACTGCTCTGCTCTGCGCCACTGCACTTTGCTTCTCTTGCGCCGACACTGTTCCAAGGGATTCTTCCTGGGTCATTGCACTGTGCTCTAAACATCGCGTACCACCTAAATTGGCATATGGGTCGGTGAAGTCAACGCCGCAGCGCCAGCTCGGCTGGGCACATGCGTTTCGGCCACCAACCATGCCAGCGAACCGGGCGAGTCATTACATACCTTACACACTTACACATGGTATTTACATATCAGCATATATGTAGATACACACGTACGTACATATGTAAATATGCGCATATACATATATGCAATTTTTTTTTATGGTTTTTGTTATGATTTTTGTTTTCACGTAAATACCAGTTAGCATGTTTCTAGGTAAAATGATTAGTCATTTGCTTTTTGCATATAAAATAATTTCGATTTGCACTTGCAACGGTTCATATCGGTATGCGTACACGGTTAACATCGTCATAAACAACACAAAACACAGTACTCACCATCTATGAATACCGGAACATTTATCTCTTCAACTGTAGCAGTAGGCGTTGCTCCACTCATGAACGCGGGCGACATGTGCTCGTCGGCACCTGTCAACTGAATCCCAGCCATGGCGGCTAGTGTTCTTGGTGGTTGCGTTTGCGTAAATTGCACAGATGAATGCGACGATTGTTGCTGTTGTTGTTGCTGTGACGGCGCACACAAATGCGTATAATTGTCTATTATATTGTCGGAGTTTGTCAATATTATCTCCGAATTCTTGTTTTGCTCCTGAATCTGGTTCAGATTGGTTGAATCCAACACGGTCGTATAGTAGACGGTGTCGGTCGACGTATTCACCGTTGGCGTTTGCCTTTGCGTTTGCGTTAATTGCGTAATCGTGTTTGGATTGTTTGGAATTGGTTCTCCTATCACCGTCGGGGACGTTAAGGCTACCAAGTTTGAGTTTTTCTTTATTGGCGAACTCTGTTTCAGTATAGGCAGCGTTGATGGCGAGCCTGGTAAAAAGGGTACCCTGATTGCTGAGGCACTCGCTGGCGCTGTTCTGTTTTGTTTTGCTATTGAGCGTGCTCTTTGCAGCTGCTGTAAGCTTATATTCTTCCTTTGTCTTTGCTGTTGCGTTTGTTGCGACTGTTGTAACTGGTGCGACTGTTGCGTTTGCTTGCGAACTTGATAGATTTTCGGTTGGCCAGTAGTGGGCGCTGAAGTTATCACCAATAATCTTTGCGATGGCTTCAACTGTATCGCTATGGTTTCGTGATCCTCTGTCTCGTTCAGGGAACACAAATTCGTTTGCACTAATGTTGGTTGTTGTCGTTGTTGTTGTTGTTGCTCCTGGATCAATATTATCTTGTTTGAATTTGACGTATTCGTAATCCTTCTTGGTAATGCCGTTGCTGTTGTTGTTGTCCTCGGTAGTACAAATGTTCTTCTGGTTGTTGCAGTTGTTGTTTGATTCGCTTGTGGGCCGTGTTTGGCTAGTCTGAGCGGCGTTGAATGATGCCATTTTGAACAGGGCTATTTATTTTTAGTTTTTCGTTGAGGGTATAATAGAAATAGCAACAACAATGATCGGCGGCAAAACGCAACAAATATTCAATAATTTAATTTTTTTTAATTTTAGATTTTATAAAAAATTTCATTCATCATTGCATTATCATGTGCATAAAATATATCGTTGGGATTCAGTTTTTTCGATTTTTAGTTTTGTTTTATATTTTTGTGTGCGCAAATCAACACCAAGTTTCGACAAACAATTTTTGTATTTTGTATGAGTGGAGCGAACGCAAATTCGATGTGGAAGAAAAATAGATAAAAGAGAAAAATAGTATTAATAAAAATTCGAAAATGCAAACAGAGTACAAAAAAAATCGAACATAATGTTTCATAAACATATTCATTCCATATGAAGAATATGGCATACGATGAAGTATGGAACAAACGGACTGATGTGAGTATGTGTATACTATATACAGCTGTAATACATATATACATACATGGATATGTAAAATAAATAATGATAGTCATTATAAAAATACACATATTGTGTTTTGGCGATTTTTATTTAAAATTTAACGTTGTTAAAAAATACTTGAAGTTCGGACTAACTCAAATATATTTTTCCGACATAAAATAATAATTTCTGACCCAAAAATATTTCTTTTCGATATTGAATAATAATTTCTGACACAAAACTATTTTGTTTCGATATTAAATAATAATTTCTAACTCAAACATATTCTTTTCGATACCAAATCATTTTTTATGCACATTTGTACGAATATGTTTTTATTGCTAAAAATATTTAAAAAAAAATCACAATTTGTATCAAAAAGTTTGCTAACGGTATAAATAACTGCATTATTAGGGATACTAATATTTTTCATATCTTAAAAAGGGAGTTATAAAGTAAATCGCTTTAGTAGAAATATTTATATAGAAATGTTTTTTTTTTTAATTTTTCGAATTTTATTTATTAAAATTAAATCATATCATATACATATATCAAAGTCTTTAAAAAAATATGTCTTGAAACTTTGTCCGTATTTATTTGAAAAAAAAAATTCAATATATTTTTGTTATTTAAAAAAAGCGCTTAACTCAATATTGGTAAACTTTGTAAGCAGTAATTTAAATATAGATTTTTTGGTTTAGAAATCCAGGTTTCATAACTTCATTTTCAGTTTAGAAAAAAAAATCTCCGTAGTTGGGGGAGCAAATTTTCAATGAGTCTCCATCTTACTTATTCTCATAATACTTGTATGTAATAATTCATAATAAAGTCTGCTACAGTCTTTAGTACATATTTTATCCACGTATTAATAATATAAAATAAAATTTTAAATAAATTTAGTTTAGATAGTGTGTATAATATAAATTTAAACTTTTTTTTGAAATAAAATGTTTTTAATTTTGTTAAGTGCCGTGTGTATATAAAAATATTGCTTTTTGGTTAATAAAAAATTTTTTTTATCCAATGCATCATACTAATAACAACCTAGAGAGGGCGCTCTTCCCTTAATTAAGCGTTTGTTAGCACACAGAAGTGTTTATAGATTTAGAACGAATTCTTTGCAGAAGAGGAACTAGACTTCTGGATATTTAATTCAAATGACGCATTGGTAACAGTACTGTGGCATATAAATATGTGTTTTTATTTATTTCAAAAGTACATAAACATTTTAACTGATTTATTTTTCATTAAATATAAATATTCAAAATCATATATTTTAAAATTTTTAGGTAAATCTTTAATTATTTGTAAAGAGACATTAGTTGAAGAATGTATATATATATGGCATATGAAATAATTATGATAATATTTATTAGCTAACGCGTTTTACTTACTTTTAACTCACTGTTATAAAGAAATAAAGAAATTGTAGGGGAACCTCTAAACGGTCTCTGAATAGAGCCTTAGATGTAGTTTCCCTTCAGACTGTAAAGAGAAGAAGAAAGAAAAAGAACACATTTATTTATAATATTTAACATAATTAATATATTATACTACTTTAATTAAAAATGCAAAATTATTGTAAGTAATGACAGAAGTAATCATAAATTACTTAAATTTTCGAGACTGTTGAACACATACATATGTTGGTGTGGACGTACATATGTATATGTATAGAATATATGTAGATTTTTGATTTTATTATATAATATCTGATAAACTATTAAAATGATATAGGAATTTAGGCTGCTATAGCTGAATATCATTTTAGTTTTAAAGTACAGTTATAGATACTTATTTTGTTTTTGAAAATATGTGTCTGTGAATAGAAATACATGTAGTATTTCACAAAACCGTTAGCTTACAAAATGGCGTTTGCCACTTTCAAAAATATAAGTGGATCTACATTGTTACAAAAACCAATACGTTTGAAAATATCTACATATGTATGTACATAAGTATGTGTGTATGTGATGATAGCAGCAGTATAGCGCGTGTTTTCTATCAAAATTGTCTAAATCAACTTAGTTTTTGTGCTTGGTCTAATTGCCACCTGCATGCGCATTTATTATTTTATAGATTCGATAATGTCGTGACTTTCAATTTTGATAATTACATACGGATGTACATATGTACATATGAAAGTGTGTGTGTGTGTATGAGAACAAATATTAAACTATTTGATAACAACTGACAACGAGTGAACTGACGTACTTAAATACATTATTACATACATATATACACACATATTTACATATATAAATGTACAATATACATATGTATGTACATATAAAATATAATCATTCGTATTTATTCGTATTTTTGTGCTTATAAAAGCAATCTGATAATTAGTAGCCTACCAACCAACCAAAAAAACACAAACTGAAGTAAGCAGAAAAATCCCCTCGTAATTACCGTAGTAAGTGCGTATGTGTGTGCATGTGGTTATGTAGGTAAAGGTGATGGCGGCGCGGTTAATAGACTCGTTTGTTGGCAAAAGTTTTCACTGCTTCAGCAAAAATGAATTTCACAACAATCGTCCAAAAGCTGGAAACTTAAGCATGTGCTTTTTTGACGCACACAACAAAATAAATACACCAACCAACTAACACAGATAAAAGCAGTAAACAGACAAGTGTTTATTGTTGTTGCCGATTACACGAAGCCATTTGTATGGGTCGTGTTGATTGCAGACACCATACGACTCCCATACGATACATGAAGTTATATTGTAAAAAATTTCAATTACAAGCAGACAAATAATTATATTTATCAGTTTCAATCATTTTAGGTGTTTACTTGTTTTTGCGTTTTAATGTACAACCGACACCATTTCATTTACGTCAGAAAAAGCTCTCTATGCACGTACAGGCATATGCGTAGCCTCAACGCCCCCTTGGTGGGCAAAGAGTTGTTTTCGAGCTTTCGTTTGCTTATTGTATTGTATAACAACAACGATCGAAGCAAGATTGTGCATGTTCGTGCATGGCATGACATGGCTATTTGTTGCTGATATTACTCATCGAAAGAGTAAAGCGCAAGTTCATTACAAATGTATGCGTGTAGGTAGCATATGATACGAGCAGATACATATACAATGTATGTATGTATGGTAAATGGTAATGGTAATTCCAAGAAAAATTGGTGAGACCATCAAACGTTTGCTTACGTTTAAGTTGCGTACACCTACAGTCGGTGTTGTCCTAGCGCCGAGCGGGAAGATGTAGAGAACACCAACTTAAGTGCCTTGGTTGGCTAAAGGTCAAGAATAATAGTTAAAAATTGTAAATGTGTGAATTCGTACCAACATTTTGCAGCTCTTGTCGTCCAAATATTTTATTTTTGAAAGTTACGATGATGCTAAGCTAAACTACATACATACCTAGTTACTAATTTTTGTACATACTTGTAGTTTGAATATATGTACTTAGTTATAGCATGATGTCATTTTTCTTATTAGGTTCTATCGCTTGAAAATCTCAGCCTAAACAGGTGATGTTTAATTTTTTTTTGTGATTTTTAAGCTTTATTCTAAGAGCTGAAGTCATTTTCGGTGAAAAAAACGAAAAATATTTTTATAAATTTGATTCTAGAAACATTCCCCCGAAAGCTTTCAATATTATAAAAAGTTTTTTTGATAGTAGGTACATTTTTCCAACTTTTTTAGCATTGGAAGGCTTCTCATAAGAGTTCGACAATTATCTTAATTATTTGTTACTATAACTTATGTTTTTAGCCTTCAAAACCGCCCACACTCAGCTTGTCAGTAAGTGTGAGTGATCAAAGAACTTACGAGTACTATTATTTACTATCATACTGTAGCCGAATGACATTCATTTGTTAAACATAACGCTCAATCATATTAATTCGATAAAATATACATACATTTTTCTACTTAACTACGGTTATTATATAATATACAAAGTCCGACTGTGACTCTGGAGGATATCGTACTGTCTGTTGTCTTAGTTTCACCTTCCAATGGTACCCTACCCGGCTTTCTTTTTGCCAATATGTACGTAGATTTTTTTAAATTATTTCATGCTTTATACTATATACATATGTACATAAATACCTACGCATGTATATACTGTAATATATACTATGGTATTATATACTATTTGATTTATGGTAAAATGGAAACTTACATAAACTGTTTAGAAACCAATCGGTGGGTGTTGTTGTTGTTGACGCGAAAAACCGCGATTCGGCGGACGTAGGAACTACGTCAACCGAAATTACTTTACTACGTTTATATGTCTATAAAATCGGCGGAAATCCGACGATTCCACCAAATACGAAAAACTTTATTACGTTACTTCTTTTGTAAAATTTGCGACTTTTGCGCGACTTGTGCTTGACTTTTTACTTTTTTTTATTTTAAATATTTATAAATTTATGCCACACTTATACTTTTTTCTTTAGCTTTTGCTTCTTTTCGTTAGAGCCTTGCACACTATTGGCGGCGTGCACCCAATTAAGTGCCGTCTATTCGCCTTATAATCTACACAATTTTCTGTATATTTCACAACTCAGTTTTTGCTGAGCAAACACCAAACGTTGGCTTTAGCTACAATATGTAAAATGCCACAAAATATCACCGAAGCTAGCCAAGTCACCTAAATAATCACACGGGGTAAAACACCGTCGGCACGTCAAGTTGCTATACTCCACGAATCTGTTGTGAAATTCAAAATCGACACTCGCTGAACGTAGTCAAAGCACTCATCGTATTTACAAAACATTCACAATGATAACACCACATACATAGCCCCCCTATACGAGTACGATACACAGAGATACGCTTCACACACAGATACTGGGCAAAATTACCACCGCATATGTGCAAGCATATGGGTGTATGTGTGTGAATATTTTAAAGAGTCAAAGCGAAATAATGGCTGGTGGCAAACCGGTTTTTTTTCTTCTACATTGTGTGTATACATTAAATTCCCTGCAAGTGCCGGTGATGGGATGAAATGCTAAAGCTGATTAAAACCGGCAATGAACGAAGTTTTTGGCGAAGAAAGCCAGAAGTCAAGCCTAAGCAAGAAGTTATTTCTATGATACATACTAAATGTTATTAAATAAGTAGAGACATTTTTAAATAAAAAATACGAGTGATCTTATATTTAAGAATAGAAAAATATTTTAGAAGGAAAACTCGAAAGAAATTATATAAAATAGATAAATTGAATAATTAAAAATAATTTTAGAATATTATGTAGTATGTATAGAAATATTCCTTTTCTGGAAAAAAAAGTTCAGTACGTTAAAAAGTATTTTGAAAATCTGCTTTGAAGTTGCGCTCTAGCATAATTGTTACAAAAAATATATTTTGTGCTAAAAAATACAAATTCGATAGACCTAATACATATACAGCATAATATGGCTTATAACTCGAACCCATTTGGTTATACCATACCTTACTATTTAATTGAAAAGGTTGAATGCATTAATTTTTCCCATCCCTAATTCACAATACTTTCAAATAAAAAGGTCTTTATCACGAATTCGAGTGTCAAGTATTATTTTATCTAAGTACTTTTGATTAAAGTTATAATTTAGGGGCTCGTAATTTATATATTAATATTAACGTCACCAAAAATATTGCATTTAAAAAGCGCTGAGCATGTGGTTAGAAATTTGATGTATAGAATATAGTTTCGATCGATAAGGTATCAATAATAAAACTCTAAAAATTATAAGATGGTGCTGCTAATTCGTATAATTAGGTATATTTTATGCCGATTGTAAAGGCAAAAATTAAAACTTAAGAATCAGTAGAGAAATTTTAATAACTAAATATAAAATTGACATGTTGTTTTTTTAAATACAAAGAGTCTTTTTGAAATTTTACTAAACATTCTTCTTTCAACCAATCTCGGTAGGTTGAAATATGCTTTGCGTTTAGCAAATACTTTCGCATCGGTATTTATAAAAACGAATCGAATATGCCAAGTTTCACTACACTACAATATAGTGGGGAATTTTTTCATGGCAATATGTTAAAAACAATAAGAACAACAGTGCTTTGAAAAAAGCTTTCGCCAACACATGCGCAAAAGTGCGTCGGAAGCACAATAAGCTATGCCAAAGCTTTTAATTAAAAATGGGAAATTTATGCACCACCACACGAGCGCAGTTGTATATGTGCATGTATTAGTGAGCGAAACGCAATTTCAGCAGATGACTCATCTAAGTACCAAAGCGGTGCTCGTCTCTACTCGCTGAGCACACGTCATGTGACGGCAGATTACATACTTGTAGTACATACATATGTACAAGTATGTACGAAATATAATGAGTACTTGAATATTTGGTTAAATAACGATCGAAAAATACCATATTACAATGTATGTATTGGTGGGAGGGGTGGAGTGCAGCTTTTACTTGGAAAATAATAATCACTTTAAGTGAGCAAGTTTACACCTGTGGCATTGCCTAACGAAAATATTGTCTTTCTATTATACTAGAAATAATATTTATTATAAAATAAAACAACTAAATGCCAATTTTAGTTGTACTGAAGCGAATAACGGAATTTTCATAAAAATATATACACATGTGTTCATATACTATGTATACATATATATATATACATACATATGAACATATGTAGTTGTGTACTACTTATTTTGCGAGACGATCATTTGCACTTTCTTCAAGTGTATAAAATGGCGTCTCTCTAACAAATAGCCATGTCATGCCATGAATTTGCGAATTTTTCACAATTCAAATTTTTGTTTGCTTAGTTGCGTGTTGTTTGGTTATACTGCGTTGATATATGTATGAATGTTAATTTGGTTTAGAAATTTTCAAATAATAATAACGGAATCTAATTTCGGAAGAATGTGCACGTAGTCAAATTTAAAAACAATAACCCAATTATATATAAAAATTTGAAGAATTTTAATTTCAAAGAAATTTTTTCGAAATTCATACATAAGGGCAGAACGTTCATATTTTAATTTTGAATATTGATTAAACGGTATTTAGGACATAACACATAAATAATCCAATAATTTTCTTTTAAACACCAAGCCCTTAAGTATTCTTAAGATTAACTGTTAAATATTTTCGTTTCGTATTATTTTCATATGAAATCATATAATTTTTTATATTCAAATATTGTATAAGTATAATTAAAATAAATGCTTACTTGTAATACGTAGAATTTTTCCATGTTTAAAAACTTCAATATGAAAATCTCTAAAAAAATTAATATAATTTATAAGGTTTATGGGCAAATCAAATTGCCTTGTGGTGAAATTCAGAATTCAGCTGAAGTAATCAATTTTTTATATTCGCTTTGTTCAAGCATTTACATACATAAGTCAATATGTAAATATATTAATAAGTTTGTATGTACATAAAGCACTAATGAGCTGACGTCTTATCTGCAACCAAATAAGTATGTATATAACGGTAAAATATTTCAACTTTGAAAGAATTCAGCTCGCCGTTGTTGCATTCACTCTGAAAATAAGTTTTCAAATGTTCTCGATGTGCAAGCCGCTGCCCCTTTTTATACTCCACGATCGTCGGCCACACAAGTGCAAAAGTTGCCGCCATTGAGGGCGAGGAGTCGAGGTGGGAGCTTTAAAGGCTACAAAACTGCAAATATTTCGCTGCAATTAGCCACGTATCTAGCTCTTTGTATATACTTGTATCAAGATATATTTATGCAAACGTTATTATATTGAAGTATAGTTGAGAATTTACATATGTATGTATGTGTACGTATGGTACTTCCCCTGGTGTATTTCTTTGAATTTATGTGCATATATTTGTTGTTGCATGTCATTATTATTAATCGCAATTAAATAGTCAATGCACAATAGAGGAATGTAGTATGAATAATAATAGTGATATTATAATGATTATTACGATCCCCTTGCACTCGTCTCCGCTATCTATGTTATGAGTGGTATCCGATAAGTTCTGGGTTCTAAAAGCTTTGATTTTTATTGGAGACTTTTACACCTAAGAAAATACCGCCTGAGTGTCAAAATTGGCGATCGAGGGATTGTTAGAAAACGTTTTTTACGCCCTCAATCAAGTAGAGGGCGTTGGTCCTTTTTTTTTGAAAATATTTGATAGAAAGTGGGTGAACGAACATCTATATAAACGAATTGTATACTAATTGCTCCCATTTCGGTTTTTAAGATATTGTTCTGAAATTCTGCACAAGTTGTTTGGCTTTAAGAAGCTGCTCATTTGTCGTAAGCGCCAATATCATGTCCTTGTTGGGAATACTTTGCATATGACGAGATATCTTCACGAAGTTTGGCATTGATTATTGTCCAAGCTAACGGTGGAATTTCCGAAGAAATTATCTTCTATGGTTAAAGCTTATAGTTGCCATACAATCTGACCGATCACAAAATCAAGTTTTTGTATAGAATCTATTGTATTCTTGAAGGATATTGTACCAATAGAAGTTAACGTTTTTTCTTGTTTCTAATTTTTTTAAATTAACAAAAATTTCATTTGTTTATTTTTGCAGAAATCTACTCTTAAATAAGCATCATGAATCCTACTGACAAAGTAAATTAATTGATTTGGGAAATTAATATATTATTATTAGGGAACATATTAGACTTTCTTATTCCCAAATAACAATCTTCGATATCAGTAGAAGCTACGCATATGCGCCTATAAACCTAATACAAACTCTTCAAATCAAGATACAATAACCTTCGCTTATAAATCGTCAGAACTCGGATAGTGCTGATAGAAAATGCAACTGGTATAAATATAATTCACTGGTATAAAGCAAAAAGAAATAAAAAATCAGGCATTTATATAACTTTAATGAGGTAACCACAAACTCTCTTGTAATAAATTCAACTCGCTTAACTTATTATCGCTTTCACTTACGTTCGAAGATAGCGAACAGAGAAATGGCGAATCGAAGATGGCTATTACAGCTTGATTTTTATTTTAAAGCGCATATCTTTTGAGAAGACAGCACGTAAGCTCTACAGAAACCATGGAGTGGCGAATCGAAGACTACTATTAAATTTTTTATGTGATATGTTAAATAGTGAATACTGTATCCAAAATAAGAAAACAAAAACAAAATTTCGCTAACTAAAAAAATTATGATGTTTGTCGTGATATACATAGAGTCTAATTAGCGCATAACCTTTATTATGACATTCAGATTTTGCCAAGTCAGTACTCTAATTTATGAGTATTTGAAACACACGAATATATTTAACTTGACTTCTTAATTAAGGTTTGTCTTTCAAAACAACAAAATCTTTGTAAACAGATAAGAGTTTTATTTTAATATGATTGTTACAAAAAGTTTGAGATCTTTATCAGTGCGGTTTCCATTTACCCATAAGTGCATATATACATAAGTGCCATTAAATGTATGTATATAGGTATATATGCATGTATATAGTAAATATTATATATTGTTGAGTATTTGTTTTGTAAGTAGGTATGATTTAGATAATTTTTTTAATTAAATATGTATATAATTGTGCAAACATTATTAAAAGCTTGGTAGCCACGCTTTCGAAGCATGAAATGAAGCTAGAAATACACGTCAATTTACATACACAGAGTATAATTAATATTATATAATTATTTTTAATTATACTTAGAAGCGGGATATAATTTGATAAAAAACGAGCAAAATAGAATAAATGTATATTTAAGTCGTAATAACAAATACACTTGTATGTATGTATGTATTTATCTATTGTGAAAGCTTACTTATTGTTTTTAAGAGAGGAAAATTGCCCTGAAGTATTGTATTTAATAAAAAAAAAAACAAAGCTCTGTTTCAACTATTGCAAATTGCAAACATATACATTCAAAAAGTTAGAATATTCTAGATTTTTTGAAATACAGGGTGGACCGGAAATTCTTTAACATTTGAAGCAATAATTGTATAGGCTTCGTAGCCATATTTCTGAACTTCTTTAGTACGCACTGCCGGCGCAAACAGAAGTTTTATCATAGATTAATGCAGAAATGTTTTGGGTAGTCTACTTTATCAGAAACATAAATAATTGAGTGGCAGGTTGTGATGTCATCTGCCTCTGTTAATAATGATATTAACGAGAAAGTTAAGGAAACAGTGCTTGAAAATCTTACGGTCATGTTGGCATCAAAGAGTTACCATAGAATTTGAACATCTCTTGTTGATCGACTCAACACATTTTGGTTAATGTTTTGGATATGAAACGTGTCAATGCTTGATACGTACCAAAAGACCTAAGCCTTTTGCGAAAACGAATTTGAGTAGAGGTGTTGCTTGACAACACGTGCTTGACGAGACGTGTGTTTATGAATATGACGCCGAAACTGTACAACAATCTAGGGAATGGCGTTTCAAAAATGTACCGAAACCTAAAAAGTCAAAATTCACTAAAGGCACTGAAGACCGTCCCAGCCGAGGCTTATAACAAGGGTATGGGAAATTTGATTAACCATTAGCATGCTTGCTCAAGAGCCTATTTTGAAGGCGTGTCAGATTTGATCAAATGGTGTATAGATTGATTAAATTACGTTTACTGTTGAATACGGAATTCCGGATCTGGAATCATTATAGATATTTTGGTGTCCAAAGACGTTTTTGTAAATTATCATATTGAAACAAATCATCAGGATATTAGAAAAATTTAAATTTCAGACCAATTTCATACCTTCAAAATGTTTGATACTGAATTTACATGCATATGTGTGCTTTTATAGTTTTTTATTATTAGTTTATTAGTTTAGTTTTGAAAGCTTAACAAATACTAAATTTTGGGATTTCAGGTTCCGAAATCAAATTGTTTACACAGAAGTTTTTTTGCAACTTATACACAAATGATTTTAAGTTTGATTTTGGATATTTGCAGACTGATTATAAATTTTCAAACTGAACTAAATAGTACGTAAACATTTTACTTTTTATTAAGAGGTTATAAATTTCTTATTCCATGAGTGCGAATTTTTAAATAAAATTTTTTCCAATCGCTGTTTTCCATTTGTAGAGAAGGTTGATTGAGTGGTTTGGTCTTAACGCCAAAAGATTCAAATGAAAATTTAAAGAATTTTTATTTTTGTTTTGAAAGTTTGTATGTTCATCCTTTTTTGGCACTCTTCCGACATTAAAATCGCAATCTGCTTGTTACAAAATCTCATTACTTGGCAAAGAGAACCATTACTAATACCATTACTTGTAAAAATTTCATAGGTCATAGGTTTTAATTTTCTTATAGAATTTAAAGATGAGCTAACCGGCTTAGTTGCTAAATTTCATATTCAGAACAGATGTAGGTCAAGGATGCGAAGTTGCTGTATACATAAATACTAAGATTACATCATGCATTACTTATACAATAAAGAGCAGTTGCAGATTATTTTGCTTCACTATTGATTTCTCAACTTATGTTGAGAATTTTTACTAGTAACTATGGCTTATATAGTTAAGTAATTCAATTAATTGTTATTATGGAAAGTAATCACTATTATACCTTACATAATTAAGTAAAATAATACTCAAGGAGTATTTTGTAAAATAATTAGTTTTTTGTATATCTGGCAACATCAAATAACAAATATATGTTCGAGAAGAGAGTCAACTTCAAATAGGGAGGCATATCGCCATAAATATATTTATGTATATGTACGAATATTTACTTACCGAGCATCATGATGCAATGTCGCATCATTGATGACGTCACACGTAAACCCATTACACCGTGTAGCATACGAAAGTTTTTCTTCTTGCTAAACTTGTCGAACTTAAACTTATTGATCGTATTCACTTTGTGAATAATTACCGCTATATTGCGCCAATAAATGTTCATACGCTTTAGCAAGTGCTTTTGAATGTTCAACATAAAATACTGCGTATGCGTTTGTATGGTGGGTGTGTGGGTGGGCGTGTACGTACCGCCGCCGACGCCGCCGGTTATGCCTACTACGGAACGATGCCGATAGTATGCACACATACGAATGTAGGCGCGATAGTCGCGCTGCCAAGTACGGTGTTGTTGTTGTTTTAGTTGCGCCACCGAACGCGAATGGTGCATAGCACTAATGTAGATGCGAATTGCTGTTATAACGGAACCCAATCGAACTGTGGGCTGCAGTTGTTTAGCAAACCTTTACGTGTTTTTGTTGTAATGTATTGACAAGTTCACGTTAACGTTTTACGCACGCGAATTATAGTGTGTTTGTAGGCGCGTCTATAATGTTTCTAGCCAAAAAGTATGCTAGAACTTTGCGCTGCAATTGCTTTTCACTTGCTTTCGTATATGTATGTATGTATGTATTTCGTGAGACAGTGGGCTTAACACTCAATTTCGGTGCACAAAATATTGTTACGAGCTTGATTTGTAGCTGTCATGCATCTAGGTATTTTTATCTAAAATACTTTTTTTAGCACAAATAAAATTTGACATTAAAATGCGTCTATCGCAGAGTTTCAAACACGTTTCAATATAAATCACTTGTAACTGGGCTCTCAATATGTATTGAGAGTTTTGTTGTTGTTTTTTATAAGCGGTTAAAAAGACAAAATCTAATAACTTATGAAAATGAAATCTTTGTAGCGATGTTCACAGGCCGGTGATGCCATTGAGACTTTGAATTTATTACTATAGATTCACTTGGTATATTTTTTGAGAAAACGCGTGGTGTGGTAATTATTTCCACACATAAGAATAGTTAAAATAAACACTAAATAGCTTTCAGTTAAACACTTTAATATATTCAAGCATTAAGATCACATGAAATTTTAAACGCAATTCAGAGAGCTTTGTGACGCTGCAGGGGCATGAGATTTGTTATTTAGCTTTTGCTGCTGTAGCAGTTGATTTAAATAATTTAAACAATTTCACTTTGTAAAACGTATGCGGTTTTATTCGATGTAATATTAGACGAACTCAGCAAATGCAGCACACAGCTGATCCGAATATTCTACGCAAATAAACTTTTTTTACTGCAATCGACACTGCAGTTGTCGACGACCTTTCAACGAACTTATGTTAGCTTTGCGGTTGATCTTTGTATTTGTGTAAATATTTATTTAGGTATTTAGCATTTACGTTGACTTTGGTTGAATGATTTTTGTTTTTTTTGTATTAAGCGAGCTTGCGAATGATTTGCCTTTTGCGATTTGAACACTTTGAACGTAAATATGATACTAAAAATATTACTGGGAACGTACTCGCTGCCAATGGCTGGTGATAGTGAAATACGAATTCCAAATTTCGTATATTGCGCGTGAATGTGAAAGTGGGGTTTTGCTGCCGTCACCGGGTATCGTTATGCCATAGACAACAACGTGGTTGAGCTGAAGGCAGCTGAGAAGAAAACGGGCGGGTTTTTGCTTAGGTGTGCGTGTGTGTGATTAAGGTCACAAAGAGTAAACACAATATGCGAGAGTCAGTAGCCACTCTCTCGTTCAACTAAAGGCATGCGTATAAAAACATATACACATAGCTACACACATAACAACAGCTTTTTAAATATTGGCGAAAGGTGTGCCAGCGAACGAAATTTTTACTTGTTATTTTTAAAAACGTAATTTTTGAAAGAAAAATAGTTTTGACTGAATATGATCGAAACATTGTTGACTGGAACAATCTTTAATATAAATATTTTTTATTTTTGAAATTTGTAAAACAGGAAGTGTTTATAAAAAGCTTAAATATCGTTTATATTTACAAAAATAGTCAGAACATTAAAGTCTTAGCTCAGAGGCCTTAGTTGGCAGTCAAAACATTGAAGTTGTAGACAATTTTGTTTATTTTGGAACCAACATAACCTGATGCAATTATCATGCATTGAAAATCAGTTCTTCCTACATGTGCTACTTTGGACTGGGCAGCAAATTCAGAAGTAAATATCGCTATCATTCTTAAATAAGGTTCAGAATCAACAAGTCAATACCCGATGAGCCGGCTTTAGTGGAAATCGCATTTGTATTAGTAAATTTTCTTATTAATGGATCATTAATTTAACCTCGATTCTTGAAAATAAGTGTTCAAATCTAATTTTGCTCTCTAAATAAATATTGTCATAATCAAGTTCACATCATAATGATCATTGTTATATTTAAGTAGATAAGACTCTTATTTTAATTATTGGTCGACATTATTGGTAAATAAAGTAAAATGTTTACATACTATTTTCAAAGTATTTATATTTTTTGTAAAATATTGTATTTTTTGTAAAACATATTTTCCTCGTATATTGAAAATCAATATTTATTTGTATAATGGCATTACATAACATTGAATTTTTAAATACAGTAGAGCTATCATGTGCCGCTCTTTAACATATGTGTATATGTAAGTACACGTCTTTAATTTGCAATGCCATTGTTTGACAAGACAGCATTAAATATCTGTGAAGTTTACACTTTACTATCCAATTACCATATTGTGTGTTTGTTTGTGGTATATATCGATACCGGAGAGCTGGTTGCCTGATTTTTTTTTCAGTAATCTATGGTTAGTTTTTGTAAAGGCTAAACGCATACCGTTATGAACAACCAACAATGACAACCGCAAAAAATTGAATCAAGCTGTAATTTATTAACCTTGACACCTTATGGAATATTTTCTGCTGCCAGTTCAATTAAATTTTTCAAAAGTTTTATAATTTTCAAAAATAGTTGGTTTTCGGAATCTCTGCAATAATAAATAGTTATGCCGCTGGAGGACAGTAAAGTGCATACAAATTGAGTGCAGACTATATAATGGAGTTAAACTTAAACTTTTTTATCCTGCTGCATTCTTATAATACATAATTAATTTATTGAAATTCTAAAGATCGACAACAAATATTATCGAATATTATTATTAAGCATTACATAATTCGTATAATTTAAACAGAAAGCCTACACTAGGTATCGTTGTTGTAGAGTTAATAGAAAACTAATTTCTAAAAGTATATAAATGATTCTTTATTTAAAAAAATTTTTTAGAAAATATGAAAATCGAAGAAGTATATTTTAGTTTAGATAGGTATTAAACCAAGTAGTTTTTTTTCTTTTCCAATATTTCTAGAAAATATTTATTTACCAACGTGGCAACATCATTACCTATTCGTCTCTAATTTCTCATACATTATCTACTCAAGTTCTCACTAATAAATACCATTTATTCAATACATGTGTATTCTTATGGAAACAGTGACAAAGAGCACTCTCCACTGAGCGTGTAAAAGTGCGAATTGGAATATTGGCTTGTTGCTGTGCAAAATCTTTTCGCTTCATGCTTTTAAGTTTTTCTTATTGCTTAACTTGAGAAATTCAAACTATTGTCTTTGTAAAAACTCTATACGAATATTTCTGTTTGGGCAGCTACCCGTATATGCACATCTATGTACATACATATGTATTTATATAGAGAATAAGAAAATTTGCACTATTTGGCTTTTGACGGATAAAGTACAAGTAAATTGATGATGAAATCGTTTACTTCATTACACAAGACTTGTTAAAATGTAGCCAAAATGTTATATTACAATCCTCATCAGCTGACTACCCATGAGTCACTTTACCTCGTTGCGTTTTACAACAGCTGCATTAAAAGCCGAGTGCAAATCAGTCGCATTATTGTTGCAGACAATATTGTTGTCAAATGACGGCAACGAAATACATACATACATTTAATATGTATTCGTACCGCACTCACGTGAATTTTAAATTTAAACTTAAAATGTCTGGTGCTCACAAACTCATGAGCAAATTTTGTTAGGAAACAGACGATGGTCAACCACTGAAATGAATTAATAGTTTTGTGGAGAACAGGTTTTCATAGTTCGATGGAAAATTTTAAACCGATTTTTTTTATCTGTCGGAATGGATGATATTATTCGTATCTTCAAAGTTTTTCTGAGACATGATTTTTGAATTCCAAAATTATATAAGTAGTTAAATGAGAGTAATGAGTTGTAAATAAATTAATTCGATTATGGGATTTTTGAATAGGTAATCGAATTAAATAAGATTTCAATCGAAAATAAATTAATAATAGAATTTATAAAAATATATATGCTTCAAAATATTTTATTTTTTTCTAATAAAACAACCAACAAAAAAATAATAATAATAATAATACCCAATTCATCGAGTATTTGTGCTTGAAGGCGTTTGTTTATGAATGTATCGGTTTACAAAGTCATGACTAAATTAAAATAATAATCATCTTTAATCTTTCTGGCAAAGCTCGAATACCATTATAATAAAAGTGTTCATCTTGTGATGATATCCAAGAAGCTAGCCATTTCTTGATGTCGTCTTATGAGTGGAACTGCTTCTGAGCCAGACCGTGTGTCATCGAACGGAACAAATAATAATCCAATCGTGCAATATCTGGCGGATGGGGAAGGACTTTCCAGGTAGATTTTAATGGGTTTGGCAACGTGAATCCGAGCGTTGTCATGCAGCAGAATAACTTTCTCGTGCCACTATTGGTATTGAGACCGTTTTTTAAATGAAATGGCTTGGCAGGTGACTCCCCTTTTGTCACGGATCCTCATCGAGCAATGTCACCAAGGATTTTGGCCTGCCTTTACGCGGGCGGTCGTTAATTTCGATATCGTCGTCTTTGACGCGACAAGAGCAATCACGGCAGGTTGTTTCACTTGAGGTAGCAGCTCCGTAAACTTTTTGGAGTTCCCGATGTGCTTCAGCTGCCGATTTCTTTGACTGAAGAAGAAAATCAACACTTTCCATAAATAGACATATCAAAATCGATTACCACTAACTGCTGGAGCCATCTATTGACAAGCAGCGGGAACTTAGTTGCGCACCATAGGATTTGTTTTCTTTAATACTAAAATAATCAAATCATAACGGTAATTGTTTTTTCAAGTCAAATGTAATTATTCTACTTTCTAATAATCGCCGTACAATCAAAAAGTGAATCTTTTGCCCTGTTATCTTGCCATTTTTGAATTTCATTATTGATTTAGCACGTTTTTGGTATTTTCTAATCAGATTATTACTTAAGTGATAAAATACCTTTAACATCTTATATACACATATCTTCTATATTATATTTTCAAATATATATTTACTTATTAACATTACACATTGACAATACATTTTGTAGTATTAGTTCTAGTGATTTAATTGATCAAAATTCAGTAAAAAAATATATATTTACTTATTATACATTATATAACGGCCCAATAGGTTATCTTATATAACAATAAGTATTTGTTTTGCTTTTCTAAATTTTCAAGCAGTGAAGGGTTAATTTTAAATTTTATTGGCCTGAAGATAATGTGTTGTATATTATGTTGTATCTTTTGTTTCTGTTTTTGACTTTCTGCCTTCTTTGCGTGAAAGCAACCTACAACTTTTAAATTGAAACGCACAATCGACAAAAATTAGTCAGCAAACGCTTTGTAATAAAACAGTGGGTCATTAAAGAAAAAAAATATTTCATCAATTTGGTGTGGTGAATTTGAATTTGTGCTGAAAAATATGTTGTAGAAAAACGTTTAAATAACATTTCTCAACTCTAAAAATACATTATGCCATTCGTTATAGAATATTTCAATTACAGCATAAACTGTTATCAAGTTTTTCTCCTATAAAGGGTCACCCACCACAAATACATGTTAAATGTAACATGCTTTTGAAATTTTATTATGGTGAGTATAGGCTTTTATTTAATTTTTGTTTGATTTAAAGAAAACTAAAGAAAAAAAAAAAAAAAGAAAACCTTTAGCTACGATTGACCCGAAACTATAATATCCTTTATAAATACAAAAGTTTTAACAAGAACTTGATTTTAATTGTTGCCTTAGATACCAACGTTTGTGAAAATATCTCGTCGAATAAAAAAAATTTGCCATACAAGAACTTAACTTTGATCGTTGAGTTTTTATAACAGCTATATGCTACCTGAACAAGGCAACGATACTTAAAATAGTTTATACACAAACTTTATCCAATCTCTGACGTTTCCATCTGAATGTTTAAAGAAAAGTAAGCAACCTGTAATAAAAAAATATATTTATTTTTATTATAAAATAATTTCAATAAAGTGTAATATTGTTTTAAAAAGAAAAAAAACATATTTCCCTAATAATTTATGATACTCGTCCCACTGTAATACATTCTCTTTCTCAAAAGCGCTTTTCATTGAGCACAGCTTCGCATTGTAATTCCATTTCGTTTAACTGGCCCAGCTGGAGATTAACTCCAGATATGAATAGTAGAGCAAACGGGATAAGCAACGTGACCCCTCTGCACTGTCATGCAAGCAAGTACTTATGCACACATGTATGTATGTGTAAATGTATGAATTTAAGCTTTAAATCATAGCTGGATAAGTGGACTTGAGTTAGTACGCCGGCGATTCTTGTTGCAGATGGCGAGTGTTGCTCTATAATATGTTAGTTGTTGTTATTTAATTTATAATTGAAGTTTACAAAACTGTTGAAATTTTCACTTACAAAACTAGAATTAGAATCAATTATATTTACTCTTCAAAAAAGAGAATCAACGAAAACAAACAAAACAGCCACGCGATTACGTATGAAAAATGCCGTTGACCACTCAGCGTGTAATCACACTGCTGGCGCTTATCAACGCCTCGTGTCTGGTGCTAAGTGTAAGCGCAACGGCGAATGATGAAATGAGGAATGTCTTAATACTGTTAGCAGATGACGCGGGCTTCGAGTCGGGCGCTTACCTCAACAAGTTCTGTCAGACACCCAATCTGGACACATTGGCCAAGCGCGGTTTGCTATTCAATAATGCCTTCACCTCGGTGAGCAGCTGTTCGCCCAGCCGCGCACAACTCTTAACCGGTCAGGCGAGTCATAGCAATGGCATGTATGGTCTGCACCAGGGCGTGCATAACTTTAATGTGCTGCCCGGCACCACATCGCTGCCGAATGTGTTGCGCGAAAAGTCCCAGGGACGCATTCTAAGCGGCATCATTGGTAAGAAGCATGTTGGCGCTAGCTCTAATTTCCAATTTGACTTTGAGCAAACCGAAGAACAACATTCAATCAATCAAATTGGACGCAATATAACGAGAATTAGACATTACGCACGTGAATTCTTTGCTAAGGCAAGCGTGGAGGCGCGTCCGTTCTTCTTGCTTGTCGGCTTTCACGATCCACATCGTTGTGGGCATATAACGCCGCAATATGGTGAATTTTGTGAGCGTTGGGGTTCCGGTGAAGAGGGTATGGGCATTATACCTGATTGGAAACCGATTTATTACGATTGGCGTAATTTGGAAGTGCCGCCGCATTTGCCGGACACGGATGTGGTGCGTCAGGAGTTGGCCGCTCAGTATATGACCACATCGCGCTTGGATCAAGGTGTGGGTGTTGTACTGAAAGAGCTTGCAGCGCATGGATTTGACGCAAATACTTTAGTTATTTACACATCCGATAATGGACCACCATTTCCGGGCGGACGTACAAATTTATACGAGCATGGCGTGCGTGAACCAATGATTATTGCTGCACCAACTAGCCAGGCGCGTCGTCATGAGACCACCGGCGCTATGTCTAGTCTGTTGGATGTTTTCAATACCGTTCTAGATGTGTTTCACTATTACACACCCACTGCAAATACAACCAAAGATGATGTTACGAAATCGTTATTGCCAATTCTTTACAAAGAACCGCAACCGGTTGAAAGTGATGCAGTGTTTGGTAGCCAAAATTTCCATGAGGTCACAATGACCTATCCAATGCGTATGATACGCACGCGCCGTTATAAATTAATACACAATTTAAACTTTTGGTCATACTTCCCCATCGATCAAGATCTATACACGTCGCCCACCTTTCAGCAACTTTTAAACGCAACGATCGCCAAACAATCATATCCATGGTATAAGACGCTGTTATCCTACTATGAAAGACCGGAATGGGAGCTATACGACATTAAAGCGGATCCTTTGGAGCATTACAATTTATTTGGTAAATCTAAATATCAAAGCGTATTCCAGGAGTTAAGTGCTCGTTTGTCTAAATGGCAAGTGAATACGGCGGATCCTTGGCGTTGTGCGCCGCATGCGGTTCTAGAGGCACAGGGTGTGTACAGAGACAGTCCAGTATGTTTGACTCTGGGGCATGAAGCTCTACGTCGCCCACTCACTCAATATGAGAAGTATGAGTTGCTTTAATCGTATCCATGAAGTTACGAAGTGGCGTCATATTATATTTATACTAATGCTTATATATATATATATATTTATAAAAATGTCATATCATTAAAAAAACATATTATATAATATTTGGGAATATGTCAGCTCCGTTTCTAGGAGAATGAATTAAATATTGTAAGTACTCTGAAATTGAAATTCGGTATAGCAATAAGCCGCTTCTAAAGGAGTATTTTATGATAGATTATCAGTATCTAATTAATTAAGTAGGTGTTTAAGGTGCGCTGTTGGATGTTTATGAGAAGCTTTTTCATAACAGAAAAACAATCAGCGGTTTGTCATCGATTTTTGGTTTTTGACGGGAACTGGGATCGAACTAAGGTCCAGCACTACTAAATATTAGTGTGCCTTTAACCACTTTTTCAGCATGGTAATCTAATTTTAGTTATAGTTACGTGAAAATTTGAGTGAACGGGTTCACCAGGCTTTTCTTAGGATGGGAGACTGTTTGTATATGGAGACTTAAAGGTGTAAAGTATTTAGCATCCGAATGGCTATAAAATATGCATGTACAATACTTCTCTAGGGTTATAGCTATCGTTTTTCCGAAATAAAATTTTTTCATAAATAAATGAGGTAAACAAATTTTGATTAAATGTGTACATACGTACATATGTATGTCTATATGATGTATTCATTTATTTGAAGCTAACAATTTTAACACGCCTACAAGTATGCTAAGTTTTACCATAAAATAACTAATGAGTAAATAAATATAAAATGAAGTTTACCAAATTTGTACTGAAAATCCACGAAATGTCAAAACCAATAGGGAGGTCATAATATAATAAAAAAATGTCCATAAATAAACTGGAAGCGTCCTTTTTTTAAATTTAGTTAATTTTCTTAGTTACCTATTTCCCAACAACAAATGTGTATACTTATTAAATATTAAAAAAATTAAATATTCTAAGGAAATATATTTGAAATAATCGACCACCCTACTGGATTCAGAACTTTGTTAACAGATGCTCAGGGCGTATCCTCAAGTTGTGGTGGCCTAATGTCATCAGTAATGACGACTTATGCAATAAATACAATTTGGAACCCATAGCATACAATATCAAATTGCGAAAATTAAGATGGATAGATACAACACTGTGAAAAGATGTTACGGGCTTAATTAATTAAGGAATTAAAACTCCGTAAGAGTAATAAGAGAGCCCGCTGCGCTTACAAAAATAAATCGATGAATGTGGCTAACCGTGGAACGAACTGAAGATGTTAACAAAAAAATCAGTTGCAAATTTCATGCAACAATGAAAACTGATTTTTAACTAATATTGTGATTAAAGCAACAAAAAACACAATTGCACTTAAATATAACTTTATATAAAAATTATTTTCATTTTTATTTCAACAAATTCTATGTCTCTGGTTTAACTAATTCTAAAGTTAGTATTTTAAGGGATAATTATTTGAGACCTCATAGGAAAAGATATTGGTATTTTAAATAACTGAAATCAAATAAAATGCATTTCATAAGGATTACTGTACATCAGTTCATCCATATCTAGCCGTCGATTCAAACCCAACTGCTCGTTCCAGAGACTAAAATCGGCATCTGCCATAAATGACTTGTAATCCACAGGTGTCCAGCCGCCTAACGATATTTCCGGTTGCAGAAACTCACCACTTGTGTGGGATTGTGGTAAATCAGCATCAAAGAAGCCATCAGCTATTGCAGCATTGAAGGCACTCATGTCCACTAAAGTGGTGGACGGCAAAGCGTCGCTGCTGCTAATGCTGCTGCTATCCGAAACATCAAAATCATCGGAGCGACGCAGTGGCATTGAGTAGCTACCAAACGGCAGTGGCGTAAATGGAGGTGTCAAATCAATTTTCTTGAGTGCTGACTTTGACGGTGCAGTGTGGTAGGAACGCCAGCGGGGGTAATACGATGACGCCAAATAATAGTTGGGCGGCAATGAGCTGGCCATATGAGTGGGCCATTTTGTGGGCAATGCATGATAGTAGTTCATTTTCGGGTCACGTTTATGTGGAGCTGCGTGATATTTCGGCATTGATGATTTGCGTTTCGGTGGTACTAATTATGAGGCAGAGGGGTTATTTATGAATGTAGTAACAAATGTGGTCGAATTTAACTCACCTGTGCGGAAGGTGGCTGATATTTTGGGTGCATTACTCTTCTTTTTAATGTGCGATCGCCACTTTTTGGCATCGCACTCTGCGCAAACGCATAGCAATACAAGGAGGAGTAGCAGAAGGAGTGAGCTCCGCTGGTTAATCATCTTATGCCTCGTTTTGTTGATGTTTGTAGAAATTTGCACGCACTCACATGCAATAGTTTCTTTCACTTTTAGGCGCGTCTTTATTGAATCCTTGTTGGCGTTGTATTCATTACAATTGTTATTGCTATTTACAATTCACTTTTATTTACCGCAATTCACGTGTGCTCCAATGCTACGGTCAAGCGCAATTAATTTTATGATCAATTTCGGCGTGACTTTACACCTGCCTTACCATACGCACCTTATATGAGCCGCTCTGTAGTTACATATGTATGTGCAAAGGTAAAGTAAATTGTTATTCAAAGGGCGTCAACAATTAATTGGCTAAAAGCCATCGAATGCTTGTCATGAAATTGTGGTGGGTGGATAAACTTTTGTATTTATGTCTTTTTGCAAATATTCAACTTTCTTCTGTTTTTTTTTGTGTGTAGACTGCAAGTGCAGTAGGGTGCTTTATGTTAGATAATATTTTTATCGTTCCTTGTGGAAAAAATTCTCTTCATGAAAATTTTATATTTTTCAACAATGTTCAATTTTTATGTATCGTCATTTTAAAATTTGAAACTTAAGGATTCAATCTCATGTTTAAATGATCGCTGGAGAGTTATTGCTTTGAAAATACTGATACTTAAACACAATTGAAAATATATAGAGATCTGGCTTCCTATACCTGTTCCCACGAAATCCAAATTTAAAAGTTAGGCACATTTCTTAAAACATAATGTGGTAAATTCGAAGATGCTTTGGGAGTATTCACAATTTTTAATCTTCATCTTTAAATGACTGTTGACAAACTTTTCTTCTTTTATTTAAATATAGTTTGGAAACGAACAAATCGCGGTATTAAATATGCTTATTTTCCAAACAAAACAACAATAATTCTTGCCGTGTGTCAAGTTTGCTTCTTAGCTAAAATGATCTAAGCTCTGAGTTCATTTCTCAATACAAAAAATCCTTACAAAAAACTCATCAGCTGTCCGTGGACGATCAATTTGTCTGCAAGCTTCAAAAAAATTCCAAAAACAAGTGCCATTTATATCCATATACCTACAAATACATATGTATATACCAAAAACATAAAGGAAATATAAATTTACATTGATTGCTCGCATAAAAATTGATATAGAGTAGAACTTTCTTTAGAGAATAACATAAACCGGCTTCTAATTCGTAAATCGGGCTTTAGCAACAATTCAATTCGTTTAGAGAATGCTCCGGACAATTGCGTAAACTCTAAAGCTTGATATTTAAATTATATTTTCGCCGGACAATATGGGGATACCATTGCCCCGCGGTTTTTAAAATCTTCAACATAAAATTTTTAATTTTTTTAATAGAGATGCTCTTAGTTTTGATACAAGATGGTCTAAACAATTTATAGATCCGCATATTACTAAAGCTCTTTTCAGCACTTAGGCCTATATTGAAATATTTTTCCGTGGTATAGAACCCTAGTTACCAAATGCGGAGATCTCGACACGCGGTAATGTATGCGGTTTGCACCGCTATAGTTCGGGTTTATTATTAATTTTTAAAAAGTTTTATATTACCTTCAATATGTATAACAGCTTTCCAACCTTATAAATACAAGATAATTTTTAAAAATACTTGATTATTTTATTGAAATATATATAGTCTTTTAGTTTCTCTAAATACACTCATAATACTTTTGAAATTCAGTTCCAATGCTACGTTTAACGCTTTTGCTTCTAGTAATATGCCGAATTCGAGTACAGTGAATTAAAATTGTTCGGCAAAGTGTAGATCTCATCCGGACGACCGTTGAAAAGGAAGGGTCGCTTTAGTAATGTCATTTTCGAATCCTGCTGAAGCGACTGCAAGGCAGACTGAGGTGGTGCCGGTTGACCAAACGCGCCATGTGATGAATAACTGTTCGCAATATTCGCAGCCGTCGGTCTATGAGCGCCAACAAAAGCAAATGCTGAGGATAACGGTGACGGAGGACGCACACTAAACGGATTAACGTTATTAAAGTTAACGGAGTTCTGTAAATCATTTGGTGTGCCACCCATCTGATAAATATTTGTAGGTTTACCATTCGCAACGAAATTCAGTGGGATATTCAAAACTGGACTAATCGCGGGTACCGTGTATGGTTGAAAAGCGGGCAGGTTAGGTTGAGCCGATGTAAAGCCCAAGCCCGGCATGAACATATAAGGCATTGGAGCGAAGCGCATGAAGTAGATTTGTGAATTGCGAGCGGTAGCTGCATTTGAGCCCGTTGTCGGAGCGGTGTCGAAATGTGTAGATTGCGGCCTGTGATCACTAGCAGCACGGGGCATTGGTTCTTCGATTTCATTACCACTAGGGCCGACATAACCTGGATAGAGTAGGTCTGTGGGTGCGAAATACATCGGAAACGGTATGAAAACTGGTTGTGGGTAACTGAAGAACGGCATCAGTCTAGGTGTCACCAATGGTGTTAGTGCACCACCACCACCACCGATCGCACCGTAAGGATTGTAAGGCAAATTAGTCATCATTCCTGGCGGATTGGTTGTCAAATATGGATTCCATGGTAAACTAGTACCAGCAGTCAAACGTGGTTCTACCTTTAAGTCACTCAAATATTGATATGAATCATTCAGCTCCTCATCCACGCCAACGTCTTTCATGATGTACTCATGATTGACTGGATTGCTGTTGCCACTTGTTGTTATTGTTGATAGTTGCGATAGTGTTGACAACATTTGTTCCGGTTGTTCGTGTAGCCGCTGCTGCTGTGGGTTAGTGTTCTGTTGATTCATGCTATGATGGATTTCTGCTGCTTGTTGTTGGTGTGGCTGTTGCAGCGAATGCTGTTGTTGCATATGTACTTGTTGTGGTGCGCCGATTTGCTGTTGTTGTGCCGGATTTTTATGTGTCGATGGTATGCTACCGCCAGCAGCCATCGTTGGGTTGAGTAATGAAAGAAAGATGAAGGATATGAAGAGCACTGCTCTCAGCGTATAACAGTTTCTTTGAAGTTGTAGGAACATATTGCCAAATTCTTAAAGAGCTGAAAATAAAGAAAATTACTGTCGCAATTATGTTTTATTTAAAATCGCCTCGTTTATCTAATAATTATATAATTGTATTTATGTATTTGATAAGTTTGAAGGTATTTATCTTGAGATTAAAAAGATTACGTCAATTTTTATACTCTTGCGACAGGTTGCTACAGAGCACTACAGTTTTGTTCATATAACGGTTGTTTGTATCACCTGAAACTATTCGAGATAGATATAGAGTTATATATGTATTCGTAAATGTACCTGAATACAAAATTTAATCGAATACAAAACTGTAATTTGGTAATACGAATCGCATTAAGGAGGGGCAACTGTGGTTTGAAAATCCATTAAACGTCTCCTAATAGGTTTATTATGTGTATTTCCCAAACTACTTGTATTCAAACTACAATAAATCACTCGCATATGCACAGGACAAATCGCGTGATAATCCCGCCCACTCCCCATATAACGGTTTTGTTAAAAACTACTAAAAGTGCAATAAATTAATAACCAAATGTGTCAGAGGCATTAAATTTTGTATCCACGATAGTGCAAAAAGGGTTTATGGAGGCCGGTATTAAAATTGAACAATGGGCGTGGCACCGCCCACCTTTAGGTGAAATCACGTATGTCCGGACCTATTCGACCAATTTCAACCAACTTCTACTACCCATATAGAACAGTTTTAAATTCCATACGATTCTTACATTTTCCAGCATACAAATCAAGCACCAATTAATTTATTCGAATAAAACTTTGCTCAAAGAGGGCCTTTATGTAAAAATTCTGAAAATCGGACGATAACTCTTCAAGCCCCCAGATACCGTATATTGGGACCCCAGTTCCTACAGCGAAGATTGTATCGAAAATATCGTTCAATGTATGAGTAATATGACTGCAATTTGGAGAGAGTCATTTTTTTCTGATAGGAGTATGCGTGTATGTCAAAAATGGATTGAATCGGGTCAATACTTCCCTTAGCCCCCACATATCTGATGTAAATATTTTCGAACTCCCGGTTTACTTTCTACCGCATATATCGGCCAATATGTGAGCAATCTTTATGATAATGAGAGAGCATGTTTTTCTAAAAACAGTGCATTTTTGTGCCTAAAACTGATAAAATCCTATAATATAAATTTCAATCATCCGGTTGGCCTTATACTGTATATATCGGTCTATATGTAAGATATCTTAGCAAAATTAACTGAAAATATAAAACGGATACAGCATACATAGTTTTATGCTGCAAATATCTTAAATTATATTACGCTACATATAATGACTTTCGTTAGTTCGAAAGTTGCAAAAATATGAAATGTTCGGTTACTCTCGCACCTAGTTGCTTACTTGTTACTTTTCAAACCAAATAAGCAAGCACTTTACTCCGATCGTTCAGTTAATATGGCAGCTATATGCTATAGTGAGCTAAGTAATTTCTTCGGAGATTAAAATCTTGTCTTAGGAAATAACTTATGCCAAATTTCGTGAAGGTATTACGTCAAATAAAAAAGTTTCCCATACAAGCACTTGATTCCGATTGTGCAGTTTGTATGACGCTATATGCTATAGTGGTCTGATATCCATTGAGACAAATGATTCTTAGTGAGGAACGGACAGGCTTAAAATTTCAGATCGATAGCTTTAAAACTGAGGGACAAGTTCGCGTATATACAGACGGACGGACAGACGGACATGGCTAAATCAACTCAGCTTACCATGCTGATCGTTTATGTATATATTTTATAGGGTTTATACGTTTCCTTCTGGGTGTTACAAACTTTGTGGTAAACTTAATATACCCTGTTTAGGGTATAATTATATTTAAAGTTTAAACAAACAAATTATGTTTGACAGTCATATCATTTTTCTTAAGTTAATAAGGATCACTACTAAACCAATCTAATTGCTCTGAAAAGTGATTATTAATTTCGGTGTAAATACTACTTATATATATATATTAATACTAATATTACATGTATATAATATAATATTTATATATATATGTAAACTAAAGTCACTAGTTCGAAACTCAACACAAATGAAAAATGATGAAAAATATTTTCGGTTGTCGACAGGTAATGCCGATCGAAATTATCTGGCGCGGAAAACTTAAATGGTTAGGCCCACAAAAAATACTTAACTTTAATGCATTCTATAAATTACTACAAAGTAGTGTCAAATTCGCTCAGTGGCAAACGGAAGAACTATGAACACCCCCAGAAAAAGTTACATATGTATACTGGATTTCCATACCATACCAACAACTATGAGACTCTGCGCTACGATATAACTCTGTATGTAAATGTGAAAACGGTATTTTTTTGAGCAAACTACTTGTATATGTAACGTGAGCTAAGACGTGCTTAGTACTTATTCGATATTTAAATAGTTTACCCGACGTGCGGAAAAATGTTGGGCAATTCGATTATTATTTGGAATTAACATATATGCACGACAATCTCAATGCATATTTATCATTTATCGGTATCAGCATTGCGGTTGGCAAAATTGCGTATTAAGTAATCTCGCCACGTGACGAATGCATCTGCAATGATAACCGTAAACAATGATTCTGCGAGCTCATTTCGATTAGCCATTACGTATACGTCAGTGCAGTCAAGTCAGCATATCAATGGCCTGACCGTGACTTAGCACTTCAAACGGTCCAATAATGCAAGCATAGATTCGCAGCCTCGTATGTTTCATAACATCTGTGAGGTAATACGACGAGTATATACATATGTACATACATATGTGGGTATTAGCTAACAGTTGATTCTTTATCGGCACAAAATTTATTGCTCTAGTAGACCTGCAACCTTCCTCTGACTCTTTACCCACTTCTTTCTCTTTTACTATCTTTTCTTTGAGTATAAGCAAATATGTGGTTATGCGTTCATAATAGCTTGCTGTAATATTTGCTTGGTTCCCCTTGTGCTTTTACGGTTTTGTGATTATTTTTAGCGCCAGCTATTCTCGAAATTGCCTCATGTAGTGACAAGTGTTGTCACCTACTTAAAACTAATGCAGTTATAAGAGCTGCAAACTTATAATTTGTGCACTAGGGTTGTACGTACTGTACTGTGTTTTCGGCACCAAAATTTCTTTTATTTGCTAAATTGAAGTCTGTATGGTGCTAATTATGATTTTTTAACATTACCCACTATTTTTTGATATCCCGAATAATTTTGAAGTATCTAACACCAATATACGTACATTTCCATATTAATATTAGAAACAGCTAATTCATTGTCATCATGTTTCTGTTAGTAATGCTATATAGATGTTAAGAGTTTTTCATAATCTTACTAGATTAAAGGGTTGTATTCACTAGCAAATAAAAAAACATCGATCCTATATATCGAATGTACATACTGTTTTGAGAATATTCTGCCAAAATTTGATGTTTACCCGGCAAAAAGTTCCGTAGATAACTTACTAGTAAGAGCCTATTTGTGAGAATTTTTCAACTTAGTGTAACATAATTGACTCCCAAAACTTTAAACGCGTTTTTCTCGAAACGTGGTTTTCAAAGTCGGTGCGAAATATTTCTTCAAAAATCCGATCGGTTCGAAAATTTTCACACGATCTTTTTATATATACTATTTGTCAGTTAATGACCGAATGCATATGATTTTGACAATAATTTTTAAGCCACTCTGAAGTGTAAACTTTTCATAAAATCGCCTTTTTTGGGTAGCCGTCATTTTGTCAAAAATCGTAATTTTGACTAGTTCTTCGATCATTTATTGTATTAATTTATAATTATCAACTTTATTTTTACATTTTTGGATTTCATATATAGTTAAACCAAAAAATCTTGCTCACCGGCAGGGACCTTTTTCGGAGGTCCTCCTGGAAATTGTCTAAGGAAGCAAGGGAATACAAAATTTTTAATATGAGCCAATTGTTAAAGTACATGAAACTCTGTAAATGCACATTTTCTTAATTTTTTATCAAATAAAATAATTCTTCAAAAAAAAAAAAATACAAAAAGAGCGAATTTTCGACGTGCAAGCGAATGTAACTCTTTAATGAAAGTATTTTGGTATTAAAAGAAAATAGCAAACAATTCGAAGAACAGAATTATTCGTGGATAAAAGATTAAAAAAAAAGTTCGGTGGCATATCTCCATCCCTAATGCACTTTAACGACAAATGCAACATAACTTGCGTACATGCAACAATTATAAGCATACTTGTATTGCACAGTATCACAATAATTTTGGTTGCATGTCTTTCCTTAGAAAGCTATGTAATGAATTTATTTATTTTTACATACAAACACTTTTAAAAATAAACACTGAAATTTATTTTTTAGCAATTCATCACATATATGTATTGGTTATTTTGTATGTATGTATATTTAGTATATCTGTGTAATACTATTACGGCAGTAACTGAAAAGTCTTTGGCCTAACCATGAAAGAACTTAATTTGAACGAAAATATGGCTTTATACTCCGACATCATTTCCTTCTAGAGTAATGCGTTTGTTGTAACCTCCTCCAATATTTCGATGCCGTTTCAACAGTGTGAAGCTTCGAGGGTTACAAAATAGGCGTTTGCTTTCATCTCGACCTCCTTATTTCAGTGAAAACTTTTTAAGCCTCGATAAGAAGAAATACTCGCTTGTAGCTTAATTTGTTGAATACGGTGATAAAAGGACAAATTCATATCATAAAATTTTTATTTTTTATTTTTTTATCTTCTGTAAAACTTACGACCTACACGTTCCTCTGAGATGCCAATTATATTTCTTAACTCACTCAATTTGACCTCATATACCTGACATGAAATAACTTTTTATAAATCTACTAGCTATTCCGAAGTTAAAACTTGTGAAGCTTCATTGCAAGTGGGTGGCATTCGATATCAGAAATTCTGTTAGAGAAAAACTCTTTTTCGGAGGGTCGAACAGTCTTAAAAAATCGAAAATCTTACTTTCAAATTTAATTTTTACACCTTGAACAGAGTAAAGTTTTCCACGAAGTTTGTAAAATTCAGAAAGAAACTCTATAAAATATATACGTAAATGATCCGCATGATGAGCTGAGTTGATTTCCGTCTGTCTGTATACACGCGAACTAGTCCCTCAGTTTTTTAGTTATCGATCTGAAATTTTAAACCTGTCATTTCCGCACTAATAAGGTGCACATTTGTCGGAACTACCGGATAACAGACCACTATAGCATATAGCTGTCATACAAACTGAACAACCAGTAACAAGTGCTTGTATATGAAACATTTTTATTTCAAGTAATATCTTCACAAAATTTGGCATGAATTATTACCTAAGATAACAATGTAATCCCCGAAGAAA
Organism: Bactrocera oleae; assembly: GCF_042242935.1. NCBI lineage: Eukaryota > Metazoa > Arthropoda > Insecta > Diptera > Tephritidae > Bactrocera > Bactrocera oleae. The sequence continues at coordinate 74,685,740 of NC_091536.1, forward strand.
TTGTACAGATCAGATCACTATAGCTTTTAGCTGACATACGAATTGAACGTTTGGAATCAAGTTTTTGTAAGGAACATTTGTATATGTGAAGGGTATTATAACTTCGGTACAACCGAAATCAACGTTTTTTTTTGTTTTTGTGTTCTTTGAGGTAAAATATTAGATACGTATTTTTTTATTTAGACTTAATATGAAACATTTTAGAGTTATTAATTTTCAAAATTTAAACGCTTGAAAAAAATGAATGCCTATTCTTTACGATTTTTTCTCAGCTTTTCAATGAGATATCCGTTAAATGTTTTCGACATTTTTATTAACAAATAATTCATTCACACTCATCGATCAAAACCCAGGCCTTGTATGAAAAACTTGTTTATTTGATAAAGGCGTTGGAACAATCTCTAGTTTAAATCGAACCAATATAGCGTCTAGTTGCCATACAAACTGATCGATGAAAATCAAGTTCTTGTATGGAAACTTCGTTGCAACCAAAGCTAACGTTTTGGCTTTATTATTAGCTGTTTAATAAAATAATCTCTAAATTTTAGTTCTTTATGTATGAAACCTGTAATTATAAGAAATAATTTTAAAAAAATTTAAAAACCAAAGTTATAAAAATTAATTTTTCGTTGAATAACAAAATTTAAAACAATAAGTAATTCAATATTAGTATTTACAAAAAAAAATATATTTCGCTAAAAATAATATTTTCTGTTCCTTAAAAGTGATCAATATTTAGTAAAAAACTTTTATAGAATATTATAGTAAAATATTTAAACAAAAAAATGTATTGATCACTTCAATAAAAACACATATTTCACTAATTGCACACAAATTTAATTTTTTATTTTTTACTTTTCCAATCATATTAAATTATTTTCTACAATAAAATTGTTTATAAAACATTTATCTCTCTGCGAATTCTCTTAAATTTCTAATCATTAATTGTAAAATTGAATTCACCTTGTTTGTAAAAAACAACTTAAATTCCAACTTCCCAACACTTATTTGTACACTCGAAAGTACTGCGCACTGCAAGCCGCGAAATTAAAATGACTTCACATTGGCGCTGAGACAGTTCTTTATATTTGCGCAGAGGCGCATGCGCAACGTCATCGTGTTGCTACGAAAGGAAAACAGCTGGCCGTAAGATGTGGTCACTTTGATATTCTTGTAAACACAAGTAAACAGGCCAATCAAAATCTCATTTACATGTTTTAAAGACAGAAAGCGTGGCTTGTCGTGGTCAATTATGAGGAATTGGATGTTACTGGTAAGTGTTAGGCGAAAAATTCTGTAACAAGAATACTTGTTTTTGTGCGTAAATCTGATTACAGACTTACTATATAATAGTTTTTTATTCAGTGGAATAGCAGTATGATGCTACTTAACTGAAATGTTCTATTTCTATTTCAATTTTATTTTCAGTCAACAGTTTTCCAACAGGATTCTACGTCCTTGATATGATATAGGTATTTATATTTTTAAATTGAGCTTTTTTGGTCCACGTTTTGAGTCCACATTTCTCTATAAGAAATCCGTTACTTATCCACCTGTCCTCGTATATTTTCTGGCTGCTGATGGCGCTACTATGTTCCGCCTCTTTTCTGATTAAAAATGCAATATGATAATTTTTCAAATCAATGGGAGTGACAGCAAATGATTTCTTAGCCTCTTCTTGTTATTCAAAATGTGAAATTAGTGAAAAGCAATTATCTGTCACGAAGGTGTAAAATCTTTTATTGCCTCGATACTTTGGTGCATATCTACATAAATAGAATTGAGTAAGTGGAATATCTACGATTTCGTTAAATTATCATGCCATCTTTATTAGATCAGAGAATGCACATGCAATTCGTGTTGCCTAAGCTTTAAGTGCAATAAAAAAATTTAAGATGATGTTGCCACTAATGAGGCGAAGGTCATTGGCTCTGCTTCGCGTTCTGTCGCTTTCCATTAGAACTAGAGCTCTCAAGGTATTTAGTTCAGTGTGGGATTAAAGTAAGAGTGCACGTGTATAATGCATATTGCCAACATAATTGGCATAATTTGCTTTTAATTGGTCTAAAAATGCAAAGCTACTCATATATTAATTATTTAAGATATTCTGGTAGTAATTTTTATTCTGTGATTCTTACAAAAGAGTTATATATACATTTATATATATTTATATATATTTTTAAGTAAGTTAATATTTTACTCACACTAAGTTAAAGAGATATGTTGTTGTACTTAATAGTTAGTTCGGGTAAGGCTGACAGAGTAGCAGGACTTAATCATATCTCATTCAGAGTTATACTAATCGGTCTGATTGGTATTTTTCTTACGATTTTTTTTTTTTGATAAATGGAGTTTTATTTTCCATTGTAATCACCCTATAGCTCGATACAATTGACCCAATGGGTCTCCAACTTCTCTTACACGCCTGAAAATAGTTTTGTGGTAAAGCAAGTGTCGTTTGTAAACCAAACGAAGTCGTAGAGAGCTCAATCTGGGTCATGGTGGTAGAGCATTTTTCGTCAATAATTCGGTATAGTAGAACTCTGTGATCGTTTTGCCTTTCTCCAAGTAGTTGATGTAGATCACACCTTGCGATTCCCAGAAAACGATAGCTATTTCCTTTTCGGATGATAGAACATCCTTCTCATTCCCAACATTTCATAAAGTATATAACCCAAGAGGGCTTCTGAGATGTCTACTGTATCCTTCAATCGACGATATGCCAATACGAGAACATGGATTTTTATTACGTTATCTTCCTAGTTTTCAGGAAACATAGGGGTGATATATCATAGAACGAATTGAGATATCGTTGAAATTCGGTAAGTAAATTTGTGACAGTCGTCGTTATAGTAGAAGAGTCACAGTACTTCTTCTCAAACATTAAATTTGACTCAGACTAGTCTTTTTAAACTGGCGCAATCCTGTTTTATGTCCGTGTGAACTTTGAACCCCTTATGTCAATTAGTGGGTGTTTGACAGCTGTTTGTTTAAGACGCAAACATTTTTTTACTATGGAAAAATAAACTGAACAACAAGTTTGTTTGAAATTTTGTGTTTCGAATGAAATCTAAGCTACGCAATCGTTAAAAATGTTGTAGAATCATTTTGGGGTGACTATTTTATCACGAACACAAGTATTTGGGAAGCAAATTTAAAGCATTAAATGATCGTGAAGTCCTCGAAAACTTGGCTCATGCGAGTCGTCCATGTATAGTATTTTTTTTAACTTCGTTTGGAACGTATGGCCAAAAGTCATCCATCCACCTCTGTTAATAATGATATAACGGTGCTTGCAGAGGAACTCAACATTTCTTGTAAAACGACTCAAGACATTTGGTTAATGAAGTGTGTATGAAGTGTGCCAATGCTAGACTCGTATCAAAATACCTGAATCTTTTGCAAAAACGACAGAGTAGAGGTCGCAAAAGAGATGATTGACAACGTAGCTGAGTACTCAAGATTCATCAAAACCATTATTACTGGTGACGTGACGTTGGTTTATGAATATGACGTCAGAACTGTATCAAATTTTCAGTTCGTGTAAATTTTAATCAGATCGGTTGATCATCATATAGATGATAACATGTACTCAGCATCCAAGTACTTTTTGAGTTCACAAGACCACTATGGTTTTTCCGACGAAAGCTACTTTGTCTATAAACTAGCCGAGAATTTAATTTAGTAAACATAATGTTATACACTTTTCTTTTATATACGTTAAAAAACCAAAAAAGAAAAAGAAAAAATACAAATTCGCAATTAATAATTCAAGTATTTCAACCATTAGAAGAGCACTTGGCTCAAGCTATCAGTGTTCACCACACCTTTCTACACATTAGATATAAATAAAATGCAATTCCTACGATGTGTCAATGCTTCGTGTAATTAGTCTCAGTCCTCATGTCCTTGTCCTTGTTATAACGTTAAAAACTTACTTGACATATTTGTATGTAAGTATGTATGTAAGCAATTGTTTATAGTCAACGTTCGATGCCCTTAAACACACATAATTGCACCTAAATTCCCGCACAGTTAACAATCTAAAAATATCAAGTCGTTTGGAGTGCCAACTATTTGTGGCACTTCTGTCAAGTCACAAGCAAACACACACACATACATATGAATATATATATATATCAGAAACATTCTAACTATATGGCAGTGAGTAAGTGCGCTCAGTGAAAGACCACTGTTCTAAGCAGAAACCTTCGCACGTGTAGCATTCATCGCGAAGAATTTCAATTATCCTGTTTTGTAAACAAGTTCATACAGATCGTTCAAGTTCTTTTGCCATTCCCTTACTGCCGCCCAGCCATTGCAGCGGCCCACATATGAATACATAAGTACTGTATAGTATGTAAGTAGTACTACAGCAACGCTTTACCCTGTCCTTCTCCTTAATGCAGAGGCTCTCTGACAGCTCCGGAGCTCAATAATGAATGAAACATGTGTTGCTTTAATTAAATATAGTAATTGTCTAAATTCCATAAACGAGTGATTAATTGATTGTTGACTCTATTTGTCCTTCTCTCATTAAGAAGCTGCGAAAATATGCTGGATGTGAGTATTATTTGTAATTACTTGGAAGAATTGTAGTAAATTGCGGTGCAACACGCAAATTACTCTATATATTTTTGCTTGGTACTTACGTAATCAAATGCGTAATTTATTCTACAATCTTATCTGGTTGCTATGAATGCGTTATAATATCACAAGTTTGTTGGAAGTGCATAGTATATGATAGGTTTTATTAATTGGAGTATTTACAAACGAGTATACAATTTACTATAGTACTTATATCAGTTATTATACCCTCACAATATATTGCACAGTGTATAATACTTTTGTTCACTTAACGGTAGTTTGTAACACCTAAAAGTGAGCGCTTGTCACGTTCGTTAGATCTTTCTGAAATTTACCCTTTTATTGTGTTGAAAAATTCGAGAAATTTAAAAATTTAGTGGAAAAATCGACCTGTGTTGTTGCTTTGCGTAGCCGCCATTTTATGAAACTAATACTAACGAAGAATCCGTTATTTGTCGTTTTATTATTAAACTGACCACAAAGACGAGCATACAGCCGGCTATTTCTCCCATACTTCAAGGACGCATAACCGTATAAATTATTTGTAATGAAATTTATTTCGTGTACTTTAGAAATATGAATAAACAAATTATAAAAAAATGGTTCGTAAATTAGCAATTGTTTTTTTACACCTACTGTCAAAATCGCTCAAAATTCGCTCCTCTAAAATAGAATTCCTTCTTAAGGAAGATAATGGAGTATTTTTCCTAGATATTTAATATCGGTTGTCGTTTTTACTGTCACATTGTCGCAATTCAAGTAGCGTAGGGTACCTCTCCATTTGATTTGTCCAACGCAGCAGTGACGTATTTGTTCCTCTAACAGCACAAGTTGTCAGCTATGATTTAACAGTTTTTAAAATTAGTACAACACATTATTTAATTGTATGCGTTATTTGTCATTATCAACGCCAACCTACATAAATATTTTGACGAATTTTCCTCTTCGTGCCAGGAAATTGTTTCGTTCCATCTAAATATTTGTTGTAGTCCTCGCGTAACTTCGATAAACGCACCAGGTTCTAACCTCTTCTTTATGTGAAGCTCCAAAATGTATTCACCTTGTTAATAGACATATTGTTTTAGTACGATCTGTGTCTATTTTAGTACGAGGGCGATCCAAAAAGTTCTTAGCCTACGAAAAAAATTCAGAAAATTTTCTATTTATTTTTCAACATAGTCGATACACTAGACTGAGCGATGTTCCAACTCCGCAGGCATCGTAGATGCCTCGATCACCTTCCATCTGTGATCTGCCAATACGAAACGGTGGACGTTTGTCACGTTACATACGAGTTTGCCGTTTTTGGGCGACCAATAACAAGAATCGAATCTCCGAACGAAATTGGTATTTTTGAATATTTTCAAAATTCTCGGATACGGTTGTTTTCACACGAGATCAACTGTTTCCACACGGAACTTATTCAGTTGAAATTTAACCGTAGCAGTCTACTATAATACATATAACTGTAATTTACTATATGATCGTAAATTTCTCTTGTGATAGTTGGCCGTCGGTCGGTGAGGGAAATACTTAAACCTATACTATTTATAATTTTAAGAATCAAGAGACAGTGCAATCAAAACAAGTTTCAGTTGAACTTGACTCTGATTTTGAAAAAAAAGATAACTAATTTCTCAATTTTTTAACAACTCATTAACTTGAAATACCTGAGTCTTTCAAGGGCCACTCTTTGGAGTGCATGAATATGAAATCCGATATAGGTCAGCAGAAATGAGAGCCACCAAATATATGCTTATAATATTTTTATTAGTTCATTTACCAGCGGCTACCGGCGCTTATTGAACTCAATGGATTTTTAAATGTTTGTGTAAACACTTTTGAATAATTACAGATCTATCAACAATTATGTATAAATGTATGTTTATATAGAGATAACTGTTAACATATAAGTAACATGCAAGTATATATGCATGCTAATGAGAAAATACAATACATATACTTACATACATATTTCGACATACATAAATATAAGAAAGTAACGAAAGGTAAATAGCTGACGCAAATGTTAAATGAAAAAGTAAAAAACAAAACAAAAAAATAAATAAAATAAAACAATTCATGTCAAAACCTCTGAAAGTTACGCGTAATGCGATTTGTTGCTTTAAAAATCATTTAGAACAGTTATGCAGAGCAGAGTAGTAATTGCTTGCAAAAATAAGTACTCGACAAACTACATATAAGTAGTATGGTTTCTGTATAGACATACATACTTCTACATATGTATATTATATATTTATAAATATATTTACATAATGCTTGCATTTTCAACTCTTCGAGGCATTCATACAAATTTAAATATTGCCTTATTATCAGTTAAAAAGAAGACTTGATAACACTATGCTTCCATCTACTTGATCAAAGATTAGCAAATGCAAAAGCCAATTGAAATTTACAACAAAATTAATGTCTAATGTGCGATTCTTCTAAAACCTTTGTTTATTAATTGTTGTTATAAATTATTGTTTACTGATTGTAGGGTGCATAGATTGTGAAACGGTTTACCGGCGAAAGTTTTCCAAGAAGACGAGGTGGCCGAGTGGTTAAGGCGTTGGACTGCTAATCCAATGTGCTCTGCACGCGTGGGTTCGAATCCCATCCTCGTCGAATATTGGTTTTTGCTTGCTGATAGAATATGCATATAAGTACATATATAAAATGTTCAACGATAATTTCTCCATTTAATTTAAGCTAATTTTAAATCAGTGGTTTATGTCAAAATCAGTCAATTTTGTATTAGTAGAAAGTGTTTACATACATACACTCAAATATTATACATATTACTAATGGCAAGTTATTTTATTAGAAACAATCAAAATCTGGGTTTTACCATTAAATAACTTTAAAATCATCACTAAATCCAAACTCTTGCTTCTGGAACTTTAACTGTAACCACACAAATATATACAATACGTACATATATACAGTAACTAGATCTTTATTGTATACAACGTTCGTACTTTTATCACTATCATTAGTTAAACGAAATCAAAGTTTGTTATAGAAAACTTTTCTCTTAGATTTCTAATTTAAAAATTTTCAAAATTAAATAAAAATTATTCGACGAGGATGGGATTCGAACCCACGCGTGCAGAGCACATTGGATTAGCAGTCCAACGCCTTAACCACTCGGCCACCTCGTCGTTATATACCAAATGACTCGTGTGTTTATTTCACAACAAACACTGCTTTACCATCCCTAAGTCGGTAAAGTTAAAGAGATCGTTTGTATTATAATATTATTGTACAAGAAAATAATCATAATTTATATCGGTTATGTAAAACCATAGCTGTAAATTCTCGGATATTGTGATTTGTGAGCAATATATTAAGATCAGTGTTATTTAACCGCTACCAATACGTAGATGAAGCCCACAACAGCACAAAGTTTCACGAAGTTCTACTGTAGTATAATATGTGCTATAATAGATCAAAAGAAGATCTTTGGAGATTTTAAAGTTTAGAATACCATAATGGCTCCATTGCTGAGATTCCTCATAACTTGCGTTAATAAGATTCCACTTTTCATTTTATTTTCCTTAAATATCGAATAACAGGCTACAACCAGCTATCCGTCCTCTTGATAAGCAAATACCGCGTTAATTCTTAGTTACTGTGTCTCTCTCTCTCTTTCCCCTAGCAGGAGTTTACACAACAGACAGGCTGTAAAGCTTGTATCGCTTTGAAGAAAAACATATATTTGTATTATGAAACAAATTTGCTATCGAGAGTGATACACTGATTATGATGATCTTCCAATTTTTAGGTACTTTTTGTTTCTTGATTCAGAAAAGCTCTCAGTTTCAACGTTTTCTTTCCACCGACTATTGTCTCAAAGTCTGAAGACAGGCAAAAGCTGCTAGGGGAGAAATCCAAAGCATATATTACAGTAAATTTGGAGTATTGCAATCGTTATCATTGATTTGTAAAATGGTGCTTCGGTCGCTCGTTGAGTTCGCAGAGTATCTACTTTGTACAGAGTTTTCGCAATCCCGAATATTCATGAACATTCAACAAGCTTCTTTGATATCTCTATGGTGTCAGCTATCTCGATAAATTTAATTTTGTTGGCAATAAGCTGATTATCTGAGTCTATTGGGTTCATGCTCTTAGGTGCTCATATGGGCTGTAGGAAACAAACCATTCAAAATTTTGCTTACTGCTTCCTATGGCAGAATTTTTTTCATAAAAAAAGAGTGTTTGATTAAGACAAGAGGAATGACATAAGAATTCTAGTAAGAGTGCTAACAGGTCACTGCCTAATTGGTAGACATGCCAGCAGACTGGGAGCACCATAAAATAACTATTGTAGAAGCTGTCAAGAGGTAGAAGATAAAGAGATTATAGAACATCGTCTATATGAATACAAATATTTATATAGGAAAAGATAAAAAAATTTATATTGATCAACTTCATAGGGAGCACAGGGTATTTCAGAGAGGAGAGATTTCTAGACTAGGGGTATTTTAATCCCGGTGGTTTCACAATGGGCCTCCTAAAGGCCTAGATGGGTCCTCAGACATCCACTCTACCACCTACCTATGACAAAAAATTTATTTTCATTCATATTTTAATACAATAACTTGCGTTACTCAAAATGTTATATTTTACCAATCAATTGTCAGACAGCTGGAAAATTTATTGACATGCTTATGGAAGGCCAGAATGAACTGAAAAATATATCGATTAAATTCTGGTGCAGTGCAGCCCTCTTACAGAAGCAAAATTAATTTATGAACCTATGTGGTTTGTGCCAAGTCGTTTAAACGATTGTTCAAAGACGAAAATATTGTTATTTTAATTATTAAAAAATTAATTGCTGAAGCAAACTAATGTAAAACTTTTCTAAAACGTGGTAACTCCAACTGTTGTTTTAATGATAACAGTAACCAACAATACATAAAGTTTGTTGTAAAATTCATTCTAGAGTTCAAGTACATGTCGGTCGGGTTTACTTAACCGGAATGATAACGAGTTTTACACATACGAAGATAATATCAATAATTCATTTAAAATTTAAATTTTGAATAGGTAATAAATAAAATTGTGATAAAAAAAATTCATGCGACGAGGATGGGATTCGAACCCACGCGTGCAGAGCACATTGGATTAGCAGTCCAACGCCTTAACCACTCGGCCACCTCGTCCTTATAAATTATTTGCGCCGAGTTTCTTTTTCTTATTAAGCTCTCTGGCGGCACCACATTACCGACCACAACGTCTACGAATTCAGTATGTTTGTTACAATCGTGAACTTTGTAAAAGCTTGTATGGCAAAATCTAATATATTCTTTTTCTTGGGAACATTTTTACAATATTAATCAAAGTTGTATATAGAAGAATATATTTACTTCTTTTCATCTCTACTTATTTTAAGTTTCCACTAAACCAACACTTGTTTGTGCTCTGGAAAACAAATAAAGTTACTTTTTATTAGAAAACTTTATATCAGTTTATTTTATTTTATTCGATAAAAATATTTCCTAATGTACTGCAAACTATTTCACAATAAATAAACGTATGTGAATTAATGAAAATGTATGAAATGCAATATTTTTATGGCAGTTCAGATCTCCACGTTCTGTTTATATTGGGGCAAAAGTACAATGATCTGCTTTGTACCACAATAAAGCTAAAACAATTTCTAGTTATACACATATAAATAAGCTTGTGTTATTCCCTAATTTACTGCTACCGAAACAAATGCCAATGATATTGCCAAAACCAATACAATCACTTTCCCTTGAGAGCGTTGAGAATCAATCGGAATGCGCTATTGCAGGATAATGCCCAAAACGGCACAGATATTGCGTTGGGGACGCCCGTTGGAAAGCTCAACAGGCCGCCAAGAGGTTCAAAGCTAATATTTTCGTTAAACACTATAACTGGTGCGTAACGATTACGTACTGTGATAATGAAGAGTGCCAGTGAAATGATACCTTTCAGTAGGTAGCCCACAACAAGCTCGACTGAGGCACCTTTTAAACGCTGTATATTGCCTTCACTGCGCAATTTGGACTGAATAGATTTCAATTCATTTTCGGCACGCATTAATTTTACAGTGTATGTGTAGTGACTAGTTCCAGCCGACCCTTGGCGTATGCGTTCAACCTTTTCACGGGCCTCTTTTAGTTGCTGTTGCAGCTCATCATTGGAGGCAGAACCAGAAACGCAACGAAAAATTTTCGAAAGTTGTAACTATAATAAACAAATATTTTAAACAATAGTCTTATTTGATGTATATTGTTGATTCAATGCCGGTGGCACTTGCTATTAGCCACTATTCACTTACCAATTTAACCAGGTCGCCTACAATGGTCAACAACAGGCACAGCACTGCAATGGTTACAAAGAGGAACATTATAACAATTTGTGGTTTCGAATGCTTTGGACAGATAGCGTTTAAGGCCAGGTGGGTAAATATCGTTGTACTGTTGTTAATTAATTAATAAACGTGATTCCTAAAAAAATATTGAGTATTTTCTTTTGTCTGTTCTTATTTCTGTTTTGCTCACAAAAATTCAATTAAAATTGCCATACTGTAATAATTTTGTTTGCTAAATTTCTTTTATGCTTAAAACCAAATATGGGAATGTTTATTTTAAAAATATTTTAATTGTAAATATAACTTGCATACACTTACTAATCGCATAAGTCTTTAAAAGTTATTTAAAAGTGCAAATGTTATTATTTGGAAGAAGCGCTATGAAATATTGTCTGAGCCACATTTTATTGCATTGTGCAACCCTGCAACACATGTTTTGTGTTCGTTGCTTTTTGCAAAATATGTAGACCACAACAAAAATAAAGATTGGGGAAAATTTCGTTGATTTAAGCACAATGACGGATCAAGTGCGCGCGGGTTTAGGTAACTTACCAAAAAAATTTGAATTCTTATCAACACCGATTTCGCGGGGATCACTACGTGGATTGAAGCGTTGCCCCGGCTGTGGCCAGCTTAATGGTGTACGTAGTTCTATATGTCGAAATCAATTTTGTAAATTACGAAAAGAGGCGCTTCGTACGCATATACCATTAGATCCAGTGCAGCTGGAAAGTCTGGATAAACAGAAGTCACTATACTCCCTACGCAAAAAGGAACAGAATGCACAACCTCGCAACTTTGTGTTAATTACAGCATCAAGCAAAAACGATACGAAAAAATATGAATGTTACAACTGCAGCCCTGCAGCATCAAATAATGCAGATATTTGCAAGCATATTTTAGCTTGTACAACAAAACCAGATTCGCCTCCGAAAGCGGAAGTCTTCACTATTTCCCGCGATGTATTGTGGAACTTGAACAGCTTAGATAATGAGCACAAGGAACGTTTGTGGAATACTTATCAACAAGAAGAAATTAATGTGCCTGCAGTGCAACGTATATCCAATTCCTTATTTGTGGTGAAATGTGAAATATCGAAAGTATTTCCAGCTGGACGATTACATGTCACAGCTATCGGTAATGGCTGTTCTACAAAAAAGGGAATATATTCCTGTTCATGTAAAAAACTGAAAATCATTGTTGAACCTGATAATTCCGTTGTAATGCAGGAAGAGGTGTGCGATCACATCCTTTTAGTTTTGGCGGCTGTTTTAAGTAATCGCAAAGGTAAGGCGATGTTTGGAAATTTCGCAAGCGCATTGAAATCGTATTGGATGCCTACTTATATTGAGACGCCAATTGTGGACTCAACGCAGGAGGACGCACTGTTTGGTTTAAGCATTGATATCGGTGGAAACTTTGACATGGGCGGTGGTGATAGTCGACCAGGCGATGATATTTTTATTTATAATAGTGATTTTATGTCTGGTGGGGTGAGTCAATACAAATATTATAGATCGGTATAATAATTATTTGTTTTATAATATAATTTTTATATTTAATTACGTTCGTAGAATATTCCCGACTTCGAAGACATTATCCTGAGTAATCCGACTAAATCTATAGAACAACTACATAACCAAAATATAATGGATAATTCCATAGCTACAAATTCAAACACAAATCACAGCGATATACTACATCCTGGTGATCCGAATTTAGGTTTAAGCTTTGCCATTACTGCAGAAGACATAGAGGATATAAAATTTCATGAAGCTCCATTCATCAATGGCGTAAAATCTCTGTCATCATCAGCACTAGCCAACAATGTGACAACTGCACATTTGGAGCTGAGTGATTGCAAAATCGAGTTAATGGACCAATTTGAACTCACCGATCAAATTGACTTATCGACAACTGATGACATCACGTTGCAGCAAGATCATACATGGCTAGGGAACGGTATAAGTATATTGGAAGCGCCAATACTAAATAATACAACACCGATCGATAGTTGCGCTACAGAGTCGACAACTCTAGAAAACGCAGATTTAACACATTCTACAACCATTTACAATAATAATACGTTATTAAAGTCCAATCACGTGGTCGAGGCACCACCAATCCAGTTACCCACCATTGCAGTGGTCAAGAAATGCCCAGTTAAAGCTTCCGAGTTGGTGAATAGTTTAAATACACGTAAATTTCCACCATTACCAGAAAAGAGATCGATAATCGTTAATGGTGTTACTTCTTTGGAACAGCGTCCAGCAAACGATGAGAGTATAGTCTCAAGTAGCAAAGAACCATCGCTAGCCTTTTCATCGTGGCTGGATTATGTTATTGAGGTAATCAATGATAGTGTTGGTATTGTGGAAGAAAGGAGTGTGGAGCATATATTCCATGTTCATGAGGTTTGTTAGCCCCTTTTGCTACTGGAATTATATTTTAATGCCATGATTTTACATTTGGTAGGAAATATTTGCTCACTTTAGCAAAACTTTCAGCACCGGTGTAAAGCTGCGTATGCCTAGCAGCACAACTGTTATAAAAACGGGAAAATACAAAGGGCTTATAAAGTATGTTTGGTACTTTACGAATGCATCGACGGTGCGTCGCATTTTCACCACCAAAAATGTAAGCACTGCCGACTAAAACAATAAGAGTGAAAGCATTTTCTCTCATTTTGACTCCAAATACTATACTAATTAAATTGTTTTTATTTATTTATTTTTTGTTTGCTTACATTTCAAGATTTCGTTGGAGACGGAACGCATTTTTGAATACAGTTCCGATGGCGAATTTGTGCCATATGTAATACAACCAATTGTGCCTACTACTAACGGCAAATACAAACGGGTTTATCCCAAATTGTCGCTATATAAGACACATATTTGGCTTGAAAGTGGCAACAGCGTAAGTTTCTCATTTTTCACAAAGTCTTTAGCCTCGGGTTTCAATTTAATAATATTTTTGTTTTTATTTCAGGAATATAAAAATAGTTTTAAACTTGAGTGGCTACCCAGTGCCTTTCCAAAGAGTCACCATGGCATACTGAAGCTGGAATTCACAGTGGGTGTACAGGATCCAGAGGAAATGCAAAGAGCGATTGTGGGAAAATGAGCCTAGTTATATAGCAAAAGTATTATATAAATATCTCAGCATAGCAAGCTAATAAGTCTCGTGATACTCATACTTGTATATATGTATATAGCATGTTTAACTCTGTGAAAAATACTAAAATAATAGTTATTCATTGTTTATAGCACGTTATTTATCAATATTAGTTACTTAATTTCGCTGCTAACTTTAATCATAAAATTTTCTTTTGTAACTAAACTAAGTAAATTGCATTATTAGCAAATGTAGTAATTAATTTTTATATTTAAGTGTGAAGAACTGAATATATGAAATTTTTCAAGACTTTAAAAATAAAAAATAAATTATTTTATTTTGAATGTTTGTCTTGTATGGAAAAATGTTTTATTTGAGAAGATATCTTCACGAAACTTGGCATGGATTATTTACCAACACAATGGAACAATCTCCAAACAAATTGTTTAGATCGGACCACTATCGCATACAGCTGTCATACATACAACGTAAACGTTAAAAGTCGAGAAATGTATGAAAAACTTTTTTACAGGTTAACTTCACAAAATTTGACACAGATTATTGACCAAGCCAACGTTACAATTGCCGAACATAATGTTCGAATCGTATCACCATAGCAATAGCTGCTATACAAACTGGACAATCATAATTAAGATAAAGATTTTTAATCAATTTTATACTAAAAGAAATGCTCCTACATTATAGCTTCGCTGCAGCAGAAGTGAACGTTTTTTATTGTTTTCTTTTTTTTAATAAAAATCACGAAATTTTTCTGATTTATTCTTTTTAGTTTATTTCATATTCTTATTCATTTCAATTCATTTTCTGTTTTCATTAATATAATATACATATACTTATGTATATATATAATGTATATAAGTATATTTTTATAATTCTTATGTCGTTATGCTTAGCAGCTAAATAATTTCATATTTCAATTCTGTTCCCTTTTAATCTCTTTATAATTATGTCGCCTGCATTTTGTTTAGTTATGTATATATGTATGTATGTATGAATTAAGTTATGCATTTTCGCAAAAATTACAAACTATTTGACATCAATACATAAATACATATGCATGTGTTGTATGTATGTATATGGTTATACATAGTTTGAAGCTAAACAGTTGCAACAGTTTTAAAAGCGTTGCTTTGTTTCGCCAGTCAGTACAGAAAAATAGGCATTGCATTGCAAATGTGTTTGTGCAGATTTTTAATGATTTTATTTTCAATATTTTACAAGCCTTAGTGTGCACACAAGAAACATTCTAATTGAAACTGAAAGAAATTGTGACAGTCGCAGTTGTGGTTGTTGTTGTATTTTGAATATGTTTTATGCCACTAAATCGCTTAGCCTACACATGCATGTATATGTATGTATGTATTTTACATCGACATGTAGATCACATTTTTCTCAATTTTTTAATTATGTTGAATATCTTTTGTTAATAATCTCATCCACATACATATGAAATTTATTTGTATTATCTGCTAAATAAAAAATATGTTTTTTGTTTTTTTTTTTCATTTGTGAACACTTAACACTTATGGACATCTGTATGTAATTATTTTAATAAATGAAACCAAAATACTAATTATTTCACTGTAATGTATGTATAATAAAGTTTGTTGTTGTTGTTGTTGTAAAAATATCAAATTGAGCTTTTATAAAGTAAAATATTTGGTTCAAAATTCAAATTAAACAAAAATCTGTCAGAGACTATATACCGAATATATCGATTTTGGTTTCAATAGCTGCTTAAAGTTGATATATTTGTAAATATTAGGGTTTTAAGAAATCTTGCATACATTTAGGAGCAAATTGTTGACAACAGTAGCAGTAAGAGCTTTCTGTTGAACTATTTTCGATTTCAAAAGAAACGGTTTGTGTTTTCTAAAATCTATGTTTCCGGTTTCTCACAATGGAACTAGACGAGGTGCTACAAAAATAGCGTCGAACGATTCCAAAAAGTATAACTTTTCGAAACACAAAAATTAATTAGTGGATTTTCACATTGTTAGATATAGATATATATAAAGAGCAATTTGGAAGTCAAAGAAAAAGAGTAGTTAGCAACTGTCGCGGTTTTGCAATTTGTGTAATCATATATGATTAAGTTTTTAATATTAAAATCGGTTAGATTCTATAATTCATTCTAACTCACTTTCGCGTGATTGTTTGAAGACAACGCTTTAAGGTGTTATATCCACTTGTGAGTTTGAAAAAATCGATTTTTCTTGCTTATATTTCGAATGTACATACTATAAATGAAAATCTTCTCCGAAAATTCGAAAATTCATTTGACAAGTAGTTTTGTAGAGATGAGCGTGTTTGTATGCACTTTTAAAGGTAGTTATTCGGCTTTCAAAACTCTAAACGCTTTTTACTCGAAGCGCTGTTTTCAGAGTCGGTAAGAAACTTATTTCCGAAACGGATAAACTGATCAACTTGAAAATTTCACACGACCTTTTTTAGATATATTATGCCCGCATTTTGGCATAAAAAATCAAAATTTTGACTGGTGCTTCTATCAGCATTATTCATCTATTGTAATAATAATTTTTTTTTGATTTTGTGATTTGAGATAAAACAGAAATATTTTGCTCATCGTGCATACAAATTTTTTCAAAATATATCATCGATTAGTAAAAAACATTAAATTCTGTAAATGCACATAATTTTTAGAAATTTATTAAAAAAAATGCGTCTTTAAAAAATTGCACGAAAAAACGTGTTTTATGATTTAGCTTATTAAGCCTTTGAGCTATTTGAACATATTGTGGGAATATTGTAATAAATATTTAAGCAATTGTAATAAAACTATATGTTCAAAAATCCAATTTGCTGTTACTGTCATCTACAATTTACTATATTCTATATATTTTTATGGTTGTGTGTGTTTAAGCGCTGCTAGTTAAAAAAAAAATTGTATAATTTGATTTATTCGATTTTTTTTCATTTAATTTATATATTTTCACTTTTTAAATTAAAATCTATTTTAATATTTCGCGCTTTTTTCTACAAAATACATTTTTGTTTTTAATTAAAATTTGTAAATTAAATAAATTAACTGTTAATAATACTCTGCAGTGTTATATGGTTTTCTCAAGCGCAAATGAGCTGTAACTTGCTTAGATTTTTAACGCCTGCTTGTTAAAATTCGCAAATTTCATTACATACATACAAGTGCTGACCATATATTAGCATGTACGGTATATGTGTGTTTGTGTATCTTTAAGCTTTCTTCGCACTCTTGAGTTGCCAACTTTAATTTTAGCTTACACATTTTCAGTTGTTTTGCACTTAGTCTAACTTTTTATTTTTATTTTTATACTCCACTTTACAATACACACACAATTACTCTGGTTAATTGCATTAAATTTTTTAAGTGTAATTTTTTAACTTTTTACAAATTCGTTAATTGGAATTGAATTCACACAACTCGTTTCGTTTCGTTACGTTACGGTATTTACGCGCAAATATCTACGTATATATCTAAGTGTCGGCTATAGCTATAGTATGTATGTATGTATTTACAGTGCTTATTTGCATTAATGGTATTCAGTTATGTATGTATGTATAGGTGCAACTACAATTAGCACTTACGCGTGATTGCCCGCTTACCACGAGATGAATAAATTTATTTAAATTCATATTTTCTCTTGTGCAATTACTATTTAAATATTTAATTTAATTTTTTTTTTAAATATTGTATTTACGGTGTTTGTTTATATTTCTTTTGTGCAAAACTACAAAAATGCAATCGCTCATTATTCCATATGTCAACGTTTCATTATTCACTACATTTTGCGCACTACACTGACATACATACATACACATTAATTACAATCATATTTATTATTTAAATAGTAAACTTCTTCAGTTGTGTATTTGTGTATGTTAACATATATATGTATGTATATATTATATATATGTATGTCTGCTTATATACATATATATATATTTGCTTAGTAGTTTCTAGTTTACAGTGGTCAAATTTACAATTGTACACATATTCCGTCTTCGCTCTCATTATAAATAATTTACTTATACTAAATATCTGTCTGTATACAGCTTTTATCATCTAGTTTTACTTTTCCTCTAATTTTTTCTTTTAGTATTTGCTAGTTTTGCGTGACTTTTTTGTGCATTCAGAAACACTAATTTGTGAATTTTTTTATTTATTTGTTTGTAAATATGCGTTTGTGCTGAAAGGAAAAGTATGAGGACGGACGAATATACACAAATGAGAAACAAGACAAGGACACTCAGTAGTATGACATCTAATTTTGTTATGCAATATATTTTTTTTTAATTTTTGTTTAGTAGAAAATATTTACGCTTCTTTATGCATAGATTCTAGTGCAAAAAGTATCAATAGTGAAAATATTTTTTGTTGTAATAAATTTTAATTGCTGGCATGTGTTGTTAATTTTTTTTACTTTTTTTTTTAATAATAATATTTTCATCACAAAAAAAAAAGATAAAAACCACTTTATTAAAAATTTTAATTTTATTTAGATATAGAAACAAAGAAAAAATTTTAATAATTTTTTTAAATTCAATTCTTGTATAATATAATATGTAAAATATTTTTTCAAGGATTTCTCAACAAACTAAAAAATTATTTTTTGGCATCATGTTTGCTCAAAAAGTAAAAAGGTTCTGAGGCGCCTAGAATACTTACACGAACTCCTGACAAGAATAATTATTATATTATAATTAATATTATGAATAATTAAAAATTATTATTATTTAATATTTTAATAAAATTGTTCAATATTCATAACTTTTTTTCATAACAAAAAAAATTATAATAAAGATATTAATAAAAGTACGAAAACAAACAAAAAAAAACATAAAATAAAATAAGTAAAAGGGTTTTTCTTATAAAATATAAATTAATCGAAATCGAAATCAGTTATTCTTTATTTATTGAAGCCTTTGGAAAATATAAATATATATAATATTTATTAGCATTGGCATGACATAAATAACAGCTTAAGTAGATTTTAATCAATTTCGTGAAAAATTGTTATATTTTAAATTCTGATTTTGTGACATAATAGTGAATGAATAGCAAGAGAAAAATTCTTCTAAAGTTTAGTATCGATAATAAAATTTATTTCATTAGTGCCTTAGCCATTTCTTTAAGTTTTTAGCTTTCGGCTGTACATATTTACATACTGTAATATATCATAAAGATTGCTTCACCTAAAACGGAAAACAAAAACTACTGAAAGCCCTAGTCGGCGGCTTAGAATACTCGTCTCTTTATATGGATGGCCCAACTTATGTAGAACTTATTTCAAAAGTTTATTTATAAACAATGATAAATCACAATACAAAAATATGACAGCCGCAATATTTTGTGATAAAACTGCTCGACACTTAATCAAATCCGCTTGAAATATTTGGCTGCGAATAAAATCAGAATTGCGATTCATTATTGAAATGCTAGCAACATTCTTGTGCAACAATTCACTTAAATATTTTTTTTTTTTGCTGGCAACAATTCATAAAAAAACTTTTTTTGTCCCAATTTTTCCGTGTCAATCTGTGAAGAAAATCGTAATTGTGTATTGCGCTATATTTTTCTGCAGCAATATGCAGAGATGGGCAAGATGTTTTTTTTTTGCTAAAATATGTTATAAACAATGTTGTGCAACATTTTCTACTACAGTTTTTTAGCGATATTGATGATAATAATTCTATAAAAAATTAAAAATATTTCAAACAACAGTAAAAAACTCTCGCAATGGTGGTCTTCCAATAAATATTATTTGTAAATGTTGACAACAACACACTGCAACATGTTGCAGTTAATAAGTAACTTGAGTAACGATGTCGCCGTAACAAAAAACTGTAAATAAATTACATATTAGACGATGTTGCTATATATTTTTTGTGCAACATGTTGTTAGCAACATTTATAAATATTTCTTGGCGTTTTTTTCGAATAAAGTCTTCCATATGCCAATAATATTTGCCTATTTATTACACATACTGGAAATATTTTGTGCAACATGTTGCTAGCAACATTTATCAAGTTTTTTTTTGCGATGACTTTAAACAACATTTTCCACATACCAGCAATAGTTGACTATTTATTGCACGTAATAAAATTTTTTATTGCAACATGTTGCTAGCATTGTTTACTCATATTTGTTTACGGTTTCTTCGAACCAAATCTTTCACATGCCAGCAATATTTGCCTATTTATTACACATAATGGAAATATTTTGTGCAACATGTTGCTAGCAACATTTATCAAGTTTTTTTTTTTGCGATGACTTTAAACAACATTTTCCACATACCAGCAATAGTTGACTATTTATTGCACGTAATAAAATTTTTTATTGCAACATGTTGCTAGCATTGTTTACTCATATTTGTTTACGGTTTCTTCGAACCAAATCTTTCACATGCCAGCAATATTTGACTATTTATTACACATAATGCATTGATGTATTTGTGCAACAAGTCGCTAGCAACATTTAGTAATATTTATCTGCAGTTACTTTGAACAAAATCAGCCAGCGATAGTTGACTTTTCATTACACATAATCTCATAAAAGTTCACGAAAGCGGTAAGTGAAGTATTTAGAAGAAATTTATTTAGAAACACATTCATATAAAATACAACATATGTATGTGTATGCATTTGGTGGTTACTTACGAGTACTTAACACGCAGAAATCAATAAAGTGCATGCATTTAAATTTGTTTGATATTTCTTTCTTTACTTTGCATATATATTTTTTGTTTTATTATTTATTTAACATATGAGATGGATTTTATTTTGTTTTTGCTTGTGTTTTTTTTTTGTGAATTATGACTATACAATGGTAGGCGTTCAAACGCTTGTGATGTTGATAATTAAATATAAATATGTTAATTTTTTTTTATAATTTCACTTTTGTATTTTGCTCGGTATACATTCGCTCATAAGACTAAGACTGGGTGTGTATGAACATACGGGATTAAAACCATTTGCAAGAAAATGTTCTTGACAAAACTTAATTTTAACACATGCTTTGCTTATATAATATAAAATTTAAACAATATATTTAATTTGCAGTTATTGACTGCTGTGGATAACACAATTCTAAATACGTTTATAATGTGGGTTTAGTTATTCTGTTTTTTTTTCTAACCATTTATATGACGAAGATTATATAAAAGTTTGCGACAAACTTGTAGGACAACCCTAATTCGTACGTAATAAATTACTGAAACTAAATTTATTTATTTTATACATAAATATATGACAGTAAGACAATTAATTGTAATAAATATAGCTTTAAAATACTTTTAGAAAATTTCTAGCATACACAACTGCTTAAATATAAACAGTAATTACTTAAAAATATTATTTAAAATAAATATTTAGTATAAGTTTACTACTCACTTAGGCAATAGTGCTGCTCATTTTTAGCACAACGCTATATACTGTTACCATATTCAGTCAGCAGTTGGCTGCCGTTTTCATTGAAAAAATTTACAATCATGCTTAGGAGGGTTCGCGAGCATTTGCTTTTTTCATTCTCATTGTTGGTTTTGTTTTAATTTTTTTTTAATTGTAATTTGCATAAAAATAATTTGTTAGTCTATTTATAAATTTCACTTTTTCCTTAATAGCTACTACCTACTCATATTTATATGTACGTTTAATTTAATATATTTATACATATATATTTATATTTATATATTATTTTTATTTTTATTTTTTTTTGTAATTCTAACCTACAATATCTAAACTTTGAGCATCTGTAACAGTCGCTGCTTTAGTTGTTGTTAGAGTTGTCAATTGTTTCGTATTAGTATTAGTGGCATTTAATAAACCGTTACCATTACCATGCAAAATGGTTTGATTATTATTCCCATTACCATTACCGTAACCATTACCATTGTAATTAATTGTTGCGGTAGTAGACGATAAAGAAGTGTTGGATGCGGATTTTGTTAACGGTGTGGTGGAGTTAACATTACCCATGTTGCAAGTTTTATTTGCATAGGCGTTTGGATATTGTGGCGGTGGCGGGGGTAATAATGGTGTTAGACCATCAATTATGTCATCCGAGCAAGGTGTAGATATTGTTGAAGCATTTGCGTCAGCGAGCGAATTTAGCGGGTCCAGTTGGTGGTGTTGTTGTTTTTGTTGTAGATGTTGATGGATTTGTTGTTGTTGTTGTTGGAAAGCCAAATCCGTATCGTTGTCGAAAGCAGGTGGCGGTGGCGGCAGTGGCATTGTTGTTGCGTAACAATCGAAGCGATCAGTTGTTGTAAGGTTTGGATTACCATGCGCGCCATACAATTGCAGTTCGGCGACAGCGTCAGTTAACGAAGTTAGTTGTGATGTTGGTTGTTGTTGGTTATGGTGATGGTGCAGATGAGTTGATTCAGATTGGTGTGGTTGTTGTTGTTCATGGTGGTGGTGGTGTTGTTGTTGTTCCAAATTATTTACAAGAGAAAACCGTTCACCATTAGTGGAAATAGCAGCAATGGAAGTGGGTGTTGTTGTATAATGATTAGTGGAAACGGAATCGGTATTGGTATTGATATTGGTAGTGGTGTTGGTGTTGGTGTTGGTGTTGATATTCGTATTGGGGGATACACAATATGGTATTGTATTATGTTGGTTAGTGGTGTTGGTTGCAGTAGTGTAGGCATTAGTAGTAGTATTAGTATTAGCAAAATTTTCATTATAATTAGCATTACCAATTAGATTAGCATTACAATTGTTAGTGTTGTTGATGCTGTTGCTGTTGGTCGTCATATTAGTCAAATCGGGTGTTGTTACAAACATAGCTGTACTATTTTGGTTTGCCGTTATTGATGCTAGTGGTGCTGCTGGTGATGTTGATATTGTTGGTGTAGTGACTGATGATGATGTTGATGATGATGATGGTTGTGGTGTTGGTGTCTGTGAGTTTGTAAGTGCTGGTGTGTTGGTTGCTGTTGTTGTTGATGACTGTACTGAATTGAGCGACTGCATGTGTTGTGATGCATAATGAGGTTGTTGCTGTGATGATTGTTGGTGGTGTTGTTGATATTGTAAATTATTTTCGCTCGTATTGGGCGTCAGCGTTGTTGGTGGTGTTATGTTGCCACCACTAGTATCAACCGTAGTTGGAGTTGTAGTTGTAGCAGTCGTTGTTGTTGTTGTTGTATTGTTTGTTGTATAATTTGTATTCAGATTGTTTGTGGTGGTGTTGTTGGTATTATTACAAGCATTTGCATTTGCATTTAGCACATTTATATTACTAATACTATTACTATGATTTACGCTACTACTATGATTATGATAGACCAAATTATTACAGTTTTGCTGGGCATTTATATTACCATTGCTACAGATTTTACTGTAGAGATCCGGTGTGGCCGTTGTCACATCCTCGAATTCCGTGCGCAACGCTGTACGTTCAAGCAGTTGCAGATTGCGCGGCAAAAACGAGAGTATATTGTAGATGAGGCGTATATCCTCGCTGGAGGTCCAAACGCCCGGCCGTTTGTTGTGATACAGTTTGGCGTACTGGTAGATGCTCGCCGTGCTGCAGTATTCCATTTCCATCGCCAGGGACGAGATGGCGCAGAAGGTGCACGCCTGTGCGCCACCATATCTATTTGTGGTGGATTTAATGGATTTCGTGGTGAGTTTGGTGTGCGACGTTTGCCAAAGTTCAGTTGAATTGATCGCAATCGGAAAAAAGTGAGAAATTGAGGTAGTTTAGTTGAATGCTCATAATATTTATTAAATAATGACACTTATAAAATAATATCTATACAAAATATTTAGCAAAATTATGAAATTTTTTCCGCACTATTAGTTAATTTATTTTAATATAATTATTTATTAACCTAAAGCATTCCTTATAATTTCTGCTTCTTAAGGCATATTAATTTCCCTAAAATACGTAGTACGAATCTAGTTATGCTGTTTAAGTAATGCCTATTTCAGTACAAAATCGCCTTTCGCCATCTCTCTGGTCTAATGTTAAGAAAAAACTATATTTGAAAGTATCGAGGGATTTATCCAGTTCTGTTCTAGGCAAGCGGCTATTTCCTTATCCCATTATAGTGGATTAAACCTTGGTTTTGCTATCTTTATTTAATTATGCCAGTCTATGTGATTTATACCAGTTTGTTCGATTCGCTACACTGCAAGATTTAGCGTATCGAGAACAACTGATACTCTCATTAGCTTATCTAATACAGCACTGTCTTCATTTTGTCAAAATTTACAGCAACTACTATAGGTTGAGACATTCTCTGCTAAGTTGTTTGATTCTGATTTAAAATTTACTCTGTCCTCAAAAATTCAAATGCTCAACGTCTGCATTGATTCCGTAAACATTCTTCTAACAAACATTTAGATTTAATAGTCGTTACCGTTTAAAAATATGTGGAACTTCCTCGTAGCATAAGTGTTCTATGGTTAATGCCTTAGCTCAAAATTTCGTATACATTTTCTTACTGTGCTAAAGTTTTCCAGACAATTAGATACCGTAAGTGATTGAGCAGAGTTCTGCATAAACTATGAGCCTTAGGGTTTGGTGGTTAAATCAGCTATAGCGTCCATATTACAATGGAAAGGTTAGTGCAGCCAAACTACACTTAAGTACATTTAAGGCAATATATACTATATATACATATATGTACAGTGCTTATGAAAATCTTACCTATCCACAACGACAATTGGTCCATTGCGATAATCGGCGCAACGTTCGTGTACATCAACAATGAAATCGTAAATACTCTTCGGATTCGACATCTCCGGCCAACTGGGACAGTGCAGCATTTTCACATTTAGCTCGTAATCATCTTGTATCGATTGTATGACAAAATCACGACTAACATAATCGCTTTTGTTCGTCTTACGTAGAAATTTGACGCGATAGTAATCACTTTCGATGGGTTGCGTGTCATCTGGCCAAAATTGTGCGAAATTCTGCGAAGCAAATAGACGTCAGTAAAAGAGTTTATAGAAGAAAAAAAATGTCCGACTATCAACTTACGATTTCGTCCAGTGATGACAGCAGTACAATGGTCTGGGCATTGTGGTCCCACACCATTTGCCAGAAATCTTTCATAGTATGTGACATCGGATGTTGTGTGACGATGAAGTCACGTAAACGCCGAAAGCCGTGCAGCCACGACGCATTTATATAATCGCTACCCTCCTCGCCCGGTTTGGGCGTTAGATGGACACGACTACTTTCAATGGGGAATATGGCACCACGATTTTTCACCGAATTCACCTGCTTCATCGCAGATGCAATGTGTATGTCTTTCGTTTGGAATTGTATAATATTTTTGTACTGCTGTTCCAGATAGGGTGTGCAGTTCTTCAGTTCTTCGACTTGCTCTGTACGCAAATTCGTTTCGCCCGAGGCAATTGCCTCGACAAGCGCATCGTGTATAAATATATATTGTTCCTCGGTTTGTACGAGGAAATTACGCTGTATGCGTATATGTCGTAAGAAACCGAATACGTTTACAACTAATTTCTGTTGTATTTGCTTAAGCATGGCGTCCAAGACGATGTAGGTGCCAGTACGACCAACACCGGCACTACGAGCGCGCATGGAAAATAAATAATAGATATGTGAGTGAATTTGGACTTGTCTTCTTCAAACGGGTACTCACCTGCAGTGCACTACAATGGGACCCGCATCCTCGGGATTCGCAGCGGAGGATTTCTTCACAAAGTCCAACACTGGCAGTGGATGATCGGGTGTGCCGTGATCGGGCCAATTTGTGTAGTGATACTGATAGACAATTTTCTCTGCATTGCATTGCTTCTTTTTCTTTAACTATAGAATATATTAAAATATGTTTTGAGAGGATGGGCTTTCAAGAATTGGGGGCATACCTGTTTTACCTTCAAGTGCTTGATTTGTAGCGTACGCACTGTGTAGGTGGACATAACCTCCTCATCGACCATTTTCACCTGTATAACACCATAGGTCTCGATGCCATCCTTCGGCCAATACATGTCACATTTCCGACGCCCGCGCTCCACCAAATTGGTAATCATCACAATTATGGACACACGCTGCTCCCAAATCATGCGCCAGAAGCAATCGAACGTGTCTGGCAGTGGACCCTGCGTGCCGATAAAGGCGCGTGATTTCTGATAGCCATCAATGAAATTGGCATTAATGTAGTCAAGATTCTTCTTTTGTCCGGGCGTGGGATGCAGGTGGACGCGGCTGTGATCATCTGTGTGACAGAAGTAAGTATATAGTTATATTTACTTAAGTAATAACAGTAAAATCGTGCTACTTACAGGCTGTTATATTGAGATAGCGATTCTTGCGCTTATTCTCTGGATGCTGGGAATGTTCGCAAGGTAAATCATCAATCGATTCATTTTGGATCGCCTCGTATTCGCGACTAAAGCCTATATCACCGTCGGCATGCAGCGAGGCCACGTGCTTGGCGAATTCATTGACCGGCACAGCGGCACGTATCTCACCAGCCACCTCGACGGGTGCCTCCCAGTCGACTTGCGGCAAGTTGGGATGGTGTGGTGGGTCGTCCAAGTAGTAGTAGGCGGCATGGAAACATTTCCTGCTAGAAGAAAAAAAAAATGGCGGAAGAAGGGAAAGTGTTAAAAATCATTACAAATACGACAAATGTAATGTAAAAAAAAATTATTGATTACTTAAATATTATCTAAGTTTAATTATAATCAATTGAATGCTTTTTATCAACGGTGGAAATAGCAATCAGTTGAGGCATTATCTATAAAGAAAACAGAATCTGCCTTGATACTTATCTAATCAGCAGGAATGAAGTTTATCTTTTCTGTGTGATTTAAAAAATTTAAATTTTGAGTCAGTCCCACTATCTTATAATACATTTTTGTAAACGACTACTGTCAAACTTTCAGCTAAGACAGATTCGTAGCTTTGTTTTGATCGAAGGGGGCGTGTCTGCGGATTTTAGAAAAAAGAAAAAACAACACCAGTCGGTGATTTGATTTTTGCTTTTAAAAAAGAAATCGCGCAGTGAAATCAAAGGATACTTGAATATTATATACGGTGACGTCTTCTCTTTCTATAAAGTTGTCGAGTTTCAATGTGGTCACACGTCAGGTTCTGTTGAGTTCAGGTGCCCGAAAAATGGCTACCATGGAGAATAACATTTCAAGAGTCTTTAGGTTGCCGACTGCAAAAAAACAAACTCATCACCGTAAGACTCAGCAGTGTGTGATGAAAAAGTTTCTGCGCCGTTTTGTTACTATCGACAAAAACCAAAGCACAGCCGACTTAACCCAGCGGACGTTATCCGAAAAATGCCCTTTAGGCTAGAGACCGGATGCTCATTGCTTTCAACGATTAACAAGGTGTTATCTACATCGACTACCAGATAAAAGATATGTTAAAACTGGGTCGATAAGGCGCTGAATTAAAAAAAAAAAGACCTATGTGGCGAAGAAAAAATGATTCTTTTCCACTTTCACCATCGTCATCGGTTATGAAGTACTTTTATTGTTTCTAAACATGAAAAAGTCACACGCCAGAAAGAAATTTGAAACGAATAAAGAGGTAGTCGCCGACTTAGCTTACTTTGATGATCTCCAGAAAACATATTATATAGACCGGTTAAAGACTTTTGTTGGATAATTGCTGGGTCTACTCTAAAAGCAGACTATGTTGAGAAATAAATCGCTAGTTGGCTAAATAATTACTGTACCACTTTCCTATTTAAGATCGAACCGTCCTCTCTGGGCCACACCTCGATCAATTCAGAAATTTGGCCTACAAATGTTGGAGTGTCGCCCTCGAATACAACAGCCAACAGACAGCACTCATTACACTCGTCATGTGAACAACCTTTACTCATGGTTACATACTCATATTATATTATATGATTTTATTGTGCGAGTATATAAAGTGATTGATAGCTCTTGCTGTGTCTGTGATTTTATTTCTTTTATCTTTATGTGAGTAATTGTGTTTGTTTTTGCACTCAAATCGATTTATATACTTGTTTTAATTAATTGCTCATGCGCGGGGTTAATGTAGCGCACAAATGGCTTGCGCAATAATCACATAAATGCAGCATCAAAATGCGAATATTGCAAATATTTATTGCAACCGAGAGGCGTTGAGTGGCTCGTGCAATTTTATAAGTAGCCAATAAAGCAATGTACCAATAAGGGCTTGACTTAGTTTATTAAGCATAATATTTATGAAAAGTGATGCGGTACATATGTATTTGTGCACGCACATACACACACAGACTTGTATAGAGTTACTTAGAGCAGAGTAAGCTTAGCCGAGCTGTTAAATTGCCAGGGGAACTGCAAGAGCGCTTGCAACAAATACTGCCATTCAGCGAAATATCATAGAATAAAATATATATTTGTAATGGTCTGTATGTTTTTGTGTGTGTGTTTGGTTATTTGTGCTGCCACCTGTTTGTCAGCGCGCTAATGATGGAGAAATGTTCGCAAACAAACTAAAAATATTAAAAATTATACTTGGGTATCTGTGAAGTGCATGAATGGATATAACTGTATATTAGGGTGTTCGTTTATTCCCAAGTTCATTGTTTCTTTTTGTAAATGACACCCAAAGTTTCAGCTTTTGTCCTTAAAAAAATTATCTAACGTATACACGCTCTTTATATTCAATTTACACCACTACCAAATCATTTGACCTCTACCCATATACATATTTAACATGGGATTTTTTCATTTGCAATATTTTTTTTTGTATCTTCAAAACAAATCAGTTTAAGGGGTTACATGGGATATTGTCCTAAATTTTCAAGTAATAGTTTTGGAGGTGCAGCTTTGAAAAGTTGCGCGCTCGAGGTTAGGGACCAATGTCCAATACCTAGTTAATGGTCTTAGTTCAAAGACATATGTTTTTCTTTTTAATTTTGATGATCCTGTCAGAAATTCTGCTGTCAACGCGGAAGCACCTTTTTTCCGAGGGACAATCGGAAATGACGTCGTAATGATCTTAATCAAATACTTGAATGCATCTTCTGAACAATAAAAAAGTTGAATAAAATATTTAATTTTTTATATGAAAAAAACTTATTGAAAATAGGGCGTTTTTTGCTCAACGAAATCCATGTAACCCCTTAAATCTGCATTAAATGTACTGAGAGTTCATAGTGTGCCATGTCGTATGAGCAACACAGCATTTATAAGAATGCTCAAATGCTCACTTGTAAGAATGCTTAGGCCATTTGATTTATAACTTTAACTGAGTATAACTTTTGAACGAGTGTTTTTATAGAAAATATCATTTTGATATCATTTTGGGAAGTGGAAAATTTTGTATTATAATATCCTAATTCAAAGAGTTTATTTACATTAGATACCTTTTTTCTAACAAAAAAAGTCAATTTGAGAATTAACGGACACCCTACTGTATATATGAATGCATGAAAATATATATGTTTGTATGTTTTAAATTATGGTAAGTTACAAGCCTACAAAGCTGGCTGAATAAATGCGCTTTTAGCAAATGAAGTGTAATTTTTTATAATATGAAATGAAAGCGCAGCGATGATATACAAAAGATGAGTAAAAATGAACAAAGAGAGTAAAATGAAACAACAACAAAAAAGCTAAATAAAAATGTATAAATGCAATTACTGGGTAAAGCGCTCCCTAAGCACTCAATTAAATGAGGGAGAAAAGCGCTGATAATGTTGAATGTGGATTGAAAGGTGTTTCATATTTTTTAACCGCAAGCGGATAAGAATAGAAACAAGAAAAAATAATAAAAAATAGTTGCAATTAGTGTAGTTCAATTTTTATAATATCCACAATGCGCATTATTTTTCCCATTCATGTATAAGTCAGCTTATAAAAAATGGTGTAATGTTGTACGGAGTAAATTAGACCAGAACGAAACAGGACTAGCGAAGATTCAGGCAGGGCGCGGCACAGTGATCGCCAACCAACACCAACCACTACTTCCCCCTACCAACAAAATGCGCCAATTAATATTACTGATTTATTGCGCTGCTTAAAATTTGCCTAATTCCCCATGTCATTGTGTGAAATAAAAGACGAGCTGAAGCCTTTTTGGGTTGACAATTTGGTTACGTTAATAATGGGTTGACGTTTTTCCAGCAGTCATTTTTGATATATACCTTGTAATTAAGTAATAAAAACTACTAAATGTAGAGCAGTCATTAAGTTTTCAGCTCATTACAAGCGCTAAAGCGGGCGTGTTATACCTGAGAGAGTACACTAATTTGACAGGGATACATAATGGTTTTTGCTGAGCTCTGCTACAGACGTAGATACCTCAAATATAAAATTATTTTTATAATTACTTCGTTTTTGTTGGGTAATTATATGTTTGCTTGTCAAATAAAATTTGAAAAATGCTCAAAAGTTGGCGCATAGGCATAAATAACTAATGAGTTGGCTTGTTATATAACGGAGTTTAGGTTTAATTATTACTCCAAAGTTTTCACAGTTAATTTATATTACTATAAATGGTATTTGCAAGGCATTAGTATAACTACATATTTATGCTTTTTGCATTTACTAGTTGCCATTTAATGAAATGTTACTCATACGACATGGTTACCTTGGCCTTATCATATAGTAGATATATTAGCACATTGAGAGCTATTGAATGGATACCAATAGAAACTAAATACAGATAATGATATTTGCTATAGGTATTCTCCAAGGATGTTTAGAAGTAAAAAATTAATTGCTTTTGCCTTCTATGGAACTATTTCAGAAATAAGTATAACACAAGCTTCGGAAATATTATATTTTGTGAGATTTATCGTCTTATGAAGTTGTTCAGTAATAACAAATCTCAGTTAAGATTTTATCTTATTTAATTATCAAAAACTTTGTCATTTTAAGCGCAAAAAGAATACATTGAATTTGATACTTGCTTTTTAATGAAAAAGAAAAGCGAAAATATTTTATACTGTAAGTATTTATTAATATACGATTGACTGAGCTATCAGTGTAAAAGTTTGGAAAAAAATTTAAACATACAATTTTTCAAATGAAATTAATATAATAATAGAAAATAATAATCTGTTACTCGTTTTTAGTCTTTAATAAAGAAAAACAGTTGAGTATCTTTCAATATAATCGCGTACGTGTTCAACAAGGCGTATGAGTAACATAACGAAAAATCTCTAAATTTAGAGATTCATTGCAATAAATTTCAAATATATATTTAATATAAAAAATTTATATTTCATGCAATCATAAGTTTCCGATTCCTGAAATATTCAAAGATTCTAAAAACGACTGTTTTAAGGGGATATTTTTTCTTGTGAATTTAAAAAAAATTATTTAGTTTTGCATGAATATCGAATAACGTAGTACGTATGTATATATAAAATTCTCTAAATTGATATTTTGGCGGCGAAACTGGCTTGGTCTCAGATCTCGTAAAATATATATAAGTGAGCAAAAAAGGCACAGTTGTTGTGAGTAGGTAAAAATTTGTAAGAATTCTCAAAACTGGAGAAGAAGCACGGTTTAAAATAATGTCTATATAACAAATTATTGTTTCCAGTTGAATCCGACCAACCACTAAATGTTAAGGAGATTGCTCTGGCAATATGATGCTTTGTTAAACCTTTTCTAAGATAACTACCCAACTTATTTAATACTGTATATTAAGGTGTTTTATCCGCTTGTGAATAAAAAAAAACGATTTTTTTTGCTTACACATATATAATATATATTTAATGCCAGGCGTGGAGTCGCTATCCTCATAAGCCGATAATAAAGAGATTGCAAATAATTGCTGATAATACAGAAAAGCCAAATCATAAATAATCCGCATAAAAAATTGATAAAAGAAAAAATCGTAAATACAATCACTACTTATTGTATTGCCAACTATAAAACCAAAAAATTGTCAGAATATAGTTGCGTATCTCAAGTATATACCAAAATACAAATCGGTTAAAACCAAAATTGCTTCTTACAGCTAATATTCGCACCCTCGGCTACTCCATCAACAGCACGTCGAAATGCATAATACAGCCCATATGTGTAATCCTAGGCAAAATATTCGCCTAGGGGGCCCAGGATGGTTAAATGAGCTAAGCCTCCCCCTCGCATATATGTATACACCAATCAAACAGGTACATTATTGGCACACCCTAATAATACACACCACTCCTGAGAACCCAATACAGGATGTCACCACACACGAGAACGCCTCACACCAACAACCAACAAAAAGGATTGGATCATTGCTTCTACACTCATTCGCTATATGTATATCATTCGTTTCGTCTACGGGCCTGAGCGCCACATCAACATTCGCATATACACCTGATTCGACAAGGTAGCGATCTTACGCGCAACTGTTCGTTGACAACTGTTGGACACCGATACCTCCTGATTCTGATCGCCATCATCCGAAAGTCGTTTCGCGCAATTGGATTCTCAACGCTCTCCTCGTCTACATCATATTGTTACTTTGCATAAACATTGTTGTTATAATTTTAAATAAACTTGTGGTTTAACCGAAACGGTCAAATAACTAAGTTCAACGGAAACTTTTATTTTTCAAATTTGACACACAATATTTGAGAATATTCTTCGAAAATTTGAGTTGATTCAGCAAATAGTTTCGGAGTTATGAGCGTATTTGTAAGAGTTTTTTATTATTCGAAACACTGTTTTTAGTAACGGTGAGGAAAATTCCCTGAAACGATTGGACACGAACTTGAACATATATTTGTCACGTAAAGATCGAAGGAATAATTTTTTTGATAATAATTTCGATTATTAAAAATATTCATCTATGTATAGCAATCAGGGTTGCAAGTAATGCATAAAAAAATTTGGATTACTATTTGAATTAAATTTTGTTTTTAATCCCGTATTTAGGATTACAAGATAAAAAACAATTTAACCCCACATACCGGATTAACAAATAAAACGCACATTTTTAATCCCAAAAACCGGATGAAAAATTAATTTTTAAATTTAAATTTTAATCTCAAGCATTAATTAAGAATTAAAAAAAAACTGTTTTAAATATATTGGATTAAAATATAAAAATTTAATTTTTAATTCAAAATTTTTGAATAAAAAGTTCGCAGTGCTAATGGCTACAATATATTTTTTTGGTTTTGGATTTGAAATAATTTTATACAGAAAAATCTTCGTCATTGCTTCTCTTTTTAGGAGGTCCTCCTGCAGATCGGCTACGGAATTAAGGTGATCTAAAAGTTTTCAAAATGGATCATCGATATTAGGGTGCATTAAATTATGCAAATGCAAACCTAAGTGCCTCAAAGCTGATTAAATGATATAAAAAATATAATAATATACAAAAAGTCATTATTGACTTTTTAAAGCAAACTAGTAGCCAACTAGTCGTCATGCAGTCTCTTCGCTACTGTATTAACTCGTTCTCATGCCACATGCTCAAGTACTTACAGAACATTTCGTATAAAAAGTTGGCAATACTACAACTAAGCTCGTGCATTAGAGTTGTGTGATAGCTATTTTTTCGGAAGCGTTTAAATAATGCATAGCTTGGCTCAACAATCACTTGTACGTTACAAGCGCGCACACACAACTTTGCAATGAGGCAAATTTCGCATTTAAATCGCTCTGTTATGTGTGCCGAAAAATGAAAGGATAATGTGCATACTAAATCGCAGGCACACACACATATACAGTTATTAAATTTTCCCCAGTTACTTGTGTGTAGGTGGCTATGAATATTTTTGCATATGTTGTTGCTGTATTTGTGTGTGCATCCAAACGAGCGTCAAAAATCCACTTCCACACGCTGATCTGCATATCAGTTTGCCAAGTTGTAATTCAGCATAAAAATCGCTTTCATTTACTTTTTCCCCACCACTTGCCAATGCAGCGCAACGTTTTATCTTTACTCATACACAACACACACACACACACGCACACGTGCATATGAGTTTTCATAGCAATTTTCTTTTGTGTGGCGCTTGTCTCCGCTGAATATACTTTCATTCATATTTTGCATTTTAATTTGCGCCATTATTGTGCGCTTAAAAATATTATACATGTGTGTATGTGTGGCTGCTTGCAATGTAGCGCTGGCTTACAGGTAAAGTCGTTCGTCATTGCGCTGGTGTGTGTGTGTCAGTGAGTGAATTTTTGCCATTAGCATTTTTATTCTAAAAATTATGTTGTTCACAAAATTTGGCGGAAAAACAATGTAAGTAGCAATCCCAACAACTTATTTAAGTATTTTTCAGACGATCTGTCAGTAAATATTTTATAATTGGTAACTATTTCATATTATACATATATTTTCACATATTTTATTTATAACATTATTATATTCTTATTTAAATATTTTGCTTTTTATGTCACTAAATTCCTGGAGGTTTCCTTTGACCCTCAACTCGTTGCACTCTATTCTAACAGACAAGAATAATGTAAATGGCAATTAAAGTTAAGAAATACAGTATTTATTATAGTATTATCTCTGGTTACTGATGAAATCGTTTTATCATACTAATTAATTCTGAGTAATAAGCGGTGCAACTCGTTAGTTTTTTCAAAATTATTAAGTAAGCAATATCATTAGCACTGTTTGATGTAAAATATATTCATTTGGACATGGCAGTCTAATAAATATAGTTGTTATGCAAATGCATTCAAATCTGTTGCTTTACTGAATTACTTTTACACATTTTTCTCGGAAAAGTGATCTGTATAATTTTAAACTGGCTTAGATAAATGAATCGGCGATTGAATGCTTCGAAACAAGTAGATGAAGGCAATTTATTAGAAATTAATGCAAATAATTATGAACTATTGAACCGTCAAAATTTGTTAAAAGTGTAAGAATATTTTTAGAATTGTTCTTCTTTCTCTGCTATAAATTTTTCAGAAAGTTTTCGGAATGTTATTAAAAGCTTGAATTTTAGGGTGAGAAAAAAATACCTCGGAATATTTTCGTATTGATCACTGAAGACAAAATGCACTGTGCAATTTAACTCTATATGAAAGCGTGTGCAGTTTTCAATATTTTAGCTGAAAACAAAAATAAATTTCTTTCTGTTTCTTGTTTATTTGTTAACATGTAAATTATTTAGAATAAAAAAATTGTACATTGCCTCAAAAATTAAATATTTTTAAATTCAATTTTTTTGTAATATTTGGACAAAATTACTTTTTCAAATTTTTTTTAAATAAATAATAAAAAGTAATTTTTTTGTAGTATTTCGAAAAAATACTTTACTTTTTTTAATATTTTGAAATAACAAAAAATCTTCCCTTAATAATAATAAACATTTTATGAATTTAGAAAAATTAACTAAAATTTTAGGAGCTTTTTTAGTATTTAAATATTGTTATATTTAAATTTTTTTCATTCTATTACTTTTTTAAATTAATTTTTGAATAATTTTTTGAGCAATTTTTAAGTCAGTATATTTATTAGTATTTTAAGTCAAGTTATTGTCGAAAATGATTTTTAGCAATGCTTTAGCTATTTTTGTATTAAAACTTTACATAAGTGGAAGCAGTCAAATATAGTTTGGAAACCGCAAATCTATTCGTTATATGAATGTTTGAATTAATATCACCCATATCATTCGCATTAAGTTCAAATTTCGGAAAAAGTGAAAAAATAACCAATTGCCTCAACGCAAACTAACAAACTTGTTTCTTTTATTAAGCAAAGCTCTCAAATGTATGCTAAGGTTTTTATCATATGCTAATAAAACTTGAGATTACAACAAATAAAAAAAAAATTGTAATCATTTAGTCCAAAAATATTAAATCAACCAAATTGATTTTACATCTTAAACAATATTCTGACCAAGCAAAAAAAAACATGCTTGAAATCCAAATAATATCCAATATCTTCCTTTACTTGTGTTTTAGTTTACTTAGTGCTCTTTTAGGATACCGTTAGCAACATTGTTTCATTTTTAGTTATCGAGTAGTTTTACTCACACAAGAGTGTCTAAGTTTTATTATTTTGCAGCTTAAACCCAAAGCTGTAGTAAGCTTATAATCTTTTAAGCTCAACAATTGATGAACTAATAACTGTTAAGCTGTTTAACAATGGAATCTAAAGTTTTACTTCGCACCATTTGGCTTAAAGTTTCTAAAGGAACCAAAGTTTTTACATAAATATTTATATACGAATTATGAAAAAGATAACAACAGCTGGCTTAGAAAGCAAGCGCAAGCGGGTGGTTGGCAGTTGGCAGTTGGCAGCTGTTCGGGAGGAAACGTGTGATAAAAACACAAGGTTAGGTGGAAAACTTAAAGCCATTTACCGTCGCAAAATGAAAGTAAATGAAAATTAATATTTCGGCTAGAGTTGAGGTTGTTCGATACTTGAGCAAGTATATGTTTGTATATACATATGTATATAAATTCATACACAAATCAAAGTAGTAATCTGCCGCAGTTTGCGGTGTTGGTGCACGAAAGTGCCAATGTAGTCGCTTTCAGGTACTTCCAGTTGCCGGTGAAGTAAAAGAGTTGGTTGCATATATTTAAGTATGGTATTTAAAGAAATTGTTTTGCGGTCTGTGATTACTTAAGGAAATCGTACTTGTCAGCTATAACTTTTAGAGAATTGAAACTCGATTTACAGTAAAGAGAGTGATTTGCAGATAAATTCGTTCATATTTGTCTGTGTATTGCAGTTCATAACTAGTTTATGGTTCCTTACTATTAGTAAATGTTATAGGAGATAATGATGAGATTTCATGAAATTAATAAATTAATGATGAATTATGTCAATGTGTGTGGGTCGCAGAGCGTAACAAATCTGAAATATTTTATATACTGAAATATTTGGAATAGAAAAATTTTTATTCAACTTTTTTAAAATAATTGAAATATTAAAAATAAAATTTAAAATAATATAGATATAAGTATTAGATATGCATTATACTTATATCTATATTATTTTAAATGTAGGAATCAAAACGAATGTATGTATATATTGTATTGTACATATTATATATTTATATGTACTTATATTATGTATTTATAATCTTATTTACTTGTTATTAGCACTATTTACGTAATTTTGTTTTTGCAATTATAATAAAATTAAAAAAAAAATTATAAAATAATAAATATTAATTATTTAAATAATTACCTTCAATCAGGAAAAAATATGTTATTATAATTTCTTTTGTTTTTATTTGTGGAAAAGTTAAAAAATAAATTTTAATATTACAAAAAATTTAACTAAAAAAATGCATATCATTTAAAAAAAGAAAAAATAAGTTACAGGATATAAAATTTTCATGGGCTAAAACATTAATGTTGAATTATGACACCCTGCATTGTCAACTCTCAATTAGTTTCTAAAGTAAAATATTTCAAATAAAAAATATGAAAACTAAACCTTTGTATACTTTCAGATAGCTAGTATAAAGAGCTGCTATACAAAATCAAGACAAAAATATTTTTATATCGTTTTATACTTGCCCCTGTGCAGGGTATTATAAGACCGGATTTGTCTGGATTTTATTTTTAAATTCTTAAAGCTATCTAATAATGATCACCCTGTGATTATTCAAACTTCCCCCACCTTTATTTGGTATGAAAAGTATTATTGATTGAAAAAAAAAAACAGCATACTCTCAAGTAATCATTTTCCAAGAATTACAAAAACGCATTAAAAAGTACTTCAATTAAATTTTTACAAGCGCAACTCCCCTAGAAGATACGGGAAAAAAATATCAATTGTTATCGTTATCAGCGGCTGACAAGGTAAGCGTTGGAATACACATACATTAAAACTTATGCGTATTTTTATCACACATGTATAGATGAAAGTGAGAGAGAGAAAGCCGGTGTGTGTGTATGTTTATGAGGCTCGCAGATGTGCGTGATACAAATATATATGTATTATCAAAATTAATACATACATACATGACAGTCGTAAACTTTTATTTACGCATATTGTCTGACATTTTTAGTGTTTTATTTTTGCTTGTTATTAAATAATATGTATACATATATACATTAGAGTGGGTAAAAAAAAAACGATTGTTTGTTTTTCGCTTCGTACTCAGAAAATTTTTAGACACCTTTAAGAAACGCTCTCTAAGTACTTATGAAATCTGATTTTCAACGGGGAGGTTCTCCGCCCTACTTAAAAACAAATTTGCTTTAATATCTTTTAAACAGTTAGGTTTACGAAAAAACCGTTAGAGACCATTTTGTAGAGCACTAAACTTGCTATAAAATCTATGAAATTAGATATTTTTCAAGTGGTTGAAAGCGAGATATGTATCTGAAAATAAGAAAAAAAAAAATAGGAAACCGTTAGGCGGAGGACCCTCACGTTACATTAATAAGCTCATACTTGGAGAGCCTGCCTTAGAGGTGTCCATCAATCAATTTTTCAGAATACGAAGCGAAAAAAACATTCGTTTTTTCACCCACCATAATATACATATATTTGTAAGTATATGGAGAGATATATCACTGTGTAATTTGACACGTGCGTATTTGATAACAAAACTCACGTAATATTGACAAAATATATATTAGTGAGTGCATATATAAATGTATTTACGTATATAGTTTATATGTATATATGTTTGATACACGTATATTTGTAGATATATCCCTTAAGTTGTGCAAATATAATATATGTATATAAAAATATATATACATACAAATTTTAAAATAAAAATTTATACATATTATATATATATATGAATAACAATTTCGAAAATTAAAAATCATTTTCACCAGCTTTACTCTTAGGTGTCTTGTTTTGCTATACATTTGTTTTGTTACTGCGCATTAAAGTTGTTGTTTTTTTACTTAGAAAAATAATTAATTGCAAAAACAAAAGTACGTAAATAGTGCTAATAACAAGTAAATAAGATTATAAATATATAATATAAGTACATATAAATATATAATATGCGCAATACAATATATACATACATTCGTTTTGATTCATACATATAGATATGTATTATACTTATATCTATATTAATCCTCGCAAAATGCGCATTTTGGTAATTACATATTTATTTATATATCAAACTTGATTAAGAGAGAACTGTGTAAGCGAGAAAACTTTATAAGTGAGAGTAACTCTCAGGTCCCGAACTTTGACCTCTCAAAAACCTTCATGAGTGAGAAACAAAAACCTCCATAACTGACAGTAGTTTTTCCCACTCTCACCTCTATAACTGAGAGTCTCTTTTATATTTACCTCGATAAGCGACAACTTTGTTGACTCATTCTTTTTTTTCAGGAAACAGAAACCAAGTATGTTGTTTTCATGTAATTCAAAGAAATAATATTTAACTGTACTAACTTACTTGTCATGCTCAGTGCAGTTCATACATATCATTTGCATCGAACAATAAAGCTCTTACAACAACTTATAATGTCTAAACGAAAAATCAACGTGTTGTCGTTTTAGTGAGAAACTTCTATAAGCGAGAAAAAAATCATGGTCCCTTGAACTCTCTCACCAGGTTTAACTGTATTTATTTAGTTAATTATCTCCGAGCCGCAATATTGATTATATATATATATGTGTGTGTGTGTGTGAATGTAAGTGAAAACATATACAAATATGTTATTTTTGCTAGTGAATTAAAAAAATAAATAGCTTATCATATCTGCTTGAGTTGCCATAATTAATATTACAACTCTAACCTTACTTAGCAAACACCGTCGCCATACCTCACTGTTGCCGTATGTTTTTAGCCCCTCACCTGGCGAAATATTG
Organism: Bactrocera oleae; assembly: GCF_042242935.1. Taxonomy (NCBI): domain Eukaryota; kingdom Metazoa; phylum Arthropoda; class Insecta; order Diptera; family Tephritidae; genus Bactrocera; species Bactrocera oleae. The sequence goes on from NC_091536.1 coordinate 74,725,499, forward strand.
CCATGGAAATTTTATTATTTCGTATAACAATGTAGAAGCTTTAATATCGGCATGCTAGGTGAAATAGCGTAGTTAAGCAGCACATTATTGGCCGCTTGGGCGTCACGTTCATATGTAAAATATTGTGTATGGTGGATATGACTCACTCAAAAGTCCATACCACTCAGGGGAATTATTACAGGACGAGCGGATAGCTGTAGAAAAATTGTGAAAATACTGGGAAGCGCATAAAAAATAACTAATTCTGCTGTCAATCCTTTCAAGAGTAACTTCAGCGGAAAAGTTGGGATTATATGTAGGCAGAGATATATTTATATATGTGCTTAGGTGTGTAAATAGTAAATGTCTAAAAGAAAAAAAACTTCCAGTTTCGTTGTGTTAATATTCTCTTGCCTACAAATGTAACACCAGTCGTCTTTTTATAATTATATAATCAATAAAGGTTTATTGTTCTGAAAAACTATAGACTACTATATATGTACATATATTTGTGTATGTGTGTATATTTGTATATGTTGGATATATTTTCCATGATCAATTACGAAATGTCTGTCAGTGTTGATATCGATAGATAATTAAATATTTTTTTTTACAGATAGTGTGAAAAATAACTAAATACTAATATAAATATACATATGTACAAGTATATTAGTATTTGCCCGTAATGCCATTGGAAAGTGAATTTTTAATAACTTTCGTTTGGTGTTAATAACTTAATGACGAATGATGGTAATTAAGGGTGCGCAACAGAGCGAATCGAGTAATATATGATAGACACAATCATTTATAAGCGGAGCTGGAGCGCCATTTAAAAGCGATCAGGGCAACTTAGAGCTATTGACAGGCTTATAATTGAGCTTATGGTATAGAAGCAATTGTTACACTTGAACGCCTTTATTAGGTAATTAATATAATATTTTAAATTTTAATATGGAAACCTTAGTTAAAGGATTCTTTTATTACATACAAATTATGGTACAGAATAACAAGGCGTGGCCTACATTTAGGCTAAATTGCATTTATCATATTCAAATATATTTTCAAATAATTTTTAATAAAATCATTGTAAAATACATGAAATATCAAATGTAATCCTAAAAGTATGCTATGTATAATTGAAGTAAATTCTTTTTAAGAAAACTGATGCAGCCAGTTCAACTCTAATTAAACAATTTCAAAGTAAGAATATTGTAATATAACTCAAATAAGTGTTTGGTGAGCCTGTGACTGAAAATGTCTCGAATTTGATGTTTAACCGTAAAAGTATGTTACTCGAAATTGATATTTAAGTGTTGAGATAAGAATAGTCAGACATGCCATGTTCTATTAAAACATTTTTGCTACAATTTTTAATAAAAAATAAATAATAAATCATCTTTACATACTTTTAGGCCGACATTTATAAAATCCAGTAATTTAATATTCTTCTTGCTATGATTGACCACTATTGACTATTATGCCCATGGCAAGCAGACGAAAAACTGAAAATTTGTGGAGCTATTTAGCCAGAAAACATGAATATGAAAGAATTATTTCTAGAGGAAAATAAATTTTTAAGAGTAAATATTACTAAAACTCAAAAGCTATTTTTTAAAACAAATTTTCTTTCAAATGATAAGCATTGTTTATTTTTGCATTAGCTTAATTCAAAGATAATTATATGCAACTTTAAGCTACATTGGTAAATTTTTAAGTACAACTAATTTTATTTAATTTTATTGTTTTTGGAATGAAGGTATAATTTTAACTTAAATTAACTAAAAAAATTCTACGAAAAACAACTTAATTGTACAGTTTTAAATATATTATCCTTGATAATTTTTTTTAAAAGAATTTTATTCATAATTTTTTTTTTAATCTACGCATTTTGATATCTATTCTAGTCTAGCAAATCTGCATAATTATGCTTGTAGGCTTTGTGAGCACCCATGGTATTTACATAATATTATACATGATAGTAATTGATGACATAAATTAATTATAAATTCTACGCCTGAGCGACGATAATATAACTTTATGCTCTAATAAGCGTATTGTGACCCTTGATTATCAAAATATGGCTAGAGAGGCAGACACAATAAATAAAAAAAATAAAACAAAGAAAAACAAAACAAAAAAATAAATAAAACACAAGAACAAAACTAACAAAAAATATATGTATTGTAAATAAAAGAATGCATGTATAAATAAAGAATTGGGCAACAAATATGTAAATTTATGAGTACATGCGCACTCAGGCGGGCAACGACACACTTACGTGAACCAATTTCCGCGCTTCTTTTTCTTTTTATGTTGCGTAGCTTCTAAAACAGACGCACGTTTCTCCGTCATTTTGCAGCAGCAGCAAGTAAATTACGAAGAACTGAATGAGTGTCTTACGTTGACTGCAGTTGCGATGCTCAAAAAACAGCAATTAATATATGAATATGCGTGTAAGTACATATGGGTGCAAAAGTACTAGGTCTTCAGATTGTAAATATACTTTGAGGTCTGATAAGTATTATTAGTATATTTTGTAATTTGAATTTAGCTGCATATTTTTAGCACGCACTGTATAAACTATTTATAGCAATTTTTTTCTTTTTAATTTATTTACATTTTTTAATATATATATTGTTTTTTAATTTTTCACTTCACTTACGAAGTTTTTATGCACTTTAGCTTGCATAACACTTTTTCAAACGATATTTTTTCCTAAATATACATACATATATGTATATATTAATTTTGGGTTTATATTGCACTTGCAATCAAAATTTAGAGCAATTTTCTTCGGAAATGTTGTGTATTTTTACAGTGAAACATTGCGTCATTCGCACAACGTTGCACGCCCAGCAAACACTAACAATAACAGTGGGTAGTGAAAAACCCAGGCAACTCGCAGCGCTCGCATAAACAATAAATAAACAGCAAAGTTTACACGACGCGTTCGCAATTCTAAATGCTGGCTGACATTCGGTGAGCGAAAGCGAAAAGTCACATTTAATAGTTTCATTGCATGTGCACTCCGCACTGCTGCGGTCCGGCGACCGGTCACAGGCGGCAGCGAGTTTTTACATATACACAACACACATACACGTATTCGTTAGTCAAGTCGCCAGACGAAAATTCCACAAAGAAAAAAAAACAAGAAGAAGATATAAACAAACGACGCAAAAACGGCAGCGCACGCAATAAACCGACAACAAATACAACAAAAAGTCAATATAACAATAATAAACTGAAAAGTCGCATATGAAAAAAGAAATGTGCGTCCACCCTTTTCACAACAACAATTTTGACTTTCGACGCCAAGTTGGGGGACGTGGGTGGCTTCGAGCGGGGGTCCTATAATTTGCGCCGTATATTTGTTGGTATAGCTAATGGAAAGTGTGCCATTTATTACTAAAATCAACACAACACTGACTAGCACTCTCCTACTCGCGTACTTGAGTGTCACTACAAACGTCACTCAGACAGTTAGGCGGACAGTCAACAAAGTGTCAAGTGGCGCACACGAATTAAGCGTAGAAGTTTTGATAGTGCACACGGCGCAAATTTCAATTGTTAACTAAATAAGCACGATAAAGATTTGAGAGACGATCACCAGCGGCTGGCTGTCTCGTTGGCTGACTATCAGCGGACCAGAAAATAGCTGAAGAAAAGAGCGGTCCGACTGGGTGCTTGTGAGAAAAGTGCGCTACTCACAATGCTGCTCATGTTGAAGCATTAAGAAATAAATACAAAGAAATGTAAATATGAATATAGATCTAGAGGAAGTAGGTGTGGGGAGTGCTATGACTGAAGTTAACTAATTGAAGACGATAGAATAACCATAAAACTATTCAATTACTTTAGCACAAAGGTGCTAGAAATATTTATCACTGAGTGTGCAAGTGGAAAACGCTCTTATTCTCACATTGACGTACCATATATAATATTTACCCACTCTCATTAATCGTTGGTGCTCTTTATTTCTGCTTGGCAGCGTGAAAATCTGCTTTGCTTGTTGGGTCGCTACGTGTAAGAGTGTTCTCGTTTGTTTGTATACTATATGTAAGTTAATATGAATGACGTCAGTAGAATGTGAGGTGAACTGTTGGCGCTCGGGCGGTTCGTAAGATCAGCTGTTTAAAGCGATGTGGAGGTAATCAGCAAACAATGCTGCCGACTTGTTTTTGTTTTTTCTTATTTTTTGTAGACGTGAAGCGCTTAACAATTGTAATTGTGAAGAATGAAATTTAATAAGTAAATGTCCTATTTTGAGAAATAATGGTTAAGAAAACAATGAAAACTAAAATAATCATAAAAAAATAAGGAAATACTGATATAAAAACGTAATGGGGACGAGTAAATAATATAATTTAATTAGAATTGATAATAAATGACAGTAAAAAAGGTTAAAGTGAAAAAGAAAAAACGTTAATACAAAAGATCTGAACTTGATTTTGGTCCGCCGGTTTGTATGGCAGCTACTTATATGCCACAGTGATCCGATCTGAACAATTTCTTCGGCGTTTGCTGAGTTGTCTTAGGCAATAACCCATGACAAATTTCTTAAAGATACTTCGTCAAATGAAAAGGTTTTCCATACAAAAACTTAATTCCGATTGTTCAGTTTGTATGACAGCTATATGCTATAGTGTTTCAATCTGCACAATCTGTACGGAGATTACACCATTGTTTTAGGCAATAATCCATGTAAAATTTTTCTTATGTGCACTTGATTCCGATCGAGAAAGGGATGTGTGCAAAAGTGTGCAAGTTGATATCTCAAAAACTAATGCACTGGTGCGCGTATATACACAGACAGTAGGACATAGCTAAATCGACTCAGTTCGTCATGTTGATAAGTTGTGTATATATTTTATAAGGTGTCCGACGTTTTTTCTGGGTATTAAAAACCTCGTCGCAAACCCTGTGCAGGGTTTAATCAAAAATGGCAAATATTATAAATAAAACGTTTCTAATAATAAAGGAGACTTTTGTGACTTTAACTCTAAAGCTTGCCAAATGTTTGAATGGATAAATGGTTGTTGTTCAGTTAAAGAACATAGTGACTAATTTTGCCACATGCCAATGTAAACGATATCAATCAACACGAAAATACTTGAGCTTTGAGTGAAAACTACAACAACCAGTTACTGATTGGAATAACCATTCATTAAGTAGGGAGAATTTGGTGTTCTAAGCAGATAAGGGGTACGCCTGGTAAGAAATACATTTTTTTCATATTTAGATGGTTACACATTTAAAAACAATATATTGCATTTTAAATCGATATTTCAAATATTTTTTGAGTTAAAGGCTTCTAAAGTAAAGTAATGTTTCTTTAATAATATTTTTTTTTTATATAAGTATGACGTTTGACGAAAAGATGTGTCGCGAAATATTGGTATATGTATGAATACTAATTGCCTGATACCAAATTACGTAACTTTTAAACGCATAAGGTTCTATGTACACCTTCAACTAACTTTCATTCATCAAAATTTAGAAAATGTAAGTCACACCTAGTTTTCCAGCAAAATGTCTTAAATTTATTTGCTAATTCAATTTGAGAGCTTAAGCACAGTGAAAAGTTATTCTCTTTTGAGTTGCGTATTATGTTATCATTTTCTTGTTGCTTTGACATTCTTTCAAAACATATTCTACTCTATTTGCTTCATTTACAGACTTCTTCTTCTTAACTGAAGCTGTCAATGTCAATCAGTGTAAAGTCTTTTGCTTGTAAATTTAAACCAAACAGAAATTTTGCAGATATTCGTATTTTCACACAGTTCTTTAACTTTTCTTCAACCTTTTTTTCACATACTACACACATACACTTATGAATATATGCGTTTATGTGTGTGAGTGCACATGTGGGCTACTTTGGGTTTACAACTTTCGCAACTTTTTTGGCGCGCTTATCTCAAAGTTGGAATACCAAAAATACCTAAAAAAAAAGAAAAAAAAAAAAGATTGGAAACTTCTTTGTGAAGCCATTGATAAAAGTTGGGACTGTGGAAAAAATGTAATATTTACCACCTGAAATGGAAATGAAAAAGTTGGCAGCAGCCATTTTTGTGCAATGACGTGAAGAAAATAAAGTTGATTGGTTTTTTTGTTTTGAGGTAAAGAATTTTGAATGTAAGCTTGATGAAGTGGTTACCGTTACATGGATATGGAAACGTAAATATGTATGAATATTTTTTTCAAAAGTTGGTGGAATATTGGTGTAGTAATAGAAGTTGACAGTATTTTATAAATGTAAGTAGAATATTTTGAAATTGAAGAAAAAAAAATTAAAGAATACAGACCACGCCTTCTTTATATCGGCAATGAATAACTGTGACAATTACGTGTCGAAATTTAGAGTGAGAGATCGTGAACTAGCAAGACGTTTGACTGAACTCACTGAAGCTGTCGGAGAACAAGTTATCAAAGAAGCGTCTAATTACAAAAAGAGATGACATTTACTGTCTACCCAAAGTATACTCCAGCATTATTCGGATCTTTGACGATCTAAAAGGAAATATTTGTACTTATTAAAACTATACCAAAAATGTGCAATATTATTCTATATAAAATAATTAATACAGGAGCAGTAATGTTGATTAGATATTACGTTTTTTCGATTGTAAAACAAGGTGAGTTTGAAAAACCTCCCACATAGGGAGGTATATTAGGTCAAGTAAAAAGTTCGATTTTTATCTAAGAGATGGCGTTATTGTCCATAGCACTAGTGTTACGTGTCGCATCATGTCATACTATACGGCGCTGAAACCGCGTTTATTCGCGCTAAAAGTTTGTCTTTGACAGTTTTCCGATTGATTGACTCAGTACATTGTGAGCGTAATATAGATATTAAGAAGAAATCGTAAAAATTCATCGACCATAGCTCTAGAGCCATTGTTTTGTTAGTATATAGCTAGCAAGAACAGTCATCTTAGTCTCACTATCAGTAGAATGATAACGGGTCGGAGTTCACATTTTTTTCGTGAGTTTCACTTCTGCATAGTTGGGCTTCACGTGAGCTTGGCCAGCGCTGGGCTACTTTTGACATAGTTCATGTGGATCGCAAGACGTCTAGTGGGCTCTTTGCTCTCAGCAAGTTCAGGCTATGCTTAAATGTAAGGGTTCTAACTGATCACTTGACTTATCGGTGTTCATGCGGTAAAGCATGAATCTTACCAGATGCCAGTTATAAAAGCTGTTTGGAATAACATGACGTAGAAACATCTCAACACCTCCATATTTCCGTTTTCATTGTGCCGCCTTTGCGACATCAATGCTTAAACAATCGTAATCGATGTTTGGACTCGGCGATTACCATTATTTGATCGATTTTTTCGATAATTAGTCTTCCAGAGTGTGGTGCATCTTTGACATCGAATTTACCGGAATGGAAGCAACGAAACCAAAATTGCGCGTGATTGGCTGTTACAGTATCAGGACTATAAACGCTATTCACATTTTCAGCCGCCTGGATTGCGTTTTCGCCCTTATCGAGGAATAACTGTATAACTATAGCTATTTTCCCTTTGCTAGTGTTTATCTTTGATGCGCCCAAACAAAACTGAATCAAATCAATCACAAAACTGTTAGATAAGCTAAATTCGATCGGACTTATACAAATCGAGATACAGATAAATAACGCCATCTATTGGAAAAATAATGGATTTCATTTTGCTACACCCAATTATTAGTAATGCTAATTAAAATTATAATAACAAGCATATATGTATATATTTGTTTATTCTTTCACTGCAGTTGTATAACAATTCCCCCTTCAATTCACTAATTGGACTACCCGCATAACAGAGGGTACATATTTCCCATTTACTATCTACAGTAGTGGCTTTCATTAAAACTGAAGTGTATTTTATCAACATAAATGTAAGTGCGCCATTGGCTTGTCTCGAAGAAGCCTTTAATTTAAATTCCCGCTTTTTCAAAGCTTTCTGCAATATTTTCCAACCTCTCTGCTGACCAGCCACTTGTTTTTGTTTAACCTTTCGCCAGAGCAGCTGTCTATTTACAGTACACTTCTAAGGCGGGCTTAATTTTCTTATTATATCCTTCTGACAAACGCACTTATGTACTATATATCTGTATGTATATAAGTTATATGTTAAGTATATAAGTTATATAAGCAATAAAATATACTCGTGTATGTTTGTAATTGTAAAGTATTTAATCAGTAGGAGTAATGCAATTAGTTGATGATTTTGCGTTTTCTTTGCCACATTCACCAATTTACACAGCAATCGACGAGCTGAAGTATTGAAACTTTGTCCAAATGCGCTTCTTTGAACTGAAGGGTTAAATGAAATATTTTTTTATTATTCAATTTTCATGCTGTTGCTTTTCTTGATTTAATATTTTTTTTTACAAATATTTTACGAAAATGCAACTTAGTCACTATGAAACGCCACGATGGAGTGCAATAAAAATATTGAAACTATAATAAACAACTAAGTTTTTGAGAAAGTTGCCATAAATACAAAGAGCACTTGAATTGTTGAAGTGAGTGCGCTTGGGACTGGTTTTGCTTGAACGCTTTTGCTTTGTCGGCGAAAATGCTGTGTACAAAGGATGTCTACTATACGGCTACCTTTAGGGGAGAATAATTAATTTTGTAAAATACAAGTATTTAAAAAGAATTAATAATAAAAATATTGGATCTTATATAGCAAAAATATTTGTAAATATTTATGTTTTTGGTTGGTGTTGTCGAAAGAGTATAGTTATACGAGTATCAACTTGTGAAATTTTATTTTTCGCATATTTGGAAAGTTTATATAGAGGAAAATATTCAATTTTAAGTTTAACTGGTAAATTTTTCTCAACGATTCTGAAAACAGCATTTCGAGCGTATAAAATTTTGGGAACAATTGGTCACTAAGTCAAAAATATCTTACAAACACGCTCATATCTCCGAAACTATATGCCGGATCAGCTTCATACTTGCATTGAACATCTCTAAATATCTTCTTAGATATATATTTTTCAGGATTTTTAATAATTTCGATTTTTCAAGTCACTCTGATAAATATATGTATATAATACAATAATAAATATGTTCCCAAAATCGACTTTTTTTTTGGAAGCTATCATTTTGTCAAATGTCAAAATTTTGACTAGTCCTACGCTCATCTTCCGCACCGCCCGGCCTTTTTATTGAGGTACTCCTCTAGATTGGCTACGGATTCAAGGGGATCCTAAATTTTTCAAAATTAATTTTATAGTAAAGTTTAGTACATTAAATTTAGTAAATGCACATTAAAACAAAAAAAAAAAAAAAAAATTGACAAAATAAAAAATTTTTTTTTTTTCAGATTTGCAAGTGGATATAAACCCTTAAATAAATTTTATTTTAATATTATGCGTATAAACTCAGTTGATAATATATCGTAGTATCAGTATTTATGCATTCGCATTTAGTTAAACCAAAACGTTGCCTGCTTTTCGGCGCTTTTAGAGATATGTAGAATAATCAAGCGAAAATTGGACTGAATTGTAAATCAGAGAGAAACTTTTTTTTTAAATTGCAAATAATTTTTATAAAAAAAAATATATATATAAAAAATTTTATATAGTATACATCTATCAACATTATGAGCCAAAATAGTAACGAATTTATAAACTGTATTGTCTTTTTAAAGTGCTGTATACTATAGTATAGGCAGTAAATTGTTCTCAATGTCATAAAAACTGTGTTGCAATATCTTTATCTTTTTAGCATTTTAATTTCAAGTGTCACACACTTTAAGTGCTATTAGACACCCCTTTTGTCGCCCCTTATATGAAATTTAAATATTTCCAAGCCTTAAGCAATATAAGCGAAATATTACACTTTAGAAGGAGAATAAGAAGATTCGTTTTTGAAGTTCACATTAAACGAACGGCTGTGAACTAGTCAAAAGAAACTGTGCGTGAATTTGAAGTGACAACTAACTTAGGTCGCATATATATACGACTAACTATATGTACATATATTTTTATATAATAAATGTGTATATATAATATATGAAATTATCTTTTTGTAAGAATCTTTGGATTTTCAAAACTAGTAAAATTTTATTGAAGACATTTTCAACTAATGAATATTTGTAAAATACCAGAGAATTACTTATTATAAAGTGTTTGTTGTTTTATTTATGAACTTATTCGGTGTGTCACCGCAATTCAATGGAAATTAGCATTATTAATTAGCATTTAGTTTTTAAGGCGGAATAAATATTTAAACTTTCTGACACTCAGCGAAGTAAAATGAAATATTATATTAAACCCTTTAAAATTTCAATATGGCATTTCTATTACTTTGACATTTGTAGCGATATTCTGCTAATGAGAATGATAATTGACATTTAATCAGCAAAAATTCAGCACTTTATTTAGCCATCATTCTCAGGAGCTGAATTAGCGCGGAAAGTCAAAACGTCTATCTACATTATTTAATTACTAATTACTTCTAGTGAATAATTTTAGCAAAAATGTATATGCAGGAGCACCACTTACCTCCACAAAAAGAATGCCATTACGATGAGCACAATGCCGAAGCAGCTAAATATGATTCCAACGAGCACAGCAAGATTATAGTCATTATGGGATTGACGTAGAAGTGATTGAATCTTTTCACAGTTGGGATGCAAAGATATCTGAAAAATATAATATAAATATATATAATTTGAATTCTTTAAAATCTAAAAATTTTAAATTCATACAATTTTGTAATTATTTCATATATTTTTAAATATATACTATTACTAATATTAATCAAATTTTAGAAGTTTAATTTATTTAAAATGTATTTAGTTACTATGCCACTTTAATTAAATCCCTTTTTTGAGTAACTTTTTCTGTTCGGTAAGTCACTATCGATTCACGTCTCTTCTTCTCATGTTATGCTGGGACACAGAACAGAAATTTTATTCAAAGCAATAACCTATATATATACCTATGTAATGAAGAGAATATATAGCTCTCAAGTAAATTGATCAGCAGTTACATCGGTATATGTACAACCAGTTTTTAAAATATATTTATTTGAATTGACACATTGTGTGAAGATGATCAATGGGTGCATGTAGTACGAAGTAGTCAAATCGAGGAAAATCAACCCGTCTAGGATCAGATATTACCGAGGAATAGAGAAACCGTCAGAATAATATATCGATAATATGCAACCTCAAAACGGAAATATTTTTCGATATGGATCTAAAAAGATAATATAAATCCTTACAAATAACAATACTGATAATATGGAGTGAAATTCTAAATATGACATCTAGTTATCTTTGATTTAATACTTATATAATTTCGCCCTCTCTGCTTTTGTTATTCTCATGAATACAAGTATTTGCTTAAAGCAATACAAGGTTAATCGCAAATGTCAACACAACTGTCACGTAACTGCCACAAATTTGAATGTGCAAGCAACCAAAACCAAAGCCGAGTGCGCTCTTTAGAGTACGAAATTATTGTTGAAAATGCGAAAGAATAAATTAAATGCGCGCGAGAGCAGGCGACGAGTAAGCTAACTTTTGTTTTTGCTGGCGTCAATGGCGGTTGCTAAGTGAAACGGAAACACAACACGGCAGCGGAAGGCTACCATGACCGGAAGTGGCAGAGATTTATGCGCAAGAAGGTTACCAACAAAAAGCCATAAAAAAAATTAAATAAATAGTAATGCGCGTGTGATGCGAAGGAAGAACCCAGCTTGCTATTAGCGACGAAGCAGGAGCGCATCTGCTTGTATATAAACATCATTAGGGCATATTATATGGCTTTTTAGCAGAGCATGTTGTCCGTTAGATGTATGAGTCATACGTAAGAAAAAATATTACTACAAACATTAGACGGTGGACGCAACCGACCAGCAACGAGCGATCATCCCGGCAGTCGAGAAGCGCTAACGGCTTCAGAAGCTGCGGCTGAAACTATGGCAACTCCTACGCAAGCGCTAAAGCGGTTGTGGGCGGTGATTTGATGGTTGAGCCGTTGCTTAGCGTCAAAAAAGAAAGCAAATGGATATGGAAGCAGCGCGTAGGAAATGACGTGCCACACAAACGGGCAATAAAACAGGCACATGCTAAAAGGCGCAAAACAATAACTACAAGCGCAACGCATTCCGGCCATACCTTACGGCAACTAAACTATATAAATTTGTACAAGTGGCAGCAGCAGCCGGTCGCGTCAAGTATGCTGAAGGATTATGAGGAACTTTTGTTTGCACAAAAAATTAAAATAACAACTACACAAAATACAACAACAAGATAAAGCATGAAACAACTGTTTTACATATTTTAAAGGCGGAGTGGAAGCCCAATTGCGGCACTGCTAACAGGATATTAAAGCTGTGGTAGCGGTTATAAAAATTGCTCGGTTCATGAGCATAACGGTAAGTGTGTGCGTGTGTGTGTGGAGTGCAACATCGTTACGGTAACCGCTACGTGGGTTAAAATAAAACAAATATGAAAAATGTGGAAAATTACGCTTCAAAATATATTGCATGTTCATAAGTTGTCAGCGGCAGAGATGCGGTGCAGAGTGGTGACGTAAGACAACTACGAAGAACTGAAAAAAAATTGAAACATGAATATGAAAATTTGTCTGAGCGTGGATTTAAGTTTTTGTTTGCAGTTATTTTATACATATAACTATATACGTGTACGCACATTAGGATGGTGTTTGAATATCTCTAACAAATCCGCTTTCTATCCCACCCTTATAATCGGTAATATCGAATTTGAATATCTCACATACATAAGGTAATACTGAATCAACAAAAATCAAGCTCGGGTTACATTAATGCTCTTTGATTGATTTTTTTTTGTAATTATAAAAATTAATACTTTTTGAGTTTTGGTACCTTTCGATCTTTAATAAATCGATCTTTAAAAAATTTCGTTATAAAAATTTTGTTTTTCGAATCAAAAAAATATTTCAAAAATAGTTTCAAATATATAATAAAAGGAAACCAAAATCCTCATGTTCAAAAGAAGGAATTCGGGTTAAAAATTCAGTGTACATATTGGTATACCCTGAACAGCGTATATTAAGTTCGCTGATTCGATTTAGCCTTGTCCATCTGTCCGTTATTCTGTATATACATACGCGAGCTATTCCCTTTGTTTTTGAGATGTCGCTTTGAAACGTGCTTTTCCCACTAAGAAGCTGCTTGGAAAATCAAATTCTTATATGGAAACTTTTTATTTGTGAAGTGTATTGTAGCTTCGTTGCAAGCAAAGTTAACGTTGTTACTTGCTATACCATTATTTAATAACCATCCTAATGCCTTAGTTCGCATAGGAGCTAAATTGCATCGCACTAAGTGCCTGTCAGCATTTCTGTTGAAAGTTAATATGACCAACAACAGGTAAATTTGTTTATTTGTTATTGTGATCAGCAAAACCAACAAATATTTGTATTTCACAATTACACTTAACATTTTTCAGCACATCCTGCACTATAAGTTTGACAGTAAAATGAATTGATCGGTCGTGGCATAAACATTTTTTTCTGACATGGCACTGGTCCGTAGAGAGCTTTTTTCATCGCCAGCAACTGTTAGTAATTTTTTAAAATTTATTTTATATTAATTTTCTAAAGTTTTCTATTCATTTGGTAATTTGAGTATAATAAGTAGTTATTATACTTATATTATATAAGGACTCTACTTTCAGCTTACTTCCGCGAAATTTTCCTGATTTCATGAATAATTTAGTGAAAAACTTATTGTTGATGGCTCTTTTAGTGTTGGTTGCTTGATTGCACGCTTTATTAGCGCCAACCAACGCAAAAGCGACAACTTAAGCGACTGCCATCGCCGCTATTTCCCGAGAAAAAAAGCGTTTAAGTATGTGAAATAGTTTGATGATTGATGTGATGTGTTGTGTTGACATGTAGTGGAGCTAACGGCAGTTTATTGCTATTTCAAAATTTCCTACTTTTCTACCTGAATAAATACGCGCATTATGGTGCAGAGGTAGCTTGGTGGAAATTTGTTCATACATACATATATACAAGCGCTTCTATATAGGAAATGCTCTATAACACGAGCAATAATATATAAATAATTTATGCATTTCCTAGTGTAAGCGCTTTTTAAGCTTTGTATTATTGCTACTATTTTACTTAAACTGTTTATTTATTTACATCCATTTAATATCCTCTAATAATATCTAAAAGCTGCTGATTAAACATTTATTAATATTATTAAATGGCTTATTTATGCTTAAGTGGTTAAGGCAATGAAGTAAAATTCTTAAGATATTGATATAAATTTCTCTAATATTTTTTCTCTCATTTAACAAAAACAATATAAAAAGTAAATACGCCGCAAGCACGCATTTCTTTGAATCGGTTTTTTTTTAGAACGCAAGCATATACATTATTTTTAATAATTTATGAAATAAAATTTGTTTAAAAAAAAATTGACGAAAAAGCGCAATTTGCTAGTAAATATAACCCTTTAATAGTAACTCTAGAGCATTAGAATTATTCTTAGGAAAAGAATTTGTTTAAGGTGGGTTACTAGCAATAAATGCTACCATTGAAATATCGCTTTGTTATTGCTGAAAATAATTTTACAGACGGACATACTCACTTCAAAATTAAATGTTGTGTAAGATTTACGAAATTTAGGTGCTTAAATGCAATATAGCACTCATATCTAAAAGTGTGATTACCTCATCTTCACACAGTGATTTTAAAGCCCAGTTACAAAATGCCAAAATTTCAAGAAAAAATCAAATTTATATTCTAAGAATATAAAAAATAAAATATAAAAAACGAAAATCATAGATTTCACGATCGCAGAGCCATCTATTTTCTGACCACTTGATTAACGAATAAATTTGAGTGTTAAGTTCTTATATAGTGAACGATTATCCGTTTGTCTAAATTGTATAAAATAATAGCAAACAATATTTACGAATAATTTATATTCCTACATATATTTCAACATTTCGAGTCAAAATCTTGTAACTATACCGTACTTGTCACTGAATATTTGGCTTTGTGCGAAATTGAAATATTTATCGAAAGCTTACGCTCGCTGACCCAAATATGTTGACAGGTTTCGTGAGTGTGCAATAACAAATTCTTTTTTTTATCATATGAAATTCAGATATTTTGCACCATTCACCTACCATTTCGTAGCAAACATTTTTTTCTACATAATCCAAGGAAAGCACAAAAATTATAACGTTTACAAAAAAAGCCAAACGAAGTTTAGTTAACGTGACATTTTATCCATATTTTTGCCAACTTTATGCCGGTTGAATTGCAATTTTACACTTTCATCCTTTATTTGGCCCTTTCTTGCACAATCTTCCTCCACTTTTTTCTTGCAGCTCCAGAACTTTTGCAACTTTTTCATATCCACACACTGTTAGCGGAGCTTTTCGATGAAATTTATTTTAGACAAGCAGCTGATATCTCAGAGAGATAGCAATATGTCGAAACGTGTGAGTAAAAAAACAAACAAAAAAAATTATGTGAAAGATACAGTCCTAGTGTGGCAAATGGAAATATCTATGATGTGATTTTTTTTATAATTTTGGTTTGTTTTTAGTTGTTGTTTTTGTAAGTTATAAGGTAAGTTCGTATAAGTTAAGTTTCAGCATTTCGGTGTGCCTGACAATGTGAACTCTTCTAAGTGGCATAACAAACGTGTAAACATAGCTACGGCTGTATATTATAATTATTCATACGATTTTTTTTCGGATATTTTTCCCTCAGTACTCACCTTTCTCGGTTCGGAATATTTGCCTAGTACGATTTTCTTTGGATTTATTATGCTTAGCGTTGCAGCTGCAACTCTGACTTCATATTCCGTGTGTGTTGTTATATTTTGTAGTATCATCTGCAAAGTAAATCCAAAAAGAAAGAAGAAGAAGCATCAGTAAATCAGAAAATATGAGTTGAACTCTGCGGAAGATATGAATGCGTGTGTGTGTGTGCATAGAACTACTGCAATTTGAGTCGGTGGCTCAGGGAAGAGTTACAAGTAAAGTATCGTTTTTGCCTATGTATTTGTATGTGTATGTGTATGTATTTGAATATACGAAACTTGTAAATATGTAAAGTATTACTTATTTTTTGGCATATTCGTTGCTTTTGCTGAAACCGCAGTCAGGAAGATAGTCGTCAACATTGGTGAGAGGAAAAAGTTATTTATTTTTTTATTTTAACTTTATTTTAGTTTGGCGTTTGTCGGAAAAATAAATAAATGTGATATACATACAAAATTGTGTGACTAAAGCAGTTATTTGGTTTCTACGCCGAAAAATATGCAATAATCTTCACATATACATGTCTGTGGTTTAAAATTTAATTTAATCGCAAAAGATTTCTAGCATTTAAGTGAGTATATATTATATGTATATGTATATATATTTCTAAATGTATATGCCCTCTTTTATATTTCGAGTTGTATTGAAACAATTTTTGGTAACTTGTATTAGGTCTGAGGCTCAAGCCTCGGCTGAATTAATATTATATTTATAGAAACAAGATTTGTTCATATTAAATTAAGGTGAAAAGCTTAGCCTAAAGCAATATTGCATTGAGTCCTTTACACACCGACATAGAGAGATATACTCACTTATTTACGATAGTAAAAATAAAATTTGAGTTTACGAAAGCTTCTATTCAGCCATATGCCATATTTTCTTCAAACACAAATATGTTGTATGATTTTTGTGGCTACTGTGAAATTGTTTATTTAATTTTGAAGTCTTAAAATATTTTATAGGACTATATTTCTTTATGTTTATGTTTGCGCTATTGAGTTTTTGGTGCAATAGCAAGCTATAAATTACTAGCAAACATATATCTACTTTAAGTATATATAGACATAGTAATGGTATTACATTTCATTTTCTCTGATTTCTGTAACGGAAAAAAAAGATACATATGTAATTGAAATTTTCGTTTATTGCTGCAAATTGCACCAATAATGCACTTATGACAGCCTTGGAACGGAACAATTCATTCAGCACCATTTGGCAATAACTATGGCATGAACAAATAATTTTGAGAATTGCAATTTTAACGGATACTTTTTTATGAAATAAATTTATTATAATATATCTCAAAAGTCATATTTTTAAAAATCGTGCATGTGATCGTCACTACAGCTATTTATTGAACAGTATTGTACCAAACTGTAGAATACAATAGTCAATGTACAGAGTCCACCACATTTTATGTTGGTAAGCAAGCACAAACTCTTGCAGAGGATATAAAATATAGAAATCTAGGTGGCCAGTTAATGTCGCCACTTTTGGTTAAGATTATAGTGAGTGTATTTTTTTATCTACAAGCCAATTTAATTGTCGATCAAAAAACAACTCCTAATAATGGTTTTGGCGTTTCATGGATCTCGAACAGTGTGATCGTTCCAAACATTTGGCATTTTAGCAGATTAATTCGTTCTTAATTCAAGATATTTATGCTCCATAAACTCCAAAAAAAAAGCTTGGTTTTTTGCTTTTGTTTACCGTTGAGAACACAAGAAATCACATAAAATCTTAATTATTTAAGTATGCTGATCTCGATAACACAATTTTACAAAAATTTGAAATGAGTTCACCGATATTTATATATGAAAAGTTTACGGGTGTTTTCTACACGATTCATGTTTACGTATTGTACAGCGTTTAGGTCTCAACAACTCAATTAGTTAGTAAACGTCAAAATCATACTATCGGCATATTAGATGACGCCCGTTTTAGTAAAAAAAACTTTGAAAGAATTTAGCAACGTTTTTGAAGTAAGTTCTCATTCCAGTCTTTTGGGAACTCCGATGGAAACGTGAAATATCAGAATAAGGTTTAAAATAACATAGAGACTTTAAATATCAAATATTAAATAGTGGGTGTGGTACTGCCTATTTCATGAATATTCGGGAACCATGCGTCAATTTGGCCAAAAATATGTTGTTCATGTGGATTGCACTTAGCATAAAAACATTTAAGTTTTTTTAATTCGCTATAGATATTTAAGATCCTTAAACTCAAAAAAAAAAAATAACTTGGTTTTTTACTTTTGTTTTCTTTTAGGATTATAAAAAATTATATAAGTGCTTAATTATTTAAGTATGTTGACCTCGATAACAGTTTTACAAAAATACCAAAATAATCTTCACTTTCAGGAAAATAATTAAAATGTCGACAAAATTTTAAAAATAAGTTAAAATACGTGGCAACCCTGTAAAAATTCACTAATGAACAAAATGAAATTTTTTTCAACAAAAATGTTTTAATTTCAAACTCATTTCCAACCTTACAAGAGCCTCCTTCCCTCCATATCTTTTTAAGATTCCTTTCAATTAACTCCGTACCTTGCGATTTTCCACCGCCCTGCTTAAGATATATTTCTTCCAGCACATAATGCATTTAATTCACCGCATTTAACTCAACACCATTGACTTACCGCAGTTTCCAGCTCCTTTGCCGACGCATTGATGCGTATGTCCCGATGGTTGTCTTGGCCCACCACACGTGTTTTAATTATATAAAAATCGATGGTGTTGTAAAATTCGTGCGGTCGCCGCCAGCGTATAGCGATGGCGTCCTGCGAGTGACACGTCAGGTTAACCACATACGGTGGACTCGGGCCGGCGACATCGGTGCGCTGTACAATTTGGTCGGAGGGGTTGCCTTCGTTTTTCATGGTGAACGCCTGGACAATGACACGGTAATCGGTGAATGGCTCTGCAACGAAACGGCGCGGAAGGTGAAAAGAAGTGCGTTAAAAAATTACAATTACAAGGGGAATATGTAAATGGTTGAAAATCCATTATTATTAAATTGATATTAAAATATTTTTCATATTTTCATTGCAGACAATGAAGTAACAAGCGTATAGCTTGCGTATTTGCTGTGTACATTTTTACTTGTTTGTATGTATGTGTGTGTGTGGTTGTGATTTTATGCCGGTAAAGGAAAAAAAGATAATAGTGAAATATGATAAAGTGTTCAGGAGGTATTTGTTTTTTCATGTGTTTTAAAGCAATGAAATATTTAAGTTATTTAAAGATAAACAATTAAAATTTTTCAAAAAAATTTCATTCTTTTGATTAAATCTTTTTAAAGAAATAAGTTTTTACTTTGCAATAACTGTTCTGTCATTTCACCAATATTGCTCAGCTGGGAGGAAAAGCAAGGATTATCAGTCTCTTTTAGTTCAATTGGGGAACATAATTCCAAATTATATAATATATTTACTAAGTTCGATAAATGAGCGGAGGAACAACAATTTTTTCTAAGAGAGAAGATGGCTACTAAAACCTAGTGATCCGAAGTGCTCAGTACTACTTTGCAGATCCTCAATCAGAAGTTTGGCAAACATCATGGAGATCATTGAACAAAAATTGTATACATATACATACACCGGAACCGATTTCGATTCCGAAATCTCCTTTTATTTAATGTATATATAAAACATTTCGTTCTTATTGTTCATTCGATTTATTATTTCATTTAATAAAGAATGTTTAATTTATACTATCCGATCTTTCAATCTGTCAATTAGTGTCAAGCAGCTGTTATGATGCGAAAGGTTTGTCTGACGACCAGGGTAGCAATTAATGCATTAAAAAATAATTTAATTAACAAATACGGGATTAAAAAAAAAATTGAACCCCGCATACCGGATTAAAAAATAAAAAAATAAAAAAAACACTAAAACCGTATTAAAAATAATTTTTATTTTTATTTTTAAATAAATAATTAAAATAATTTTTATTTTTATTTTTAATCCCTACTACCGAATTGGCAAAAATAAAATAAAAAATTTGAATCTTAAGCATAATAACTAAGAATTAAAAAAAGTTTTGCTTCAGAATTAACATTTTTTCGTGTTCATTCAAATCAAAAAGTAATATTTTTATTTTCCATTTTTAATTCCAACATCGGAAATAAAAAATGAAAATTTAATTTTTGATCCCAAATTTTTAATTAAAAAATTCGCAACCCTACGACGTGGAAAGTGTCCATCAAATTTTGTATATTAATGAAATCATGGCTACAAGAACAATGAAAATAATGCAGAAGCGTCTTGGCGAGTCTATTCTAACACGGACACAAGTATTTGAGTGGCACAAAGCATTCAGTGAAGGTCGTGAAGTCATCGGAAACTTCTCTCATCTGAGTTGTCCATTCACCCCTATCAATGATGACAACATCAAAAAAGTTAAAGAATTAGTGCAGGAAAACTGTCGTGTTAAAATCGACTCAACACATTTTGATTGTGTCAATGCTAGATTCGTATCAAAACACCTGAATCTTTGGCAAAAACGACGTCGAGTAGTGGTCACAAAAGAGATATCGTGGATTTTTAATGGCGCTCTAAATATAAGCGATGAAAATATTGTATACAAATAAAAACGAAAACGTTATTTCTGGTATTAGAGTCCAAAGGATTGTCGTCCAAGAAAAAAAAACGCCTTGTTCATTAGCAACAAGCAATATGTGTAATCCAAATATGTTTTTTTTATTATTTTTTTAATTTTTTTTTTTTTTTTATAGTAGGGGGAAGCATTGAAAGCCGAAGTACAGAACTTTAATCCGCTAAACCTAACCTTCTCCCAACTTATGTCTCTCCCACCGAACCGCTGGATCAAGTATTACTTCATGGGAGAGAAAAGGACATTTAAGTCTCCTCTACCGTACGGGCTGACTGACTCTGATCTGTTGTAAGTATCTCAGTTTTGTCATAAATAGAGCTGACGCTTCGCTGACAGCTTTCTATTTATCAGAGGACTGACACATATGTGCTGTCAAGGTTTCCACCGTTAGACTACCGAGTGTAGATTTTAACTTTTTCCTAATATTTAAAAAACGGGGGCACTGAAAAAATACGTGTTCAGAGTCTTCTATGCACTCTGTACACATCGGACAATACGAACTAACATCATAATGAAATTGGAATAGATACTTTCTAAAGCATCCATGCCCACTCAGTATTTGGGTTAGGTGGTAATTCAGGTCCCCATGTCGTCTGTCTATCCACGAATGAATGTCCGGAATCAGTCTGTGGGTTCATCGTCCTTTAAATGAGGTTTGCCGCCGTTGCTGCCACATTGTTAGGCTCTTGGTTCTCTCCTCTTTTTTTCCAAATATGTATGTATGTGTGTTTGTACATATACTAGATTCGGTTATGCGATGCTATGGCATAATATACATTAAATACTTTTACTTATATAATAAACTATTCAATGCGGTGAAAATATTATTTACGAATAAAGGCGAAAATGTATTGTAATTGCCGGTATAAGAATCCAAGGGATTGTACTTGAGGTTTAATCTTGTAAATGATTCATACAAATATATGTCATTGGAAAAAAAAATAATTTTCCATTGAAAGTTTACTGAAAATATAATTTTTTTAAAATTTAATTTTTATGAATTTTGAAAACATGCTTATGATTAGAAATATATCTTTTTATGTATGAATTGTTTTACTTTTAATAAAATTGAGAGATTCTACCTTTTAAGTTGAATCAAACAGGGCACAGTGTGCTGAATTCTATTAAAATCGGTTCAGTAGTTTAGAAGATAACCGCGAAGAAAACGTGACTATAATTTTTATATGTATTGTATATGTATATAGATATAGATAAATATGTATATTGCTCTCACTGCGCAACTATGCACATATGTTATTATATGAATTTACGCATTTACTCAAAAAGCATTAACGCTTGCAGAACGCGCTGAATTATTAAAAAGCCATAAATTCAGAAAATGTCGTTTTTCGGGTTAACCGTCGCTATGTGAATTGTTGTTATGCTCGAATATGCATTTGCTATTGTTGTTGTATACTATGTTCATTTGTTATTGTTGTTGCCGGTATTTCCCATTTTCATCTCATTTCTTTCCATTTGTTTTTTAATTAAATGAAAATTTTAACAACATAACAGTTAATGCGGTTGCAAGCATGCCGCCTGCAATTTCAACTGAACACAACAGTCAATGGAATTCCTCATGCGTACAACAGCAACAACAATTACAACAATTACGCGTACTGGTGAAAATGTCAGCGATAATAACAAGTCGCAATTAATTTAATGTTGAAAAATGTCACTCGTTTAATAAGTGTTTATGTTAAGTAGCCAAACAAGTAAGCAATGAGTGGCTAAGTGGTTGTGGCTAAAGGGAAGTCAGATGACGCACATGGACGGAACGAGCGAGCGGGCAATGAGTGTGAGTGTGTGATCGGGCGTATGAGCGATTTTTTAATCATTTATGAGGAGAACTTACCGTTGTGTCAGATGATAGAGTGTGTGTATGTATATGTATGTGCATATACAATATATATGTGTGTACTAGTACAAGTATGCATGTATATATGTATGTATGTCAGCGCATTTATTGCTCAATAATGCGTTGCTTGTGCCATCCGATCTGCCAATGTGAACTGACAGCTTTGGCGCAAATGGAAAACTGTAGTCAAATTAAAGTGCAAAGCGCACAGCTTTTGTCTGCGCATCTATGTGGCTCTGTGCGTTTGCGCTGTCATGTCAACAATACCATGTGCTGTTAATTATGGCAGTGTATGAGTGCAGTTGTCAATGAAGATAAAGTGTTGCATGCGCAAATAACTCAACTTAAGCAATGTTTGCATGACAGAAATATTTAAGAGTTGTTGGCGCACGTGTGCGTGTGTGTGTGTACGTGCGTGTGCGAAATGCATGTTATTGCACTATTGGAGTGCTAACGATGCCACATGCAACGTAATGTAATTAAAATATGCGCGCGCGGTTTGTCACCTATAAAATCGGGCGAACATGCGAAAGCTAACAAAGTACCGTGCACGCACATTTACAAAAGCAAAAACAACGGAAAAAAAGTTATGTGAAAATATTTAAATGAAAGCAATACTAGGCATGCAAGAATTTTAATTTAAAAAAGGTAGCATTTAATGCATATTTATATGTGTATACATAACGCATACACAGTGACGCTTGTGTGCGCTTACATGACAGCGCTGGGCGTAATTAATTTTGATAGCGCCGAAAAGCAGACTACCAGCACAAGCAAAAACAAAAGGAGTGGTAATATTTTATTAAATTGCAGGAGAAAAAAGTTGGTAATGTTGAAATTATAAAATTGCATTGCAGCATAAGAGCATGTGGCAAGTTTGTGTTTGCTTGTTTGCCACGCATAATGTGTGCCCGCATGCGTGTGAGCGCGTGTGTGTGGGGTGTGTGTGTGTGTGCAAATATATGCTGTCTTGATGAATGCAAAGGCATGCCGTTAGTAATTAATTTCACATTGCATCAGCGTTTGCTGGTCGCAAACACACATGCATATATATATAAATGCATATAAAAGCATATACACACATGTGAGAGTATACAAACACATACACACGAGCATATACAAATTTGCGTATACACACATTTGTACGCACACTACTACCACGCCCCCAAATCTTTATATGCAAATTACATAAGTGCTTGCCTTTTCACAATAGTTGCACTTGAGCGCCTTCACAGCCACCACTTCAGCCGCCGCGCACCACTCCCGCCACCCGCCACCCACCACTGTCACTCGCACCGCTTTTGTTTCCTTGTTGAACTTTCCAGCATCTTTGCTTTGTCGCAAATTTCGTTAGTAATTTTTTAAACACCCTTTTTCTCCGCTGCCACGCTGCTGTCTTACAGCTGCATGAAATTGCATATTTTTCGGCAGCGGGTGCACAACATCCACACATAGACACAGATGCAGTCGCCCAGTAACAATGCATACAGTGTGACTTTTCTTTATAAGCGCTTTCTTTGCTTATTTTTGCGCTTTCTGGCGAGGCAAATTAATTACTAGCATCGCGCTACTCCGCGCTTTAAACCTCCCGCGCCGGCTGACAACGGATATGTACATCACTTATGCAAATATGCTTTGACAAGCAGGCGCAGCGTGAGCTGTGTACTCACTTGTGTATATGTGTGTATGTGAATGTTTGTAGCGAATGCTGTTGTGCATGCAAATTTGTCAGTTGCAAATTAATTTTATTTTTCTTTCACATGAAAGTATATTAAAACGGCTGAGAAGACTGACGGCTGCCGGTGGCGTTGAATGACGCCAGCTTTGTTGGTGCTGCTGCTGCTGCTGTTGGTGGCACAGGCAATGCACGACGAAAAGTTGTGCAATTTGTAGTCGGCTTTTAGGGGTTAGGGAAGAATTTCATTGGGTGTCATTAATTATATTCGAAGTTTTCATTTAAAATCGCATGAGTCCTCATTATGAAAATCTTCTAAGTTAGCTAATAAAGTGTGCGCTGGCATATTTAAGGTTTGCAACTATCTCAGCAAACTACTGTTATAAGACCATTAGGTACACTACTTTTAGGTGCAAGATATAGTTAGGTGTACCAAGGGTTATGTACTCAGATCAAGTGTACAGCTTCAAAACCTTTGAAAAATAGTTACTCGGCTAAAATTTAATCTAAACAATTTCGAGTTGATTTACGAAATATTATAGAGTTTTGGAAAATTCTATCGCAGCAACAACACTTCCGTTAATGAGTACAATCCGTTAGGCACGCTCGAGCCTGACGCAATATTATCGGTTTTGTCATACAATTTTATCAGCTAAATAGGATTTTATGGCTGTCAAAAAATTTGAAATTTCAAAAAATACAAAGAAGAAATTATCCGACGAAGAGTTTTGTCAAAAGACATTTGCGTGATGAGAGTTTTCCAAAATGAAGGAGTTCATGGAAATTTGACGAAAATTTACCTAGCTTGCACTACCGAAAATTCTAAAGGCGTATGAAATCGAAATTTTTCAAACATATATGGAGTTTTCTTCTCGAGTTGTTGGTAATATATGAAAAATATATTTTCTCTTTTTAATAATATATTTCTACAAAGGTATATAAAATATTTCTTATTTGCGTATTTATGTCACTGAACTCCTACTAGGCGGCTGGATCGATTTTGATGAATTTTTTTGTGTGAGTTCAAGGGGATTCGAGGATGGTTTAGATTCACAATCTGGTAAACTGGAAAATTTTTATTTAACTAATTTTTCATTTATAAATAGTTGTTTATTTTGGAATGTTTAACATTGGATCCGGTAGACTGCGCTACCATCGCAGATGTTAGAACGTTATTGTGCCTGTACTTGTAGAAGTATATTTTTGCCTGGTAGATGGCGCTGAGATCAGATTCTAAGATAGCATAATTATAGTTTAAACTATTAAGACTATAGACATGTGTATGGTGTATAGTGTCTAAACATTCATACTGTTATGCTACTCTATACGGAAATAGTGAATGTACAAGGACCAATGAGGATTTGTCATAAAAAAATCATGTGCAACATTTTTGAAATCACTATTTTGAGTGGAAAATTTAATCCGTGGTGAAGTTGTACTTCTGCCACGGATTCCAATGATTTCTTCATATTCGCCATTACCATTTAAACATCTACAATTACCCATCTGCTTGGCATTTGATATTAGTAATAAGATAATGTAATAAATTTCTAATAAAAATTTTCATCAAAACGGTCTAATTGTTGCAGCGAATTTCTAAATTAAAACTCTAAAAAGTCTACTTAGAGTATCGAGATTTACTAAAATTTTAAATTATATTATTTTTTTGGGCCGAAATTTTGTGTAAGTAGCAATTAAGTCAGAAAAATATTTAAGCTGTAATATTTTCACACATACTGATTACTAATTAATCCTAGGATTACCGCTTTGGGATTTTTATATCACACTTACCCATGAACGCCTACACAAACATTCAAAAGTAATAATAAAATTCAATTCATTCTTAGAGTCAATTAAGCGCAAACGTTAATCGACTTATTTTAGACTTTTTTAAACCAAGTTATAATTACATCAACGCCAATATAATCTCGAAATATAAGTAAGAAAAAAAAACGACAATTATAGAGCCAAAATGTCCCCGTCAATGCCACTTCAAACAATAATTGACCAACTTATATTACTTAGCACGCCTAAAAGTAGGCACTTCGAAATCGAAATACAACTATACATTGCACGAGAATAAAGCAGGTACTATAATAGTAATAAAAACAGCACCAACAACAGCAGACACCTAAAGCGTCAACAATACCCAAAAAGTTATATGCACTAAGTGAGTGGCTTTCACCCGCTCTTTGAGATTTTTTGACGCGAACTTTCAAAGTATGATGGCTAGAGGGCGG
Source organism: Bactrocera oleae (assembly GCF_042242935.1). Classification (NCBI taxonomy): domain Eukaryota; kingdom Metazoa; phylum Arthropoda; class Insecta; order Diptera; family Tephritidae; genus Bactrocera; species Bactrocera oleae. The sequence continues at coordinate 74,751,655 of NC_091536.1, forward strand.
CGCTGTTACGGGGCGTCTCTTTTCACAATTTGCAATTGGTGGCATTTCTAGCGTCATTAACAATTCATCGCATAATTGCCTACTTGAGTTGTGGATTGTGGGCGAAAATTATTGCAAATCGAAGTGAAATAATGGTAATTAACATTGCAGGCTTTTGGAAAAGTGCCTTTAGAGGCAGTAGAAGTTTACTAAGGGCCACCTTGGCACGTAGCATTTGCGAATTGTGGGTGAAAAATTAAATTTTGACAGTAAATATTTTATAGAAATAAAACGTTGATTGTTGACAGATTTGCAGGAAGTCAGTAGCTCTAAGCTTTTCAGCTGAATTACTATTTAGGTAATGCTTCTAAATGTTTTCGAAATTGTTGTCAAAATGAATAAAGAGAATGTTAAATGCATTATTATGTGTGACATTAAAGCTGAATGCTGAATCTCTATGACCATCTGTTATTAACATAAACCACTTGCTGAATAAGTAGAGGACTTTGAGGCATTATTCATATGAGTTTTACTATTATATTTATTAATGCAAATGCAGTCACAAATATTGTCGAATATCGTTAATAAAATAAATATATTTATTATATGCACAAAAACACAATAACAAGCATTTTTACGTTGAGCTATTCTCTTTTTAGTCATTAAATGATAATATGGCCGTTGAATAGCTAAAGATGATAACACACTGATGTTATTTTGCTTTATATCAGTTGCGTTTGAAATTCAGTGCATTAAATGCAAAAATATAGCTATTTACAATTTAAGTAAGTGCCTTGAACGAAAGTACTGCTGAATTAGTATTTTGGCACGGAATTGGAATATTTTATGGAAAAATGAAAGTTGTTTGGTATTCTTATGTATTTTATGTTGTTAAATATTAATATTCGGACTTTCAGTAGTTATAAACACGAGTGGGTAGTTTGTGATAAAATTTAAGCTAAATTCGTGTTGAAAAAATGAAGCTGAATTATATTCAGCGCTAGACGAATTCCATAAATATATGTAATACATGCCTTTTGAGGCTAATACTACAAGTTTCTCAGAAAGAAATTGCCTTCCGCTCATTATGTATTGTATGTATGCGCAAATAATTTGTTTTTAAGAGATAAAATACTTTTGGTTTATTTAGTTTTAGTTTAACATTGAATCGATTAAATTTTTGTGCATTTTTGTGCATTTTTTACTGATGCTATTTAGTAATTTTTATTTATATGTTTTAAAAAGTAATATATTTTGTTAATTGAAATTGTCACTTACTTAAGTTAGGCAGCTCGAAAATGATGAGAGAGTCCTGCGAGTTGCGTGAGTTCTTCATAATTTCCACACCAGTTTGATTATCGTGTATATGAAATACATGGTAGCCGGCAATGGCGCCATTTTGATTTTTCGGTGGATACCATGACATAGTGATGCTGGTCGATGTTACATTTAAAACGGTTAAGTTCAATGGTTTACTTGGTACTGCAATGAAAAAACAAAAAAAAAATGAGTGGTGATAATGAAAACAGATTTTTGTAATTTTTTTTAAAATAAAGTATAAGTTTTTAGCAGCTGTTCAATAAGCTTTTAGACTTATAAAAGTTTTTTTTTTGTACATGTCAACTTAAAGAGCTTTGGAATTTCGCTAAAAGATGCCTCATGATTTAGATCATTAGAAATTGTGCTTCATATGTTTACTTGAAAGCATGAGGAGCTTTCTCGATTTTTTTTATTCAATTGAAATCACAAAGCTTTTAAGGCGTAATACGGAATTATATGAATATTTATTTAACTTTCAAGTATTTTTTTCTTTTTTTTTGAACTCTTTTATTTATTTTGCCCGAAAGCTGAAATGCCCAAAGACTTTTCTGAGCTTTTAACAAAATACTTTCATATATTATATATAGCAGGTCCTGTTATATGTGATTAAAATTTAAGCATGCACTTAAAAGTTTAGTAAAAAAACTTTAAGGAAATCAATTAATAGACTCTCTAGTACACCCCTGTAATAAGCTTTTTAAACAGAAACAAAATATAACAAACTATTTTCTATATATTGTAGTATATACGCAAATATTACATTTAAGCACCCAAGTCGTATGCAATATCTTGATAATATTTATTTATGTTTCTAACAAAAACAAAGCACCTCCAAAAAGCTTCAAATTTGTGGCTTTTGAGTGCATTAGGCCTTTGAAGGCTTTGGAAAGCAACCGAAAATAAAGACTTGACTAGAAGTATATAAAAAGCTTTGTGAAAAAATAATAAAATTGAAAAGGTGTGCTTTCGTACGAATATGACTTGTATATATATTATATATGCGTATATATATATATATATATATATATATGTGTGAGTATGAATTTTAGAGCAGCTTCCTCTTCAATTTAGTTTCACTGCATCGCAATAAACGTCAATAGCATTTGCTTAAGGTCAGCGGCTGTAGAGGTTATAGAGCATTGTAAACAAGATAAGGACGCACTTGACTATTGAGTTAAAAGGTTAAAACCATGCACACACACTCACCAAAGTGTGCAAAGTCATTTCCAAAAGCCTTAAGTAAACGAATAAAGCGGCCAAAGATAACAAAGCACTGACAAGCGACTAAAATATTAAAAGTCAGAAAAGAAAACAAAAAAAAAAAAGAAAGAAAAGCAAAATTACAAGAGAATTTTAAACAATTCTCTTTATATGCCTTGAATTCAATTTTTTTCTACCGTTACTATTTTAGGATGCTGTTGCTATAGATGTGAGCTTGTGAGCTGCTATTTGGTAACTGGTTAACCCAGCAACAACAATGATTTCATTTTGGAAACGAGTGGAAAAATCATTGAGTTGACATGAAAAAGGCTGTTGCCAAAGGAACAATATTGAAGTGGGCGGGGGAGCGTGGTGGGAAATGGAGTGAGAGAGAAATTGTGTAGGCGTTAGAGGGCGCTGTGGCACAAGGACGTATACAGGGCTTGTAGGCAGTTATATGCAGTAGAATAGTGAACTTGCAGCTACTGCAGCAACTTGAATTGATGAGCGAATGGAATAATAAAATATTACTGAATGTCATTGGATATTTTGTGGCGTTTAAGCGACGCAAGCGTGTGGGAATAGTATTTGTGTGTGTGACAGTGTGTTTGCTCAAATGAAATTGCCCATAAGGCGGCGGCCACAAAACGAGGCAACAGTAGCTATTGTATATTTTAAGGTCGGCAATGAGCTTTGGACACATTTCGTAGTTGGAAATCAAAATTGAATTTTTTTTCCTGGCACGACACGACGAGTTTGCTTAGGAAGCTATCAAATATTTAATCAGTTCAGCTAGTGTATCTGAAAGTGTGTATGTGTGTGTAAATAGTGTGCAATTTTCAAATTAAATTCCAGTCAACTGCAACGAATGCTTAGCACAAGAGGGCGGAGTAGAGGCGAAAAGAGGAAGAAAGTTCAGCTTCCACAAATATTTAAATAGATAAATGCTGAAGGATATGCACAAGTATAAGCGTGTTTGCATGCGTGTGTGTCAACACTACTTTACTTGCGCTCCATTCTTTCAGCAAAATTGATGAAAAGCAGCAACGTGAAGAGTTGTAAGCTCTGGCTGAAATGGCTAAAATGGAAATGGCCAATTATATTTCCTTTGTGCAAGGATCAAACGAAGTCAAATAATCGAAGTGGTCATCATTTACAGCAAGAGGCTACAGCAGAGAGGGGGCGCGCAGAGGGCACAGACCGTGTGGCAAGGAACAGAATATGTTGAATAAGAGGAAAAGGTGATTTTAATCAATATGTTACTGTGCACATGAGTAAATATACACATACACGTACTTTTATCTACATACATACTATATACCTATAAAAGACTCAGGCACTTGAGCCAGTGCTTGGCGGTGATCAATGGACAATATCGTAAAGGATAAAATACAATTTTACAAAATTGAACGGAAGCGACACGCGAAGCAAACATTCGGCATGAAAAAACTAAAGCTAACGATTTCAATGCAAAAACAATGGGAGTGATAGTTTTTCATAGTGTATGCGCATGCACAACCAACTAGGCGCGAGCATACACACATATACATTTATGTAGTATATATATTTAACTGTATGAAAGTTTATGCCTGCGAGTACGTTGACACACACACACACACATACATATGTATATGAGTTTTCATTACGCGCGAGTCTGTATGTGAAGGTGGCGCAGAAGTAAAATTCTGAGTGCAAATTCAATTCCTTTGAATGAAACAGACATATACCTATATACCGAATGAAACAGATTATATTTATACGAGTATATTGGATTACTACTATATATATAAATTCATTTATAAGTTTGTGAGTGTAGGTATGTACCCTTGCATTGGCATCATGCCACGACGGCGCTTGTTTTAGGCAAGTCAGCGCACCTACACACATGCAGTTGCTGAACTGCCAATAGCCATTAGCACGTATGAGTATTTGTATATATGTAAATGGGCTATATGTTTCGATTGTGCATATAAAAACGGTAAAAAGAATCTATCCGCTGTTCTTTAGAACACCAACATGAGCGGTAGCAGATTAAAGGAGGGAAAAGGAATGAAAAACTGATTCATAACGCGTAGATAGGTAATCTTAATGATAATATGGTCTGACTTTTATACAACTCTAGGGGTGAACACAACTGTAATTAAAGCATTGATGAATAATAAGGACGCCAATAATATTTAGTTATCGATTTCAATAAAGGCGAACGAAAAACTGGTTTAACAAATACACAATTTTTACTATGTTTTTTGTGATTTCGTATTAGATGTAGAAATTCTTAAATAAAATTTCTATTAACTAGATTTATGTAAATATTTGTCTAAGTTCATAAAATATAATTGTTCCAATATTTCGGCATGCGTTGGAAAGCTATGATTCTTTTGCGTCTTTTTCAGCACATATCATTCATTTGAAGCGAAAACAACATTTTTTTATACTCTGAACAGGGTATATTAAGTTTGCCACGACGTTTGTAACACCCAGAAGGAAACGTCGGAAACCCTATAAAATGTCTACATTAATGATCAGCATGTCTATATGAGAACTAGTCTCTCAGTACTTGTATGGAAAACTTTTTCATTTGACGAGATATCTTCACGAAATTTGAAACCTGGCCAACCAGCCAAATCAATGGCAAAGCTGAATATTTATGACGCCAAGGTGACGCTTTATTTTGAGCTTCTAAAAATGGTTGAAACCATTAATGGGGAACGTTGGCGACACTGATATCAAATTGAAGCGAGCGATTGCCGAATAGCGCCCGGAATTTGCGACTAGACACGAGCCAATAATTCTTCATAATGATAGCGCTCGGCCTCATGTTGCAAGACCGGTTAAAAACTATTTGGACTACAGCGGCTGAGAGGTTTTGCCTCAACCGTCTTATAGTTCAGACCTTGCCTCTTCTGACTACTATGTTTTTTGATCGATGCAGAACGCCCTCACTGGCATACACATACGGTTCACAGCAGAACAGGGTATTAAACATTTTTTATAGACTTTTGTGCTTAAAAAATGGTAAGGATGTAGCCAAAGTTAACGTCTTCTCTTATTTTTGTATAATTTAATTTAATTTTTATCTTTCCTCTATTTCATTTATATCATTTAATTAAATTTATTTTAATTTAATTTAATTTAAATTATTTTATTCATATTGAAACAATAATGTACTACAACATTGACTTCTCTGCGCCCACTGTGCGCTAACTAGTATGGACAACTTTCAATAAACTACCATTGCTAGTAATCTAAGGATGTGAAGAATAAACGAGCTATGGCAGCGCACAGTCGGTTGATCGCACAGAAATAAAAGAAATGCATTTTTTATATGCAATTCAATAAATCCACAGCACACAACGAATGTGAGAGCAATTGAAAGAACAGGATGAAAGTAAAAGAAAAGAATTAATTTAGCACAGAAGGAATGAAACAAAAGTGGCAAAAAACTGTAAAGCAATGGCAGCTTAGCTCAGCTTGGTGTCAGCGATGGAGAAAGGAGTCGCAAACACGGTATAAATGAAGCTGACACATACACACGAGAACACACATGCACGCGTGTGTTTGTTTCTACTCGTTTGCGCTTGAATGGAACGGAAACGGATGTGCAAATTTATAACGGCAACAGGAAATGGTATTGAATCAGCGCGTCATTTGTGCACAAGTGTTGCAGCAAAGTGGCTGTTTGCTCGTAGCTTACAGCCAGCTTATAGCGTGTGGCATGCGGGGTGTGGCAGCTGGCGCATACGTCGTTTTCGTACGTGGTGCGGCCAATGAAAAATGTATCAATGTATGTATGTATGCGCTTAACTGCCGTGGCCGTTGTTGTTGGTTACCAGATGGCAAACGGTCAGGCACAAATGCACATATGCTTAAGCAATCGTAACGATATGGACACACACATACAGTGACGAGGGCATGCTTTTATACACCAAAGAGTATGTGTATATGTACATGTGTTTTTGCATGTGTATTGATACAGTCAAATAAATATTGGCATTGCAACAAATGACAGCGATATTTACCTGGCTGCTGTTGCACACATACTCATGTGTATGTGTGCGCGTGCTTTGGAGAGTTGGGGAAAGAAAAATTGAAATTAAAATCAATTAAACAATAAATGAAGCACATTTGAATGCTGCACATGCCGCATACGTTTCTTCTCCGCCCAATCGTTTGTGTGTTTGCTAGTTTTTGCAGCACTTCTTCCTTTCTTTTCCTTTTTTCTTGCTCCGCCGTTGCCTTCTATTCGATAACCACTCTTAGGATAAGCATACATACAAACATATGCAAGCGGAGAATGTATTGTGGGAAAAAATCTCAAAAATACGAGCAACTTAATTTCAGCTGCCCCACATGCCACTACAATTGAAGGAATTACTAACGGCGATTAGGGTTGTGCCATTCAGCCAATCAATTGCAGGCAATAAGCGCTGACCTCAAGTAGCAAAACTACTTACACACACACACACACACAAACTCACATACATATAAGATTATGCATATGTCATGTGACTTTCTCCAGCAGTGCTGTGCCTTGGTGTGGCAAATTCTATCTGTTTGTGCATAAACGTAAACGAGTTTTCTATTATTTTAAAGTTCAATGCATTGTGGCAGCAAGGATATCCGTGAAAAGTAGCACATTTTCATTTATTACTTTATTCTTTACTGTTATTTGCCTTTATGCATTTGTTAGTTGATCATTTGTTTCAGTTTCTCATAAATGTGTTCAAATGGTTGACGTCATTGCCATTGGCTATAATTTTTCGAAGCATTTATATTTTTTTAATCATTTTTCGCTTTCTTAGATTTTAATTACAAACCCAAAAATGCTCATTCACCTAAATTTTTGATAAATTTTCGTTTGATGTTTCGAAAACAAAAATTATTTTCGGTAATATAATATATATTTTTCAAAAATATATATGTACATATATAATATACTACACATGATAAATCAAAATAAGAATTTTTCAATTTTATCCAAGCTGATTCGCATTATATTGGTATAATTTTAAATAAATATGAAATTTTTGAGTCTGCATTATATTTTTATAATCAAGGACACCTTATAATATAATATAAATAATACCAGCTTCCCGTAGACCGTATAGCTCAAAATATAATATATTTTAAATAAAGTGGAAAAGTTCGTGACAAAATGGGATTTAGTTTTATTAAAAAACGTATGGAAAAGAGCGGTTAATATAGAATTACCAAATATCTAGACCTAAATCAAAATTTATCTATACCAAAAGATATGAGTTTCTAACAAAAATATTGTCAAGTGGTTTTCTCCACAGTTGTTATTCAGCAAAACCTCGACAAATGCCTGAGCGATGGCTACATTATATTTTACTAGATTTAGTTTTCTGTATTTTTGAACTTTGTTGTTTACCGAAACAAATAGATATATGCGTATTCATTTCGAGAAACGTATAATTAGTCGATTGAGAGCTTAAAAAGTTCTCTCAAAGAACACAACGTTTTTACGGCCAAGATTTATAAGAAGCGACGTCAAACTGAATATAGTGAACTAATATTTATTTATTAGTTATTAATATTTATTTATTAGTTATTAGTTCACTATATTGAGTTTGACGTATTTTGCTATAAAACAAAATTTCCAATATCAATAAAATTTCTGGCATTTCAAATAAAAAAATGTGAAATATAATATAATGAAAAACTAAATTATAAATTTTGATACCGAAACGCTATTGGTAAACATACTTTTGGACTAAGCCACTATAAATTTTAATAATATATAATGCTAATTAACTTTTAATTTATTAATTATTTGGCTTTAATTAGTTTTTTAATTAACAATAAAAAGTTTTAACTTCAATTTGGTTTTTATTGTATTTTGATGGCAATCAATTAAACAGAATCGTAAAAAAATACACACTTATTACTTATTATTATTATGTATATACATTAAGGTGTCTGTTATTTCCCAAGTTAATTATTATTTTGTAAACGCCACCTGAAGTTTCGGTTTTTGCTCTAAAATAAATTATCCAACGTAAACAAGCTTTTTATTTTCAATTTAAGCCGGGATTAACTAATTTTTCATATATTTAACGTAGGAGTTTTTGATCTTCTCCCATACATTTTTTATCTCGAAAGTAACTAAACCTAAAACACTGAAAAAATTATATTCTAACGCAAAATGTTTCGATGTAAAAACTGAGGCTCAGTAATTCTGTAACTGAGCATTCACAGTGTACACCATGTCGTATGAGCAACACAAAATCTATAAGGCACTTGTATGAATGCTCAGTACATTTGATGCATAAGTTGAATTGTTATAACTTTAAAGGTATGCATTTTGAAAAAAATATTTGGGCAATTCACAAGCTTCGTCTTATGTCGTATTTCAATTGTCTTAAAAAAGACGACACTTGTGAGCACCCCTTAATTGTTGTATGTCATATTCTGTAATATTTCTTCACTTCACCAGCTGGTAGTGAAAAATTAAGAATACAAAAATGCCATAAGAAAGTGACAAAAATAAAATTCTTCTTTATGTTGAACCGCCGGCATTTTGGTTTACATTGCAACCACAATATTTCACTTTTCTTCAACTTAATTTACCTGATTATTTATTATTATTAAAGAAATTGATAAAATTTATTTAATTTATCAATTTTAGACACCTAAACGTCAACAATAAATAAAAGTAAACAGATATAGCTGATAGAATAACACACTCAAAAAGCATACCTCGCCGTGTTGTATTTGTCGTATTTCAATTTTGCATGGGAAACAATAACAGTGTTGATATGACAGTCATAAAAAATAAGACAATGTGATGATATGACACAATATGACACCTTGTGAATACCCTAATTATTAAGACTTTTTTTGTAATAAATTTTGTTTATAGAATATCACTTTTTAGAATTTTGGATTTACACGCTTAATGCAAAATATCAAAAATCCAAATCCAAAGAAATATGATTTATGCACAGTTTAAATTGAAAATAACGAGCTTTTTTCATTGAATCCTTTTTTACGGAAACTGAAACTTCAAAGACGCCTGCAAAAAAAAAAATTAACTTGGGAATTAACGGACACCCTAATATAGATATATGTGTGTAAGTACAAGTTTGTATTGAATTTGTTTAAAAATACGAATACATCAGCGAATGCATAATTTCGGGCATAATGCGCTTTAACAATAAAGAGACAACAACAGCAGCAGCAATAACAACAATGAACGGTCATTTAAACAAACAAATAAAAAGCTAACAAATTAACAACTCAACTAAGTGTCACTCAGTTTGTACCAGCATTTATTTAGATCGCACCTACTGCGCCGCCATAATTTATATATAATATAATATGTATACACACACACAATACATTTTTTCGCTTTTCCCTTGTTGTACGCATTTTTGTATGTCCGCTCGCCTGATGGCAAGCGTTTTACGTGACATTTTAAAGTGTTACTTGGGTATTAATGTCACAGCGGCTGACACGCAGCGAAGCAGGATGATCGCAATCAAATAATACCACGGCGGAACAGGGGGTAGAGAGAAAGAGCAAAAAGAAAAGAGAAGCGAAGAATTGAGTTGAGTAAATAAATTCGAACAATAAGAACAATAGCAACAATTTAATCACCGACAAGTGAGCGAAAAGCGCATAAAAACGTTAATACACAGCTACAACTGCAGCTAACGGTAATATTAAGGAATGAAATAACGCTACATAAGAACACAATGAATGCGTGCAATGTAAGTGGCGCAAGAATGTCGGTAAGAAAATAAAGGAAATACATTGTTAACTGGTTGAGAAGTACAACACAGAAATGATAAGCTTTTATGTATACAACAGCAGCTGACTGCTAGCGGCTAACGGTAGTTAGTTAGCAACAACTCCACTTTACACAAAGAACGCACATTGCAAGCAACACACGAAACAGTGGTACATGGCAACTGCAGTTGATGCCACCGCGACATTTGTTCGCCTCCCATCTGGCAACTCTCAACTGACTCTCGACTGTCATGACACATTGTCATTGTTGTAGAGACGCATTTAATTTGCCTGCGACAAGCTATGGCAATGTGAGCAGCATTGTGGCTGGACAAAGCTGCCGCTGGAGGAGAAATAAGTGTACAAAGTTACAAGGATATGCGAGTGAGGCGTGGGTCGGTAGTTGATGCACTGGTAATAGGAATGACAATTACACTTTAGGGCTTGTTACATTGTCATTGTACAATTTGCTTTGCTACTGCACAGGGTGGGTGAGCTTAGCTGCAAAACAGCTTTGGTTAGCTGTCACACATAAATGACAGAAGTTATGACTTTACAAAAGAGCAAACAAATAAATGAGCAATAAGAGAGTTTGCTGGCGAAAGATGAATGATGGCAGCTGCACAAAGAACTACAAGAACCAAAATTTGTACTGAGATCTATGGTTTAGTTAGATATAGTAAAAAAAAAAATGATTACAAATATGAATACAATTATATATTTTTTCTAATCGAAAATATTATTTAAAAAATAATTTTATGTATAGTCATCTGATCTGAATAATATTTTCGCGAATTGTAACATTGTCCCGGACAATAATCTGTGGCAAATTACGTGAAGATATTTTGTCAAATAAGAAAGTTCTCCATACAAGAGCTTCAATTGAATCGATTAGCTTGAATGGCAGTTATATTCTCTAGAGGTCGGAGACCAGTTCGCGTTTATACAGACAGAACAACGGATAGATGGACATACGGACAGATGTATATACGGACATCGCTAAATCGATGTTAACGCTAAAAATTTTTATATTTTGTAGTGTCTTCCACGCTTCCTTTTGAATGTTACAAAAGCAAACTTGATATACGCAAATTCATTTGTTATCAGTTGTTGAATATGAATTAATATTTTTTCATTCGAAGCAACAAAATTAATGTTGTTTAAATCTTTACTTAAGTTATGTTTTATATATGAAAAGTATACAAATAAATAACAAAAAATAGTCTACATTTTGGCGTTGTTAAGTACGCAAATTACTTCATCACATCATGACATATAATATATTCTTGGTTCAGTAAAGTGTATCGAAAATTTAAGCAGGTAACCAATTAAAAAATCTCATTTAAGGCTCCAATTGGGAGGTACTCGACGTATAAGTAACTTTTCTTATATTGGTTATAAATTAACAATGATATACAAGTATAGTCTACATTTAGGCGTTGTATGAAATTCAGTAAGCTAAGTCACAGGTTCGCAAAATCAATTACTTTCGATCTTGAAATTTTTTAAAATTAAAAAAAAATATATATATATTTCAAAGCTTAATTGCAGCCTGCTTAGTAACTTAATGTGTCGGAGATATTATAAGTTGTTGAAAATACGTTCTCCAGCGGCAGTAGTAGATATTGGCAAGGCTTGTGGAACACTACTAAAATTTGGACAGCTGATTGATACAGACCAACGGCCATTAGGTTGCGAAATCTATTTATAGTTTATAAGCACACATTTTCAATTTCATTAGAAAAATGCAACAAAAAACTTGTTGATAATTTTTTTTTAAGGAAAGTTTACAAATTTTATGATTATGCGAAAAGCAAAGATGTATAGAACCATCAACAAAATTGTTGATATTTCCTTGGAAAAACATAAAAAAACAAACATTATACACAAAGAAACAGCTTATCAGCATGTGCATACATACACACATATGCTCATACATACACTCCCTTAACTCCACATAGCACTTGGCAAGCTGAGAAGGTTTGTTTGTCCACAATACTAATTAAATTGTTTTATTTTTTAGCTCACCCAACCGATAAGTCCCACGCCTTTTTACGCTTCAGGTTTGTTGTCTTTATTGTTTTAATTCTTTTGCACATGTCTATAATGCTTTTGTTCGAGTGAAACTTATGGCAACACCTTATCTCTTGGCAATAGCCACTGTCATGGTTGCCATTAGCAGCGGAAGTTCTTAACTCTGGACTCATGCATGTGTGAATGTGTGTGTTACGTGTGCTTAAGTTGGTGTTATTTCTATTTATTACATTTTAAATTTGGTCTTGTCAATGCGCTGTTGTCAAGCAACAATGTTCTTGTTTATGTACAAGTAGATGGCTACTGCATTTCTTTTGAATTTTCTGAATGCTTAGCTTAAAAAAAATACAAATGGCTCAATTTATATTAAGCAAAAAGATATTTATAGTTGTGAGTTTTTCATTATTATGCACTTGAGTAAGGAGAAGATAATCATTATTTTTATTTCATTATGAATTTGTCTATTACAGTGTGGCCCTTTTTATACATCTCTTTACATTTTTTTGTTCTCTGTACGAATTGATATTTTGATAGCTTTACGAGGCAAAGGTGTAGGTGTGTGTCCGGACTTAAAATCTTTATACACTGAATAGGGTATATTAGGTTTGCCGCGGAGTATGTAACACTCGACAGGAAACGTCGGAGACCATTCTCCATAATATGTATATATATATATATATGTTTGTATGTCCGCTATATATATATATATATATATATATATAAATGCAGGATCAGCTTGATAAGCTGAGTCAACGAACGACGAGTTCATCTGCCTGGCCAACTAACCGATCGAAATTAGGTTTTTTTTTGAAAACTTTTTAATTTGTGAAGCGTAATCAAAGTTAAAGTTGCTTCGTGTTTTCTAACTTTTCGGCAATAAAATAATATTTTCGTACGGTGTGATGATGAGACCTTAATTCAAATGTTGAATTTAAAAAAATATATATATAGTAAACTTGAGAACTTAACAAATCCTTTGCTAAGTAAACTTCACTGAAAAAAATTTAATTTATGATAATCTAACGTTGGACTTAGGACTATGTTTGCGTGTTGTCTTACACAAATAATTGAACTATTTATTAGTTTTCCTTTTACATCATGGCAACCAAACACATAGAGATGGAATGATTTTGCTAAGGCTAAATTCTATGACCGATTTCCAAGGCAGAGATCACACAACTTAAGTCAAGCGATATGTAATTCCAGAAAAGTGGATCGATAAAGAGCCTTTAAACCATTATAAATATGTTTAGACAATTAGTTTTAAAATCAGATAGCTCACTTGGTTGGCTAGAGGTATGAGATCAAATCAAAACTGAAAGATTTGCAAAGGAAGGGTAGTCAGGAAGCAAGCAATGTGTTGATTTCACTACGTATTTTGCAAATAACTTTGATAGCTTCCATGCAGAAAGATTTTGTTTTGGTTGCCGATGGGATATTGATGTATTAAAACCACTACAATTACAGAAAGGCGAGCCTTGGTGAGAGCAACGAGCCCCATTTGTATTATTACTAAGCACCAATGTTCGTTCTTTTGCGAATCACATGAATTCCTAGGGAAATGTCTGGTGGGCTTCTAATAAAAGATGACCAGAGTTACAATTGGAAAAAAAGTATCAAAAATATAAATTCAAATAAGAAATGAAGTATCTACTTCATATTCACGTTTTTTCTCGAGCCAAGTTTTTCACACCACTCCAAATAAAATGTTTGGACCGTCTCTATGCAAGGAAGTAAACTACACACTAGAAAATAGTATAGATATCCTCATAAATTCTCCTAAATAATGCAAAGTATTCGAAGTCAAAAATGTGAGGTTAGAATTAATAAGAGTGAAATAACTATATAACGAATATATTGAGCTAGCCCAAAAACGAAGAAATTAGATCAAGAAAGATATGTGGATTCATAAATTTATTTCAAGATTCTTTTCTTTCACTGATCTAAGATAAAAAATATAAATAAGGTTTGGTTAGTACTTCTGGCTGCCTTAGCGAATAGCTTTTTTCTTTGTGAGAAAACGTTAATCTCGGTTGCACTGAAGCTATAATACCCTACAGAAATACAAAAGATTACTTACAAGAACTTTGATTGGTTAGTTTGTATGGCAGCTATATGCTAGAGTGACTCGATCTAAACAATTTCTTCTGAGATTGCATCATTGTCTCAGGCAATAACGATCGTTCAGTTTGTATAGCAGCTATATGCTATAGTGATCCGATATCGGCCGTTCCGACAAATGAGCAGCTTCTTGTTGAGAAAAGGACAGGTGCAAAATTTCAGAGCGATTGCTTAACAACTGCGGGACTAGTTCGTATAAATACAGACGGACGGACAGACAGACGGACATAGATAAATTATTTATTTATATACTTCATAGTGTCTCTGAAGTTTCTTGTTGGGTGTTACAAATATCGTGGCAAATTTAATATACCCTGTTCAGGGTATAAAAATGCTGCGATGATTCCGGTATAAAATTTTTGAATAAAATGTGATAGCAGCTTAAAATTATATTTAGTTTTCTAAAACTACATTTTTATGTTAAATATGTTTTTAAACTATTTGGAAATTTGAGACTGGTTTTTGTTTTGAAACTTGACCTCGGCGCAACTCGGCAACCCATCAGCCAACCTAGTTTCGCAGTCACCAGTGGTGGCCACTTAATATAGATATACATTTTACAAAAATAAAAATTTAGAAATTGGTAGCTATTCATAAATCACATAAACTCACACATGCACATGTCTACAAGACAAATTCCACTGCCATAGCATTCACATCAAGAGAAAGCCATGATTTATTTGCAATTTTAACAGCAAAGTTGCCATATGTGTAAGCAGCTATGATCTATAAGCAAACAGCAAGTGTGCTTCAAAAACATATTCAAAAATTCCAAGTAATCTTAAGCACAAAGATGGAAAGCCAGCGTAGCGAGTATGCAGCATGCAACATTTTACGCTTCAAGGTGGCAAGCATCGAGACAAACGGGACAATGGCACAGAGAAAATACGGAAGCGCCAAACCAACAATATATACAAGTAATTACATACAAACAAGTGCATGTGGCTTTTGATACACACACATATGTTCTACATATACAGGCGTGTAAGTGAATATTTGCTGGAGTGCTTAGCAGTTGTGTGCGTGTAGAGGATATGCGCCGGATATCACTGGCAGCATTAAATTTCATCAATGTCACGTACGTTGCACCAGCAGCCATAAACACACACGCACACATACACGCACATACATGCATGCAAATGTCGAATTGAAAAAGGGTTTTTTGTGTGTGCTGTTTTTTCTAACTAAAAAGCACTCCTGCAGGAGCATATGTATGTCCTAGCGGCAGTCGAGTGTGACATGCAGAGCTCGTTTGACAAGTTTGTGCTTTTACACACGCATAAAATACTTGCGAAATTTCAACAGTGTGTCTTTGTGTTTGTGCGCTGATGCAAACGAGGCGGCAAACAAAAAGTCTGCCACTAACTAACCGGCTGGCTACACAGTCTCGAGTTGCTGGCTGGCGATCCGTCCGTCTGGCTTGCACTTTGACTATTGCTCTGTTCGGCTGGTGGCTTCATGCAAACTTAACAAGTCTCGGTGACTAAACAGCACCGCATGCTCGTAAATAGTAAACAAAGCGAAGCGCTGAGCCAAACACCAACTGAAGTCGTCACATTTGCCTGCTGATTGCCGCCTTCTGCTGTCGCCTGCGTCGCGCTGGTGTGGGATTTGTCCTTTTTTCCGGACTTTTACGATATTTTTACAGCGAATTTTGTTATTGTTGTCGCTAGTGGCTTTGTTTTTGTTGTCATTATTTGTTTACATTGAGACAGGCATGCATTAAGGGCTAGAGCGACAAGGTGGCTAACAGCAGACAGAGCTTTGCTTTGTTGTAATATACCTATATGTATGCATATGTGTGTGTACTTGTGGTGTTGGTGCAGCGCTAGCAGATGGGCTGCTCTGCTGATTCGGGCGGAAGTTATTTCCAGCAAGATGTCACTGATTTTATATGTAACGGATATGCCATGATCCTGAAGCTTCAGCAGCAACAGCGGCAGCATTAGCAACAATACCGCCAGCGTAAGCGTGTTAAGCGTTGACAATGTGGGCGCTGTTTTTCAATCAACATGAGTTGAAATTGCAACAACAACAACAATTAAGTTTGTTGCCAGCAGGCAGTGTCGGTTGTAGGCGGCGATATTGTACTTTCCACTCGTTTACATATGTGTGTATGTGTTTGTCTGCGCTGTCGTTATGACAAATTCGTAGATTGTTGTTGAACGGAGTATAGACAATAAAGCATGAAAACACACACACACACACAAGAATACATATACTAACTCAAATTTTCTAAACATATTTTTAAACAATTACGTTGGTAGCTGCCTCAAGTGGACCTTTGGAAAATTGGAAGAGCATTGTTGTTTTTGAATTTATTTTTATTCTGTGAAAATTGTAAAAGGTTCGTTTTGGGTATTAAAATAATTGCTTTTGATTACATTAGAAGGGTAAATGTATTTTAGAACATTAATCTAATAAAAACATTGTCGAGATATGAAGAGGGGGGATTAAGTAGAATATTTAATAAGTATTGACACGTGTTTACTCAGTTATAGGTAGGCTTAAGGTTCATTTAGAACTCTCTAGTGGTAAACGAAATTCTGATACATTTTAAAAAGATTTTAAACACTGTTTATGAAAAAGAGTTGTGGCAGAACTTACAGAGTTGCCTTGTTTAATTTATTTTCATGGAAATACTAGTCTTCATTTTTCAATGTTTAAGCAAAAGGGAATACAGAAATATAATAATATAAGTACTTCATAGTTGCAGTATAAAAAGGTATAAAACGGTTTTTGTTTTGATTTTGATCGGAAAATTTGTATGACAACTACATATACGCTACAGTGATCCGACCTGAATAATTTATTCGGAGATTGTAGCACTCACTTGGATATTGATGTATACCAAATGTAGTGAAGATACTTTGTCAACTAAAAAAGTTTTCAAACAAGAACTTGATTTAGATCGGTCAGTTTGTATGGCTGCTATATGATATAGTTGGCCGATTTGGAGAATTTTTTCAAATATTATAGCACTGCTTTAGATAATAAGCTATAGCAAATTTTGTAAAAAAAAATTATCAAATAAAATAGTTTTTTATATAAGAACTTGACTTGAGCCCGTATTAACTTTATGCTGCAGAGCTCCGATATCGGCGATTCTAATTTTTGGGGAGAAAAGGACGTGTGCAAAATTCTTTTCATGTCGATATCACAAAAACCAAGGGACTAGTAGCTTGTTTAAAAGGTAAAATATGTTGCGTCAATAATGTAATTCAAATATAGTCTACAATTAGGAGAATCTTAAAAATTAAATATTATTATCAAAGACTCACACCAAATGGAGAACAATGATGAAGATATTTCGAGTAGATTTTGGTAAAAAAATTAATTTTCCTGCGAGCCAAAATATTTGCCTCATTATAGCTTCAAACAAATTTTAAAATTACTTAGAAGTGCCACGAAAACTAATACTAACATTAAGACTAGCAATGATATGACTTTTAAATTCCGAATTCAAGTTCTACGTGAGATGAAAATTTTCATAAATTTTTTCACATTTTTCACTTTTATTTTCTGAAATTTTAAAATACCAAATTTGTCCATAAATTTTCAAAAAAATATATTAAAAGGGGAAAATGATTAAGAATTCAAATGAAATGAATTCTTTGAAATTTATTATAAGCTCCTAGGAAGAATGTGTAAATTCCAGGTAACTGATTTGTGGAAAACAGCAATTATTCGTAGAAATGCGGCGAGTAAATTAACTCGGCAAATGGGAGCACAAATCAGCAGCAGCTGAAACCACAAAAGTGAAACATCAAATGGTTAACGCTTTATATACAAAAAAAATATATGTATATTTGCCTAATATGTCAGCTACAAAGCCCTCAAAAGATGTCGCCTGCAGATAGCTGCTGCTTGTATTCAAAACCACAGAGTACTGCATAGATGCAGTGATGCCAGATTAAGCGAAGAAGTTGCAAAAATTTAAAAGTTTCTATACAACGTATAAAGTTATCGAACATATTTATATATATAGATATAAGTATGTACCATATATATACTGGTTTGTGTCGTTTGCAAGTAAAATAATAAGCACTGTGGAAACTTGAGTTTCAGCAATGGCTGCAAATGACAGTGAAATAAATGAGGAAATGATGACATGACTTGTGGGTGGAGTGTGTTGATGGCAAATGCTCTGTTGTGAACGTTGGCAAAAGCGCAACGGTTGACCAAGTGCCACTAAGTGGGTGTATGGTATGTGTGAGTGTGTGGCTGATAACTTCTACGTGTGAAGTGATGCGTTCACTAAAAATGTGATACAAGTCGACTGGCAAGTCGATTCATAACTTTCGAGTTGCATGTTGTTGATGTGGCAGAAGACACATGCTTATCAGTGTTGATGTAGCATTTTCGCTTGAAGCATACTTTAAGGCGTTCGAGCACAGTGTTACTTCAACAAACAAAATTTTGATTAATTGTTTATGTTCTGACATTTGTGAGAAGCTAGAGTGTTATTCAAGTCAATTGCTTCTGGCTTGCCAATTTATGCAACTAAATGCAGATTACGCATTTTTATAGATTGGTTTTTGTGTTTTTAAAGAGCATTATTGAATTTACAAAAAGTTTGATAAACTCAACATTTTTTACATTTAGATTTTAATATTTTAATTATTTTATTTTAAAAAAATATCGTAGTTTTTTATAAAAATATATTGCCTTGTGCCTTCTTTTAACGCGTAAACTTATTACTTATCATTGAAAAAATTTATATATTAAAATATGTGTAACTTAAAAATAATAAAATATTATTCTGGATTTGTTTCAGAGTTCTACAGCTATTCATTTTAGAAAAATGGAATCTTTGTTATACAAAATTTATCGAAAGTATCTTGTGTGAAAATAATCTTTACAGATATTATACTGATTGACTTTTTGATTTATTTTTGATTTCTGGAAATAACTTTATTCGATATTTTTAATTAAGTTATTGTTTTCAAATATTTAACAGCGCAATGCTCTTTCTTCATGCTATCTCTCAAACAATAGAAAGAGCAACACTTCCATCAAAGTTTATGTTGAATTGAAAGTCAATGTTATCTAAATAAGATAATTAATCAATAAAATAATCGATTTTCATCCTAAGTAATCGAAAGAGAATATTGCGAGTAAAATTGTTAAACTGCTCATATAATCCAAACAATGAAACGATAATCGAAAAACTTTTTTACAGAAAATATTCAAGAGGTGGATAGAATAAGTTTCGTTTAAATTTTATATTGAACTGAAAACGCATATAACCGAACGAAAATAATTGATAAAAATATTTTTATTTTTATTTATTTTTAATTATCGAAAAAAGAGAAAATATTTCGATTAAAATTCAAGTTAAACCGAAAATTTCTATGATCTAAAAAATTAATCAATAATCGATAAACTTCTATCTCACTAAACGAAAGAAAACCGTTAATTAAACTAGTCGGTTAAGCTTCACGTTAAAGTGGAAGTGCATATAATCGATAAAATATTTATTTAATCGAAATACATGAACAAATTTTGAGGTTACAGCTATAAATAGCTCTTTAATTTCAGGAATTAATTTAAACTCTATTTATTTATTTTTGTTAGTTTTTTATGGTATTCAAACCACTGTATGCTGCACCGCTTCAATAGGCAACTCATAAAATGTCTGTTTAACTTTATGCCTCTACTTTGTTATGCAATTTACGGAGTGTAACTTGCCACGACACTGCATCGGCCACAATTGCAACTTCAACACGTACAACAACTTGCCGCAAATCTTTGAAAAGCCGTTATTTCTTAGATATATAGCACTTGCTTACATATTTCGCAGAAGAATGGTTGGACTTAAGAAGTCAACTACTTTAATGATCGTCTGCTGAAGACAACAGCAACACATTCAAAAACACAAACATCGCTAGATGTGGAGAGAGTTTAAAGTTTTTGCTACTAAACTGGCGGCTAACTGACTGCCCATCAGATGAATTAGCATCTGCTCGGTTGCACGCATCGCTCGCCAGCTGCCACGGCTGAGTGGAGTTCGCTACTAAACTTTAAAGTAACAACAAATTGAAAACGAA
Organism: Bactrocera oleae; assembly: GCF_042242935.1. Taxonomy (NCBI): domain Eukaryota; kingdom Metazoa; phylum Arthropoda; class Insecta; order Diptera; family Tephritidae; genus Bactrocera; species Bactrocera oleae. Next base: position 74,772,111 of record NC_091536.1, read on the forward strand.
AATTAATTTTTTTTTTTTTTTTTTGCTTTTGGTGAGATTCATAATTTCCGCACACATTTTTTTGACACGCCTTCCAACATGTGCGTTCTTTATAAATTAGTTGCTAAGCACTTTATTTTGCTGGCATACTTTTCGCTCAAACTGTCAGCGCACAGCTGGAGAATGAAAAAAAGATTGATGGCCAACACAATTATCCAGCGATGATGAGGCAAATAAATGCTATGAGAAAGCGCTCAAGAAAATTGTGCGAAAAATTTTACAAATAAAATTTTGAAATATTAGAAATTTGTTTGTTTTTGGATTTTTTTTTTGTTCGAATTTCGACAACTATTTCCATTTATATTTACTCTTAGTTCGTGCCATTTGACCCGAATCGCTTGTGTTGACGTGTTGCCGAGTTGGCATTGCATGAATGAGTCGAGTAACTTAACTTCTGACACGCTCGCATTCTCTTCATTATTCATTCTTCTAAGTGAAATATCAAAAGAACAAAACAACAGCAACAAAAAAATTTTGAACGCAAACTTTCTATAATCGTTTGCACACTTGCACAGAAAGTGACAAACAGAATAGAGTTGCCAGCATAACTTTGTATTTTTCCAATGCATGCTTACGTTTTGAACTTTTTTAATATTTCTCGGTTTGTTACTTCGCAGTAAATTTCTTCACTACCCTAGCAGCGCTTGTTTTCAACTTTCGTTCCATAAATTTTTACTTTTTAAAATTTTTTTTACCAGCAATTGAAAGCTTTACTTGTCCGCATGTACTTTTGTATGCATGTAGGGCCTGTGCCTTTCTCGCCCCCTCACCCCGGCCAACGCCTAAGTTTCCTAATCTCTTTGCTAAATCTCCTATCTACCGCGTTGTTGCTGTGGCAATCATTTGTCAAATATTTTGCACAGTTTGTTGTTGACAACGCAGATGAGTCTCTCAAAGTTTGGTCTTTTGTGTACTTCACTTTTTATAAAGTTCTAAATGTAACAATTTATGTATTTATGCGGAACATGGTCATTAAGGTACATATATATTAATATATAAATATATATATTTGCATATGTATGTACCATATATGTATAAAGTAGTGGAAATAATTCTGGAAAAACTTCAAAAATTCGTTCCTGAACATTATTTTATAAAACAGAGATCTTTTGGATATAATTATATATACAAACATACATAAATTAATCGATATAATATGTTATCGATTATAAAATCCAATCGATTGTTTACTCAATATATTGTATTGGCATATTTTTTGAGTAGTCGACAAGAAAATAAATAATAATAAATCTTTATTCTAAAACGCTGAAGCACGGTGCCTAGCTGTCCACTAACTGTGGATGAGTGGTATTAAATAACGCTAATTACTACAAAACAATCGTTTCTTACAAATTTTTTTGAGAAAGTATTATGAACATTGAGTAAGAATCAATTTTATAGACAAGAGCAAAATAATTAATTTGATATGATTATGAATAAGGAAAAGGAATCGATCAGAAAATCTGTTTAAACCAAATTTGTGAAAATAATAAATAATGATATTATGCTAATTGATTTTAAGTTTATGTTTGATTTCTGGAAATAACGATTCGATATTTTTAATAAATTTAGTGTTTTCGAATATTTCATAGTGACAAGAAATATTATACATGGTATTTCATCGAAAATATCTCTTTCAAATAAAAGGAAAAAAATCACGTTAAACTAAAAGTTTATATAATCTAAAAAAATTATCTATAAAATAACCGACTTTTCTCTTAAATAATCGAAATAGTAAAAATATTGGGATGAAAATTCATGTTAAACTGAAGGTTCAAATAATTTCAAAAAATTAATCGGTAATCGATAAACTCTTTCATAGAAAATATATCTCTCAAGCAATATGTAGAGAAAATAAGTTTTGTTGCTCAATAAGCTGCTTATTTGTTGGAACCGCCGATATCGGACCACTATATCATATAGCTGCCATACAAACTGAATGATCGAAGACATGTCCTTGTAGGGACAACTTTTTCATTTGACGAGATATCTTCACGAATTGTGGCATGAATTATTATTTAAGGTAACAATGTGATCTCCGAAGAAAATCTTTAACTTCTAGATAACTACAGCATACAGCTGCCATACAAAATGAACGATCGGAATCAAGTTCTTGTAAGGAATCTTTTGTATTTGTGAAAAGGCTTCGGTGCAAAATTTTTTAAATTAAAATCTTCATGCTACTGATTTAAATTAATTGGATATAAGAAGTAGCTGTGATCGATACTTTTAGCTCAAATTTCAAAAATATTGATATGTGGATATCTCGAAAACGACAGAACAGAAAAATTTTCTCAGGCTCAATTTTATAGCCCTTTTCTTCGTTTCTTTACACATTTAAAGGTCTTTTCTTTTCTTTTATGAATTTAATTTAAAGTTTCGTTTAATATATCAAAAAGTTTATTTCTAGAAACGTAGCGTAAACCCAGTATATATTGTACGTTATATACAAATATCTAATAAAACAATTTTTTTATAGACTCGTATATATAATATTTAATAATTTTAAATGAATGTGCATGTGTCCAACGCTTTTCTGTTATTAACAATTATTTCAGAGCGTTAATTGAAGATAGAACGAAAAGTTGTATTTCGAATAAATTATACACATAACTATGTATGTATGGATTTTCGTAAATGTGTGCGTCACCTGTTAAATATATACTTGTATATGGCATATCAAAAATAATTTTTTTTAGTACTAAAATTTTATTTTTGGTACTATTGAGATTTTAGTAGAACAGTTTCCAAAAATATCAATTGTTTATTTTCTACTTTTCTTTGCTACTGCCGAATTTACTAAATATCCAGAAATTGTAGTGTTGGTACACTAAGCGCACGAGAACACTAATATAAATCAATACACATGAATTTATACTTCATTTTTCACACACAAAACCCACACACACAGCCATAGGTACTTCACCACTCTTCAATAACAAAAACACAAAATAACAGATAAATAAAAAATGTTACCAAAATACACAGTTACAGCTCACAGTGTTGTCACAAGTGCCTCGCAACTTCATCTGCACTTCGAATGAAGCCAAGTAAATCGCAAATTGCACCCAACGACTATTGTTGACAAACATTTCGCTGTCAACTGCAATGGCAACATGTTACTTTTCAAGTAGACGCCGATCAAAAAAACAACTAAAGAATTTACAAAAATAAAGTAAATAAGTAAGGCAGGTCTAAGTTCGGGTGTAACTGAATATTTCATACACTTGCAACTTGCAAGGATCAAAGCCTGTTTGTACAAAGTTTGACTCTGATCGAATGGAATTTAAAAGTTTGTTATATGGAATGTAGGCGTGGTTGTCACCCGCTTTCGCCCAATTTCACAGTATCTAATAAGAATATTTGGGTTATCTTACACACTAAATTTGGTTGAAATCGGTCAAGTATTTAGTTCCTGAGATAGATGATTTCACCTAAAGGTGGGCGGTGTCACGGCCATTCTCTAATTTTTACAATTACTTCTATAAAGCCTTTCCTTGCCACCATCATGGCTGTGTGCAATTTAATATATTAAATTTAAAATTACAGTTATGTATCTTATTTTAATGCTTAGTTAGGACGTTTTATAAGTTTTCGATTAGTGGCGTTTTGTTTACGTGGCAGTGAACGATTACGCCCATCTACAATACCAAACATCTTATGTTGCCAAGGATTATGTGTATAAAGTTTCATCAAAATATCGCTTGCAGTCCCTCGGCATTCAACTCGTCTCGTCGCCCTGATCAGTTATATATAATATAATATAACTTGATATCTATCTCGATTAATTTTACGTGATACAAACAAGGGCGATTAGGTGAAAAAACTATTATACTTTGTAGCAACATGTTGCAAGAGTATAACCACCAAAAAAAGCAACAAAAATTGCGAAAAACGGATGAGTGCCGAAAAAACACAAGCAAAGTGCCGGCTAAACAAAAGTTGTCAGTAGTGAAGTGCCATAAGTGTCAACCACATGTATTGTAGCATCTAAGTGGAAGTAATGAAAATTTGGTAGTTGCATACACACAAACACACCTCAACACATGCATATGTACTCTTGCACTTCCGGGCACGGACTTGCCACCATGGCAGTCACAGCTTTGTCGGACCATCAGTGCTCAAGTGTCAACATCATTTTTCAAAATATTGCATACAAACACACACACACGCACACACATGTATGTACTTATATATATAGTAGGAATGTGTGTGGAGGCAAATAACCGCGTAAAATCAATGGAAATGTAAGATTTGAAACAAATTCAACAAATTGTTAAATAAAGCACGTAGCGGCATGGGACAATGTTGCCGTTAGAGTGACGCTACAAACACTGCCTGGAAATTTTATGTATGTACATGTATGTATTGTAAGAGCATGTGTATGTGTAAGCTTGTGCTTGCGTCAATGACCACTACATAATTTTTTGATCGGTGACAAATCAGCTGCGTTGCCTTAAGTCGACACTTGATTTGCTTCATATAACTATTTACAGTTAGAGTGTAACATCGAGGCTGGTACACAGCTAACTTTCCACTGATTCTTTGGTACGAGTATTTATGTATTTAGTTATGAAATACGTTGTAGAAATGAAATATGTCGTAACACTCATTTTTGGCGCGCTTTTTAAGGCAAGTAAATACTTTCATATCATACATATAAATGTGCGTGTGTATGTGTTTGACATAATCGCTTATGTTTTGTGTTGTTTTTATTTTGCTACATTTTCCTCTGGCACTTCAAACTAGCAAACGCTGCGTATATCGACAGAGCTTCAACGAAAATGTGAAAAATTAGAAAAAAAACTCATGAGAGAAATAAAATTATCGCAGCCATAGCTGCAATGGTTTTTTATTTTTGTGTGCCTGTTGCAATGCAATTGGCAAGTAACTGCATCTTAAGTGCCTGTGTAACAACACAGTTAATGGCATTAATAACCGCTGTTTGTGGTTGTTGTAATTATTTAGCTGTTCACTTGTAAGCAGCAACAACAAATGTTATTATAATTATATATGTATGTACTCGCACATTTGCAGATGTTAGATATCGAAGCATTTCCGTTTTCATTATAATTACTTGTTTTTGTATTTAATGCAGCAACGTAGGTTCCGCAATTATATGTGGTTTTTACGATCAATAGCGGTACATAAATACAGTTATGTAATAATTTTCAATTAAAGCTGAAAATTTGTGAAAATTAAAATTGAATTGAAATTTTTATTGTGGTGGATGCTTTAAGTGTGCAATTACTATGATAAGGGTTATAAGTTCAAATTCTAAAATAGGGCATATTTAAAAATTTAAAGAAAAATGTTTCCGTAAGCGTCTTGCGTTATATAAATCAGTCAACTAAAAAAAAAAATTGTTAATTATTCCACAAAAAATGAAATAGGTGGCAACATACTCAAAACTATTTCCAAATAGTTAGAGGTCATCTTGAACCGCTTTGGAGCGCCCAATGTTAACTTATCTTGTTATTATTGTATTATTGGATAAAATTTGTAAACAAGTGGCAGCTTCCCTCAATGTTATTTTTAACAGTAAGCTTTTGGAAAACTCCTTAATTTGACACTCGTACTTTTATAATTTATTTAACTTATAAATTTTACCGGATTACATTTTTTGATATGTGGGTACCCTTTCCAAAGGTATTTTAACTGCAGGCTTTTCTGAATTTTTGTTAAATAATGTGGCTATAGTCTGCTATCTATTTTTTCTATACATTTTTTAAACAGTTAGTAACACTTTTCAAATATTTCAAAATGGTACTTTAATTTTATACCCATACTGTAATGATTTATTATCTAATCCATTATCCATTATCCATGGTGATTTTAATCTGTTGGCAACCTTTCACTAAAGTGTTTTCAAACATAAATGTTCATAATCCCCTTCATATTAGGCTGTAATAATAATATTGTACTAATTAATTTACCTTATAAATTTCTATGAATTGAAAATTTTAAGTAGATGGCAACCCTTTTTAAATTTCTTAATATGTGTGACTATAAAAATTCTTTACTTTGATTTCTAGATTGAGTTTTATTTAATTTCCCTGAATCAAAATTTTTGAATAGGTGGTAACCCTTCAAATAATTCTTTCAAATGTTTTGCCCTTTAACCTTTTTAATTTGATATCTCTAACGTAATATCTCATTTATCTTAACAATTTTAACATTTTTTGACAGCTGGCAACCTTATCTCAGAAGTTTCTTTTCATATCACTTGTTTATTACACGTATTGATATAATAATCGTGTTTAAGACTTCAAACTAAATTTTGTTTATTCAAAATCGAGAAGATTTGAAATTGAAACGGATGTAAATGCTTTTCGAAAATTCTATTTTTGATCTACTACAGTTTCAGCTTTAATCCATGCATATATAAAAACTCAACCCTCGTTAAAATCTCTAACTCGCAACTGTTAATTAGAAGCAAATGTAAAGTAACTTGCTTGCAACTTCAGTACATAAAAGAGTGATTAAAAATAAATAATTGCTATTTGAGTAACGCTTTCCGTAAATAGAACGCGGCAAACACGAAAGCGGTTAGACATTTCGTTAATTGCTTTGTGCAAATGTCAACATGAATTAAGAAGAGCGAAAAGTGAGTAAAAAATTCACCGAAAGCACTCGGCAAATTTAAAAACAAAGGGTAACTACCGTTATAGGTAAGTACATAAATAAATAATACGACTAGCATTGTTGTTAACGATGACAGGACCATCGCGATCGTTTACACCTGATAGCGTAGCCTACCGCGCGGCGCTCGGCGGGTTTTTGCGTGTCGGCGCATTTGCAAGAACTCCAAATCTTATCACTGATGTTAAAATCATATTTAATGTGACGCTTGTTGTTGTTGTAACTCGTATTTTGTTGAATTAAACATGTTGCAACTAACTTTTACGTATTTCGCGCCCACAAGTGTGCAACGACTATATATTGTAGCATAATATGGCATAGCACGGCATGGCATGTCGTTTAGTTGCCACTACGACAGAATGCCAAATCATTTACGCAAATATTTTGTTGGCATTACAAAGTGGTGTACGCAGAACTTACGTTAATTTCACCAGCATTTGTTGGTCGCTTTTGTGGTTGTTAATTGGCGCACCGTTCGGCGGGCGAAACCGTTAATTAAGTGTCGCTCGTCGTGAATCATGCGTTTTTCGTGCGAAGCGTGATTGGGGGAGAAGTGCGGGAGCTTAAACTGATTTTGAGTTGTGGTAGCTGATAAATATTTGGCATACCGCAACACATACACGCACATACACATACCAACCCACTCTTATGAATGTAGCATACATTTGCGCGCGGGTTTGTTTTTGCATTTACTATATTATAAACGAACTTTTCAGTCCGAAAAATCAACACGATAGAGGTGGAGTTGGCGTGCGGTATAATAAACTCGCATCCACACATATGCACATAAACTCATGCACTCATTTGAGTGAAAAGTTGTTAACAAGCCTAAAATTATGTTATATTTTGCTCTACGTGGAGCATTTGTTTGTTTTCGCTATTTCTCTTGCATATTAGCTAGTTAGTGCCGTTATTTAACGCTATGCGAATGCATGTGCTTGTGTGTGGGTGTGCATGCGCCACAACTTTCTGTTTACCCTTTAAATTTTCGCGTTATTTGTGGGAATTATTATTGTAGTTGGTGAAGGCATAATCATTGTTTAGTTTTCAAAGTTGCTTGCTTGGTTTATGCTCTGCCGCAACTTTCTTGTTGAACATGCAAATATTTTGGTTTGGTGCAAATTTGATTTACGGAAATGTGTACCTGCATGCTACTCGCGCCGAGTAAATTAGCATACAAGCAGGCGCAAAAGGTATGTGGTATGTATTTAAGGATGGATTAAGGGAAATGCTGAGAATGAAGTGATTTTTGAATGAAAATAACAACTACAAGTATATAATATTGTATTTTTCGAATTCTATTTTTTTTTATAACTATTTAAAATCAAATGTTACATATTTTGGAAATAATGACTTCTTACATAGTCTTAAAAATTAAGCAGAAAATTAAATCCAATAATTAACAAATAAGGAAGGGCTAAGTTCGGATGTAACCGAACATTTTATACTCTCGCAAAGTCAAATGGTATACTCGTTTGAAATTTCTTTGTGGATTGACTGATATTCTCGGTAGAAGGTCAACTATAATCACTGGGGTCCACATATTTAGTATTCAGGGGCTTGAACAGTTTTAATTCGATTTAGACAATTTTTGGTCACAAGGTGGCATACTTTAAACGTATTATTCACGCAAAGTTTTACCCCGATACAATCATTGTTGTTTGATATGCATAGTGGAAAGTGAAAGAATCAGATGGAATTGAAAATGGTGTTATATGGGCAATAGGCGTGGTTGTAGTCCGATTTCGGCCATTTTCGCAATATGACATAGAAATATGAAAAGAACGTTATGTACCGGATTTCAACTCGTCTCATCCTGATCATTTATATATATATATATTTTTTACGGAGGAAAATAGAAAAATATAATAAATACATTTTTTTTATTAAAAAATTAAATTGGTAACACTAGTAATAATATTTGGGATATTTAATTTACAATGTTATTTTAATCTAATTTCAATAATTTTTAATATTCGAAAATATTAAGCTTTAATTTAAATTTGTTTTTCAAATAAATACAAGATTTAAATGTTTTTAGTTAATTAAGTATATACTAGTTTTTAGTTTTTAAATTAAGTATTTATCAAAAATATATATTGTAAAAATATTTCATAGCACTAAACTATAATAAAATAGTTCTGGAGGGGGTTTTGATAAAATATATATATATTTAAAATGTAAGCACTAACTTTGCATTTTTAGATATTAAAAGTCATTGTCTATTAAATAGTTGTTCACAATTAAGCAAGGATAAATGTGTGCCGAAACTAATATTCTCATAATCAAATTATAAATGTTAAGTGTTCCCAAAAGTAGCAAAGTAGCATAACCCTTGTCATTAATTGTAGCCAAACATTTTTTTCTAAAAAGCAACCTGCTAAGTGTCAGATAAAAATTAAACATGTAAGGAAGTGTTAAGTTCGGATTTCTTCAGGTTTTAGGAAAACTTTATTGTTATATTAAAAAATGATGCGAAACAGTGCAACATTCATTATTTGACGAAATCGTCAATGGATTACAATCAAATCTTTATTTTATTAAGCTTATTTACTTAGCCTCAGCTAAAGTAGTATTAAAATCATCTTCAAATGCTGGGATATAAACTCAACTGAAATAGCTAAATTTAGTCTTATGAGTTGATGTGATAACGTCAAGCAGAGGATCGCAATACAAGACAAAAGTCTAGACTTTTAATTCATATTCTCACACAGTTTTTAAGAAAACTTCTTCATTTCATTTTATTAAAGTATCACACATTTTGTCAGGTGGAAAATCGGATATTATTATACATGCTATATTGGAAACAGAGAAAGGGGTATACTGAAAGAATTAACATGTATTCGTAGACTAAATTCACATATTTTCGGCATTAAACTATAATGCTTGAACAGTTATGGTCCGATTTTGACAATCTTTAGACTTGAGATGGTATACCTCAAAAGCACTAGTTTTTAATAAAACCGTTAAATAGGGAGTGTGCGGGGTTGTCATCCGATTTCATCCATTTTTACACTGTCGAAGGGAGTGTAAAATATATTTATTCTGTGCAAACTTGGGTCATATAGCTTGAATGGTTTAGGGGAAATATACATTTAACTTAGTAGAAGGCTTGTGAAAATGTGTTCAAATATATATCTGAATTTAGTGCTTAGTTATGGCGTTTTATAAGTTTTCGAATAATGGGATTACGCCCAACTACAATACCAACCGTCTTACGGTATCAAGAAACATGTGTAATTTTTACTCAACTTACAGCTTGCAATTCAACTCGTTTCGTCACCCTGATCATTTATATATACATAACACTATACCTATCTCGATTAGTTTTAGGTTATAAGCACATCTGTTTAGTGAACAAAACTATTATACTCTGTAGCAACATGTTGCAAAGGTATAATAAGTGAAATAATAATAAAAAAGTATAGTGATTAAAAAATATTATTCATTTGCAAATGTGTCAACAACAAAGTGTGAAAAAGCAGTAGTTTCTCATTAAAGCGAATGAGAGCTATAAACGGAAGTGTATATATTTATATATCAATAAGTCTGTATATAAGTATACCGCCGTTGTTTTTCAAAAGGCAAGCCAAATATTTGCATAAACATACAGTAAACAAACAAACAACAAAAACAAATCGAAACGCGATTATGAACAAAGCGACTGAAGACCAAAACGGTACTCGAATAGAGTTTACTAACAAAGATTTCATTAAAAATAAATAAAATTGAGTAAACAAAATTATTGAAATAGTAAACAACATATTGCGTTGACTATTGTTGAACGAGCAATTGTAAGAAAAAGTAGTTATGAAATAAAATTAATATTTAACTAAATATATTCCTAGACATATCGATGAAACGGGTGATAAGCATTATCCAATTGCGCATTGTCGGTATTTTGGTGTTTGATAAGATATTAATCGCACTCGCATAAGTTGTGTATATGTTTTTATACCCTGGACAGGGTATATTAATTTTGCCGCGAAGTTTGTAACACCCAGAAGGAAACGTCGGAGACCATATAAAGTATATATATAAATGATCACCGTGACGAGCTGAGTTGATTTAGCCATGTCCGTCTGTCTGTCCGTCCGTCTGTATGTACGCGAATTAGTCCCTCAGTTTTTGAGATATCGATCTGAAATTTTGCACCTGTACTTTTCTCACAAAGAAGCTGCTAATTTGTCGGAACCGCCGATATCGGATCACTATAGCATATAGCTGCCATACAAACTGAACAATCGGAATCAAGTGCTTGTATGGAAAACTCTTTAATTTGACGAGGTATCTTCACGAAATTTGGCATGTATTATTATTTAAAGCATTAATCTAATCTCCGAAGAAATTGTATGGATCGGTTGACTATAGCATATAGCTGCCATATTAACTGAACGATCGGAGTAAAGTGCTTGCATGGAACATTTTTTTATTTGACGAGATATCTTCACGAAATTAGGCACGAGTTATTGCTTAAGGCAACAAATTATTCTCCACAGAAATTGGTCAGATCAGATCACTATATCATATAGCTGTCATACAAATTGAACGTTCGGAATCAAGTTCTTGTAAGGGGCCTTTGTTTTTGTGAAGGGTATTATAGCTTCGGCGCAACCGAAGTTAACGTTTTTTCTTGTTTTTTATGAAATTCAGTGCTTTAACTGCGTTAATTTGGTTTAAATATAAATGAGTTATTTATATAATTGTCCTTCTGCCTCCCGGTCTTAAGCTTACACATAGGAATCGATTTATATGAAAATATTAATGAATGAAAATATTGTGTGTATGAAATTTGTCCGGTTATGGGAGCTGTCCGTAATTAAGTAACTCAACTTTAGTAAAATAGTAAGTCTGCATTGCTATGCTACAATTATATCTCGTCAAGTTAGGTTGTACTATGCTATGTTACGTTACGTTATGCTATATTATATTATTTAAAGTCTATCATGTTATGTTATGCTTTGATTAGTGATGCTATGTTATGCTATGCTATGTCAAGTTATGTTAGGTGAAAAGCTCTGCTTTGTCAGGTTATGTTATGTTAAGCTATAATAAGTTGTGCAATGAAGCGCTGTGTCATGCATTGCTCTTTGTATTAAGTAATGTTATGCTATGATATATATTGTGTCACTTTGTAATATGTAAATTGGGTTGTAAATGATTTTCTAAGAGGCTATTTGCTTCGACCAGTAGTTTGCTTTATAATCAAAGTAAACATTTTCCGGCTAATATTTTGAATTGTCAAGCTACAGTAACAAATAAAAATTAATTGTGTGAAAAAATACAATCGGTTGACTAGTTGGACTTGCGGTTCAGTTGAGCATTAGTGTCAGTTATAAAATAGTTTATTACTCGTTGATTTGATTGTTGGGTTCATATGTGTACAAACATACACATATATTTCAAATGAAAGGTGTGCTTAAGTATAAGATTTTATAAAAAAAGTACACATAAAAATCTATTAATTTTATGCGCTTCATTTGTTATGCAAAATAGAAGCGCGGCTGCAATTCGAAACGTTTGAGAATCTCTATTGTTGCGCACATCGCAACTATTTTATATGCGTTTTGAGTTGACGAACTTTATTGACAATCTATCTAAAATACATAAATCAATACTCATTTGCGTTATATAGCAGCAGATTGGAAATTATTTATATATATACATATATTATATACGGTTACATATGTATAAAAATATGCAATGAGCAAATGGTAAATGTATGTAACATATTTCACAAACAACTGACAGTTTCAAGTGCACTTCGGAGATCAAAGGCGATGTTGTAATGATTCCGAAGGCGGTTTATTTTATTTTTAAGTGCTTGTGCCAGTGAATACTTACATACCTATGTATGCAATTATAAACCTTTTTTTTTTTAATTTCGCTATAAATTTTAATTCTATATTATTTAGAAAAAACGTTAACTTCGGTTGCACCGAAGCTATAATACTTTTCACAAATACAAAAGCTCTTTACAAGAATTTGATTCCGATCGTTCAATTAGTATGGAAGCTATATAATATAGTTATCCGATCTATACAATTTCTTCGGATATAAGATTATTGCCTTGAATAATAATCCATGCCAAATTTCGTGAAGATACCTCGTCAAATGAAAGAGTTTTTAATATGCACTTGATTTCGATTGTTCAGTTTGTATGGCAGGTATATGCTATAGTGGTCCGAGGAAATGACAGGTGCAAAATTTCAGATCGATAGCTTAAAGATTGGGGGACTACTTTGTATATATACAGACAGACGGACAGACAGACGGACATAGCTAAATCAACTCAGCTCATCATGCTGATCATTTATGTATATATCTTATTGGGTCTCAGACGTTTTCCTTTGGGTGTTATAAACTTCGTGGCAAACTTAATATACCCTGTTCAGGGTAAAAAACAACAAAGATAAAACTAATTAATTTTTGCCTTTCCTATAACGTACATACTTGTATATCTCATAGTTATACTTTCAACGATTTTTGACTTATAGTCTAGAAAGGCCTGATAAGTCATTGTTGTTGCGGCGGCATACAAAACCCCCCAATAAGTTTTGGAGAATACTGGCGAGATGAAAGCTTTCCTTAGGACATATAATATATTCGAGTCGGTTCGGAGTTTTCAAGAGTACAAAGAACTAATTGTCATGGAAAATATCTTAAAAGCTGTGATGTGCTGTAATTTCGAAACAAAAACTATCTATTTTTCAACTATATTTTATGACGGCTAAAGATAAATTTAATTAATTAAAACTGATTATGATAAATGACAACGCGCTTTGCTTTCTTCAACGTGAATATGAGTGTCAAATAAAATGAAACCACAAAATTTGAATGCAATAAATTTAAGTAAAAAATCAATTTATGGCGCTTTGAAGTTCGAAACTTAGTTTATAACAAGAAAAATTTACAAAAAATAGCGTTCAGAGAAAAATGTCGAAAAATCGCTTGAAAAATTCGCATGACAAGCCCGTCGCGCATAGCCTTGAACTTGATTGTAAATTTATGCAATTGAAATTTTTATTATTCGAGCGTATTACGTGTTTACACTTTTTACGTAGACTGTTAATTTAAATAATGGCTTGTTTGCCTTTTTCTTGCCTTTTTGATGTGTATAAAATTGCTGTCAGTTTTGTTTTTGTTTTAACATTTTGGGCAATTCATCAGCGTTTGTCAATAAACGTCGCGTTTGCTCATCTGTTAATGTTACCGCCAAGCGCGACGTCAAAGTAAATTACGCGTACATGTATGTGGTCGCACACTTACACACACAAACATACATACATGTGTGTACGTACTTACTAAATATAAAATCGAAATGTTTTTCTTCATTTCAGCCATCAAAACGTGCTTTGAAAGCTTAAATTGCAGCCAGCCGGTGGGTTAGTAAGACACGGTTATATCTAGACGGTTTGTTGGCATCGCTACATTATTTTTTTCTTTAAAGAAAGGAAGTAATTGAATTACACAGCCATATATGTTTATAAATATATGGCGCATTATTAACTCCCTCTCTTAAGAAAACAGCACTTAATTATTTACCAACTAATCAATTAAGGGATTTCGAGACTCTCCCCTTTAAAATTGTATACTTTATATGGTAACTTTGTAAGGTTTTTGAGGTTATACCTATGTCAATTTATTTTAATTTCAAGTGCTGCTTTATCCGAAAAAAGGAATATACATATATACATATAATATATATAAATGTATTCTGATGTAGATAAGGAGTGATTTCGGATTTGATATCCAAAGGCTTCCCATGAAATTTATAGCGAGACGAGTACTTCAATCTGTTAAGATCAGACAATTGCTTTGCAAATTCGCATTATTTGGATTGAGACTCTTCTAATTCCACATATCCATTAACTAGACTAAAAATAATAGGAATTACACGACTACAACAAAAAAAAAAAACAAAAAAAAAAACAAGAAAAAACGTTTACTTTGGCTGCACTGAAGATATAATATAATACCCTTCACAGGTGCATTTTTTAGCATAAAAAGCTATAAATTGTTATCGGCAGTTTGAACAAATTAGCAGATTTTTGATGTTTGAACAAATTAACAGATGATGATCTAAGAGAAACAACAACAAGACTTGTGAAAGCAGTTTTATAGATCTAAAAAAAAATGAAATCTGAATTTGCTTTAGTGAAAAAATTATCAACTGTAGTTATCGGCATTGTGGCGAAGCCTTCTCAAACGCTAAAAAGGTTGCTGTTTCAAGTCTCTAGGAAGACTGTTTAAGATTATAAATTATATGAAATCTCTATAAAAATTCGATGTTAAAGAATTCATCATTATTTATTAGTCTATAATTTTTACATATTTATACCACCACAGTATCGAAAAAATTGACTTTATGCTAAGTCCTTCAACACATACGCCTTCTAAAATTCAATATTACAAGGCCCATTAGGTAGAACTGTTTTTTTTTGTTTTTGTTTTTGTAAACAGAGGTTATTGCTGTTATTGCTTGCTATAGTCAAATTCAAAACATTTTCTAAGAATTTTTATAGAAGCGGCGAAATTAACAGGCCTCGGTCAGTTGAATATACTAGAATTAAGTGTCGTGGAGTGCAGTTATTTATAGCTCAGCGTGTAGCGAGATAAACAGTTAGAAATAAAGAGACTTTGTGCACTTAGTAAAAAATATCAGAAAGAGTTTTGGATAGGTATGTTCGTCATCAAAACGATATACAAGGTCCATAACTCTGAATTCGCTCGAGTCTGTTGGCGTCGCAGAGTTTATTTTTACAAATATATTATATGGCAGTAATACCTTCTCAAAAATTCACAGCATGTGCTATAAGTGTGTATGCAGTTACTTGTAATAAATTCGTTGCGGCAATAAACTTGACCTCTACTTTCCACGAATTGAGTTTTATAAATGGGACAAAGTCATTGGCGTTTAAGTAATTGACTCTGAATGCGATATAAGTATAATAGATATGTGTAAGTATGTTGATGAATTTTTTATATGTACATTTTATGGCGTGCATATGTTGGTGGGCAATCACTTTGTAATACAACTTTGTTTAATTGGCTATAAATCACGCTACCAATTTGTAAAACCAAAATTACAAAAAAAAAAACAAACAAATAATAAACGTTAATAATTCATATGTCTAACATATAATAAAAAGAGACTAAAAATTTTACAGATATTACGCAGCCTAAGTGCATCGGCTGTTTCGGTTGAGTTTAGTGCAACAGAGTTGCCAACACTATAACAAGTTGAGGCTATATTTTTATTTTTTTTCTGACTCGGCCTACTGGTTACATCTACGTAAGGTTTTTTTTTCGTTTTTTATTTGTTTCTGTTTTCGATTTGTTAACGCGCCACTAAAATTTAATTGCTTGGAAGACCCTAAGCCGCTCGTACAATAAATAAAAACATTGTCGATGGCTGTGCGATGACATTAAGCACTTAAACCTAATGACTTCATAGGCGCGCAGACAAACAAATATATATAAACGGTACTATATGCGCACTCTTATATATAGTGGGTATGTAAAAAAAAAATGTTTCTATCGTGTCGCACATGCCACTCATGCCACACATTGCGACCCAACCACAACTAGCAGCATGAAAATTGAATTGAGTGCATATGAAAGGCTGGTGGGCTGTATCAGTGAATCACAACACTAGACTTCACTACATTTATTTACTTGTATTTAGTTGCTGACATATAAAGCCGCAAGTCAATGCTCATGCGACCATTTGTAGCATCCTCAAATACAAACATACGTACATATTTATTTAAGTGTTTATATTTTTAGTAGCGTGTAAATTAGTTAAATTGCCTTTTGTGGACGCAGTAAAGCTTATCTCGCCTCTCGATGCATTTCAGCGTTAAATTGAGCATATCGGGTGATTTAGTTTCAACACATACAAGTCGGTTTAAGCAGCTGATTTGCTTAGCTATAAACAAAACGATTTGGGTTATACTTAAAGATTTGGATTTTTTGTGCAAAATGCGTAATTTTCCTTATCTTTCTATAATTCGTGTAACTAATTGTCTTCGCTAAAGCTATAATACCCCTTACATTTAAAAAAAAGTGTCCACATACTTGATTTTGATCGTTCAGTTTGTATGGCAGCTATATCCTATAATGATCCGATATCGACGAAACAAGACGCGGGTAAAATTTTAGATTGATATCTCAAAACTGAGAACTATTCTCTCTGTATATATACAAATATGATTAAATCCACTTAGCTTGTCATACTGATCATTTACATATGGTACATTATCCGTATCCGTATTTTCTTTCTGAGTGTTACAAGCTAAAATACCCTATTCAGTGTATAAAAAATGACCGTTAATCATATCAGCGGAGAAACGAGTTCAAACAATGCCACTAACTTTGTCATCACTCAAAGCTCTCTTTGAGCTCTTAAAAAAAAGTGTTTATTATATCGTAAAGTCTCTCTGGAAAAGTATTCTATTGACTGACTCATATCACAAGTGTGTGTTTCCCAGATGCTAAAATTAACGGTTTTCTATACATTTTTGTACTCTGAATTTTAATACCGAAAAATTATAAAAATAATCTCTAGACTGGATCCACTGCAAAATAAAATTAGTTAGTTAAGGCATTACATAATCGAAGTTTCATTTACCGTTGAGTGTTCTTATTCAAGCTCTTCAATTATTATTAACGGACATAATTACGAAATTGTGACAGAGTTAGAAATACGTAATCTTGTTTCGCCGTACTCGGACTTTTTGCTAGTTCCCGATCAATATCAAAAAAGTAATCAATTAAGAACTAAATTTATCTGGTAAAATAACTGCCCTTAAAACCTATAAGCCCTTCGGAGATGACTTAATATTGGTAAGATCCTTTGTTTGTCGGGTCTCCAGATTAGTAGCATTCCGAAAGGCTATGGTATATGTTCGAAGCAGAGGCTGATTAGGCTGTCAATTTTTTGTACAGAAGGTACCATGTATAAAATAGTATTGTTATTTGAGTGAGGATTAGCAAGAGAATAGCTGAAGGTGAAAATGTGACTTCGTCAAATTAGCTAACTGCGAATATTTAGATTGCTGGGGTGGGACCACAAAGTTCTCTTCACTATATGGCATCTTCACTATGTGGACCATATGTAAATATTTTCCGACCAAGAAAATTGTTACAATTCTACTTCAAAGATATTAAAAACCATAGAGCTGCTTACTGGAAGAATTCTTAAATAATCAACACTAAAGAAAATTGTATATATATATATATATATATAGTGTTGATGAAGAGTTAAACTACTAGAATTGAAAGGCTGCTGTCATGTTGGTGACATTGTCAGTGACTGTTCTGTGACAATATACTTGTAGTACATTATAGAAAGGTATAGTGATAAAAATGTTCTCTATAAATATTGCTGAATTACCAATATTCGTCACCTATGTATTTGTGTATCAGAGATCTTGCCGAAAAGTGAAAATGAGTGTTCAAGTGTTTAAAAGATTTCTTGTAAAAAAAATTTTCACAAAAAACAATATAGAACAAAAAACGTAATAAATACTTATGGAATTATAATGTAAATCGGCCGTAGAATGCATTAAGTTTTTCTTAGGCTCTATCAATATTTTCCATATATATGAGATATAATATATATATGTATATATTATATATCATAGACCCTTGCATATGCGTATTGAGTATAAGCTAATGTCAATAAAATAAATTGTACATAGTAGACTTGCATCCGCCGGTGGAATTAAGTGACTCAGTAATTCTATCACATTGTCGTTTTGTTAATCAACAACAAAGCGATTATAAATTCAACGATTTATTGTACGTTGAAAGGCAGCGAATGTACTTTGAATGCACATATTTATGAACTCAGAACAAACGTGCTATCGATGTATATAATGGTATATGGATAAGTTAATGCATGAAAGCTTATAAAAAAAGATAATATTTATAAAAATCAATTGAGTATAATGCAAATTCCAGAACCGTTTGTTGTAGCAATTGAAACAGCTGCTGACGTAGAGAAACAAATCGCAAGAGAACGACGTGAGGAAATGTGTATATATATGATATATGTATAATACTATACTATAAAAATCTGTTATAGCTCGGTAAAGGTCCAGCATATTTGCGTTTCTTCGATATAATATTGTAAATATACTTTTAGTCATACATATGTAAATATGTAGAAAATGGATATAGATAAGTAAAAAAGACATTATTACTTATATAATCAGCATTGAATTTAGTGCTAAACTTATTTTGTAATCTAAAAAAAAAATTTCTACTCAGTGGCAACATATTGCGAGAGCATAAAAACCTATAATACCCTACCCATATGCATTCTTATAGTAACTGTATGTATGTATAACGTAACTGGCCAGCGGTTTGCAACCAATGGAAAACATTTTGCTAGTTCTTTCTAGCCATTTTATTTATTATAAAAATTATTTGCGACGATTTAAGGTTAATTAATAAGGTAACAAGAAAAAACGTTAACTTCGGCTGCATTGAAGCTATAATACCCTTCATAGGTCCATTTTTTATAGCATAAAGTGGTATAAAAATATTTTTGTCTTGATTTTGATCACCCAGTTCATATGGCAGCTACATGCTATAGAATTTCGATCTGAATAATTTCTTCGGAGATTGTCGTGTTCGTGAAGATACCTCGCCAAATAAAAAAGTATTCCATACAAGTACTTGAGTTCGTTCTGTCAATTTGTATGACAGCCATAAGTTAAAATCGTCCGACCTGAAGAGTTTCCTCGGAGATTTTTGCTAAAGAAAATAATCCATATCAAATTGTCTAAAGATATCTCTTCAAATCAAAACGCTTTCCATAAAAGCACTTGATTCCGATCGTAAATTTTATATGGCAGCTATACTTGTATGCTACAATTGTCCGATAATGAGAAGCTTTTTGGTGAGAAAAGGAAGTGTGCGAAATTTCTGATCGATATCTCAAAATCTGAGGGACTATTTCGCATATATATAGACAAACTGACAGACAGACATGCCTAAATCGACACAGTTCGTTACACTGATCGATTATATATATATTTTGTGGGGTCTCCGACGTTTCCTTTTGGTTGTTAAAAACTTCGTGGCTAATTTAATATACCCTGTTCAGGGTATAAAAGAAGATCTTTACCTTGATTTTTATCGGTCAGTTTGTATTATTTCCCAGTAAGTGAGGACATAATATCAAAGCCTTTCTGAGCGTTACAAAAATTGGCAAAACTGTTCTTACATATACATAATGATTTTTCACGCAACCAGAGTTGCATTTGTTTGAAAACTTTTTTCGTGGAATTTTTGTATGAAATTACATATATAATTAAACCAAAAAAAGGAATGGTAACAATATATTTATCTTATAACTAAGGAAATTATAAAAACTGTTGAATACTTTTTTATTTTCTAGAATATTAAATAGCCATTTGGAAAGCGTTTTAGTGAGTATTCTGAATGATTTCGCATTGAATTCTTTAATATAAAATATTGTTTTCAAATAAATTCTCATATATCTGAAGACCTAACAGTCTCTATAAGTTTATAGTGAAATCATTTATCCTGCAAGTTCTTGAACCTCAAGAGGTTCACTGGGATGCTTACGAACCCGATTTCACTTCTTCACACTCTTACATACTATTCTGCGTGGGTATATCACAATACCGTATTAGAAATGATCAAAAAGTTATTTTATAACATATATTCCTGCGCATATAAAACAATTAAAGCTCAATTGAAAAATTGCTGGGCTTTGCATTTAAATTTGCATATTTACCGTATTTCTCATCCACAGCCGCATATGGCGGTGTCGCATCACCTGACGTGGTGGCCGTCTTGCCGTCCCCTTCACCAAACTCGAAGCCGGTAATGCTGCCACCACCACCACCGCCACTGTTATACAAATCGCTATCCAAACCGCTGGCGGGCGCAATATTAGCAAATGACAGCGTAGTGGGTGGCACAAGCGGTTGGTCCTGCTGCTCCACGGAAGCGGGCGGGGTGGGCGCAGCTACTGGAAGCTGATAATCAGTCTCAACGGTTTCGCTATCATCATCGGCTACAGCGGCAAGCACATTCTTGGTGTCCATGCCGATGCCATTCACCGCATAAGCATTCACATCCAAAACATTGCTGGCAGTCGTTGTGCTGCCGTCGTCGTAGGCAAGTTTGCTGTCAGCAACACTAGCTTTTGGCACTGAATTAGGTGTTGTTGGTGCTGGTGACGGTTCTGCTGTTGGTAGCGAAGCGGTAGGTGCGGTAGTGAATGGTGATGGTGATGAAAGTTCTGGGTCGATGACGACGCCTGTAGCGGCAGCGCCGCGATGTTCGGCAATAATGGCGGCGAAGAGCAACAAATTGAGTAGTAGGCGTATGCGTGCAGCATAACGTGGGCGTGGCATGTTGAAATTGTTAATTGCTGGCGGGATCGCTTGCGGTTTGGTGTGCATCTAATGTGTTGTTCGTTGGGTGGGCGCGCTTCAATTTGTGCCTTCGTTGCAGGTTATGACGGTTGCTATAGTGTGGGTGTGTGATCGGTGCTGGCGTGTTTCGAATGCGCACACTGCTCGCTGTAAGCACTCGTTGGATTTGTCGCGATTTTAATAGCGTATCATTTTGCACTTAAAATTCACTTGAGTTTGATTTCTTGCAAACCTTTTCTATATTTTACTGTGTTTATATGTAATTACATATATGTATATTTGTAAATGTTTACTGCCTGCTTTCTGCTTGCAACTGTAATGTTGATAAACACAAATCCAAATTATACACAATATTCAAAAAAAAATAGTAAAGAAAACGCGGAATGACAACCGGAAGCGTTTGTTATTTTATATCGCATCAGCGCCAGTATAAGAAGAAAAAGACGAAGTTAAGCAAAAAAGATAGACGAAAATACCGCGCATTCGCGACACTTTGTCACAGCGCTTTATATGCGCGTTGTAATAAGTTTTTCTTGTTGTGCGTTCACGTGCGCGGCGACGCGTCGCTTCGGCGAGTGTGATGCGTAACCACCAGCAGCGCGAAAGTTAACTTCGCTTGCTCGTGCACATACAAACATACATATAAATACTTAAGCTATTTGCGCTTGTGTTAGCTGATCGTTAATGCGAGCGCGACTGCACACTTGCCGCAACGCGGCGTTGCGCCACGACGTGCGCTCTGCAAGATCGTCTCATTGGTGTTTGCCGGCAGCGCGCGTGACTCACTTGGTTAATTGCCCTTTTTACGAGCGTCTCGCTGCGGTTAAATTCACTACAGTTCCAGTCGCTTTGATAATTTCTGCTTTGTATTGCGGTATATGTATGTATGTATATATGTATATGCATAATGATTTTTATATTTCCTCACTTCTTATATGCGTGCTTTTATTGGCGCTTTTGATGCTGTTTTCTACCGCTGCAGTTTATTATTAGTTATTTTTATTTAGCAATTTTTCTCTTTTATTATATATAAAGTTTTTATTTAGTTTTTTTGTGTTCGTTTGGGTTCAATGGAAATGAGGATCGTGGATATTTGCAAATGGGGTATCATATGCATTTTTAATATATATTTTTGTGGTTAGGTAAAAAGTTGTGCTCGTCGCAAGAACGAAATGCGTATGCCCCCGCTGCATAAACGTGCATGACGATTTCGAGCATAAAATAATTTTACAGAAAAACTTAAATGTAGTAAAAAGCAAAAGATCGGACAGAACCATGTGCGTGGCAGATGTGCTTTTGATAGGCGTGTGTCCGCGTAGTATGCCTGCTGCTATTTTTGGCTTACTGCTTTATTATGTATGTGCATACTTCAGTTATTTTCGACCGGTCTAAAGGCATTGCGGTAGAAATGTATTTATGTTCGAATATGTGATTCGAATATTTGGTGTAAGCTTTTAAGTTGTAATAATGCCTTATAAATTTAATGCCTCGTTTCCACTTTGCCATTTCACAACTAGGAAAACTTAACAGCAGTTAATGGAAATATGTCCTAATATCTTGAAAACTTCACTCACTAATATTTTTGATATAAGGCATGAACATAACGCCCGGTTCACACTAGGCCATTTCATATTACAATATTAATGTGCATGAAGATAATGACTCGTTCCCAATAAACCGTTTTTATTTCTAAGAATACATTTAATTATGTTTCAGTGTAATAACTAAGATCGCTTTAAATAAATTTTTTCATTCTGAGTTTTTAAATATAATATAATGGCTCGTTTACACTACGCACTTCTTGTTAAGAAAAAGGAGAATACAAATCTTTAATTGACAAATGTTCAGAATGTTCAGTATATGCGAGTAAAAGTAAGAGCAAAAAATGCAGACTAATTTACTCTTGGACACTTGAAGACCCCTTGCTAAACTTTCATTGCATAATCATAATTCTGTGGAACCTTATACACTTTTGGAGAAGTTCTCTCTCACGACAAATATTCCACTTTCCCATGACACACGACCTATCATATAATTCTAACGATAAAATCCCAATAGTATCCAATATGCGAAAACTGGATTTGAAAACTAAGCTGAATGCGAGCACTTTAGTTTTGAAAGCATATCCAAAGGATTTTTAAATATCTAATGAAAATCATTTGGTATCTCAAAAATGTTGCAGAAAATTAGAGCACCGACGGCTTAATACTCTTGGAAGATGGAGCCACCTCAATTAACAAAGTAATTAATTTAATTTAAATTTGTACCATTGTAGAGCAATACTTTATAAATATTTTGCCTAAAGAGATAACAGTATACCCTTTGCGAAGCTCTCAGCTTTTTCAATCTAGTGGTTTAGTTAGGCAAAGAAAGAGTTTAGCAGGAGTTCGATATTATTGTTTGTAATAAAGAAAAAAATTAATAGAAGATTTCGTTCATTATTTTTTTGCTCGAAAGTTTTAACAGATTAATCCACACCTCTTATAAAAACATAAGTCAGTTTATAGATTTAATTGCTTTTTCGAGCCAAATATAATATAATATATACAAATGTGTATACATAAGAGCACAAGTGATTTGCCGGCCTTCTTCATTTAATAGGCATATAAAGATGAATTAGTTACACAGTTGTTTAGCAGTGGCATAACTGATAGGATATGAGTCGAATTTTTTAATTCCACAAAATAAATGGAGATACATTCTGCTTAAATACGGATGTATATACATAGATATATTCATAGTACAGAAAATTGAAAAATTTGTAATTGTACACGAATGATGTTTATTAGCGGTACACAATTATACTTCTTGAACTTATTATATTTCAAACATTATGTAAATTAACATATGTTAACATAGTAAATAAGAAGTTAAAGCAGCTTAGTAATAATAACCAAGGAATGAAACACTTTTGCTTCCTTTTTCGCTGGAATTGTAATCATTACCTGACATATCACACGTTAAAGTGATTAACGCTAAGGCAAACCAGTTACGAAAGCTTGTTTGTAGCATTACTTTGTACATTCGTTGTTTTTATTTTCATTACAAACTAGTTGCTCTTTACACGCTTTATAATAAGCGCAAGCGCAAGTGTCTTCTTTGCATATGAAATGTTCATAAAATGAACTTATATAAGTCAAACCTGTTTTAAATTTGTTTCAATTGTCCATGGAACGTAAATCACACGCTAAACAATAAAAGGTTTCTTTATTACGCGTTGCGTGGATTCGAAATGGCATTTAAACAATAACACAAAAAGCTATTTAAATGAGCATTTAAAATTGATTGAATGATATTAGATTTAGTGTAAATATAATATGTACACAAATATATAATATATTCTGATAATATTTGCTTCATTGACTTGAGGGATAACTTAGATTTGCCAGTTTGCGATGACGGACAGCTGTCAAAAACAGTTGATTTATTTGAAAACAAAATTCATTTCATGCATTATGACCGTTAATAAGCAATTTAAATTTTATATAAATAATGTGTATTAAATATATAATATGTACATACATATGTATTAACGCCTTATATAATATAAATTTAAGGTACCTATGGTGTTTTCTAAAGTGATAGCTGTCAAACCAGCTGTCAAAGTAAACTGATTCGCTTGGCACATAGACTCAGTTTAATTTTGCAAATTATTAGGTAAAAAATGACAGCGGAACAACATTTAAAAATGGTAAAATTATATCTTAACATTGAGGGTTTATGTGCCAAATAGTTAATAGTTAGGCACGTTAAGCCATCGACTATATCGAACGACTTTTAGATGATTGAATGATATCAGGAGATGGACTTGGTAGTTCACCACTAAAGTTATGTAATTTGATGCCGTTAGCATATTCACTGTGGCGTACTACAAGTCAAGGGATCAAATTATAGTGTTGAGGACTGTGATTTGCTATAGCAGAGATGGGTGAATACTCTGTTTTTTATGACAAAATTTGTAGGTATTCGATTCTCTTTTGGAGTACTATTTGGCGTCTTCTTCCGAGGAAATGACTTCGTTGCATGAAGTAGTCTAGTTTTTAGAGACCTTCGCTAGACTTATTGATTGACTAGTAATACTGGTATCACAATCCTTAACAGTAAATACATTTTTTGAATTGATATGTTCTAGTAAGCCAAAGTAAAATGCAAGAACGTAGTAAAACGAACCCAATAATTTGTGGAAATATGTAGGTCGAAAGGTCAGCAAATATTTAAGCAAAAAATTGGAAAAGTGGATTATATCGAGTTAAGGACGAAATGTAATTTTGTGTTGGAAAGATTTCATATGGTAAGCCGCTTAAATATATTATAAATATTAATAAATAATATAGTTTTCTTTAGAGCCTCCTCATAGCAGAAATTGCGGCGGCATATTGCAACAGAGAATCGTCTAGCTATGAATTATTAGTTGTCTTCGATTCGCCAAGCGTTACTCTCCAGCGAATCTAACAAACTACACCAGACGCTCAAACAAACAGGCAACCCAGCGCTAACATGTCTTTTGACGCATGCGCAATAGTGTTATGACACTTTCTTAGTGGAGAACCCTTTTTATTATTAATATGGATCGATTTTTACAATAGGTTTTTTTGCCAAATAAATGATTTTCAATCCAACGAGTACAAATTAATGGTGTTCAAATTTCATTTGTCACGTACCGATAGAGGGAAAGAAGGGAGACATCTCACAATATGCAAAAATTATACCAGTTTAATAAAATAAATTCAATTTAGCCACACTTTACCCCTCCAGCAATGATTATAAGCACAACGATTCAAAACCTTTGTCACGTGACAGAATTTACGCGACGAATCCCCAAACAAAGTAAGTGCCACCACAGTTGGGCAATGATAGAAGTATGAACGGTAGGTCAAAAGTGACAGTCGATTGATAAAAAGCAAATTGTGTAAATTAAATTTAAACGACAACAAAATGAAATTAGTCGACTTGACATGTGAATTTTAGTGATGATTTTGATGTTTGAAAATGTCATTTGTTTTGTTGTTGCTTGCATTTATGCTATTATATTAATTAATAATAACAAAGTGACTTGCTGTTTTGTCGTTCATGGAAATTGCATTAAAAGAACGAGCGCAATGTGTATGTTTTGAATTATTTCAATGAAAAATGGAATTCGATTGTTTGCAATGGAAAATAACGAGAATAATTGAATAAGCGTAAGTTGAACCGGTTTAAATGGAAATTTAATTGCTAATTTAAATGAAATTCAATTAGTTTTGATAAAAATTAAATTGATTTGAAATTTTTGCTTTATGCGCATAACTAGCAGAGAAGTTGACTGCAATGGCGCTTCTTTAAAGCTAACTGTAAATTAATTTTGTTTTGCCTCGATAAACTTATTGCCATCAACTAGTTCACATATTATTGAGTCTTATGTTTGGATAGGTATGTATTGTATGTATATGATATTATGTATATATACAAATATAAGTATTGTATATTTGTATCGACTCATTGAGAAATTTCAAGCGCATTACCGCAGACGCGTCGATTGATTGTGAACTTCTTTATTGTTTTTGAATATTGACATTGTTTCTTCATTGCTTTCGCCATTCGCTTTGGTTTATTTGGTTTATTTGGTTTATTTGCTTTCTTTGCGTTTTGCCTTAATTTACAAATTTTATTTACTTCGCTTTTTTCGCTTTCTACATTCACACATACTCTTACTTCACGCTTTATGGTGTTACATTTGTTTACGAAAGTTGGTGAAAAATATTTATAAGCTTCCGTTTTGTTGTTGTCAAATTTGTTTATGTATTACACATATGAAGCAAAAACATAAAAGAATCTGACAATTTGAGTTCATGCCCTCGAATAGTTTTGTTTGATATAGGTTTGTGTATATCATATGTATATACAGTTCATCCATTGTTTATAAATATCTAATTTCACACCTGAATATTTGGCCTATTTATCCAAACTATGCGTGTGTGCTGAGAACTTCAGGAAATATATTTTTTTGAACAAAACTCACTGAATAGTGCATTGGAAGTACTTAATTGAAGATTTGAACTGTATTTCTTTATATAAAAATATAGTCCAATACATACTAGTACAAACTAGTTTTTGAAATGAAAAATGGATACTAAAAACTTCCGTTTTCTTAAAAACTTGATAAACACTCAAACGCCCATAAGTGACATAACTCGAAAGTGTAAAAATTCTTCGGTGCGTCTAAAAACAATACCGTTCCAGCACAAAGTAATAGTGATAATAAAGAAGTTGCTATGCCATCTGAAAATAAGTTTGTAAAAGCGGTTTCGTAGACAAACATGATTTCGAATATTTTTACTTATGATATTTTTGTCTAAATTTAGGCTGATATCTATTTGAAGTACATAATTTACTATATTGATCCATGAGGTATAAACCAATCTAAAAATTTAGACAATGTTGGTTAGCTTGATGACCGAATCTTGTATCGTTTTGTTTCAAAATTCGTGAGTCCACTGGATTAAGCTCGGTACGATTTTTACTGATGAAAAGTCAGCATTAAAAAGTAAAATATATAGTTCTCGATTGTACTCTAATTGCAGAGATCTGAGTGGAATATAACTGAAAGAAGGGATACTGCGGACTTGATGTCAATTAAATAAAAATGAATATGAGATAAACGTCGGAAGAATAGAAAAATTTCTCTCTCGTCTGATATTGAATGGACTGGATTGGATCAAATTTCACTGCTGGAAATGTCGGTGGCAATTCGTCTATAACTAATATTGGAGTTTAGTATAATCTACTTATGTAATTCTCCAATTGAATGTCTTGACCGACCATTTCTAATAGACTATTATTATTAAGACCTCACCTTATCTGAAGTTTTTTTTCTAGTAAATTCTGCACCTACTCATTAAGAAACTCAATTTGGTCCATATGTAATTCTTGAAAGCCCTACTCTTACATAACTTTAAGGTATTTCTACGGCTTAGACCAACTTAATATATGTATGTTTTACATTACAACTTCTAAAGAATGGCCACAATCTTGCTGCCGTGAGTCTCTCTCCAATTTAAAAGCGCAAATTTATAATTATATTTTTTTCTTGCAAAACTTTTCGAATTTTTATTGAAATTTCAGGGTAAGTCCTCCAAAACTTTGATTCCCACAAATAGCGAGTCTTTGCGCCAAACAATTCATGGTGGTCGTGTGTCTGATGGAAAAGGTCGCCATAGGCAGAAAATATGTCAAAGGTCATGCAACCCGTGAGGAGCTATTGTGCGCACATAAACTCGTGCTCACACATACACTAGCCACCGTGTGTGTGTGGGTATGTGCTTTAGTATAGCTGCTGCAGTGCATTGCCATTAGATTTGCATGCCTATCGCCAGTATCGCAATGCGGAAAATGCGGTCGAACGTGGAAGTAAACCTGCATGTGAATGTGTGTTTTTTCACTTGTATGTGTTTGCTCGTGATTCTGTGTAGGCTGAGATGTGCAAAAGCAAAAAGGACTCAACAACAAGGATACCGAATTTGGCAGCGAGCGCACACGGAGAGCAGCATTTTGACAGTTGTGCTATAGCAAAGAGCCTGACAGCGAGAAAATGTGTGAGTAGTAGTGGCGCGGTGAGAGCAAGAGCGCGCGTGCAAAGTGAAATGTCAGAAAGTAAGGCGTTTGCCCTTTGCAAGCTGACTCAAATTAACTGTTCGAATTCTGCTTTATGATTTGTTGTTGTACAAATTGTTATTTTTAGCTGCTTGCTTTGCCATTGTTCACTGCAGCTGTTATATTTGCTTCAATTTCGCACACAACAAATATTTTCAATTCTTTTTTGTTGAACATTATTAATTTTTTATTTATACATATGTACTTGTATATCAAATTTGCAGCGTTTTTTGCTTTATCTGTCGGTCGCCGACACTTAATTGATGTCAAATAATTGACATACTCCACTTTGTATGAGATTTTGCTTTTTATTAAATTCTCGCCTAACCTCAACTGTCATTTATATGCAGCATGTGTATGCGTGTGTGGACTTTGGCGATTAATGTCAATAAACGATTTTCCTAGATACGGATAAAAAAATTATTGTGATAAAAACAAAAAAGAACGGCAGTTATTTATGTATATTTATACATATACACATGGTGTATATATTTTTATAGATTATATGCCAATCAGAAAATGTTGGAGTGGAAAAGATAAACAAAAAAGAAAGCAACAAAGAATATAAGACCGCTAGTATGCCACTAAGAAAAGCTGAAAGAAGAAGAAAATTAAGTTGAAGTAGAGAGATACTAAGCAGAAGACCGACAACAATAAGAAGAAGTAGCGGCAAACGCGTTCTCAAGTTAATGATTAAGCAAAAATAATTGCTTGAAACATTTTGTAAACATAAACCAAGTCCATGCAGCAACAACAATAGCAATAAGTAGACAACTGCTACTACAGTGACTTCACTTGCAGAGCGAATTCAACTTCAAACTCTACGTGTGAGCGCATAAAACATGCTATGCAAGAGATAGAGAGAGATGACAGCAGAGCACGTGCAACGCGCAACGTGCGGCAGCTGCATACGTTAGAGCAAGCTGTATGCGAACTTTAATTACTAGCGACTCTTTTATTGCATTGTGTGTGATTTTTTTCCGGGCTGTAGTATTACTGGTGCCAAACTGGTACTTTTCGTGACCGGAGTGGACAGTTCTTTTTATTGATTTGTTCAAAGGTACACAAAAGCCCACTGAAATTTTCGTGAAGCAGCAGCGACTGATAGGCGATAGCGCCGGGGCAGGGTAGCGCGGTTAGGCTGGCAGGCAATCCGGCACCAGCAGCACAAGAACTTTTATCAACAACAACAATATCATCACTAACAAGGCACATCGCATGGCCAGCCGTCTGCCAATTGCTGGTCACAAACAAACATAAAAAATTAATCGACAACAACAAGGCTATGCGTTGCCTGACTGAATTTTGGTTACCAAGCGCCAATTGGGCGTGCGGTCGCTTTTTTCGTTGCACCAATGCAGTGTGGGCTGCGCGTTGTAGTTGCTATTGGAAATTCATCACATAATAGCACTATTTTATTTACTAACAGTACTTAGTGCGGTTTTTATTCACTTTTTCACTCAATTTAGTAACTTTCTTTGATAACTTTGGCAGTTTGCTGCCACTTTGCTGCTTCACTTTGCCTCACTGGCCGCAGACAGCATCGTAAGCAGCCAACAAAAGCATTCGTATACACACACACACATACACATATTTGTTGAAATATGCATTAATTACCATTTGAATTGACTTTTGTTCCGCTTTACCGTTATTGTTGGTTAGCTAATTTTCGCATGCTCATCTTTTTATTCACATAAATTGTGTGTATTTTAATGAAATTCTTTTCGCCTTTGTCTTCTAATGTGTACACTTTAATGTTTCACACTCATACGCGTACAACAACAGCAATGGCCCAAGCGTTGGTGTAGCGCACAGAAACCTTCTCTTTGTGTGTGTGTGTGAGTCTCTCTGTGACAGCTTCCTTAAATTGCTGGTTGCAGGGCGGCTGATTAAGCGTGCGAGAAAAAAGTTGACTGTCTGCACCTCCTGCTGCTTGGGTCTCTACATACAGGCCCAACAACAACAATCAACACTAAACTTCACTTTTTACCGTTAATTCACACACTTTTCGCTACTTTTCTGCACTTTATCTTTGATTTAATAAAACATTTGCCTTAATTTTGCATTTTCACATTCATCCAAATTGCGAATTTTCCTCGATTCACTCGAATTTCGTGCCCACAATGCGAAAAACGCTTTTGGGAAGAATTCATCCACGAACTCTATATACACAATCCAGTCCTCCGCTCACAGTTCTTCACTTTACTTTACAATTGTACGAAAAAAAACAAAAAAAAACCGATTCACTTCTCTTCGCTTCCTCGTTTTCGTATTCTATGTATGCGCTGCGCAGCGTTTATGAGGCACTAAACGAGTTACTCAGCGGCGAGTGTGTGCTGATACACTGTTGAGCGGTGACCGTAGTCCAGCAGTGCGGCGAAAACAACTGTGCGCTTAATTCGCCGCAACCGACAGTTATTTATTTGTTGCTCCAGTGCCACTGCATTGTTGTTGTGTATCTACTGTGTTGGTTTCTGACTCTCTCTGTGTATCTCTGTCTGAGCGCGATAAGTGAGAAGTCATCAGCGATAAATTCGCTCTCGCCGTGACTGGTCTAATCGGTTGTGTCTTGAGTTGATAACAAATTTGTCTGTTTACAAACTTAACGAAACGAGGCGAAACGTTTTCACTGTAGCAGCTGTGTTTATTTGGCACACTGTGTTTTATTTTGCTAAGTTGTTGAGATTTCAATAAGAAATAATATTTTGTTAGAAATAATAAGGAACTGCTACTTACAATACTTGACTTGTTCCTATTACCCCGAATGGGTTTTGAGGCTAGTTTATAGTTATAACCGTGAAATATCAATATAATTATGGCTATGTTTTGCTTTAAGCTGTGCACAAATTGATAGATAATCAATTAAAAAAAAATAGCTTATAAATATTTTTTTGTAGTCTTACTAATTAATATTTTTTTTAAATTTTATATCGCTATATACATACATATGTACATATATATTTAAATGTGTGAATTATGAGGCAATCTTATTTATGAATATATAAATTATTATTTAATGAAGTACTTTTGGTTCGAAATGAATTGTTTCATAAAATATAATAAATTACTTCACAAAAACATTCCGAAAAATAATTTTTTTCTGACTTTTTGAAAGAGACTGTGTAAATTTTTAATTAAATAATTATTGCAAAAATACAGATAAATAAAAAAGTATGAATTAAGAGTTTTATAATAAAAAAATTTATCCTTCATTTGAGTTCGTTGTTATGCTCAATTCATTTAAAAATTATATTTTATATGATATTTCAAATAACTGCTACACTCTCTACTTTCATTGCCTATTTTCAATTCAAGATTTTTAATCCAAAAATCGACAATAAAAAATTTACTTTTTAATCCGAATTTAAACATTTGACAATTAATTTTCCTTATCCGAAAATCAGAATTAAAAAACAAAAATTTAATGTTAATCTCAAAATCGGAATGAAAAATTGATAAAAGTGTTTTTTATTTAATACTTAGAGTAACAAATATAAAATTATTTTCCAAATCAAAAAGTGGAAGAAAAATATATATAAATAAAAAGTTTCACATATTTACAACTGAAAAATATTTTTGAAAGTAATTAATTGTGAAAGATACGAAGTATGTAAGTGCAATATAACTTCAAATTTAAAAACACAACTAATTTCAAATTATTAATTTGGAATTAATATATCTTAAAAATGTTTTTCAATTCGCTGTTTACAATTAAACTTTTTTTTAACTTTTAAACAGATTTTTGGGTTTAAAAATGTATTTTTAATTTTCCAATCCAGTATTGGAAAACAATTGAGATTGAAAATTTTAAAATTATTTTTAATTAAAATTTATAAAATAAAAAAAAAAAATTCTTTGAAAACTTAATGCAATTATCTTTTTGATGCATTATTAAAAACCCTGCACCTGAATAAGTAATATTTTATGCTATTCTAGATACTTAACCTTCAAAAGTGAGATAAATCTATATAAGATAAAGAAAAATTCACCTAATGGCCTATTTTTGCTTGGAAAGTACTTAGAAGACAACATGCTTCTTATTATCTACAAAATTTCTCTTTTGAATTTGAAAACTGAATTTTGCTTTAATCAAATATAAGATCAATTCAGATAAGAAGGTCAGTGTAGCTGTAAATTAAATACAAATATTTATTTAACTCAGTTAAAAGTCAAATCAATCACTCTTTGCGAAATTGGAAGCAAAATTCCGCGAACAAAGATTTCAAAGCGTATGTAATCAGTATGACGGGAATTGGCGTCTCTATAGTTTTTGAGAAATCTAAGTCGCCATGGATCCAATATCCTAAACTCTTTGTGTTTCCAATTGAATCAATACTACGGAATAATTAAAAATGTTGCGGAAGTTTTATAGCAAGCCTACTTCATCACGAATACAAGTATTTGAATGGTCACAAAGTCATCGAAATTTTTCCTTGAAAAAATTAAAGAAATATTGCTTGAAAATCGTAGTATTGGCATCAGAGAGATAGCAGTCGATCACACCATATCTTATGAATAGACTCAATAAATTTTTGTGAATATTTTGGATATTCGTACCAAAAGATCTGAAAGTTTTTCAAAAACGACGTCAAGTAGAGGACGCCAAAGAGATGCTTGCAAACGTAGCTGCTGATTCTACATTCATAAAATGCATCATTATTATTGATGACACGTGGGTTCATAAATATGACGTCGAAATTGGCCAATAATCTAGCGAATAGCGGTCCAAAATTGAGCAGATACCGAAAGAACCTCGTCAAAGCCTATCAATAATCAAGGTGAGCTCGTTCCGCAGGGTTAAACGGTAAATAAAATATACTATTTGGTTGTTTTCGTCTAGCATTGTGATTAACTTTTTAGGCCAAACATGTAACGATCGTTCAACCTTCGTTTTTGCCAGATTTGGATTCCTGTGATTTTTTTTTCTGTTTTCTAAACTGAAAAACCGGGTTCGGGCGACGCGCATTGAAGCCATTAAAGGTAATCGCTGAAGGCATTGAAGGCTACCCCAGTCGAGTCTTATAAAAAGTTGCTTGAATATTGTTTTCTCTAATTGCTTAAGCTTCCTATAACTTGTTCATTCCTCCTTGCAGGCTACTACTAATTTCGCTCTGGAGAGGTGATAACAATCCTTTTTGTTATAAAATTGCATTACTATACAAGAGTTTCGCTATTGTTGAAATTCTATATTTTATAAAAAATATTCTTGGCACTTAATTCGAATAAGACTCATATATATATTTTATTATACATTTTTAAGCTTTTTGTAGTTCTTTAAAGCGATGAAAAATTAAAACATTTTGCCCAACATTTTCATGTGAGACTCCATATCTTTGATCGTTTGAAAGTGTGGCTTAAGTCGAGTTTAGAAAAAATCCGGTAATGTGTTGGTAATTTTTATATTCCGAAGCGTTTAGTTGCATGTATAAGTTATGTATCACAAAGCATTTTGAAAATCTCAACTTTCATCTAGAACCTTTATACAGGAATACCGTTAACTAAGCTAACTCAGAACCAACATGTGTTTAAACCTTCATATGCGACATAAGCTATTTTGGATAACATATGCGCGTGAACACAAATAAAAATTGTTTCGAAAACTAAAGTTCTGCATGCTTCCACGGAATATAATATTATTGCATATTATTGGAGCATTATGCATGGCAGGGGTATTAGGTAATTAATTTGTTATCAACCAACAATCCAATTTTCTTCTTTCTACAAATACTTGGTATATCTGCGCATATAATACAGGTGCATGCGATATAATCGTTTGGCACTATCTTTTATCAATTTATGAGCATGTATAAGTGAGAGTAGTATGTGGAAATAAAATCAAAAATAAAACTGAAAGTATTTAAGCGGTTATTCACGTCACCATTGCACGCAATTTCATTATCATTTCCTATGTTTTTTTTTACGCTAATGACTTTGTGGAGGAGATTAAAAAAACACAAGTAGGTGCGAGCTAAGCGCGTGAGCAGTCGAAATACATATACTTTCGTTACCTGTACCAAATTGGCGTTTTATGGGAAATTGGCTTTGGTATAGTCCGATTTCGGCCATTTCGAACTTGTACAAAAAGGATAAATTTAGAATTTTGTGAATCGAATTTGGATCTAATTAGCGCAAGTACTTTGTGAGACATGAAATTTCATCAGAAAGTGGGCGGTGTCACAGCCCAATTTTTAAATTTCTTTATTGTTCTTACTAAATTTAGTTAGTTAGTGACCTTAGTATTTAAGGGAATCTCTGTATTAAACCTTTTAGAAGCCGAGACCACAGCCAATAAACAAAACTTTTAAAATCACATTTACACCAGTTTTTGCATTCTATGATTAAACTGAATTTCATTGGTATGTGAGTTATAGCAATTTTTATTTATGTGCCGAGAATTGTTTGCTACGAAGTTTGTAACATCCAGAAGGAAACGCCGGAGAACCTATCAAAATGTTTATACCTTAAGTATAAGCGATCAACGTGACGAGCTGAGCCGATGTAGCCATGTGCTTCTCTCTGTCTGTA
This sequence comes from Bactrocera oleae, assembly GCF_042242935.1. Taxonomy (NCBI): domain Eukaryota; kingdom Metazoa; phylum Arthropoda; class Insecta; order Diptera; family Tephritidae; genus Bactrocera; species Bactrocera oleae. The sequence continues at coordinate 74,807,366 of NC_091536.1, forward strand.
CGTATATACGCAAGTCAGTTTATATCTGCCGATATCTGACAATTATAGGATATAGTCGTCATGAAAAGTCAAAGTCAAGTCCATGTATGAAATAATTTCTTTTTTGAACGAAATTTTGCATAGATTATTCTCCAAAGCAACGGTAAAAACTCCAAAAAATTGTTCTGATGGTACCACTATAGCATATAGCTGCCATATAGACTAACCGAAGCAAATTTTATTTTTATTGTTTTTTGTTTATAAGAAGTCATATTACCATAACCCCCTTAAACCAGCATAAAATACTTTCGGAATTTGTTTTGAATTTTCTAAAAACTATTTTAAACTACTCCATACAATATTAGTTGTGCTTTTAAGTTTGAAAATATATTGAAGCACTTCCTTCTTGGTAAGACTGTTTAGATAGTTTTCACTAAACTTATACACATGCTTGTTAATGTGTGCGTGTATAATTGTACTATTAGCGCCATATTGGTTATTAACATGAAAGCCAACATACATGCAAACATAAATATATACACAAATGGAAGAATGGAGGTACATAATGTTGTTGCAGTTTAACAAAGTCACTTTAGCGCATTTATTAGCTTTTAATGGTGAGACAGTGTGCAGCTGGTGAATTAAAGTACTGATGATGACCAGACATGACAAAGTCTAACAAGTGTCTTTTATTGGGTATTGGGTGCTATTTAGTAGTTATCCACATAAACTAAGAGCATATTTAATTATTATATTCAAATGGAGCAAATGCACTTTGTGACCTGTCAGCGGTGGAGTCGATTCAAAATATGTACGTTAGTTGAGTATTGTGTGTAAGCACTGCAGTTGATTTGCTGATGAAGTTTTTTGCGACAATTAAATTCACCAGTTAATGGTTTATTATTGATTGTGTGAGCGAGTGGAGCACAGTTAGGAGCGTTGCCCCCAGCACGACATACAATGTAATATTAATGACAGCCTGAGTAAGGACTGTATATGTGATTCCATAATCGAAAAATTAAGCTTACAGTATAAAAAATCTTTGCTATAATCCGATCGGTCCTGAAATGTAGTGCTCTGTCTTTAAAAACTATATTTAATAATCTTAATCAGGTTGCTGGTCAATTTGATATTCGACTATGTGTATTGAAAAAATTGTTGCAAAAGTGTTTTGGACAGATAGTGCAAGTCGTGAAGTTATCGAAAACGTGTCCCATGCGACGTTAATGACGATAACGTCGAAAAAGTTAAAGAAACATTGGTTGCAAATCATTGTGTTACGATCATAGAGATAGCAGAGGACCTGACAATCTATTATGGATCGACTCAAGACATTTTGGTTAATATTTTGGGTATAAAGTGTGTAAACGCCGGACTCGTACCAACCTGAAATTTTTGCAAAAACGACGGCGAGTAGAGGTCGCAAAAGAGATGACGAGGATCCCGCTTGAACAGTTGGCACACCGAACCTTTGTGATGACCACCAATATTGAAGGTGGATCCAAACTCTTTCATTCATCGACCAAGCGTATTGATAATGTCACAAAGGTAGTCGCCCGGTACAGTGAAGATGTGACTACTGAGATGTTTCTACGTTAGTTTACCAAAAGCTGGGTTTACCAAAAGAAGGTATTGAATTCAAGGGATTCAACCTCAATTTGTTACTCGCGTAACAACATCGAAGTTGCGTATAGGCTTGAGGGTTGCAAATAACTCAAAAGAGAGGCTTTCTGAAAAACTAAAAAAAAAAACTTTACCATACTAAGCTTTATTTCATTTTCAACGCATAAAAATACAATTATTGTATAATAATAAATCAACATTTTACTTTCCATAAAATCAGGGTTACTGAGAGAAGAAAACTGTACTGTAATAGCAAAATATATAAAAAATATTCCACTCAAATAAGCAAATAATTTTTATAAACTTTTTCAAATATAAATTAATTACTGCATACCAACACATTGATTGTTGCAAATAAAGAACCGGTGAATGAAAGGTGTTGGCCACAAATTCTAGTAATTTGCCGAAGGTTAAAAAATTTAAGTGAGTCTAAGCATCATTATGTGTTAGGGGAAATTGCGGCGAACCGCAAAGTAATAGTGCAGCACTAGTCGCTGTTTAGGGGTTAGCTAAGTAGCCGTTAAATGCAATAAAACAACAACAGCAACAAGCGAGAATACAACATAAAAATAGGCCTACACTAAGGTTTGTCCACAATGCAAACTCATTAAAATAAACGCTAATCCATGAAGAGGTAATGGAGGAAGCAGGAGGGGAATAGCAAGGGAAAAAGTAATAAAAATAACAACAACACTAAAACGTACAAGTACATGTTGGGTCATAAAAACAGCAAAAACCAGAAGTAATGTAAATATAAAGGCGCAACGCCTTAAGGTAGGCAACAAAACTGGCAGGCAGTATGGGCGCTGACAACAAGGCAAGCGAAGTCAGGACGACATGAGTGGCGAAAATGCAGTCGAAATGTTTGATTGTAATTTTATGAGACCAGTGCTACCAAGGAACAACACACACATACGGTCGCGCAAAAGCTCATTTCCACTCATTTACATCGTTACAACTTAACGTCCTCAGCGCTTGACTCAACATTTGTACGATTGCGGTGAGACGCGTACACTTTGACGCTGTTCAGGAAATGTTATATTGCGTAAGCGCAGCTCGCGCAACAACAATAACAATTAGTGTACACAAAGCTGTGTTACTTGTGCGGCAGGTAAGGTTGGTAATTAGCGTACTTTTATGGCAGACTGTGCGGGCGTGCTTTAAGCGGATTTTCATTGCAGTTACGGTGGGTTGTTGAAATGCGCGTTTCCTTCATCATAATTTTCGTGTAACTTTTGTACAATATCTTTTCGGTGATTGTGTGTTGTATTCTTGGAAAGCTTTAATTCCTTGCGCCGAAAGGGAAAATTTATAATGGACTGTAATTTGATATATGAAATTGAAAGGTAAAAATAAATCTGGATATTTTTGTATATTTGGTAGGGTAATTTGAAAATCTTAAAATTTAACTATCCGCTTATATAAATATTATATCAGAGCAGTATACCACAAAATATTATATTTCAATTCTTTAACCTGTATATTAGACTTTTCATAATTTTCATAAGGTGAATTCAAACGGTTTAGATTTAACATTGTAGATGTGTGACTTAGATAAACTACATATACAACTCGCCTAATTGTAGGCTATCAATTTTAGTTAAATTTATATAGCGACTGTATGCTTTAGTTCGACGCGGCGAATAGTAAGAAAAACAGTGGTCTTTCCCGGAGCGATTTTACAAACAATAAATACGGAATGATTGATTGTGATTTAGATTATCTTTTCAACTCAACATCAACTAATAAAAAATTCTTATTCATGGAAAAGTTTGGAGTATAAAAGGTATTCTTTTTCCTGGACTTAAGGTACTTAAGTACGTATACGACGAATTAAATTTCAAGTGGCTGTTTGTCTGACCGTCCGCCTGTCTGTCCCTTCGTAAGTCCGTGTAAGCGATAACTTGCGTAAAAATATATAAATCTTGATAAAACTTGGTACACATGTTTCTTGGCACTCAAGGATGGTTGGTATTGGAGATGGATGGAATCGGTCTGTCGGATCAACAGTTTATTTAATCCCCATATATGTACCTCACAGAAAGATGTGACCTATCTTAATAAAATTGAGAGAGCCTTTCTGATAACGGTGCACCTGCCGAAATGGATAAAATCGAGTAGAAATTTTCCCTAGAGTAGAAATTTTCCCGAAATTGGTGACTCTCAGATTCGGACGTCTACTACGGATGTTTTCTCGCAAAGGCCTCAAAACGCTCAAATAATATTATTTATTGACCTTCTGTCCCGTTGCTACAGAGTATAATGAACGATTTTAAGACCAAAAACTCGTTCAATACCATCGATCAACCACCGTATTTTCCGGATTTGGCCCATGCGACTTTTTGTATCGCTTTTGAAGGCGACAAAATATATATTGATACAGATTAGAAATTTTTCGTTTTAATTATATCAATATGTAAGATATCTTAGCAAAAGTAACTGAACATATAATTAATATATATTTTCAAATTGGTCAACAAATTACCCAATATCCCATATATTACATATAATGTTTTTTTTTGAATATCACCACAATATATTAAATTTGATTTCGGTCTCTTCGATTGAGTTTATGTTGGATAAATCTCATTTGCAAATGATTTTAATATACTTTTCGCTGACGGAAAGTAAAATATAGTTATAGAACTAATGAAATATATGATCAATAATACATATTCGTAAGTTAATTAGATACAAATTTAATTGTAATCCTTTCAGAATTTCGTCGAATAATCAATGTTGAATTCTTTTGAAAATTTTTTAACATAAAGTTTTGCCAACACCTGATGATAAGATAGTTCAATCTTCAAATCGATTGATTAAAATTATTTGCATATTCGTAAGTACATGTCGCAATTTACAAATATCTTTAAAAGTATATTTGAATCTGAAAACTCACTGAATTTTTTAGAATTAGCGAAAAGAACAGCTATTCCCTAAAGTTTATTTTAAAAGTAATGTGCCTAAAAGTATGCAATAGCATTAGTGTGTAAACCCCGAGAAAGACTCAGTTTCGAGGGTGGCATTTAACTCACAAATGCCGTTTTATTAACTTTAAAGTCTATGAAAATCATACAATAACAAATAAGCACTTAGGGAACAAATAACGGTATTAATAAAAAAGCGAGCGAAGTGAGAACAAAGAAAATGGTGTATGCGGTAGAGAAGAGATTTGTTTCTGTTTGTATGTGCAGGTTGCAGGGAGAGGCAACCAAATGCTGCTGCAAGCTGCTGATATGACACATATAAAACATATAAAAGGAAATTACGACAAAAATTAACAAGCAATATATTAGAGGGAAAATATTTTATTATTTGACATAATGGACGAAATTTTATTGTTCCCGAAGCGGGGCAGTCGCTGTCGCAGTCGCGTTTTTACGGTAAACTCGTCATGTGCGCTGAGACAAAAGGCTGTGGGCATTGGCAGCAGACGGGTGAAGGGGGAAAATACTTGAATGACGTACACATGTTTCGCTAAAACGCAAATGCATGTGCAAAACACATACACACACAAACAAATCATTGCGAAATATTTATTATTAAAATATGTAATTTTATCACATTGGGCTGCACACATTTCACTTTCCAGCAGCGCCTGTTTGCCCACCAGCCAACTTGTGCACTTAACGACCCATTATTTAATACCTTCTCCTATTCGTCGTAGGCAGTGAATTTGTTGCTGTTGCAATATATGCATTTTTACGACGCATAAGTAACGGACTGCCAATGTGCAACTTTATAGATTCAACTGAAATTTTTATGTTTTTATTAAAGGCAAAGTAATAAAAATACAGTACCAACAACAACAACAATTCATGATACGCCGCTAAGGAGTGAGAGGGAACGACAAAGCAGAAGCCAAACATAAAAATACTGTTATGTCGAAAACAATCATGAGCCATCACTGCCCGAACCCACTGAAAGCATAACAACGAAGTGCGCGAAATGAGTGAGCGCAGTGTGTATCAATCATTCGGTGGCATGTGTAGCCAATCATTCAGTCAGCAATCCTGGCGTACTCTCTGTGTTTTTGTAGGCTATAAACCAGCTGGCGCTTGGCTTGCAGTTGTCAGCACTTTTATGTTTATAACTCCTACCACACAACGCCCGCTTTGATGTTAACTTTTTTGCTCTTTGATTTCTTTATGAAACACAAACTGTGGAGACTACTCTCACTACTCACTCACCGAGGTGGACTTAGCTGTGTAGCTTATTACCACTTTTTCAATTTTCCTTCTAAAAATTACATTATATTTTCTTGAAGCGTCCATTCGGTCAGGGGAAAAGGACATTCAAAATGTTTCTAATCGCTTCACTGTCGTTATTACTTCGTAATGTTTTTATAGTGTTATGTAAGAGAAATCATTTTATTGCTTCATTACATACCAACCGCCGAGCTTGTTATCTCTAAATAAGTAAGTTTTGGAAATGGTATGTGTCACTTGTACTTCTGTTGTTATTTTAGGAGGTCGTCCTGGAGATCGGCTAAGGAATCAAGGGAATCCAAATATTTCAAAATTAAATATTTTAAAAATATTGTAATATATGTGAATATAATTTTTATGTCTATTTCCAGTTAATTTGAGATAATTTTTTTTTGGCAGTAGAAGAATGTACGGACACTCCGGGTCTCTTACTAAGAAATAGTGTTTTTTTTTTTGAATATTCTGACATATATGGAATATAGCTGTCATACAAGCTGAACAATCGAAATCATGTCCTTCATTGGACATCTTTTTATTTCACGAGATATCTTCACAAAATTTGGCATGAGTTATTGTCTAAGGCAATGATGCAATCTGCGAAAAAATTGTTCAGATCGAACCACTATAGTACATATGCAGGTGTCATACAAACTGACCGATCAAAATTAAGATAATTTTCTTCATAAAATACACTTTTTTTATTAAGCAACCTTAATATGACTTGAATGTTGGTTTTTCACACAAAGTGGCCAGAAAGGCTGACAAAACGTTTTCCGTTGATTGTAAACCGTTAGCCGGATTGTTTCTAAATTGACTTATATTGTACATATAGTTGCTATAAGAAATACGCCTGCGAAGGCTATTATAGCTTTGAAGCAGCCAAAGTTAACGGTTTTATTTGTTTTAAGTTATCATACTCAAAAATATTTATATGTGTCCATGAATATTTCATTCAATGAAAAACATAATAGTCTAAGCATGATTAAAAAAATAATATGAGTAGGGAACTCTATTGGCGACCAAAAGAGAATAGAGCTGGTAGTAGTCCGCTTCAGTAGCTCATCAGTACTCTTATCCCTTCTTAAGTACCTTCTTGTTTTTCCAAAGTGAATTATAGTTTCATAATATTATATTAAGCTGTTATCTTACAAAAGCAGTTCACAGATCGGAACTCTTCTAATCTATTGTCAATTAATAAATTAGTCTAATATCAATATATTGCGCCAGATTTCTAATATTTATGTAGGATACAAGTGTAAGTATAAATGAAGGTAAAAATATATATAAAAATGAAATGCAAAAATATATGGCATTGTCTTCCAAAATTTTTTTTTCATTGCTTGTGACAATGAATAACCACTTTGAAATATTTATACCGGCACTAAATCTCCTCTGAAACGCTTAGCTACTACTCTGGCAGTCAATCATGGATATTAATCAAAGCAATTATACGATATCTGAAATTGATTCACATAATTAATATGACAAATTGGACGTTTAAATTATTCAAATCATTTTAGCTCGCTTGTAATTCAAATGCAGGATGTGAGCACTTTTATGAGCACGGTGACTTATTGGACACTAATCATGGCTACCAGTGTTGTAATGACTTGGACTTTGAAATTGAATATTCTGCAAGCACAGTTAATAACACAAATATGCGTGGAAGTGAAGTACATAGATAGAAGTGGCTTAGTTCAATATAACTTATATAGTTTAGGATAGAAATATCAAGAAAATACTCCTACTTGTAACAACAAGTAAGCTACAGTCCTCGCTTATAGCAGGAGCTCTGGCTTCAATATTTGGTTCGGTATACAAGTATATCGCTAGAACGAAAATAAAACTCATATTCCAACTCTGTTAGATCTAGCTCCATCCATACCATATGGCATGATATTTTTTACAAATTAGGTATTGAGCTGTCGCAACATTAAGGAAATATTATTGACGAAATTTTATTGACCTTAGTCGGTTTAAGAGCTGATAAATCAGAATTTAAACTAATTAAAAAATGAGGTTAGCGAACTACCTGCGCTAACATTGTTAGGAATATGAGTGAGGAATATATAGAATAGAAGTTGAAACTTAGCCGTAAGTCTAACCTACAATATGATTACATTTAGAATAGCTCCGCTAATATGTTAAATGTGAGAGGCTCGAAGTGATTTGAGCCCGAACCGGAAAGCAAAACATAATCATATAAGAACCCTAACATACTTGTATAGGCACAATACCGCTACTACACACACACAATACTTCAACAGCAGTTAATAACATTGCTTCCGTAGAATCGCATGTTGCTCCCATTTACTGTTACATTTATGGATTCTGTGGCATTGTGACAGCGTCAAGAATTATGATGATACTTTCTAGACAAAGATCGTATGTTTCCCGCTCTTTCGATGCTATAACAACGCCACAGTGGCTGCATATTTGTTGAAACCCCGCTGGGGAGTGGCTGGGACGCAGGTTGCTCCTACCGGCGCGAAGGGTTGAGCCGCTTATGAACTGAGCTAGAATTTTAAGTAATACCGTAGCAACAACAAAGCGAAAAATACACGAACGCCAGCAGACCGCAGGGACTATGCCACCGCGCAGTTGAGCGTTATGGGCGCGTGTGTATACAGGCGCGCGCATGGTTGTGTAGGTGTGCGCCAACGGGCGTGTGTTTGCGACTATGTTTGCAAACTGACTTTTGATTTACGCTTTGTCATTAATCCAGTGCAACATAACAGCGCGAGTTTTGTGTTGCACTCGCCAGCTTTGCCAGTTCTTAGCGTCCACATTTCATTTTGCGCCGCATCGTGTGGCATGTTACTATTAACTACTGTGTGCCACCGCTGCTGTTGCGCGCTTGTGGATACTGCCTTCATTGTTGGACTTGTTGTTGTTACTTATGTATATGTGCTTGGTGTTGTTGCTTCGCAGGGCACGCTCTGAAATAAACACTCGAATCGTTACCCATACATTTGCAGTTGTGCAGCAACAGTAATATAACGTTACCTGCGCTGCATAGCAGGTATGTTGCATGCAACGCATACCTGCAACATAACCTTTGTGAAATGAAGTGCGAGCTGGTGTAACCAAGTGGATGTGAGCGGAGTCTTGCGTGTATGTATGGGTGTGCATGTAATGGAGCGCACACAGCTACGAGCTGGCATTCTTGTATGTGTATGTGAGTCTGTGTGTATGCGGGGTATGCTGCAACAAATATTACTTGTTGTTGTGGATAGCGCGAGTGCCTTAGCGCATATTTTCAGTTCCATTGTGGAGAGTGCTTGCAATTGCGCTTGTGTTGGCAGCACGCATATATTTGTTTGCGTGTGTGTGCCATTGGAGGAAGTTATGAACACACCTGCAAGCCGTGGCAATTGGAGTGCAGTTCAGCCATTGTTGCCTTACTGTAAATGTACATTTACCGTCATTTGTACGTGTGTGTATGTGCGCTCGTTTAGTTCCGACTCGATCTTTGCGCCTAGCATGCGCTGGCGGAGCTCTAAATGCAACTGCCTGCTCCGCCCCAATTGATGCTCCAAGATTTACAACTGAAATTGCTCTGTCGGTTTTATTTTCATGTTGGAATTTATGGTCCGTGGCTTAGTGGCGCTACGCCAGGTAAATACAAATTAAAAGTGCAGCCCAAAAACACAGGCGCTAACTCGGCCGCACACAGCACAGTATATGATACAGCACAGCATGGCAGAAGTAGCTACAAAGCCACATATAAGTGTATTTATATATAGACAATAAGTACTCCATATTAACGCATAAATTCAATTCTTTCAACACACACCCACATACAAGCATATTTTCAGCCTTTACACACACACTAATACACTCAGCACACGCATAGTTTACAGCTGCGTTGGTGTGCGTTTTGGCGTATTATGCTTAAGCACTGCGAAAACTTGTTGGCTCTTAGCCACTCGCTCCGCAACTGTCTGGTATTTAAAGCATTGTTCAATTTTTATGAGATTCCCAAGCTGTAATTACTTATTGTAGCGTGAAGTGAGGGAGAACTTCGCCTGGTCAGTGGCAATGCGGTGCTCATTTACAAACTTTCAGACATGTATGTATATTTATATATTATATATACACAAACATACGTAAATACTCTGAAATGCGCATAATAGTGAGGTGTAAGCTCACCTATTGGCGTGTAATTCACTTAAAGTGTTTATATAATCTCCAGTTTTTCACTTCTTTACTGCCTTGATATTAGCTGGCTTAATGAAATTGCTGGCACAAGCTCATATTTCAGCGCTCGCTGCAAACTTTGCAAATAATTTAATAGTTTAGCAACGTGCGGAAGCGGCTATCTAGCTCTTTCGCTTATTAAAAAGGGATATTAAAAGCTTTTCGAGCTTTTTTGTCCTTTTTTGCCTAGAATTAACTGAAAACGACATTCAAGTATACCATATATGTATATGCATAAAAGCTCAAGCAAAACTTGTTAGTCAGCTTTTGAAAAGTTTTTTGTCAACTAAAATCTTTTCTCTTTAAAAGTTTTAATGTGTGGCATAGTTTTAACAGAATTCAAAGATCTGATCAAATTTGAGTCGGACTGGTCCTTTTTAACTGCGCGCGCAAACCGAATCGAAAAGAAACAAATATTTTCTTAGATTAGTATAAGCTCATTTTCATGTGCGATCTTCAGTCATCAATAACTGTGTGTTTGGCAGCTGTTTGTTTACGCAGACGCGAAAGTTGGTCTAGCGATTTTAACCATTGAACAAAAAATTGCACAACGAATTTGTTGGAAATTTGGTGTTTCTAATAGAATGACGGCTCTAGAATCATTGAGAATGTTGCAAAAATGTTTTGAAGAATTTACTTTATCAAGAAGCACAGTGCAAGTCGTGAAGTTATCGAAAACTTGCCATGCGAATCGTTCAACCACCTCGGTTAATGACGATAACATCGACATTAAGGTATGGGATGGTATCAGAAAGATAGCAAACTCAATACATTTTGGTTAATTTTTGAGTATGAGGCGTGTCAGCCTCATATACCGTACCAAAAAAAGAAATGTTTTTAAAAACGATGACGAGTAGAGGTCGCAAACGAGTTGCTTACAACTTAACCATCTAACACATCATGTCAGACGTGGCATTATGAATATGACTTTGGAACTGTCCAAAAATCTTGTGAATGGTACTCCAAAAATTAGCCGAAATCGAAAAAATCAAAACTGGAATGCACTGATGGCCAAAATAGTGTATGGAAAGCATTGACGTGCTTGTATTGGCTCACAAGAAGTCTAGGTTGAAGGTGATAATAAAGATTTGTATGAAAATTCGTGAAGTATTCTTTAGGTATATGTTAGAACCTGTTTTGAATAGGGTCGTTATAGTACTGGTCGTTATAGTACTGGCATTTAATTCTGATATCTGCGTTCTTTTACGCTCTCTTCTTGCCATAGGAACACAAAGTATCTTGATAAAAGCAGCATGTTTTCGAAGAAAAAATGTGGTTGCGATGATATGGAAGTCTTCAGTAAAATGAACTACCATGGCGAATTTCAACCAACACCAATCACAATGAATTACTTTATTTTATAATTATACTTGTATAAGAAATCAAAGTTAGATATTCGAAAATATATAGTAAACATTTTATATTTCAAAAACTCTTTTCCGATTATGAACACCCAGAGCATTTGTTTTATAAGCTTGACCGAAAAAGTAGTTCGCCATTGAAATAAGAAGAAAACGTGTATGCTGCACATATTTTTACTTTTTAGTAGCTTAAATACCATATTAATTAATTTTTATTTAAATTCGCTATGTTTTGAAATTCGAAGTGAAATATTTCGAGTTTGGAGGCTAACTTCGAAAAACCAAGAAATTATTATTTTTTACATGTGACTTAATCTCCCCAAAATATTGAGTTTAAGCCAACAACCAGACGATTGTCGTATAGTGTAATTATTTCAAAAACAATTAAGAAAAATCATTAATTGAGTTACAATATTCAAAAAATATCTAAAGCCAAAGCCCTTGGGCGGCCCTTCCAATTACCTAAAAATAAATACGTTTAAAATTAGCACAAAATTGAGCTTTCATTTCACTGAAAAAAATTTTGTGTCAGCACTAGAAAAGTGCATTAAATTGATCAAAAGCTGTAAACTAAAAAGTATTGAAAGTATCCAAATAAAAAAATGAATCCTTAAATAAGAGAAAGTACGGCTAAGTAAAGCGAAACAGCGTTGAGGGGCAGCGCAAAAATGCCAACTTTTGACCAGCAGCGAGAAAATCACATTAGCGCCAGATTTTCTACAGCAGCATGCCGGAGATAAAGACGGGGAGAACTAAAATGGCAAAGGCAGATATTTACGAAATGTACTGTTGTTTGTTGTAAAAAGCATCGAAAAAGGAATAAAGTGAAACAGGTAAGGTGGCACACGGGGTGGATTGAGACGGGCTTTTACGTATTAGATACTTTTGCCAGTGATGTACGCAGTGAGTTAATAATGCTTTCTAGTAATTTGCTAGAATGCTTAAATTGCACTACCACAATTTATACATAAAAAATTATTTGCTTGATTAATATTGAATTTATAATATATTGAGTATATTTTTCATCAAAAGGCGTATTAAGTAAATAATTAGCTTTAACCAGCTTTTTTTTAAAAACTGAGTATATTTTGTATGCTTCGAATGTAATCTTAATTGACTCAATTAGTCATACAACTTATATACAAATTTTTTAGATAAGAAAAATATATTCGAATGAAGAAGAATTCAAAGAAAGCGTTATTTTACGCTGTATTACAGAATGTTCGTCAACTGTTATTTCTCTTTATTTCATTAAGTTCAAATGATTTAATCCATGTTAGTTACTAGTAACTAATTTAATAAACTTGGTATGAATGCAAAAAAAATTTAAGTCAGCTCAATTAAAATTTAATTGACGCAATTAAGTCTGGCGTTAGAGCGTTCAGGTTTTAGTAAATTGAAAGCTTAATTTACGCAATTTAGATTGATATTTGTGAATTTAATTAAAGCTAACTCAATTAAATACTTAATGTACTCAATTAGGGAAGTTATATGAGCACTCAGTTAAAATTTGTTAAAGTAAAATTTTACTCTAGAACAAAGGAATTGCGTACCAAAAGTCAACTAAAAACTTAATTGACTCAATTTATACTGATATTTCTAAATTCAATTAATAAGTCAATTAAAAAATTAATTTGCTCAATTAGGGATGTTATTTAAGCACTGGATGCATTCGAGCACAAGTTTTCAGAAACACAACGCTAAAGTACCCTATTAAAAGAAAGAGCGTGGACACAGCAAATTACAGGGCAAAAACTCGTATGCAAATGCATACAAGCGACATCTAATGCTAAGCTGACCTGACCTCAAAAAAAAAAAATGCGCCAGAACAGGCTGTCGTTGTCGGCTGATGCCCGCTGCGTGACAGGTTTTTATCCGTAGAAGATAAGTGATCGCCGACTCTCCACATCCGCAAGGTGCATACCATTTGCATAACCTTAAGCGGCACAGACACAGCGACAGCACAGTTGTTGGGCGGCTGAGTGGCTGAGAGTGTCGTGCGCGTCGACGCTGGAAAGCGAAATCTGTGACACGACAAAGATTATGTTTGCCCTAATTTCGTTGAATGCGCTTTTCTTGCTGCACAAAGTTGCTGCTGCTTGGCATTTTTCTTGAAATTCTCACTGCCTTTGTTGTTTCGATTTTCATCTTGTGAAATTTGTTTTGCTTTGCTTGTTCCAACTATTTTCCTTGTGTTTTTCTAAGATTTTTTTTTTTAATTTTTACTCAACCAGCGAGTCTTGTGCGGAAATTCCCTTACTTTTTCTGCATTGCGCTCGCGACATTAAATTCAATTCACTTGCCTCTTGCTGTGGACATTAGACCTGGCATTTACTTTAACCGTTTTTCTAGTAGTCACATACTTATGTGCAGCTAAGATTGAGGGTTGAGATGCAAACGGAAAACGGAAATCCGCTTTGGTTCGCCAGGGTTGCAGTTGGAGCAAGGATGGCCGCAAAATTGACGAGGAAGCACACATGCCTGTGTATGTGTGAGTGTGCGCTTTGCTTGGCTGGTGTTCTAAGAAAATAATAACAGTTATAACAATAACAGTTGAGACAAGTAGCGGTAAGTATGCTTGCATAAATACATATTTCTCTATGCGCTCCTTCATGCAGCAGTGCGTGCTCAGCAGGTTGAAGGTGAATCCTAAACGAAGGTCGTCGTCGTCGCATGCATTTGATATACGCACACTCGTATGCATGCCCGGTAATCGTCATATTACGCTGTAGCAGTTTGTTCCCCTCTTTAACCGACACGCATAGTGAAAAAAGCGTTTGCTTGCCACCAACATTTGCCAAACATACAGCAATGTCTGTCTATTTTCACCTCTTATTGTAGCAGCTCTTTAGGTAACCGCCTCGAGCACTGCCATGCAGCGTATTAAGTTCTCTGTTTCACTTGATATTTCTTCGTTTTAGTAAACAATTTTAATAATAGTCTCAATGGCTTCTAAATTGTTGGTTACACTTTAAAATGTATAAACACACCTTTACTTCCAAGCAAAAGATCTGTGTGCATGTGTGTGTGGGCGTGTGTGTGAAAGGTTAAATGTGCTGCTTTCGTCTGCCATTTGTACGAAACCATTGGGCGTATGCGTGAACACAGCAGGATGCACGCGATGTGTAGCACATTTACCCGATTGTAACATGAACGCACACACACACAAATTTATGTCCAGCTCTTACGAACAGCAGGAAGTGCTAAAAGTTCAAGGAAAAGTGTTTAGGAAATTGGAAGGTATTTGCAGGTGTTCAAGGTTCTGATCTTCTTAGAAAGTGTTATTATTGAACGGAATAATTTTATTTGAACTTAAAAGAAGATTTGTATGCTAATGCGGGAAAAGAACTCAAGTGGAATGTAGGAGGACATATGGTCGATTGCTGGTTTAATCGATTACATATTTTTCTAGTGAAAAATATAATATATTATAGTGGTGACATGAAAACAATTTCTGGTATTATTAAATGGCAAACACTATGGTGGGCGCAATAATGTTCAACAGTAGTAGCTTTATCTCAAAAAAATGTAATTTATTAAATTTTCGTTTAGTGTTATTTGTATTCGTAGCCTTATGTTTTCATAAAAATTCAATACTTTATTAGAATTTAAATAAGAAACATAAATTTATAACATAGAACCGTTAATTGA
The DNA here is from genome assembly GCF_042242935.1 of Bactrocera oleae. Taxonomy (NCBI): domain Eukaryota; kingdom Metazoa; phylum Arthropoda; class Insecta; order Diptera; family Tephritidae; genus Bactrocera; species Bactrocera oleae. The sequence goes on from NC_091536.1 coordinate 74,822,388, forward strand.
GCTATGTGCCTAATTATACGCAAATTTTTCATGCAAAAATTGAAATGTTGCCTACGTTTAGGTGAACATAGTGACTAAGATAAAAAATAAAAAACTGGAGCTGTGCCCATCTATTTTATGGCAGATTTTACAAACGAATTACAGTTTGCGGGCTTATTAAATCCAACTCGTGTAAGAGTTGAAGCTGAACGACCATCAAGGGTTTCGGTGAATGGGCCCAAAACGAAATGGCCACCGATCGCGATTTACACATGAAAATTTTGTTCAACGATAAAGCTCTCTTTTGATTGAACGGGTACGTTAATAAACAAATTTGCCGCATTTGGTGTAATGATAATCCATAAGCCATTACCGTCTCAAAAAGTTATTGGTGGTGTGCTCTATAGGCAAAGAGAATCATTGGTCCATATTTTTACAAAAATGAATTATACAGTCAATGGGAAAAGCTATAGAGCCACAATTATTCCACTTTCGTACCTGTATGGGGGGATGTTGATGTGGACGACATTAGATTACAACAAGATGGCGCCAAATGAGATACAGCCAACGAAACATGTTCGAAATCATTTAGGCAAAATAGAAAGGCAAAACCTTATATTTATAATAAATCTGAATTCTTGGTCATAACATTAAATTATATGCGATTTATTCCTTCTGGAAAACCACATGTCTGCAAAAACTTTAATTTTGTAATGGACTTTTCTGGCGTGTTATCGGTGAAAAAATCATTAAATTTAAAACTGCATCGGAAAGCATGTATTTAATTTATTATATTCTTAAGGAAGCAATGCAACATTCTAGGCCTTCAGTTAATAACTTTACAATGCGAAGCAATGATTAAAGTCATCGAATCATTAATGACGTTCTTTTCGACGTACTTTCTTGTGATAAAAAATTGAAGTATGTGAAAAAGTCATAACGAAAAAGTGCTGTTAAACTATTAGCTAGAAAAACATGTTTGCTTTCACTCTTACACATACGCCAATCTACAGACACACACAAAGAAAGGCTTCAAAATTGATCTGCCACATCATAAATATGCCGTTAGCTCTTTTGCCGCAATCAACGCTGTTCATAAAAAATGGCTGTGTGACATTTTTGCAACACGGGCGCTTATCAAAGGGGATGCGTTGAATTTTATTTATGCATGACAATACCTATACATATTTACTATATGATTACATATACAAGTATATCTGTGCTGTTAAAATGCGCAACTGATGTGCCGTCAATGCCAACAAAAGCACTACAAAATGGAGAATGGCGTGTAATTTTAAATTTCGGTGTAATTCTGACGAACAACACACGTCTTATACACATATTAGAAGAGCCATGCAAGAGGTGCCAAGAAAAATTGCGCAAACCTGAAAGTTGACTTACAAATGTGGGAATTATTATTTTGATAGCATTTTTAATAAAAGCGCTTAATATTTTACAGCTAGTTGTCTTATTATAGTTGTTATTCAAAGTGATATTCTGCCACTTGAAATGCTTATTTACTTTTGCTTATTGTATATATGCAATGGATAACTGTATTCTTCATATATATAACACTTATATAAATGTACTTGTATATGTGGCATATTTTCCCGAATGCTCTTTAAAAGCGTAATAAATCGCTTATGGCTAACGAAATATTACAGTTAATGAAGCGTGTTGGCGAGAAGTGCATCTAAATCCCGGAAATGTAAAAATAACGCCAAGATCTTTATAGCATGACATGCTGATGGACTCTCAAATCGGCTTATGCAATGTTAATACAGATAACTGCCGCATAAATGGGAAATACGAAAAAAAAAAAATAGCAACAAAAAGTTAAAAATCATTTTAATAATAATAAATATGAGATATAAATGCAGCTATTAAGTTTTTTAAAAAATTATATTATTTGAAGGAAAAAAGCTGTAGATAATCTAGTGTGTACCGTACGCAATTATCAAAGCGTCCGTAGAAAGTAATTTAATACAGTCATATATGTTTTAATGTGGATGCCAAATATTAAAATTCTTATTAAAATCCATGGTTGAAATTTATGAACATAAAATTTATAATTAAAAAAAAAAAAAATTTATAATAATAAATAAATATTCATAAGAAGTAATTTGGATTGAATATTATATCTCATGTAGTTTAATATATTGTTTTCATGACCTCCATGACGCATTCACAGCAGCGAGTTTTTTATACCCTCAGCAGGGTATATTAGGTTTGCCACGAAGTTTGTAGGACCCAGAAGAAAACCTTTGAGACCCTATAAATTATGTATATATAAATTATTGGCGTGACGAGCTAAGTCCCTAAACAAGTCCCTAAATGTTTGAGATATTGAACTAAAATTTTGTACATGTCCTTTTCTCCTCAAGAAGCTACTCCATTTATCAGAACCGCTGATATCGGACTACTATAGCATATATCTGCGATACAATTAATACATTTATTTTTAGATACATTTTGTCGTTGATCTGTGATACCACTAGCAACTTGCCCAGCAGCGAAGCAAATTTTCTTTAAAAAATAGAAAAAGATAAACGAAAACTTTTGAGGAAATGAGAAGAAGATATTTACTTATATATATAGCTTATAGATATCGATCGTTACACAATATTTTTCAGCTGATACTCTCAGCACGTGCATCACACCTACTCGCTGATTTGCCATCACCGCGGAAAGTTTCAATTGCTTTAAGCACCACGTAGCCTACAAAGGCGTTAGTAAATGGGAAGCGAAGTTTGCAGCCGGAAAGCTTTTAAAAGTTATTGAAATAAGGAAATCAAAATAAAAAAAAGGAGAAATCGACAAAAAAGTAATAAAGCAAAGTGTTAAAGAAATATAAATAGGAAATTAGCGGAAAAAGCTGTGAGAATATAAAAGTTAAAGAGATGCAGGAAATGCGCTTTAGTATCGAAAAGAGCGCAAGTGCAAAATACAAAATGATGGTAACCTTGGGTAAAGTTGTATTAAACTTCCTGAGTAGACATACACACATATATTTTTGGGAGCCAAGAGCCTGAAATTCTGTGTTGCGTGATTTTGATTTTATATATAATTTTTTTTTGTTGTTTTTGTTTTAGTTTGGGATTTTAGCGTAGTATTGTGTTGACTGCTTGGTCTAAGAAAGTTTTAGTGGCAACCTTCAACACACTCGTGGCGTCATGAGAACTCTACAAGCGGGCATATATATAGTGAATAAGGGTGTGTATATGTGTGTCGCGCACATGAAAAGTAATTAGCCAACACTGAAATTGTGGTCTGCTGCGTGTTTATGTGTATGGGTATTTGTATGTATATGTGCGTACATATGTATGTATGGGAAAATGTTCAGTTTGCTCTGCTATAGCGCTATTTGCCAACTTTTACATCGGATGTGTTCTATGTCTGCCGCAAGGGTGCAGGAAAAAAGTCAAAAGTTATTGGGCGCTTAGTAAAAGTTTTAGGTGCTTATGACTTTCTAATGACTTATTTTTAATTTTTGTGCTTTAAAGCGAACGGGTTGAATTTGCGTACGTTTTTGTTGTAATTATAATTTTAGTAATATTTTCTGTTGGAAAAGCGAGCTTAAACACAAAATGTGGTTTTTAAAACTTTAGTCTTTGTTAAATGGCATTAATATATGCAATTTTCATATTCAAATTTTTGAATTCCTACTAAAAATGGCTAAAGCATATTTTAAAAAAAAATTCATTTTTATTTTATTTAATGAATTCTTAAAACTGTGTAATAACAATTATAAAAAACTCTTAGTTATAAAATGTTTTTTATAAGTGTTTTTTTTTATATTAAAAAATTTTAATAATATAAAGAAAATTTTTTTTTGTCTTGCAATTCTATTTTTATATATAAAGCATTGACTTGTTGGAGTGTTGAAAGAAACATAAAAGAAATAATAAATAAAAACAATTTTGAATTGAAATCATTTTTGTTAAAAAAGTTAATATTTCCTTACTAAAAGCACCACAAGAACTAGCAACTCAGCAACTAGAATTTAATTGTTCTCTTAGCATTCCCAGCTGTGACTTGTACTTTAGTACAAAAGTGTGTAGGTATTTATGTTTAAAATTCATAAATTAAACGACATATGCACGCTCTCCCAAGGCCTATCTAACACTTAGCATACAAGATTGGCTATTGTGGGGGTTTGTATGGTGTTGAGTGTTGGCGCGTTCACCAAAGCTTGACCCAAAAACACTTAACTACAGCTAAACTTTACTCACTCCCACACACACACACACACACAAACGTACGAACAAATGCATAAATGGGCGCATGTATGTGTGTGTTTGAGTAAGGCAAAAAAAAAAAAAAAGTTCTCAAAGCAATTATGCAACGTGCAACAGCTAAGATTTACCTACTTGTGCTAGCAACCTTCCTAGTAGTTGTGTATGTCTGTGCCGAGCTGCCGTCATGTATACGCACCGTGGCACCAACACCATCTTTGGCACGCTGTTAATGACAGTTTTATTACGTTGCTGACCGAAAGTGGTAGCTGCTAGGCGGCAAATACGGAACGTGCCAAGCGCACACATAGACACACACAAATACTACTACATTTACAGATATGCATGAACACAAGCGAAATTACAAATATAACTAGCTGTTGTGCTTGTGTGGTTGCAAGTGATGCTGCTGAGAAGCATAGCTGCTGCTAAGTGAAAGTGTTCAAGTGTGAGTGTTAATGTATTTGTGCGTAGGTGTATGAGCGTGCGAGCTGGTTACACCTGCATATGCTGAAAGTATCGTGTCTGCGAATTTCATTGCGAAATGAAAGACTAAAGAGCCTCAAAGTAAGCTTGTAAATATGTCTTTCGATATGTGCTGTGTAACTGAGCTTGTGTATGTGTGTGTGTTTGCGCACCACCATTTGCTTGGGGCGAGCCTAGATAAATGAGTGAGCGATGCATGTCGTCGCATTGCGTATGCCATTGGCAGATTTGAAAATCATCAGCAAGTAAGATTAAAGCTTTCAATTGCCTAAGAGGCTAGAAGATGCCCATGCACTCATTGCCGTGCATATGCTGAGGTGTTAACAAAGCACACACACACATATTAGACCGTGTCGTCGCTTCAGAATGAGGCTTCTGTTTCGCACAATCAATGTATCGACAGTCACAGCAATATTTCCATTTTCGATTTCTAGCGGCATTTTGCGCAGTGTACATATGTGCCTGTGTGTATGTTTGAAGATGGATGCAGCAAATATGCCATACAGTTGGTTCTGGGAATTTGGTGTTATGTAAAGCGTCGAAGGTTAGCAAATTCCATTTCCTTCTGATGATTCGATTCGGATTCCGTATTGTATATGCATTTTGAAGAGCATGTTGGACAAAATGAATGCAGTTGGGCGGTCAATTAGCATTTAAGAAAATTTCACCTACATTGCAGTTAGTTGTGTGGTTTGGTGTCTGTGGTGGGCTATTGAGATAGTAAGGATACACTATTTGTTGTGTCTATAATTTTGAAAGTAATCATTAATTGGAATTTAATGGGATACTCTAACCGGTTTGAGTAAATATTACTGTAGGTTTTAAGCTTTTTTTTACAGCTTCATTTTAATGCTCGATGTGGTTGGAATATCTTTAAAAATATATTAGTTGTTTTGAAAACGTTTACTTGAAATTCTTAGCACCATATTATATCTGAAAAGTTAGTGATCAAAATAATTCGATGCCGAAATGAGGTGTAAACAAGTTAGTAACATCCTTTAGAAAATGACCCACGATGTTTGAGCTCAGGTCAAATAAACTGGCATTAAAAGCAAATTTCATTCACTTTTGGAAAGACTGAATGCCTAATAAAGTCAATTTTGTCTGACGTTAGTGTGTTATTGACTGACATTTTACATGACTTCTGTCAACGGTCAACGAATGACAACTGCTAAGTGTCAACTGTCACATCTTAACGATCAGCTGTCAAAACTGAGGTGAGATTTGCCAAGCCCTAGCTGTCATGCTGTCATCTATCACATATATGAACTCTAAGCCGTTAGCTCTTTAGCTACAGTTCTCATCTGTTATCTATCAATAGTCGACTGTCATTTTAAAGCTAAATTTTATGTTTTATATTTTATTAAAAAACAATATTTAAACCTAAATAACGTTTCGCTGATAATGTTTTTTTTTTACTTCGAAACTAATTTTAACTCAAAGGAAGACTTTCCAAGCAAATTCGTATGCTCGTAAAGGAAAGTTGAAAATTTTACTTTCCGTTATATTGGCCACACACTTAAATACAATTGAAAATTCAATCAGCTCTAGGGAGTATAAATAATGAAAGAACTAGTCACTTGACACAGGCGGCAAAAGCAAGCAGCAGTGCTATTGCATCTGTAGTAGACCATATGATCAACGCCAGAGCAAAATGAAGACAATTTGCTGTAAAGTGCTCAAAACGGCGTTTGTTGTTGTGGGGCTGTGGTTATTCATGTCTTTGACAAAAGTGCATCAAATTTTTTTATATGTGTAAAATCGCTACTTGCTATGCTGTCATTCACTTAGTTCCACCGATGTCAGTTATTTTATAGTGTTTGTCGAGACTTTAGTCTGGTCCCCACGCACACACACAAGAACATCAAGAATACACTGGTAAATTGTTTGTTGCATAACCGGTGTGTTGCATGTGCGCATTGGTGACTCAATAGTTTTGTTTTGTGCTCCGCATTCATATGCTAATACTGACTTAGCCTTACTTGCAGACTTAGGTCACCTCTATGCCAATATCTTGTTTAGTGCAGGTACTGTATTTCCGCATTGCTTTGCTGCATCTTTATTAAATTGTTGCAAAATTTTTACTACTACTACTGCGTTTCTCTATTGCTACAATCGCTGAGCATTGGATTGTGGCAATTTGTTTGCTCTGTGAATTGACGAGGCCGACTCTAGTGTTTATGGTGCTCAATCTACAATCACACTTGTCGTTGAAATCAGAGACTCACAGTCGCATCATCAGCATCATATATGTAACTGGCAACATGCAGCTTGCAAATGCATTTATTGCTCGGTCTATATCCGAAAAGTGTCGAAATGTGAAGTGACCTCTGACTCTTGGTAAAATGTTGAAATTTTGATATGCAAATATTTAGCATATATGTATATGAAAAGAAAAATTTACAGTTATGTTAGATGTTTTGGTGTTTACTCGCCAGTTATCTCATGCAAACTGGCACTGATGTATGAAATGTTATGTTAGAAATCACTTTTGTTGCATGATATATGGCTGTATAACGAATAAATATGTATATGGCAATTATATGCCGGAGCTGTGGTGATAAAATAAAAATAATACAAATACGAGAGTAAGCGAAATAATATCAGCAATATTATAATAAAGTTGGATCTTAAAATAAATTCCACTAATATCAAATCTATCATTTCAAGTGACAATGATATTATATCCAATATGTTTGCAGAATTTTTCAAGTCAAACTACTGTAATAATTCTTCCAAAACTTTTTCTTATCAGCAAGTGCTGTGTTCGAATACTTTAATTAACGCCCCAGTTATTTCAGAAGAAGACGTCCTTTTTAATTTAAATAAGTTAAAACCATCTTTTAGTTATGGCCCAGACATGATACCCTCATGCTTCCTAAAAAATAGTGCCAAATATATTTACTTGCCTTTGACAAGGATATTTAATTCCTCTCTTAAACACGGTATATTTCCTTCAATATGAAAACAGTCATTTATAATCCCTTTGCATAAAAGTGGACTTAGATCCAACATTGGAAACTATAGAGGTATCGCAAAACTATCAGTTATACCTAAACTTTTTGAAGCTATCATCACTGACCATATAACCTTTTCGATTTCTCCGTTAATTTCCTCATCTCAGTATGGATTTTGTAAAGGGAATTCGACTATAACAAACTTACTTGAATTTGTAAACCATGTATCATTGGGTTTTAGGGAACATAAGCATACGGATGTTATATACACAGACTTTAGCAAAGCTTTCGATAAAGTAAATATCTCGATTCTCATACATAAACTTGATCTGCTGGGCTTTCAGCTAAGTTTCCTTCAATGGGTATCTTCTTATCTTTTTAATAGAACACAACGAGTGATATTTGAGGATGCACCTTTAGATACAATTAATGTTTCTTCAGGTGTTCCGCAAGGTAGTCATCTTGGCTCGATTCTGTTCTTGTTGTTTATTAATGATATATCTTCAGTAATAGAACTCTTAAAAATTTTATTATACGCTGACGACGTAAAGCGTTTTAAATCATACACTTCAACTGAAGAAAGGTGTCTGTTGCAAACAGACTTAAACAATTTGGTTGCATGGCGTGATAGAAAGGATTTGCCATTGAATCTTAATAAATGTAAGATGATGTGCTTTTCCCGTAGATCTGTGCACCACTCTTCTTATGTATTGTATTAAAACACCATATTCTAGAGCAAGTTTTTAACTATGTTGATTTAGGAGTAAATATGGACCCTAAGCTTAATTTTAGTCTTCATATTGATACCATGGTCTTAAAAGCAAAAGCTGTCCTCAGTTTTGTTAAACGTTGTTCTAAACTAAAACACTTTATACAACTTTGGTTAGACCTATATTGGAATATGGCTCTGTTGTATGGAACCCTAGCTACCAAATCCATTCTGACAAGTTAGAATCAGTTCAAAAACAATTTTTACTTTTCGCCTTAGCGCATTTCCGATGGGATGCTAGGGTAAGTCTACCTCCATACACTAGTCGTTTAAAACTTATTAATCTACCTACACTTTCTAGTCGTAGAGAAATTCTTGGCATAATATTCTTAGTGAAAATTTTGAATGGAACTGTTTGCAGTTCTTTTCTCCTGTCTGAAATTAAATTTAATATCCCGGTTCGCCTTTTGAGGCAGTTCAGACCTTTACTGCTAAAATCCTGTAGATCAAATTTTGAACTAAACGAGCCATTCCGCCGTATATGTCATGATTTTAATTCTCATTCCTGCACATTTGACTTATCTGACTCACTTTTCAAAATTAAAAAGACTTTAAGTTTTCTCTTAATAAATGAAAATGTAATAATTTATTATATAGTAACTTTAGATCTTGGCTGTTGAAATTTTTGTTTCTGTAGCTGAGCAGTTTTAGATCTCAACACTTAAAAAACTCTCTTGCCTTTTCTGACTCGGCTAATTCAGCACGTATGCGGATTGCGCCCCTCGCGTCGGTTGGGCGGGAGGAGGGTAATCGTTGGGTTATTAATATTATTTGAGGCAACGTTTACTGTTTTTACTCTTCACGTAAAAAATATATTTTGTCAACAAATCAATAGCATCAATGTTACACAGAATTAGACTGCCGACAGTAGTGATATCGAAGTTCTGGGTTTTAAACCATTTTTTTGAAGCAGCGTCGCAGTCGACCCAATATTAACTGCTGTCAAGAATTTATAATTTGGATGTTCTCAGTTGCTTCGTATTCTTATTTTGGGCGAAAAACGTGGGAAAGAGAAATTGAGCTAAACAACTGTTTGAAGCAAAATACTTTTTCTTCTTTATTACTTTAATATAAAGAAAATCAAACCTCAGTCACCGTATTTCGGTGGAAGTTTGTGGTGAACATGCCGAGAAAGGTTTGCATCATTTATTGTGATTATTTCTTGAAAGGCGAAGAACGACTTAGGCTGCCAAAAAAGTTTGAAGATGAGGAACTGAAAGCATTATCGATGAAGATTGTTGCCAAAGGCAAGATGAGCGGGCAGCACCTTTGAGAGTCCAAAAATGCTGCTTAAACGCTACTAAAAGAAGTCGTTTTTGCATGGCATTGTGAGTGGTGCTAAAAAATAAGTCATATGTGAAATCTGGCCACCTAGGCAAAACAACGGCAAAGATGAAGATCCATGTCATCGAAATAATGCTCTATGTTCGGTGAAATCAAAAGGACATCCTCGTTATGAGCTTCTAAAATCGGGTAAAATTATTAATAGTGTATGCTACCAAAAACAATTCAATTCAATAAAATTTGAAATGAGCGATTGCCGTCAAACGCTCGTAGCTTCCGAATAGAAGCAAGGCAATCATTTTCCATTATGACAACGCTCGGTCTCATGTTGCCAGACCTGTTAAAAACTAATTGAAAAACAGCAGCTGGGAAATTTTGCCTCAGCCGCCTTATAGCCTAGACCTTGACCCTTCTGACTACCATATGTTCCGGTCAATGCAGAACGATTCATTCGATTGATTCATTCTTGACCCTCAAGCCGGCGCAATTCTTTTGGAATGTAGTCATCAAATTACCAGAAAGTTGGATAAGTGGTATTGCTTCAGATCAAAAAGCGTTTGGTACATAAGAAATAATTAAAAAAAATATATATTACAATATGCAGATATAACACTTGTAAGATTTTATAATTGCTTGTAAGATTTTCGTGGATTTTTATATAAAAAAAGGTCACATCCAAGAATTCAAACTTTTTCTATGATATCATTCCAAAGTACTGCGCTGAGTAGTAACTTTTTTATAGTGTACGAAGTGTATTTAAAAAATAGTGCAAAGTTGTGCTTTTATTCTATGTTTGTAAAAGGACGACCCTTTAAACTTCTCTTTATTCTTAGAATTAGGACAAAGTCACATAGAGCTGGGGCATCATTACAGTATTGTTTTTGGCTAAGAATTTATTTACAAATTCTTTCATCCATTTTTTTAACAAACGAAAATCGCCATGCTCATAAAAACACTTCTAAACTTAGCGGCTGCTACAGACAAAGTAAGCAATGAAAACAGCAGAAAATTTTCACGTACTTCCAAGGCATGTATGTATGTATATTAACGTAATAAAAAAAGTAAAATTTGAGTTTTAAAATGCCCGTTATTTTTTGTATATACCTTGTATTTAGTAGTACTACAAACTAAGAAGTAAATTCTTTGTCAAGTCGTGGGTTTTATAGGTTTTTGCAGAGAAAAATTATATATATTAGTTGTACTAACAGAACTATGGTTTTGAAGCAGACATAAAATATTGTTTGAGCATAAAAAAGTGTTACATTTGCAACAGTATGTAGATCATAATGAGCGCTGTGGCTAAGGCTAGGAAACTCAGGTTGATGTTTAATTACTACTCGAATTTAGGGTGTATAACTGGCACCTCATAGAAGTCAGTTAAAAATTGCAACAATTCTTTGTCGAAAAAATATATTGATTACAACTACTAATAAACTTTTATTTTTTATAGTTTTTTTTTTGATGTTATAATTCCCACAAACTTGTCAATATATAAATATTTCATCCAGTATAGGAATTTATACAAAATATATGAACTTAATGCAGAAATTGCAACGAAATACCCAACACTTTATTAACAATTGCATCCAAATACTAACTCTGTTTATTAAAAACTACATTTAAGCCGATTTCCATGCCTAATTGAAAATGTATGGTATATATGTTTGTGTGCAACTTTTTTTGTGTTCCTCCTGCGAAGCTCAAAATTTCTTTGCCAAAGTAGCTTCAGATCATATGCCAATTCTCCGGTCAATAAACAGAGAATGAGTACATACACACACACGTGCACACACATAAATACCAGAAATAAAAAATTTGTGTGAAAAAAATTGCTAATGCCTTAGCACACCGAAGTGTTTATCAGAATACTCGTAAGTATTTTTGCCAACGCCGCAATATATGCAAATATTTCCTGCATGCAGCTGCAATTTCCATTGCTCCACGGGTGGTGTGTGCGTGTGTGTCTGTGTGCGAAATTCTGGTTGTTGCAAAGTGATGTATGAGAATTTACGAACATTTTTTGCCAATCCCTTCACATGCACTAAGTGCATAAGCAGTGGCCTGGCGATGATACCGTAGTTGGGAGCATAAAGAAGTGGAGTGCAATGTGCGAATGTGTGTGTGTGAATGTGGCAAGTACTTCATGCATACAGTAACTTTAGAAATATACCGAGTTTTCGATATTCACTATCGCAGCGCCAGCAATGGTAAACACATACCGGCAATAACAACAACAAAAATAACAGCAACAGCAAACTTAACCACAACTCGATAATACAAGTTGAAGAATTTTGTATTTACTGCTGGCAATGCAAAGCAAACTACCGTTACTGTGGATGCTACCAACTGGCGAAACATTTTACGAGAATTCACAAAAATCCATCATCCAAAATTTGTGTTTTCTTCTTTCTTCCACCCTTTGCGTGCGCACCGCCCCCCCCTCCCCCCACTTGTTCTACACGCACAACTATTTACTTGTATGTATGTACATACATATACACACATACAAGCATATTTTCGTTCATATTTTCGGTTACTTTTGAAGAGTATTATGGCAGTGCATTGGAAATCATAAGTATGTGCTTACAACTAAAATTTCTTAAGCGTGCTTGTGTGGGTGAGCGTGTGTATGGGGTTTGTTGCTAGCATGTTGTGCCGCAAACTTGTGCGCCTTAGTGTGCGAAACTGACGCAAATGCATCATTAAAGTTCAGCATTCCGGCCATTGCTGTTATGTTAATGCTTTCGCATACTTTCGCATAACATAACATTACATAGCAGGCACAAATGCCTGCCGACATATGTGTATGGTCGAAGCACACAAATCAAGATTGTCATATGCATATGTATATATAAATATGTGCATGTATGTTTGTGTGTGCGAGCAAATTTCACAGCATTTGGCGCTGCTGGCTTGCACTTTGTTGGCTGCTGTTGATGGCTAAGCGATGAAGCAGCACAGTTTGCTGCTTTGAAGTCATACGTCAAAATATGATAGGTATTTATGCAATGAGCTGTAGCTTTCGGTGTGATGTGTCACAAAACTTCAATGGCAAATGGGAATGCATATTTTTAGATTTTATTTTCCGAGATTTATGAGTTATGCACGTAGCAAAAAACACGAGAAATAAAAAAAAAAAAATTAAAAACAAATGTGCAAAATTAAGCTTGAAATATTTGAAAATGTGAAATTTTGGAAACTTTCAATATAAATAGATATTTTATAAAGAAATGTTTTATAATGTTTAATGACTAACATCAGTCAATGATTTTTAAATAAAAACCTCAATTTATTTTGACAGATTTTCATATAATACTTGTAGAAGTTATATGCCTTTATAATTAGGATTTCATCCAAAAATTAAATTCAGGAGTTATGTATATGTTCCAAGTCAAAGGTTTGCATTTGTATGGCGAATGAGTTATTCATTTAATTTGAATTTCAAGCTCATTTTGATTTTGTGTCAATGAAAATACAAACAAAAACTACGATATAGGCGATTTCAAAAAATTAGCAGCTTTTTGTGGAGAAAGAGATATATAGTAGTTGACATATAATATATACAGACATACAAACATGGCTAAGTCGACTCAGCTCGCCACGTTGATGATTAAGATATGTACTTTATAGGGCTCCGATCTTTTTTTCTGGCTGTTATAAAGTTCGCGGTTAAGTTTCTGAGTTTCTGAGGCTTGTTTTTTGTTATATAAATATTATTTTTATGCTGACATAAAAATGTTATTAACAAGTTTAAGTTTAAGTCTTAATTTGAATTTAGTTTTTTGAGTGCTGATGTAAGTGAGTTCACTTTTTCTAAGTTATTTAAATGAGTTAAATTTTTTTTTAAGTGTAGTCTGTTTGAGTATGTTTTAGAGATGAGTAAAAATTTGATAAGCTTTTCGAGTTTTCGTCACGATTTAAAGTTATGTATAAATTTTATTTGAGGTATGGTTTTGCGTGAGTTATATTTTTTAATTTGAGTAAAAATTCAGTTTTGAGTAACATTTTCAGTTTTAGTCTTAATTTGAAGTTAAGTTCTGTATGAGTGAATTTGAGTTTGAAATGAAGTCTCTATTGAGTTCATTTTATTTTTTGTTTTGAGTTGGAGTAAAATTTTGAGCAAAATTTTGATCTTTGGGCAACCGTTTCATTGAGTATTATTATTTTTTAATTTGAGTTGGAGAATCATTTCGAAATTTGGTCTTATTTAGAACTTAAGTACAAGTTTTCGATGTATTTTGATTGCGAATTTGAGTGAGTTCTTTTTTCATTTGAGTAGGAGTCGAATTTTGAACAGCATTGTGGGTTTTCGAATCAATTTGTGCTTAAATTCGAAGCTATATATGGTTTTTGAGTGTGTTATTTTGAGTACTAGCTCTGTAAATTTATTTTTTTATGAGTGAATGTGATACTATGAGTAGGTTTTTGAACAGCATTTTGAACTACAGCTCTTAAATTGAATTTAAATTAGGTTTGCTAAGTTCTTTGAGTGCTAGTTTGAGTTTTACTTGCATTTAAGTTTGAGTTAAGTTTTATTTTTTTTGGGTTTGAAGTTGTATTTCATTTTGATATGAAGATGGCGTCTAAATATGAGCATTGCTCTAATTGTTGAAAATGAGTTAAAATTAAGTTGGAATCTGGATCAAAACAGTGTATTGATATTGTAGTCTAATATCGTTTTTGGGGTAACGTTTTAGTTTTGGGCCGAAACTAGAGTAAAAGATTGTGTCAATTTGAGTTTTGGTTTCACTTGAATTTAGCACTTAAGTTTAACTTGAACGGTACAAGTTTGAATATTAAGATCTAGTGAAGATTTATATTTTTGAGTCCAGTTCTTTAGTTGACCTTTTATTTAAATATTTTGTTTGAAACAATTTTCTTACATTTCAACTGTTAATTTTATTTAGGTTTGAATCATAAAATCCGGTTTGTTTTCGATTTTAAATACCGATTTTTAATTGTAATTTTTTGCAGTTCATAGTAATACCTATATATATTATATATATATAATATAAGTATAAATTTTGTAAGCCTTTCAGCTAGTGCTTTAAATTTGCCCATGTTCGAGATAATGTTTAAACTCCAGTTTTAAGATTTCAAATGGCTTAATTAGGTATACATAAATTCAATATATCTTATTCATTTTTGAGTTTGAGTTGATATAGAGTTTATTAATTTGAGCTTTTTGTTTTGTTTTTAAGTTAAACTGTGATTTTCCAATAATTTGATTAGTAAATTTTTCTGGCAAAAAATAAGTTTTAAAATTAAATTGCGAAACCTTAATAAAGCGAATTGATATTTTATTTTCATTACAACCATTTTATTATTTACACCAGCTTCAGCATTTATGACAGTCATGTCCATCAATTTACACCCTTCAATCACCGGCATCGACCAAATTGTCAAGCAGGAAAATTGCAAATAACTTATAAGGGATGGAAAAGGATTGACAAGTGTTGAGTTGCAGAGACAAATTCTCAGCAACCAAAAGAAGAGGCAAACCCTCCATATGACATCTGGGGGGCTGCAATGATTGCCATGTGGCTTGCTTGTTGGTCAATCATTTATTTGAAATTCCAAACCGATAGTTTTGCATTTACTCACACACAAAAGCTAACACACACTCTTACACACATTGCGAACAATATCTTTGGAGATATGGGTAAGCTTGTCAATTTTGAGCAAATGTTCAACCGTTTTCGTTTTTCGGTTGTTGCATATTTCTTGTGAAGGCGCTGCACATCGGCAATTCACTGCAATAACTGTAGTCATAATTAACTCTGCTGCCAAGAATGCATCTAACGTAATCAATAATCGAATATTTGCGAGAATACCAGACATTATTAGAGCAATAAATAATAGGACTAATTGACAAGGAAGTTGCTTGCAGCAAATGTTGTTGGTGGCAAGGTGTATAGGTGTCAGGCGAAAATTATTCTATTATTAACTAATTGTAAATATATGACACATAAAATTGCTTTGCTATTGAATATATGGATTCATTGATTGATAAAAGAATGTAATTATATGTTTGGGAGTGTGTTTCAACTGCTCTCAGTAAGTTTACATATAATATATATATATTTGTCTCATATTATGATTACGTAGAATTTTCATATTAAAATTTTCTTAAAAAAATTATTAAAGAATACAAAAATTTATAACGAAGTCATATGAAAATTATGGTTAATTTTTGATCTTGCATTTATAGTATTTTAAAGTTTGCTTTTCTTGTTACTTTCAAATTTTAATATGATTTCACTGCTGGTTCTTTGCTGAATAATACTACAGATGAAGAAGAATATGGTTAATGTATGTATGTATCTTAACCAATATAAATCTCTCATATAGAAGTTTCTTGGCATAACTACTTTTTAAGTAGAGAAGCCGCGTATTATATAATGCATTAAAATGGAGAGAACTCTTCTTAGTATGAAATGACACCAGTCGTGTCAATTTAAATTATAAAGGAAACTTTGCCGCAAGTTACTACGTGAGGAAATTTGTAAAAAACATTGAATATTGCTTCTGAGCTATACACAATAAATACAGAAGTAAGCAGCTGATAAAGTGTCTGTGTCAACTACTATGTATTTATTTATGAATTCAAGTTTGAAATCAGTGCCCCCAAATTTTTATATACTTTTTAACTTCCCGCTAAGAAAATTGAAAATTTTCTAAAAATCGGGAAGATATTGGTTTCACCCCATTTTGCAAAAATCGAGTTCTCAACAGATCTCGACGTTTTGAGGGTCGAGGAAGCTTCCCCGAACATTTCTACGATGATGTCCGTATGTCTGTATGTATGTGGGATGTATGTGTGTGTGTGTGGATGTATGTGACCCTCTTATAACTTTTAAACGGCTCAACCGATTTGAATAAACTAAACGGCATTCCAAAGGGTTTCATTGCACTTGAATTTCGTGTGAGTTTGGACCCAATCGGACCAGTAGATTTTGAGAAATCTCAAAAATAATCGTTCTAAACCTTGAAGAAACACATCGTTTGCCGCAAACCGGGTCAAAATCGGTTGATTTACTTGCGAGATATTGAAAACGAAAAATTTCGAAGAGCTCAAAAGCAGTGAAAAAAGCGAAATTTGAAGTTAGCGTATGAAATTAGCGGGAAGTTGCAGGGATGGCCCTTGAGGCCAACCGTTTTCCACATTTTTTTTTTTTAATATGACTTGTAAGTATACATCGAGCATACTTATATTGTAAAGTCTTGGAGTTGAGAATCACTTAAGTAAACTTGATTACTGTAGCCTAGACTGTTTTAAAAAGCCGGAAAAGACTTGTAGGACCACAGATTCACTCACTACAAAATTAAAATCTTATTTCTTCCCAAGAACCAAAAATAAAATATTATATATATATATTTTAGTTTAATTTAGGTCAAGTAAAGTTAGTGTAAAATAAAAATGCATTAGAAGAGAAAGTTTTGGAGTCTGACTTCAGAAACAATAAGCGTTCTGAATATATTGAAAATTATAAGCTAACGACTCAGTGTACCAAACAGATTTACATTTGTTTGGAATACTTGATGGCTTGTCCGGCGATTTGGAAATGCCATATAGGACTTAAAAATAGAGAAGCTTTATTTAGAGAAACTTTATTAAGAAGTGCTGTCTCTCAATTTCAAAACTTGTAACAGGGGGACATGTATAACCACTTACTACAAGATATGTTTTGATGTTGTTTTGACAGGAACTAACAGAATGGGATTTTGAAAAGTAAAACTCAAATCTGTGAGAGTTTTATGTGAACGTTTTGAAATTAAAATTATAAAGATTTGATGCACTATCCACGCCACAATCGCCGAATAATAGTCACATATTGCAGATGGTGCAGAAATTTGGACAACAACTTTATTCAAGGAAGCAGTTCTTATGGTGTTCAACCGAAAGTTTTTGTGAAAGTTTTATCAAAGCTCGAATTCGTCCGTATATTTCTGAATGCAAATAGAATATGCATAGAAAAGTTCACTCCAAAAAAAAATACACATACATTGGAAAGCGTTACACAGCATACACTATACATATATACAATACAAACGTACATATATACAGATTGACTTTTATATGCAGACCGGCTACCAGAAATTGCCAGCTTAATTGATTAATTAAATTGTAACTGCAAATTTTCGAATTGGCACTTGCCCATAACCGTTCGCACATACCATATTCATAGAAGCATATACAAGCCAATATTTAGCATAATGTGTGCGTAGTTGAGCGCTTTCGACACGACAGCAAATGCTGTAAAGCTGCACAACGACAAGTAAAAGGTGCAAAGACGCTGACAAAATGTAGCTGTCTCCCAACTCAAGCCAAATGTATTGAATGTAGATTAAAAAGCTTAGTTGGTTGTATACACTAACACAGATGTACATATGTATTTGAATTAACTGGTGTGTATACATATGTGTATTGTTGTGTTTGTGTGGTTAATTCGTTGAAAGAGCGGGCGTATACTTGTATGAGTAGCTTGTTTCTGTTATTGGTTTTTTTCGAGACAGCTAAATTTGTTGTTATTGTCATTTTATGTTAATTACTTAGCTGTGACTTCTGTCTGTTGTCGCCTGTCGTATGTCGTCTGTCGTCTGTCATTGCATATGCCTACATATAATTGTTGTTGGCTTCTACCAAGTTGTTGCAACTTTCGTCAAAGTTACGCGTTGATAGCATTGATTGCTGTTGCGAAAATTTTGTCGCCACTTACACTAGCTTAAACACTTAGATAGACACAAAAACTGTATTATAAATATACGCACATATATACATATGTGAGTATGTATATATATTAGGGCATCCCTTAATTTCCAAGTTTCAGTTTTTGCCCTAAGAAGAAGGATCTAACATAAACAAGCTCGTTTTTTTTCAATATAACCCCTGCCTAAGTTATATTTTTTCGCATTGATTTTACTGACATTTTGTATTAAGAAGGCAAATCAGCAGCTCTGAAAAAATTATGTTCTAATACAAAATTTTCCGCTTTACAAAGAAGGTTCCAATGATTTCCACCAAAACATTCCTTTGAAAGTTATACGCAGTCAAAATTATGTATTAAATTTACTGCACATGCATATTCGTGATTTCGACATTCTGTGTTGCTCATACGATATGGTATAATTTTTAAAGAAGTGTTTGAAAAAAAAAAAAAAATTTAACAATTTTTTTAGAACGAAAAAATGCCTTGCTAAATGTGTGGGAAAAGTAAAATGAGTTAGGCACGCCTTAAACTCAAAATATTGAGCTTGTTTACACTGGTTCCATTTCTTAGAGCAACAACTGAAATTTAAGGCGGCGTTTTCAAAAGAAAAAAGTCAATCTGGGAAATATCCTATACCCTAATATATACTTGTATGTACATACTCGAAAGTGATGCTTGTCGATTGACAGCATATGTGCTACATTCATATATCGGAAATAATGCCTGCAAAATTTATGTATGGAGACTTAGTTATCTATGCTTATATGTAAATATGTATGTGTTAGAGTATTGTATATTTCACACACATATCGCAAATTACATGCGTGCTGCTGTGAATGCTTAAACCGTTGACGCAGGAAGAAGTGACACCGCCACAACGCCGAGCTATAAAAGGATAATAGCAAAGTTGAGTTCGAGCGACAGATTTAGTTACGCAGGGTTAGCAAACAAGTAAGTAACTTGAAATGTTTTATTTTTTGTTTTGTTTCGTCAAACTGTTACACTGACTTGACATATGTGCAAGAAACCATTTTTTCCTACACACATATATATTATACGTTTACATACATATATATTTACTATACATATATAATTCACATATGTGTGTACATCAATTTGTCAACGCAATCCATCAAACTTTCATGGTTTTTGCCAATTATGCCAGCGCGCCAACATTTGCTTGTATTTGTCTTCTTCGCCTGCTTCTCTGCTTCTTTGTATGTTGACCCCACTACATGGCGTATACGTAACATTTTAGTAATTCATTTTCATAGCAACCGCCTGCTTGCTCGCAAGTGTTGAAAGTGTTGTGTGATAATTACTTACAGCTTAGTTTCGCCCTAACTCAATTTGATTTCCGTTTTAATTGATTGAGGTTGACTTCATTAAAAGTTTAGTTTCATAAATTAGGAGCTGAGCGACGCTTTTAATCAAGTCTCACCTAAGAAGTGTGTCATATGGAAGATTGTGGCAATTTTTTATTTATTATTTATTTAGACGGAAGAGAGTTGCTTGCCAATATAGCGTGGACCCTACAAAAGCATCATTACTAGTGACGAGCTTTCGGTTTATGAATGTGCGGCTTTTTCACGCGATGATGCTAGCATGGTTATGATTGACTTTTTGGCCAAACGCGAAACGAGAGTTATGTGGACTGAACGATATTTACTAGATTTGGCTCTTTGTGATTTCAATCTGTTTTCGAAACTGAAAAATTCGATCGGAGAACGTGTCATGTGTCAATTGAAGCCATTGAAAGTCATTCGCTGAAGGCACTCAAGGCCATTCCAGCTGAGGGCTGTATGTAAAATTGGATTAAACGTTAGCGTGCTTGTATTGGGTCAGGAGGGTCTTTTGAAGCATATAATCGCCCAGATTAGAATACGTGCAAATGTAGTTTCTCTTTAGAGCGGTTCAAATTTGACTAGAAGGTATGATGGAATTTTGACGGCAGTTTGTACTTGAGATGAGTATAATTTGACAGCCAAAGACGATATTATTAATAAGTGAAGAATCACGATGTTTGCCAGTAAAAACGATAATGAGTAAACAATACAATACATACAATGGTAAAAATATAAAAACAGATAGATGCTGCGTTTGGACAGCAAGGACAACAAGCGCAACCGTCTGACTACTTCACAGCAGGGTTTGATGCAATACAAAGGAGTTGCTGTGTCGTTTAGTGATCATAAACGAAACGTCTATGCACTTACAAACCATAGTGGAAGAAACAGTCAAAATCGTATACCGCACCTATCGAATTTGCTGCGAAGAAGGCGAGAACTCTCCTAGCGGCCTAAAAGAGACTGGCAACCGTTTTTGGGGACACAGAAAAAAGTGTTTGTGGTGAGAGAATTTAAGTTAGGTTACTAATTGCTGTACCATCCACCGTATTAATAATTAATGGTAAAAATTTTGAACAAATCATAGACTAACAATTCTGTATAGTTGAAAACGCAAACTAGTCACTCAACTTTTGAGATGTCAGTCTAAAATTTAGCACATGTCCTTTTATTCTAAAGCAGCTGCTCATTTGTCGGTTGTCGGAACTGTCGATACCGAATCACTATAGCATATAGCTGTCTTACAAACTAACCCAAAATATATGTTCTTGTATGAAAGGCTTCTTTATTTGATAATATATCTTCAAGAAATTTGGTGTGTCTTTTTGACCAAGGCATCTCTAAATATATATATATATACTTGTAGTTACCATACAAACTGATCCATCAAAAGTAAGTACGGTAATGTTTTTTATTTGACGAGATATCTTAACGAAAATTTCCACGAATTATTGTGCAAAGCAGCGTTAGAGTCTTCAACTATTTTGTTTAAATCGGACTACTAACCCATATAGCTGCCATACAAAGTGATCGAACATAATCAAGATAAAGATCTTAATGCCGAAATTAATGTTTTTTCTTGCTATTATATTGAAATCGTTTTTCACTTTCACGTTTGAGTTTAACACAATCGTACAATAACAACAAAGTGTGTATTGAGGAGCCTCATATACCGAAACATGCTCTATTTGTATCAAAATCAGCTATACTTTGTAAGAAAAACATTTTCAAATTAGGAAAAACTCAAAACAAAAACACGCTTAAATTATTATTAGCGGTTAATTATTTGTATTTCTTTTTTAACTGCGGCCACTAATGAAACTAGATGTGTTTAACATTAATTAATGTGCAATTTCTGAAGAGCTTAATTCTTTTTTTTCAAAAGCCATTGATATTAATTAATATTAATTTTGATATTTTGTGCGCTTTATGTGTAGAATACATTAAAATATTAAGCAAAATGTATATAAATCTAAGAGTGTATGCATATATGTTAAATATGCTGAAGAGAAACACACATTGTCGGTTTTTTATTTTTAATTAAGAGCTAATTTTATAATTTTTATTAATAGATTGACATTGTGATAGAGAAATTTTCATAATAACTTTGTGCATTGTTAGTTGGGTGGATATGATGATGTAATGGCGTCGTTAAGACAACACGCACGCAGGAATACCAACAACTACAATATATAATATTATATATGTAGAGCAATGTATGGAAAATATTTAACTGCCGCAACGAGCCTTACTAATTAAAGTGATTATATATGTACATATATATGAATGTGTGTGTGATTGCTGTAGCTTTCTATGCAACGGCAGTGCACGTACTGCAAAACGCAAAAACATTTACGCCTGCTTAACAGCGCTGATTATAACTTTTATTTATAATTATTAGTTATTAGTTATTTTTTTTCTCTTCAGCTGGCCTCTGCAAGTGAATTATTGCTTTACGCCCATATTTTTATGTGCACTCCTACACCTGATTCATGCATTCATTGTCAATAACTAATTAAATGCTTGTTGTGGTTGCGTGCGCCAGGGCGTATGAGTATTCACTTTATCGCTATTCTTCGCTTGCCATGTGTTTGTGTTTATGTGAGTATATTTGTGTGTTGGTGGCGCTCTAGCAGCGCGTTATTCATTTAATTATCATGTTGACATTTGTGGTAGCAGCGTTTTTTCCACAAACTACACATATATTTACACTGCTTTTTCTCCACCGATTGTATGTGTACATGCGTGGTATGTGTGCGTTTGAATGTATGCGCCTATGTAAATATTGATGTGTAAACATTTCTCACAAATTAGTAATTCAAACCGCAATTTTTAGGTTTGAGAGCTATATGCATATGTAAATGTTTGAGTGTGTGTGATGTGTGTATATCTGTCAATACAGTGTGCGATACTAAGTAAATAAATCATAGCGTACAATTTTATAGTTTTTTGATTTTACGCCTACATATTTCGATACTCACCCACATATACACTCCCACATATATATACTGTAACATACACTGTCACATTTACAAACGCAGGCATTAAATTTGTACGCACAAAAATCGCTTTAATTAGAGTTTAGAAAATTACTTTGTTATTAAGTACGTCTGAACGTCATTAAGTGTGCTTAAAATGAAACTGACTGACAATTAATGAGTGGATTACATGGTAAATACGAGTATTGTATGTAGCGCACCTAATTAGTACTTAAACGGTATTTATATTTTATTAATATGTCATAGTATTTAAGTCAATGCCGTGCAGCAGCATGAATTGTGCTTTTAACGTTGAAATTATGATATTTCGTTTTCATTTTCGAAAGTTTTATCAATGATTTAAATGTTAATTTTTTAAGGAAAATTGAAATTTTATTATAAGGTTTTGTCACATTACAATCATTAGTTCACATATAATGATTCATATTTAGAAAAACTCTCGGAAAATCTCATGATAACTAATCAAATAAAGCTCACATTGGATTAATTTGCTAATAAATTACTTAAAATTGTTTATTTTTGGTATGATCCAAAAATTAAAAAAAAAAATGTTAGAAAACAAGTTAATAGTGAGAATATTTTTGGTTTAAGAAAAATTTCCTTAAAAATGTTTTAAAGTTGCTACTTCTTATTTCTAGGCATTATTCTGGTAGTGCTCGGATTTTTAAGCTGCTTGAACATCCTTGAGACGTTTCATTGGAATATAAAAATTATCCAAGTTCCAGTATTTTCATTATTCATGGAATATTACACATTTTTTAATCTCATTTATTTTTGTTTTGAATTTATTATCGGTATCAAAAAGCTGAATATTATTTTATATGAAGGTAAGGTTTTATAAATTTCAAACCACGGTAACCTCGTCCCAATAGCAGCTGACCTTCTGCTTTTCTATAACATGCTACTTAGTGAGATATTTGATTAAGACAAGGGACGGACATGTCGACTAATGAAGAGTACTTCATAGGACGGTATCTTAGTAATTTTATTTAAAACTTTCTTCAAAAGAGGGTCAGTGTGTGTGGTATAACTGAGAAAATTCAACATTTCCAGGGATGATATTATCAAGTGCACCGATTTCATCATGAATTTTAACATTTCGCTCAACAGTAAATTTCAATAGAAGAATTACTCTATGGTAGATGAATAAAATTTACTATACTGACAGCTCAAAAAGTGCAGAAGGTATTACAATGTTCAGCACAACGATTGTTTTTTGCAGTTAGTCGGTACATTGAGATTAAACTTCAGTGCAATTATAGCACAAGCGTATTATAATCATACTATGCGGTGGTATGGTAGCATCAAGTGATGTAATCTCCTCTTACGATATTAAAGCGCTATTAAGTGCGAGGAATGGCTCGGTAGCCTATCAGGTTTTATTTGAGTCTACCTAAATTGGATAGTGGGACACGGAGGCATAGCCTGTGAAGGTATAGGACCTAATTACTTGAAGATAAATGATCAAGAAGCAGGCCATCGCCAAGCTGAACAATTTTTGAGAACTTATAACATTAAAAGGTTAAAGAAAAAGGAAAAGAGGTTACTTTTTGTTCTAGGTTAAGGTTCTTCTGGCATTGTGTATAAGTCACTACAGATGAAAGAGACAATTGTACAATATGGACATGATTACTTCTGTTAGTTGGAAGAAACTCCGAATCACCTGCTTTTTTTGCTTTTTTGCTAATGATTGCTTCGACCTGTCACTTTCATCGTTCTGTCTCTTTCTAATTATCCCGACCACAAAATTCAGAAGACGGTTAGAAAAATTTTATTAAAACTAATACTTTTACTTTCAAGAAGTAAGCTTTCTGTGCAAAAAGTTGTAACATTCTATAAAACTGACATATCGATATAAGCTGACCGAAATATATGACTGACCGATATAAAGTAAAATAAGATAAAATAAACGAATATAAAATAATATACAATAAAAAAAATAAATAAATAAAATGAAAAAAAAGAAAGAAAAAAAAATTAAATTAATTAAAAAATAAAAAGGTAAAATAAAAAAAATTAAATAAGAAAAGATAAACTAAAATAACATAAACTAAAATGAAATAACATAAAAAAAAATTAGAAAATAAAATAAATATTAATTAAAAAATAAAAAGGTAAAATAAAATATTATGAAATACAAAAAATTACATAAAATAAAATAAATAATAAATTAAAGTAGATTCTCGATTCGTTTAAAAAAAAATAGAGTTTTATCAGCTTATTATTTTCGTTCATGCAATTATTTTCGAAAACCACTAATCAAACTGATAAATTTCCAGTTACCAATTTTCATTGTCAAATAATATTCATAAATTTCTCAATATGTGAGTTACAAATATAGGCAAATATAAAACTTATGAGATTACTTAGACCCATCCAAGCACTTAAAAATATTTTTAAAAAAATTGCCAACACCGATTTCTTTCACAAATAAATCCAGTAGACTTATGCACAAGTAATAACAACAGCAACCAACAGTGGAAACTTACCTGAAAATATAAGAAGAAAACATGGAAATATTAGTGAGTAAATAGAAAATACAACAAAACAAGTAAAGTAGTTAAGTGAAACGAGCTCACAATCTTTTATTTGAATGAAATATATAAATATTGGCAAAATCCACTTAAGTTTTTTTCAGCATTTTCCAACAATAACACTCAAGATGCCGACGCGCTTGCCAAAAACCAAATGTTTGACTAGAGGAAAGCAACAGCGTAAATGCCTAAAATCGAATAAACAAATACAACATATTCACACACACACACACATGCAACCAAAGCTAAAGTGGCGATTCTATTTTACTTGTTTGCTTGTAAGCGTTTATGGGTGTGTGCTTGATGGGCTTATTTGTTTGTTTGTTTGTATGTGTGTATGCTTGTATTTGTGTGTGTTCTTGTAAATTCTTAAGACTTTTCGTTCGAAATGCGATATTTTCCAATTTAATTCACTTTTTATGCGATTGTTAACGCGCACGTGTGCATGTGTTTACTTGTGTGTGTGTATGTAGCGGTATACATATTTGGCAAATTTCGAAGGCAATCAAATCAAAGTAAAAAAAGGCACATAAAAAGATTTTCGAAAGTAAAGCGCTCACTAGCTTATGGCAACTTAGCGAAGAGCGCGGGTGGAGCGGCGTTGAGTAAACGAAAAGTTGAGCCGACATATAAGTGCCAAATCAATGGCATAGTAAATATTTGCACAACTTAAGCGGATACGGCAAACAAAAAAAAAAAAATCAAATAAAAAGAGAAGTGACGGCAAGAAAAAATATCGCAAAAAAGAGAAAATACAAAATTGGAGCAAACAAAAAAGAGCGCAGAAATGTGAAATAGTGACGCGCAGCGCCAACTTTTTAGTGGCAACAACAGCACGCGCCGCGCAGCAGTCGCTAGTTGGTTGTGTAGGCGGAATCAAGAAATGAAGAAATCATATTGAAAATATATTTTAACGGTAAAGCAGATTGAACGAGCAATTCGTAGAAGAATGTAACGCTAAAGAAAGCATAGTGGAATTGTAACGTTAAATTGTGTAGCAAAGTGAAGAGGCATACACACATAGTAACATGCAACATAGAAACATTTGTTAGAGAGAGTATAAAGCAAATGTGGAAAACAAAAATTTTACGGCAATTTTTGGTGCTTCAAGTTACATATTTATTGCCTACTAACTCAGCTATGTGTATTAGCAAGCACACACACTCATATATACCTATGTACACAATAGCATTCTGGCGTTTGTCATGCTAAGCCACAGCACATAAGTGGCACAAGCAGAAAGCAGGTCTCTAGCACACACACACATATTCATACACACAGCGAAGACGGCTATAACGGTTAACAATATATCCATATGAAGCTTTAAAGTACATCAGTTATGTGCATACAATTACAAGCCTCTGCGTGTCTTCCTTTCTTCGAGTGCCACAGCTCATTTTTATTGCTCGTTGGGGAATATTTCTTCGCTGGCGCTTATTTGCCGGAAGAAATCTATTGCGTCAGTGGCTAAGTGAGCGTGGCAAATGTGTAAATTTTCTCAAAAGAATAGCTATAAGAAGTGTGTATGTGTGTGTGTGTGTGTGAAAAACGATGTTTCGTAGCGAACACAAGGAAGTAGGCGAAACAGAAAACATATGCGTATACAACTCGATGTGTATGCGTATGTGTGTGTGTGTTAATTTGCTTGATAGTTTTGCGGCAGTGAAAGTGGCTTAATGCGAGAAATCGAAGACTTGGCGGAAAAATCGTTTTTTCACAAAAGACATGACGTTTTTCAGCTTCAAATAAGTTTAGCTATGCAGACTAACTGTGCGTTCATGCATAAATTTTGAACATTTTTATGCATGTTGCCACGGTTTTGTTAAACTAGAAATTTTTTGTAATAGCCAAAAATAATCGGAATGGATATATCAGAATTATGAGATGTATCTGAATCAGCGATAACTTAAGTAAAAATTGAGATATGCAGCATTAACTCCATACACGTGTTTCTTTGATTTGTATGCGTAGCTGTATAAAATTTGACTATAAACACTTTCGGTAAAATCTCATATCTTAGCAAATATTCGTCCAATTTCAATAAAATTTAGTACATAAAAGCCTTTGGACATTTTTATGTTACAGTTTTTATTCAATTGGCATAACAATTTACAATATATAAACCAATGAAGCTGTTGGAATAAAACTTTGCACAAATTGTGTTTTTGAGACAAAAATTGGTCAAATTCGGATTATAACCTTTCATGCGCATAGATATAAAATACGATGTCTTAAGTATATTTGGCTGCTTTTATACTTAAAATATCAGTCAATCTATGTAATATATTACAGAAGTTCAGAGGCCATATTTTTTTGATAATATTATAGTCTGGTGGTTAAATTATTCAAATCGATTGTCCTTCCCCTAGTCCCAATATACCTAATGCACTGATTTTTGGTTGTCATTATACCATACATTTCTGTCACTATAAATTATGCCTTAACGTAATTAAGGAAGCATTTTATATAGTAAATTAATCGATTTTGATGTTATTATTTATATACTTAGAAAAAACGCTTCACGCGGTGATCGCATTTTAAAAGATAGTGATAGAAAAATGCGTGTGCTCGTGAATTTTTTTGAAGACTTATTTGGTTTAACATATGTATAAAGAAAATAATTTACATTTAAAAAATCAAATATATCTTAAAAATCAGTGATTCATTATAAAAAATTCTGGATTGCTTTGAGCCCATAGCTGATCTCCAGGAAGATGTCCGAGAAAAGGTCTTTGGCGATGTGTTCGATTTTGCTGCTTAAAATGATTGAAAATGCAAAAACTAGAAAAATTTATTACCACAACAAATGAATGCAGGTACTGATCGAAAGAGTAGTCAACATCGTGATTTTTGACAAAATGACGTCTTCACACGAAATGTGTGAATTCTGAGTGGTACACAACCATTTGTTTTCCAGTTGTCTTTTAAGAAATCGGAAAAACCAATTAATCTCTGCTTTTACACATCGACTGAAACAACTGCATTTTGCAACACTCAAAACATCGACTTGATGAGTCATTCACAAATAGTACTGACTTTGCACCGAATGACTTCTTTTTATTCCCGTACGTAAAAAATAAACTAAGAGGTCCTCGTTTGAGGACACCTGAAGGGATGGCTGATGCATTCAGCGTGCCTGTTTTGGATATATCTAAATCAGAATGGCAAAAGTGCTTCGAAAATTGGTTCAAATGCATGCAAAAGTATATAGATCTTAATGGCGATAATTTTGAAAAACAATAAAGTGATTTTCGATGATTAATGTTTGTTTTTGTTCTTTATCCTCAAAATATAAAATACAACCCTCGTAGCATCTATTTCTTCATACTACTTTAAATGGAAAATATACAGAAAAACCCGTGACATTTACTTATGCAAACCAGATTAATACTCCGCAGGTCCAATAAAACACCTTTAGTGCTAATAGATTATGCAAATGCGTGTATGTG
Organism: Bactrocera oleae; assembly: GCF_042242935.1. Taxonomy (NCBI): domain Eukaryota; kingdom Metazoa; phylum Arthropoda; class Insecta; order Diptera; family Tephritidae; genus Bactrocera; species Bactrocera oleae. Next base: position 74,851,137 of record NC_091536.1, read on the forward strand.
TTATTTTCTTGACTCAGTGATATTAATATTTACAACATTAAACGGTAAATGCGCAAAGAAAATACATATATAAATACATATCTGTTTGCATATTCACACACCTTCAAAAACATATTGCCTGAAGTCAATAATGACCCCATTAAAATATAATCTTTTACGGCGCATCATCGCATCAGTGCGCATCAGTGCCCACTCAGTGCGTTTGATTTATTAAGCGCACATATAAATAAGCCACGCAAAATATGCCCGCAACGCTGAACAACAACAAACGCAAGCATAAATAAATTAAAATGCAACAACGCCTCACAGCGGTGTTTCGTTGAACCACAGCGCACTTCACACTTCCCAGCTATTTTTTAACGTTCGCACTCCCAGCACGTAGACGCTAAGGCGCACAAGCATGAATCGCCCAACTCACATTCCCCTGCAGCAGAGTTTTCGCTGTCGCACCACATTTACAGATTGAACTATGATTTATGGCATTTTATGTTTTACTAAAAGTGATCATATCATAACCATTAACGAAATGTGAGCGCCATGAATATTGGTGGAGGTGTATGGGGTATTTGTATACATTCATTTAGAGGCGAGTGCAGGCACATGCAAATTTTTTAGTATTTGTATATATAAAATATGCAATCCGCATGCAGAAAATTTTGTATAGCCGCCGAAACAAATATGGCGCATCTATCTGCCGTGGTGTAGCAATATATGATGTATGCATAGGTATATGTACAAGTATATAGAGGCTGGCTGATGCGGTGGCTTCAGATTCGTAGCACTTGAGCTCCGTGCACTTATTTGCGGTATTTTGTAATGCTTTCATTCGAGTTTTGGCAGCGTCAAAATGAGTTTTATACGTTGCTCTGCATGTAGTTGTGGGCAATTCGCAAATTTCTAACATAGAAGTTACGTATACGCCGTGTATTGCATAGAGTACAAGTAGTCATTGGAATTATTCATAGATATAACACAGTTAGATTTTATTGCCGATAAACAGAAATATCATGAATACATATCTGAATACATCTGAAATAGCTGAACAATATATGTATAGTCACGATATAGTTCCAATTTTTCGTTTTCTATTATATAAGCATACCTGATACTCTGGTAGTTTATCGGGTATGTGCTCATACTACATAGTTATACTACATATAAGTATACTTAATAGTCTCAGAATTTATCGAGTATGATATAAATTGCTCTGAAGAAAGATATTTAAAAAACAACAAAAACTTTGTTACGAAATTACTGAATGATTTTTTTTATGAAGATATCTTAGCTAATAAGAAACTATATCTCAAAACAGAGAGACTGGTCTTTTCTGAAACCTGTCCGTGCATAATTACTACAACTTGAGTTTTCTGTAATTTGAACCTGAAGTACTAGTACAATAATATTTATTAATTTGGCAATAGCAGTGCCTATAAAATATCGAAATATATGAAATTTAATCAGCTTAGTGATGCTTAGGAAATACGTGAACATATTATGGTGAAAGGGATTACCTTTACCTTAAAAAAAAAATAACAGTATTTTTGTTAAATGCATACCACTAGTAATTGAGATAATATCAGAAAATATGTATAAAATGGTTATTAAAATAAAAATTGAAAACAGAAAAAAATATATATTTTTTTGTTATATTTTTTTCAGTGTAAAAATTATATTTTGTCGCGACTCATCAATTTAATTTATGAATTTATTTCCTTAGTTACGTGAACAGTGGCTTTAAATTCACTTAAATATTTCCAAACCGCTGCTTTCCTATAGCCTTCTACTTTTATGTGCCAGCAAACACACACACTAACACATGCAAAGTTCTTGTAGCTGCGCGGACCGCCTGCCACTTGTGGCGAGACAAATTAAATTTTCACTGATAGCCAAATGTGATAACGATTTTACAACTTTTATGTTTTAATAGGAAAACAGTAGGTGGGGAGGGGAGTTAAGCGTGATCGTGTGATAGTACCATATATACTTATTACATAGTTGTTGTTGCTGCATACATTGTCGTTGATTTTTTTTTCTTCATTTTTTATACTTTATTGTCCAAAACTTTTGAATATTTTGAATTCACACACACACACATATGTATAGAAACACAGAAGCAGCGTCGCGCAGCGCAACGCCGATGTAACAAAGTTTTGAAGGCTGTTGAAATAAATGTGGACAGAAAATAAAATCAATTTTTAACACGCAAATTAAATATTTTTTTTCCTTTTTGCTGTTCACCCATATATTTTTGCTACATTTTCAAAGAGTTTTTTACAAGCAAGGTGAATGAATAAAAACGGTTGGAAAAAGTAAAAAAAACAAAAAAAAAATTAAGAAAAACTAAAAATTGTGGAATACCACCGCTATTCAAGCTCAAACTTGTTTTTACGAAAAGTCGTGTGGCACCCGACAATTTTTTCCAATCATTTCATCAATCAATACAACCTGGTGTGTTGGTAAGAAAGGGCGGCGCAAAACTTTTTTAATTTGATGACGTACTTATAGGTGTGTGTATGTATGTATGTATGCATGTATTAGTGTATGTTTATACATATATATGTGTATGTAAGTAGAGTGTGCCATGTAGTTACACTAATATAAGAGGCGCACACAAACACATACATACACCCACCGGTGTTTATATGCATCTTTGAGCAGGTATAAAGTGGAGGTTACTTGCCGCTATTGATGTCACTGTGCCATTCACTACACACGACGCTATATCGGCACGTTGGGGCTCGGTGAGTTGAGTGCAGTGTGCGGCACTCAGTTAAGAAGAGAACTGCGCGGCGCTGTTGGTTCAATGAAAAGTCGAAAGGAAGTTCACAGCAAGTTGAAAAACAGCGCACACAGGCACCAACAACACACCCACTAACTACACACACACACATATGCTTACAAACACGAACAAAATTGTGAAAAAATCAGTAATTTAAATAACAAAAGCGGCAAATTCAATTCGAAAAGTTCATTGGTGATTTTCGAGCCATCTGAGCGGCAACAAGCGGCGATGGCAGTAGCGCCGACGCTGGCGTTGACGTCGGTGCTATTACCCCAGTTTTCATGTTTGCAATTTATCGTCGTGTGCTGGTATCCTCTGAGCCACCTCTGCTCCTCTAAGGCACGACTGTGCATATCTATTTCGATTTCTTGCCATCTTTGAATTCATTTGAGCTAAGAGTAATACGCTTTTGTAAGGAAACAAATCGGATACAATAACAAAAGCAAAAACAAGTGGATGAATGCCAATAAAAAGAATTATTGTAGAATTAAGCGAGAAAAAAGTGAAATTTTTCATACTGATTTCAAAAAGTGTCTTAAATAAGATTAAAACGCGCACAGCTGCAAAGCAGAAAATATATTATCTCTCCACTGCTGATGTGGCTGATTCTTCTTTGCTCCATCCTTCACATTTTCAAACATTTATTCACCTGCTTGCACTCGCACACGCTTCCAATAGCAATCAAATTTCAAAGAGGCAGACGGGGCAGCGGAAGCGGAATGTTGGTCATACACCTCCACACATACACACACGTCTCACGCATATATATGCGTATGTATATTTATGTGTATTTGTGTGCCATTGTTGAGTGATGACAAATCGAAAATTAAAGCCACACGCTTTGATTGAAATCGAGTCAGGTTAATGTCAGGGAAACTGAAACTCAAGAAATCAACGAGACGTCGAGAGCGCCGAGGCGGAAGTTGTGTGTAAAATCCACATATGTATGTCACATATACATACTTACACATATCCATTAGTTATGGAGTGTGAGTACGCACTGTTGGAATAAAGCTGTCAAAAGCAAGTGCAAGTAATTGTGAATTTAAATATTTTTGTAATATATAAATTTTTTTAATTTCTACAGTTGTCATTGGTGACGCCACCATGCTGGGCTTTTACTTTTATGTTTGCGAAAAATATTAGCTTTGTACAGCAAAAAATCTTGTTTATTTGATATTAAACTGCTGCTACGACTTTTCAGCGCTTGCAATTCAAGTAATTGAATAATTCCAAGGAAGACTTTGTACAAAGAAATGTTACATACACGCCACGTTGAACCACTTGAGTTCTAGGTTTCTTTCTAATGATCAATAAATGGAAATTTCCGTAATTGCACAAAAGTTGCTTTGAATTTTATTTGTCTCTGGTTTGATTTGTAGAATTTTTTTTTATAAAGAATACCTGTGTGAGGCGTTTGTCGATGAAAAATAAATGCTTGCTTTGATTTAAAAATTGCTGTACCTGTAATGTAGTATAAATATCACAATTTCTTTTAGCATAAACTTTCCACAATATGGTTTTAAAATTACAAAAATGTGCAACCTAAAATTTTATGAAGTTTTATATTAAGATATTTTCTTCATAAAAGCTATAAATTAAAAAAAAACTTTGATTTGAAAGCAATAATTCAAGCTTTATTTTTTACTAAAAAATTACTACTAAACTACCTAAAAAAATTTCTTAAATAATTTAAAAGTAGAATTTTATGCGGAAAGAGTTTCGATAATATGTCAGCCATATACATAGTCTACATTTAGAAGCAGATTCAGAATTTCAGAATGAGCACCAAAGATGCACTGTTTACTTATAAAACGCTGACGATAGTTATTTTGAGTCATATCAAGTTCGTTTGTATCCGTAACTATTACCTGAAAAAGGTTAAAAAACCAAGCTAATATTATGTTATACAGTAAAATCTGTTTATAATGACATCGAAAGGAATTGACAAACACGTCATAATAAGCAGACGTCATACAAAGCGTTTTGCGAAATGAAAAACCCTTTCTATGTAAATATGTATATACTTAAGTATTTAAATACAGAAACATAGTAATTACATATGTATACAAACATATTAAATCAAAATCAAAATTGCACGTCATCAGCACATTATAACACATACAAGGTGTTTTTTTTTACCGTAAGTAATCTGTAATTTTTGTCTGCTTTTGTTTTTTCATTTTATTGTAAAAACAGTATCTAATACTACAAGTATTGTGTATCTAAGCTTTACGTAATTGCTCATTATTGAAGAGTTGCTTTCATTAGCATCAAGACAATTATTCATTTTAAGCACAAGGTGTTAATTACTTTAAGTCAGCAACATTTGGATGCGCCGGGCAATTATCAACCAGCTATAGAATCTTTTTCTTCTTCTTCACCAAATCACGATCCCCATTACGAAGCCATTTTTCAAAAAGTTCTGACGTCATCTAAGCTTTACGATTGTTAGCATAATCGTTTGACACTTCTAAAAAATCTTGGGTTTTGTAACCTTTCAATAATGAGCAAATACTTCTTCTCTGTGCCACTCATATTCACTGCTACCATGACAGTGATTCTATCTTTCGACAACTTACCTCCACTGCAATCTTCACCTTAAAATTTTAAAGTTTTCTCCGGCATTAATTTGTAAAAAAGACCAGTTTCATCGGCATTAAATATCTCATCATCAGCAAATTGTCTTCTTAAATTCGGCCATATAGATATCAACCAGTTTGTTGTTGAATGTTGATCAACAGACGAAGATTCACCGACATCCTTTCCCACCACAATGATATGTCGAACTTTAAAACGACTGATCCAGTTTGCTGAACAATTGAAATCGAGAATACCAAAACGCGCGGCAAAACCATTTCTAAACCACTGAATTAATGCTTGATCAACATTTTCTTGTGGTGATTTTCGAAGCCTCTTCGGTTTCAAAACATTTGAATTTAACGATTGCTTAATACAGTTCTTGTTTTTAAAAATCATTGAAATTGTCGAATGACCTACGCTAAATTCCTCTGCGACACATGATTTAGATTCTCAATTTTCTCGTCTGTATATTATTGCACTTTTCTCCTCAATTGTAAATGTTTTACGTCGTTGAGATGACATTTTTTTCACAGTAACAAATAAAAAACAATGCGTGACCTTTAAGCGCCAATTACTCACTGAGATTCCAAACAAAAATGAGCCACGTGCCGAACGTCGTCGGGAATCAACGAACATTACCAGAGGTGTAAAGCATCATATCGGTCATTATAACCGCACATAATTTATTAAAAATTGGTCATAATAAGCGACACGTCACTGTAAGGGAAGTCATTATATCCGACTTTTTTATAAAGAATTTTATAAGAAAACCACACTTCGTAGTGTAATTACGTCATAATAACCGGTTGGTCAGAAAAGGCTGAATCATAATAAACGGTTCTACTGTATAAAATAATCTGAGGTCGAGAAAAGGAAGGATAGAGGCGTGGTTGAATTTTTTTAGGCAAAAAACGGCGTAGCTCGATATCCGGCAAAAAGTTATATGGCAATGTTATAGATAATGAAATTATCTATAACTTTTGTATGCAGACTTTTTTCACATAACTTCAAAATTTATAGGAAAAATTAACGTAACCCAGTTTTTGGATTTTTTTTGTTTTCATCTTGCACAACAATTTTTTTCTTTCACGAAATTCGTTGTAAATTTAGCTTCCTATGTCCGAAACACACAATATTTTTTGAAATTTAAAATATTTTCCATCTGTGTGTAACCAAGAACCATTACCAATTGATATTAAACAATCAATTAATCAAATAACTGATAAGCATTTAATTATTGCTTAAAAGTGTTCAATAGTTTCTAATTACAATTTCTGGTTGTTTGCATTAACTTTTTATAATTATTTGATGCCCAACGTGAGTAAATGACTCCATCTATGAGTATACATATACATAGAAATAGGTTGTTGTTGTTGTTTTTGTTGAACATTGTGGCCACAAAATGAATTACAAGATAATTGCGGCCAATCACCAAAGGACTGCCCACGAGTGCGAAAAAAACAAAACAAAAAACAACAAGAGCGGAAACAAAAACGAAAAAAATTGCTAAGGAAGTGAAAGCTTCATTTTCTCGCCTCGATGCAGCGAGTACAAAGCGACAATGCTATATGCATGGTATAGGCGCATATATGAGTATGCGTATATATATGTGTGTGTGTGTGTGAAGAGTAAAAAAGAAACATAAATTCAATTTGCCAGTGAATAACAGTAAACGAACTTATGTGCGCTTGTATGGGTAATAACAAAATAGCAAACATACGAGTCATTTTGTATATGTAGCGAATATATATATATATATGTGTGTGTGTGTTTAAGCTTACATGTGCGTGTGTATGGTTTCACTGGCGCCTTTAATTGAATATTTCTCGTTTGAGTTTTTGTCCTGCTCGGCTGGGCATTGTGTGAAAACTCAATTTGCAGTCAACGAATCGAGCGCTGTAGGCCAAAATCCACACACACACACACACACGCACGCAGGCACATGCACACATATCCACGAGAACAAATTATTTTGAGCATGTTGTAAAATCAGTTTGGTAGCGCGCATGCATGCATGTAAATGGCGTTTGTGGAGTGTGTGTGTGCATGTGTGCGCGCATTAACTTTGTGAATTTATGTGAATACTGTGTCAAGGACAATTGTGATTTTGTATGCTTTTTATGCTTACGCAGCTTTATAACTGTATTTGCTGTAGTAAGCCCGATAAAGCGTCGTTTTGCTGAAATTTTCAGTTTATGCCGAACACTTAACTATGCTTACGCTCTTAGTTGGCTCAAAAATTAAGGTCAAATAATTGCTAGGAGAGTGATTGAGCTTAAAGCTTTTAAAGTTTATCAAACATAAATGAAAAATATTATAAAAATCAGTCGGTATAGGGTTTTGATAATATTAAGTTAATATAATAATTTTATACTGATTCAGGGAGCTTTAACGCTTTTAAAAGCTTATTAGTTTCTAAAAAAATATGGCATAAAAAGTTATTTCATTATCGTATATTTCAAATGAAAACAAAGCTGAATTTACAGCCTACCGTCAGCGACAATTTATTTTTGAATTGAAAAACCTTTTGTAATATTTTCTTTATAACTTTTACAAAGAACAACAACTTAAAAATATAAAAAAATAATCAAATTATAAAACCACTGCTTTGATAATATTACGAATTTTCCTTAAAATCGCTTTCGCATTTGTATTTGTCTATTCAAATTTCCATTTATTTTCGCCAAAATCCTTAAAATCATATAACGTTAATAAAATATTTTCACATATAGTCTACTTTACGGCGCTTTATAGCTTTTAATTGAATTTTCCAATACCTTTGACTGTTTATTTATTTAAACTATAGCAACAAAGCTAACGCATAAATGTGAGATTATTTGTTTCGAGAATTTTATTTATTTACTTTATCCGATTTACAAATTCAATGTGCTTTATTATTAAAATCCCGGCTGTTGTTGATAGAATTTTCAAAAGTATTTGTTTATTTTGCTAGGTGTAATATTTTTCGACAGTGAAAAATTGCAGCATTGCATTTGTGAATGGTAAACAGGCTGGCGATATTAATAAAAATCGGCAACATGTATGTATGTATATACAATATATATACAAAGGTATGTCTCAGCCTTAAAGCAGATTATATATAATATTATTATGACGTTTTCGGCCATACATATTCTTATCAACATAGTTTTTGTTTTTATTTGGACTCGATGCGTCTATTCATAAAATCGACTTGGTGCAGCTTTGAAGCATACCTAAAACTGGCATTAATGCAAAAAACACTTTAATACGGTTAGTCGGAAGTATGAACTTAAATTATCCATAGAGGTGCTGGAAAGCATTTTTAACATTTTGACTGTATATAATATAATATATATGCTACATATTTACTTTTATTTGCTTGGTTTTATTCAATGTTTTTAAATTTTTCTTTTTTGAATTTTAAATAAATTACAAATAACAAATTACAGATTACCCATTACAAATTACAAATAACAAAATACAAATTACAGATTACAAATTACAAATTACAAATTACAAATTACAAATTACAAATTACAAATTACAAATTACAAATTACAAATTACAAATTACAAATTACAAATTACAAATAATAAATTACAGATTACCCATTACAAATTAAAAATAACAAAATACAAATTACATATTATAAATTACAGATTACAAATTACAAATTGCTAATTACAAATTACAAATTACAAATTAGAAATTAGAAATTACAAATTTTATAAAATTAGAATGTTATTATGACTTCTTCGGTTATATTTACTGTTATCAGCCCTTTTTTTTTTTGGAGCCGATGCGTCTATTAATAATTACAAATTACTAAGGCAATAACACTCAGAATAAAACGTCGGATACCCCACAAAATATATATGTAAGTGATCAGAGTGACGAGCTGAATCGTTCGTCTGTCGGTTTGTTTTTCTGTATATACACGAACTTTTCCCGCAGATTTTGAGATATCGATCTGAAATTTTGCATGCGCCCTTTTTTTCCCAATGAAGCTGCTTATTTGTCGGAAACGGCAATATTGGACCTTTATTTGCTATAGCTGCCATACAAACTGACCGATCAAAATCAAAATTCTTTTATGGCCAATTTTTTTATTTGTGAACACTTTTATAGCTGCGGTGCAACCGAAGGTAACATTTTTTTGTGTTTTAATTTAAATTTTAGTCCTTGAGTATAAACAATTCACTAAAAAAAAAAATATAGCATACCTTTAGTGCTAACGTAGTTTTCATTCATTTTGTAGTGTGAAAAATGCGACGCAAACATTCTTGCAAATTAATTCGCAGATTTTGTATATTTTAATAGAAAAATTTCAACACCCATCCGTGCCATGTCGTTGATTGCATGAATTGGAAACAGCAAACAAATGCCTGCACCGACAAACACACACATACATGATGCTGCGATTATCAGATATTTCGCAAATCATTCACATAAATGCCAACATTTAGTCAATGAACTCACAACTGGTAATTGTGTGGCGAATTCCGTTCGTGCAATCGAAGCTGGCGAACAGGTGTGGCATACCCGCACAGGCGTGAGTGTTGCCTGCTTTGCTGCTTATGCATGCAACAATCTGTGGCAGGCAGTGAATTTGTGCCATAATTTAAATTCGGTTACAAAAACAAAGCAAATAAGTAAGCTAGTGAATATTAAAAAATTAAAATAATAAATAATACCATCGGCCGCGCTTGGAATTTGTTGAGCAAATACAACAAAAAATGCGCCCTCACGAATGAAATATGCGAAAATTGAATAATCTACGTCTGTCGCGCACTGTGCCGCACGCCTGTTTCTAACAGTATTGTCGATGTATAAGCAGACTGTTGCCTCAAGTATTTGTGCGCCCATATGCTGCAAGTGTGTGTGGTTATCTGTGTATGCGTGTGTGTGTGTGTGTGTGAATTTGCATTTGTGCTTGTTTGCGGTGAAAAAAACCGCGTTGATATTTGTCAGCAGCTACAACAATAACAACTTTGCTGCTTTCTTGGCTGCAGACACGAAATATACATGCATATGAGATAAAAAGCAACCGCTTGAAGTGCTGGTTCACCACAAAAAACGCCACCGCAAGCACGCTTGTGACTTGCGTAACAAATCTATACTCAAATGGAAGTGTGTGGAGGATTTAGGAATATAATATTTAAGAATATAGAAAGAGATTCATGTTGGCAATATTTATTTGCATATACCCTGCATTGAATTGAAGAAATGTTTTGTTTTTAGTCAATAAGTCAAACTAAGTCAAAACTATCAACTTTTGAAGAAAATCCAAGTTTTTAGATTTATAAGTTTTATTTGTAGCTAAAATACTATTTTTTTTTGCTATACTATTTTTTTTGCCAAAGGAGCCCCATTTATGTAAGCAATAAATATTTATTTTAGAATTAAGGATTTCATAAGCAAGTGTGTACGTGTTATCACGACCGATTATTTTGTTCAACCTGATCTTAACTGATACACAAAATTCAGATTTAATTACTAAATGCAAGAATGAAAATCGATTTATACCAATGAAAACCATAAGTAGATTCAATCCACTTTTGCTATCTATATATGTTTTGAATTTCAAGTTTAAAGTTTTATGAGTTGGACTACTTTATTTACTGGTATATACAGTTATATGATGTATATGTTATATTGAGTTTCTGAGTACTACAGAAAAATCTTGACCGATTTCATCCATTTTGAGCGTTAATGAATATATATTAATTTTCATAATTTTTACGCAGCTATCTTACTTTTCAATTGATATATTCCACAATCAAAGAAATTAAGCGAGAGAAAAACCACATTTTCCGCATATGAGTGTCTTATGGTAAAAGAGTGGGTTTCGATTTAAGTTTTCGATATTTAAACTAGAGTTAGGTAAAACTCTGAACATTATATATACTCAATTTAGCTCGGTAGATTAGCTTGTGGCTTATGAAGTTTTACCTTATGAGACAAGTATATTATATTATATTTATTATGATTATGATATGTCATATTGAGTGTTTGCGCTTTTTTTTTTGTATAAAAGCAATTTGTATGGCAGGCTAGGCATATTTATGGTGTCCCGTCTTAAAGCTTTAATGTTCTTTTAGTAGTTGTGAACCATTCGTTATTGGAGATGGTTGTGTTTATTATGTAATTATCAGTTTTTGAAGCAGATAGTTACATTTAATTTATGGATCTTAAGATTTATAGGATCTCAAAACTTTTGAGGAGTGTAGCATTTCTCTTCGGAATACCTTTGTTAATTTTTTGTCTCTTAAATTAAAGAAACCTACATATATGGTTTGTTTGGTATATTGTTGAGACATGTCATGAAAATATTTTGTATGCTTCATTAAGTTATCTCGATTGTTATGTACTGATAGACTGTCGGTTCGATAGACGTCGTTAGAACATGTAGTGGAACATTTGTCGATAGATTGAGTCTCCACTTTTTCGAAGTTAGCCTTCGAAGTGGAAATATTTTCCTATAAGTGATTTAAGTCGAATTCTTGAAGGAAATAAAAATTTTCCTACTGGCTATGCATTTACATACAAATGCATGCAAATTCTCCAAAAATGTTATGTCTCGATATCTACGCATTGTCGCTTAACAGCGCGCAGCTAAATAAACAGCGCAACCGCCATATTTTGATATATTTTATCATCGATTTTTTATGAGTTTTTGTCGCTTTCTTTTCTATTCCATTCACACATGTCGCACTGATTGTGTTTTGAATTGCTGTTGTTTTTATTGTTGCTTGCACAAAATAATATTTGCTTTGCATATTTTGCTAAAATCAAATTCGAAATTTCCGTTTATCAAATTTTTTCCTTTTTTTATTTTTATTTTGAAATTTTCACACACACAAACAGTGTTAGCAGATTGCTTGCTACTCGCCCACACGTCTCGTAACGGATGCGATGGAAATGTTTTTGCATTTATTTGTATTGAATCTGCCGGCATCGTTATCATTGTTTGACGTAGCGTTTTTGTCGCATTAGCGTACGTGAGCATAGGCAAAAATAAGAAAAGAAATGGTGTAGGGATTAAACAAAATAAAAAACAAAACAAGAAATCTGAGTCTAAATGAAATAAAGTTAAAGATATTTTGTACTATATGGAAAGTCTAAAATTAAGCAATTTTTTAAATAACTATGGACGAAGACAAAGTGTTGGAATCTAATTTTTTTAATGTTAAACCGCTGTGTTTTTGTTGTTATAGTATAGTCTACTTTTTGGCGCATAGCGCTAGATAAGCTTTTTCTAAGTTTTAATAACTTTATTTTGTAATAAAGTGTTTTTATGCAAACTATCATGTCTTTAAAATGAAATAAAAATAGTCAAATACTTAACCGCCTTAGTTTGCAATTGCAAAAAATTAAAAAAAAAAAAGCAAACGAAGTTTTAAAAACCTCATCAACAAATATTTCACAGAAATAAATGTGGCAGAAATGCAAATAATATGAAGAAATGCTCGAAATTGTCAAAGCTAAGCACATTTTGTGCGAAGTGCAGCAAACGATATCTTCGGAAAGTTAAAATAACGCCGCAACATACCAGCTGCTGTCACCGAGCAACCACGTATCATGTTTGCGATGCTTCGCCTAAGCGTATGCTTCATATTTGTCTGCTTCTTTTCGTCTGCTTATTGATTCAGCAATATGGCTGTATTACAACGGATTGCTTTTGTTGTTTTAGTTTCTATTTCTATTCTATGTCTTCTACGTCACCACAATTGAATTGAATTTTGAATATCCGCGCGTTTTGGTGCGTGCCTATACTGTCATAGCAGAGCTGCTTTGAAGTTTCGTGTGGAGTGGCGCGCACCATAGACTATTTGTTGGTAAGTATATATGTATGTTTTCTTCTCAAAATTTCATAAATATAATAGAAATATAGTCGGCGTGAGCATGTGGAAGATTCTCTTCGACAACAACTTAAGATGAGTGCATATATGTATAATAAATGTTTGGCTGTGTTTATTTGTTAAAATAGTTTTATTCAATTTTGTCTTTAAAAAAGCTGTTAGTATAAACTCAATGAAGAAACTTTAGGCCTTTACCGCTGGTGTGCGAAAATAAAGATCTTCATTGAGCAGAGAATATTTTTACTCTAACTTTATTATATATTTGCTTGTCCTTATATAATATTCAGAAATCTTATGTAACTAATTAAATGTATGTGTATATTTGTATGCATTGTCACACGATATGTGGTTGGTTTTAATTGTGCAACTCAATACAAAGATAGTTGAACATGTTTTTGTTTATTCCATCTTTGAATTTGTTTGTTCCTTTTGTTGAAAGTTAGCTTCAATTGTATGCTGTTATGGATTGTCTGATTGGAAGGTAGGAATATTTATCATCCATATGTGCATTTGTTGGTTATTTATTGGCTTAGCTGTTGAGCGTTTTTACAAGGTTGCTGTCGAATCCATATTAAAAGACAGTATGAGTTTTCAACTGGTAGGTGATTCGACTAAAGTCTCTTATTTTGAATTAAATTCAAGCACTAAGCCAAGTGGCATTTTTTCAAACACACAGAACCTGTTTATTATACACGAATCAGTGAATATTATCCTGATGATTATAATTGAATACTTGACTACATAAAAGTTTAAGTCGATGTAGGACAATATGTGGATCCAATATAAAGTACCTTTGTGGTAAATACATATATTTAATTAGTATTATAATCCATTTTACAGAAAATTATCTATAATCGGTGAAAAATATATGTGTCTTGTTACATAATTTATATCAGTATCTCCTTACTTATTATAACATAGTATTCGCGGCTAAATTCTATTATTTTAAATTTTGGAAATTAAAGTCCCATCATCCTAGCATTCCAAAACTATTTGTACCCTGGGTATAACAGGGAATGAACAGGGCATATTCAGTTTGCAAAGAAGTTTCGAACACACAGCAGGAAACATCGAAAACCCTATAAAATATACATATACAAGTACATATAAATAATTAGCATGATGAGCTGAGTCGATTTAGCCATGTCTGTCTAATTATTTGACTGTCTGTATTTAGAGGAATTAGTCTCTCAGTTGTGGTGATATCGATGTGAATTTTCGCTCATGTCCTTTGCTTGTCAAGAAGCTGCTCATTTGTCGGAACGGCCGATATCGGATCACTATAGCATATAGCTGCCATACAAACTGAAAAATCGGCAATAAGTTCTTGTATGGAAACATTTTTAATTTGAAAAGATTAAGAGATTTGGCTTACATTATTGTCTAAAAAAATAGTGAAATGTTCGATGGAATTGTTTAGATTGGACAACTATAATATATAGCTGTCATTTAAAGCGACCGATCAAACTGAAGTCGTTGTTCGGAATACTTTTTTATCTCCGCAGAAATTGTTCGGATCGGTATATTGCTGCCATACAAACTGACCGATAAAAACCAAGATAAAGCTTTGGTGCAGCCTAAGTTAACATGTTTTCTTATTTATTCTCAAAGCAAGTCTGTGGAACTAAGCAAAATGTATCCGACCGATGGAACTACAACAAAAAGCTTATACGACTCTATTTATTTTCTTTGTCAAATTAGAACTTGTTTTTTGGAATTCTTCAGTAATATAAGCACCCAAAAATACTCTTAAACTCGATTGTTGGGACAAAACTTGGGAATTGCCGAGTTGCATAGTTCCTTGCAATATTTGTACTACGCAACACGAAAAAGTATCAAAAAAAAAAAAAAATTATGCATATATCATTCGACGAGTTCTTGGTAGCGAAAAGGTATGCATTTTAGCTAAATATTTACGCAACGCTCAGATGTAGGCAACACTAATCAAGTTTTGATGTTATTTGTCAACGTTAACTGGACTATAACAAAAATTTTAACAAATCCATGATAAATAACTACCTTAGAAAATCCAAAACAATATCAAACTCAATTTGTATTTAATTGTAGTCATTAGTTTTATAATTATATGTGATATTTATATGCAACCATAAAATAATTATTTCCAGCTATTATACAATATACCTATACTATGTATACATAAATATCCATATATCCCAAAATGTACGATTATTGCCCTGCTTTGCGCTCGAAGTTCCTACAATTCACTATTTTCGTTGCATTCCTTTGGCATCCGTCAAATTACTTTTGCTAATTACACATTGTATTGCATGACAGAAAAACATTTGTTGTATTAAATAGCAAATGAAAGAAGAAGAAACAACTAAAGAACTAGTGGCGGTAGAGCTAATAGCGGCAGCAGCAGCAGCATTATGTGCAAGCAAAAGCAGAAGGAGGAGTGGGATAATACAAAGTAGTGTAGTGAACAAATAAATGCAATCGCATTAAGCTTTGCGCGTCGGATTTCAGTAGCTAAGGAATGAAAACCACCGAAGTAGCCAATAAAATCATAGCCATAGCAATTTGCTGGAAACCAGCAAAGGCACACACACACACACACACACACACACAGCAAAACGAATGCATTAGTAGCTGTAAAAGGACGGCAACAATGCCACTGCGTTGGTAACAAGAAACGCAACAAAAACAACAACAACAACAAAGCAGAATAATGTGGAACAATGAGTAATAATCGGCAGCGCTGTTAGGTAACTTGAGTGAAACGAGTGCCGGCAGCAGCAGCATCCGAGGGCGAATTCATGGGAAATTGCACTTAGCGGCAGTGGTGATACAAATACATACGCAATTATACAATGTTGCCACACACGTATAGTGCGCTTTGTGCATTGGTATTTAGTGCATTTTTATATTTATTTCTTAGCTACAAATCTTCTCTTTCACGAAATAAATTCCAATTTCAGTCGCTGCATTCCTAAAGTTCGAATTCCGGTAGCGCAGCAGAGGAAATGCATCAAATGAGAAAGTACAACAAAAAGCAGCGTGTGACATACACGCACAGTCTATATTAGTGCAACACTAGAATCGTACAGCGTAAAAGTGCCGCACTGCAACAAACATTTCGGTAAATTCAACATTTCTGCCCAGTGAAGCATCTCGGTCCATTTGGTTTTTCATTTGATCATAAAAGATTTCGCTTAGCCACACCCCGCCCATCAAGACTGTGATCTACAATGCAGCAGAACTGCGTGCAAAAGCTGAGCTTTTATTTGTGGGAGCGCAGATTTCGTTGAATTGTTCGGCATGTTGGCGTGCGATTGTTCGCTGGGCAGAAAATTGTTATTAAGAGGTGATCATTTTTGTTTTTGTACATAATTTAATGTGTATTTGGGCCAGTATTACCGTTGTTTATATTGCATGTATGCTTGAAATAAGTTTGTATTAAAATAATTGGTAAAGCTCGCGGTTATGTGAGTAAAGACAATGTGCGACCTCTCTATTGGCGACCTCTATTGGCTGCATTGAATGCGTTGTTATGGAAATTATTTTTCCAAAAGTATTGCTATTTAATAAATTAAAAAGTTAAAAAGTTAAATTGAAAAGTTAAAAATAATTCTTAATATAAACAGACAGTAATATTGACTGAAATATACTTGTATTATTGTGAGTGGTGTGATGGGCCCGATGTACGAAAAATATTACCAAACCAGGATACTCAAATCATAGAACGTATATTATACGTTCCCTGCTCAAAGTACAGTTGCATGTTGATATTGATGCTTTTAGCTGCATAGTTTTCGACAAATTTTTTTTTTGTTTTTTTTGCAGCGCATATCAAACTGTTGGTTGTGTTGTCAGTACTATTCACTTTTAGTCCCACTAAAAAAGGCACAGGTGAAGCCAATAAAAGCGTTATACAATAAGGATAATGGGAAACTGTTTTCAAATTATTGCATTGCCATCGGTCACGTGTGCACAGTTTCAAGTTGATAACACTTCTGGAAACCGGTAAAAATTTAGCTCTAAGATTCCATTACATACATACATACATATAACCCAAGCTAACAAAAACGATAATTTTTCTAGTTGATTTCATTAAACACTTTTTCACGACAGTGACAATCTAAAAAATATGTTAACAAATAATTACAAAAAAAAAAACAACGTTCACTTCGGCTACCTCGAAAATATAATACACATTTTTATCTTGATTTTGATAAGCCAATTTGCATATCTCATCCAGTCTTTTGAACTGTGCAGCGAGCAGAAGCACGGAAGATGTTTCAGAGCCTCGTTCGTGCCTTCTTCCTTGCGAAAGACATGCCACCTTTCGGCAATTTCATTATGTATCGTTTTGAATGATGGCATATTGTGTAATTAGCATGCATATAGTGTAGTTAGCTGTCTCTGCAGCTTTCCTAAGCTCCCATAATAATTACCGAATTTTTCCACAGAATGTAAATAATTGGAAAAAAAGATCGAAGAATCAACGGTCAAAACAAATTACCAAGATCAAAGGCGTTGTTGCAAAGGATAGTAAATTGAAATATGACTTTTGTATCGGAGTTGGCTTCATTTAACAGAAGAGCATCTCGCGAAACAAGTCGCCAAAGAATGCTCTATTTGCTTAGGTTTTGGAAAAACTGTATTTAGCTGCGGTAAAACTAACGAAAAAAATAGTATACGTAGGTTGCCGTTGTAATTCGGGTATTTGGCAACCCTAGTGGTATAATATGGCAATTCACAACTTTATCGTAAAGTTTCACATTTGTGACATTATACATGCTTAAAACGTTTCGACATACGAGGGCTATTCGTCTTGCTTACAGTAACTTGAAATATTCATCTCGGCCAAAAAATGGAATTAAATAGTGTATGTACGTATGGGAGTTTCTAGATGAGCCGAATAAAACAAAAGTTGATGAATGATTCCTTTTTATTCCCGTACGTAAGAAATAAACCAAGGGATCCACGTTTTTCGACAATTGAAAAGGCGGTTGATACGTTCAGATTATTTGGAGACACTTCATGCATGCAAAAGTGTATAGATCTTAATGGAGAATATTTTGAAAAACAGTAAAGCGATTTTCAATGATTAATGTTTGCTTTTGTTCTTTAATCCCGAAATATAAAATGTAACCCTCGTATCACATATCGACTCAGCCAAAAGCAAGTCAACACTTACTGAAGACCGAGACACATTTATAACCTGTTTGATGCATTTGAAGTGTATTGTTTTTTCAAACTGAAACAGAGTTGAAAGGAGAAATTTAAGTTTGACAGGCTCTAACAAAAAGTGAGAAGCTAAAAGCAGCCCATACGTTTATTTGGATAAATTATGAAGACGTTGATCCTAGACTAAAGCCATTGTGATATTGTGAACCTAGAATTGTATAAAGCTATTAAGCGAAATACATAAATAAGATTTTCGGAAAATTATTTGTTCCAAAGGATCAGTGTTTTTTTAAGTAATACATATTTTTAGTTAAAAGTAGTATAAAGGGAGCCCCCGAATGAGGGTAAGGAAGCTAATTATATTTGCTACGAAAGCTTGTGATTTTTTTCTTAATTAAAGGATGTTTATTGTAAAATTAAGAGTTTTTTTCAGGTAATGATATTTTGGGTCACCATCGCAATAGAAATAAATACAAGTATTACGCCATCTGCTTCGTGCCTTTCTTTCAACATTTTCCTTATTTTGTGCTATTTTATGTAGCATTACTGCGCTTTGCTTCTAGCTGACTGCCTTGAAGCGTCAAATGGAGGAGCTGTGGCAAAAATAGCACAAAATGTGCTTGCAAGTTATCAGTTTAGTTGTTTTTCTTATTGCTATTACGAATAAGCGCAACTGCAAAGCCGTAGCAGGCAAAGCAGAGCCGCATTAAATATTGATGCTGCTTCTATAATGAGCGAGATTAATTTGCAGCTATTCGTTTGAGATTTTTTGCACATCTTGCTGCGTCATTTGCTTCGCTGTCGTACTTTTATAAAATTCGCTCGAGTTGTCGTGTTCCCATATAACTTTATTGTTGTTGTTGCAACAGATTTATTAGTTTATGCGCGCTGCTACTTTGCTCAAAGTGGCTGGCGTATAACTATCCTCTTATACACTCTTGTTGTAGTGCTACATGCTTGGCTCTTGTTGTTGTTGTTGTTAGATGTTGTCGCGTTTAAGCAATTGAAAATAAAATTAATTATCGCTCGCGTTGTGAGCAAAGCGTTGCGCACGTCAGCGTCGTTGTTAGCTTTTTTGTTGTTGCTAGCAGTAAGCGCCAGCGCTTTTCAAAGCTTTAGAAGTAAAGTACGCATTATCCTTGCATCATTTCACGCTCATTTCTTTTTGCGCTCACCATTTATCGCTTTGCAATATATATGCACGTCCCCTCCCCCCTCTCGTCTCTTCACGTTGCGCACTTTGCTGTGCATATGCGCGACAGTGCGTGCGAACAACGATCACGCTTGTATTTAATACTATTGCTCTGCGCGGCTATTGTGTGCTTTTAGGCGTACGACAGCTGTTGGCGGCGTGTAGCTGTTGCCGGCTGCGATAAAGCACTGAAATTGATTGCGCGCTTTTGAGAGATTTACAATGAATCGTCGATTTTGTTGGAGACTCGCCGCTTCCGGCGCAGTGCTGTAGCTTTTGTATGAGCTTTGTGCTGTCGCTTTTCTATTGCTTTCGCTGGTTCTTTGTCGGCGCGAACCCTTTGCGCTGTGCGTTTATTTACACTTATGTGTATAGTTTATGATTTTTTCGCGCGTAAGCATGATTTATTTGCCGCTGCCGCGCCGTTTTGTGTAGCCAGTGTTGCCGGCGTTGAAAGTTTTCAATAATTTCTACGCAGCTGTCAAATTAATGACGCAACAAGACGTGCCTTGTAGTCATCAATATGCGATACGCGCGTTTACTTGTTATTTTGCTGTTTTTTGCACTTTAAAGGCTGCCCAATCGTATTGCTGGGAAAGCTGTGTAGATTTATTACAGTTAGCTGTACATTTGAGACATGAAATCAAATGCTTTTGGCTTTCACAAGTTAAAGTTGGCGCTAACTGAAGTGAACTAAAAAATGTATTGTACTTAGTTTATTTGTTATTCAAGTGGAATATCCGTTTCCGCTTCCGCTGTGAATTTCTCGCTTGCATGCTTGCGCTTGACTAAAGCGAAGCTGAACTGAACATTATTAATTCTAATCCGCTTTAGTCAATTTACCAGCATAAATTCGACTGCAAATACAAAGCTGTGTTCAAATCGCACACCCGTAGGCCTTAAGTACACAAATACACTCGCACACACTCACACACATACACGTGCATAAGCTTACGGTACATATACAATAGTAGTTGATCGCCTCACAAAAGCCTATTCAAACAATTGCCACAATCGATTTAACTCTGGATGTTGTTTGTTGCTGCGAACTGAACCTTCGTAAAATAAAATTTAATCTCTTCAGGAATTTTCCGATCCAATTTCAAAGCAATTGTAAATTTGTATAGGTAAAAAAATTGCTGCCACCTTTTTGTATATTTTTACAATATTAGTTGCGGGGGCAAAGTTGTACCACACTAACGTGAATCTAGCAACAATGTTCCACTGAAACTCTACTCATACTGCTTAATACCTATATAGTATATGTTTTGTATACCTAGCTAAATTCACTGACAGGAAGAACAAAGTGGGTTTTTTGGCATTTCTAGCTTCCCTATTAAGTGCTCTTAATTGCTTTGGTATAAAGCAGCTTTGTACCTTATAATTTCTTAAGTAAAAAGCTATTAGATTACTTTGTATAGCGGGCGGTTACAAAAAAGGTCAGCAAAAGCTGGATTACAAGCAGATGCTGTCTCTCTGATCTTGAGCTCATCCCGTTTCTTCATCAATACGTTAATGTATGGTAACATTGAAAGCTTAATTGCACAATTAGTGCTTAAGTGGTTACATTGTAAGCTGAGATGTTTTTTTCTATAATCTCAGCAACTTGAACAGGTAGCAGCAATATTTTCTCAAAATATGATTGCTTTCATAGTTTGGCATAATAGAATTGTATTTTGAAAATACTTATGTTAGTTAAATAGTTTCTCTAGATAATTCAATTCAACTCAACTCAACTCAACTCAACTCACAACCTTATAAGTCATAAAATTAGCATAGTTACCATATATGAGCTTCGCGACAGGAGTGTCGGATACTAACCACTTTGAGTAGCTTTAAAAACTTTAAATCACTTCCGAGTGACAAGCACCTACCAAACGTAAATGACTAATGCTAATTTCTAAGCACATAAAGTAGGATAATACGCTGTGAGTGCAGGCAGCTGTTGTTTATTGATTTGTACCCTGCATACTGTCGCTGAGCAAATATATATTTCATTGTATAAAGGGTGCACTAAAAGTAGGAGTTGGAGTTGAGAGTCTTAAGTAAAGAAACTTTTGCCGCAATTAATTTTAATTCCCCAGCACCACTTGCAGTAATTTTCGAAAGTTTAAAGGCTCAGCAAGTGACCACGAGCGGCAAGTAAGAAATATGAGTATGTTGCTTGCGGCAGCTGCTACGGTTTCTTACTTGGAATGTATTAACCATATGCTTTGGTTGTGGTTCGCAATTTTGCTTTGTCAACTGTTTTATTATTTGTTGATTTTCATAATGGATTTTCTTTTTTTTTTTCGTCTTGACTATTTTGGACAATGCTTTGAGGTTATGCCTTCATTGAAATGTTAAAATTACCTAAGTAAACAATGTCCGTTTCTTAAATAAAGCTAACACAATTTTTCTGAAAGTTCTTTGCAATCAATTTCTACGCATTCTTTGTGCTGCGTTTGTTTTGTGTTTCCGCTTCCCTTAATCGAATTTTTTTTTACAGTGGTCCGTTTTTATTATTATTTTTTTATTAAAAATTTTCAGCTGGTTGTTTAATAATTTCCTTTTGTCTATACTTAACGATTTGAGCAAGAAGCTGTAGTCTTCGTAGAGAAAGATTAACAAATGGGCGATCATTAGGCCTATAGAGTTGTAACCAATTGAGCCTTGTCATTCAACTCAGTGTATTTGGTAAAATCTCTTCTATTTAGCCCCAGATGTCCAATGTCTTTTAAGTTGGAACATTGGGAGCCGTAGAAGATATAACGTACCAACTGGCAGAGGGCGGGCCATTTGTGAAAGTAATGTTCCAGCGTCTCATCATCTTCAACGCATGCTCTGCATTCCGTTGAGTTTACTTTAACAAGTTTTTGAAGGTGAGATCTCAGAGTTTGTTGCCCTATGATGACCATTAAAATAACCCTAGTTCCCTCTTGCCTAAAATACCCTAAATTACTTTTGCGGTTTGCACTTTGTTGCTAATGTTGATTTCAGGTATTCCTCTAGAATCCCTTGTTTCAATCAACCTTTTAAGAACCTGATTGTTCTTGGGCAGCTTAGTAGAGTTTGTTCCCCCCGAACGGGCCAATTCGCCCATATGATTATTATCTACTTTCCTACTGTGCGCCTAGTTATTGCCTCCTTGCATAACCCAAGACTTAGTATAGACGTTCTCGGATAGCCTTCATTGTCGCTTGGCTAGCCTCTAGAAGGTGAATGAACTTGCTGATTAGAGCAGAAAGTTTAGGCATTTAGTTGTAAGCTACCTACTGAGTTTTTCGGTCGCATATAATACCAATACCAATACGAGTATAATACCAATACCATGTTTATTTATAACAAAAAAAGTGGATACTTCAGAATAAGAAAAAAGTCATATGTTGGTTCAAACAATTCTCTTAGTGCTTTCCAAATAGTCAGTTTTACCTATATATACTGAAATAAGTTTTCAGCAAATTAGTTGCAGTATACGCCCATTGTGCGTTTGCTACGCCGCTCATATATTTTATAACCAGCCAATTTGCATATTTCGTAACAAGAAACAACAACAACCAAGCCCAAAATGTACAACACAATGCGCAGTTTAATGAGATACACAAAAGCGTTGCAAAATTGCTTATGCTCCACCTTAATGTATCCCGCAGATATCCTGCAGCAGGTGCTTGACATTTTGCATTTGATAATAAAGCAAGTAATTGAATAAAGTATAATGGCTGACATAATTGGCACTATTTTTGAGCCGACCCCACATGGCGCCGGTAAAGGATTAAAGTACGCTAAATATGCTAATTGTGAATAGCAGGGACCGGAGTGGTGCCGCGTACTCAAACCAACCAAATAAAAGTGAAGTGAAAAAACCACTGAGACGTTAATTCGTTTTATGCGGTGAGAAATGAGAAATGAACCCTTTTCTGTAGGATTTAAGCAACAAGCGAATGAAATGGCGGCCAACCGTGAGAAGATGGCGGAGGATTTAAATGCATAACAAGCGCCGTGTATTACTCGAAGCCGTGCCGAACGACGTGAACGACACGGGAATGCGCAGTTCGAGGAGAGCGTGCGCAAATTCACCATTACAGGCATCAAAAGTTTTCGGAAAGTTTTCAATGCGTTTTCTTTTTCGCTACCTGTTGTTTTTGTCGTTGCCGTGTTTACCTTATTTTGTCATTGAGTTGCCGAAGCCGAAGTTGAGTTGCTGGTTGACCGAGTCGGCAGCGGAAAGTTAGTTAACAGTAGGTTTGTGGGCTTAACGATTGGTTGCCTTCGCAACACCTTGGCCTCATCGTTGGCGGAGAGGTGAAGCTTCATACCTTCTTTCTTCTTGAAATATTCGAGCAGATTCAGGGCATACGGCATAAATGATGGTTGCCTCCATAGCTAATGGGATTAGCGTTTGAATGTGATGCGTATTTAAATAAATTAAGTGCTTTATTTAAGCAGATAATATTTTCTAGGTGGGTGTGAAATTAACGCAGATATAGTTATAGGCGAATGAAATAAGTAGTGGTGCCGGAAAGTGCTGGTAAAGTGAATGCAAATGAGTCATTAGAAAAACTATAGGGTTAAAAAAGTTGGGCATTGAGTTTATTTTAGAGTAATTTACACCTCTTAGTGATTTTTGAGAAATTGTTTTATTTTTGGAACAATATTTTTCATAGAGAGTAAAATTTTAACTTTTAACGTATATAATTAGTAGGAGAGATGATTAATTATCTTTCGGTATGAAAAATACTTTTTAAGGTCCTTAATTTTTTGTTAACTTTTTCTCGGTGCTCTAAAAAGCTACCTGAGTTGAGAAAAAGCGCTGCTTGCTTATAACTAAGTTTTTTAAGCGTTAAAATAGGTACTACAAGTATGAATCCAATACGAACTGCCGGCGAATAAAAATTACCGTTATAATCGTTTAGCTCTACTTCGGAACAACGTTGAAAACGTTAACTAACTAATGAACAAAGTTTATTTCAGAATTCTAACACCCTGTACAATTGTATGCTCCTAAAAGCTTTACTTGTGTATGAGAAAATTAGAGCAAAAATGTGATGGGCCAAAGTGTAACCAGGCCACAGAAATTGTTGCATGTGCTTCGAATCTTTGCGTCGCTTTTGTGAGATTTTACAAAATACCGTTATGCTGATTTTATGCAATTTTCTGCATCGCCAAACACGCTTTCTCGCTCCCTTAGCTAAGCAGCAACCGAGCTGCTAATGCAAATCCGCAATTGAATAAATGTATGCAGAATGTTTGCTTTTGCACTCAGTTCTCTTTACAATTTTCGCACTATACAAACAACTATAAGGATATTTAGTTATGCTCCCAAAGGTTCTGCTCACCGGTCATTTCATTCGAGTGACCACAGAAAAACATCTCTTTACACCATCATTGAGCTGCGCTTTGACAATTCCTCAAGCATGTTCAACTATCTCACTCGCCCATACGCTCATTCTTCACCTACACGGTAGTGAGAATATTTGCATTTGTAGAGTTTGCACCATAGACGGAGCGACGTTTTATACGAAATGCTGACACACACGACGGACATGCTGCGGATATAAAGGATATAGAGGATATTGCTAAATAAGATTTGCACTTTTTTGCAAAGAAATCTGCATGCAAACACTTCCGCCGTAGAAGTGACATAAGCTCATAGGACATTTGCTGTATGTAACTCGCAATTCTGGGCTACTATACACGAGCATACATATATGTATGTAGGTACGACATATGTTTGAAAATTCTTTACGAAATTTCTTAGCTCACAAGTGAAATCTCCACTGTGTCCGTGTGTGTGTGTGTGTGTGTTATGCAAACTGATGCAAGTCACCGCAAAGCCATACAAAGGTGATGTTGCAACCAAAGCTAAGCAGAAAGACAAAGTCTTCCAGGCGAATGCATTTACTCGAGGTTTCGCAAAGTCTTAGAGGTGTGCAAGCCAGTCGAGGCCATTTAGTTAACGACATGCAAATGCCTACCATGTATGCGCTTATACTATATAAATGTATATATACCTATATACATAACATATGTATATGCATTACATATGCATTTCGGTATTATAATTTTAATACTCGACGCAAATCTGTTGCATATTGTAACTTTTAGCAAGCTTTGCATAAACCGGGCAAACATTTATGTAGAATTTTGATGAAGTGAGGTTATGCTTATATTTCACACGAAAACATACATATGCTGAATATAATGACATGGTCCTGAATGCAAATAAGCCTGGGATTTAAGAGAAAGAACAGCAAAGTAACTGAAATATTCTCAGACGACCTCAGAGCTCTATGCAGACAATAGGTACAAATGGGCAGAGGCTAATGTGTATGCTAATCGTTATCTGTGTATAACGGTACATGAGTAATGGTTAAAAGCTAGTATTGCTTTTCTTATAATCTCTCAACTGTATTTACACTTTTCCATTTAGAGTCAAAGGTAGTATACTAAGCACTTATAAGGCAGACAGGTAGAGCTTTTTCCAAGCTAAATACGTTTATTTGATTCACGTCTTTGCTACTAATGATACTACCTAAACGATCCAAAGAGGTTGGATGCTTTTACGTGCAACGAATAGCTTTTCTATATGAAATTTGTTCACAGAAAAATTGACAAATCGGTCCAAATTTTGCCTTTGGGACTTATAAACTTTGGCCTTGAAGTCTGTCAACAATACTTGGAGTGTGGGTTTTAGTAAGCTCGCCCCCCCTGGAGGTCACTTTCTTTAGTTGTGCGACGTTGACAGAAGAAGAAGTAGGGTTACTTCGGCGCTTTCATCTTGATTGTTGCACTTTGGCGAGACTAGGTGAACTATGTAGTTGTCATCGGAAGCAGTACGGATTTGTAATGAATGATTTCAATAAAAATAGCTGTTCATTATAACAACCACTCATTTAATAATGTTTTGTATCACATACTCTTGCCTCTTAGAAAAACTGAGACATAAATGAAAAGAAATTTGGTACAATCGAAACATTTTTCGAGATCAGTTATATACTTGTAGCTTCTAAGTTCTGACATTGTCTCCGACAGCGCTATGATGTGTCGATTTTTGGATCTAAAATGTGTCTTAATTAGAAGTTGCGATAAAAGAGTAAACTACGGCGGAAGTGATAGCATTGTTTTGTCACATGGATCGGTATAAAACTCCAGTTTTTTAGGCTTCCTCTGATGATCCAGTAGGGCGCAGCATATTTTGTAGGCTAGCAGCGTATTTTGTTGCCAGGTACAAACGATCTAGAACTTCAGCCAATACTGAAATCGCTTTGTATTTTATTCCAAAATATTTTCAACCCAACAGTTCTAGCTTTAGCGCTCGGTTGTAAGTACAAAATATTATTTGCCGCATACTAACCTAATCGCTATACATTACGTTGCCGTCGTAGCAAAAATCGCCAATCAATCAACCAATTACACTCTTCCAGCAGCATTCGACAATCAGTCAACTCATCAACAACTCAGCGACCAGCGTATTCATTGAACCAGTTAACAGATAACAGACAGGCATTGGCAAATAGCAATGACGTACACATTTGCTGCGTCACTGTCATAAAACACACACACACACACACATGTGTCCATATATATAAATATGTAAATGACGCTGATGAAATTAAAACACTGCACCGCAAAGAAGAACCACCAGAAGAGAGAAAAAATAAACTTGCTCGTGAAATTGACGATGCAATGACAATGACAGTGACACAGCGTAAGGCCGACAGGAAGACAGCGACGACAAATAATAGCTGGGCCGATTCATGATGGCGCGCAAATTGAAATATAATAAGCAGATATATTGTGTGAGCTTTTGTTTTTTTTTTGTTTTTGGCTCAGGGAAGCATAAGCCTTTTGAGGAGCAGAAGATATGAATGCATGGACGCATATGTGTTGAAATGTGTGTATGTATGCAGGCATGTGCAACATGACAGTCTTTGTGGCCTCGACAATCTCCTGCTTAAGATCAGATTTCTTTGCTATGTTCTGTTAGTTTCCCATGTGGCCGTTATATATATCGTGTTCGTGTTTGTTCTGTGGTTTGTTGGCTGTCATGGCTGATAGTTGGCTAGTCATATCAATTCTGGGCGGACAATCGTTTTTACATGAGTTGGTATTGACTGTCAGCGTATATACACTCAGTGGCAGAAAAGTAACACACGCAGTTCCCTGAAATGCGCGGCAGTGAATATCAGGAAAATTTTCGACAATAAAATTTAATTTAAGGAAGGTCTTAATTTGGGTAATTGCGTTGCAATGACTACATAATAATGTTCTCAGTTGGAAGGTCGAATAAATAAAGTTACGGTCTCAAATAGCATTATTAATTATTAAAAATTTATATATTCGTATTTCCCTACCTATTTAATATAAAGTATATGTATTATATATTTTTTATAAGTATTATGTCTTTATGTAGTTTTTTAATTGGTTCTTATAAACTTTCTTCAAAAGTCAACATTGTAAATTCCGTTGCCCAAATAAATCATTAACCAGTAAAATTGTAATTAAAAAGACCCAAATTATTTGAAATGCAAAAAAAAAACACACACAAAAAACTTGCAAGGGCTTATAAAGCTCAATAAAAAGGCTAAATATAAAAATTGGTTCCTACGACAATTCGACTTTCGTAGCCGCAATGAATCTGAATATTTATCCGTTCAAGCATCACGTGCTCAGCACCATTTTTATACCCCCGCAAAATGTTACAACAGAGAGTAGACTACCATAGTTTTGTTCACCTAACTGTTGTTCGTGTTACGTATAAGTAATCAGGATGGCGAGACGAGTCGAATTGTGAGTGACTTTCTATCTGTCTCTCTTTTATATCTGATGATCCGTGCGTTTGTCCGACTATTCGTCCGTGCAAGCGATAACTTGTAAAATCAAATAAACACGCTCACTCCCGATATAAGGGTTATGTTGAAAATTACTTCCCCCACCTTTAGGTGAAATTCTCTATCTCAGGAAGTATCTTACCAATTTCAACCAAATTTGGTGTGTGAATTTACATAGATTTCTATCGTACGCTGTGAAAATGAGAAATCGGACGACACGCCACACCTATTTTTCATATAACAAGCTTTTAAATTACAACTCAGTTTTTCACCTTACAGTATACAAATCAAACATCAATGAAGTTATCAGAATAAAACTTTGCTCAAATATTGGCCTCAAGGGATTTTATTTCACGCCCAAAAATTTTCGTAATCGTTATATAACTTTTCAAGGACTTAAACATGAAATATGTGTATCCCCGTACATACAAGTATGGCTGATATTTCGTTGATTACATCGATCAAGCTGGAGGATCATGTATTGAAATTCCGGGAAATTCCATGTATGTCTCCGGCATTGAGCTTTGCTAATTACGAGAGCATTAAACGTTCTTCTATATCCAAACTTAACCCCTCCTCACTTTTTCAATTTTATTTTCAGACAATTTGGAAAATTTCCTGTCCTATTCTGTTTTGAGCAGTCAGAGCTTACAAGCTATTAGTAAGCTGTTTGATTTTGTCGTTGGCATCATGAGAGGCTTATGAATTGATGAGAAAACTATTTTTTCCTAGAGAAGTAGAAGTTGGTTTGTATTAGAGGTTGTAAGGTGACATCAGAATTCTCTTTCAGCACTTATTAGCAGGCAATATTACTCTATATTCTTAATACCGTCGATATTTATGCGAAATAAAATAGTTCAACAATCGCTCTGAACCTTTATCTGGGTCTGCTGGCAACCTTTATTACAAAGTCATATTTTATGCTTCAAAGATGATGCGGAACATAATTTGCGGATATCTGTTGGCCAGCATGCTTTTTGTTATATAGTAGATAACTTAGGTATTTGAGTAAGCTTACGCAGCATCATCTCATCTTATAGGTATATTCTAAATATCTCTGACGTTTTATAGTTTTATATAATAATGGTGAGATGACGACTAAGTCTATACACCACAGATAAGTTCAAAGTGAGCCGCTTTTCAAATTCGTGTCTTTTAAAAATTGGATTTCATTATATATAATAGGGCAATTTTATCCACTATGTTATTCAAGTCAGTTTCATTTTATTAATTTGTTTATTCAATTTCCATATCATTTAAAGAAAAATAAATCAAAATGTTCTAATCATTAGTAAGTTACATGAATTATAATTAGTTTGAATGTAAAAGTTGGCTAAAAATGTATTTTCACATTTCGAAGTTGTTGAAAAACAATTAAATTTATTTCGCTTCATTAAAAATAAAAACATATTTTGTGAAAATAACCGAAAGGAACAAGAAAGTAAAGAAATATTTCAATATAAAATGTGAAGAATGTGAAATGCATACAAAAAAACAAATACAAGCAAAACGCAAAGATAAGCTTAACCGCATACACCACACTAGCTTTATACTTAAAGAGCTTGAGCGCACTAATACATGCGCATACTTGCATTTGTGGTGAAAACAACTTTTTGGCTCGAACATTTTCTAATTGTTATGAAATGATTTTTATTTTAATTAACTGCAAAATGCGGAATGTATTTAATTAACTGTGAAACTTACATGACTCACATGTACAGGAAATTGCCTAAAAGCAGGCACATACACAGACGTTGCCTAGTTACTTGCAAACATATATGTGTACGAATGTGTAAAAGTATGTATACGGAAAACCACATTCGTGTGTGTGTGTGTAAGTGGCAGAAGGCATTGATTTCTAAAAGCTTTTCACTGTTTTTCTATTGAAAACTAATTGATCGGAGCAACAAGCGACCGACCAGAAATAAAAACTGCCAACCATGTAAAAAATGAAAAAGCTGACTATGACAAGCGATTTGTTTTAATTTGTGATGGAAACTGAAATACGAAAATAAAACAAAAAACCAAGGTTGAAGAAGCATCAAACCCGAAAGAGTCAAAAATGTGTATTTGCGCCTAGAAGCATGTTACGGCAAATATAATATCATGCAAATATGCATGTATGTGAGTGGCAGCATGTATTTATGGTGTGTGTGTGTATGCGTGTAGGTGTTTAGACATTTTCATGCAGCACTATCACAATTTATGCTGCTCATTGAGTTTTCGAGAGCATGTAGACGTGTGGTGTGTTTTTTCTTTGTATTTTGCTCTTTATATGGTTTCGGTGCTTGTGGTCCCTGGTGGGGCGTGTTGTATATGCACGGCAAAGCCCTAGATGGCCATAGAAAATATGTAGAACTTAATGAAAATGCCGGACGATGAGCATAAACATGAAGCACAGACATTTAATTTGTGATTTTATAGCCTGGCAGACAATTGAGAGTGAGGGGGAAAGAGATATAGATATAAAAAGATAAAAAGAGAGAGGTAGGGAGAGAGAGAGAGAGAGTGTAAATGCATGTGTAAGAGCGTGTGTTTGTCGAGGAAGTGTTTAGTGCTTAGTGTTTTTGCTTGCATATTGTGGGCGGCAGGTTGTAAGTTGCAGAAAAAGTGTAGGTTGCCAACTGACTTGCAGGAAAGTTGAAAATTTTCACAAAAGTGATTTTGAAATACGAACACAGTTACATTGCACTTAAAGTTCGAAACGCCTGTTGGCCGCAAACACGGCAAATGTGTTGCGAATTTATATAGATTCAATAAAGCAAAAGCAAAGCGTTGCCAGAGTTTCACTTTAAGTGGGCAAAATTTAATTTATGAAAAAAGTTTATTTAATTTATTGAGAAAAATTATTTAAAGTCAAGTAGCGCCTGTCGGTTTTAATTAAACGCAACAAAGGTGGCACTAAGCAAAGCTGGTGAAAGCGTAGGACTTTCTAAGAGCTTGAAAGCATAGAAAATGTAAGAAATTTGCAGCACCGCAAACGAGAGCCGAATAAGTGAAGGTAAACGAGTATAAATCAGAAAAAATGTTAACTTGTGTTGCACCGAAGCTATAATACCCTTTACAAATAAAGAAGTTTCCAAATAAAGACCTGATTTTGATCGTTCAATTTGTATGACAGCTATATGCTATAAAGGTCCGATCTAAAAAATTTCTAAAATTATTGTAACATTACCTTGAATAATAATACAAGCTAAATATTGTTAAGATAGCTCGACAAGTAAAAAATTTGCCATACAAGAATTTGATTTTGATTGTGCAATTTGTATGTAAGCTATATGCTAGAGAAGTTCAATATCGGCGATTCCAACAAATAAGCGCCTTCTTGTGTTACAAACTTTGTGGCAAACTTAATGTACGCGTACGCTGCTGTGTTCGGGGTATAAAAAGGTTCAATTTAAGCCAAAACTGTGCTGTTCCAAGTGCAGTTATTTGCTTCGTATTTACTTTTATGCGTTTTAGTCCATAAATATACCAAACCTAAGCTTCGCCTTTACAATTTTTTGTTTTATTTTAACACTGTTTGTTATTGCAAAAGTGTAGTTTATTGTCTGGTTTGAAGAGTCACTTGTGCAAATTTTGCTTTTATTCCTCAAGCATTTGCAAGCGCATATTTTCATATGAAATATTTCATATACAATTTCATATACAATTTCATATTTATTTCAGTTAGTGTAGCAAAGTTAAATTGTATCAACACACATGTATTAAAAAAAATATAAAAATAAAAAACATATACAATTAAAAGATATAAATAAAAATAAAAAAATGTTTGCCTTTTTATTAAATTTTTTTGGTTGGCCATCTAGTGTTACAAATAAAATATTTGCACAAACACTGCCAAAACAAATAAAAACTTATAGCAGTGTGCTCATGCGAAAAACTGCACTTGCACAACAGCAAAAACTGCAAAGCATTTACAAATAAAGCACAAAAAAGTGTAATAAATAAAATAAATTAACAAAAAGCAAATATTTACACTTTTAACTGTAGTTATATTTAGCAGAAAAGTCATATATTTACAAATGCAGAGGAAACTCAAAATAAATTCTTGTACGAGGCTTTTTCTGATACTTTCATCTTTCACTTTTTTATTATTTTTATTATAACTGAAGTTATTTTTAATATACTGAAATTTACAGAAAATCTTCGCTAATAAAGGCAAGTTAATTGCTTGAAGTGGAAATATGTATTTCGAAAAGATTTTTACACATTAAAGGGTTATATCTACTAGTGAAGTGACATTCTTTTGTTTTGCGTGCATATCGCATGTAAGTATTTATGTTGGAAAATATTCTTGGAAGATTTGAAGTTGATGCAGAGATTCGGAGATATGAGCATTTGTAAAAGTTTTTTTAATTTTGTGTAAGCGACTTACAAAATTTAAATACCATTTTATCGAACTGCTGTTTTCAGAGTTGGTAAATTACTTTCCGCAATGTGTAAACAGATCGACATGAAATACACGACCTTCTTAGACATATGTGATGTAGCATAAAGCTCTCTTATTTGCGAAGCCGTAAGTTTGTCAAAAATAAAAATTTTGACAAATTTTTCATCGATCGTTCATTATCTGTACTCATCTATTGTAATGATAATTTTTTTAATCCAAATCGCCAGACACCTTTTTTCGGAGGTCTTGCTGGAGAACGACTAAGCTAATTGAATCTAGAAAATAATTTTCACTGATACTTGCCGACTAGTGTAGTTTAAAAATTTGTTTAAATATATATTATATAACATTTAATAGAGCAGCTGCATTGATGCAAGTTCAATAACAGAATAGCAGAGGAGGTCGCGAGTGTGCGACCAGACTAAATTTATGGTGGAAGTCTTCGATATTTTCTTTCTTCGAATGATCATTGCTTCCTGCTTAGGACATCGTTATGGTTCAGATCTTAGTTTTATGCCCAGAGTGTTAATAATTGTAAAGGGACATGTGATAAAATCGATTTATTCAAAGAAATACAATCTATCTACAAAAAGCTTTCAATTTGGGAAATTTCTAAAAGTGGTATTGCGGGAGATAAAAAATGCCACTGCATTTTGTAAACCATTACTTTAGGTTATATTATGGCGGAGGAAACAACTAGGAGACAGCTTACTTGTTACTACCTGAAATCTTGGTAGAAATACTAAATAGAATAAATGTGACATATTTTAGTTTAAATACTGCATAAGACCTACTTTTATCGAAAGCGCTGACATTTATATACTATTTCTTAAATTTTTCTTGCCATTTTTGTAAGGCGGAAAACTTAGTGAAACAAGAAGACGACGCAGCCTTCAGCTAGTATAGTGTAAATACTTGATTTTGCCCGTATTTTAATACCAAAGTGCATGGTTGTGCGATAAATTAACCTTACTTAATAGTAGTAAACATTTTTCTGTATTTTGGTCCACAATCAATAAGATCTTGAA
Source organism: Bactrocera oleae (assembly GCF_042242935.1). Classification (NCBI taxonomy): domain Eukaryota; kingdom Metazoa; phylum Arthropoda; class Insecta; order Diptera; family Tephritidae; genus Bactrocera; species Bactrocera oleae. The sequence goes on from NC_091536.1 coordinate 74,884,920, forward strand.
AGAAATTTTTCTAAGAAACATAGATGTTATTGAAAAGAGAGAATGAGAAGTACGCTTTATGAAATTTGGAGAATTGAAGTAATGAAAAATGTATTCTAGCACGGGTAAAAGCTCTTAGTAGTGACGAAAGCTACTGAGTTTTTCAGCTTGCTTATGCCGCACGTCAAAAGGTGTTTGGACAAAATCAAAAGGAGATTACAGATTAATCAGAATAGAGATACGAGCTCTGTTAGATCTTCCAATAAAGGTTTGTCTAGCTTGTTTACAGTACTGAAAATTCTTTTATTGTCGCAGCTGTCACCAAATCTATTTTTATAAGAGTAAACTGCTAGTTCTTAGCAAAATTTTTTGAATGTGTCTTATCAAGGTAAAAAATAAATAAAATATATTATTGTATAATCCTCTTCAAATTACCAACTACCGTACTAGGTTCATAAGTCTTGATGAATAAATATTTCGAACTTAGGGTTAGTTGCCAATTCATACCATGGAGCGAACTTGAAAAAAGCATAATATGAATACGAGAGTTTGCATTTGTCAGTAAAAACTCTCAAATGCCATCATGAAACATAGGTACAATGTAAAGCATCGATTTTGGAAACCGCAACTCAACTGAAGCATCGACCAAAACGAGACGGGAAAATAAGTTGAAGATCTTGTTATTAAATGAAGGTGAACAAGTGAAGTCAGAACTAAATTTACCACTCACTTAGTAATACTCCAAGTATGTATAACTACCAGTAAAAAACTAACTATTTTACTGTTTTTTCACTTCTGCCACTTGTGCCACATTTCATTCAGTCACTTTCAAATGCTTCGGTTAAGTCCAGCGCAGCACATCACTAACCGTGCGCTACACCGCCAATTACTATTACTCTCGCATAATACCTCTAATAGTAAGTATGTGTGTGTGTATGTATGCATGTATGTGATGTGGGCAAAAAGTTTGAACGCAAACGACAGCAGCGCATTGAGTCCAAGCTCAGCATGAAAGATGAAACAATTTATCAAGTTGATGGATTTTAAAACCGAAACCACCATTTCATTACGAAAATTAATATACGCTTAAAGAGATAGAGGTAGTGAGCGACAGAGAGTGAGTAGTTGCAGTTAGATGCCTCCATTTTTTCGCTGTGTGTGTGCATGTAAGTGTTTAGAAGGTAAATGTGTAGAAATGTGTTGATGGTTAGTTTGGCATAGTGGTTGTAATTCTAAGTTGTCGAAGTGGTAATATATTTTGTCCGTAATCAGCTTTTCAATGAAATTAAATTTCTAGAAGATAATGAACATGAAATATTAGCAATAAAATAAAAAATTTAAATAAGAGTTTTCAAATGATTTGTGTTGAAAAAGATGTGATGAAAAAGATATGTTGGAAAACTAATTAAGGTCTATCGATAGCAAGAAGAACTGTGACACTTTTAAATAGGGTTACTTTGTAAAACAAATATACTTTCTACAAATGAACTTTTGAAATCATATTGTTCATATTGATTAATATGAACTCAAATATATTTCAGTGCAGCGTTGCCATCTTTTCGAAAATTCTAAAAATTATTTTATGGTGTTATGAAATTATGAGTTAAGAGTGTTTATTAGCATGATCTGGCACCTAATTACTTATGTTAAAATAATTTCTTAAAGGCGATAATAAGAAGATTTTTGAAAACAGGGTTGCCGCTTTTGAAAATTTAAAAACTATAAGGCAGCACATCAGCAATTAATTTAAATTTGTATACAAAGTAGTAAAATTTTGAGTTCCAGATCAAAGAATAGTGTTGCCATATTAGAAGTTAACAAATCAGCAACGCAAGGCGGACTTTGGCGTTATTTAAAGTATTATAAGTCAACCTATCTAAAGCAGAAACAATCCAAGTTGCATGCACTAAAACTTGATTATATTTCGAACAGTTTTTCCGAAATTCAAGAAACCGTGGACTGTAAACCATTTAAATTATGTTAAGGATTCAAATATAGTTGAGTTATATTGGTAAGAACAAATTATGTAAAGATATCAGTCCCCTACACCTTTGGAACAGTTTTTTAATATAGAAGAATATATACAAGTATATATAAATATTTATTGTCCATTTTCAGACTGTAGATGGAAATACAAAAACTCCCTACGGTTTACGACTCTGAACAGCTAATTTGCTTTTGCCCTCAAACTTAAATACTCTACAACAAGGTCAGTAGAGAAACCTGGAGGTACATGTAAATAGTTTAATCTTATTTAATAAGCGGAGTTCGGTTTTTGCTATTGTGAATGCCGCATAGCTAGACTCTATTGCATCAGCAGGTAACTTTAGAGTTAACATATGGACAACCAATCGAGGTATCGAGCAAAAGTCTTTTGGAAAGCACTTTCGAAAAAAAGTTATCTGGTGTTGAGCAACAGTTATTTGCTTAAAACTATAGCAAATTTAAAAGTACAAAAAAAATGTAAGAATACTGGAAATGGTCGAAGAGCTAGTCAAAGTTTTGATTTTTAAGAAAACCTGCCTGAACATGTAGGTCCCTTCGGTTAAGAAATCGCTTCAAAACGCATCGATTTTGGGCATATATTTGCTCATGCGACTATTAAGATCTGATTAGGCGAATACTTGCTTTTGGACTAACTATAATGGTCTCTTTAAAGACCGGTTAGAATTTTTGATAATTAAACTAAAAGACGGAAGGGAAAAAGCAACGAGAAATGGAGACGAATTTCTTTGACATTTGCGAAACAGCAACTTGTCTTACCTGAACATTAATTTCGGGCGTGAAACATCTTCAGAGCAAATTTGTATAAAAGTTGTGTAAATAATCTTCAAACAGCGAAAAACCAACACACAAAACTGAGAATCCGGAAGCAAACGGAAAACACACAAAACCACATACAAAGAGTCGATTCTGTTGAGTGCCCACAAAAACCCGTGTGTTATGTAAGTATTTCCGCAGTAATTCGCAGCTAAAGAAAAGTGCTAAGGGCGTGTTTCCACTATACAAGTGTACAAGTTAGCCTTTCTCGTGCTTGTGTATATGTGTGTGTGTGAGCATTGGTGTGGCAATAGTTCATTAGCAAAAACATCTTATGCCTCCAAGATGTATATTCAAATGACAGCCTTTCAAGCTCAAGCTGCACACATACACACTCGTTTACACGAATTCATGCTGGCACTTATGGGCGGCGTCTTTTGGCGTTGTTGTTGTAGGCTTGTAGTGCTTTTTACAGTTACTTCACAGGTTTAAGTTTTACTAAAATTAATTACACCAAACGCTGAGTTGGCTATAATTATTATGTGTATGTGTGTGTTTATGCGTGCGTATTCATGAAAATTGCGCGTAAAGACGTCAAAGGCGTTAAGGTAAGCAAAAATGGTGGGCGTCGAAATGCAAAAGCTATGAGCGTTTACTTTGTGACACGAAGAAGCGATAGTGTCTTCTGAAGGAGTAATTGTTTTGTGTGTAGGTGAGCGCGTGTGCCTTTTTAAAATGATATATTTTTGTATGAGCCATTCGTTTGGCAGTTGTTAGCTTTATAGCGGTAACATAAATAACGGTTCGTTGCAAGCTTGATGCTTATTTGCCACTCGCATTGCTAACTATGGCCGGTGCTCAGAAAACCAGGTGCTGCGTGCAAAGAAATAAAAAAGTACAGTAAAGTGCAGAAAAGTAACTGCGAAAAACCGTATGCGGCTGTGTGTGTGCTAGCGAGCTGAAAAGGCAATAATACTCATCATGGCGTTGCCGAAGTTGTGTTGTGTATGTGCTGTTATGACTAATGTTAAAGAAACCGCAAAAGTTTTTACGTGCAAGCATCAAATGGATATGAAAGGTAGTAAGGAACGTAAGTGGTAGTTTATGAGGAACGCTTCGAACAACAGGGGTGCATTTACGGTTTTACTATTACAATTACGTGGTTGTGATGTAAGAGTGTTTTCATCTTTAAACTATTAACAGTAGTGGGGAAAACATACATATACTTGAATTTTATTGAATTTTTTAAATTTAATTTTGCAAGTTTATTTTTTTATTATTAAATTATTTGTTTTATTATATTTTAATTTTAATTGAAAATTAAAATTTTTTTTATTATTTTTAACTTTGATATTATTTATAATTTTATATTAATTTTAACTTCATCTTAAATTTTAAACATAATTTAATTTTAGGTTTGATTTTATTTTAATTTATAATTTAAATTAAACTTAAAATTAAAATCGAATGTAATATATAATATATAATTTTAATTTGAACTTTAATATTATTTTAAATTTAAATGTTATTTTATTTTAAATTTAAATTTAAATTTAACCTTAAATTTTAATTTGAGTTTGAATTTGAATTTGAATTTATTGTGAATTTTACATAAATTTTAATTTTAATTTTAAGTTTAATTTTAATTTTAATTCTAATATTAATTTTAATTTTAGTTTTAATTTTAATTTTAATTTTAATTTTAATTTTAATTTTAATTTTAATTTTAATTTTAATTTTAATTTTAATTTTAATTTTAATTTTAATTTTAATTTTAACTTTAATTTAAATTTAATTAAAATTAAATTTCAATTTTAGTTCTAGTTTTAATTTAAATTAAAATTAAAATTTAATTTTAATTATAATTTAATGTAATTTTATTTTGAATTTTTAATTAGTTTTAATTGTAATTTTAGTTTCAAATTTCATTTTAAATTTAATTTTAATGTTATTTTTAATTTAACTTTTATTTTATTTTCAATATTTTTTTATTTTATATTGTTTTGTTTTATTTTATTTAATTTTCCATATCCTTATATAGAATTTGGTTTCTCAGATTAATTCTTAATTTGTCTTCGTTTTATCATTCATCCTCTCCGTCCCTTGCCCATTACTCGTAAGTGCATCTGTATGTTTGAATTTGTGTAAAAAATTTCTTAAAAGCACAATTTTTATAGCGTTGCACTCAGTTGGTTTTTATAATATTTTTTCTTTTTTGCGGTTTTACTTTTTGTCAGCATTCGTTAAATGATAAACCGCATAGGAAACCTAAAAAAGCAGCATGCAATAAAAAATAGTGCAGTAGTAAAGACGCAGCATGTAAAATGCAACACCCAAAAACCGCGCAAAAGTCACAAATTGAAATGTGTACATACACACACACACATACACAGTTAAGCAAATACGGCAGTTTCGTAAAAATGTTGGAAATTAATGAGCAAAAACTACAATTAAAAGGTGCAAAAGAGATAGTGAAAAAATTAAGTGGTTGTTAAATACGATATGAGCAATAAGTGAATGTTGCCAGGGGTGATTAGTTGCCACCAAATGGCGGTAAGAAAGTTGCAAAATGTTGCTATAAACCAAAATGGCTGCCAGTGCAATGTCACTTGATTGTGTGAGACTGAGAATTAAATTTTGCTGTATGTTTTTAGAGCAAAATCGCTTGCAACAACAATTGAAGAGAAACAAGTGAAAGCAACACATATGTAATATATATAGCTAGATATAGCAGTGCAGCTGATCTATTTGCACATTTCGGTATAATATGGGCGGATTTAAGTAAAAACAATGGCATATAAAGTGATTTGGCATAATTTTTCCAGCATATGTATGTTCAAAAATTGCTAACGCAGCCTAAATGTAGGCAACAGTTTATATTAGCGCTTCTTGATTCAGAGCTAAATCAAAAAGAGCATTGCAGTGACACAAGCTGAAGATACAATTCTATAGAGTTTCAATATATAAGTCTTTCTTTTTAAAAAATTCTTTAGCAAAAATTTATTTCACGAAACCATTTTAAAATTTACGATACGATACTTCTTTTTTTATATTTTATTTTATGTATGTGTATCAGTGGACTCAGGTATATTACATGTAAAAACAGAGTTAAAAAATGTAAACAAAGAAATGTTGGAGTGTAAAGTTTGCAATGGAAATTCATAAATATTAAAATACTGCACCTTTTATTGCACACAAGTGTAAATACAAGCTATTGCATGCGGCATGTCAATAATATGGATATCAATTTTTATTGGAATTTTACTTTGCCGCGCGGAAAGGTGCTAGAAAAGCTGAACTGGCACTTGTGGAAATATATGCTTGCTTTATATGTGTTTGTGTATAGGTGTTTACACGCACATGACCAGCTAACGGTGCTGCAAAAGATCCGAGAATGAAAAAAAAACAAATAGTGGTTGACCACTGGAATTGCATACCAACTTCAATGCAAGCATGCGTGTATGCTCCGTGGGACACCAGGTGGTATGAGTAACATTCAAAAATTGTAGAACCACAGGTGGTATGAGTAACACTTGAGAAATGCCGTGCGCATAGTTAAAAAATATGCAATAAATGCTTATAAATATATTTGCTTACGCATTCGTTTTCAAAGATGTGAAATATTTTTAGCAAAGTGGAAATAAAAGAAATAACTGCCAAGTATTTATTTGCAAAAGGCATGAAGAAATAGTTTTAAAATATGCGCAAGCTAACGCACTCAGCTATATGGCTACACAATGCATAATCACAAAAAAAAAATAAACAAAAATAAATAAAAACTTATAATCTTTTAGCAAGGAAATGCACATAAAAGTACTTACTGTACCTCAGCCTTTTTTAAAGAAAGCGAAGAACAACAAGAATACATTTTTATAATCCTTAATGCGCTTCAGAAGTTTAATAAAGTTAGTACATAGTGTGCGGGTATAAATAATCGCGGCAGCTGCCACAAAAGTTGACGCTTCAGGCAGCTGCGAAGATGCGAAAAAACTCAATATAAAAGTAAGCAAAACAAAATATGGCGACAAGGCACTGGAAACAAGCTCACTTTCGCTGCCGTAAATCTTTTGATGCGGCTGTAAAAACTCTTTATTATTATGCCTTTTATTATTTACCCGTTTCCATTATATATTCGCTTTTTTCAGCGCATTATTCTTCAACGTATTTATTTGTGAGCCTAAAAAAAAAACAACAACAACAAAAACCGAAATTAAAAAGATAAAGAATATTGGCATAACGGTTAATGCTACAACGTGCAACTCGTTTATGGCATCTTCACTTTGGCGCTGAGCCAGCGGGACTACAACCCTCGTCCGACGATAATTACGCCTCATTATGCTTGTCAGTGATGGCAGCTATATTTGCAAGTTAAAAGTAAATAAATGAGTAAACAAAAAAATAAAAGAAAAGAAAGTAAATTTAATGAAATGGAGTTAAGTGCTTCTTCGGGGAATATATTATATGAAAAGAGAATTTTTCTGCTCTATCGCTATGCTTACGGTTATTTTTATAGCTTTATACGCGTTGCATTCATTCGCCTGCGTGTTTATTTAATTGAATTCGCGGTGGAAAATATAATTTTACATTTAAGAAGTACAAAAACAACAATGTTTCTTGCATTAATTGCGGCCTACCAAGGGTTCTTGTGTTTGCTCCTCTTAAAAGAAATCAATTTACCGCGCTACTTTTGAAATATTTAAAGCAATAATTGAAGCAACCAAATATTTGTTGTTGTTATTTGGAAGTCTATTGCATGGCTGAAATTATTTTATAGATTTGTGTACGCTTTCACTTGAAGATCTGTCTATTATCGTCGCCTAATGAAAGTTTCTGATCTCCGCGCCGAAAGGTATGCTATGTTTTATTAAAATCTTAAATGTGAGTGCACAAATGCAAAATAGTGTGTGTGGAATCGATTAGAAAATTCAATGATTTGGTGGAATAAAGCAAAATTCTGGCAACTTTGATTTTAAGTGCCGATCTACAGGCTTCAAAAAAAAATATATTTTTATTCAACTCTACTTTTGAATTAGTTATACTCTAGCCTAAATAGCTGGAATTTCCAGCTTCTACAATATTAGAGCGCAATTTTTTTTTGAATTTTTTTTGGATTTTGAAACGAATATTGTAGTCTATGTTTGGGTTATAAAATATGTTAACCACCAATGTATAACTTTAAGTAAATTAATTTGTGAAACTATTATTTCAATAGCTTTAATTAACACAAATTGCCTTTCTTAAGCACACGATATCTCCGTTTGTGTCCATATGTTTTATAATGTGTCGAACGTCGTCAAAGTGGATAATTTTGGAATGTTACTCCTCTTGTTTCTGAGGCATCTTAGCTTAAAGTGCTCTTTGCTATAACTTATATGTTTTAAGTAGGCCCTTTTTGTCTGAGATGACATCTAATGCCATACGAAAGTAGCTTTTTCTTTCGGTAGTGGAAGGAAATTTCTAAATGTAAAATTAAAATAAATTAAAGTGTTAGAAATAACTGACCTGATTTCACACTGTTGAATGTTTCAGTTGTTAGAAGCTTTATCCCAGAAGTTTATTGGTGGTTGTCGATAGTTTTCAAGAATTGTTCAGTGCGAGGATAATTATTGCACAAAAGAATTGCTTGATGACCACAAAGGATCAGAATATGATTTAAGAAAGAAAAAGTTGAGAAATGTACCCATAAGGCAATAACTTATTTTATTTGAAGTTTTCTTCGCTGTACAGGTTAACCAAAGTTAAAAATATATTGATCAAAATTCGATTGAGTACTAGCCTTCGATACATTGCATATGCAGCCTAGATGTAGGCAACAGTTTACATTTAATATTGTTTCACATATTCTTAGCCATATTAAGTGGGTAACACAAGGGGCCAAATATTACAGAAAAGATAAATATTATAAAAGTAAAAGAAGAGTGAAACTCAATAAATAATATACCGTTAGGCAGCTGTGTGTTTCTTTTTTGGCAGGAAAAATGTATGCAAAAACCAGGTTAATAAAGGCAAAATTAAGTACAGCAGAAATGAAAAATTCTACTGTGATGGGGAATACCGTTTTTAAGGTCCTTATTAAAATATAACTGAAAATTTATATGCAACACACCGTGAAGAACTTATATTCACTAGTTATTAAAACCACATCAAAGGCGTCGTTATTTTGCGTATTGTCACCCCAATTTGAATACAATTTCAATGGAAATACTCTAAGGCTACTTGAGAACTTCATAACACGTCACACAGATCCCGCATTTGTTTGGCATTAGCTACGAAGCTGCTAAGAGCCTTAAAACCACTCTCAACAAATTTATTAGCATTTAAGCATATTGAGCTGCTTGCCAGCCCTTTTGCTGGCAAGGAAACGGTAACAGCAAGGGCGTGGTGGTATAACAAAGGAATGAGAGGTGAGAAAAGTTATTGAAATTAAGGCTTTTGACATCGCCAAATGACAAAATCCATCAGATGAATGCCAAAAGTCACAAATATATGCACACATACATATATATATATATATATATGTATATTTAAGAGAGAGTTGACACTTTATGGCAGCTTGACAGCTGTTACAATTGTGAATCTGCGCCACAACCGCTACGCAGAAGACACGCTGCCGGCCAAAGTATCAAGTTAAGCACAACTTTTTGTTGCACGAGCAGCTTCTTCCTGTTTTCTTTGCGCTTATGCGCAACAACAACGTTATCTACATATTTTCTTTATTTTTTCGTCAAATCGCGTCAGCGTTGAGAACAAAGTACGAACGCTTGATTTTATATCGGAGCGATAACAATGCCTTTTGCAATTATGTATGTGTGTGTGTTTGTCTGTGCGTTTGTGTGATGGTGTAAGCGGCAAATACTGGTGGGTGTAAAATAAATCCGATGAGGCACACACAACCGCGTTTAACGGTAAATCTTAATGTTTGTTTTTTTTTTTGGCCTCACTGGCGGCCTGTTTGTACACGTGCTGTTGCGGTTGTTGTTGTTTAATTTCTTGTTACCAAAACAGTTTACGCAAAAGCTTTTAAGGGATTTTTGGCTGTTGTGCGCTTAAATCAAGGATCAGCCAAGTAAGAAATACGGTAATGAGCTTACATGGCAAATAAGTCATGGACCTCCAAGTGCTACCTTTCGAGGGCGAGGATGTATGAACGCTGCAAGAAGGCGGAGAAACACTTCCGAGAATGCTCATTACATACCTACCTACATACAAGTATTTGCATTTGATGTATGTGCTTCTTAAATCTTAAAAGAATTTTAATATTTTTATCAATGCTGCCTGTAAGCATTTTTGTGTGACGGTATGCGAGTTTCGAAAATATTATTTTTCAAGTGTACTTGTTGTTGGTGTTTCCTTTTAATAACACGTGATTAATTGCGGTGTCTAGCGGCAAAAACTCATTAATCCCACTCCGATGGCATCATTAAAAGTTAACTTTGTCGAAAAATAACTGTTTATGCGCGAAAAGTGCAAAAGAATCACATTAATATGTTCAAATTTGCATGTTCTGTGTTTTTATGTTGCTGTAAGGAACAAAACTCAACTCGAACAAAACAAAACTGTGGTACTTTGTTATTCGTGTGACTTGCTGTGATTTATAGAGACAGATATAAAATATTATCATTTATTGAATTTAAGCCACCGTTATTAACAGTTTTTAAATTTTTACTTAAATAAAGCCACATTTAATAGCTTTGAGGTGCTGAGTTTGCATTGTAACGATCAAATAGCTTTGTTGAAGTTAGCTAAGTAGTCTAGTGTAATTTTGGTACAGTAAGAAAATAAATATATTAAGTGTAAAAATATTGCATTTTTAAAAATTTTCGTTTTGAACATAATTTTGTTAGAGTAAAATAATCACTTACAAAGAATTACGTTAAAAAAAAATTTTTTTGGTCGCTTGATTCTTGAATGTCGTGAAATTAAGACCTTGATTACGTACGGTGTAAACCGTTTTGGAAAAAATATAACCAAACACATATTTCGAAAAATGCTTTTTAGAGTTTTCCATATATAATATTATAGAACTCTAAAGAATGCTCACTTTTCACAACATTTGGTTAATCTATCATTAAAATATAACAACAACTTAACAACGATTACTCTACTGTCCTTTGGGAGTCAATTACACTCAATATCAAAATTGATCTGAGATGCTTGAGCACCATTCATCCAAGGCATCATTTCTGATGTAGTGACGTAGACTTATGTATACGCCACCGAAACTGTTCAACACTATTTGATTTTGGTGAGAAAAACAATGAAGCCATACACCAAAAAAAAAAAAATGTTATAGAAGCAATCAAGGACACAGTAAGGGCAGAGTAGGTAACTCTATAAGAATAAAAAATTAAATTCTAGTTTTACAACCGTAGCTATCTTCGACGTACCAAGCGTTACAAAGTAACGAATAGAACAGACTTTACCAGTTGTACAAAAAAAAAAAAGAAAAAACTGGCAGCGCTTGCGGTGCAACCTTGCGCTAAACGATCATCTCACGTATCATCACGCGCAATTGTTTTACGCTTCTTTCTTTGGTGGAGAACTACCTTTTAGCGCAAAATAAAATAAATTGAAAATTTTCAGTAGCCCTTTCCAACAGCCACGATTTGAATTTTTTTATAAATAACTAGAAAATAAAAATCGCGGTTAACGAATTTCAATCACCAAGTTTTGAAAAATATTCCAAAATATTACATCCAAATATGCAACTATTTTTCTAAGGATTCAGCTAATCCCTAACATCCGCCACTGCTTTTTTGAAAACTAACCCTCCAATGGCCACAAATATAATCTCAGCTGTAAACAAGAAATAAACATCACCCTTCCATTGAACTTCGCCCAGACTATTTTTGCTCATACCACACTTTTGGCTCAAGGACCCTGGCCTAAGCAGGCCACCAACTGAAATTAATATGCAGAAAGTGCGAAATGCGGCAGGCGAAACAGTGTGCGCGCAGGCCAAGGGGTAGAAAATGTTTTTATTCTGCTTGTTGCATTATTGCGGCAAGCATATGAACAGCTACAGTTACTTGCTGGTAACTATTAGCCGCATTGCTTGGCAAAGACCGTCATGCTCGAATGCTGATATATGAACTTGCCACAAAAGCCTACAGCAAATGTGGTGGCATGGATTATCGTTTCACATAATACAGCAATAGCAACCAGGCATTTGTATATTTGCAACAAATCTATAAAGTGGGAAATATTTCAAAGTTTTGTCAACAAATATGTTACATATCTTAAACAACCACACTGCTCTGGTTGTGAAATTGATTCCTGAAGCGCAACAACAAAAAGTATGCAGAAAAATAAAAATGTGGTCGCCAAAGAGCTAAACAGTTAGGCCAGAGTAGCAGTTACGACTTTTCGAACCTGAAAGTAATATGCTTGTGTTCGTTAAGCTGCAAGCTGCACACACACACACACACAGTCATAACTTCTTTTGTGCTTTTACTTTGTAAATGGCAATTTAAAGCGCAAACAAAAACAAATAACTGCAAAATATTTTGACTCCTGCAGTTAAACATTTTAGTTTTACTCCTCGTAGGCAAATTATTGTTTATCTATGGAAATGCGTATGTGTGGGCTAACCTTTGCTTGAGTATCTCAAAATGCTCAATTCACGCTACTTGGTAGCCAAAAGAAAGAAAGAGATCAAATCAGGTTCAGGGTTAGAGATGGGTTATTATATAAGGCAACAATGTAAACTTCGAAGAAATTGTATAGATCGGATGACTATAACATATAGCTGTTATTTGAACTGATTGTTAAAAATAGAGCCTTTGTATGGCAAACTTTTTTATCAGACGAGATATCTCCAGAATATTTAACGTGCCATATTTTATAAAACAACGGTACAATTTCCCAAGAAATTTTTCAGATGGGAACACTATAGAATATAGCTGCCATACAAACTGACCGATAAAAATGAAGGCATTGTATGGAAACTTTTTTATTTGTGAAGAATAACGTATTATAGCGTCGGTGCAACCGAATTTAACGTTTCTTCTGGTTTTACCGCTACGTCATTTTCTACTTCCTACCTTTTTCTTCTTCTTCCTACTTATTATTTCTGTCAGTTTTGTTGCCAAAGTTGTTTTTCTTATACACATCTCAATTGTCAGCGTGTAGTCTGTTTTTAAGTTTTTGACATCTTTGTTGGCACTTGCTTTCTGGTTATTTTTGTTGTTTTGATATACACACAGCCACGTTTACAGGTATTTATTTTAGGCCTCGCAGGCAGGCAGTTACATTAAGCATTTGCAAGGATTCTTAGTCCGTTTGAACGTAGACTTTTTGCATTGACTGTGTTTTGCTCAAATACACACAAACGTACACATATATGTGAAAAGAGCGCAATTTGTATCTGTGTGTGTGGCATCTCGTAGTTCAAAGTGCGCTGCCCATATTTGTTGCAATACAAATAAAATGCGAATAACACACAGATAAGCGGGTCAAAGGGCATACACTGTTGGTTGAGGCTTGTCGGTGCATTGGGGTGTGGTGTACTGTGGTGTGTTAGTGAGGGTGTTGAGTGTTTTTCTTACTTAGTTATATGACATAAGAAAACAGTTTTAGATTTGTTGCTTTCCTCTTATTACTATTTTGTTGCTAATGTTTTTGTTGTTGTTGCGTTTCTGCTTATCTTGACATTGTACTGCTACGTAAACGTTCTATTGAATAATGGCTTTGCCTAATGCTTTTGAAATGTTAATTTCTATTTTTTAAGATTGCAAGTCAACTTTTGTGAAAGCTTTGATTGTCTGAAGATATAGCTTTGGTTTCAACGAGTGAAATTCGGAAATATTGAAAGTTCTTTAGGGAATCACTTGTTATATTTAAGGAATATTTTGGAGTATTTGAGAAATATTTAAAGTTCTTTGGAAAGTTAATTTGCAATGTTTTAGAGACTTTCGAGACTTTGTCGAAAATATTAAGATGTTCTTTGGAAAGATCAATCAGAATATTTTAGCTAGTTTTCGGAAACAATGAAGGTTCTTTGGAAAGATCACTTTTTTTTAGGGATTTTTCGCAGTAATTCGGAAGTAGTGAAAACTCTTTGAAAATACTGCTTTGGCATTAAACAAGTATGTTGACATTTTGACTATATTTTAAAAGTCAAATACACGAATATAATGGCAAGTACTGTCGGAGTTACAGAACATTTTTGCTTCACTTCACCAACGCTTACTTTGAAAGTAGGCTTAAATAAATCAAAATCATTATTGCTTTTGGAATTGGTGTAACAAGAAATATTGTTTTTAACATATTGCCAGTTAATCCCATACTGGTATCATATAAAGCAATTTTCGGACTAATTCGGACATACAAAAAATTCTGGAACTTGCTTGTTTAAAAGAGAATATGAGATTATTTTATTAACTGCACATTTATCTCTACTAGCTCTACATACTTCTTCCATTCATATCAATTTAATATATGAGGTAATACGGAAAGTTCTCCGAATGGTACGGTCATTGACCCTAAGTTTGCTTTTACCTCTATTTTTTCACAATATTGTACTATAACTGTAGCTTTAGGGCTATAAAATATTTCAAATGGCAGAAATCAAAAATGGATTTTGGGAATGTCATTATTATGATTCTTATTCCCCACCGACGGCTCGAGAACAGCGAGAGAAACAATGTTGGGAAAAATTTTGACAAAGGTCACACACTCGTGATTGCCTCAAATTTCTAGCATAAGCCCATAACTTCCGCTGCAGCACTTATTGTTACCGTTACTGTCACCATCTATGTACTTTTCTATATTATTTAGTACTAAAACTAATATGAGAGCCTTAGGGACAGGAAAGGAATCGAATCCTTGGGCAAACAACGAACAAGAGTTCATGGAGAGTATTGACAGGGTTTTCATGTTGATGTAGATCTATACCTATAGACCTAAAAATCATGCTGGGACCTAAACCAGTAAAAGTTTAGGAGATCTGGGTATTGAATAGAAAAATTTATAATTAGAAGAGACGGCAAAGATAGGAGATAAATCCTGATCGTCCACTCATATAGTACCTTAAATTGAAGTTTCTACGAAATGACTTAGGGGTTGAGAAAGTGATGATGAAATGAGTAACTCTTCAAGAAGACTATCCAGATAGGGAGATAATCATGGGAAAACTGAATAATTTTGTAGAAGTTTTATATGAAGTTGAACATCAGAACATGAAAATCCATATTTCCAGGTTTAGAGTGGATAACAGCCAAAGAGTAGTTGTGTAGTAATTGTAGTCAAATAAAGAAAAACTAAGTAAAAGACACATTTGTAGTTAGGACTAAAAATATATTCACAATGTTTACGTAGGCAAAAGAGACCAGAAAAAATACTGATTTATGATATTTTATTTTTATAGATATGGATTTTTTTTTTATCCAGACCAGACCAGACGTAAGATGTCTTCAACGAATTTCAATCTCTTCCTCGATTTTGCCAATATTTAGGATTAAAAATTATCATCTCACTTACCTCCTTCGTCAGTCATAACTAGAATGGTTGTTTCCGGGCCCAAGCCTTCAGGATTGAATACTTGCACGGTGACTTTGTACTGCGTATACGTCTCCAGATTTGTAATTTCATGACTCTGCAAGAGAAACAAGATAATTGCAAGTTGGCAAAACATGAGAAAAAAATTACAAAACACATCATTAAAATTATGTGCCACAAAATGTGAGATATTTTCGAGCAAATTACAACTAATTACTCGCACAACCAAAATTTCAAAGCCTTTGCCGTGATTACGTAAAACCCATTACAAATTTTCCGAGCCCAAAGAGCAAATGCTGTTGCTTAACTACTTTCATGCTTGTGAATTAAGAATATGCATGTAAGCTTTAATTTTGCTGCCAACGCAACAAGCATTTGCCGTTATACGCGCACACTACTACACACACAGATTAGTGCAAGGTAGATATACCGTTAGAAATCTAGACCGGCGACTGGTGCAGACTAAATGAGAAAACCAGAATTTTAACTGGCCAACCATAAAGTACGTAAGCTCATTTGGTTAAGCAGCTCATTCAGAGACAAAGTGTGGACTTAAACCTAAAATGCACACACACACTTACATAGATGCTATATAGAGGTAAAGAGTGTGTGGACGCCACCACTCATCTGCATTAACAGTGTTGTGCGCCGAAAAATATAAACTAAAAATTTACCCTGTTCGGTTGGGCCTAAAGTGTATGTGCGCTTTTCGATGTTGTTGTGGGTGCATTCACTTACACACATACTTAGCTGTAGGTGAAATAGTTAGACAATTGCAATTTATGCACCTAGCTGGTAAATTAAATTCATTAAAATGTGTCTAAAATGCTGGCAGTAGCTGCTAAAATGAGAGAAAAAACTAGAATATAAGAGGAAACCGCAGACACGTCGATGAACACGCATACCAATGCAGCAAAGCCATGACATTTCGGAGCTGTTTCAATACACAAACTCAGAGACTAGAAAACTGTATGTGTTAGTTTATAATGCCAAACACACCAGCTTAAGTGGTCCTAACACTCTTAAAAACTAAAATTAAATTTAGCTAAAAACTGTGCTGTTGGCGCCCGAAAGTATGCATTACCTTCACAGTTTATTCGAATTGTTACCAGTGAGTTAAATAGCTTTCCGCCATAAACAGTAATTAGTGTATATAATCATTAGATAGCAATTATGGCAAAGTAATGAATATTTATTATGATTAATTAATTAGTTTTCAATGAATATAACACTGTAATTATTATACATTAAACAGTATTTGTAAAAATTTCATTATAATTATTGAAAATTTAAAAATTTACTGATTACGGTGAAAAGTTGTAATAATCCTTTGTAGGGGTTATTACCCTTACAACTCTTCACCGTAATCAGTAAAAGTAATCATAACATAGTAGTAAGGACAACGTAATGACTATTTATTACCATTACTTAATTATTTTTAAATAAACACGACATCCTAGTGATTACTTATTAATCAGTATTTGTTATCATTACATATTAAATTATTGCAAAGTAATATTTTATTATTAGATTTTTGAAATTATTTTGAATCTTGCCTGTAAGAAAATTAACTTTTGGCCGTAATCAGTAATCAGTATAAGTAATCATTACATAGTAATTATTGCAAAGTAATGATTATTAATTACCATTAATGTAATCATTACATATTAATTATGGCAAGGTAATGATTATTTATTTAATTTGAAAAAATTATCACACCTTACTTATTATTTAATAATTAGTATTGGTAATCTGCATAGTAATTACTGCAAAGTAATGATTATTTATTACACTTACCTATTTAGTTTTAAATAAATTTATCAAAGTAGTGCTTATATATTTGAAATTTATTTAATATTCTCATTACAGTAATCGCTATAATGGATCTACACGTTATTTATTTGTTATTATTACTTTTATCTGAATGATGACTGTTAATTACTAAATTTTAATCGGTAACTAGCAGAATACTAAGAAAGTATTATAATAAATGACAATTCTTAAATAGTAACTTATAAAATATATTATCGATTATTAATTACGTTTTGAGATTTGTTGAGTGAGTAATTCATCAGAAATAAGGATTTAAAATTAATAGCAATACTAAGTCGAAAACTAGAAATTACCAAGTAGTGAATTAATATCTTACTTCAATCTATAATAAGAATGTATTCTAAGATTAATTATTACAGTTATTGATAAGTAGTCGACAGTGCTTAATTTCCATTAAAAATTACTTAATTTATCTACAATACAAATTCGTATTTATTATTTTATGAATTATTAATTAATTTAACTTGAAAAGTATTTACTACAATGAAATATGTAGTAATTTAGAATTTATCAATAATTAATACATAATATTTATTGACAACAATTACTCACCAGCTGCTGGAAATAGCAATTATGTTTTTATTTATGCGAATTTAGTGTCCTATATTTAATAAGCGTTAAGTAGTTAATTAATTACTAATGATTATTTTAAGTACAATATTAAATTAAATATCCTATTTCCAATATCTATTATCTTATAAGATAATTTTGGCTTGGAAGATGATGGAAGGGAAAAAAAATTGAAGATAAGGAACTGGTAGCAATACTTATTGTAAATTGTTGTTCAAAACAAGAAAAACTCGCAGAATCTTTGAAAGTCACTCAAGCTGTCATTTCAAAATGTTTTAAAGCAGCCTGATACATTCAAAAGCAAGAAAATTGGGTACCATATAAATTGAAACCAAGTGACCTTGAAAGACTACACTCAAAGAGCATTCCGAAAGTTTTTTTTTTATATTGGCACGGGACTGGTGATAAAATATGTATCCAATACGGCAACCCTAATTGCTTAAAAACAATATGTGAAGCCTGGGCAACCAGTCAAATTAACGGTAAAGCCGAATACGCCGGACTGTATTATTACTTTCTAAAATTGGGTAAAACCATTTATGGGGAGCGCTACCGATATCAGCTCGATAGACTCGATGCAATAATTTCCTGAAACGTTTGCCCTCAATTGAATACGATTCACATAAGACCACAATTCACAGGTATTCAAAATTGGCTTCACTCATTCTGGGCCGCCAAGCCGGCGCAACATATTTGGAACCCACAAGTCTTATATCTTATATCTTATATTTGTTATCTTTTATCTTATATCTTATATCTTATATCTTTTATCTTATATCTTATATCTTATATTTTTTATCTTATATCTTATATCTTATATCTTATATCTTTTATCTTATATCTTATATCTTATATCTTATATTTGTTATTTTTTATCTTATATCTTATATCTTATATCTTATATCTTATATCTTATATCTTATATCTTATATCTTATATCTTATATCTTATATCTTATATCTTATATCTTATATCTTATATCTTATATCTTATATCTTATATCTTATATCTTTTATCTTATATCTTATATCTTATATTTGTTATCTTTTATCTTATATCTTATATCTTTTATCTTATATCTTATATCTTATATTTTTTATCTTATATCTTATATCTTATATCTTATATCTTATATCTTATATCTTTTATCTTATATCTTATATTTGTTATCTTTTATCTTATATCTTATATCTTATATCTTATATCTTATATCTTATATTTTTTATCTTATATCTTATATCTTATATCTTATATCTTATATCTTATATCTTATATCTTATATCTTATATCTTATATCTTATATCTTATATCTTATATCTTATATCTTATATCTTATATCTTATATCTTATATCTTATATCTTATATCTTATATCTTATATCTTATATCTTATATCTTATATCTTATATCTTATATCTTATATCTTATATCTTATATCTTATATCTTATATCTTATATCTTATATCTTATATCTTATATCTTATATCTTATATCTTATATCTTATATCTTTTATCTTATATCTTATATCTTATATTTGTTATCTTTTATCTTATATCTTATATCTTATATCTTTTATCTTATATCTTATATCTTATATCTTTTATCTTATATCTTATATCTTATATTTTTTATCTTATATCTTATATCTTATATCTTATATCTTATATCTTATATTTTTTATCTTTTATCTTATATCTTATATCTTATATCTTATATCTTATATCTTATATCTTATATCTTATATCTTATATCTTATATCTTATATCTTATATCTTATATCTTATATCTTATATCTTATATCTTATATCTTATATCTTATATCTTATATCTTATATCTTATATCTTATATCTTATATCTTATATCTTATATCTTATATCTTTTATCTTATATCTTATATCTTATATCTTATATCTTATATCTTATATTTTTTATCTTATACCTACAAACCAAATAATTGTCTGTGTACCTAAATATTGTTTCACGTATCCATTGTAACTATTGCAATTTGTCGGAGCGCCATGTTTTTTGGCTTCCTGCGCACTTTTACATACATCCATAAAAAGATTTCCAATTCATATTTGCAAGTTTTTGGCGAAATTTTTGCAGGTGCCATAACCTTATTTTTACCTGCATGCACTTAATATTTATTCCCTAATAAATGTGGCGTTATCTAAATCGTTGCGCTATCTTGCAATATTCGCATATTTTAATTGGAAAATCCTACCGGCTGCGAATATAATATTTTTCTGCCCATGTATTGGTATAGGTGGACACACACACACACACACACGCAAACACTCAGATGTTTTATGCGAAATGCTATCGCTAAGGGGGGCAGTGTCTGATTTTTCGACGAAAATGCGTTATTTTTATTTCCTAAAACTGCACTTCATATTAGAGATTTGCAACTTTTTGATAACTCGTTATTTATTTGGACAAACTAGAGCATGTGCGCGCGCGTGTGAGTGTGTAGGATTTTTATTTTGCGCAAAAATATAGAATTTTTTCATAGAACAAAAAGCGACTTCGATGTTAACTATCGCCTTTGTAATATATGTAACTGCCACGATCTACATACTTGTATGTGTGAGTTTTTATGTATGAATAAGTCACTGTATTTCGTGCACTAACAGACTCACTCACACACTCACACATGCGGTAGACATTATTAAAAAACAGTTTCGCTACCGGAAAATATGCAATGGAGCGTGATAGTAGTTTAGTATGACTGTAGAATCTTGTAGATACATATAATCAAAGTGGCAGTTTTGCTCTTTTGTGGCACACAGCGACACATAAACGCTCGCTAATTTTGTGCTCTTGTTGTTGTTGTTTTTAGGCTATGTGCGCGCGCACGTTTGTGTGCTGCGACAGCGTGAGTCACCAGCCAGCAAAATGTTGCGATAAAAAATTGAAGTTGCACGTTTTCGCCTCGCAGGGTAATATTTCAGCATCAAAGTGTTATGCAAATAAAAGGAGAATAGTAGCAAAAAATCGACAAAAAGTAGGAAAATAAAATCAAAATAAAAAAATTATACAAATTTTGTAGTAAAAATGCGCACAAATGCGCAAGGGCACAAACAATCAAAGTGCATGCGGAACCGTGTGGAAAAAAGTAGTATTTTATAAAATAAAAGCGGCAGCCGGCAATAAAAGCAGGCAAAAGCGTAGCAAATGGCAAAATGAAAAGCGTGCGCTAGAGGCGCGATAAGTGTGCGCTTTTACGAAAAATATGCACTTGGGAGCGCTACGCGGCGTCAGCATGAAAGCGAAGACCCGGCTTCGGCAGCGGTAATGTGCATTGCCGCAAAGGCGCCCCATTACCCTGTGGCTCCACCACTGACAGTTCACCCGTCGTCAGCTTTGGTTGGCGCTTCTTATCCGGCGCGCGTGGCCGACACCAAACCGAGAGCCTCTCTCCCCGCGCCAACTGGTACGTGAGTATAATCGCTGATAATTTTCGGGATATATTGTAAGTGCGATAAGTTTGCAATTGCACTGGCAGCAAATAAAGCGCAAAATATATGTAGATTCGTCGAGTGCAATAAAGTGTTCGGTTGCTAACAAAGCGTCTAACAGAGCGCAGTAGTCTCCACGTGAGCGTGCGTAATAGCGGCTAGGAGGCGAGTTGGTGTTGCATTAAATTTAGAGCGTTTGCGTTTGTTAACCGTACTTTATGTCGTGATATTTAAATTGACTTGCAAATGCAAAAGCAGAGAACTACATATGTTGCACGAAGAGTTATGCTTAAGGAATTAGACTTGTATGGAGACAAATGGAAGTGGCAGGTGGTATGCCTTCTCTTACCTAACATAGTGACACTTATATTTGCTTTGAAATGATCGAGAAATTTGCAAAAAACAATGGCATTTAAAGAAATAGCTACCGAACTTTTGCTTCACCTTCAATTAATTAATATAAGCCCTTCTTGGAGTGAATCTCCGATATCGAAATCTGAAAATCCAGTTTTCATGGTAAAAGTTTGAGTAATATGCTTTGAAGCTATGAAACAAAAAAAAAACATTGGTTGGTACACTTTAGTACTGATAGTAATTTTCGAGGCAAGGCTTTACGAATTTGTCATCAAAGCCTTCATCAGGCTCATCATCGCTCTGAGTAACCAGTATGAGACGATCCAATCCAATTTATAATACAAGAAGAAAATGCGCATCACTAAATGTTTATTCGCCGTCAAGCAAACTGGATCTGAACACAGTGTTTGAAAAATTTGGTATCGAATTATTGTATAGAATTAAGGCCAAATAATGTGTAATAATTTTAAAAAGAGCTCCTTCAACGAAAAAGTCAAATCGATCATTTTATAGTTGGAGAAAGTTATCAACTGGGGCCAACACAGATTTATTGAAAACTAATGATCGATAGCTGGTTTTTCCTATAGAAAGGCTAATGCATTTTAAGTGCGAATAATTGGAAGAAGAAGTTACTGTTTGACTCGGACCGGTTCCTTTCATTAGTGGTTTTGGGAGTATAATTTTTCAGAAATATAAGTATTTGAGTGGCACAAAGCAATCCGTGAAGGTCATAAAGTCATCGAAAGCGTGTGAGTCGTCCATCCACCTCCGTTGATGCCGATAATGTCGAAAGCGTTAAGACAACGGTACTCGAAAATCGCGTCAACGGTAGATTCCTATCAAAAGATTTAAAATATTTGCAAAAATGACGTGGGTTAGATGTTGCAAAAGAGATACTTGACAGGGCAGCAGAGGATCATACGTTCATCAAACGCATCAGTTTTGATGAAAGTGACGAGATTTCATGAATGTAACGTCGAAACTGTTCAACAATCTAGCGAATGGCGCTCCAAAAATGAGCCGCAACCGAAAAACCAAAACTCACTGCAGGCACTGAAGGCCATTCCAGCCGAGGCCTAAACCAAGTTTATAGAAAATTTAATTACGCGTTGGCATGCTTTTATTGGCTCAAAATGAGTCTATTTTAAAAGTCATATTAAAGATTTTTATCAAAATGTGGATCCAGTATAATCAATAATTTTTTGAAAACTACAGAAAGAACTTACGCTTTCGTCAATCGATTCATTACAAATTTCAAAGGTAAGTTTGTAAATTGAATAAATATTCATATTTATGAAGCTTAATTGACTCAATTAGGAAGAAGGTTTGAACTTTTTCATTTTTAAACTCATTTGTAAACCATGATAAAAGATGCCAATAAATTTTATATAATAAGTATTTAAGTAATAAGTATTTAATTATGATATATATTTTTGTAAAATCGGCGTTGAACATTTTTTGGATTGTTGAGATTATCAACATAGAACTAGAGCTAGTCTAGCACTAACCAGCGACTACTTCTACTTGTGCAGTGTGGTATGAAGTAGAAATGAATTAAAAGGTGATAGTGAATATACAAAGACATTTCTAACAAGTAAGGAAGAGCTAAGTTCGGATGTCACCGAACATTTTATACTCTCGCAAAGTCAAATGGTATAATCGTTTCGATTTCTTTGCCTTGTTCTATGTTGAACGATATTTTCGGTAAAAAGTCAGCTATAGGCACTTGGGGCCCACATATTCAGTACCTAGGGGCTTGAACAGTTTTGCTTCGATTTAGACAATTTTTAGTCACAAAGTGGCATACTTAAAACATATTATTCACGTGTTATATGGGAAATAGGCGGGGTTGTAATCCGATTTCGCCGATTTTCATACTATAATATATAAATATGAGAAGAATTTTATGTACCAAATTTATTTGAAATCGGTTAAGCAGATCCCAAGGTATGGGTTTTCACCTAAAAGTGGGCGGTGCCACGCCCACTGACTAATTTTGAACGTGATTCCTATAAAGTCATCTCATACCATCGCAGAGATAAAAATTTAATGTCCCTGGCGTGTTTAGTGCTATCGCGCTTTTAGTATTTCTTAACAGTTCCGTTATATGGGGAGTGGGCGGGTTTGTCACCCGATTTCACCCATTTTCAGACTAAAACTGCTAAAAACATTTGCTCCCAGTGAATTTGGTTATTATAGCTTTAGCAGTTTAGGATATATGCTATTAAACCTATTAGGGCCGGAAGCACGCCCACTTTTTAAAAAAAATTTTAACTGCAGCTGCCCCTCTCTAATGTGATCTTGTGTGCCAAATACCAGCTTTGTATCTTATTGTGGAGCTTAAACATATGACAATTTATTTGTTTTTGATTAATGGCATTTTGTGGGCGTGGCAGTGGTCCGATTACGCCCATCTGCAATACCAACCGTCTAAGTACCAAGAAACATGTGTACCAAGTTTCATAAAGATATCTAAATGTTTACTCAAGTCACAGCTTGCACGGACGGACAGACGGACGGACGGACAGACAGTCACCCGGATTTCAACTCGTCTCTTCATCCTGATCATTTATATATACATAACCCTATATCTAACGCAATTAGTTGTAGGTGATACAAACAACCGTTAGGTGAACAAAACTATTATACTCTGTAGCAACATGTTGCGAGAGTATAAAAATTATTGTTTGAATGGATTAAAGCTAAGGTGACTTGAGCGATAGTAAGAGATAAGAGTAATAATAATAAAAACTTAAGAGTTGAAGTTAAGCTCGACTTTTTACTCCAGCCAAAAATTAGTTTCGAATTGATTAATTCGTGGGAAGTTTCTCCAAAAAGAAAATAATTATGATATTTATATAGAAGGAAACATATAACAGGCGGGCAAGAACTCTCAGTCTACTTAGAAAACTGTTAAAGTCTAAAAGGAACTATTTAATTTCATTTGATAGCCCCGTTACGCTTTCGGTCCTTTTCAGCAGGCAATGTTCATAAAATGTCTATTTGCGTCCTCCACTGTTGTTGTTGCTGTTGTTTATTTTATCACGATTGCAATTGGATTTGCACGCGATTTCATGAGATACACGTAAATTACCTTTTAATATTAGGTACATGAGCCCGTTTAGCCATTTGTAGGCGCTTAGCGCGGCATTTAACTAAGTTGTCAACATAAATGCCAAAAAAGCAAAAACAAAATCAACAACAAAACACCAGCCTTAATGCCGTTACAACAAAGGTATAAATTCACAGCGATCCGCGACGGCAAATCCGATACTAAACTACAAAACAATAGCTACAACAATAAAAGCAACAACGCCAACAGCAAGTGTTGAGAACAATTCAAATTGCCACAACGACAATGACAACAACAACAGCACTCGGAGCAATAAGAGCAAACAACTTTGTACAGCCCATGAGCTGGCAAATCAACGAACGACACCGGAAATTGTAAGTAAAACTTTTTAGGCTTTGAATTTTAGGGACCAAATGGCAAAGCAATGTAACTGCACACATACAAACTTACAAACAGCCAGACAGCCAGACAGGCTGACGGGGTGAAAGTACGATGTGGCGCAACTAAATTTGCGTGAGACAGGTGGTATGAGTGAGCTGGGAGTGGCAGTGACAGTATCGTTTTTGGCTAACTACAGTTTCAGGCCTTTGGTGTTGGTGGTCGGACGGAAATTGTGGCTGCGACGAGCGTGTCAGCTGTGAATTTCATGTTAGTTATGTATACAGATTTCGAATGAGTATGTGCCGGTGATAGCTTTTGCACCTTGGTTTTGTAACCACATAATGAAAGGGCTATACCAGAATGGGTCGGTAGAGGCTGAGAGTGCTATTGGTTTCCGGAAAGGAACAATCTTGAAACGTAAATAGACTTTTGTCATTCAAATTGTCACCGCATGTTCGGCGATAGGCCGCGGGATTAACTTCGAACCTCTTTATTACATTTAAGATATCCAAACCGGTAATTCTCTTTGTAAGAACCTGATTTTGAGCGTTTACCAAATAATCTATTTAGCTGGTATATTATAGTGATTTTCCATTTAGATGAGCCTTGTCTTCCATTATATTATTGGTGAACAAATAGAAGAATTCTTTTCACTCATATTTTATTATTCTAACCAAATTCGATATCATTCTATCATGCGGTAGAAACAAATCGGTTAGTAGTTTTTTTGAACCAGAAACGTTTCACGGCCACTTGAAGAATAATAAAAAGATAACTTGAGGGTAAAATTTGTAGATTATAAAAAAAAAAATTTTTGGAAAAAAAAATTCCCACTCAGTTTGATGAGTGTTCTAGAAGCTGCGGAGAGTCTTATTTCTTAAAGTTATCAACTTAAAAAAAATGTTTGTGGTCATTATTTTAGTTAATAAAAAAGTCTTAAGCGACAACATGCTTTCCTTAAGCGTTAAAATAAATTTTGAGTCAAAAACCGTCACATTCGGTAATTTTTATATAAATGTAAATAGTTTAAACTAAACATAATTTTTTTTTGTCCAAAAAAATGTTAACTCGAAATTTTCTTAAAAACTGAGTCCGCCTCTAGATGTTAAATATTTTTTTTTTTTTGTTCAAAAATTTTATTTTTTTTATAATTTACAGATTTTACCTTCAGGCTAAGCAAAAAAAATTATTTTGAGTAGTTCAATTTAAACACACACATTAAACACCCGATGTTTTTATACAAAATTTCGAAGAATGTGACAAAACTTCGTTTTCCAAACACTTCGGTAAAAGAATTCGGTAAAAGAATTCGATGTCGAAAGAGGCATTACCAGTCATATTTTCTTGTTCTGTACTTATTAAAGCGAGTTTTCAAGTTTATTTACTCATATTGCTGATTATGGTGTGTGGTTTATTTTTGCTAAGGGTCAAGTACAGATATATGTAATAAGATAGGTCTCTAGACATTCCACTTTGTGGTCTCATTGTCTTTATCCTGATATCGATTATTGGGATTATCATTTCTGTCGGTTTTCTAAAATCTTTTAAAGTATTTAGTGGAAATGAAATGTCACAGCAATAAGAGACGAGGTCTTGCAAATTATGCAAAATGCTATGGAAACTAGTTAGACTTTGGTATGATTTGTACTTGTAAGTGGAGCAGTATCCTCCCAGTACTTTTCAATGCGCTAAAACACAATTTTATTGCAGCTTAGGTTGCGCACTTTAGATGACTTGGCAGGGAAACACATTAGTTAGCTTGCTGGGTACACGACACTGAGCCATGGTCTTGCTGGTCGATTGTCGCCAGGTAGGTAAAGCCGAAAAAGTTATATTCAGAATATGTGGATGCACCGGTGGCTGTCAGAGATTTACACGGCGACGGCTACAACGCTAACAGTGACAATGACAATCGAATGAAAATAAATTGCATTCACGGCTGACGATACGACCTTCCCGGCGGGAGAGTACTTCATCGTCTGTCGGCCTGCAAGTGCCGGCGGTGCAGGTGATAAACGAGCCAATGTGACGAGATGATGAGAGGTGATACATGCGCGCATTTGTGTTGTCGGCAATTGTGCAGACACAATGAAGCGCAACGCCTCAAAATACAAATGATACGCAAACATTTGTTCGGTCGTTCGTTGGTGGGGTGCTTTACGATAAAAGTAACAACCTAAGGTTGACATTTAGCGGTTGAATGATAGGCTCTTTAGCGTACTGAGCGTAGCCTTGCATAGCCTACATCATTCGGTTAAATCGTACTTACCTCGACGGTGCTATCGCGTATGTAAATCTCCTTGGTGTCGTTACGATCTCGTGGTCGATATGTTATACGATAACCGAGAAATTCGCCGAGTATAGTGTCGGCTGGCGGTGGTTTCCACGATATATATACCGATGTAGACGAGGTATTGTGAGCGGTTGTTGGTATTGGTTTGCCAGTTGGAGCTGAAATGAAAACAAAATGTTAAGGAAGTTCACCCATAAGTGAAATGTCAATTGAAAGAAACTGGATACTTAAAAACTAAGTAAACAGTGCCTTTATGGTATAAAAAAAATAATATAAATTCCTAGTCAAAATCAAGTGGATTTGAAGTGCCATCTGTTTTTAGCTTAGAGCTTCAAGGTCACAGTAAGTGTTAAACTGCGCTATCTGACGTTTGGTTTGTTCGACATACGACCTAATAGTCACAGTCTCGTATAACGTTGGGTAAGGACGTCGTTGAAATGAGCTTAACGTCTTCACACCTCTGCTTCTGATAGGCTCATTTGGAATCTTCGAGACGATTGTACTTTTCTTGTAAGCTGTGGTGCGCTATTCCGTTGAAACCAAATATCGTCGAAGTTCTAGCCAACTTTAAGGGCTCTCGATTCAGCACTAATTGTTCTTTTATGTTAGAGTAGGAAGCTGAAGTGCCTACAAAGTTCTAACTAAAACATAAGGTAAGCCTGAGCTTTAAAGCTTGTGAATAAAAAACACAATGAAAACATATATCTTTGGGTTGATTTTCAGAGTTTGCGAAGTGCTTACTACTGAGTACTTGTGGGAGCGAGTTTCAGTTCTTATTATATATTAAAACTGCTCTCGAACTTTCGCAATTCTACAGCGCGTAGCTAGAAGATTGTTCTACAAATTATTTCTTAATCAATTCAGGTGTCGCGATCTTTCAGTGGGAATTCCGGAACTACGATAAGAATGAAGTCTTTGAAGGTACACTGTATTCACTACACAATAAAAAAACCAGATCTCTCAATTCCTAGGAACTCCTCTTTGTGATCTATAATACATCGAAACAGCTCGTCTTCAGATCGACCGTTTGAGCACGTAGTTTAAAAATTCGACATTAATATCATCCATTGTTGTAATCTATCTATTGGAAAGAGAAAACGGTAGCATATTTCGATAGAATAGCAAACCAAAGAGTAGAATTGCAATTTTAATACTCTGAAGTTTAACTTTTTCTACACTGTTTGAGCGGAGGAGTATTTTAGTTATTCTAAACACCTGAAATATTCCCCCGCTCGAAATGCTCCTTGTTTATCCGCCTCGATTTTTGTGTTCTTCTAGTGTTCTCACAGTCACTAAAATAATTTCGTATTCTACGTGGTGTCGTTGTAATTTTTAGTAGCGCATTGTCAAGTTGTCACGCTTCGGTATAAGTTACCTGCTAGTGACTCACTTCCTGCTGTCTTCATTGCGTTTACTTTTTTTCTTGCGCTATTTTTATCTACTAGCCTGTCCCACATTCCCTTACACGTGCCTTACATTGGGTATTTATTTCGCAGCGTTTCAACGTCTCGAGCGATGGCGAATGCCTCATTTGGTTACGGTGAGCTCGTACTTGTATTTTAGTGTGGGCGTGGTTGTTGGTGTTGTTTTCAAATTCTTGAGCATTTTTTAGTGCCACTCTCCCTATCTTTGTCGTATCAATTCATTTATGCTTTAAACTTTTATTGGGCCGGCGTGTGTTCGAATTTACTTTATGCTCAAGGGCTTTTTTAAACCTCACCCTTTACTCCCCTTGACAGCTATTTTATTGCGTAAATGTCATCTCGATTTAAATTTGCTACAATGCGGTACACGGTACACCTATCTTCTGCTCTCCCTCTTAGAGTGTTGTTTGCAAAGTTGCTTTCATTCAGCTACTTTATTTAATTGAGCAAGGAAGTGTCTTTCTCTCATTATTTTATCACCTTAAGTTAGGTTAGCGAAAATCATATTACGGATAAATTTGGCTATAGCGGAGCCCGGGTTATATATATTATATTTTAAAATACAACACTGCGGGCCTAGCAAATTTTACGTTTGCTTAGTTCAACCTCTTCTCTTTTACAGAGCTTTAAGCATTGTGATAGCGTGTATTTGTCTCCTTCAACCTTTACCGTGTAACCTGCGTTGGCTTCAGAAGAGAAGTTTGTAAAACCCTGTTTGAGATCTTAAGACATAAATGAAAGAGAGTTAGTTTCCTTGGTTTTATGGGTTATAGTACGAGTCGTTGGACACTCAAAATGTATTTAAAACTCTGATTGCTACGACAGATTTCAATGAATCTCCCAGAAATTAATAATGCAAACAAACTAGTGCCGATTTTTTCTACGATCTCATCTAGAGTCATTCTAAAAGTAGGTTTGTTGGTCATGGTTTGCATAGAACATACGCCAGAATTGAAGATTATGTTTTGTGTCAACTCATAAATCCTCTTATTGCGAAATCCATTTTCATTATTATTTTAGTTGATTGTTTTGTTCTCAAAAGTTATTGAACCTTATCAAATAGATTGTGTGGTTTCATACGAAGAGAGCGTTCGTACTATGAAATTCTGAGTAATTAGATATACTACTAATTTAAATGAGTGAAAAGCGACTTTTCTTTAATTTCGATTGAACAGTATGCAAGTCACTTTATTAAATACTCGATGTTGTTATTGTAAAGGCATAAAATATTCGCGAGCTTATTTTGGAAACGGTATCGTGTAAACGTCCTATGCCAACAATTATTTGACAGTATAACCAAATACATAAATGCGACTGTTGTCGCAAAGATACGAAAAATAATAAACCTTGTTTGCAGATGAGGAGACCAATTACTCGAAATATTCTAGAAGTACGAACGAAAATGGTTCAAAGCAGCTCCTTATGCCAGACTAGTTTTTTAATAACTTCAATTTAACTGCTTTAGTGAAGAGACCCCAACGTTTGCGAATAATTACGTTTAAGTGGATTATTTTATATTTCATCCTCATTGTTGGGATTATACCAACCATCAAATTTAACCCGGATGGGCCCATTTAAACTGTCCACAACCTATTCAAACAACTTATTTTTATTTTCGTGTGAAGATTGATCTCGATATGTCAAATAGTATGTGTCTGTCAGCTGTTTGTCTACCACTCATTGAAACATTGAAAAAAATGCTTATATTCATCAAATGTATCCTCACTGGAGGCGTGCATCTATGAATGTGACGTCACGTGAAACCAAAAGAAACACAAATTTCAAAAAGCTTTGAAGGCTATTCCAGCTGAGGCTTATAACCACTGTATGTATTGGTTCAGAAGCCTATTTTGAAAGATTAAAGATTGGTATTAAAATGCAGGTCAAATTTGATCAGATAGTATACATTTCTGTATAGGCCAAGAGTTTTTCGATTGTACCTTCAAAATTTAATATGGAGTACTTTAACTTGTGCCTCCAAAATGTCATCCATCACGCTCAAACTCAGTCAAGGGAAGCCACAGAAGTGAGCCTGATGACTTCCCCACGCATCCAACATTACCTCACCTAAATATGCAAGCTTTTATATTAAGATTGTTATGAATAAAACTGACGATTCGAGCTCGATACACGACCGACCCAAGTCATAAGGCATGCTGAACAACGCCACCGCAACACTCTTTCGATGAATAAAGCAATTGAGAAAGGAAAGTCAACGCTTCCTGAGGGCAAAATTCAATTTGGTCGCTAAGTATCAAATGATATTTTCATACGAGATGAACTTCTTTCCGAACTAAATTCGATGCAAAGGTCAAACAAAGCATCGCAGAGCACAGTCATATCAGCGTGAAAAGGAAGCGACGGGCGTGTAGGTGTGCTTCTTCTGCTTCTTCAAAAGCATGAGCACAAAAGCCGAAACGTTTTGGGAAAATATGTGTATAATTTGCATCGTTTCTAATAAACGGAAGCTCATTTTGGCGTATACAACTGACACAAATGCTTGCGGCAAGTACCTACCAACACCAACAAAACACACCTACGAAACAGCACACGCATTTGAGTGACAAACAGAGATAATATTTGTGTGCATGACTGCTTGGCGTTGCGTGCATGAGGAGATTTTCCACCGCCGGCATCCGTGCATATGTATATGTGTGAGTGTGCCGGTGTGTGGCTACAATGAACACCTTAATTGTTGACAAAGTGGCAGCCGCAAAGAGCGTAAACGAACATTTTGCTGGCAACTCAAGATGGTGGCAGACAAGAGCATGCTAGTCGTCTGGGAGATACTGAGTAGAGGCAACAACAACAATAAAAACAATAATGAATAAGAACGCTGCAAACACAAGCCGAGTCAAGTAACTGCTATTTGGCCGCCAGGTAAGGAATGGTATATGGAATTAGGTGGGCACACAAGCATGTGTGTATATGTTGCATGTGTATGTGAGCGTAAGCGTATGTTGTGCCACTAAATGCCAGGAGATCCTGTCACACACATACGCACACGCGTACACACTTATACACGAAATATTTCGACTTCTTGCGGCGATTGTGTGCCGCTGCAAGTGGTGGCAAGCAACAGCTGAATACTTACTGTGCCAACAAAGCAATTGCTTGGCTTATTTGTTGTTGCTTTATATTAGTTGTTGTTATTGCTGCTACTTCTCTCGTTCTGTCGTCATCACGACAGTTGAGCCTGTCACACGCTAATGACACTTCAATGCTCTTGCTTTGCTGTTTGCGGCAATTATTGCTGTTGTTGTCATCACTGTAGTTGAAGTTGCTATTGTTGTTGTTGCATGTGAACAACTTACTGGCGAGTGACTTCGATTGCAGCTTCGATATATTGTTGTAAATGTTTGTAGCTTCATTATTGCTTCGTATTGCTGGGCAAGTGAGTTGTCACACGCACACATATACATACATAGAAAAAGGCATATGTGTCTTTGCTGCGCTATGCAGAATACTGCATTGAATTATAACATTTCGCCAATTCGCTGCGATCGCAAGTAATAAATTTGGCTTATTTTATACAAACACACATACACCCACGAATACATATCTATGTGTTGTGGTATTTGTGCGTCCACATAACGCTGTGTGGCTTTTCGGCAACTTTGTTAGCTTTTATTGTTGAATTTTGTCGTCAATTGACAGATATTGCTTCCATTCATAGTCACATTGAGCGTCAAGCGGCTTTGCGCTTTTTCCGCATATGTGTGTACATGCGTATGTATGAGTATGTGTGTATGGTTATTTTCTTTTAAATTCATTTTCGTTACGCTCTTTGTCGTTACTTGTTACTGCTAATTGCTTGGTTGTTCAACTAAAAGTCACTGAGTCAACGAAATTCTCTTGCTGACAAGTTTATACAAATGGTTCAAGGAATGATTTGCGAATTCAAGTTCTCATAACAGGTGAAAGGTAATTGGTTACGCTTGCTGGTATTGTTCATGTATTCTGAGAACTTGCTACTCCTCGCTATGTTTATACCATTGACAGTTTTCAGGCTTTTGGGTGGAGTAGGAGGAAAGTCTCTGCATTATAAAGCTTGTGAAATAATCATTTTAACATTTTGCTAACTTTAGGTTACTGGTGCCTTAGTTGGTAAGCGGAAGAAATTAGATACTGAGCTTGCCCTGACAAATATAACTAGTAAGCTGAATTTCGACACTTACAGCTTTGCTTCGCTAAGATTAAATAATATTCTCCCAGCTTCAAAATAGTCACGCTTTATCCGTCACCGTTTTTAATGATAGAAAGCAGTGGAATATCGAACTCGTCCATATAAACTGCGCATAGCAACCGAGTTGATAAAAACTACAAAATTTTTTATGTTTATGTGAAGTTTGATCTGCATATGTCAATTAGTGTGAGCTTGGCAGCTGTTTGTTTGCGACACAAACAGTTTGTCTGGCAATTTTTATCAAAAAGTAAAACATTTAACGAGTTTGCTTGGAATTTTGTGTTTCCAATGGAGTCAGGGCTATGGAAGTCTATTTTATCACGAACGCAAGTATTCGGGCGGCATAAAGCATTCGGTAAAGGTCTTGAAGTCATCGAAAACTTAACTTATGTCCATTCACCTCTGTTAAGGGGTTAGGGGTAGTCAGATTTTTCGATCAGGTCCAGTATTATTTATTCATAAACCCCTGGAAAAATGAACTGAAACCGAAAAATTTACCGCAGCCGAGACTTATACGCAAAATTGGAGTCAAGGCTGGCATGCTTGTGTTAGCGCAACAAGTGTTTAGTTTGAAGGCAATAATAAAGATTTGTATTAAAATACGTACAGTTTTTTTTCAATACTCTTTTCAATTGCTTTTTTTGACAGATCACGCGAGAGTATTGTCTAGCTGTCATGTTACTCTTGTTCAGTATTGTTTGGCATTTCATTATGGAAAGACTTACGTCTGAACAACGTTTACAATTTGTTCAACTTTATTACAAAATTTCACGTTCTGTAAAGAATATGTTTCGCGCGCGTACAAAATATGGCTTGTGCAAGAACTGAAGCCGCTCAACCTTCCAAACCAACATTGCTTCGCTCTATGGGCTCATGAAAAGTTCCAAGAAGATTCGACGTTTTCGAGTCAAATTTTATTCAGCGATGAGGCCCATTTCTGACTCTATAAGTATATATAAACAAGCAAAACTCCCGTATTTGTGATAAAGAGCAACCTGAAGAGATTCAAGACATGCCATTTCATCTAGATAAGACAACGGTTTGGTGGGGTTTGTGCGCCGGTAGAATCATCGGTCCATATTTCTTCAAAAATGATGCTGGTGAGCATGTAATCGTCAATGGTAACCGTTATTTCACCATGATGACCGACTATTTGATGCCTGAAATTGAACCTTGTGATCTAGGCGGCATTCGGTTTCAAGAAGACGGCGCCATTTCCCACACATCGCATCAATCAATGGATTTATTGAGATAACACTTCGGTGAGAAAATAATTTTACGTTTTGTATCGGTCGATTGGCCACCAAGATCGTGTGATCACACCGTTAGCTTTTTTCCTGTGGAACGCTTTTCCTGTGGATCGCTCGAACGAGTCATTGAAAATTGTACTCGAAAAATGGACCATCTGAGACGTAGCCGCGGCCAACTTTTGAAAGAGATAATCTTCAAGAAATAAATTCCAAAGAATGTTCTTTTGAATGGTAATAAACATTCCCTATTTAATTTGAATTTTATGTTTTTTTTTTTTTTTTAAGTATGAAACCTCAAAATGGTTCACCCTAATTATATACCTAATTAGGCATACCATAAACACCAATAATAGTTCTTAAATGTTGCGCTATCCAAAATACAAATCTTTACTTCTATAGTGTACGTTTAGGTCTTTGACTCATACAGCTGGATTCAATATTATAATGACACCTTCTAATACAAATTAGTTCTAAATAAAAATAGCGTTATTTTAATAAATATACTCACCCTCGCGCAGTGTGACAATGTAGTAGGATTCCTTGGACGGTGCGCTTATACCCAACTTATTCACTGCCAGCAAACGAAAGCTATAAACGGTGAAGGGTATTAGTGCGGTGACTTGATATGATGTCTGATTTGATTTGGTTAAAATTTGTGGTACTTGATCCCAAGGTCCATTTTCACCGACACTGCAAAAAATAAATTTAATTTTGTTATTCCTTTGTTAAAGAGATTTATTCACATTAAGTTCTCTTTTTTTCGAGTTTCATGAGAGACCACATGCTTTCCTTAAGCGTTAAAACAAAATTTGACTCAAAAACCGTCTCATTTTTATATAAATGTAAATAGTTTAAACCAAAAAAAAATTTTTTTTTACCAAAAATTTCCGTTTTTTATAATCTAAAAATTTTACCCTCGGGCTAAGCAAAACAAATAAATTTATTTTCGCTCCACCATAGTTATTTTTAAATTACAAAAATATATTCTTTTAATATTGATAGTTTTTGCTAATAATGTTGACAGATTATACATATATTCTGCAATTTTTATGATTATGCAAAACAGCAACAATTTGAACTCTCAATAATTGTAAAAACATTTTATAAATTATTATTTTTCTTAAACCTGTTTTAATGATGACATCTGATTTAAATAATATAATTTTATTCAGACTTTTTCCACTCCATCAAATGAAATTGAGATTAAAAATTAATTTCTATAAAGCCACTTATTTGCTTATTATATATATATTCTTACTATGCAGCGTTTATTATGTTAATGCATTATGTAGCGTTATTAGACCATAAAACCGAATGCTTATGACTAATTCAAAAAAATCCGCTTTTACAAGAAAATCAAAGAAAAAATTGCTTGTAAATTCAATGGAACTGTCTGCGCGCAGATTTTATAAAAGAAATAAACTTTTAATAGAATACCAACATGTCCCCAGCATCAAAGTGAATTAAGCAGCGGGCGAATTGCGCGAGTGTATACAATTTTTTATATGCCCACACACGCAGTCACTCACAAAACCGCATTTAAATAAACTTATTCGAGAGCTAGAGCATGAAAATAATAAATTCCATTAAAAAATATTACCAAAGCAAATGCACATGTATTCGTTTGTATTTTTGTGAGTGTGCGTTAGTGTGGGTGCATGAAAGCAGCGAGTGACTCAATGCATTTAGTAATAAGTGATGCCAACAGTGAATGCAATAATTTTGAATGAGATCAAAACATCCACCTGCAGACACACACACATGCGCGCTTGGCGCCGCTAGCAGATACATACGCACGTACATGAATGTGTCTGCATAATAAGCTTTGTTGAATAACCTGCTTTCATAATTATTTAATTTTTTTTTGTCATTTTTATATTATACATGTGTCGGGTATATATACACATACATATATAGTATATGTGACTATTATGCCTATATTTGGACTTTTAGAATAACGGTACGTTATGTGTGCAAGGTGAGAGAGCTGCAAGTAGTAATAACAAAGCTGTGGGCAATAACGTTGACGACATTTATAAACACGTTATATATATTTCAAGTAGTTTTATGTGCACATTAGGGTGTTTATATTTTTTACGAACAATAAATATAGGATAGTTTTAATAAAACAATTTTAAAATAAAAAGTTTTTGTTAATAGCGTTACACATATAACTAAAAAAAAATCATTAATAAATTACAAAAGTACTAGTTTCATTATTCTTTCGAAAAAAATTTATTTGTTAAAAAAATTTATTATGTATTAAGAACTTCTAAAACCGGGTAAAAATATTAATGAAGAACGCTACCGACAACAACTCAACAAATTAAAGCGACTGATTGTCGAAAAGCGCCCTGAATTTGCGACTGGACACGCAACAAGGATTTTCCATAATGACAACGCTCAGTCTCAAGTTGTGGGAAGTTTTCTCTCACATGCCCTATAGCCTAGACCTTGCCTTTTCTGACTAACATTTGTTTCCGTGAATACATCTGAAAACGATTCACATCAGAACAGTGTGTCAAAAATTGGATTCATTCATTCTGGAAAACACAAGTTGGCAGAAAGGTGGAAATATGTTGTAACTTCAGATAGTCAATACTTAGCAAAATACTATTGTACATGTTTCTCTTAAATAAACGCTAAAACTTAAGAAAAAAATTATAGACACCGTACTTAAATAACTTACTGGCAAACTACATCTCAACAGCTTAGAATAGCTTTTTTCCATCCTTTAGTAGTTGAAACTGAGAACATCTCTCGTGACTATAAATGCTAACTGTATTTCGAAATTCGTTGATTTAATTGACTTTTACATTTCTATACAAAATTATCTATTTCAGAGCTAATGAAGAACTTTTGGTACATAAGTTATAAATTAGAGCATCCCTAGCTTATGAAGCTGTTAACTTGCAACAACTACAAAATTTGTAGAGCAACTGCTGAGTGAGGGAGTTGACAAGAGCCAATGCAATGCTGATTAAGCTACTGTTTCTCTATGAAATTGCAATTTTTTTATGTTAATATTTGAAGTTTTTGCTATTTTAGTTTTTGGTTTTTTACAATTTCAAATGGGTGCTGAAATGTGGTGAAACCTGCAGCTTGCATTATAGAAATGCTGTTTGTAATATACTGGCCGGCGCACTAGCACTCACGGATGATTTCCAGAAGAGTTTAACTATTTTTATATCTTTCTTCAGTTTAGTTGCTGATATTACTTCAATAGTGGTTAATAAAAGCTTTCAAATACATTATTTATGTTGTTTTGGTTTTAATGGCCCTTTCAAAATAACACGTTTATAAATTGTCATGCCGTTATAAGAAGGTTTTACAGTGATTAAGTACTTTCAAAGTTTCTTAAACAAAAGTCAATACGGTCATTAAACAAAACTGTCCATACGAGGAAACATTCCTTTGCCTTTACATGGAATGAACATTTTAGAGGAAAATTTATTTACTTCTTTCCTAATTAGCCTAAATGTACTCTATAAAATTATTATCATATGATATTTCCCACAAATATTCAGTGCTGCATTTTAAAACTTACAAACTTTTTCTCTTTCGGCTTTTAAATCTTAATAGTCACATATTAGGATATCTGGTACACCACATATATTAAACGAGGGTAAAGACACTGAGTTTACGTGTCACTGTGTCTTCAGGGACTAGAAACAAGACGCACGGCTATGCAGTTGGCGACCCAGTTGCTTAATATTAACAAAGCCGCGATTGCGCAACACCATTTCACAGTTTATGTGAGACATCTTACCATCTTTCTCTTACTGAATTATAGACGCCTTTGGTGGCGTTTTGGTGCAGTTAAGGAATGTTCTTTATTGGCGATTGTTTGGAATTATTATTTTTTAAATAATTTTAAAACAATGGTGTTAGGTTTGTGTCTTTGCTAGATCATATGTTCTACATATCAATGCGCCTTAATGTATACTTTTGTTTATTTGTATATTATTTTAATGGTATACAGATATCTACAGTTTCTTCAAACTTTTTTGTGAAAATGTTAAATAAGACATATTCTGTCAATAGCGTAGACTTTATAATATTGAGGTTGTTTGTGGATGGGCAGAGAAATAATACGGGGTTTAGAAATATTAACTTTTCAGCAACGCTTTTATTGTCATAATTATGAGGGTGGAGTGAAAAACAAAAATTTTTTTTTGCTTAGTATGAGGGAAAAATTTGTAGATTATAAAATAAGAAAATTTAATAAAAAAAACTTTTTTTTTTACAACTAGAGTGGGCCACTTACTTTTAAAATAAATTTCGAGTTATAATTATTTTTGGACACCCTAATAAGTATATAACAAATTTCTTACTTTCTTATCATCTTACAATATTTAAGTAATGTTCATAATCCCAACATCCCTATGTGAGCATATTCTAACTTAGCACAAGTTTCCAAATGTATGTATAAATATTAATATAATATTTGACAATGCCTAGCTGATTATTCAACCATAAAAGCCCTTATTGTTTATGTTCGTAAATCATAGACGTCCGTTAGTGTATGTCCCACATGCAGGTTTACACCGAAACCTATAAATATGTTTGTCTGAAAGTCTAAATATGCCGGTATATCTTCATACCAGTGAAACATTATTATTGGCGCTTGAGTGCATAAGTGGGTTGAACTACAATGCCTGACATGCCGAAAAAATGTTCGCAACGAAACATTTCTTATTTACTTTTACTGTCGCATTGAATACTTTACTCGTCTTGCTTCGCCTTCATCTTTCACTTCTTATTTGATTACCTTCATGTACGTATAAGACTGGATATATTTAGCGGCATTGACTTGAAAAGCGTTGAAAATTTAGTATTGAATAAGGAACACAGAACTAGGGAGACACATATGTAACTGTTTCATCTGAATTTATAAAGACCAACTATGAATATTTGTAAACATCAGCATAATTGGAAAATTTCAACATTTTAGGTTTTTATAGTCAGCTTATATAACAAAATTACTATCAATTGCCTGCCAATTAGTACTTACTAAGCACTCTAGTGACCTAAGAAAATCTGTACTCAGTGAGAAGAGATACTATATACTGTTTTTAGAAATGGCACTAATGTTATAGTTAAATATCTAGTCCATTATCAAAACAATTATGAATAGTTGGTGTGACTAATTGAATAATATTTACAATAGAATTAATGTTACAGTTACAATACTAATTAAAATAAGTCAGCTTAAAGATTTGCAGTAAAAATATTAATAATTTTCCAAAATTTGGTTTTTTGAATGTAACAAATAAAAAAAAATATCCAAATTATTTTGCTATCGGATACAAATTGTGCGAGCTTAATTGAGTGTCTGTGAACAAAAACTTAACTGACTTAATGTAAGGACCTTTTTTCAACTAATAATACCAATTTTTAATAAAGTTTAACTAATTATGAGAGCTTAATTGAGTATGTGCGAACACAAATTTAATTGACTCAATTTGAAAAATTTTCAATAGTTAATAATATACAATTTGTACTGCAAATATACAAATTGAGTGTATGAGAACAAAAACTTAACTGACTAAACTAACATTTTTCTTTTAATTAATAATATTCAATTAAAACTTCAGTTTACTAACTCTTTGGGCTTAATTGAGTGTATGTAAACAGCACCTTAATTGACCCAATTTATATAATGTATATGTGAACACAAATTTAATTGACTGCATTTTAAATTTTACTCAACTCACATTATTCTTTTTATTAATATTATTCAATTAAGCCTTCAATTATACAAGCTGTGCGGCCTTAATTTAGTGTATGTAAATAATAACATAATTGACTCAATTTAGAAAAGGAACTTATACAAGTAATTTTCGATTTTTACTACAGTTGTACTAATTATGCATGCTTAACTAAGTGCATTTCAACACAAATTTAATTGACTCAATTTGGAAAAGCTAATAATTTCCAAAAGCTAATAATATTCTATCTAGACCGCAGTATTTATACAAATTTCAGACACATAAAAGACTTTGACTTAAAAGTAAGCAAAAATTCCCTTAAATAGTGAAATATGAACAGTTATGCAAATAATTTATAATAAAAGTCAATGTTTTTCAAACAGTAATAAATTTATAGATATTTTTTCGTCATTTAAATATAGGTAAATGCGCCGAAATGTAGGCAACACTTTAATTTCATTTAGAACTTTTTGGCAAATTGATATGAATCGAGTGCGAATATGTAGACAATTTATTTTTTACGCGATGTTTTGACTTTAACATTTTTGCACAAATTAAATAATTATTTTGTAAAATTGTAACCTAATACAAACATTTGTAATAATATTTGTATGTACACAAGCATCAATTTAAGTTGAATTTTTTCTCACAGGGTTGCCAACGTTTTACATTTGTGTGAGCGCTTGGCACAGTGACATACAACACGAGTACACATGCACAACTTTATACAATTTTAGCATCTACACCACTGCTTCTGCCCTACCCGCCGTCTCCAGCTCAACATCGCTGAACATATTAATTAATATGAAAGTCATCACGTTAGCTGCTGATACATCTGATGATGGCGTATGACGCTGATATCGCCAATGTCGCCGCTGGTACACTGAACTGATGATGTAGCGTCGTTGATGGATTGGCGGGAGGACTTGGTTGTGCACACACACACACACACACTGGCATACATGTATACCCGCTATCAGCTTTAATGATAATACAACGATTTTGTTGTTGTTTTTGATGTTGTATTTTGTATTACTTTTTATGGTTTTGCTTTACCATCTCTAGGGGAGCTGTTGCTTCTGCCGCAGCATTAAATTGCAACAAATGCGAATTGCAAGTTGCAACTGCGTATACGCGGCCGCGCCTAAATGTATGCAGGCAATGATGAAAGTGCTGCTGGCGGCTGGTGTGGCGAGGGCGGAGGAATGCTTGCATGCCTGAGTGACTGCTCAGTGCCTTCAATATTCTGGCGCTCACTCTTCTTTTGCATAGCTATACAGTTATCAAGCCGCTATGCTGTTGCATGCAATACACGCTATGTTGCATACAAATACCAGCACATTACATTTATATGGCTGCGCGCATTTGAAGCTGTTGAATGCACAAATTAGTGTGGATGTGTGTGTGTGTGTATAAGAGACGAGGTGTGCACCATGCAATTGTGCGAAAGTGTAAAAAATGCTGTTAGGTGCTCCTTAAATGAGAAGCTGATGCAACACAGTTATGTGCCTGTGCATATGTATACTTTCAATTATTAAGTAGTGGAAATGAAAAATATTCTTAGAAAGCCAATAATTTAAGTATCTTTACTAAATTATATGCTGTATACATTTATAATTTATGTGTAAAACTATTTCACTTAGCGCAATGCATTAGAGAACACTCCGAGGTGAGTAGCAATTTGGCTTTCTTAACATTCTATATGTGGCAACGTTAGAAAAGTAAGCTCCATACTCATTTTAGAGTTATCGCAGGAGATTCTCAATATAAAAAAGAGTATACATGAACTTTAAAGATATACAATTTATGGTTATGATATAGATGCTCTGAAATCAAAACCCAGGTCCATTGGTCAACTTCAGTACTTCAGTAGAATATTGAAAGTCCTGAACATCGCTTTAATATAGTAAGTAATGGTAAATCTATTCGGAAATTATGATTAACTTGACCAAACTACTATTAAAATATATTTTCTTTGTGAATTTTCTTAAGAGCAAAAAAAAAGTGAAGGAGACCAGCGCTACAAATTTGACTGATGACCATTTTGTAAGAAGTAATGAGACAGTCACTGTATCTGGAACTTGTTAGAAGAATAAAGGTGAATAAGTAATCAAGGAACTAAGAACAGTTCATTCTTATCTATCAGACCGCACAATATATGCATTTTGAAGAAAAGGTTCTGAATTCTGTAAAATCATACAAAATAAATTTACTGGCTAGAAATCTATAAGAATTTTGAGAATTTATTGGTATCCTAGATGAGGCGAAGAACTAGTTAATATGATTGATTTAACCCGTATTCAGTTACTACTCAGTTGATACTGAATCATTATTTACAGCTTTATTAGATATATATTATTAGATTAATATATATATTTCAACATCTACTTACCGGGTTTCTATAACAAAATGCGTTACTGGGGCGTTGCGTGGATGCTGAGAATGCGCCCAGGAGAGATTCACAGAACGCGATGTGAAACTGATTAGCAGAGGTCGCTCTGGTGGATCGGGAACGTCTGAAAATGTATTAAAATAAAGAAATGTTTACATTTAACAGAATTTGCATTTGAAATATTATTAACAATATCCAGATAGTTAGGTCGATATTTCCAATCGCTCTTTATGTGAGTTCTAATTCATTAAATGTTTATTATAAATTTATTGTAGTACATTATTTTTTTATGATTTTGTAAATTTGGATTTTCGGTTAGTTCCACTCACCTTGCACCAGCAGATCCACAATCGCCTCCGGTATATGACGGTCATTGACGAGACAAAAATACTCAGCTGTATCGCTGGCAATGGCAGGATTAAATTGTAGACCGAAATTGTCCGACAAAAGTTGAATCTGCAATTGAAAATAAAATATCTTATTGATTTACGCATATTTGCTACGCCAACGCTAAACTATGTTTTCAATTGAGCTGAAATGAAATCTAAAGTCATAATTTTTGATTCGAAATTAAATTCATTAAAGTATATAGGTATAAGTACTTTGGACCAAAGTTCATTAAATCTAGTAAGTATTTTAAATTCATCATTAGAAATTTACGCTCTCACAAATAATCGATCTACAACTATTATAAAGTGTGATACCCGTCCGTCACGAGTATCAGCCATAATAATTAGGGTGATTTCGCTCATTGTTTAACTTGTATGCTTCGCTCACATCGGAATGGGACCGAGTTGGATCTCCATTGGCGTCTTATGTTCTAGCACTGAACCAATGGACCCCGCGTGCGCTTATCAGTGGAAGTTTTTACTGTACACTGTCCAATAGGCATTCAAGCCGTAAGGCTAAAAATCTTATCGGTTGCTAATTGTCAAGGTTGTATGAAGGAGGGTAAGGTGGAAACATCCAAGCACTCTTTCCTCCGTCCTGTCTTTGCACGGCTGAAGCTGAAACATCTCTTCTTCGGCGAACCAGGAGACATAGCTGAAACTGACATTAGCCGTCTCAACGAATTTTTGATAGCCTCAAAGCGCTTTGTCGATTTGCAAGGGTCTTATGACTTACTATATAGCGGTTTTTTAGGTACCACAACAGACCAGCGTTCTAAGCTGTCCAAGTGAGATTCCTGTTAGGATGGACCTCTTAACCTAACCTATGGGGAATATCATCTATATATGTTATTTCAAATATTTTTTCGTATCTTGCTTGGAGGTTTAAATTTATGGATTCAGACTGAAATTTGAAATAAAAACTCATCCGATGCCATCGATTTTCCAATTACTATTGGTGGTACAGTAAAGGCTTATTCGAATAGATTAAGGCTGCGGAATATTTTCTAGGTTGCTAAAAAAGTCTGACCGATCTGAATTGAGCGTTGAGTATATATATTTCTTCGCAGTTGGTTTAGGGTTCTCAGCTAACTGGTTAGAGGTTGATCCCACTTGGAATAGCAAGTTTCCTTACAAGAACTTGATTCCGATCATGAACAATTTCTTTGGAGATTACATTATTGCTTCAGGTAATAACCTATGTCAAATTTCGTGAAGATATCTAGTCAAATAAAAAGGTTGTCCGTACAAGCAGTAGTAGCTATAGTGGTCCGATATCGGCAGTTCCGACAAACGAGCAACTTTTTGGGAAGAGAAGGACGTGTGCAAAATTTCAGTTGTCTTAAAAAACTGAGGAAATAATTCGTATATATACAGACAGACGGACATGGTTAAATCCACTCAGCGCGCCATGCTGATTTTGCATGAAAAAATCTATTACATTCGTAAGGCAATGAGTTGGGAGTTTCAGAAATAAAACTAGCTCATGAAACTACTTCCATTTCCTGAGCTTATGAATTTTTGATTACTTTAAGCAATTAATAAATATGCTATTTAACTTTATGGGGAACGTAAAAATAATCAAATAGTCGAGCAAACGCGTTGCAAGTAATAAAAGTTGCCAAACTAACCGCAACCGCTTTACGCCGCACACCAATTTTCAAAAGTGCAAGGACAACAACAAAAAGAAAGCGCATACGAGAAAGGGGAGAAATATAAGTGGAACCGCTCTTTGCCTAACTGCACAAGTTCGAAAACTTTACATTGCCTTTGAAATTAATTAATTAATGTCAAGTAATTTTTCATGCAACCAACATGTGTGTGTGTGTGATTTTGCATGCGCGCGACAGCGATAATAATTTTATGCCGCTTGCAAAGCCACAATTGCACTTTCCGCCGACAATTCTTATACTCTTATCCTTAATTATGAGGCCGAGCACACTTTGGCAAGCGGCAAGTGGCAAGTGGCAAGCAGCGAGCAGCGCGTAACAGCGGCAAAGCCAAAGCCAAAGCCATTACCACAAGCAAAGTACGCGGCAGCCGAATCAGAAGCTGGCAAACAAGTAAATTGCAGCGGGGAAATGATAAGGCCCGTCGAGTTGCACCAACTTAGACGAACACACACACACACACACAGCCACACATATGAGTAAACTTTTTATGGCAAAGGAGAAAAATACGAGAGTTTACACTTGCCAGAAATGCCATACCGCTCGCTCCCTTTGCACGCTTTTGGCAAGCATTAGTTGCTTTGCCGCAACGCTAGCTGGCGTGCGGCCTTGAGAGCAGGAAAAGAGAGTGGCATTTTAACTTGCAAAAAACATACACACACACACAAACATATTTTCCATT
This sequence comes from Bactrocera oleae, assembly GCF_042242935.1. Classification (NCBI taxonomy): domain Eukaryota; kingdom Metazoa; phylum Arthropoda; class Insecta; order Diptera; family Tephritidae; genus Bactrocera; species Bactrocera oleae. The sequence goes on from NC_091536.1 coordinate 74,929,824, forward strand.
GACATTACAAATGTTTGTATGTGCGTGTGTAGGCTTTTGCTGGAATTTCAAAATTCGAAAAGTTTGCGGCACAAAAATGAAAAAATTAACTATTTACCGCTGCCTTGAAAGTTTTGTGCAACTGTTGGTTAGTTATACGGCACCGACTTGCTTGCACGCCTCGCTTGCTAACTAGCCGACTAGACTACTTGCCTGCTCGCCTGACTGACTCACTAGCTTGCTTGCTTGGTTTGGTAGTTGGCTCAATGTCTGGCTGCTTGCCTGCTTGCGACTGCCACGCGAAGTAACGGTAATATCGGTAAGTAGGCTGGACGGCTTTAGTAGCCTCTCGAAGGCGTCGTCGTGTGTAAAAGTCAAAGCAAACTGGAGCATAATTTTGAAATTACATACATATATGGCAAGCGCATTCACCTTAATCTCATATCAGCGCATACTCACACGTTTACATTTAAGCTCCTCGTCGAGCGCTTAAGCTCACCGCCGGATGCACATGTGAGCGCGCTAGTTAGCGTTGAGTAGAAAGCTGTTAAGATAATTGATGGCAGAAATTCGCCACTGAGTCAGTTAGCTATATACATATATGCCTTCACTGCTGTGACATTTACAAGCTTTAGACTGCCTAGAACAACACGAAGACTTGCATATTGCGGTATAAGTAACTATTTGAATAAAAACTTCTACACAGTCATATGTAAGATAGTTACGTATATGACAGCTGTATGGTGGAATAGAGTGTAGAAGAGTCGAACCAAAACTGGAAAATGATAGGGAACAGGGTATACTAAGCTTGCCACGAAGTTTGTAACACCCCGAAGAAAACGTCGGAGACCCTCTAAAATATATATTGTACATATAAATGATCAGCGGGACGAGCTGTGTCGACTTAGCCATGTAGGTCTGGTTTAGGCCCCTCAGCTTTTGACATATGGATATGAAATTTTCCACAAGTTCTTTTCACCCCTAGAAACTGCTTATTTGTCGGAACCACTGATATCGGACGACTAAAGCATATAACTGCCATACAAACTGACCGATCAATACCAAGTCCTTGTATGGAAATCTTTTTTATTAAACAAGATATCTTCACGAAAGTTGGCATAGATCATTGTCCAAGACAACGCTTTAATTTCCAAACAATTTGTTCAGTTCAGATCACTCTAGCATATAGCTGCCATACTAACATGACGATTAAAATTAAAATAAAGAACTGTGCTATAAGAAATGCATCTGTGAAGGGTGTTCGGCTTCACCGAAGCTAGCATTAATGCTTGTTCTATATTTAATTTAGTTAGAAGTTAACGGTTATTGAAAGTTGTGCAATTGAGCTAGTACACACACAATAAATTGAACAACTGATCTTGCATGATTCATATATGTAACTAAATACATATAATAATATAATATAATAGTAAGTAGTCACATTCGTTTTACTTATACGGTTTGATGACATTGAAAATAATATTTTGCAAATTAATTGAAGATTATGTTAGTTCACGTAAGAAATCAGTTATATGTGACCAAACCGAACCGAACCAAAAACCGATTAGGAATGACGAGTTAAACTATCAAGAGCGATCAGCTACATTTGAATAATACATTTTCAATGCTCGATTAGTTAACTTGTTAAGAATGATCAGTCACATTGGACCAAAAAACTCATTAGGAATGATCAGTAGGTTAACCTAGCAAGAGTGGTTAGTCACATATGACAAAAAACGCTTGAGTTTCAAATAGTTAACCAATCAAAAGAGATCATATCTTCAGTTGTAAGCAACTATATGATCGATCTTAAGAATTTGCTCAAAACATCCCGATATTTTGGGTTATTGCTAATATTAAACGAATTTAGAGCAACCAGTTTTAAGCACTGCTTATACCAATAACAGTATAATCAATAATATGTTTCCGAAGATTGAAAGATCAACCGCATAGTCAGTTTTATATGATATTTTTCGGAAATTTTCAGAATACAAGCGTACCCAATGCAATGGGTATTTGTATTCTGAAAATTTCCGAAAAATATATCAGTATCGTTTTTTTATCTATATTTCGAAAATGAGAATTAGGGAGAAAAGGACGTGTTCAAAATTTCACACCGATAGACGGCCAGATGGACATGGCTAAAGCGACTTAGCTCGTCATGCTTATCGTTTATATAAATATATATTTTATAGGGTCGCCGACGTTAATTTCTACCTTTTTGTTCAAAAACATGTCTCTAAAAAATCATCGCTTGTGGGTTTTAAATTTTCTACCAATATTAAAACGGTTAGATTAACAGTCATGTGATTCGGGTGTTGATCACTACTTTGCTCACGAAAAGAGCTGCATAGAAAATAATGTCCTTACTTCTAGCTTATTGATAAATAAAAAAAATTAAAAAAAAAATAACATGAAAAGAACAAAAAATAACAAAAGAATATTATAAGTTTAAGGTATGTACACTTTTTTTAACAATCCTTTCACTTTAATTTTCCAACAGGGTCAGCACTCGAAGCAAACATGTGTATGTGTAAGTAGGTATGTGCCTTTCAACAATTTTAATGTTCATCATTACAGAAAATGGTTGAAAAGTCTTTGTGCCACATTTATTACCTTGGCTTCATTTCATTACACTGCCTTACATGTCACTTCCCTTTGCCTACGAATTGCAGCACTAAATCCTAACAGGAACTATTTTAAAAGTGCACTTGGGAGTTGCACTGTTCATTGTCAAGTCTTGGCAGACATTCTTTCAGCACATGATACTACCAATGTCACGTGCATTTAATTCTCCGACCACACGCATCCTTACATATAGTATGTATATATACATATATGTGGTTTGTATGCCCTGTGGCAAGTATGTGTTAAATAGCATACTGGGACACTTAAAATTGAAAGCAGCAATAGTGTTGAGCAGGAGGCTTCAGCGCAAGTAACCTGCGCTCACATTCCTCTCTCTCCAACATATAGCATACCTTCATTACAGGCGTCGCATATATATTTAGCACGGCAACTCCCTTGCAGGCTTTAGTTGTGTAGCCACTGCAATGTCCGCCTTAAAAACTTTGCACTTTCGAGTCATTTCGATTATTTTACACCGGCAGCAATTGCAACTTTGCCTATAATACTTGCCGTTGCCCGGACTGCCGTTTAAGCTTAGCTCAGCCAAGCTCGGCCCGGCTCCGTCCAACCGGAAAACTTGTTTAAACATGCAAGTGCGTCTTCTCACCTTTGCTTGTTTTATTCCATCCGTTCTTCTTCCTTCCGTGTGTGCTGGCTTCGCTGGTGGCGCCGACGTTCTTTCATTTTTGAACTTTGAAGCTTTTTTCTTCGGCCCCTTTGGGAAGCTATTAACTTCTGTTTTATGGACTAAACTAATGATTTGTGTACACGGGTTTCGGTGAACTACCGCTTTCACACACACACATACATACATTTTACGAAGACACGTCGCCCGAGTTGCTGTCAGCAGCTAATCTTAGGTATGTGGAAGTGGCGAGGTTCGTGTAGGAAGCGTTAGTGGTGCCTTAATGCTATTACCAAGTAACTCGGTAAACTAACAGCGGGTATTAGTTGACAGTCTAACATGAGAAATATCTACGTCAGAGTTGATTTAGTGGGATAAACAGTTTTTAAACATTTTCGGAAATATCTTTCTTAAATTCAACTTGGCGTTTAATTAAAAAATATTTTAGAATTCACAACTGTGTTGAAGTTGAAGTGTTGAACTAGACAGGTGTGAATTTGTTCCAAAAGACTACGAGGAGCACGAAGAACAAAAAGTAAAGATGAGAGGTTGTCACAGCGTAGAGTGGGTGTGTCAAAAGACTCCGATACCACTAAAGAAAAAAACTTCTAAAGATAAGACTAAGTCGATATTAGGTTTTTACCGATTGCAAAGAAGTCGGTACTCCGCTGTTTACTTGCGTTGGGTCTATGTATCTCTCATGGTAGAGGTGCTGAAACGACACCGTCCAATAAACTCACTTGCGGTGCGGCTATATATTATATTATATCTTGGCACATGCAAATTATTAAAGCTGTTTGTAAAAATTCGAGGTGGAATGATCTAGGTACTTTTTTTTCAACTGTTTATGGTTCTATAAGGGTTTGGTGATACATATCTAGAAGTTTAGGAAATCACACTTGAAATGAAACACTTAATAACGGTTATATATTGACTACTCACTCTTGGACTGTGTAAATGCTGTATCCGATTAGCGAACTGTGCTATTGTTGTTGTAGAGGTCTTCCAAACCAAAGTATCGACCAGCGAGTGCTCCGAAACGCCCGGACAGAGAATTGTTACATTCTTGCCTGCTTCAGCGACGACGTTCACATATTCTAAATTTGTTACATCTGAAAATAAATAGAAAACGGTTTAATAAACTATTAGCAAGAGAATGTAAATTTTTTATTTTGTAGTGGATATTAAATAAGTAAGAGGTTATGCTACCGATTTCATAAATAAGGTTTATTAAAAATTCATCCATTAGTTTTGCATTAAATTTTAGTTCATTCTCATAGAAACCCTATTGGTAAAAAACTGGGACCACCGATTTTCACAAGTGAGGTCAGTTTTTAACCAAAACAATTAACCGCCTTATATCAGAATAGGTAGTAATCACTTAGTGCCAGGTGTGGACTATAAGATGGATACATTAGAACCTGCCAACCAAGCTCCGGAGTTTTTGTCAAGTCACTATCGATGTGTGCGACCCGGCGTTGTCTTGATGGAGCACAATTTCTCTCCTATTGGACGCTTCCAGGCGATTGTACTCCTCATACTGCTTGCCGTAGGAAAGCAGCTCATAGTAGATCTACTAATCACACCAAACATATAGCAAAGCCTTCCTCACTTTCAATCCTGGCTTGAATACCGTTTGCGCTCGTTCAGTGCGTTTCGAACACGACCGCTTTCGCTTGACGTTATCGTCGTATCTACGTTCACAAATGAATATAGTAGTTTTGCCTTGAGCAATTTTTTTAGCTCAATATCAGCTGTTTCTAATGCCATAAAGCATAAGCCGATTGCATTTATGCAGCGGAAGATATACAAAGATTACTAAAGTGATTTATTAGAAAAGTAATGGATTTCTTTTTACTAGACCGTATATTTCTTTAAAACCTGTCCTTAATTTATTAGTCAACTTTTTTATAGTCCTACTGATTTATAATGCTTATACACAGAATGTTAATCACTCCACCAATAACTTTGCGAAAGAATTTAACCCTAACCTAACATTTCCCAATTTCATTACATGTAATTGAACACATTTTGAAAACTGGATTTGTAAATGTCGCAAATTCAATATGCAGCGCACTGCAATTCGGAACTAATGAGTGCAAAATAGCCGCACAAGGCAGCGAAGAGTAATTAAAAACAGTGGCGAGCGGGAGCGCGAGCGGCAGCAAGTGGAGGCGCCTAAATTATGGCCAAATGACCAATGAACAAACCCAGCAATGACAACAATCAACTCGGCAGCCGACTGCACAACTATTGACATTTAGGTTTATGACAAAAACAACAATCAAGCAAAAGCAGGCGGTCAAAGTAATAATATTGCGTCGGCGCGTTGCGTTATGCAAATGTTTGTGGCTTTAATGTGACACGCGCGGCGGGGGTCTTGAGTGACCCGTAGCGGAGTGTATTTATTATTGTACACATACACACATACGCATGACATGTGACAGAATACTAGCTTGCCACAATGACAGCGCCCGCAACGACACAAACCAATTTCGCTTGGTGTAACGGCATTCGGCATGTGGCAAGTCGGACTTGCAACACCAAAATAACCTAGTACAAAAATAAAACTGGTAATAATAATTGAAATATTCCGCTATCCAGTACATGTAGCGCGCGCGGCAAACGCAGGCGGCATAAACCTGGTAGCAGTGTGAAGATTTTAAATTGAAAAACGATCAGGAAATTAAACTCGGCTACTCATCAGTTTGCATGAATCATAAATTTTCCAAAATCATCACGCAACCAAAGGCGAATCAATTGTGCCGCTGCATACGCCGGCGTGCCAGCACTTGTTTGTGCGTGTTTTTGTGTAACGGTGTGTCCCTGCAACAGTGTATCGATGTGCCACGCAGTAGGGCTACGCCACAGCTGCCATTCTATGCTCGGCACCACCGCAGCTGGCATTTGGCAGTTTCAGCATTTTTCATTCGAAAGCCATAAATTACGTAAAGCCCGACCGCACTCGGCTTTCATGCGTCTGTGTCTGTGCCGGTGTGTTTGTGTGTGTGAGCCACTGTATGTGCGTTACATCGAGGACAATGTGTAGTCTGTTGGTTGGTCGGTCGCTTGGTCCGTTGGTGCATTGGTTGGGCGCCCATTCGGTTATTTAGTTAATAATATGCAAAATGCTTTGGCTTTCGAATTTCGAAATTCAAATTTCATTGTGAAATGTGACCAAAATATTGCTGAAATTCGTATGGTAAATTTTCAGCACAGCAAAAATTTGCAACAACAAAAAAATACGAAAATGTGAGCAACAGCGCAATATTTGACAAATTCCATAGCGCAAGCTGAATGCAGCGCCCATTTCGGCAATCACCTGATGACAGGCATTGTGAGCACATTAATTTGGTTACATTTGTTGGTGCCGCGCTCCGGCTCTGCCTTTGTCTTTGTGGCGCATCATATTTAGCTAGTGTTATAAGCTGTGGAGTTGGCTTGCCGATGGGTGGTTGTACCTGTGCGTGGTATTAGCATTAGCTTCAGCCGGAGCTCTAATTTTTTCAAGGATTGTGAAATCACAATTTATGCGGTATTTAGTGGCGATAGGTTTACAGTTGATTTTACCGAAGAATCTGAACTATACTATAAAGTAAAAACAAGTTAACTATAGCAGCATCGAATCTTTAAGATCATTCACAGCTGCATTTCTTATAGCATATAAAGTTATAAAATAATCTTTATCTTGATTTAGTTTGGTCAGTTTTTATGGCAGCGATATATTTATAAGCTATAGCAGTTCGATATCAGCGGTTTCACAAATGAGCAGATTAATGGGAAAAAAATGTCGTGTGCAAAAGTTCAAATCTCTCAAAAACTGAGAGACTAGTTCGCGTATATTTATACATACGGACGAACAGACGGCCATGGCTAGATCAACCCAGCTAATATTAATCCTCACAGGGTCTCCGACGTTTCCAAATAATACAAACTTTGTGGCAAACTTAGTATACCCTATTCTGGGTATAAATAGTCGAGATTAATACTTGGTTAACAGGATGAATGTTTGGCCTTAGTTTGTGTAGTCTTCGAGTGCTTTATGTGGTTATTAGAACCATAATATCTGGAAAATAATAAAAAAACTATCTTTTTATCTAGTAAAATAATTGTGAAAGGCAAGTCGTCTGTTCTCTTTCTTCCTGTTAAGGTCTATTTGATAAAATGAATTGAAGTCGAAATTAAAAGCTTTTTCTCTTTGAACGAAGTTTTCTCTTCTTGTATTTATTTGATTAAAATTCTCCACTTGGACAGCGTTTTTATTAAGAACAATCGAAGATCGGTGTTAGGACCTAAGATAATCTAAATGAGACGACGAAATATTGCTTCTATTATTCTCTTCAAATAAAATTTTGTAAGAACTTAACCAAGATTTCTCGTCTAGGGACAAGTTTTGTAATTTTTCCAATGTTTTAAGGAAAGTTGCTTAAGAATAAATAGAAAATGTTACAATTGTGGTCTTTGTTGTTATGAAAAAAAAATATTTTGTACTAGGATTATAAGTGCAAAGAAAGCAATACTTGAATGTTGTCTGGCAATACCACAGAAGAATCACAATGCTTTGAAGCCATACAGACTTGCCGTCTACTTTAATAAAAAACGATAAGGGGTTTTTCTCTCTGCGTCGACCTAAAAACGATATTCTCTAAATTTAACCAACCCATATAACGATTTTTTCCGAAACAGATCCATCAAACTAACTGATAACTTATATATATCCAAAAGATTCGAACAGAGACGAGAAAGATACCTTGGAGCTTGCTAGAGTAATTTTACGATATTTCGGTTAACAAACTTTTTAAAAATGTCTAGCATAGTCTAAGTATGGGAACATGGATGCGGAATGATAAGATGAGAAGAAACTTCGTCTCACAACAAACAGAAAGACTACGTCTTTTGTTATATAATCTTCAGAAGTTGACAATTTGAATATTTAAAATATTACAGGGATTATTGAGCCATATCTCTGAAGTGAAAAAGAAAACAAAAGTGAGGTGCATTGATCGAGGATGTATACAAACTTCGACGTCAAAAATCCTGTCTAGGAAATATTCAGGAGTAATCGGACCAGACACGCAACCAACAATAATATTAGAAGTACTCAAGAATTCGAAGTTGATATTATGAAATCTAAACGCATAAGTGTTGGCAGCAAACAAAATATTGTTCTCTAATTACAATTTAGCTCTCGCTACCGAACATTAACGAGTCAAGGCTACACGCACCATTAGCATTTCAATTTCCTTAAAGTCGCAAATGCAACACAAATACAAACCGCATCAAACTTATGGCGCACAGTGTAAGTAGTTGTCGTTAGTTGCAAGTTGCAACCGCGCACTAATTAGTGTACGACACACAGAGCACAATGTCAGAGCCATGTTTACATACGGGAAATGAAAATAATTTTCGTCTTGTCTATATGTGTGTGTGTGTGCGTTTTATTTAAATTCTCGCTTTTTTGAGTGTGTTTATTTCTGGTTTTGTGTTTTTTGTGGCGACGAGCGAATTGGTACAGCGCCACAGCAACCGCATCAAAACGAACGAACTAACTAGCAGCCAGGATGCATCATGCAGATTTGGCACGATGCCTTGGTCGTGGCTGCCCGACTGCCGCCTCTATCACATCGCGTGGAAAATCAAGCTTTTCGGTTTCCACTTTGGCTTTGGCTTTGGCTTTGAGTATAATTAAATAGAAACAAAAACTCGGCGTTAACAGCTGAAAATTGCATTTTTGATGGGATGATGCGTTTGAGTGGAGATGTGTGTCTGGGATAGTAGAACTGTAATACTCTCATCAGCAGCTACTCGGCTAATACGACTACTTTACTGCTATTTTCACTACCATCACTGTTACTACTAATTACTTTTACATTATGCAGGCTATTTCGTTTTAATTACAAGGAAATCAGCCATCTAGCAGGAGGCAGAGTGTGGTATACAAACAACAAGTGTCAGGAAGCAATGGCGAGAGGATAAAGTAAGCAACAGATACTGACAGTGATGCCAAATGGCACACAATCGATTAAGAAGTTCAATTTAGTAATTTGTAATTTGTAATTTGTTATTTGTAATTTGTAATTTTTAGTTTGTAATTTGTAATTTGTTATTTGAAATTAGTAATTTGTAATTTGTAATTTGTAATTTGTTATTTGTAATTTGTAATTTGTAATTTGTAATTTGTAATTTGTAATTTTTAGTTTGTTATTTGTAATTTGTAATTTGTAATTTTTAATTTGTAATTTGTAATTTGTAATTTGTAATTTGTAATTTGTAATTTGTAATTTGTAATTTGTAATTTGTAATTTGTAATTTGTAATTTGTAATTGTAATTTGTAATTTGTAATTTGTAATTTGTAATTTGTAATTTGTAATTTGTGATTTGTAATTTGGTATTTGTACTTTGTAATCTGCAATTTGTAATTTGTAATCGAATAGCAACTTTTATTTCGATTTATATTTTAATTCTAATTGTAATTTTAAATGTAATTTTAATTAATTTTTCTATTGACAACAACAACACTATTAAATTCACCTTAACTTCATTTAATTTTCAGTTTTGCCTACACATGCCACATTGCCTTCAAGCTCTATGTATCCACAGGGTAAAAATATTGTATGAAAACTTCCATGCTCATAAAGTCAATGCCTCAGGCCTATAGTTTTGCGGCAGCTGAAGAGTTGAAAGCAAAGCACTCATGAACGTCGATTCTGCGGCAAGGTGTTTCATATAAAAATTATGTTAAAAGGAAAAGTAAGAAAACTCTTAAATATACAAGAAAAACTGCCAAACAAGCACAAAAAGAGAAGTAACATACACATGTATATGCATATATGTATAATGTTGGCCGCCCATATTATTGTTTTGCTGCGGTCGCCTCTTAAGCATTTTTAATTTTTTTTCGCTTCTATTTTTCATGAATTCTCTTCTTTTTGCTGCGGACAAGAACTGGATCGCTTGTCAGCTTGTTAGCGCGCTTCATGTTGCATGTTGCACGTTGCCCATTTTCGTGGATTTTGTGTATTTATGCGCTTGTATGGTATGTGTGTGTGCTTGTTCTTGAGGTTGTAAATGTAATTAAATCTCCATTAAATAATGTTTACGTGCCCCAAATTGCAGCTGCAGTGGACACGCACACAAGCGTACGCAGTAGTATTAAATAGGTATACACTTACACAGATAAAATGTTTACCATATATATATATATATTATATATATGTATATGTATATACATATTATACGGAAACCCGGATGACAAGTACCGTTACAAGTGTATGCGTAATGTTCTCAACTTTGTAAATACATATCTACAAGTATGTTGGCTTACCACTACCTCGACGCTCATTACGAGGATCGGCTTTAAGTTAAGAGAACAAGAAAAGGGTTTAAAATAATTAAAAATAGCTGCAGTAAAACAAGTTGATGCACATTTATTCACAAAAATTTTCATTCTTTGGTCTACAGGTGAGGCATGCAATAAGGCAGAGTAAAAGAGATTACGGAAGCTTTCCAACAACAAAAGTCAGTTCATAAATGGTACAAGAAATTTCGTCAATAATTTTACCTTATAGAGAGTATATTTAGCTTATCACGAAATTTGTTACAACCAGAAGGGGTCGTCAGAGATCCCATGAAAAATCCATATATAAATGAGCAGTGTAACGAGTTAAGTCGCTATAGACACGTCCGTCTGTCAGTATATACGCGAACTAGTCCCTTAGTTTTTGTGATATCGATCAAAAAAAAAAGATGCTGCTTATTTGTCGGAACGGCCGATATTGAACCACTATAGCATATACCTGCCATATAAACAGACCGATCAAAACCAAGATAAATATCTTAATAGAAGATCTATTTTCCTTATTAGCAGCTAGAAATAACTTGCAAAATGTTTTCCGCTAGAAACAAACCGTCGGCTGTTACTTTATCTGATTTAGTTATGCGTAAATTTGCTTTAAGAAATGCACCTATGAAGAATTTAATAGCTTCGGAGCAACCGAAAATTAAGTTTTTCTTGCTTTTACTTTCAATGTGTTTATTCTTTTATGTACCCAGACACTCGTCGCAATGTAGAATAAGCGCTACTTCGAGTTTTTTAAGTAGTCACCTTCTTTGCTGGCGCACCGGCATAAACCAGACGTGGAACTGGATCATCCCAAATATTTGCACCGACATTTCTTAATACTTCAAGTTTTTGGCTCAAGAAAAGCTTCAATAGCATATCCCGTCGACGTTAGATATGAAAACTGACAGAAGAACACCAGATTTTCAGATTTCAACTTCAAGATATCGCTCCAACAATCAACCCGTAGAAGATCGAACTACTTCAGAAATATTAAGTCCTTATAACTGGAATCTTTATTCGGTAACTATATTAAAAATGAAACGTCGGAAACCTAAATGCGGTCATCAGGTGAGATTGTATTAAAACGGATTGAATTCCAAGTGCACACTGGCATAAGTTTTTGATAGTTTGTCTTTCTGTATTAACCCCAACATCGTCCAATATAAAATGTAAATTTCATATCATATTGAATCACTTGGTTATGACTGACCCTATGACAGCGGTACCATAGGTATTTAAAAACCTCAATTTTGTGCCCCTGAAAACCTGTGTTAATTATTTAAAATATGCTGATTTGAAAGAAAGGAGAAGAAGTATAATAATATATCAGATTTTAAGTATTTTTTAGATTAAAAAAACGCTCAAGTTTCAGAATTTACTACACAGGAACTAAATTCTGGGCGGATGTTTTAGGGAGCAATAACAGGTTAGACCGCCAATAAAATTGCGGTGGATCAGTTGTGATAGTTAGAAATATTTCGCTCGGTTAAGGCGCTATGTTCAAAGTAAATATTTTTGCTTCGATTTGAATTTCATACCACCTATTTCTTCTTAAACACATATATATGTGGGTAAAATTATAGGCACATATGCATTTAACGTAATCAAGGTACAGTTGGTTCAACTCATTACTGCTCAGAGCATATTTACCTTTCGCTTGAGTGAAGCAAACACCTGGTATTCTCATATTATGTCAGCATACATTCACTGCAAAACTTATCTATTTTACTCTGGGACAACGTTGAAAAATTTAACGAATCAATTGCTGTTGAATTCACAAAAACAATAAAAACAAAAATTGTGCAAAAAATTTGTCACATTAACAAAATTGTAAGCGTCAGAATCAACGAACGAAATGAAAGCGAAGCGCAGAGCTTAATAAAAAATAAACAAATAAGCGTTGAATGGCATCAAATGGGATTAAACGAATTTGTATCTTTAAAGAGCGTTGAATTTTGTTTTTTTTTTTGTTTTTACTGAAATAATAACGGCTATAATGAATTGATAGCTATGAAGGCTATGAAGGGTAGGTGGTTTGATAAAAAAATCAGCACAAAAGCGGCTTGAATTGTTAAATTGTGCTAATTAATCATTTCTCGCCGCCATCAAGATTCCCGATTGAGTGACAACTTGCTATAAAGACATTAAAATTTAAAGGGGAGGTGATAAATGTCACTAAAGCATATACATTTTTAACGCGTGAAAGGGGATGCTTCAAGCCAGCTGATTATTTTTCAGGAATTGTGCGGGACAAATGTAAATATTTACGCAATAACTTCAGTCTTTAAAGTTCTGTGTAGCAAGAATAAAAATTTCCAGAAAAACAATGCAAATAGAACAAACATTTGATGTTATTTGTATTTGTAATTTGCATAAAAAATTGTCTCGTAATTTGTTACAGATACAGCACGCCCTTATGCGGCGGAGAGCTTAACCCCCTCTTATACAGTGTATACTCCTAAACGTGTTTCTATATAAGCATACATACGAGTAAATTAGTTTATTACACTAAGATCTGTATTGCAACAGGGCTTAAGTTTATTCGCCCAGTAAGTTCCCATATTATGATATCAATATATACGAGGAAGGTGGGATAGGCCTGTGAATAATAATTAATTCAAGTAAATAAACATAATTTCATAGGTGGAAATATTAGACGGTATCTACATCGTCGAATTCGACGCTCTTTTGGAAGACGCACGTCTCTGGAGTTTCTATTTGTTACGTTGGATTTTACCATTCTATACTACAATATTTAGAGAAAAGTATAAAAAACTTAAGGATATGATGATGTGATGATATTCTTTCGAACAAAATTCGATACTTCTTTCCTCACTTCAATGTGGACCATCGATATAACCTCATTTTTGAGCAAAAGCATTATTTCTAGCTCATTTAATATGTGTTACAATGGATTCTCTCCAGAAAGAAGGTCTGCCTTCAACGTGTTCAATAAAAAAGTAATCTTTCCAACCATAACAAATGAAAACTTCACTATCATATCACGTGACCCTTGTAGCAAGTGTATCGCAACATAATACTTTATAAGTGTGTAAAATTAGAAGCGGGAAGCAGCCAATTAATAAAGGCAAGTGATAGCCCCAAAGCTTTAAAGACACCCTCAGATAGCGCATCTTCGCGAGTGCTTCCATGTGCATGTTTATGTGTTTGTTGCAGCGTTATCCTACGAGCTTGCAGATGTGTTCTACAAATCGCTTCAGAGCGTTTAAACTCGCTGCTTACTTTAACACTTTGTGACATTTATAGCTGTTTAGTGCGAACTGACAAGTTACAGCTAATTTGAAAGGGATGCAAACGAAATTTACTATTACATTTTTTCTCAGTTTATTAAATGAGTTTCAGAAATAATGCATTTGAATCATTAGCAGTGACAGGGTTGCACAGCTTTTAATTGCTTTTATTATTGTTATAATGCTGTCAATCATAGACGTCAAAACTATTGACATAATTGGGTTGCAAATCTGAGTATGAAAATAAATAAATTATCAATAAATATTAAGAGAAAATCCATTGAATACTAATACAAGGTTGTAAATTGTTTAATTAAGAATTTTGGTTAAAATTTTTATTTATAACTTTAAGTTACAGATTTGTGCCTAAAAATTTTATTTTCAAATAAATATTTAATCTAAGTTATGGAATTAATTTTTTTTCAATCTTGAATTTTGATTAAAAAACTTAAAAAGTATTTAATTAATTAAGTTTTTCGGGATTACTAAATAAATTTAAAAAAAAAAATTATTTATAATATTAATACAATTATTTTTTAATGGATTAGCTGCAACTCTGAAAATTTCTTAATTAATTCTAAATTTCTGAAAATTGGTCAACTTACAACACCAAAAGTGATAAGAGTTAAAAATAACGGTATAATTATTTAGCAATGTTAAAAACTCGATAGTGAGAGAAGTCGTAAGGCTTAGTTCGAAAACGTAAATTATTAAAAAAAAAACATTTCGCGCCAAAAATATTGTATTGAAAAACTATTTTTAATACTTATTTCCAAATAACTGATTGAAAAAAAAATAATTCCAATCTTATAATTAAAAATTGAAAATATGAATGTTTTTAGAATTTACATGTATGCGTGTTTTAAAATTTTATGTTTCACCATTTTGGTACATAAAATATCAGCATAGCTTAGCTCCTTTTGTTCTAGTGATATTTAATTGCTGTTATTTCATTATTTCAGTTGGAAATATTTAAATAATTTTTTTTTTCATTTATTTTCAATTCAGCTTGAAATTTTTTTTTTTTTTTGTTAAATCTATGTATATTTATACAATATAAAAAAAAAAATATTTTGTCAATATTGCAACCAAGATTTGCGGGTTTAAAAATTAAATTTTTAATATATCTTAGATTAAAATCCCAAAATCGGAATTGAAAATTTAATTTTTAGTCCCGAAATTGGAATTGAAAATTTAATTTTTTTACTCAAAATTTGTGAAACCAAAAATTCACAACCTTGGATAAATAAAAATTTATAATTAATTAGACAAATGAATTGATATGATATTAGCTGAAAGAGATTTTATAAACCTTACAGTTGAAAATAATTTTGAGCGCTATTGCCACCTGTTTATTTACAATCCATCTGGCAATTTGACTAAACAGGGCTCTACTTATTATTGAAAATTGTTGACTACACACCCTGTTAACATTTACTTAAGTTGCCACAGCACGCAGTAATTGTCTTTAATTCTCTAAACATTGTAGCGTAGTGAATCGATCAAAAAACTGGTATAAGTCCGATATTCTGGCACAAGTAAATAGTGTCAGGCTTGTAAGTTTTATTACTTTTTTGAAATCTACATAAACGCTCTTGAATTGAATACGGCTGTGTTAATTTGTTGTTGCTTTCACATGTGAAATTCTTCACAGGAAAGCAGATCGTAGCCAGCAGAGCAGTGCCAAATCGAAGGTAGCTTACGTTAGTTAAGTTTGTGATAATTTAAGGACAGTTGTTCTCATCATCTCAGATAAATAAAATTTTACTCTTTACTGAACAAGAATTGAAGAAGGAAACTCGCGCCAGTGTGAATAAAAGATTTTGAGAAACTAAAATGATCCATTTAAGTTTGGTGGCTATCAAATTTCGACAACTTACTCTGTTTTTTTCTTTTAGTTTCAATAATAATATGAAGTACTTATAACGCTTTGGCGTTATCTAGTTCGATTTGTCTCATCATTTTGAGCTTTCAAGTAGTTTCTCTGCAGATGCAGCGGGTATAGCTTAGCTGATTTGATGTCACGCTCGTACGAAATATTTACGTTTTCATAATGTAAGGCTTGGGCTATGTGTAAATGGATTGCCTGTTTGCTTTTCACCACAACTTGATATTTTTTCATACCATAGATGTTAAATATATTGTTAAGATTGTTCTGTTGGACAGATTCTTATATTTTTTTCAACTACTTATATCTCTTACCTTCCACATTGTTGGTTATATTTCATAGGTATACCAATAAACCCTCACTCGCAGACGTCATTTTACCGAAACCGGAAAATTAAGAAACGATAAAGTGCGCCGCAATAAAAAAGAAGCGTTGCGGTACAAAAATTAGTCACCAAAAAGGACGCAGACGGCAAGTGGCAAGAGTGCAACTTAAGCTCCGCAACCCGGCAGAGACAGACAAAGTGAGCCTTTGAACTTCGTGTGCTTCAATTGGCAGCCACAAGAGCATACAAGTAAAGAAAACAACACAAAAAAACAAAAACAAAAAAACACAAGTAAGCAAAAGAGAAAAGTGTTGCAACAACAAAAATATGGCAACAAAAATTACAGGGGAGCATCTTTTGTGAATTGCAAAGCTTGCACTTGCCACTTGAAAATGATTTGTGCGTCAATTGTGGTTGTTGTTGACATGTTGTTTTTGTTGTTGTTGTTTTTTTGGCTGCTGCCAATGGCGATGATATGGCACACTTGAAAATTGCCAATGAAACGATTGAAATCGTGCGCACGCGAAACCACTTAAATTTTATTGCAATACCAAAAAGGGAAAAACGCACACACATACACACATACGCATTGGCTGTGGCAGAAGACGCAAATAAAAGAAATTAATATTAATTGTGTTATGCTTATCATAATTAAATGCGAACCAGATCAAAAATCAACAGCAACATTTCCGCTGAGCCTCGCAACGCAACCGTTGGTGGTTGCAACACCCTTGCTAACAGTGGTTGTTGTTGCTTTCGCTATTTACTTAGCCAGTGCTTAGTTGGACTAGCTGTGCGAGGGTTCGACGCATCCTTACATCTTCACGACTGATTACACTCGCTAATTGGTGGTAGCAATAACAACGGAACAAAGTTACGTCGCAAGTTTGCCCAGTGCAGCGTTGCATGCCACGCATAAGTAGACATGTACGAGCAACACTAATTTGTCTTTCTATTTCGTCGTCTGTTTCCGCATTTATTTGCTTTTGTGTTGTTTTTTTTTATTGTTGTTGTTGTTGTGCAGCTTCTCTCTATACACTTTATACGCATACATTTAATTCGAGCATCTGTTGTGAATTTATGAAAGCTTTCGGTGCACATAAATGCTCAAAGAGGCACATGGTTGTTAGTGAGGGGCATCAGGGACTGAGGTGTGAGGTGTTTACTGCCAAATGAAATAAACTCTAATGTTTATTGGGGTGGTATCCATTAGTAACATAAAATGAATAGCAACAAGGCTGCATTATATGTTAATCGGGTAGAAGCTTAATCACGGGCAGGGTTGCAATTGACTCAGTAAACAAGAAGCTGCAACTGTTATTTATTTATTGTGATAATCTGCTTTCTACAACGCTTTGAACCAATTTCAGTTGCAACCATACTTGAATAAAAGTAAAAGTTTATTGAAAATAAATATTTATAGTGCACTAAAAAGTAACTCATGGAGGTCTTGAAATTTCAATTGTAATATATCTAAACTAACATTAAAAGCTAACAAGGAAAAACGTTAACTTCAGTAGCACCGAATACTCTACCTTGCAATATGCTTCACAAATAAAAGCAGTTTGCATACAATAACTTGATTTTGATTGGTCGATTTGTATGGCAGCTATATGCTACGGTGGTCTAATCTAAACAATTTGTTCGGATATTCTGGCATTGCCTTGGTTAATAAATCCTGCGAAATTTCGTGAAAATAACTTGTCAGATAAAAAAGTTTTTCATACAAAAAAATTTCAGAGTTATAACTCAAAAACTGGGGGACTAGATCGTTGATATGCAGACAGACAGATGGGCAGCAGAACATGGCTAAATCGCTCGCTTCAATTTGATGAATTGTTGTTGATAGCGTACCGTATTAATGATTTCACTAAATTTTAGAAGCTCATACAACCTTCTGATCTCACCAAATACAGAGCGTTATCTCGGCGTCATGTATACGCGGTTAGCGCAGATCTTTGCAATATTTTTTAAAATTCCATCGCAGAACTTGCAGTATTTATTTATTAAGCAAACAAATGTAAACCCTAAGGCGTTGGCTTTCACAACGGTAGCAATTTCGGGGGCAAATCGCTTTGACTGAATGAATGGCTGGGAGAGTATGCAGTAAATATTCGTACCCGCAAGACAAGAAGCGCATTGCTGTGGCACCAAGCATTTATGCCATTACCGTTATGGCATTTGTGGCACTTGTAACAATGGTTATTGCTATTATTATGGCGCTTTGTAGTTGTTATTGTGGGCCGCAAGCGGCCAAGTGCTGTACTTTTTATGCAATTTGTTTTACTAACGCCATGTACCGTTATACGTTTGCAAATGACCAAAAGTATTATTTTGCAATTTAACGTTGTTTCTTATTGTTGTTGGAGTTTTTACAAGTCGCAACACGCTCAACGCGCAGCAGCGCTGCTCGTATATACATAGCTGCCACTTCTTCGAGTTATCTGCATCGTAGCAGGCTTTTTGTTGCCTGGCATTTGTATTGCCATTTCGCTTTACGTCAACTTAAAACCCACTTCCGTTACGTCTCGTCATTTCCGCTAATTCGCTGTTTCTTTAGTCGGTTTTCATTTACTCATTCATTCATTTCAATTTCCTGCTCTCCACTCGCCATCACACTCTTCCACGTCACCCCTCTGCTCTGCGCTTCCTATGGTCCTTGCTGTTGCTTGCCACTCCAGCGATTTACTTTCACTCAGCCACTTTCAATTGTTTTCTCGCAACATTTGCCCATTTAATTTTTTTTTTTTTGCTTTACTTGAATTTTGCGCAACATTTTTGCTATTTAATTCTCCTGCCTTCATGCGCTCGCCTTCCCAACTTGTGCTTCCTGTTGGCTAGTCGTAGCTTATTGCAGCATGACTGCCAGCTTGAAGCGGTCTCCAGAGACAGCAAGTCCAAGTCATTGCTTGAATTGTAGCGGCAGCATTAGCTTCCGTTGTGCCCCGTACCAGTGCCTTCGTTTTGTTCTTCCGCTACTCTTACTACTATTTATGTGTGTGTTCGTGCGCTGTTAACAGATACTTTTGAGGCAATCGTAAGCGGATGTGCTGCTTGAGTGCGCGCCGCTTCCAGGCTGCCTGTCCTGCTTTTTTTGCTCGCCGACGAAGTGCGCATGTGTGGGTAAGGAAATATTTTAAGAAAAGTTTAGGAATTAAGATTTAGTTTTGGTATTTAAAAAAAATCGTCAAATTAGACAGTTTTAGTGGTAGTTTTGAAATAAGCAACAAATTCAAATAAAATTAACAAAAGTTAGAAATTTATTTTTAGTATTCTATTAAAATAGTTATATAGGATTTTTTATATAAATTAGCTGAGAATTACAGCTAAGATTAAATTTAAATTAAAAATTTAGTTTTAACAGAAATCATCAGTTTTTTTTTATTTGCAAACCATTTTTTCTTTGGAGAATATCCTACAGACATGCCTTAAGGTTGTAACGGTACTAAAAAAGGATCTCAGACATATGAAGTTTACTAATTTTTTTTCAGTGGCCCACTTTTCTTATAAGAAACCCTACACTTTGGCTCATTGTTAAAAATTAAAAAAAATAAATAAATCCAGAAGTCCAAAAATTCAGACTCGCATAACTTTAGTGCGGAAATCGGTCCAATTGACTTTGAATATGTGTATTGCCTACATTTTGGCGCAAAACCTAAATTAAGAAGTTGAAAGGTATAGAAATATGTGTAATGTTATTGAAATGCATTTTTCTTTTCGATTATTAGAACTCACCAAATAGTAATTCTTACTTATTATGGTTACTGTAGTACTCCTCGCAATCTCTAAAATATTATGTATTTATATTTTGCTTAAATTTCTCTTGGATCGTGAATAAATTTAGTACTTAAGTCTTCTCAAAAACTCTTTTTTAACATCCTTTTGGCAAGATCTGCATATTTAGCTAACCAACGTCATGTTAGTTGTTTTAAGCCATCAACAAATAGAATATGTCTGAAATATCTTTAGGACTTCGTCAATACGAAAATAATATCTTATTTCAACTATTATATATAGTAACTTCTTCAAAATACATATAAATGCCACTTTATAAGATATATGGAGAGATATTTTAATATTTTTGTGAAAACTGAAAACAAAAAAAAAATATTTCTTTCAGTGATATTTCTCCCAAGTTTCTCCAACGTTTATCCCCTTAATTTCCGAGATAATGAAAGTACACCCCATCCACACTTTTTTCATAGCGGCACGCCTGCCGCGGCAGCTCAGCACACTCCGATTGCACTTAACAATGCAACTTTGTTTCCTGTGTTGCCAACGCAACATAAATTCTGCGCAATTTTCTACGTATCTCTTATTTCAGCTTCTTGGCTGTGTTGCACCACGGCATCCGGGTCCAACAAGTTTTGTTTATCACATATTTTATTGCACCCCAGCGTTTTGCGTCGGTTCACTAAATTTACGCGTTCGGTATTCGTTGCCAGGCAAGTTGAACGTCGAATATGCTGCCACATTGTTTGACAGTGCCACACAATCAAAGTACCGTAACTAAAGCGATACCATATACCGCTGGCATGTTGTGGCAGAATTAAAGAAAGCGCACAAGATATTGGCAATAAGAAATGCTTGTTTTGTTGCAAATTCATTGATTTTCTATGCTCAAATGAACATATAATGGAGTGAGAGAGGAGAGTTGGGGGAGTGGTGAATGAAAAAAAAAAAAATTTAAGTGAAATGTAAAAAGCTGCCGCCAATTGTTGTATGCCGCTGCCAAGGAGACTCAATGTTATTCGTTAGTGCGTAGATTTTATTTTGTAGAGGTGCCTCTACCCAGTGCTCCAGCGAATTTTCTGCAGCATTCTTCCTCATTAGTATTTCCACAGATACTGTGATTTCAAAATATTAAATTTATTCTCTCATTTTGGTATATCTATATTGCTTAATTAGTTAAAAGAAAAAATTAATAAAAAAAATTTTATGAATAATGATTTAAAATCCAATTTCCATTATTATTTTCAGTATAATTTTACTCGTAATTCATTGACAGCTAACTTTACAATATGAAGATGGTATTATTTTGGCTACGAAAAAAACTGTTTATCTCTCTATTCAGAACTCTATAGTTTTACACCAATTTCCAGATCGAAAGATAGCTTTTAGTTAGCAATAATAACTATCTCTCTTAAAATCATTACTCATAAAGAGAGCTGCCGCTTGAGCCCAAGCTCTATTATTGAGAGCAGATCGTTAAGTGTTACCATCACGAATCGACATTCATTGGAGAAAAGACTTTAACATAAAGATCGGAGAGTGTAAAAGAAGAAGTGAGAACGTACAAAAGTGAACCTTATGCCTATATATTATATATATTAACCTCTTTATAACATTAAAAACATAAGCTTAAGATTGTTCGTGACTTTTTGAAATCTTTTATTATTTTAATTATTTTTAATAAATCGATAGTATTTATCGGTTTATTTTCGAGATCATGTTTCACAGGACTCATTCTTATATTATATTCAGATTAATTATTTACATAAGTCTCTCCAACTATTTGGATTTCATTTTAGTGTTGCTTTCGACAGTATGAAAAGGACTTTTGTTTAAATCCACTTTGCCGAAAGTCATTAATAGTTATGTTGTTAACAGAACAAAATTGTTCGTTCAGAATCTCTTACGGTCGAATTTTTCTCAATTTTACGGACTGTAAATTTCATTTTTTACAGTGCATATATAAAACTTCTACTTTTATTATCTTTGAAGCCATTGCAAAAAGGGGGAGAGACCCTACTTTTATTAGCTCTGGAGCCATTGCAACAAGGGGGAGAGACCCTTTTAGTATTGCCTGTACTTTGGTATGTATTCTTATACATATTATTAGTTTATGGCCTAAACTACCGCGCCTCTAACTCCAACTTCTGTAGATTGAATACGAATCTAAGCGATTGAGCTGTAAAAGATAAAATAAAAGAATTTATACAGTTGTCAGATATGCCTACAATGACACTTTCTCTTATTTGAAATTGCTGCCGTCCAAGTTATTTCAGTATAAACTTTGTTCACTTTTTTATTTGTCGAGAATAGACTTTAGTGTCAGATCTATTCTCGACAAATAAAAAAGTGAACAAAGTTTATATTGAAATAGCTTTGACGGCATCCATTTCAAATAAGAGAATTGAATATTTGAAAGACAAGTTAAGAGAACAGTTTATGGGTCGGTTTATGTTTCCAAATGAGTTGAAGATGCAAAATAAGTAAACGTACAATGATTATCCTCGCTTGATCTCACAATCAACGTAAAATAGCTTAGAGGAAAAGATAAACAGGAAGCATTTTGGCTAATGGCTCTTAGAGTCCACTAAAATCTAAATAAATATTATTTGTATTTACCAAGGATATTAGAGGTAATTACACTCATTTATAAATACAATAATGCAATTAAAGAAGCGCGTAGCATGAACAGCGCCAATAGTATACTACTACTAGACTAGAAATCACTAAGCGTTCACGAACTGTGATGCTGGACACCGCCGAGAGCAATAACATCCGTACTCATTCATGAAAATTGAAATTCTGTCAAAGTAGATGAGTAATTATTCAATCAAAAGTAATGCATTACATGCGTCATGGCACGTGGCCACAGACAAAACAACGGTAATGCGTGCAGTAAGAACAGCGTGAGGTTCAGCCGAAAAGCAGAGTTGGAGTAAGACAGATAAATAAACAGTGGATAGACAGAGCGTGTGATGGACAGACGAGTAAGCATAAGTGGCAAAGGATGCGAAGCTATCAAACAAGTGACGAATAGCTGCCATACCATTGACTTATCAAAATTAAATCTTTGTATGGAAAACTTTCATATTTTACAAGGTATCTTCATAAAATTTGGCATAGATATTTTTCAAAGACATCGCTACAACCTCCGAACACATTTTTTAGATCGGACAACTATAGCACATAGCTGCCATTTAAACTGACCGATCGAGATCAAGACAAAGATCTTTTATAACTTTTTATGCTATAAAAAATGCACCTGTGAATTTAATTATAGCTTTGTTGCTGCCGAAGTTAACGTTTTTTCTTGTTTTTAATTTGCAAAAACGCCAGGTCAGCAACAAAGGCGGCACGTACGCATGCTTATATACACCGACACACACATACATACACAAATAAATGTCTGCTGTAATATGGATGAGCAGCTGAGTGGAAAAAGCTTGCGTGAATGGAGGCGTGTGTGCCGTTTGTGGCATGCACACGTACGCATAAGTAACTAGGATGTAACAACTGTTACAACAACAATACAAAAAAACAGCAACAAACGCTGATTCGCACAAAAAGAAAACCAAACCAATGAAAATCAAAATAAATACATTCTAGCTACAAGCTGCAAGTGTGTGTGTGTCGGCACTACTTATACATTGTAAGCGTAGACAGCTTGGTCGTGCACGACGCCAAGTGTTTGCAATATATGCCGCATGTGCGTGTGCGCTTGTAGCAAGTTGAGTGGTATGCAGCATATCCTTTTACACGGCTGACTGAAGTAAATAATAAAATTATGAAGTGTGGCAGCAGCGTTGCGTTGAAATGTATACTCTGGGTGTAGTGTCGGCGCGAGCGGCGAGCGGAAGAAGCATAAAATGTATTACAAAATATTATTTTATGTTATGGACGCAGCGGCGGTGGTGGTGTCTGGCAGGTATTTTGGCTGGTATTTGAAGGAGGTATGAGTGCACTTCAAAATTTATGTTTTTTATAAGCGGCCGGAAAGCGCCAGATGCCTAGAAGAATTAAAATGCTATAGAGCGGAAACAAAGTTGCAAATGTCAAACAACTGTACACAATTATCAAAAATGTTTATCGATACATTTATCGAAATTATCTAAACGGAAATGCTGAGTTTTTGAAAGTTATTTTTTGGTAAGGAAATCATAATTGAATTAATAATAGGGGGAAAAAAAGCGTTTAATTCGCTATAATACTCCTCACAAATAAAAAAAGTTTCCACACAAATACTTGATTTTAATTGGTCAGTTGTATGGCTACATGCTAAAGTTCTCCGATCTGAACAATTTTTTCGGAGGTTGTAGCGATACTTTGGATAATAATCTGTGCCATATTTTGTGAAGATACTTTGTCAATTAAAAAAGTTTCCATGCATAGACTTGAGTTTGTTAGGCCAGTTATTCGTTATAGTTGTGCGCTCGAACTAGTTTCTTCGGAGATTGCAGCAATGTTTTAGATAATAATCTATGACGAATTTCGTTAAGATACCCCGTCAAATAAAAAAGTTTTGCATATAAAAACGTTGGTTTCAATGGGTTAGCTTGTAGGTATGGCAGCTTTATGCTATAGTTGTCTGATATTGGCGGCTCTGACAAATAAGCAATTTCTTGAAAGGACCTGTGCAAAACTTCAGATCAATATCTCAAAACTGAGGGACTCGTTCGCGTTATATAATATATATATATACAATATATAATATATATACTTTGTAACACTCAGAAAGAAATGTCGTTATATATGTATATATACATTTTAGTGGGTCTCAGACGTTTCCTTCTGAGTGTTACAAAGTTTGTGGTAAACTTAAAATACTCTATTCAGGATATACAAATTTAAAACAAATCAAAATAAAAACTTGAAAAAAAAGAAATAGAGGAAACAAGCAGTTATTTTTACGCTCACGCAGTTGAAAAAATTCCCCAATTTAATGTAAATATCCCTTAATAAGCAGTCATGCTTCTGCTTACTCTTACGTACACATACACACACATTGTCATACTTATATCGCCCACGCATTCCACGAAATCAGTCCTTCGGCTCATATATTTGCATACTTAAATATTTCGTTGGAATTTAATGATTTTTGTGCGTGTTCGCTTCTGTAACTTGACGATTTTCTTGTTAAGTATTCATTTTCACATACAGACACATATACATCTATATACCGCAGGCAAGGCAGCAATCTTGGCTGGGTGTTGAATAAATACGATTATAGCAAATATTTAAACGAAATTAAAGCGTCTCTTAAGCGTAAGCACGCGCGTGCGCAAATATTTCTCAGCTAATTGGACAATTTTCATTTCAGCTAAGCCGATAATATATAGACTCTAGCGTATGTAATTTTAGATTTGTATAAATATTATGGCGGTTGTATTTGTAGATAGCTTAAATATGGTAAGTAAATACTATATATTCAAGTAGGAATGCTTATCATTTGCTAGATTGTAGATTTGTCGGGTTCCTCACGTTTAATTGACACTCGTGTACGAACAATTTATTATTTTCACTTCTTACAAGCTACTGCAGTTACTAAACGCTATCCCAGTCGAAATCAAATTTAATCAGGTGCTATATTAACAAATGAGCAGTAGAAATTCAATATGCTGTTATGTAGGTAGTGCACGTGTTTGTAGTACGATTCGCCATTGAATATTAGTTATAGGCAAAGCGCCCTAAACCTGTCAAAAATCTGGCTACTTTATGTCAATTTCCGCTATTTCACCTGGATGTCTAACAGTAAGAGTTCCGCGGTATTTTTGCCTTGATCTGGTAAAGGCGAGACATTGGAGGAAGAAGTGTTATCTCCTCTTCTTCCAAACATCTGCTGCAACTGACATTCGGTAAGATGTACAATCCGGATCGGTTAGTGTCTGGTTCGAACACCTACAACCATTCAAAGGTGGGCTTTGCTGAGAGCGAAGAGCATGCTAGGCCTCTTATGATTTACCCTGAACCTTGTGACAACAAATTTCAGCTCAACATTTTCTATTGAAGCAATTTTTAGAAATATAAAATAAATAATTTAAATATATAAATTTATAATATAAATATAAATGTATTATTTTATAAATATAAAAATGGCTTCAATTGAAAATGTTGTGCCGAAATTTCAACCAACTGTTTTAAATGCTCTGCTGTACATGTAGCATATACTAATTATACTCGTATAGTTTTTGTTGTGTCCCACAACTTGCTGCAACTTTAACGTAACAACTTCTACAAAATAACGCTTTCATTAAGTTAGCTGCGTGAATTTAACAGTTAATTCGCTGAATAAACCGAAATTAAATTTTGCACTTTGAAAAAGAGTGAATTTTTAAACACTCATGGCCTGCATTGTTCATGCCACACTTTATTATTTTACATTTTGTCATAAATTTTCGTATTATCCACATTCTCATTGACTGCTGAATTTAATTTGCTAAATCTCTCGTATATATGGTTTAGCGCTTTTGTGCCATTTAAACAGCATTTCAATGCAATTGTTTAGCTACATACGAGTAGTTTCGGCATTACTGTAGTATTGGTGCAAAAATATGGCTGCACTAAATAGCGAAATCCATTACTAAAACCAGAATGCTACTAAATCACTTTGAAATATTCATTTGCCCATTTTATTGCCTTTTTTAACGATGCCATGCGACTAACCGCACGCCCACCATCCGTGCCCCTCCGCGCTAGCACTGGCGCTAACAACAACAGCAACAATAAGAACAAAGCCAAACAAATAGATATAATTCAAATTTTAAATAGCCACACTTAAAGCTGTCATTAAATTTCAAAATGCAGCAGCAGCAGCAGCACAACAATGGCGAAAATAGACAACGCACACACACATTCACACACGTTCACATTGGCCGTGCGAGTGTCTGGTCTGTCCTGCTTTCGTGTTTGTTCATCCAATCTGGCTGCTAAATGCCGGTTGCACGGCAGCTGTGCGCAGTTGTAGGTGCACCGTATTGGTGGTTGTGTGCATATGTGTTTGTGTGTGTATGCGTGTGTGAGTGCTTTGGCGGCCGCGCCAAGTTTGCCATTGCCAGGCGGCTGCCACTGACAGTGCTCGTTGTTGTGCAATGACTTTCGCTCCAAAACCGACGGAAATGATAAATAGGACAGACTTGGCAAGCGAATGATCAACAAAATCACACACACACACACACACACACACCTACTTGCAAATATACACGAACACATGCACGCTCGCCAACACAACAGCCAACGAGGCAGCCAAACGAGCCAGCGACCGAGTGACTCAGTATATGTGCTACAGTCGTTGTTGCTGCTATTTTTGTATGCGCCGTTGTTGTTGTCACAGTTGCTGACTCTGCAGTTGTTTGTTGGTGTTCGTGCTTGCTGTGCTTTATCAAAGTGGGTCATTTGGCTGCACAACACAAAACTTCGGAGCACACGAAAACACACACACACACACAAATACAACTGCAAATTATATAGATGTGGGCTGGTAAATAAATGTGGCATTGTGCCACAACGACATGACTGCCACCAATTGCTGTGCGCACAAAAGCGCACATTTAAGCATAAACAAGCATATACATACAAATATATATAAATACATGCATATAAATATACATACATATATATATACTAAGAGCGCATAACGGTAAACACCCACAACTGTTGTGACAGGCCGCACTTGAGCATAGCGAATGAGCTGTTCAAGTATCGATTTTGATTGTATTCCATTTTTCCAGCGTCCTTCACTCTCGCCACTTTCCACTTCCCTCTCGCTCTCACTCTCTCTCTTATCACAACCTGTCATGCATGTGTAGCCAGTAAATAAGCGCCGGAAGTTCTTGAAATGACTTTAAACGACTCGATTTCATTTTTATGCCATCGCTATAAAGCTTCATCCATTTGCAGGCGTTTGTTTTCAATATTGTTTATTGTTATTGTTGCCTTAGCTTTTACTTTTCACTCGTCCCGCACCCTTTGCATCACTCATTGCATTGCCATCTGCTTTATTTGTTGGTATTTATTGGCTCGAACTTCACTTGGTTGCACTTCATATTGATTTGCGCTCGCCTTTGTTTTTACTGCTGTTGTTGTTGTGTGTTCGTATTTTTGAGCTATTTGTTCTTTAACTGCATTGTGTTGCACGTATTGTGGCATACATTTGTATGTGTTAAATGCTGGCGAAAGTATTTTCCTTCAATCATCAACGTCCAAACTTCCCTCCGTCGAGTTCGCCTCTCCGCTGCCATACCCTTACGCGCTTACAATTTTATTGCGGTAGTTGTGTATTTCCGTTTCACTAAAACTATTATTATGCCTGGCTTTTCACGGATTTTACATTTTCACTTGATATGCTTTTACTCGCCTTCTACTCTTTCTTTCTTTTTGTGTTTTCCGACTGCAAAATTTTCGTTTTGTAAATTCCAAAAAAATCATTTGGTTGCACAACTTTTTATGAACTATTTCCATGAAAATATCTTATTCGAATTGGTGTTGTAGTTTTTTGTAAAATACTTGATTTATCGGAACAATTTTAATTTTTTGCTCACGAACTTTCATCGGAAGTTGGGTTAAGCTCATTAGGGTATTTCCCAACCGCTTTTTCATAGGAATGTTATTTTGAGGAGAGAATGAAGATAGCTGTCATAATTGTAGAGCTTAAGTAAGTCTGATATACACATATGAAAATTATAACATATACCTTCTCCAAGAAAATCTACACACGAAAAGGTTTAAGTTTTCTAAATGTAGTCTGATCACCTTTTGTACAAAAGAGAAACCACAAAAAAAATGTGTACAAGAGTCTCATCCTAGTAAAATATTCTTCTACTGATATACAGAACATTTATTTATACTTGTACTTGTTCTTTAATAAAGTCAAGAATCGTGCATGCAAGGTATTTTTGATTGACGATCTTTTCAATTTTAATGCAATTTTAAAGATATCTGCTAAAAATTAAGTTTTATTAGAGATATTGTTATTTCCACGCAGTAAAATAAAAGATCACACCTTAGCTTGTAATACGAACCGTACGGGAGTACATATTTATTCAGCAAAAACATATGAAATGCTTATACCATATAGTTGCAAGTGTTAGTAAAAACTGTCGCTGTATCTTTACTTCCATATGTTTATATTCTCAGAGGTATATATTACTCATTGTGTTCATTTCATTTCAATTGTAGAAAAAGTGTCAAGTCAAGTCAATTGAGCTAACCCTTATCTTTATAATAAAGCTTTATTCTTGACCATAACATTAAATTATATGTGTTTATTTCTTCTTGAGAACCACATGTCTAAAAAAAAAACCATCCAACATCCGTTTGATTAACTGAACTCCATTGATGATGAAAGTAATGAAAAAGATGTTTTTTTGTTTTGGATAATATTCATTGCTCTTACAATGTTCTTATTTTTATTGGTGGTTTCAAAAGTTCCAGATGATTATATTTATAATCTTCTCTCGTAAAAAAACACTTATTTGCATTTATAGAACCTTTTACTCTAATATGGTTATTTTTCTTGGCTTAAAGTTTTATCTTGGAAAATCTTAGGAGCCACCAAAAATTTGAATTTTGTTGCTATTATTATTTTTTTCTTTAGAAGTCCACACTTCTGCTCTCTCTTTTGATGTTACCCTGAAATGAAATAGGTCAGGCTCAATAAGTTTTCAAGACCATGTAAAGAGACAGAAAATAAATCTTTTAAGCATTTTCTATATTTCCTTGTGGAAAGCAAGCTTGCTTACTCGAGATTTTGTGTCCAGTGTATATAAATATTTTCTGTTTTGGGGAAAATATGGGCATGTGCACCGCTATTTAGATATACCTTCTGCTCAAATATAAACAAGACTGGCTCAAACAACAAAAACGGTTAATTATTCTTCAATATTTATTTTATCCCCTTCAAAATAGTCACCATTATAGGTGGCAACACTTCAAGCTGTTAAGCTGCAATTTTTTTAGCTGTGTACATTTGTGTTTTTATATTAAAAAATTCTCGAAGTTTAACTGATTTTTATTACCGTGTTAATACAAATTTTTAGTGATTAAACTCTCAGTTTCATGATAAGTATTTTATGTTCTGTTTTGTGCGGTATTAAAAAGTTTAAACTTTCCAATTTTTGGTGCCGAGTCAGCCTTTCTTTCATTTTGTTTTATTTTATTCTATTTTCTCACTTTGTTTATTTTATTTACTTCTTTATTCACAGCTGTGTTGCGTTTAGTTTTTTATTTGTTACAGTGCTTCTAAAACTGCTCGCTATATTGCTTCTTCAAATTGTCTTGGTTTTAAACTTTGATAAAAAAAAAAAAAAATTGTTCTTAATTGAATTTATTATTATTAATATTTTATTAACACACTAATTTATTATTAATCTTTTAAATTTTGTTCTACCTACTCTTTTATTTGATCTTCATTCTTGTGGTTTATTATGTCTTGTAACTTCCCCAATTGTAACATTAAAGGCGAGTCAGATCGCTACGTTTCATGCTGGCTTTTTGATGGGCTTGCCCATATTAAATGTGCTGGACTGACTGGTAGAATCTTAGATTCTATTATCGACTGTAAGGGATTGCGTTGGTCCTGTTTAAATTGTAGATCTATTGAAATCGATCTATTTAAAGTTTATAGGGAGACACGCAATGGCTTTAACGAAATCGGTCGTGATCTTGTAACCCTCACTGAAAAATTTAGGCACTATGAAAAATTGTTCAAATCTTTTAAGTGCCTGAATGATTCTCACGAATCCTCTAAACCCGCTCCTAAGCGTAAACGTCCTTCCGATGAAGTAACACTTAGTTCTTCTGTTCAGAAAAGAACGTCTCCTCCCAATGACCTAATAAATCTCTCTTCTCCTTGCCCTCAAGGTGATAAGCCGTCAACTTCCAAAGAGCTCAATTCCCCAAAAGCTCTATCTAATAGTAATAAGTGTCTCACAATTCCAGAGGCTCCCCCTATTAACTTAGTAGCATCAGTTAATAACTTGATAGTTATTCCACCTAAAAAGTCTATATTTATTTCGAGACTTGCCAAAGATACCTTGGTGGAGGACATTAAATCTTACATTTCGTCACGTTTAAAAATCGATGATATCAATATACGTAAATTTAACTTCAGTTATGATAGAAGTATATCATCGTTTAAAATAGACGTATCTCTTGAAACATTCAAAAAGATCTTAGATAGTTCATTCTGGCCACCTGGGACTTTTGTACGCGAATTTAAACCTAAACTTAGAAGTCAAACTGAGGAAAACAGTGTTAAATTACCAAAAGCAACCACCGATATAAAAAACTGATTGGTAGAAATTCGCTAAGCATTTATTATCAAAATGTTAGAGGTCTTAATACAAAATTAACTGACTTGTATTTGAACAGTTCCAATTTTAATTTCCATATAATTGGATTTACAGAAACTTGGTTAAAACCTCACATTTTTGATAATGAGATTTTAAACAGCGAATTTCAAATTTTTAGATGTGATCGACTGAACAGAATCGGTGGAGGTGTTCTATTTGCCGTGCATTCCTCTATCCCATCTGAAAATATTCTTGTTCCAGGGACCGACTCATTTGAATTTAAATGTGTTAGAGTATACGTTAATAGTTGCTTTATTTATTTAACCCTATCTTATATACCACCCCATTCCGACTTATCTGTATACATGCAGCATGCTTCTTTAATAAATAGTGCTACCTCGATGGCAAATAATGCAGATTCAATAATTGTATTAGGTGATTTCAATTTACCGTGTGCTTCGTGGAAACCATTCGATGACTATATCGTGCCGATTTGCAATCGGTCATGTTTTAATGAGTTTTTCGAAAAAATGTCCGAGTTGGGTCTGAACCAAATTAATTTGATTCCGAATAAATTTGGTAAATGCTTAGATTTAGTATACGTTGATACCTCTGCAAAGTGTTCCGTTATTCAGAGTAATCCTCTTGTTCTACCAGAGGACTCATATCATCCTGCTTTGGAAATATCTGTCGAAATCTCAGGCATTGTACGGGATAATAATCATCAAACTTCGTGCTTCTGTACTCGGTTTAACTTTGCAAAAGCTAATTTAAAAAAATTAAATATAGAACTTTCTACAATAACATGGCCTAATTATAATGGTGACACTGAATTGAGTGTCTCTCATTTTAATAATATTATTATGAAATTATTTGAAAAGTATGTTCCAATAGTAATTGTTAACAAAAACAAAAGTATAAGTCCGTGGTTTTCGAAAGAGTTATATAAATTGAAAAACAGAAAAACTCGAGCCTTTAAACATTTTAAAAAAACCGGTTCACTTGTCGACTATTCTAAATATTCGCTATTGCGTCGACAATATTTTGACCTAAACAAAAAATGTTATAATAATTACTTAAATAAAGTTAAAAAAAATATTGTAAGTAATCCAAAATCGTTTTATGATTTCGTCAACTCCAAACGCAGGATTTCCAAATTTCCGTCCGCAATGAAATACAAATCTATCATTTCAAGTGACAATGATATTATATCCAATATGTTTCCAGAATTTTTCAAGTCAAACTACTGTAATAATTCTTCCAAAACTTTTTCTTATCAGCAAGTGCTGTGTTCGAATACTTTAATTAACGCCCCAGTTATTTCAGAAGAAGACGTCCTTTTTAATTTAAATAAGTTAAAACCATCTTTTAGTTATGGCCCAGACATGATACCCTCATGCTTCCTAAAAAATAGTGCCAAATATATTTACTTGCCTTTGACAAGGATATTTAATTCCTCTCTTAAACACGGTATATTTCCTTCAATATGGAAACAGTCATTTATAATCCCTTTGCATAAAAGTGGATTTAGATCGAACATTGAAAACTATAGAGGTATCGCAAAACTATCAGTTATACCTAAACTTTTTGAAGCTATCATCACTGACCATATAACCTTTTCGATTTCTCCGTTAATTTCCCCATCTCAGCATGGATTTCGTAAAGGGAACTCGACTATATCAAACTTACTTGAATTTGTAAACCATGTATCCTTGGGTTTTAGGGAACATAAGCATACGGATGTTATATACACAGACTTTAGCAAAGCTTTCGATAAAGTAAATATCTCGATTCTCATACATAAACTTGATCTTCTGGGCTTTCAGCCAAGATTCCTTCAATGGGTATCTTCCTATCTTTATAATAGAACACAACGAGTGATATTTGAGGATACACCTTCAGATAAAATTAATGTTTCTTCTGGTGTTCCGCAAGGTAGTCATCTTGGCCCGATTCTGTTCTTGTTGTTTATTAACGATATCTCTTCAGTAATAAAATTCTCAAAAATTTTATTATACGCTGACGATGTAAAGCTTTTTAAATCATACACTTCAACTGAGGAAAGGTGTCTGTTGCAAACAGACTTAAACAATTTGGTTGCATGGTGTGATAGAAATGATTTGCCATTGAATCTCAATAAATGTAAGACGATGTGCTTTTCCCGTAGATCTGTGCACCCCTCTTCTTACGTAATAAAACACCATATTCTAGAGCAAGTTTTAAACTATGTTGATTTGGGAGTTAATATGGACCCTAAGCTTAATTTCAGTCTTCATATTGATACCATGGTCTTGAAAGCAAAAGCTGTCCTCAGTTTTGTTAAACGTTGGTCTAAAGAATTTAGAAATCCGTATATTACTAAAACACTTTATACAACTTTGGTTAGACCTATATTGGAATATGGCTCTGTGGTATGGAACCCTAGCTACCAAATCCATTCTGACAAGTTAGAGTCGGTTCAAAAACAATTTTTACTTTTCGCCTTAGCGCATTTCCGATGGGATGCTAGGGTAAGTCTACCTCCATACACAAGTCGTTTAAAACTTATTAATCTACCTACACTTTCTAGTCGTAGGGAAATGCTTGGCATAATATTCTTAGTGAAACTTTTGAATGGAACTGTTTGCAGTTCTTTTCTCCTGTCTGAAATTAAATTTAATATCCCGGTTCGCCTTTCGAGGCAGTTTAGACCTTTACTGCTAAAATCCTGTAGATCAAATTTTGAACTAAACGAGCCATTCCGCCGTATATGTCATGATTTTAATTCTCATTCCAGCACATTTGACTTATCTGACTCACTTTTCAAAATTAAAAAGACTTTATTGTTTTCTCTTAATAAATGAAAATGTAACAATTTATTATATTGTAACTTTAGATCTTAGCTGTTGAAATTTTTGTTTCTGTAGCTGAGCAGTTTTAGATTTCAACACTTAAAAAACTCTCTTGCCTTTTCTGACTCGGCTAATTCCGCACGTATGCGGATTGCGCCCCTCGCGTCGGTTGGGCGGGAGGAGGGTAATCGTTGGGTTTATTATTAGAGGCGATACACATATGCCACCTTTTTTTCCAATCTTCCTAACACTTCTGGTAGGCCGCTTTAGGTATGGCTTTTAGTTCCTTCTTCGAATTCTCTTTTATGACTTCAATCAACTGAAAAGGCTTTCCACGAAGCGGCAATTTGAGTTTAGGGAAAAGAAAAAAGTCACATGGTGCCATGTCGGGTGAATACGGTGCTTGCGGAACAATATTTACGTTGTTTTTGGTCAAATAATCGCGTACAAGACGAGACGTATGAGCTGGATTTTGGAACAAGTCGAGCAGACACACGTCTCATGCCCAAAACATCGTGAATAATGCTATGAGCGGATCCATTTGTTATGTTGAGCTCACTAGCTATCTCTCTTTCAGTCACACGACGATTTTCCAACACAATTTTCTTTACTTTTTCCACGTTTTCTTCGTTTATTGACGATCATGGGGCAAGTTCTCCAGCGATGTACAGTCGTCCTTGAACGACTTATACCAATCAAAAATACGTGCACGTGATAGGCAAGACTCTCCATATGCCTTCTGCAACATTTTCATTGCGTCCGTCGCACTTATTCCATTGGAATAACAAAATTTCAAACAAACACTTTTTGCTCAACGTTAATTTCCATAGTAAAATTCGAAAAACACACTCGAGGTTGACTTGTTTATAGTGTCTTAAAAAAAAACTATGTGACAGATCGCGCTCAAATTTGACATGTAAACATATAACAGTCCTGCCAACCTAAGCAAAAAAAAGTATGGCCATATGTCATGTCCTTGTCGAGTTATGGATAAAGTCTCGTTTTGCGTTGAGCAGAAGGTATATGTGCATTTATATATATATAGTTATATATCGTTATATATATATATATATATCGTTGTAATTTTGTTTTTTGACTCATTCTAACTCCTTGAGCTCCTTAACTTCATCTTATCGAATGAAGAGAGGTTCCCCAAAGTTTTACACTACATTTGAATGACTGGTCGATTTTATAATAAACTTTTAATGTAAGAAACTCTCTAAACTCCTGTCCATAATCTGAAAAAAAACGAGCCTTTCTTTATTCCGCTTCTTCTCATATCTTGTCAAACACTTCTACCAGAACTAGGGTAAGACCCGCGCACCACTTAACACGATCTTAACGAGCTCACTTAGAGCTCTACAGTGAGTTATAATTCCCTCGAAATGTTAATTATAAATTTCAAATCTAACAACAACAACAAACAAGCACTAAAAACTGCTTAAAATATATATATATATAAGCATAGCAAACAGGTGGCACGGTTACGCCAAGGCAGCGTAAAGTATGCAAATGAGAGACAACCCAATTTGTGTTGCATTCACAGCTCCATTTCGTGTTGTTGTTTACACTTTAACTAGTTCATTTGCTGTTGAGCTCCTTTCACTGCTTTCACTTGCCACTTGGCAATGCACTGCTTTCGCTCCGCTCTTCGCCCAATTTTGCTTTGCTTGGCCGAACAATAGTGTCAGCGACATTGTTTGTCTCTTCTTAATTTAGTTGCCTCGAATAAAGTTTGATTTTGCTCGACAACAACAACAGCAAGCGCTGCAAGCTATCATGCAGTGTTGTGTTTTTGTTGTAGTGTTGCATTGTTGTTTTGTTTTACTTTTAGTTGGCGCAGGCATTGTCTTGGTTAAAATTAAATTTTGCAAATTCCTTTTATTTCGGTATCCGATGCATCTGCTCTAATTCTTGTTGTTGTTGTTGCTTGCATTAAGATTTTTGGATTTTTTATTTTTTACATTTTATTTTGTATTTGCTATTTTTGCATGCCTGTTGTGTGCAACGCATTCCGCATTTGTTTTACTTTGCTTCGCTTTTGTTATTTTTGAAAGTTGAGAATTAATTGAATTTCTTAGACAACCATCAATGGCAGCCAATGAAAGTGCCCATTGCTATGGCAAGGAAGAGAGTAAGAGAAAGTGAGTAGCAGAGCAAGAAGAAGTGGGAAACAGTGGGAAAGACAATGAAAAGCTCGGCGTAGTGCAATTTGTGTTTTAATGAAAAGTTAAATAAAACTATAAAAATAATGAAAAATAAAATAAAACAATGTTCCAGCAAATTAAATTTATTCATTGATTTTCCAAATAATTTTTTTAATTAAAGTTGAAAAGTTTATGCTTCTCCTGCATTTTTCGAAGAATAAATATTTTTTTGGCTTTTGGTATTATATTATATTTATAGAGAAATAATATGCAATTGTGGTTGACGTTGAAAGAATTCCGTTTTCACATATTTCACCATTGATATATGACTTTTCTAGGAAAAACTCATCTAATAGCGTCAGTTTTCCACATAAACAATACCGTTGTTTCCTCTTGTCGGTATGGATTTCAA
This sequence comes from Bactrocera oleae, assembly GCF_042242935.1. Taxonomy (NCBI): domain Eukaryota; kingdom Metazoa; phylum Arthropoda; class Insecta; order Diptera; family Tephritidae; genus Bactrocera; species Bactrocera oleae. The sequence continues at coordinate 74,966,270 of NC_091536.1, forward strand.
AAAAATTGTCGGTGATTGCTTTACGCTAGATGGCGCTATTGTCTTTGATTGTATAGATTTCATAACGTTATATGTTCATTATAATAATAGCTTCGTAAATTTATAGATAGAAACAAATATAATGTATTATATAAACGGAGTTATTAAGAATTTTGCAAATATATGCCATATCGTTGTATACTTTTTGGCTTGGTTAGTAGTAGCAACTTAATAAAACTACGGTTCTCTCCTAAAGGAATGTGACAGTTAAGTTGATTCATAGGATACACTTCTCTTTAACATTTCTTAATTATATTGCGATGTTCGTTGATAGAATCGGGTCAACAAAGACAATAAATGGTGTCTTTATTTTCTGGACGATATTTGCAGTATTCATTTTTAGTTATGCCAAATATTATGAGTTATATCAGACGGTTGTTTTCTAGTATTTATTTCTGGAACTCAAAAACAATTATTAATAGACAAAGAAACTGAACGCCTCTTTAAATTGTTTAGTCGTATTCTAACAATTTTCGTTTTCTGAAAAGAGTGCTTAACATCTGTTGAGCTCTTTTATCTTTCGAGAGATCTGATTTATTTTTGAGGTTATTTAAAGTCAAAAGGACTTTTCCCTAAGCCAGACAACATTTCTATGACTTTCAGTATAACAGGTAGCCCTGACCGAAAATTTAAAGAAAACTATTTTATTTAATAGTGAAGATTAAAGCCTGTATTTTTTTAGGTTCTTTATTTTAAATAAAAAATAATTATCAGGAATTTATTTGTTATATATTTTTTATTTCTTTTCGATTCACTGCGTGCTTAGCTCAGCTAGGTCTACTGAAAATTTAAAAAGTTTTATTTTAAGAAAAAGCTCGATGATTTATAGTGACGTAATTTTTGTGTGCTCTATGTTTTCATATTAGTGTTTTATTTTTGATTATTAAAAAATTAGAGAGTCTTTAAAGTTTTGAAAATTTTCGATATCCCGAATTACGTAATTTAAGAAATATTAAATATTTGTTAAACAGTTTTCTTATTATCTTTAGTGTTTCCTGTAAATATTTAGGATCCCGAAATTTCGGGATTTAAAATAAGACTTAGTGTTTACTAAACCGTTTCCTGTATCTTTTTAGCGCATTTAAGACAGTATTAAAGATTCTACAAAGTTTTCGGAATTTAAAAAGATGTAGAATTTGATAAGCCGATTTCCTGCACGTTTGTTGTTGAAATGCAATTTGGTTTATTTTGAAGGGTAAACAATTTTAGGTTACGTTTACCATGTTTTATTACGGATTTTTTTGTGCAGATTTTAGTTGGCTAGCTTGCACATTTATATTATAGCATATTTATTAATTGTTGATTAAATCATATAGTTAACCCTAAGATTTAATTTAGAATATATAATGGGACTTTCGTTCTGATTAAAAGTGACTATATAGTAAGCTTTTTCTTTTTTAGTGTCCTGTTACTTTTTTACTCGACACAGTCATAAAATCATCCAACGAATCGATTTAAATAAAAAGACATACTCAATCGCTCATTTATTGTAACCGAATTTATAAAAGGTTTATTGTTTTGCTTTTAGTTGCACAATTTCGCTTTTATTTATGTCACGGAGACAAACTTTCAGGCGCACGCACAAGTGAACTGTTCACATATCGTCATTACAGTTGGCTTTTATTTTGAACATTTTACGCTTTACTTTCACTTTACCTTACAAGTGATACATTTTGTGTTATTGTATTTTATTTTACTTGCGGCAATGTCGCAACATTCTCATAGAAAATTGCGAATTTGTGGCTGACAATTAAGCGCCAAGTAAGATAAATTGTTTGCTTAATATGAACAACGAAAATTGTCTTCGGCGTAGAAATCAAAGCAACGTGAAAATAATGTAAGGAGGGATATACAAGTATGCCGAGATACAAACATGAATATATATGTATATATGTATGTATGTATATACTTATTCGTGTTTATTTGGAGATGCTTATAGAAGTGTAGGAAACACCCAGTGGGAAAAGTAAATAGAACTTTATTTCGAAAACAAAAAGTTTGGTATCAAAATTTAATAATTTAAAACTAGAAAAGAAAATTTATAGTTATTAAATAATAAAAAAACAAATAACAGAATGAAATACTTTTATTAAAGTTAGCTCTCTTCCCTAGTCTTGTTGGGCCTCTCATAGTAGCTTTAGCACAAAACTCCCACAACTTTGTTGAAAACCGCCATACAAATCAACTAAAGCTGCAACAATAAATTCTTGGTATACCAATCTTACTAAACAGAGAACAAAATGGCGCCAATACAAAAATGCTATACCAAAAGCATTTCCGTAGAACAATAAGGCCAAGTAACAATTCCATTTCTAAATCGACTACAATAAATGTGTTGCCGTTTCACATTTAATGTGTCTTAATTTATTTTGTGGCCGATTCGGTTACCAACAAACATATGAAAGCGCCAGATAAATTCAACTAATATCTCTTCTAGAGATAGACACTCGTAAAGCCTTAAGTATATAAAGATATGTGTTAGATATACATATATATATATATATGTAGATATACTTGTATACAAATAAACACTTAAGTACTTGGAAATTGTGTATCTTCATGAAGCAGCCACTTCAGACGACAGCAGTTTATGTAGTTTAACGCACTTTGCTCCGCACTGCTACGGCCTCGCTGCTAGCTAAATAGAGTTGAAAGGCGCTGGTCCACATTTACATTAAATCGTTTGTAATTATTTATGGATCATAAGCGGTGACAATTATTGTTTAACTCTGTCGAGCAAGCAGCTGAGCAGGATATTTGGCAGGAGAAACAAAAAACGCTGCAAAGAGCAAAAGCAAGCTCTGGTGTGGAGGAAGCAGTACAGAGAGTAAGCACTAGTGGCTAGCAAATAATTTAGGCGCACAGATATGCTGATAATAAATGACGTAATACTGAAACAATTATGTTTATTAGCTTAACTAGGACTGCATACATTTATTTTGACTAAATATGAACGCATACTTTGGTGGAATATTGTAAGATTGCTTTTTTTTCTTCAGCTGTGGAGAATTCTAGTTAATTACAATCTTAATAGCGGCGATTACTTTAAATATATTTATGACTTAGAATATACAATATATCTAATATATATATATATACAATATTTGTGACTTAAATTAATAATTCATAGTTTAAAGTATGCCGTTTATGTATGGTATAATTTTGTAGAAAATCTTTTATTAATTTTAATTAGGAATTATTATAATTGTTTAAATTTTTTTTAATATTTTGGATCTTGCTAACATCTTCCACGGCAGATAAAAACTACGCCGAAATGTAGACAACGCTTTATTTGTGTTGATTTTAAATGTGATGTGGCCTACATTTAGGAGGCCGTAAAAGGAGATCTATAGGTAGGGGGCCTTTTATATGGATTCGCTAACAACTTATATATATATAAATATAGGTGGATAATGAGACATGGAATTAAAAGAACATCTAACTAGCCAATTTTTTGTTTTGCAAAAATAACAGAATTAATCAGCTTTTAATTAGGATTCTCACACTTTTTGTTAATATATGTTAATATATGTTAATATATCTTAGTATTATTTAGACTTGCAGAGATCATTAAAGATTCGACCCAATATTTTAGAATACGCACAAATAAACGTTGGATTTAAGTCTACCATTTTAGTATTTCATTTAAACCTTTTTTTTTAATTTTCAAACATTTTTGTTTAGCTAATATTCAAACATTATTCAAATAATGCACATGCGCCGTAATATATACTAAATTTCGTCTATTCGAAATATTTTGCCTACATTTCAGCGCCAAAAATAAAAGAAAAAATCGAAAATTCTTTACGAATTTCAGTAATTAACGTTCGAAATATCAAGTTTTGCATTGAACATTTTTTAATGCGTGAAAAAATTCCATATTGTTCAATATAAATTTTCTAAATTGTTTTGCTATTGATTGTACAATAAACACTCTCTTGATGGTCGATGGTATCAATTTCAAAATATCTACCATAAATTACTGCCATTTCTCATTATCACATTTTTTTTCGCACGCAACACTTCCCTATTATCAACATGTTGCGAATGTCAACAACATTACGCGTTCATCATTTTTTACCCACAAAGACACTAGTTTGTGTTACATTCCAACTTTAACAGAGTGAGAGTGTGTGGGACTGTTGCTGATTTATATTCGATGTGATTGATGGATGAAGGATCTAAATACACATAGGTATGTTTTTTTTTTTTTAAAACAGTACATAAACGTTGTATGTAAACGCATAACTAATATGACAGGGACTTAGTGTCCCAAAAGTATGTCAGTGGTGTAATTGCGCGCATTGTGTCATAAGGAATTCAGTGAATACATACAAGTTGGGTGGGCACATTTATACGGTGTGAAACAAACTTAATGTGACAAGGGTACAAAATGAGATATGAAGTAGGCGTATATAGAACATATGTATATTTGGATTTTCTTGACAACTTTTGTAGGTTATTTTTAGTGGTAGTAACATTATTTTAAATTAAAAATTGAAATTTCTAATTGCAGTTCAGAATGATATTGAGCAGTTTATGAGTTTCTCATTTGCGGAATGAAAATTTCGGGAGCCCGAAAATTTTTCGCTTGTAAAAATGATTTACATATAAAATTGTTGAAGGAATATTAGTCACAGTATTTTAAAAGTGCATACGAAAACATGTATTTTACTAAAATTTCTGCTCACATATTGACATGCATTTTCGGGATTTTGTATTTTAATAGTAAGTTTTGTTTGTATTCTTTTTCCAAATGAAAATATTTATAAATTTAAAAGTCTCAGTGTTTCGGGACCTAAAAATTTTAATTTCGGGATTTGAAAGCATAAATTTAGAAATTCCGAAAAATTTCCTTATGTAAAAATGTTTTTGTATTGAACAAAGTATTTCAGAAATACATAGAGTTTGTTTGCGATTGAAAAATTTTGATTTCGGGATTTTGAAGCATCAATTTCGGGATCCCGAAAAATTTCCGCATGTAAAAATGGTAATCGCATTGAGCACAGTATTACCGAAATACATACATGGATAGATAAGCATGCATTTGTTCTACATTTTTGCATACTTTTTAAACACAAATACTACTGTCCATATATTTGTGTGTGTACATTTTCGGTATTTAATGTTTTAAAAATACGCTTTATTTGTACTCGCTTTCTAAATAATAAAATAAATAGCTAAAAATATATTAATCTCAGTTTTTCGGGATTTAAGAATTTTAATTTCAGGATTTGAAAGCATAAATTTCGGGATTGCGAATTTTTTAATAACATCGCTAGCAATCCATGCAAGTGACTATTTGTTAAATCACATTAACATAAGGAGGCGTAATATTTTACATTTTAAGTCATGTATGTTCATATGCATCTGTATGTATATATGTATAGGGGGAATATGTATGTATGTTTATGAGTCCATAAACTCTCTTCCGCATAAATTATGTCATGTAGCACTTTAAATGTAAATTATTGTATTAACTATTTTGTAGAGCCATAATATTAATGACAACAACCAGCACACACACACACACACATATATATATATATATATATGCAATGTTGCCGCCATACATACACAAATAAGTATATGTGAACTTATGGCTGGCTGTGACAACAAAGGCAGTTTAAGTTGTATGTGGCAGTCGCCATAATCCAGCAACTGTAAGAGATACCGTTGATCACTGAGCAGTTTTGTTGTTATGATGGCCTGAATTGCCGTTGACAAGCCAACGCACACATACACACATACATGTTAATATACATCTATCTATGTATGTTGCTGAGCTCGATCCAATGGAAAGTCATTTGTGTGCGAGTTTGCGTAAGTTCAAGCAGTAACATGGTCAACATTGTCAGCGGCAGCCAGTTGCTTGTGTCAAGATGACCACCACTAACGGTTGTTGTATTAAACAGCTACATTGGCAAGCTTGCTATCATTTGGTTATATCAACGCTATGTCACTAGCTGGAGCACAAGGAATGAGCGACCATGCTGGAATTAACTTGACGCAGACACTTGCTTAAACTAAACTTCTTCATTCTTAATCACCGCTTACAATGCTGACATTTTGCATAAACATTATTGCTGAAGCATTTCTTACAGGTCACGAACCAAAATAATACATTTAATTGAAAGCAGTTGCACTGGAACATAATTTTAGGCGCATCAACTTGTCTTCGCACTTCACTAAGCATATAGTTAGCTAACAGATAAGGACCACTGCATTATTTAAATTATATTCTCACAACAGACACACATACATAAAAGCAAATATACACATGTACTTCTGGTTAAGTAAATGCAAATTAGTTTGTATCTTCATTTAATTTGTTGTCTTCGGCACAAATTGTTTACAATTCGTTGCAATCAACGAACTAATTTGCAAACTGATTCATCGTATCGGAAGAATTTAGTTTAAAATGCATTTAATTGGCTGTCAGTTATTTGTAGTTATTTCTCGTTCTGCTGATAATTATTTAATTTATATTTGTTCTGTTCACATCAGCATTTGAACCATTTATTTGACAATTGTGATTTCCGCTTATGAAATTGTCTTCAACAATGCTGAGAGTTATGAGATACATCTTAATAGAAGCATATTTTTAGGCGAAGGACTTTTTGTTTATTTATACTGGCACTTATAGAGATAGCAAATGGGAGTTATGAGATTTGGTTCAAAAATTGAAATAAAATAGAAAAAAGACTTCAGACAAAGCTAGAAAATTTTACCAAACTCGGCATTTCCTTTTTGTATTTATCTAAAGAAAATATAGAGCATACTTTTAGGAGGTGTTGCTACTAGCAAGTAAAGTAGAACTACGACTAGTTATCTATTTTAATAGACTTTATGGTCAACAACCTAATTATTTGGATAACTTTAAAAAATAACAAATACTGACTTTTACTTAACTTGACTTGATTAAATGGGTCTTCAATGGGTGGAAACTGAACTGAGCTGCATCAGATTTGCAATGCGACTTTGACGGCGCTCCGGAATGTAGCCGCCTGTACAGAAGTTACTATCCATTCTGGTGGCAGAGCGGCGAAAGCTATGAAATCACTAACCGTGCATTTAAGGTTAGTTGATGAAAGTTTAACCTCGCTATCAATCACATCGGGTCACTCCGTGATAAGACCAGCTTTGACCACGCCATAGCGTATAAAAAGGAGCTGTAAGCTACCGGTCATTGTTCTTCGGTGTCCACGCGGTAAGGTTGAGAATCTTACCGAAGACAAAGTAGAAACATCTTAACACTTGACTATCACGCCTTTGCGGGGTCAAAGCTTACATATCTAGGAGCTCGCACTTTGAAATATCCCGGTAATATAACTGAAATCAAAATAAAAGTCCTTCTCCAGATGTGTATTGGCCTCAAGGTGCAACTTTGCCTTCACTTAACATATCTGGCTTCACAAGCGACCTTATATATTAGTCCAAATGCTTTTCCCATCTTGAGGATCTAACCTTGGCATGATACAGAAAAATGGAAAGCACGTTCAAACTGTTTTGAAAATGTAAAAAACACTACTTTTTGTTGTATATTTTAAGGCCAGGGTTTTCATCTGGTTTCGGTTACAGGGTACTCATCTTTAATTTTTTTTTGCATAAACACTAATACTTGCAGTTAGAACATGGATTCAATTTCTTCCAAAGGTCTTGCTAAATATTTTGTAAATCAAAAAAAAAAATTTGAAAATCCCGAAAACCAGATACTTGCAATCGAAAAAGAACTAAAAATTTTGCAGCGTTTTATTATTGTCACTCCAGCTGAGTTCTCCACACGTGAAAATTTTTACGTTCAATTTCGTCTCAGTTGAAATATATTTCTAGTAAGTTTCGCTTAAACTATTATTAACAAGCCAGCGCTTCTTATAAAATACAAAGGGGCATTATGCTTGCAAACAGCAATTCACCAGCTTAGTAGCATTCATCATAAATGGTATTTATAAACTTTCGAGTCAACGATGCGTGTAAGTGAACTCAATTGTGGCATTTTGTTTTGTATGAAATTAGCATACGATTGCCATGCTGTTATGCGCCTATTTGCATAATATTACCTTTTCAAGCATGCGCTTAGTTTCTAACGTTATTTGTAAATGCACACACACACACATATATATCTGCATTGCAATATTTTAATAATAACGGTATCATTTCATTAAGCAAAAATCATTGAGACAATATTATTATTATTATTAATAAATAGATAAAGGCAAGTAATAGAGCGGAAATTATTGGAAAGCATTTGCTAAATTCTCATATGTGTGTGCCTTTGTGTATGGGTGTGTGTGGTAAATACACTTGTAATATGTAAATAATTATATGTTTGTTTGCGCAATCGTAAATGCAAATCAGGCAGCACTCAGTGGGACAGACGATTTGCATATGCAATTACAAGATATCGGACAGCTGCATGCCTATAAGTATATGTGTATGTGTATGTGTGGCTGATCAGATTACTAGTATTGGTAGGGTATAATTAGGCTACTTTCATAGCTTAAATAGTTTCAGCTTTTAGCTGAGAATGTATACATGCGTGGGTATTAGTAGATAAAATCTATGTATATACGTATATATATATATATATATATATATATATTTATTTTATCTACTAATACCCATGCATGTATGTATATATATATATATATATATACTATATACCTATATATAACAAGTGTGTCCCAAAAATTATCGAATTTTTATATAATATTAAAATTATTAATGTATTGCAACTTTGCGCTTAACTAAAATGGCTGAACAATTTCTGTGCAGATTGCACCGTTGCTTTGGACAGTAATCCATGTAAAATTTCTTGAATAACACATATCATATAAAATAAAAATGTTTTCCATATAAAGACTTGATTTTAATCGTTCAATTCCAATGGTAGCTATGCTATAGTGGTCCGATATCGGCGGTTTCGACAAATGAGCTGCAAAATTTCAGATCGATTACTCAAAAACTGAGGGTCTCGTTTGCGTATAAGCGGACAGACGGATGGATGCACAGATATATATTTTGTAAGGCCTCTGACGTTTCCTACTGGTTCTTACAAAGTTCGTGGCCAACATAATATACCCTATTCGAAGTACAAATATTGAATATAAATTAAAAGTGGAGGACTTTGCTATTAATGTTTAGATTTCACACTTGGAGAGGATTTTTTTGAGGTGCCTACCTATCAAATTTTCAGAGCATAAGCTGAAAAAAAATTGATATTTTTAACTACCCTACGCTTGAAAGCTTTTAAAGGAGACCAAATATTGAGAAGATAGTTAGGAAGGCATCCTTTGTCATATAGTGCTGTAGTGGAGCTATAGGGAAAAGGTGGCGACTCTCACCAAAGGTGGTGTTTTGGTTCTACGAAATCGTGCTTAAGCTAATAATGTTCTATGGTGTATTCGTTTGGTAGAGGATGCTAGAAAAGACTACACTTGCTAAGAAGATTGAACGTGTCTCCAAAACTCTCTTAGCCCTCAACTGCATTCTGAAAACTTGGATCACTGGGTCGCAGAAGCTACTCGATACGGCATTTTTTCTGCTGACATACCGACGAGATATATATGGAAGGAGAGGAGTTGCTGGAGAGAGGTGAAGTGAGCTTTTACATGGATGGGTGGAGCTAGGAGGAAAGGTTGGGGGGAGTTTTCTGTAAGGTGATCTCCTTCAATCTTAGTTTTAAGCTATCACTGTAGCGTTTTTCAAGCAGAAGTGGCTGCTATTAAGGTGGCGGCAAACATTCTGCTACGTAGTGCAGCCTCTTTCAGAGGTGTGAGCATTCACTTTGACAGCAGAGCAGCATTGCTACGGCTGAGCTCGCTAACTGTATGCTCAAGGTTCGTCAAGGAGTGTCTGTCCTGATTAGAAATAATATCAATCTTTTGGGTGCCTGATCATAGCAAAGCCAATCAGCTAGCCAGTGGGGGCAGCCTTATACCGCTTACATCGGAGTGGTGGCGTCTTTCGTTCTAGCACTAGACTAATGGAACTCGCGACTGCAAAATGCTTTTGGCCTAGAGTAAAATTCAGGAGGCCCTACTTGCCTTAAGAAAAGTTTATCCTGTTGCAATCGTAAGAGTCTTTATTGAACACTGTCCAATAGGCACTCATGGCGGATGCTATTTGTCAAAGTTGCATGGAGGAGGGTGAGGTGGAAAGATCCATGTACTTTCTTTTCCATTGTCCAGCAAGACTGAAATTAGAACATATCGGCAGTCTTAAATTGGACGAATCAGAAGATATAGCCGAAACTGACATTAGCCGTTCCTAACAAATTTGTGATAGGCTTAAAGTGCTTTTTCGATATGTAAATGCCTCATGATCTATTATATAGGAGTTTAAGGGATTACAACGGACCGGTGTTTTAAGCTGTCCAAGTAAGATCCCTGTTTGTGTTGACCACTTAGCATAACTTATCTTAGCTACCCTAATATGTATGTATATATATATGCATATCTACTAAACTAAAACTACTAAATTTACATATAAAGAACTATATAACCTAAAATAACGTTATGGTGGTTTACAAGCAAACAATACCGTATACATGTCTTGCCTTGAATTTCATATTTGCATTCTGCGCTCTAACGGTATTTGCATAGATAAAATACTAAGTTGGTTTACGTATAAGTTTGTTTGGCACAAGAAATGAAATATGTTAAGAAAATCTAGAAAATTAGATGCAGCACAGCTTAAATATATAAAATACATAAGCACATGCATACTTGTATTGCAGCAAAAAATTAAATATATACATATACACATAAATTATCAACAACAATTGTGGTCTAGTTTCACTCCATTTAAATATAATGTACATGTGTATTTACAAGTATGTATGTGTGCGTAACCCGGCGAAATATCTAATGAAATACTAAACTGTAGATACTGACAGCACACTTTTACATATAGACACACACATAAAAACATATACACAAACACATGCATACATATGGACACATGCAATCGCTGCTCGCCCATGGCACGCAAAGCCGATTAATTTTGCTAATATATCAATGTAAACAAGCAATAAGCACTGAATGGTACATAGTGTATGGCAAATGGCAAATGACACAGTGGCGATCGCCCACAGCATAAGTTGGCACACAAGCATATGTAAATACATACTTACAAGCGCTATGCTGGCAATATATCTCAGCCAATACACTTACCGGCGTTATTTTCGGGCTGTAAACAAATCAAAAACACCTTAAAAATCCATCAAGAGCTATGAGCAAAAAGCAGAAGACACCAACCGACAATAAATATTTGTAAGTATGCATTTAGACATACAAATAGATATGTATGCACATGTGTATATAGTGAGCTGTGCAACGCCGCAAAGGTGTGTACATGTTGTTGTTGCTTATAAATGTGTGCAATGCTTTGTTTTTGCTTAACAGCACGCAAACAAATCATACATCTTAGCGCAGATAAAGATGCAGAAAGCAGAAAGTACAAACAAAACGGCAAAGCTGTTTGTTCATGCGCCCATAAATATGCTTTATGTGAAGGTAAACACAGTAGCATTAAATTGTGCGCGGGTGAGCTAGCGAAATTTTGAGTGCAGGCATTAAAGCCATTGCTAAGGCGTAGGAATTTCATGTTTCGGGATTACTCGTTGGGGAACCCGAAATTTCGGGATTGTAGAAACATGAATTGATTTGTACGCTTTATTCATAAAATTATTCATATAAAATAATTTGAATATCTAGCTGCTGTCATTCGAGATCCGGATATTTGATAATAACGGCAAAAATTTTGTCTCTATTATGCATTTTAGAAGTTGATTAGACATTATGCTTGATACAAATTATTTGCGGGAACTCATCATGTATCTAAAATATGTTAAATGTCTAGCTGTTGTTATTCGGGATCCCGAAATTTTGTTTCAATTTCAAAAATATTGTTTCTGTTAAACTTTTGTTATCAAACCTAATGATCTTCTAATTTTTATACACATAATTTTCGGGATCCCGAAAAGCAGAATTTCAATCCCGAAATCAAAAAACTTTCAAAACACATCACTACTGAATACCAACGTATTTGTGCATATTTTTCTCCTTTATTAGTGTGCAAGTTTGTCTTTGTCTGCTCTTAATATATCATTGTATTTGTTAAAGCTGTTTGTTGTAGACGCCTTGTCTTGTGTCTTTAGGCCACATAGTCAAGATTATTAATGGCTCGTAAAGCAGCGTGCATAACTGCTGGAGCTGCGACATCCTTGAGCTACCTCCGAGCTACCAAAGGCAAGCCTTTAACCTAGTTCAGCCACTTTCATTTTTCTTTTGGCTTTTCCTATTCTTTCTTTTTTCCTTCTACATTCTACACTTGCGTACCTCACACTTATTCTCTTTGACGCACAAAATTCGCACGCATAGTTTGCACAGCTTTTAACGAGCTTGGCACACTTTAACGTTAAAAAAAGTCGATATTTGTTGTTGTATTGTTAGTAGGTGTTCGTCTGCATTTATCACAGGCAAGCAGCGATTATCTTAACTGCCAATATGTATGTATGGAAGCATAAATATGCTATTCCATCATCGGCCGACTTCACACTCTTCTGTTTAATGGAAAACGAATCCATATTAGAGCGCTACCTGTGTGCCCTTGGCATGCGTGTGCTTAACCGTCCGTCGTTATGATCACGGCAATTTTATTTAATGATTTGTTTATTGTAAGTCAATGCTTTTTAATGGCCGTAAGTCCACGTGGGTCCATTTAAATAATGACAGCAGACACTGAAAAGATTATTTATATGTTTAAACGACTGAAATTTTCTGAGAATGGTGGGCTCAAAGTCAGTTATTTTCACATATAATCATAAGACACCACAAAAAAATTAGAAAGGAATTATAAATTTCAACTTAAAGAGTTATTTTCCCTCTCTATGTTCTCAATGTATTTAAATTCCTGCAAACTATCCGACATTAGTCTTTAATGTCGACCCTCTCTATTCGAAATGTATGCACACATGCCCCTTAATCTGGCTTTAGTTCGTTAATGTAAAGTTTTGTGGTCTGCTTTTAGGCGCTAAGCTCTTCATAATTCAAATTAGTAATAATTTATTGCATAATTAATCAAGTCAAATGATAACACACATGCGAAGTTGCGCACAAACAGCGACACATATGAGTGGTGTGAGTGCCCAGCTGAAAAATAATTTAGTTTTTGGGGTCTAAATTTTGTAGGTGTGTGTTTGTTAATTATAAAAAATCATGTAGCATACATGAATATATCATATATGGAAAGTGACATACATATATGTTTATCTCAATCTATAGGCTTGTATTTGGCACTGTTTTTAGTGTGGACCGCCCCAAAATGTAGGCAACAGTTTTGATATAAATTAGCTTTCTGAGCTACAATTTAGTTAGTATAATTTTAGGCGCTGCTTTGTAGGTTTGAGCAATATATATTCTTTTTGCTATATATAAGTAAATATATATATTAGTTTATGAATCTTATATAACTATATAACCGAAATATTAAAGAAATTCTCTTGTTATTTTATATTACTCTTAGTCAAGCTGTATTTAAACTTAGTCAACTAAACTAATGCCGCTGAGAAACAAAGTCGAGCCAAATGTAAAGTCATTAGAGTTACGAAAAATCACAAAATATTTCTGTAACTCCTCCAGCTCCCAAATAATAACACTAATCACAAATAAATCAGCATTAACATTGAAATGTTAATTTATCTAAAGCAGCCAAGCGCATGGCGTCTAAAACAAATCAACCTGATTTTATAGCATCAACAGCTCACTGCCCACATCTTTATACTTCACTTCAGTTATTTCCAAGATATTTTCTAATAGTCTTCATTATCTGATTGCGTATTTAACTGTCTGCTGACTTTTCAAAGTCGTTGCCATTAGAAATGGTCGCTGATAACCTTTTTATAGTAATTTGCTTGGGCCGCTTACTAAGTGCGCATAAACATACACTTTGCCAATGGCGCTCGCTCTAGTAGAGAGCTTGGATAGCATTTTTTATAACGGTTTATTTGAGTTTGTTGCGATTTGTTGTTGTTGGCGCCACACCTTCACGTTGCTTTCACTTTTTCTTTTTTATTTTTTTGTTGTCTCCTTTTCTACTTTGTTTCAGCTAATTGCTTACAATTAGAAAAGTTGCTCATACTACACGGCGCAACGAATACTCAGACAGCTCAATTGCTGCTACTTTTCTATTGCTGCTTGTGTGTGTGTGTGTCATCGTGTGTGTGCTGAACCTTTCTAGCTGTTTTGCGAATTAATAAATGTTTTCAATATTTTAGCACACACACACAAACTAACACTGCTACAAGCGCATTCAATGCAAATTGTACGCAATTCTGTGGTAAATCGTTGAGAATGTCTGCATAATTTTCCATTTTCTTGGTATCTATGCTTAATTAATTTTTTGGTTGTGCACTTGAGTGGAATATCCGTTGTGCATGGAAATACAACGCTGTCTGTAGAGCTGCACTGAAGGATAGCTGAACTGTTTGAGAACTCAAGTGTTAAATATTCTTTGATATTTGTCTTGCGTGTTGAATTTTAATAAAAAGCAATAAATAGTATTTTGCATAAAATTCCATAAATTAATTGCAAATATGTTTAAAGAGAATGAAAGCAAAAGTATTATGCGTGTATCACATTTCTGATATTTTCTCTAAAATAAAGAAAATTTCAAAACAATTTTTTTACTTAGGTAAAAATCTGAAAAAACTTAAATTTTTTTAGGTAAACTTTTTTTTCAATTTAACATATTGTACTTCGGTAGAATCAGAAAAAAAATATTTTTTTTTCGGCAAGCATGTTATTTTCGAAATCCCGAAATTCGGGTTTAAAAAATGTGCCATAAAATTGTTGTAACTTCGTGTAAATTGTATACAGTTTTAAATTTATTTTTACAGTGTAGTTGAATTTTCGGGATCCCGAAATTTATGGGTTCAGAATTTTGCCTTAAAATGTATATTACTTCATTAAAATTACAGCTAACCTTGGAATTTGTTTTAAAAGTATGAGTGAATATTCGAATTCCTGAAATTTCGGGATTCAGAAATTTAGTACACAAATTAAATGTTAGCATAATGAAAATACCAGAAAAAACAATTTGTATAAATTAGTTTTAACAGTTGATAAGATGGAGGTTGTATTTCTAAAACTAGGGTTGCAGAGTTTGCAATCAAATGAAAAAGAAATGTTTCCACATAAAATTGACTTGTTTATTTGTTATTTATATATTTCCAATAAATTTTATATAATTTGCAAATTTGTTTCAAACATGCGAACTGTGTGTTAAAAATAATATTTCGGGATCTCGAAAAAATCCATTGGTATATGTGTATGTGTGGCTATCGGAAAATATTGCTTAAGAAAGCTAAAGAAAATAATAATAAAAAATTCACAGCTTATAATCGGAATCCCGAATTCGAAAAAATTCGGGACTCATTTTTGAATTTCCATTTTTTTTTAAATTCAACACTATAAAATATTTTTTTGTAGCTTCTATTTATGTTTCTTTAAATACATATTTATTTTTAACAAATATTTACTATATTGAAGCCGAAAATAATCTAAATTAGATAATATTGTTCTACCAGTGCTGAATTTAGATTCCTATGTATATTTCAAAGCATTAAAACCAAGTTGTATGTATAAAGTTATCAATGCGCCAACAAACTTTAAATTTGCAACTCAAACAAAACTTAAAACTTAATCCAAATTAACACTTGCCATTTTCACGCCATTTTATATTTACATTTCTTACAAGAAGTTCAACGTCTAGCCGCCTCCATAACTCTATAATAACGTTAGTGGTTGTGCACGCTTCATTACTTGCTCGGCATCAACGGCTTCTTTCGGGCATTATTGACCTCCCCAGTGTCTATAGATTTGCTCTACGGTATTTGATCCCTTCACACACACACACACACACACACAAACATTCACCTACACAGTTTATCCCCTACCACTCAGGCAAGTGTCGGCCATTGCGGCGTGTTAAACTTATTAGCCAGGAAATATTGGCAAAGTAAAACTTAATTAAAATTGATAGAATTTCACATGAAAAGTTAATTACAATATAGAACTTACAACAACTAATCGAGGACAGGTAGTCGCTCTCGTGTGCCAAAATGAAAATATTTGCTTAAGAAACGCCGCCTACTAAAGCTGACTGCATAAAATATTTAGCAGAATTTGAAGAAAATTGGCTAGATTGGCTTAAGTGAGTGGTTGGTTTGAAAGTATTTTCTGTACACGTGTGTATTGAAGCAGTTATAAATAGCGTTGGTAGTGTTAGATACATCAACTGTGTGTTGTTTTCTAATATTAAATGACTTCAAATATATACATATTTTGCTACTTCATTTAATGTAATTTATAATTCATGCAACTAATTCTACTAATAAAAAAACAAAAATAAAAAAATATTATATACGCCTTTTATATTTCGTTCAAAATAGAATAAATCAATTTTTTTCTAATTTCCTGTTAAACATTTAGTGAAAAGATTTCAAATAACTAAATCGATTGGTATTTACTAATGTAAGCGTTTTTGATTGTAAACCAACCGTGAGACCAACTTGATATATATATACTAATATCATGGTTTATTTTTGTTACAGCTTGCTTAAAGCTGGCGAGGCTTAATTAGCGAATGCCATAATTCATAAATTCGGGATCCCGTATTACCAATAAATATATTTACTAAAACTACTCATGGTAAACCGCTGCTAATAACATTAATTTATATAATAATCTGGTGTTTAAGAGTTGCTTAGGCAAAATTTTCAGCTAATTAGAGATTTAGAACACAAGGGATTACCAGCTTATCGTTGAGTAGAATTAAATAAAGGAGCAGAAAAAATGAAAATGCATCGCTGTGTACAATGTTGACTTTGGAATGATATTGTGCAATTTCACACCAAATCATTCATCGAGCACTGTAGACCAGTAGCGCTCGTCTAAAAATGTTCTGCTTTTTCGTAAAATTTTACACAAATTAAATTAAAAACTCTTTAAAGGGTTAAACTGCTTTATTGTTTTCTTAAGACATATTTTTGCCATACAGGACATAAAAGGCAAAACAGAAATTTGCAAACAAATGTACTCCATGTAGCATGGCTACTAGCTATATGTTTTTCTTAAAGACGAATACCGAATACAAGTATATTTGATTTTATACTACACATCTTAGCTTTTATGATACTATAATATTTTCCTACATTAAAATTTTATTGCTCCGGTAATAGTAAAATTTACTACTGGGTTAAGATTCGATATGCATTTAAACACAAATAAAAAAGCCGAACACATAACCTCATTGCGAATGAAATATGGCTCAGCGCATTACTTAAAAATTAAATTCCAACCAAAGAGAGTGGCAGAGAGGAAATGACAACCGCGTTCACGCACACAAGTACTTAAGTGTAAGTGTGCACAAAAACACACACGCATACACATACAACAACAACGCCAAGTCATATACATTTGATGGGAAGCGAAATACATAAGCTACGCTTGACTGCGCATTATTGTCCTTGACGCACCATAATTACCAAGAAAATCAGAGCGCTTGATAATAGCATTGCGGCTATTAATACATGTGCACACATACACATACACATAAACTTATATATGTATAATAT
The DNA here is from genome assembly GCF_042242935.1 of Bactrocera oleae. Classification (NCBI taxonomy): domain Eukaryota; kingdom Metazoa; phylum Arthropoda; class Insecta; order Diptera; family Tephritidae; genus Bactrocera; species Bactrocera oleae. The sequence goes on from NC_091536.1 coordinate 74,983,947, forward strand.
TATATGTGCTGTCAACCGTGTGCGCGTGTGTGTGTGTGTTCCTGCAGGCGGACTATCAGGAAGCAAGCGCAGTGGAGAAAGTAAAAAAGCATGCGAGCCCGAAATTGCATCCGCTACCACTGACAAGTGCTGAAAGGGCGAGTCTGCACGAGTGACTGGAGATGAGAACGTACGCACACACACACACATATGTATATACTGCATGCGGACACTGCAAATGCACGCAGCTGTGTAAATGCATTTTAAAGCGCTTAAGAGATGACAACGAAATGCTTTGTTTTTATTTTTGTTTTTGCGTTTGAGGATGTATGAGTGCATATCCGCTAGCTTGGATGAGTGTGTGTGTGTGTGTGTGTAGGAGCATGAAGAAGATGTGTACGTATTATGTACAAGTGTGTGTATGAAAAGCACTTTTCTGCAGAGTTTATTGAAAATGGACCAGCACACACTTGCAACAACATACACATACATACATGCATATAATATAGGTATATAAATATATACATATGTAGATGTGTGTGACAGGTATGCCAGCTCGTATACATGAAATTATTATTGATGCGCCTTTGCGGACCCGAAACGACCGTCATCAATGGCTGGCGCTGCAACGGCGCAAAACAACAAATGATGTGCGGGGGCCAGGAGTGTCAACTGTGCCTAAAATACATGCACGCTGTTACTGTTGATTGCTTGTCATGCAAAAAAAAAAAATAAAGAAATTAAGTTTCCTTTATACCCTCCACTGCCTTTCCTACTATCTACGCCATTGTGTGTGGGCGCCTGACTGCAAATATCCCGCAGTTCGTGGCATTTAAGTTGGCAAACAAATAAGTAAAAAATTGCTCAGACACAGATAAACGCACAGAAGCATAGCGCTCACACACATGTGGATTTGTGGTGAGTCACATACATACAGACTTAATTACATACAGTTATGCGTGCCTTTTTATATGTTTATATTTGTAAATAAATTTACTTTAATAATTTTTTCATGCGCGTGTACATGTGCATGTGTATGTTTGTGTGGGTGCGCGCGCATGCATGCATTTTTCCGCTTAAGTCAATATGCAAATATTTTATCGCTTCCATTGTGTTTGGTCAATTATAAGCCTCACACCGCGCTGCCGCTGCCTTGCCAGTATATTTCCGTTATTTAAGTCCCATTTACATTTTTTTAATTTTTTTTTAATTTTAAATTGTACTCATGTCATTACAGTGTATTGAAATAAGACAAATAATTGTGCACAATGCGAATTTAATTGTTTTAATGTGTTTGTAAGTGATTTTTACGTGAGATTTGAAGTGTACATACATATCACACATACACTCAGAGTGGCCGAGAGGCGACAAGGCAAAAACATATATTTGTGGGTAATTTTTCATATGTATTCCACTAATATTAGCTTTGTTGTTGTTTTATTTAAAAAAAAGATCAAGCAAGTGTACAAACTATTAACCGTTATACAGTGTAAATATGTATATCAGATGGGAAAATTAATTACTTGTGTACTGTGAATGTATAAATAATTTTTTTTAAATATTGCGGTAAATTTTTCTATGTCAAAACGTCTTTTGTTGACATTCGAAAAGATGGAGAGTAAACCTCTAGAGATATCACTATTTATTAAAAAAAAAGCCAGACAAAGCCTTTACACCGAAAAATATGTTGAATTTAAAAATCTAGATAGATGGCGCTGTCGTTAGAGTACGTCTACAAAGCGCTTCAGTTTATTTTAAGTTTATTTTAAATTTATGTAAAATCTTTAATATTTTTGTATAAACTTTTTAGATATCAATAATTGCATTGTGCTTTGAATCGCCTTGAGAAATTTAGGATATTTCAGAATAAGCGCGGATTACTCGAGTTTCTCAATTAGATTGCAGCAATTAAGACCTTAGGTGGCTAATTGTCTTTACTAACGTTTAAAAGTTGAGATATCGGATAATTATGTTCGATACAATCCAGTATTGACAGCAATTCGGCTTTGTATATAAAACTAAGACAACTTCGAAATTATTGAAATGCAAACATTCAAATGTAATAATGCTTTATGCACATTGTTGCAAATAATGCACTAAAAAGATAGTTGAATTTACCGTTAAATAATTTCTTTTCATTTCGTAATCCCAAAAATCGTTATTAAAAATAATTTTCTTCTAACACCAAATACTTGATTAAAACATTATAGTATTTCAGTTAGAAATACGTAGATTTCTCTGTTTTTCTTTTCCTTTTCGTTCGAGGTTTTATTAAAAACAATTATTATTTGTTGCAGTAGTTTGTAAATTAAAAATATTTTATCAACATTAAAAGCGATTTTGGTACAAAATTAAGTTATCAATTTTTGATTCCAAATTTGGCTTTTAAATTTAAAAATTAAAATCCAATTTTTAAAAGAAAATTTTTGTTTTAATCCCAAATTCGGTATTGGAAGTTGGAAAATTAATTTATATCCAAAATTTTTAATTAAATAGTCCCAACTTTTATTGTAAACAAAAAGAAGCTCAAAGATATACCAAGTTTCATCAAGTTATCTCAATTTTTATTCCAGTTATCGCTTGCAAGGACAGATAGTCACTCGGATTTCAGCTCTTTTCGTCATCCTTATCATATATATAAATAAATACTATATCTCTCTCGATTGGTTTAAGGTGACACAAACAACAAGGTGAACAAAATATTAATACTATGTGTCAACATGTTGCGAGAGTATTAAAAAAAGAAAAAATACGTGTGGCACTCGGAGACCATTTATAATTATTTATTTGTTTTTTATGCAGTATTCTTCTCTCATTGATATTAGTTCAAGTTACACTTCTTGAGCGTGGTGACCGGTAATTTGTTTTCTTTTAATGAATAAATGAGAAATTATTATAATTATTATTATTATACAATATTTTTATTATCTTACAATACATGTAGGTTATTCAGGAATTTTTATCATTGAAACAATGGGTTTATGGTAACTGAAAAAGAATGAGACTTGATATCCTCTAAATATGTGAAAAATACCGCGTCTATGGTGGTCCCATATTTTGTTGTGGATTCTTGTGAATTGTTATTCATTTTCAAATTCAGTTTTTTCGTAAGAAAAGTTGTCAATCGCTCTGATTTGATCAGCGAAGTTTATGTTGAAATCGTCAGCCAAGATAAGTGGAAATTCATTAATATTGATAATCCAATTAAAATATCTAAGTTCAGTTTAATATATATCGTTCAATTCAAACGAGATACTGTTCCAAAAGGTGGGGTAGCTATTCACCCAAATAATAATAATGTTACTAATATTATGATTCCGAATATTGAATAATTTATTTTTGTTAATTAAATTTTTACTAAATTCCATATTTTTATTTGCCATCAAAAAAATTTTATCTTAAAAATAATCTTTTTTGAATCACCCTGCTGTCTCTTCAATTGATTTGTGCCGCTTGAAATAAGCGAAAATACGCCTAGAAGTATGCAAAAAATTTTCGTATACTATTTGATCGTGTTAGGTTTATTTCTGTTACGGAATTTCTTGATTCGGATTTCAGATTTTCGCGCTCAAAGCCCGCGATAGAAGCTGAGTAATAGCTTAATAACGGCATTTTTTTCTGCGTAGACTAAGTATATTACTAATTTCATACTTTAATTATATAATTAGGTAATTTTTCCTTTGTATGGTTAATAGAGAAGAAATATGGTTTTTATTTGCTTCAAATTACTCAATTAGCAATGACGAGAGCTTGCGCTAATAATTAAAAAAAAAAATCGTATCCTATTCTTACTTTCAATACATATACGAGTACAAGCAGCATAGAAAAAAATGTAAGAGTAGAGTGGAGTTATTTAAAAAAGGTTCACTTATATCATGATTTTCTCATAGCGCAAAAAGCATGTCTGAATTCGAAAACACTTTACTATGAATTTAAATAAATTAAACAGAATTCCAAAATCTTTACTTGCTACGATCAGAATGTTTCAAAATTACTCGGAAAAAGTGAAATAGAGTTTTCACTGCGCTTGAAAATTTTTTTTTGTAAAAATAGTAGAAAAATTGGTTATTTTGATCGACGTATCCTTCGGCTTCAAAATATAATTGAGAATAAATGTAAAGTTTGAACAAAGGATCCTTTGTGTGCCTTGCAGTTCCCAATATGATTACTGTAGTATTTAATCTTGTACCATAACCTACAACGCACGCAAATACAATTTTATATTTGCAATGCCACTCTTTATTGGTTTCTCGAGCACAAAATTGTTGTAGCTAACAAAATATTTGATGAACATGCAAAGAGAAACCTTATGTGAATAGAATTTAGTTATCCTTGGACAAAGCTTATAACAGACATATCAGCCTGAAATTCTATTCAAACTATAAAATCGCAAAAACTTTATGAATTATTTATGCAATTAAATTCATAATTTCAAATAATTGCAGCGTTCTGTTTGAAACTAAATTACAGCAACACTACAATTAGCCTCTAAAATAGTTTGCTTTATATTTCACATTGTTTGACAAGCAATGAGTCGTATTTAATTTTCAATTATAACGGAGCGAATGCGTTTGTATGTATGTATATATATATTTTGGCAATTTCACAAGGCTGTGAAGGCCATCTGTGCAATTATAAGCAAAGTGGCTGTGTCTGCATTGAACCGGGTCATTTTGCTGCAATTTACAGGCACTTTGAGAGCGCTCACAATCAAAAGTGCTCGATACCAACACACACACACACATATAAAGTAATCATATGTTGCATCAACAACGTGCTTGTTCGTGCTGTTGATGATGTTGCATGCCACAGTAGCTTAAATAACGCCGCATCGCACACACAAGTGCAGGCGCATATTGCAATGTAATAGATTTTCTGGCAGAGCTTTGTATTTTCAACAACTAATTACAGCAATAGAAGCTGCCACATGGAGTAGCAGCAGCCGAGGTACAAAAGCGCCGAAACCGTTGAATATTGCAGTATTCAGCAAATGTATACAGTTAGATATTTGCAAAGCAGCCATGAATGAGTGGCTAAGTGTGCGTGTTTATGTGTGGGTGTGTGCGCGTGCTTTTGTAGTTTTATTGCTTCATATTAGTCGTTCCGCAATTTGTTATGCAATGAAAAATGCATGCAGCTGCTGCTGTTTGTTGAAAGCGTTTGTTTTCCATACTCACACACACACTAGTGCACGCTCGCTGTTTGGCTGTTTGGCTGTCTGGCTGGTATGCGAAGTTGGCGCGTCGTCGCAGATGGCGTATACGTAACATTGTTGCCACACACACACACACGCACACACTCCCACATTGTTGATTTATTTTCCTAATACCCACAACAACAGGTGTGCAGCATTTATTTTTCATTTGTTTGCAAAATAATTCGGAAATAATGTTGGCTGTCGTGTGTATGTGTGCGTGTGTGTCGGCAGCAGTGCTCGCAGCATGTTGGGAATTTGTGGCAAAGCTTGTAAACAAATGCTATACATATGCCTGTGTTTGTATGTGTTGTAGCAATGTTAGTGTTTGTTTAAAGCAAATTGCTGCTAATTAATTAGCTATTACATTTGAAATGTAATAAAAATACACAGCTTTGAACTAACGCCTACAGCAGTTTTAATTAAATGAAATTTTAATTTGACAGCAAACAATCCAAATTGAAAATTTAAATTTTTTTAAATTTTAGACATCGATTTTTTACTAATAGCAATTATTAAATGTGTATTTTGCAATAAATTCCACCACATTTGAAAATTAAAATTAGCTTAGGATAATTATTTAGCTCAATAGAATTAAATTTGTAAATAATTTATTTAAATGATTTAAGCTCTAAAGAATTATATTTTATTTATAAGTATATTTGTAATAACTACGCCTTTATTAGGGCCAGTACTGGGATCAAATCATTTCAAATTATATGAAAAATTGTCGTCAGTTGCTTTTCTAGCACCTAAATTTGTGACTGCTCCACTGTGTAGTTATGCTTTATAAGCTTAGAGTCTACTTGATTAAAAAAAAAATTCACTTTTTACACATGACTTGGCTAATAGCTAATTTTATATTCCATTATATAAAATTGCTTATAACAGTTTTTTTTTTTACAAAATGCCCAACTGTCTTATAATATTTAATCAACAAGTATTATATTGCCGCGCCATATCAAAGAGAATAAAAAGAAACAAGAAAAGGCCTGAACTACGATCGCATCGAAGCTATAATAATCTTCACAAATACAAAAGATTCTTTTCAAGATTCCTACCGTTCAGTTTGTATGGCAGCTATATGCTATAGTGCGTCGATCTGAACAATTTCTTTGGACATTGCATTATTGCCTTAGCTAATAACTCATGCCAAGTTTCGTGGTGATATCTCCTCAACTAAGAAAGCTTTCCAATACAAGTACTTGATTCTTGGAGAGAGAAGGATATGTGCAAAATTTCAGAGCGATATCTCGAAAACTGAAGGACTAGTTCGTTTAGTTATATATAGACAGACCGGTATGTCTAAATCGGCGCAGCTCTTCATACTTTACAGCTATCCTTCGACAAAGACGAAAACATTAGCCAGTTGACTAAAAATGCGAATAGTTTTTATGATTCGTTATGAAAATATTGATGTCAAAATCTACCAAGCTCTGAAAACCAAGAATCAAAAAGAGAGATAAAATTAAGTAAATCGGTAGATAAAATAATTGTATGACTGCTACAATAGCTAAAGAGCTAAATATTGCACAAAAAGTAATTTGGAACCCCTTAAATATAGCTGGAGAGAATAAGAAGCTTCACGTATAAGTGCCACACGAAATAACCCAAAAAGCTTCATAAACCATTCTTCATTTTCCATTTGCGAATCGCTGCTGAGTCGCAATAAAATCGATCCATTTATAAAGCGGATGGTTACTAGTGATGAAAAGTGGGTCACTAACGACAACGTCAAGCAAAAAAGCTTGCGGTCGAATAGCAGTGAGCCGGCGTAAACGGTTTACAAGCAAGGATTCACGGGCAGAAAGTCTAAGTAAAAACCTTCAATTTATTGTAAAAATAAACGATTTGTTTTCATTGAACCTTAAATGATTGGAAATGGAATGAAATTTGAGATTTTAGTATTACAATTTTTGTCTTGTGAATGCATTCTATCGCAAAATAATATTATTTTCTAAGTTCTTAGTTATATCCATGTTTCTGTAAAGCTACCAGAGTTCAAGCTTACGTTGTAGTTATCAATGTTGCACACAGTTTTGCTTAAGGGTATGCTAGGGAACAAACTGAAGTATAAGTTGCAGAATAGTCAATTTGTTCATCTAAGAAAGAGCGTACAATATTGTATGGAGCCAGATGTGGGCTTAGTCAGTCAAAATTTTTTAATTGCCTCACAGACCATATATTTCATTTCTTGCGGTTCAAATTCATTCACTCAAGGTAAAACTTAATAATTACATGCGATATCTGCTAGAGAAATCGCAACTATGATTCGAAAATTCATTGCTATAGAAATGAAATGCAAATAAAAATTGTAATAATTTCTTGAACCGCGTGGCGATTTCGTAAAATTTGTTGATAAAATACTATATCTTTACAAATTCGTTGAAAAAAGTATGACGTATATTAAGATTTGAGCGCTGGCTTCTGGCATTTCAGTATGTGGTTTGTCTTGCAACAGTTAGATCTCTCTTGTAACTGCTTCCGTTATGAAATGCACGTTTCTTAAGAAATTGCAAACGAATATATGCTCCGAATTTCTTATGGGAGATTATTCCAAAGAAAATCAATTTAAATAAAAATTACCGATTTAAGTGCTGGTGTGAGAATTAAACATATTTAAAGAAAGAAAAACTGGTCTCTTATATTTAGAAGAAATTAAATTCTTTACAACATTGGTCTCGTTTAATTTTTTGTTTCAATCTCCATCTAATAGTAGAGCTTGAGGCATGAATTGTTCTTTTCAATAAAAAGATGATAATAGAAAATTGAGCATCTAAAGACCTTCCTAATAACATTAAGAGCTCATACTTGGAGACAATTTTTTTGAGATTGAAAATTGATTAGTAATACTTTATACACAGTTCTAGTAAAAATTCTTTTATAATCATTGAATAATTTCTTATTAGGAGCACTTTGGAATTTACTGATAAACAATACAAAGACAATTCATATTTATTTTTTTGATATCTTAATAACAGCGTCGACGTATTTTAAGTATGACAAAAAACATGAAATAGGAAAAACCAAAATAGGAATTACATGCAGAGAGCAATTTATGTAAAAATCAAGAGAGAAAAAAAAACGAAATTTGTGTGTCGAGAATTCTTCCAAACTTTAGGCCAGTTTGTCAGTGGGGCACCAAACATTTGCCAGCAGTCAGCAAAGAGAATTCAAAACCACACAACATTTTAATGCTTAGACCGAAGGATATTTAGGTCATATGGAAACGTAAAATTGCAGCGCAGCTGCTGTAAAAGCAATAACACCAACACCATTGATGCTGCAATGAAATGCGACTAAAATGACGCTAGTATATTCGCATATAGAATAATATGAAATTCTGTTGCTGTATATATTGTATATCACTGTAAATGCAAGCATTGAGCAAAAAAAATTAATACATATTTAGAAAACACATACATACATACAAATAAATGTATAAAATTTTAGATTTAAAAATTGTATGTTGTCGTTGTGGCAGCAATATGACACTAAAATATCACTGGAGATGTAATGCGCCAAAATGTATGCTAACGCAAAGTGGAAACAATGCATTTAGCCAAACAATTATGCGAAATTAGGCGAAAATTACATGAAGTATATGAAACAAATACTTATTTCGAAATAAAAGAGCAAAGTAAGAAAATAATATTACACGTGGCAACGCAACGATTATGAATGTATTGTACTAAAATCAAAAAACAGTCATCAAAATAAAATGTTCACACACCTGCTATCAAATGATGAATTGCTAGAAAATATGTAAAATAAAATTTGTAACGATGGCAACGCGGTATAAAGTATGACTAGCAGGTTGTGTCAAATTGACGACACAAAATTTATCAGCGAGAAAATTGGCATTATAACAATGAAAACAATACCTATGCTAGCAACCAACTGAAATCCACAAAAAAACAGAACTGAAACTTTAGGTCGTCGTTATCATTCAGAATGATAACTTCTGTTATTTTTAGAAAAGAAAGTCAAAAAGTAAAAAAAAAAATTCCATTCATTTCACTCATTTTCATTTAGTGAAAAATTTCGCTGTGCCGACGTAGGCGTGTAGACTAGACGATGTACGACAGCTGCTTGCCACATATTGGGGGCATGTAAGAGAGGCACACCTCTACAAACACACGCACACACTTACAGATGCCATTGTCGCGTTATGCCGTTCCATTTCCGGCAACAGCATTTGACTGACATTTGCTGGCAACAAAGTGACACATATGTATACACACACACACACGCAGTTTTTTTCGCTTAAATGGAGCACTGCGTCACACACACACTATTACACATACAAATTGACAATGCTTCACAAAAGGCACACTGTTTTTTATGGTTGCCGCTAAAATGTTGGCCTTACCCACTAAATTACACTTACAACACAACCCAGAGCTTTTTCATAGATATGTCTAATTTTCAAGTGCTGTCGCGTTGCTGCGTGGTGGCCAAAAGTGCGCGGTTCATGCAATATGGTTAGATGCAACAGTCCTGCAGTCGCAAACACACAAAAAAAAAAAAAGAAACAAAGAGGCAACAGCAATAATCACAGTGTTGGTGTGTATGTGTCTGTGAGTGCGAATGCGTGCTGAAATGAAAAAGGGCAGGCTCCAGATTAGCTGAGCACGGGAAATGAAAATAGCGGAAACACTAGACAGCCGGAAAGCGGCAGTCTGACATTTGAAGTGGCACTTAGTGGTAGCGGCAATGGCTGCTGTGGCGGCTGACGCGGCTCCACTGCTGTTACCAGTGTGACAAAAACATTTGTGTTTTGATGAACATGCAGGACCACTTGCTGTTGTTTATGTAGCGAACTTAATAAATTTACCGTTTTCAAGTGTTAGTAAATTTATTTATGTGGCGGCAAGTAAACTTGTTTTAGCTGACTTCAGTGAGATAATATATACTAGGGTGGAGCGAAAAGAAAAAATTTTTTTTTTTGAAATTTTTAAAAGCACACTTTTAGGCTTTCTAACCAGTGCAAATTTTCTCAGTCAGATATTTAAAGCATGAAGAAAATAAGAAATTCACTTCAGCAACTTATTTCGCTAACAAATTTTTGTGTATTCAAATGGTAGCCGCAATATTAAATACAACAAATATTTTATGTAAATTTTGATTTGAACATATTTTTGATTAATAAGTTCACTATTAGTTTTAAAAATAAGTTTAAATTTTTTATATAATTTTACGCTTTTATTTCCATTTAAATTGTCTATATCTGCATTCTGTCGAAGCATATATAATATTTAGGTGCGTTGCATTTATTTTTATGTTAGAATGCTGTAATAAGCCGAGAAACACAACGAGTACGTATTTTTATGCATTGTCTTCCAAGGAAGGCGTTTCTCGCAATAAAAGCACGGCATTGCTAACACGGTTTTAAAGACCAGTAACAGTGGCGGAGATATTAGGAGTCAATACTCAGCTGAGTTTCTTAAGTTGAGTCAGATTCTAACAGTTGATGTGTTGTAAAATCTAGTTCTTCGTAACTATTCAGAATTACGTTTCCAGGTTCGCTGTACAAGAGGAACTTAGCAGAGCTTGTAATCGTTAACTTCATCATTTCTATACACAAATTAAATGTAAAAGTTTTTGTTGGAGCGCGGAAAATTACTTTTATGTAATACATCTAGTAAAAAAAAATTACTGTTCCAGTAATTTTGATGTCAAAAATGCTCCACGTTTTGGAATTGACCTTCCTTCTTTCGAGAAATATCGCTAAAATGCAAATAGTATTTCGATCACTCATTAGCTTAACATTGTACAAAAATCATTTGAAACCATTTAAATAAGGCAAAAAAAAAAGCTCAATGGCATGCGAGTTAACGTAAAAACAAACCCTTATAGTCCGTATTTCAAACAAGAATCGCCGCTGAATCGCAACAAAATCAATCCATATCAGAAGCTTATGCTTGCTGGTGATGAAAAATAAATGATCAAGCGAAAACGGTTGAATTGCGGTGAGCCCGCATGTCAGCTGTGACGGTCATGAAGAGCACCATGTGTTTGGTGGGAGTGGTACGAAATTATCTACCATGAGCTACACCGCTAGGACAAAACTCTTAATTCGGACCGGATTGTATTGTCAATAACTAGATCGCGTGAAGGAATTTATCGCCAAGAAACGTTTGGCTTTGACCAATTAGAGGTAAAATATCGGGACAACAGCAGATCGTACATATCGGCGGTGATTCACTAGCTTGGTTGGGAAGTTCTTATGCATCCACCTTGCGGTTACTGCTAGTTTTTAGTCAACAGCGACGAGCGTTTCAATGAGAGTGGCATTCTGCAATTACGTTTAAGATGCCAACAAGTTAGCGAACAGAACACTGCATATTTAAAATAAAACGGATCATGTTAACGGCTTATTTTACTACACCTTACTTCACCTCTAATATTATATATAAACTCGAGTAACTAGTCATGCAACAAGCAGGTAAAAATGGCTTGAATGTCAAAATTTATTCGCCAGAAATGGACACAGCGAATAGCCGTGCATATCACTACTGGAATATTACCAATTGATATTAAAAATTTTGCCTAATACTGCGATCTTTACCTGAATTTATCTATTGTAAAATTTAATTGTTTTCGTTTTTGTATTAGCGATATATTTAAGGAGAAAAATCTTCTTCACCACCAGCCAACTTTTGAAGTTGGTTCTCCTGGAGATAGGTTATGGGATCAAGGAAGTTCATAATTTTTCACAATTATTTATAATAATATTATTTATTATTTATAATAAATATAACGTTTTAAGAGCGATTAGAGGTGAAAAGCAGAGCCAATATAGACAATCATAAACGAAATTTTGCAACTTGTTTTGAGAGCGTTTAGGTCTTATGCTTCACTATGTACTTAACCTTGATTAAGTATTGCAATTAGTGAATCTAGTACCATTAGTAGCAACAACTTAGCTTTAAATGAGATTACCTTACTCACTTATGCACACGTGTTAATCGATATAGTAGCAAGAACCATCGCCTTCAGTTCACTTACCTGAAAAAAGAAGAGAATTACGGTAATCAGTTAAGCAGTTCGTTATAAAATCACTTAAAATTTTAATGCAATCTTAAAAGGGAATATATATAATAAAGTGGAAACATACATAAAAATATACGCATACATGTGTAAACGTGTATAAAATTAAAATTATAAAATCGCAATAAAAGTCTCCCTCATTTGAGCTGAAAGTTCCGCCGGTAAAAATAGTTACGTACACCTGAGGAAGTTGCAGCATGTGGCGCAAGTAACAACACATGAACATTTCAGCGAAAAGCAAAAAATTATAAAAATATTAAGTAAAGTGAAAAATTTGCACAAAATAAACCAACGCATACACACATGTGTGTATACATATACGCACAGGTAGTTGAAGTAACTATTGTTGTTTTTTGCTGTACATTTGTTGCCACTCAAGTTGCAGCTCGAGACTGTGATAGTTGCTGGTGCTGTTCTTGTTTTTTTTGTTGTTGTAGCGAAACTGAAATAGTTTTGCCAACATTAAAATGCAATTTAATGCACCTGCGGTTGGTGCGAGTAGCGCATAAAACTTTACGCTGCTGCGGCGTAGGCGACCTCATGAGTCTGACGCAGTTTGTTAGCGCGCGCGTGTGTGTTTGAAAGTGAGGGTGTATGGGTGTGCTGTGCCAAGCTGGCTTGAGGGAATGCGAAAAGTGCATTTCATAAGTTTCAACTGCAACCGCACGCACACTGACGCGCACCAAAAGCGAGCGCGCATAGAAAACATGTGTGTAAGTTAGTAAAAACAACACAAACACATGTGTACATACGCTAGCACACATTAGTGCTTTCATAGCAGAAGCAATGCTGCCACAGCGGAAGCGCTAACCACACACTAAGCTACACAGCAGGCGTTCACACACATACACACTTGCACACACATACAAATAGTATTTTTTTTTTTTTTTTTTTTTTTTTTTTTTTTTTTTTTTTTTTTTTTTTTTTTTTTATAGTAGGGGGAAGCATCAAAAGCCGAAGTGCGGAACTTTAATCCGCTAAACCTAACCTACTCCCATCTTATATCTCTCCCACGGAACCACCGGATTAAGTATTACTTCATGGGAAAGAAAAGGACATTTAAGTCTCCTCTACGGCACGGACTGACTGACTCCTAATCTGTTGCAAGTATCTCAGTTTTGTCATAATTAGAGCTGCCGCTTCGCTGACAGCTTTCCATTTTTCAGAACACTGACACATATGTGTTGTCAGAGTTTCCACCGTTACACTACCGCCGAGAGTAGATTTTAACTTTTCCCTAATATTTAAAAAGCGGGGGCACTGAAAAAATACGTGTTCAGAGTCTTCTATGCACTCTGTACACGTCGGACAATACGGGCTAACATCATGATTTATTTGGAATAGATACTTTCTAAAGCATCCGTGCCCACTCAGTATTTGGGTAAGGTGGAAATTCAGGTCCCCATGTCGTCTGTCTATCCACGAATGAATGTCCGGAATCAGTCTATGAGTCCATCGTCCTTTAGATGAGGTTTGCCACCGTTGCTGCCACATTGTTAGGCTCTTGGTTCTCTCCTCTTTTTTTACTCCTGAAGACAACGCTGACAGCTGGTACAGTCGCGCGAATTCGTCCCCCTGGATGTCAATAGGCGGCATGCTGGCTAGTACTTCAGCAGCATCACTTGATATCGTTCGGAAAGCACTTATTACTCGGATTGCAGAAAGCCTATGTACTGCGCTTATTTGTCTAGCATATGATTTTATGTCTAGCGCTTGTATCCATATTGGTGCTGCATACAATATTACTGAACTCATTGCTTTTGATATTAAAAACCGCCGGCTGGAGCGCACGCAGCCTCTATTGGCCATCATTCTAGATAGCGCATTATACATTTTGTTTGCTTTGCCGGAAGTATACACCAGGTGTTCTTTAAATTTTAATTTGGAGTCTAGTATTACTCCCAGATACTTCAGCTGCGGCTGTGAAGTAATCTCGCACCCCCCTATGGTGAGTGATAACCTTTCTTCCACCTTCCTTGTGCTTATGAGCAAGACTTCCGTTTTCTGCTCAGCCAGCTCTAAGCTCATGGTAGCAAACCATTGGCGCAGACCGTTTATGCAATCGTTGCATTTGAGCCTGAGGTCATCTAGGTGTTTAGCCACTGCTACCACTATGAGATCATCCGCATACGCTATTGTTTTCACGCTTTTTGGTTGATGTATTCTTAGTACCCCGTCGTACATCAAGTTCCATAGTAGAGGACCTAAGACCGAGCCTTGCGGTACTCCACTCGAGATAGCGTAGCTCTGGGTGCCCTCGTCAGAGTCGAATAACAATATGCGATTTTTAAGATAGCTCATTATAATATTTACAAGATATTGGGGAGCGCGTATTTCGTATAGAGCTTTGATTATATTTGCCCACTTTGCGGAGTTGAACGCATTCTTCACGTCCAGTGTAACTAGCGCGCAATACTTTTTTGTGCCACCTTTCCATCTTTTGCCACTTACTGCACATTTCGCAGTATCAACGACCTCTCTTAGTGCGTCAATAGCGGACCTCTTTTTTATAAAGCCGTATTGTCTTTCTGATAATCTTTTTGGATTGCTAACTCCAAGCGGTTTCTTACAATGCTTTCGTACACTTTACCAATCGTGTCGAGCATGCACAATGGTCGATAAGATGAAGGTTCGTCCGGTGGCTTTTTTGGTTTTGGAAGTAGAACCAAATGCTGCACCTTCCACGGGTCGGGAAACACGCCTTCCAATATACACGCATTGTACATTTTAGCGAACAAACTGGGTCTCAGAGTCATGGCTTCTTTTAGGGCTCTATTTGGTATACCGTCTATTCCAGGCGCTTTGGAGTTTTTAATTTTTTTCGCGATAGCCAATATTTCTTCTTCTGTGACTAATAGAGGGGGCTCTGTAACCTCGTTTCGCATAGTATAGGAAGTGGTCTCGTGTGTTGGAAATAATGCGTCGACGATTTTCCTCATAAATGATGCGTTCTTAGGTTGCTGCGACATATTTTTAAATTTTGACATACATACTTTGTACGCGGTTCCCCAGGGGTCTATGTTTGCTTCTTCACAGAGCTTTTCGAAACAGCCTTTTTTGCTACGCGTGATTGCTGACTTCAGGAGTTTTTTTTTGTGTTTAAATGCCTCTCTGAGGCGATTTTCATTCTCGCCTCCCTGGTTGCGCTGTAAGCGACGTCTAGCTGAGTGACAGAGCTTCCTCAGCGTGGCGATTTCTTCGTTCCACCAGTATACTGGTTTTCGCTTGTTGTTGTATCTCGTCCTGCGCATAGTTGCGTCGCATGCTGCAACTAGTTCCTTTTGCACAGCGGATACCAAGTGGGCGGCGTCGTCGCCTGGTGCCTTTGCTGCCCTCCAAACGCTTTCGAAAACGTCAGGATCGAACTCCTTTTGTCGCCAACCTCGTTTTCGAGAGGTGTTTCTACTGAGGGTGGTAAATAGCCTGATACCTCCCGAAGTCTTTTTGGGGTGTTTCTATCTTTATGAATAGAAGATACTTGCGACGCTTTCTCTACCATAACTCTTTTCTCTCGATTCTCTTGTTTTTCAGCTTCGTCATAGAGGCATGTTATGCTGCTTACAAGGTCGCGCATAGCTTGATTTATGTGTCTCTGACCAGACATCATACTTTCAAGTTCCTATATTTTTATGCCCAATTTGCTTAAAATATTGGCAGGTTCACTATTCTGCTCTTGCTCAATTTTGCCGCTTTCGATCGTTTGGGCGGCATTTTCACAAATTTTTGTTGGTCCAGCAGCGGTGGATTCCTCATTTTTCCCTTTTGGAGGTGTTCTCAAAATTTTAGAATTCCTCCGAAAAGGATTCTCTGGTGTACATCCCACTCTATTTTCAGAGGCCATACCTCTGCTAGAGAATAATTGGGAACACCTGTCAGTGGGTATGTTCAGTCCTTCGTCCTAAAAAACCTTACTTGTCTTTTTTGTTGATTGGCAATGCCGTAACTAAAAGCAAAACGAAAAGGAGAAGCAAAGAAGGAGAAACGAAAGCGCAGAAACAGCTGATATATAAAAACAAAACGGCAGATTACAATTGAGTGCACTTTTTAATACGCTGTTACTTGGGGAAATTATAACTTATTTTATATTTTAACAAATTTACCGCGAAAAAGGGGCAGGTAAGTGCAAATGAATTTTATTTAAATCAGATTTGTACTTATCTATATCTTTAGGTTTAGTATCCTCTTAAATGGTCCAGTCTCCCGGTAAGTCTCTACGTACAAACTATATTGCTGTCACTACTAAAAACTAGGAGTATATAGTTAATATTCCAAGAGCTCTTAGAAACACATCCACTTCACTCAGACACAAACTATCCATCCATCAAATAGTATGGCGTTGTGTGTTTGTATGTGAGTAAGCACTTGAGGCGCAGCATGTGTGCGTACTAATAGCGACTTTAATGCGCTTTCCTATGAGCGACAGCATGGCACTTAGACTCATGTCTCTGCGTCATTCATCGGAGCAACGCGCGCGCGCTCCTCAGCGCCATCTACCATGCGCGCTCTTCATTTTGCTTTTCACACTTGAGCCATGCAGCGCGCTTGCACAGCCTGTCGCTTTAGTTTTGTTATGGGCAATCTTTTATTTTACCCCAACTTTTTGTTGTTGCTTTCTGTGTGTATTTTTGTTTGCCGCATGCAAGCATAATAAGTATTTGCATAAGTATGCAAGCGCTTGTGTGTGTTGGTGTGCGTTTGCCTTTAAGTGTTTGAGAATTTGTTTGTTTTTGCAACATTTATGGCGCATTCTGCTTCATTTGTGCCGCCTATGCGTGTGCATTTAAAATTTATTGATAAAACTTTGACAAACAAAGCGCGCCTATGCAAACAGATTACTTAAACACTTTACACTTTGCTCATTACGATGGTGTATGCGCTCACACACAAACACACAAACCGTGTTGAATAACGGTAAATGTGTTGAATAACGGTAAATGTTGGCACTAGTTTTATTCATAGACATTCACTGCCTTCGCTGTTCGCTGTTATCATTTACAGCAACTTCTCCAATTTTTCCGGCCTATTGCCATATAGCAAGCGGCGTCGGTGGCATATGAGTAACGTCGTTCGCTAGTGAGTTTGCAGTGCAAAGTTTTATGGCACACCAAAGCGAGGCAGATTGTCTACTTACGAATGTGTGTTTGCAAATATTCCGCCTTGTGTGTGCTTTGCTGTGAATTTTTATAGTTTTATTGTATTTACCCTCTGACTCTAGTAACATCAAGTCTTAATTAAATTATTATTTATGGATAATTTAGGCAAACTAAATTCAAAATCGGTTTTGTTTGAAACTCGTTTGATCATGCAGTAAAAAGTGCAGAATCTTCGTTTGAAAATAAATTGATTTTTACAAAACTTGCACGTTTTGTTGTTGTCGTCCTAGTAGATAAGAAGTTTTTGGGTTTTTGGAAGCACTAAATATTAATTTTAGTGCAGGGAAAGAAAAAGAAATTATTTAGTTTAGCGTTACTCAAATAAGATTAATAATATTAAACTTCTAAAGACCCTAGTTTTCTTTAGGTCCAGTTTTCATTTAATACTAGAGTACTAGAGTCACTAACTTGCAAGAAATGCTACAAACCGGCAAGAGAATAATGGTATTTTTGATATTTTTATATGGAACGTATTCTATTACTTTCGATACCTGAAACAGCGTTCAAAGGAATCAGAGCGCTTCTTACAAAGGTTTCGAAAATTAACTGAAATTATCACCAATGCTAACTGTTTCACTTGTCACTAATTTATAGTGGAGCAGGAATGACAGCAGCAATACTCGTTTTGGATAAATAAAATTGTTGTCTTAACATATGCATTTAACAAGACGAAGAGAAATAATGGTGATATCTTTCTAGGAATATAACCTAAACCTGAAATAGGTAGTATTGTATTGATTGGCTTTGTTAACGGGTCATGCATTTTCCATTTTTAGTTCCATGGGTATACTCTATATTGCCAAAAGTGAGGTGTGCTACCAGAGAGATCCGTAGTATCACAACTGATTCTTGACCGGTAGTCACATATAGCGATTTCAGCTCAACTAGCTAAACATGGCTAGGTTAGTTTAGGTTATGTTAGGTTAGGTTAAGTGGTCGAACCTAACGGCGATCTCACTTGCACAGCTTAGAACACCGGTCTGTTGTGTTACCTAAACCTGTTGTATAATCGGTCATAAAACCCTTACATATCGCCAAAGCGCTTTGAGCTTATCACAAATTTATTGAGACGGCCAATGTTAGTTTCGACTATGTCTTCTGGTTGTCCGTAGATAAGACTGTCGAAGTTTTTCATCCTAAATATTGCAAAATATGGCTATATTTCATTTAAAACAGCGCTCTTATACTTAAAGTAATTAAAGCATGTTATAGTAATAGCTGAGTCTCGGCGGGGTCAAACCCTAGCTCACTGCTCAATAAGCAGACAAACGTGGTTTGAATAGAATATGGGCCGCACATGACGAGTATTAAAGCTCAAAAGGATTAACATAACAACTCTGGTAAGAGTGTTAACAGGTCGCTGTCTTATTGGCAGATATGCCAGCGACAATAATAGAAGCTGTGGCGAGGTAGAAAAGAAAAAAGAGACTACAGAATAACTTCTATGCGAACATAAGGCTTTGTATAGGAAAAGAATCGCAACTATTGGTCGAGGATTTCTTGATCATGTCTCGGAAGTTGCACATATACAACCTTTTGTATTGATGAACTTCATCATTCACATTGAGGTTTATAAAGGACATAATAGAGTGAGAAGATTTTAAACTCGGTTTCACAATAAGCCTCGGCGAGTCGTCCAGCAACCTAGAGTGGAAGATGAAGCCATTATCCAGATTCTGGTACATATGTATTTATATTGCGTCTTGTTAAAACCTACTTATAAAAGCTAATTTGCATAAAATGGACTAATAGCTGATGTATGATAATCTAGAAGTGAGCTTATAAAATAATTTCTGATCAAGCGTTATGCCTTCAGATCATGCAAAAAAACAACAACTTTATACCAAAATGAGCACTTTTGCTTATGTTTTATTATTTATTATTTAGATTCACTTCCACTTTCCATAATGAAATTCAGTGATGAGTATTTTTACATGCATCAATAATTTTCTGAAGATGGTAAAATGAGAGCTGTTAGAAAAAAATAATTCGCTTAACATTATTGAGCGCTAATGCACTTCAATATGGCACAACTAATTTCAAGCGCAGCGTGAGTGAGTCAAGATAATTGTTAACAGATACAGAACGAGTTATAGCAGAAATTTATAAATTTTAGTAACGTGTAGTTGTATTCAACAAGTAATTGCTCACTGAGTAAGGAAAACTAGAAGCAAAAGGAAGTTTCGAAAGAAAATTAGTGCTAGTTTCGTTAAATGCCAGCGAAAGTGATGACAATGAAGGGCACTTAAGTGAGTGGAAAGAAAAAACGAGTAAAGAAAATGGCACAAACTAACAACAACAATAACAAAAAAGTGCTAAATTACACGGATAAATACGTAGATAAATGAACTGAACTAACAACTGTTAAAGGCAGAAACAAAAATTAAATAAAAAGCCAAAAGGAAATCAAACAATATATTAAAAACAAGTAAACAAAAAAAATCGAAACACAAAAATAAAAAATAAACGGAAAAGTGGATGTGAAAAAAAAAAATCGATAAAAAAAAATGATAAAAAATAAAAAAATAAACTAAAAATAATAATTCACAAAAATAATATTTATTGGCAAAGTTCCAATCAATTTTGCTACTTTTTCAACGCCGATGTGGAAAACTTTCAATAAGCGCATAATAAATATTAGACAACAGACAGACACAGATGCATAAACAACAACAGCAAATAACAACCTACTACTACCGCCACAGCACAGCCATAAATGAAAAGTAGCATATTTCAAGGCGCGCACGCTGAAAGCGCGTACGATTGTCAGGGATTCACAGCACCGAAAGCGGCCAAGCGAGAGATAACAGAAGAGACACGACTTTCAAATTGTGCAAACGGAGCAACGTTGAGAGAAAAGAACGCACAAAGCGCAAAGAAAAACGAAATTTAATAAAATGCGGAAAGTATATTATTAAGCGTACGCTGCCGGCAATCGGCGCGTAAAGGGCGGTAAGCCAAAACGGAATTCGGCAAGCGCAGTTTGACAGCATTTTACTCAAAAGTGTGCACAGTTTACGCGCGCGCACACATACATTTGCGCACAAGTGTTGTCTGGATGTACGTAGCGGAAATGCAGAGGAAGTTGGCAAACAGCAACGGACAATAAGGCGCACAGTCAACGCTGCCGGCAAGTGCAGCATGAGCGTAACGCTACGCAAAGAAAGTTGAAAAAGAAAGCACTTCTAAAAACAAGCGCGCAGTGACAACAACAACAACAACAGCCGAAACAACAAACGACAACAAAACTTAAATTGAAGTAATTTAAGTGCAGTTGCAGGCGACGCTCGAGACACAAACACACACGCGCACACACACTTGCACTTATACCGTTGCGAAGGTGGCGCACTGGGTCATAGCGGTGGGAGGTCAGGGATGCCGCTGCTTTTGTAGCAAGTGGACACGTAGATAAGTTTAAAATGAGGCCGGTCTGCGGGAGGTAGTGCAAGGAAAGAAATTGAAATTGAAAACAAGTAAACTTCGGTAGCACCGAAGCTATAATACGCCTCACAAATACAAACTATTTCTTACAAGCACTTGATTCCGATCCTTCAGTTTGTATGGCAGCTAAATGCTATAGTGGTCCAATACCGATGATTTCGATAAAATAGCAGGTTATTGGAACGAAAAAGACGTGTGCAAAATTTCAGATTGACATCTCGAAAACTGAAAGACTAGTTCGTGTATCTATAGATGAACAGACAGACAGACTGACATTGCGAAATCGCCTCAGCTCGTCATGTTGCTCATTTTTATATATATATTATATAAAAGGTACCCTACTTTTTTTACTATGTATTATAAACTTCGTGGCAAACTTAATATGTCCTATTCAGGGTATAAAAATATAATACACATATATATTTGAGCAGAAAGAAAATACTACTAAGCATTATAATATGGCAGAGGCAGTAATAAAAAGTAGTTTTCAATATTTGCTGCTGACCTATATAGTCGATGTTTTTAGTGCTAATTAACATATCTAGGAAATTATCACAGTGATAACAATAGAGAGTAGTATGTCTAACAAGCGATCTTTGAGCCGCATTGCAGTACGGACAAATAGAACCTATTTATATAAATATTTAAATCTCTTAGAAATTTCAGTAAATTTCAGTTTAGTAGCACCAAACTAGGCGAAAAGATTTACTTTTTTCATTATTAAGCATGACGTCGAAAATTCTACATCTCCTAAATGTAGGCAACGTAAATTTTTTATTATTTTATTGCTATATTAAATAGAATAAAGCATTCAAAAGTCGTATCGAAATGAGTGTAAATATACGAGCGGGCATTTGCTTACGGAAAATACCGCATATTTTCCTGTAGGAGGAAAGTACCTGATCCATTATCAAGCTACATAAGAACTACAGTGCTTTTAAAAACGCTTTTCGCTGCTCGGCTGTTTAAACTAACCTAAATAGTCAAGGGACTACATAAATTCGCCTTGGAAAGAGCTAGAAATGCTGCAAGATTTACCTAAAAGCATTTCGATAGATTTGGCTCGGACTGGTGCCTTTCAACTGCGCGCACAAACCGAATCAATACAAATTTCTTTCTAAATTGGTAAACACTTTTTTTTATGTTAGTGTAAAGTTTGCTCTTCACAGGGCGAATTTTAATTTTGTGTTTCCAATGATATTACGGTCACTGAAAATATTTCAGAAATGTACTGGGGAGTTTACTTTATCACGAATATAGGTAATTGAATGACATAAATCATTCAATAAAGATTGTGGAGTCATCTATCCGCCGTTGTTTATGATAATTAAGAAAGCGAACTTAAACACATCGTGTTGGCATCAGAGAGATAGTGGGCGTACTAAACATACCTTATGTATCGACTCAACACATTTTGGTTTGGGTATGAGCTCATAGCATTTATCAAATGCATCATTACTGGTGAGGAGAATGGGACTTATGAATATATGAAGTGTCTGAAACTAGCGAATGGCGCACCAAAAACGAGACGAAACCTAAAAACCGAAAACTGAAAAGTTCGTTAAAGGTACTGAAGGCCATCCAAGCCGAGGCGTAGAACAAGTTTGAGCAAATTGGATTAAGCGTTAGCTCAAAGGAGTCTATTTTGAAGCCGATAATAAATATTTGTATTAAAATACGTAAAAATATTGTTTTTTTGACAGTCCGGGTTAAATTTGATCACATGTAAATTTACCCATAATTGAATGTATTTATGAAAATATTATTATTTGCAAAAAAATTTATTCATAGCAAATTGCACCGGAAATATATATATTTTAACGATAGTATTTAAAGCAAAGTACTACACTGAGATCTTACTGAAAGCTTAGTTCATATTGAGAATGTATTATATGCTGAGAGAACCCATATGGTGTAGTAGAGCAAAATTTAGACTGACAAAGATGCGTTGAAGACAACTGCGACTTCAACAAACAATTAGTTAAAAAGTGTGTTTGAAATATCATAAAGATTTTTAAGTATCAGGTACAAAATATTGAGATCATAAAAATTGATTTCGACTGCTTTCATTAGGTTAACAACTCTTTTGTGAAAGTTTTGTCTGTAAAATAAATAACACTAGAGCCAAAAGCTCAAAAATAAATAACTACAATAGTTCTGAATCTTGCGATCTACAATCACTTTACGAAATACTAAGCGTATGCGTGAAGAAGCTTTTGCAGCTAAGCAGAACTTTTGGGAACTTATATATAATATTATATTGCCGTTAGAAAAGATAATTGTGTACATTAACGGAAAAATATTAAATATTAAAGATTTTAAAATGAAAACTTCGTAAATTGCTTGTTGTTATATAATATTACAAATGTTGAAATTTTAAATAATTATTTATAAAACTTGTATTCGATTTTTCCGATTTTTCAGAAATTAATTGTTAAATATTTGCATCGCCAGCGGCAGCGACCAACTACACGCAATTGACATTATGCGTAAATTAAAACCTGTTATAACTTCCATGGCCATGCATTATTGACTGCATGCGTAATTAAGCGACTAAAAGGTGGTGTAAAATGCCAACCGAACGGCGGACGGCGAAGTGCGGCGCGCCGCACGCCAACCGAACACACATTCGTACACGCGCGCCGACACCGCAAGCGTTGTGAACTGCCAGCAATGCGAATAATTAATCGTGTAACGCCCGCAATAGCAAAATCATGATTGCCAACAAATACAACAAAAACAACAAGAAAGGAAAAAAAGCGATGTACAAGTATGTGGCAGCTTGTAACGTGCTTGTTGACATAAATACTACTATTTCGGAGCACACACAAGTAATTACTAACACAACAACGACAAAAACCACATGAAGCTGCACGGCGGCGTAGCTGTAAGCGAAATAAATGGTTCAAATAGGGAGGCAACATACCGAAAGCGGTATTTGGGTGAAGGTGAAGTGGACGCGCCCAAGCGGCATAAGTAACTAAAACAGTTAACGCACATTAGCGGGAAATGCAGGGGCTGCCAAGGGGCGTGTAAGCGAGTGGACCACTTATTGGTGGCATGCTTGAGTAATGAATGACCATCAATATGCGCAGCAAATACAATAAAACAACAATAAAACATAAAGCATTGACACTTATATATGTAATGTGTGACGTGTTGTAGCCGTTGTTTTGCCATATGCATGCTTACATCTGTATGTATGCTTATATGTGCATGTGCATGTGTATGTGCGGCGAATTTATAAGAGCCGATACTTCATCTTAAGGCTTATTGGCAATGTTGCCACCTGCTAACCGCAATCAAATTAATCAAAAACAAAGCAAACACACACATTTACACACAAGCGCTTGTATGTATATTTGTTATTGTTGAAGTGCAAATGCGTGTGTGTGTGTGTGTGTGCGTTTCTAATGAATTGCTTCAACTAAATATACGCCCACTCAGCTTCACACACAATTTGGTTGTTCAACTTGATTGTGTGTGTGTTTGTAGTTGTATGTGCTACTGTCAACGCTGCTTGTTTGCCAATTTGGTAGAATTTGTCGATTTGCGAAATCGTTTTGCCACGAGCCGCCTACTTGCTAATTTACCTCATGTCATTAAGGTATTACAATGGCCCGAAATCGATTATATATTTACACAGTCATAGTGTGTATTTGCAATGCAAGCAACCGGTGAATGAGCGCCTTAGAGAATACATATATGTACCTAATTGTTGTTGGCCGAGTGTCTTGCATTGCGTTTCCGGTAGCCATTTTATTTATTCATCAGTTTATTTGTTGATTATTTGCTTGATTGCCTTGCAACCGCATCTTCGCTTTCGGCTGCTTTAATGCATAAAGCTACGAAATTAACTGTAATATCTGTAACAATCGCTTGCTCTATCCTCTCACTTATGAAAAGTGCCATGCTGCCTCGCTCACTCGCTCACTCATGCACTCAATTAAGAATTTATCGGTTTTGCGGATGTTTGTGGGTACACTACCGGCACTACCTACATTGACCGGCTCATTTGTTTGTTTGTTTGTGTGTGTGTGTGAGTTGTGTGCATACATTTGTCATTTTACTTTGGCATTTGTGACAATTGCAACAATCAAGTTATATGTGTTTAAACAATGTTTGCGCTTGCAATACAAAATCAACATGAATACACATTTCATCAATGCTTATACGTAAGGGTGGCCCTATCTCCCAAGTTTATTTTGTATAAACTGTACAGAGTATACGAAGTTTGCCACGAAGTTTGTAACAGCCAGCAGAAAACGTCGGAGTCCTATAAAGTATAATAAATATATACATGATCAGCGTAACGAGTTGAACCGATTTAGCCGTGTCCATCTGTAAATGCCTGGTTTAGGTCTTGCGGTTTTTGAGATATGTATATGGAATTTTGCACACGCTCTTTTCTCCTCAAGAAGCTGCTCATGTGTCGGAATTGTCGATATCAAACCATTATAGAATATAGTTGTCATACAAACTGAATCAAGTGCTTGTATGGAAAGCTTTTGCATCGTCAAACACTATTATCCAAGGCCATTTTGCAATCTCCAAAGAAATTGTTTAAGTCGGAGTATAGGATATAGCTGCCATACAAACTAATAAGTTAAATTGCAACCCAGGTATGGACAACTTTTAATTTGACTAGATATATTCCTGAAATTTAGCATAGAGTCTCAAAGTCAATATTATATGCTCCAAATAATTCTTTCAGATCGGACGACCAAAGCATATAGCTGCCATAGAAACTGATTGATCAAAATGAACTTTTTTCTTTGACCAGATATATTTCTGAGATTTAGCATATATTATTCTCTAAGTTAGCACTGTCATCTCCAAACATATTATTCAGATCGAGCCACTGTAGCATATGGCTGTCATATAATCTGACCGAGGAAAATCGTGATAAGATCCTTTTATGCAGTGCACCTGTGAAGGGTATTACGTCCCCATAAGTTTAAGTTTTAATACTAAAAAACTTATCTTCTTCTTCTGTTCTCTTCTTTTTCAGTTTAAACTCTGCTTAAATTATATTTCTTTTCCCATGTGGGATTATATAACGCTGGATTTTTTTGATATTTCACATTAAACAAGTAAACCGACAATCTTGAAATAAATATATTCTAATATTAATTACAAAAAAAAAAAAAAAAATCTTTATGATATTTTCCTTAAAACAACTACTTTAAATGTTATACGCAGTTAAAGTAATAGAAAGTGTGTTTTTCATGTACACCATGTCGTATGAGCAACACAGAATTCAATAGAATTGAAAAATATTAATCCGTTCAGTTCATTTGCTGCACAAATTTAACTGAGTATATCTTTTAAAGGAATGTTTTTATGCAAAATTCCGACCTTTTTGGTTGAGCAAAAAACCTTTGTACTAAAATATAACTTTTTCAAAGTAAATACAAGTATATAGGGGCAGAGAAATATGATTAGGCAGGTTTTAAATTGAAAATAAAAGCTTCTATAAAAATTATCGAATCAAATGATTTGAAAAAAAAAAATGAAACTTTAGGATGCGTTTGCAAAAAACAAATTTACTTGTGAAATAGGGGATGCCCTAACATACACACACACATATATAATATATATACACACACCTACACAAACGCAACAGCAAATATATGCACATATACAAGTATGCTGTGAAAATACATATATTTGCTGTGCAATATAATGAGTGTTCATTTACCGTTATTGTATCTGTCATTAAAACTTGACCGCGCTTATTTGTGCAACAGCTAGCATGTAATTCGGACTTGGGCTGACTGCCTATGGCAGCAAATGATTGTCTTTATTTGCATTTAATACAAAATACACACACAGATATCTATGTATGTATAAATATAGTCACTTGTTAATAAGTATATAAGCCATTAGACATGTGTGTGTATATATGTGCCACAATGCACGAATTGATTGCCTCATGTTTATGTCATCAGCATTGTGGTAATTGTCAGTAAATTTTACAATTATATCTAAATTATTTATTTATTTTGGCAAGTATATTAGAAACTAATTGCATATGTGTAATTGAATATATTGCAAATTGATTTGAAATTAAATTTTTAATTAATATCTAAACACTTGTGGGTACTAAAAAATGTGAGACAAATGTGATATGGCTGAAAGGTGAGTTAAGAAGAAATAAATTCAATGAAGAAGAAATAAATTAAATAAAAACAAAAAAAAATCGTTAACTTCGGTTGCCCCGAAATTATAATACCTCGAACTGAATAATTTTTTTCGAGCATTGCACCATTGCCATTGATACTAATTCATGCCAAATTTCGTGAAGATTTTTTTGTCAGATGAAAAAGTTTTCCATACAATTACTTTACTCCGATCGTTGAGTTTGTATGGCAGCTATATGATATCACTTCTCATAAAAAAAAATTGCTATAGAAGCACTTGCGTTCGATCCTTCAGCTTGCAACATATAGCAAGTAGATGTTATAGTGGTCAAATATCTGTGGATCCTAATGCTTTGCGGCTCCTAAAGTGTGGAAAAATACCTCCAAACAAAGATGAACTGGAGGTGATTGCATATATTTCTAAGGTTTATCAAATATGAATTATAGCAATGCCATTACGAACACCACTGCATTGAGTAATTTATATTTAAAAAATTTCTTAGCATCTATCTATTGAGATATATAATCAAATTATTTATACTATAAGTTTGAATTTTAGCTTTTGAGTTACACTGTCCTTTATATGTTGCACGCAAATTTTTTAAATTTATATTTCGAATTTTTATATTATATAACTAGCTTTTACCCGCGGCTTCGCTCGCATCGAAACCATATTTGTGTTATTTCTCTGATTTACGTTTTTTATACATTTATGTTTTCTTTCATTTTTAATTTTTTCGACAAACAATCATTTCTGCCAAACTTTTTTATTTCAATTTCAAAATTTTCAAATTTAATTTCCAAACATATATAATTTTCCAAAATAATTTTTTTAATAATCCGTAAAAAATTTATAAATTTTGTAATAAAAAGTATCTTATGTTCATTCTGACATCTCTAAGGGTATATGTACAAAATTTCATGATGATCTGTTAAGTAGTTTTTGCGTGAAAGCTTAACAAATAAACGGACTTTCGCATTTATAATATTAAGTATAGATATAACCAGAAAATAAAAAAAGTCGTTTAAATCAGAAAAATATAAAAAATTTTAAAAAACTGCTGCCAGATCCTGCTTGAAATTAAGCATAAACATTGGTTTGCTTCAAGAAGATTAAGTCACACCAAGAGTAAGGCTGCAGAGCGTGGAAAATGAGGTTTATATAACATTTGAAAAACAAAATTTCAAAATCCGGCACCCTCGTAATATTGTTAAATAATAATGGTGTTCGGAAATAAAATAAAGAAAACCTTTTTTGTTGTAATAAATTAACGAGTTTTCTGAAAGGCAACCAACTTGTCGCATAAACATAATTCCCCCACACACCAGACAGAGTAGTCAGACAAAGGGGTTCACGAAAACTAATTTGAAACCGTTAAGGGAATGTACAGGATGAAAATTTCTTTAAATCACTAGCATATTACAGTTAATTGCATTTTCCCTTCAGTATTTGCGCTTTAACGTATAGTTTTCAAAAAGCCATTTGTTGTGCACAACTCCCAAATGCATTTGCTACACCGACAGCCCTTTGTCAAAGTTACAGTTGGCAAAACAAGCGAACAACAGCAAGTGGAAGCGTTCAGCTGGCGGTCAAGTCTCGATGCGAAATGACCAAATAATTTTGAAAAGGACAGCAAACAAACACCGATAAAACACAAAAGAAAAAAACAGAGAGTCAATGGAAAAAAATCACTTTCCACTTACGCCAAAATCAAGGCAACCAACATCAAAGTCAAGAAAAAAATGCCCGAAAATTGCAAAAAATATTTGCAAACTTTTAATGGAAACGCACAAAGCAAAACTTCACGCTAATAATGACATCGTTTGTTGCAGCGTTTTGTGGCACGCCAAGAGACCAGCATAACGGCACGCACGCACATATAAAAATAACGCGCGTACCCTTATCAAAATGTGACAGCAAGCCAAACAGTTCGTACGCAAAGCAACACTGTTACGAAAGTCGCATTGCTTTTACGTTCACCGTTAGCCATGCAGGCAGTTGATTGTTGGCGGCGTGGCGAGTGTTGAGTCAGCAACGCATGGCAGTTCATTTAAGTTGCAAATGCAGTCAGCGCCAAAGATAACTGTGCACCACTCAAATGACTGTATGTATGGCTACAGTGTTGTTGTTGCTTTAACAATTTAAGAAAAAATGCTTGTTTGTATGAGTGTGTGTGCGTTTTTTTTTTTTTGTTGTGTAGCGTCCCCATTTTGCGCGGCAGTTCCTATTAATGAAGGCGATTTGTGTGCGTATATGTGACAGTGAATGCGCATTTACATGCATACACACACACACACACACGTAAACAGACTGTTATAGCAGTTCCAGTTCCGTTAAATAAAAACTTTCCTCCCTCTCGCCGGCTGTGGCTTCACACTGAAGTGTGTACATTATTCGCAGCTTATCGCTGTAATATATTTGTAAGCTCTTACTCGCATTTTGTTTTGGTTTTAACACTCACATTTGCATACGCTCGACAAGTGCTAGAGCTTTGCTTAACATTGCGCATGCTGAATAGTGCGAGCATTTTCGCATATTGTAATTGTTGAGGAGAATAGTGAAATAACAATTCTTTTGTACAAAGTTTTACGAAAGATAATCGTTAAGTATGAAGTTGTTCTTGCATTCAATACTAGTTTTTAAATGTGCAGTTTGGCTTATATTTTATTTCAAGAAGCCAAAAAATCATTCCAATAACATCAATTCTTCTGTGTAGAAACTCGGATCTCTTAAAAAATATCTCCGTAATAAGATTCGGCAAGTGTCTTTGAATCGGAGTTGGCTGCCATCAAGGTAACAGTAGATGTAGCAATACCGATCTTGAGCTCGCTTGAGCTTGGGCTTCTCGTATGGAGAAAGGCGAGTTGTTTTATTCTCAACTGTCCAGTTTTTACCATCGGTGAGCATAGCGAAGTAGCTGAGTTTGATATTAGTTAGCTTGAAAAAGTTTTGGTAGGCCCAAAACGCTTCGGCGATCTATCAGGCTCTGGTAATATATATCTTTTTGTGAATAACAAAAGACTAGCATTCACAGCTATCCCAGTAGGAGCTTCCGTTACCTTTAGTGTAAGGATCAGCTCTACGACCTAACCTATCTTCAGATTCAGAACTTTATCACAAATAATTTCAGGAGCAAACGGTTAAATCTCTTCATTATATAAGGATAGTCTAATCATATTTTGTAAAAACAAGATCTTTGTGAGGTCGGTAAGGTTCAGAAGTTGAATATGGATTTCAGTCAGGCTGCTCTTGGATAGCTGATGGTGTGAAATTTATCATTCACGTTAGGCATATATTTTCAAGAAGGGAATAATCAAGAGATTCTCATCTTTCCTAAATATGAATAAAAACCTCCAAAACCAATTAAAGCAGAGCCTTGCTGAGACCGAGGAGCTTACTAGACCGTTGTGTTTAACTTTGGGTTAGATAGAACTTACAACAGCGCAATCACTGGTATTTTAGATCCTGAGTAAACCCACGAAATCCATTCGACTGATATTGGGATAAAAGTGAGTCAGTAAGCTAAGGACTCTCACAGCATTGACATTAAAGTAGACTGCTCTCTTAAGCAGTAAATCCACTGATAATTTATTGAAAATTACTTGTGTTGTTTCGAAGCCTGAACTACAGTTGGCGGAGCGTTCCCCACAATAGTCAACTTCAGTGTTGTCTTACTAGCAAAAGTTTTGCGGTCAATGGAAGGCCAGGATTTCAAAAAGAATCGGAACACTATTATTTGTTATATAACCTTGAAATTAGCTTCGCTATTTGTAGAAATAACGAATTCGTTGGCGCACTCAAAGCTCGTAGAAAACAATTTATAAACCATATTACACAACTTTTATGCAATTCTGAGGAATCTGAATAATCTAATACCTAAAGTCACAACCACAAGATTCTGTAGACTATTTAAGAATGAGTTTAGTAGCAACTATTGTCACTGCGCAACTTTTACAATATTAAGCATTAATTAAATTATTTACTCTCACAAGCCAAATAACTGAGTTCTTGAATCAAAAATAGTTTCTAGCTACGAGGCACTGCTGTACGCACTACTGCCACTACAACAATGTAGACGCGCATAATTTGAGAGATTTTCCTGTTATTTTGTGGCACAAACTATTCTTCAAACTAAACTATGAACACAGCGCAACTGTACAAGCGCTGTACTTCACTCCCCCCTTCAAGGCGGCGTCATGCAATTAAACAACATGCAACACAACAAATTGCTACTTAGAAATTAGGTACTAAGTAATGTGATGTGAAGTGATGTTAAAAACGGCGGGGAAGACAAGCAGGCAGGTTGTTGAATGTAGGTTTGTAGCGCATGGCGTATACGTAATTATTTGCTTATGAACTCTTGTCTTTGGCAATGCAACGGCAGAGCGACGCAAAAATAGCGCATATGTGAATGCACTCAGTATCAATTAAGCGACAACAACAAAAACAATGGGCAGCACACAATGATAGCAACAACAACTAACATCGACTAAACATGGATTGTAGACGCATGTGAGATAGTAGCTAGCGCGCGGCTGTGCATGCAACAGCAACAGCTACTTGCAACAACGCTTTTCCGCACCATTCTTATCTAAAAATTTGCAGAAGGCATTGAAGCGCGCGCTCATAGCAATGCAAATGTTGCCAATGTGGTATCATCAGCTAGCTGTGTTGCAACATTGCCGAGTTGGTAAATGCGTGAATCAAATAAATTTCTATGCGTACACCCTGTTGTGTGTGTGTATGAAGCCTCCGAGGGCGCTCGTTGCCACACATGTGGCAACATTGTAGCTGATGAAATGACACGTTGTGCTGCGTTGCCAACAATCGGCGACAAACAAAGCACTTTTACTAAGCGTGCAACATTTCCGACAAACTCCCACTAAATTGCAACACACCAACAAAATAACAACAACATCAGCAACAGCAACAGCAAGCAATGCCGATAGTAAAAGGCGAACAAATGTGTCAGCGCGCGCGCTTCATCAACAATGACATTAAATGTTGCGCTGCGAAGTTCTGCAAAATAAAATTAAGTGCAAAATGATAGCGAGCGCAGAGCAGCAGTATTTCGGTACGAATGCATGCGTAACGGTTGTTGGCGTTGCTGTTGTGTTGGTGTGGAGATGGGCAATAGTTTGTTGCTTGGTGTACTCAAATTGTGTCGACAGCAATTGTGTTAAAGTAAGCGCGCTGTTTGTTGCTGTTGTTGGCGCGCTGCTTATTACAGTATGCTTAGTTGTGTTTTTGAGTTTATAAGGAAGCAAGGAAGGGCTAAGTTCGGGTGTAGCCGAAATTAATTTCATTAAAGTATCGCACATACGAATATTGACCAATATAAATGGTTTAAAGTTTTGCCCATTTTTATACAATTTGGATACAACGGCACATTATTTTCGAGAAAATATTCTCTTCGAATTTGCGTAACATGTCTCATAGGTTGACCGGTATTTTCGGTAGAAAGTCAATCGTAGGACTGCCTCATATTCTGTATATAGTGGTTAGGTCAAAAGTCTGGATCGGATTTGACAATTTTTGGACTTGAGAAAATACACATAACCATTAGTAGTAAAGAGTTTTAAACCAAAAGCTTCATTGGTATTTGATAAATGGTATACTCGTATACTGTAAAGGGAAAAGTTATATGGAGTTTAAAATTGTGATATACTTGTAGCTATGTGAAGTTTAATTTTAGTTTAAATTGCTATCAATTTCCATTTTCACAATGTGACATAGAAATGTCAAGCTAATCTCATGCACCAAATTTAGTTGATACTAGTTGATTCGTTTCTGAATTATTAGATGAGTGAAAAATTTCAGACTGATATCTTAAAACTGATTGACTAGTTCACATATATACAGACAAAGGGACAGACGGATGCACGAAAGCGGCGCAGCTCGTCATGTTGATATCCGACGTTGCCTACTGGGTGTTACAAATTTCGGGAAAAACTTAATTAACCTTGTTCAGTGCAATAAAAATAAAATAAATTTGTGTGAATTTACAAAAACCATAAAAATGTTATGTACACCTTTACAAATAAATATAATCGTAAAATAAGATGTGGATGGAAAATTCAAGACAGATCTAAGTTTTCTTTTTATAAATATGTTAGATTCATTATATTCATCAACCAGGTAATTATTTATCGTAAATGAAAAGTATGAAATGCTCTATTCAAAAAAAAAAAACTACTTCAAATTAAGAAAAGATCTTAATAAGCAACATAAGGTAGCTCATTTAGCAGACCTTGAAAATTATAAGTTAAACAAATTTACTTCAGCTGAAAACCAGTACATGAGGCCTTTTAGATAATTGAGAAAATGGTTCAATCACAAGACTGTATAGAAGAATAATAAGGCCAATAAGATATGGATGATGACGAAACTATAATTTAAAACTTTAAAAAGCTCGCTTAGTATTCCGTGGCTAATTTAACCTTAATATGTTGCGTCACTATGCTGGTAAAAATAATATATTCATTTCTGTGATTTATTAAAATACAAAATTGTTAAAAAAACAAATTTACATAAATTAATACTTAAATATTATACAAATACTTTAATATGAGAAAAGTGTATATAAAATTATCATAATAATCAACAAGCCATGCAGGCTTCAATAAAATAAAAATAATGTTTTTAGCGAAAAATTTCATTGTCGCTCCCACAAAATGACAATCCTCCGCATACAACTTCAAGCTATGAAAAGCTCTTGGCTAATGTCATTTTAATTTTAATATCTTAAATTAAAATAATAACTTGTATTAAATATGAATCTATTAGCATTAACTCATACTTCATCTTCATTAAAAAGTGAATGAAATTATCTCGAATTTTTTTTCTGTTTTTTGCTTGCAGCGTTAACACTTTGACGCTTGTCGCCAATGAACGAAGAACACACAAACAAAATTAAGCGGCCGTCGGCGCAAATAAAATTTGAACGAAAAGCGTTCAATTGTAGTATTGAAAAATTACTTATAATCATTTAGATGTAGGAATGTGTTTTTATTTTTAATCATTTACAAAAATTTTAAATATAAAAATGTACTATAATTTTAGTATACTCTGCAGAAAATTTAAAAAAATTACACAATTGGACTGTGCAAAAACCGAGAGTTCAATTTGACCTCAAAATATGAATGTAGTATTCAAAATTGTACAATATAAAGGTATATAACTTTTATTTGTGTTGACACTTGATTACGCAACTTATTTTATATATAATTTTATATATTTCAAGTATCGTTAGTAATAAATATATTTTCGCAGAGTTCATCTCTATTTGCTAGAGATTTTGCATGGCAAGCTGAGCCAAATTAGTTTTATTTTTTGTTATGATTTTTGACGATGCATCGTTGTTGTACCTACTTGTGCAAATCATCATATTTAATCGAGACGAGTTTGTTATGCTAATTCATCGGTATTTTCGAAGTGACTTACTATATCGATATTTAACCTATATTTGCTACTGCTTTCAATATTTGCAAAATTTGTAACTAAATATATCGACCTTTTCAAAAACTTAAGGTTTGGAAGGGTCGAAAAAAAATCGGTGATTATTTCTATGTGTTTATCTAGTAATTAAAAATTAGTTTGTAGAAAATTTTCTTTTTAGTAATTATACACACTGGAAAAAATTAAGCTCTCAAAGTATCGATAATTTTATTATCGGAAAATTAAAAAAAAAAATTAATTAAATATATATTGATCTTTTGAAAAATTGAGGGTTTGGAAATATCGACATAAATATCGGAAATTCGATTATTTCAATGAGTTTATCGATTAATTCAAAGTCAGTTTTATCAAAAAAAAAAATGAATACATTAATTTTAAATACGTTTGATGCCTACAGCTAAATTTTATTCACAAAAATTTTTAGTCGATGCCTTATGATCTCTCAAACAGATGTTATCAATAGTTTTTAGAGGATATAATATAACAGAAGTTTGAGCTTTTAGCGATGTTTTAAAAACTGGTTTGTATCGATAAATTTATATTATTATATTATATATCTGCGGCTACCGCAATTATTCATACAATTTTTAGCAAATTGTTTCGAATAATTGTAAAAATTTTAGCAAATATAACGGTATTTCAAAGAAAATTAAGTTTTACGCGAACGATAAAATTACCAAAACATTATTTACCTTGTCATAAAATTATCGATTGATTAGAAAATATTTATGCTACTGCGACATAGAAAGTAGAAATGCTCAATTTAAGTACACCTGTTATAATATCGATAATTTTATTAAAGAAAACAATATTTAAAATAAAAATGTAAATTATTGAGTTTATTCCCAAAATTTATTGAAAAAGTAATTTCGGGCTACAAATCTTTTATAGTCTTCGTTGTGTGAGTATATATCTTTATATATTTTTGACAAAAATCTATATATCGGTTTATAATTTCTCTTCTAATCTTAGATAACTATCTTAAATTTAATGTGTCCTACAGGACATGCGTGCACTGCCATTCATCAACCAAGCCCTTACACCCACTGATAAGTACACACACATACACACATCCATCCATACCTTGGTAAACATTTGTTTATTTATTCACGGCGCGACGCTGTGGTGAATATTGCGTTTGTTGGCAAAGCCTTTGACAACGTGTCTGACATATGTGTTTAATCTAACAAACAAATACAAGCACACACACAGCCACATTGGGGCACTAAGAGAGACACGAAATATGCTATTTCACTGGCCGCATTTGTTTGCTGAAATATATAAAATCAAGTGCCCAAACACATGCATATATTTATATAAATTTATGTACATACATAAGTTATATATACATATGTATACTCATAGACATTCGTAGAAGCGTAGTTGTGTTTGCGCTTTGATGGCTATAAGGTGACATTTTTGATTTTGATTTTCGATAATCGAACTCACACGCAGTGCAAATTGACAGCGAAGTTACGTGCTGCCACACGAACGAAAAAACCAGGTACATTTGGTTGTGAGCAGATTTTGGTAGTCAAGTTAAATAGTGACTACATGGGAAAAGCCTCCAGAGAATGGCGTTTATATGTGGCCTAAGCTTACAGAAAAATTAAAAACATTTCTCATCGACAGATGGCGCTGTGGTTCAAATGATATATATTTTTACATTTGAGGTTCGAATGTACTTCTTTTGCTCAATCTAATTTTTAACCATTGGAAAATGACATGCTAATAAGGAATAGGAGTTTTTTTTATTATATCCGAGATTATCTCCATGTCACTCAATTATAAGCAATTAATTCCTACACGGTGACTACCATATATGCTGGAGTTGGAGGCAACTATTCACTTATTGACATTCGCGCTCAATCTCGTTTAAATAGATAGCGGCACGTAGCCATGCTTAGATATATATAGCCAATTTAGGTAGATAATATATTATATTTCCCGCAACAAGCACACACCCACATACACACTAATTACACGCGCATACATATGCACATGTATACAATTAAGTCAATTTACTTTATTGACTGTTTGATTTGTGACAGTCAAAAATAAAGGCAGACAATTAAACGACATCGCGCAACTGACAGTTCATGCATCATTGCAGCTAAGTTCAGGCGTCTGTGTGTGTATGATTGATTGAGCATATTACCAAGTAAATTGATGAAATTTGATGGTGTATTGACGGAAAAATTTGCGCAAATATTTACTCACCAATAAAGCATAGCGGGTTTAATCAAATATAATTAGCGTTTTTGAAAAATATTCTTTCTTTGTGGCTTTCATTGACGTATACACTAATACAAACATGCGTAAATATGAATGAGCACTAACGCTTGAAGGCTTCAATTAAATTTTGTTTGACATCAAACTAATAATTTGATTAAATTGACTTTTTCATATTGCAATTGATTACTCATTTTTAAGTGATCATGCTGAAGTGTCATTAATTTGATGTTTATGGTATACCCTGAGCAGGGTATATTAAGTTCGCCATTATGTTTTTAATACGCAAAAGGAAAGGACAGAGTCCCTATAAACTATATTTCTATAAATGATCAGCATGACGAGCTGAGTCGATTTAGTCATGTCTGTCTGTCTGTCTCGTATCAACGCGAACTAATACCTGAGTTTTTGAGATGTCGATCTGAAATTTTGCACACACCTTTTTCGCAACAAGAAACTGCTGATTTATCTCAACCTCCAATATCGGTCAACTATAGTATATAGCTATCATACGTACTGACCAACCAAACTCAAGTTCTTATAACTTTCTTATTTGAGGTACATTAAAAAATTTGGCATACATTTTCGCCAAAGGACCTATATAGCAAAATTCAAGATAAAGAAGATCTTTTATACCTTTCACGCCTCAAAAAATGCATTTTTGAAGAGTTTTGTGAAGCCGAAGTTAAAGTTTTTGCTTGATTAAATTTCTTTTTAATTTTTTGATAACATAGATAGCAGGTTAAATACCATACTATCTTCAACTGGGAATTTAAAGATTTTGAGATATCCCGCGGTAGACATTGACAGAGTGGTAGATTATAAGAAACTCAGAAAAACTCTTGAAACTCAAAAAGACTTAGGTAAACCTTTAATATATATGAGTTTTTCATCAAACAATTGGAGACAGAAACTCTTACAGAACTATGTTGCAAGAGAAAGAGCATGCTAGCACCCTAATTGCTCGCATTTGAATCAGAGAAAATGTGAGTGAAGGCCAGATCTAAGTATTAGACATAATTTCATGAATATGTCCTACTATCCCAGTAAGAATTTCTCGAACTTAAGATGGCTGTTTCCTGGCTTTCCAGTTAAAAGATCGATATCATTAGTACTAGCAGTTACAAATTTTCATATTTTTTAATTTGAAGTCAAAAGGAATTAGTTACTGTGAATACTTAAAGCAGAAACTGATAAGTGTTCGAAGATGGATATCTGCACTGCTAGCGAAATTAGAAGACGACATTTTTTGTAAAATCTTCAAAGCAGCTATACTTATCGCAAGAAAATCTTCGAACTTCCATAAGAAGTGTGATCTGAGACATTAATGCTTAGAGATCTAGTTCTATATGGTAAGCTCAGAAATACCAAAGGATCGTGTATTATAAGGGATCATACTGAATAAGTGTCTTAAGCTGCCCCTCGATAGACAAGATAGAAACAAGAGCTGCGGCCAACTGATTTTGAATATGGTAGCTTATATTCGTGTCAAAGAACCCAATTTCAAGTTAGTAAAAACGTGTGGGAAGCTATATGGTGAAGGCTCCGTCATGCTGTGGTTCTTTTAAGGGGTTAGGGGTAGTCAGAGGTAAATTAGAATTTTCAGTGTTTTTTTTTTGCTATTAAATCATGTTATTTTACAAAAGTAGTAATATGACATAATTATAAAATGTTTTGACTTGAAGTCAAGAAAATTTCAAAAAAAAAAGTTTTAATGTTTAAAGTTATAGCTGTCTGTGTTGACCCAGTTCCAAAAAAAGGTCCTTGCGGTGACAACCATCAGTTCTTAGAGATTCATCTAAAATCAATCGGAACAAAAATAGCTTTATAAATAGATAATCCTGGACCTAATCGAAGCTTTTTTTTCAAAACTTAACAAAATGGCGGCCTCGGGAAACTTTTTCTAGATATTTGGGAAAAAATCAACAGTTAATTGGGTTAAAAAAAAACAAATTTTTGAAAAAAAAAAAATTTTCGATCAGGTTTATTATGTATTCTTAAAGCTGTATAAATTTCATTAAAATCTACTGAGCGGTTTTCGACTTACAGTTGTTACCAGTGTCCGAGCGCTCTTTGTTATTTGTCGAATAACTCAAAAAAAATTGATTTTTTGAAAATTCTGACTATCCCTAACCCCTAAATAAATGCGGTTTCTTCCTTTCTTCTCTTTCATTTAAGATGTTTTGTTTGTAGGAACTTTAGAGACCTTTTTGTTTGAACTACAGACTAAATTTATATCGTGCACTTTTCTTAGAACTAGAACTGTTCAATAAATACTTATATATCATATTACTACAATTTCTACGCTCACGTGCTTGATGGCAGCAGTAGCACTGAAAAGAAGCAGCAGATAATTGCTTTTCGCATGACTTTTGTTTCGTGAACGCAACTGCCTTTGCGATTTTCAAATCATATTCACACTTATTGTTGTTGCAATCTACAATACTATTTGTTGTTAATTAGGTAAACATCATGCGCCGAGCACATGGAGTTTGTTGTTGCCTACGACATGACTATAAATATGGAAATTTCGTTGTTATAACGCAATTCTAGAGAAATCCGAAACATTTTCCCACGGCGGCGCCGCGCCAAAGCAACCGGAGCGCACAAACAAATGAGAAAAACAATACCGAAACGGAATTCATAATTGAGTTTTCGCGCAACGCGTCGGCTCAGCGACAAGCTGTCTGCCAAATGCATATTAGAAATCGTGTATTTTTGTAACACACTAATACTAGTCACGTGAGTGTGTGTGACGGCTTGATAATGTTGGCAATTGCGGTGTAGACGCGCGCGCACACACATACATACAATCATACGCAGAGGCACAGACCTCAGCAGACTCTGTATCAAAGCTCATCTGCATAAAAAACAGACACACACGCACACATGCAATGCG
Source organism: Bactrocera oleae (assembly GCF_042242935.1). Taxonomy (NCBI): domain Eukaryota; kingdom Metazoa; phylum Arthropoda; class Insecta; order Diptera; family Tephritidae; genus Bactrocera; species Bactrocera oleae. The sequence goes on from NC_091536.1 coordinate 75,023,500, forward strand.
TGAGCAAGCGCAAGCGAGTCAGCCGAGTGACAAGTGGCGGCGACTGCGTTGCGGCATTGTAGGCAATGGCAGAAATGGCGTTGCAGACTTCAAGCCATCATTTGCCTGCTGATTGTAATGCGGCTAAGTGCACACACCAACACACACACACACGCGTATATGGTATATGCATATATATTTGTTTGCGTCAAATGCCAAAAACACCGCAATGTCACATATGTGGCAAACAAGCACATACTCACACAAACACGTGAGACTACCGTTTTCCTTAGCGCCAGCAGCCAGCGCTCTCCGTCTCGCTTCTTTCCCCCTCTCTGCTTGTAGTAGCAGCGGCAAACGAGCTGAACGTTTAAGAATTCAGCGACGCACGCTTGCCATCAAGTGATCTGCATGTACGTGAAATTAGTCATATGTGTGAGTGACATACACACACATACACATGCTTGAATGTTTATGTAATGTCAGTGAATTATGCAAGAGCGACGCCTGGCGTACATGCGTCGGTTTCCGTTTTCATTCTTTTGTGGGTAGCCTAAGCAACACCCCGGCGCCTTTTGCTGCCGCCGCTACGCCGTTATGTCAGTCTGTTAAAAAGTATCACCTCGCTGTAGTGAAGTGGAAATATCACAGCAACTTGCCAACACAGCTAATCATTAAATAATCATAGAAGTTTTGTGCTCTTTCTTGGGACCGCAGGTGTGACACAAATGGCGTAGTGTCAAGTTCAAGGTGCAGCTACGCAAAAAAATTTCTAAGTTATTAAAAAATGGTGAAAAGTATGCGAAGTACACTTGCATGGATTTTAAAACGTGAAGTTTACTTTGTTGCAGCGAAATGTTGTTAGTTCTTGTTGTAACTGCTTCTATGTAAAGAAAATGAAATTTAAGTTTGAATGTTTTGGTTACAGAGCAAGCCTGTTAAAAGGTCGTCGAAATATTCGCATATTTATAATGCCAAAAATGTTTTCGAAAACTTAATAAAAGTTAAAGTGAGGTTAGACGCAAAGTTCTTGCGATTTTTATATTTTTCACCCAAAATTGGAGAATAAGTAAAAATTTAAGGCGCAGTGCAGCACGTTGGATTTAGTTCTCAGCACAACTACAATAGTCTCTCGCTTTCGTATATTAGGGAGATCACAAGCACAAATCTTTCAGAACAGCATATAAAGTAAAAACATACTTCATGAATAGTAATTCTTCCTGATGTCCGTGTCAAATTTGATCAAAGGGCACCAATAGTTAAATGTTGTATTTAAATTTCCTTTAAAAAATGTGTTGTTGTTGTTGGAGCAAAAATAATCTACGGCATCCACTAAGCAGCTTAGGTATAAATTTTTTAAATTTGAAACACCACAAATTTTATGTTTCCGGAAAATGAAAAATCCCGTTATCAAAATAATGCTGCAAAAGGATAAAATTTTGTCCAAAATGCTGCTATAAGACGAAAATTGTATTAAACGGCGCTTATGGAAGAAAAGTACCGTTATGTACATGCGTGTGTGTGTGTATAGCAAGAAGCAAACTGCAGACAATTGCCAATTTATTTTTAAGGGTGTGTGTGTGCGAGCATGCTTAAGCATATTGAAAGTACTTGCATGTATGTGTGTGTGTGCATTTAGAATGAAAGGAACTTACTTACACATAAACAATAAGCTCATCTTTTCACATACTTAAGCCGCACTCAAACACTTACACATAAACATAAGAATTTTCTGCAAGACACTTGTGTGAGGGCGTGTAAATATGATTGGTGAAGAAGAAGAATTCTATTTGACGATAACAACAATCATTATTACCAATAAATATGAGCAGATCAAAAAACCAAAAAAAAAAAAAGACAAAACATAAGAACAACAACAACCCAAGCAGAGGTATCGCAGCATCGAGTTTATGGAATCAAAAGCAAAGGAAATGCTGCAGGATGTGAGTTGGTGTTGGTGTGCAGTGGCAGCAGATGAAATAACAGGAGCATGCATATGTGTGCATCTTCGTATGCATGTGTGTGTTTGAGCGACTCCTGTGAGATACCATCAATAAAGACGGGACAAATTATGCTAAGCAAGAAAAACAGAAGGAGTCAGAATACAAAAAGGATAATAAAAATTTATATGGAAACCGTCACACACACACACACACACACACACATATATATATATATGAGAATACCACACCTACGCACAGAAACATGCACACACAGCTCTAATGGTAGTCAATCGATCTGTCATAGCTCATATGACTAGCAAACGGACGAACGAACTGCACGCTAAGGGAGTTAAATGAAAAGGAGAAAAACAGATATGCAAATAACAGTAATAAAACTGTGGACCACAGCAGCATTATACAGGGTGTAAATCAATCAATAAACACCCTACGGACATTCGGATTACAAATGCATGACTAAATGACTGACTATGCGATGTGAAAGCGGAAACAGAACTTGGGAGTGCGGCTACTATGCTTAAACAAAGCAAGCGCTAGGCTACTCAAGGGAACGAGTTGGGTTGAAAGTGAAAAGGAATAGGGACCGCAGCGGTCATAAGAAATATAGCAGCATTTATTATTGGCATTGGCGAACACTTGTTGTAACGTTTACGGAATCTCGAGTATGTGCGTATATGCGCAGTAGGGATAAATAGGGATAACAGCGTGTAATTTAAGGCAGTGCAAAAGGAAGCATTGAAAATATATGCAGAAATATATATTTGTGTGCATAGAGCATGAATATGTAAATCTATTTATTTTTATATTTAGAAACACACAAATATATATATATAACATATATATATTTATTCATTCACATATTTAACCATAAGCTGCATAGCGAAAAAATATAGAGGAACACATATATGTACACACATCTATACTATAATACTGTTATATCTTTTTGATTTCTCTTTGCATGAAACAAGGCGTAAATTCTTAGTTAAACATAATATCTAAGTAACAATGGGCACAAATCCCCATTGAGCTGGCTGGCAGATACTATCTACTTCGGTTCATATTAACAGGGCTAAGGTTACTCATATGTATTGTTGCTTCTAGTGGCAATAGATTGTGAAATACTCAGAGCAATAAATTTTATTTTTAGCAAGGAATTTAAGCCAAGATAAATTCTTGATATCTTACAACTGTGTACTTACTGTGCATAAAGATAAGTAAAAGATAAAAAAATATATATAAATTTAAAATCACAGAAATTTGAAAGCCGAGTTTTGAATTAAAAAAATATATTTCCACAAAATCAGACATCACATTAACTCCATTCTTTCTATGAAACGACATTACTAATAACCACAAATGCAATGAAAATGATTTCCAGATGTCTAACCAGCAGAAGTTCTATCCAAAGAGTTATCTTTTGTAGACATATAATGAAAAATCGGAAACAACTCAAAGGCCAACCGACAAACAAAGCTTCCACATGATATATACAAATATATTGACATTGGAAAATCTCATGTTAAAAATTATTTCTTCTAATTTATTACTAGCACTCAGAAGGCATTCAAAATTTTATGGTTACAGCTATAAGTTAAAAACATTACAAAACTTTTTGTTATCAGATTCCATTCTATGTCGTTAAATAAGTCACATTTTGCTGAGTTATAAGTTTAGAATATTTTTACTACTTAATTAAAAAAAGAAAAAGCAAAAAGTTAACTTCGGCTACATCGAAGTTATAATATTCTTCACACGTGCATATCTTTTAACATAAACGGTTATAAAAATTTCTCTATCTAGATTTTAATTGAGCCATTTGTATGGTAGCTATATGATATAGTGATCCGTTCTGAATAATTTAATCAAAAATTGTAGCACTACCTTGGAAAAGAATCCATACCAAATTTCGTGAAGATATCTTTTCAAATAAAAAAGTTTTCCATACAAAGACGCGATCTGAAAAATATGATCGAATATTGTAGTGTTGTCATGTATAATAATATACGTTTATATATCTCGTCAAATAAAAAAGTGTCCGTACTAAAAATTGATTCTGATCGATCAGTTGACAGTTATTTGCTATATTAGTCCGATATCTGCGATTCTAACAAATGAGCAGCAGCAAATAGAGAGAAAAGAGCGTCTGAACAATTTCAAATCGATATCTTAAAAATTTAAGAACGAATTCGTGTATATACTGAGGAACATGGCTAAATTGACTCAGCACATCATGTTGATCTTTTATATATATAGTATATTTTATAGTCTCAGTGCAAGGATTTTCGTTTTGGACCTCCGACTTGCCCCATGCGTAAGAGCGGACTTCATTTGGAATATTTGGTTATGCTTTATAGTGTCTACAAGCCTTCGATTATGAGCGTTTTCTCTGAAAAAATTCGAAAGTTCATTGCGAGCAAGTCACAGAATACATTATACTTGCTTTGTGAGTCGTGGGTTTGAAACTTGGCTAAATTGAAATATGAATTGAATTGAAAAGAGAAGCGGTTCGTTTAGTTTTCATAGTATTACATATACATGGTTGTCGCATAACTTCAAACATCATTTTCTGAAACATAAAACAGACGTCTGAACCTGTTCTAGAGCTTTAGGTAACTAGCTTTACCTAACTGAAAGCTGTAAATAGACAGAATCGGTCGTATTCTATTATTAGTGTTAAAAATACGAAAAATATAATTTATTCTAAATAGGCGACAGAAAATAACAAGGTTACAAGAGCCTAAATAGCTTCCACAGCCTCGTAAACCTCGAATTGAAAAAAAAAAAAAAAAAAGATTTAAATATTATATTTACAATAAATACTTAAAAGTCGAAATTTTCGCACTGAAATGCTCGCAAAATGATTAGCCACTAACTTCTACTATTGCAATTAAACTGTGGCTTTTCGTGCAGCAAATCAGCCAGCTCAGCTGCGCAAACTCTCTACGCCGAGCGTAACCTCTAAGCAAGCGAATTGAATATGTGGTCGACCGAATTGAGTAGTTAAGCCTGTGGCGGTGCGTGGAACACAGACAGTGGCCACCACAACGCCGCCTCGACTGTCAGTGGAATTGCAATATGCTCGGGGACAACGTATGAATGTGTGTGTGGTTATGTATGCATGTAATTGAGCACATTTATATACATTCGTTAAAGGCTTTACAGCGAAATTCAACCAAAGCCCGGCCATAATCGTGAGAATCTATTACACCAAATTCCGTTAATAATCACACATGCGCCAAAAGCACATACACACACACGTATACGAATATCTAAATGAATATGTGTATGTTTATATATTTCACTGCCTACATATAGGCGAATAGTACATAATTTTGTCATTTAGCATAACTGGCCAATCGAAGATAATACGATTACAATTCGAAACGTTACACTGCACACAATGCGGCTGGAAAAGACGCTGACATTGATAATGTTAAGTCATTTTCTGTTATCGCTTTCATGCTGATGCTGTTGCGATGCCACGCTGATTGTGGTGGCGGCGGTGATGATGATAATGACGATGATGATTGCGTTTTGTACCACATACGACTGCCATTGACAAAATGTCATTGATAGCACATGGAGTGAATGCCGTTGGCTACGAAATCAATTCACAAAACGACCTGATTTCAGCTGCCGATGACATTCGCCTGCGGTCGATCACTTATGTGTCAATGAGAAGGCAAGTTCCAACACAAAATTGTGTATGTATATGTGTATGGTAGCGTAGAGTGAAAGGTATGTCGTGAAATGCGGTAGTTAAAGATTAGAAAGATAAGCAATAAAGGCCTATATATTAGCGTGCATTTTGGTAAAAAGTAATAGAAATTTGAGTTAAAATTACCGTATATATAATATTTTACAAGATTTTTTTTATTTTTGGGTAAACAAATGTATTTCTGGTTTTACTAAAAGTTAATAATTTTGTAAAAAAAAAGCTCTGAAGAAATATTTTTAAACTAGTTGAAAACTAGTTATTATTGGGACATTGCAGATTTGCTCGAAAAGCCCTAAAGTAGAATTCTGTTCCACAAGTTCATATATTCCTGTAAGGCATGTGACAGCATCCATTTATACACATATGTATACGGTCATTTGAACATTTCTAGTATCGTCATTTGCATTGTCCATTCACTTGTACTCATAACTCAAAATTAATTGGGTATTTAATCGGCAAGCCATTTGACCACAATACGCGCAGTTAATTCCACATAAGCTTTACGAATATGTATGTGTCTATAAATGCGTATTAATCTCTAAATATTTGAAACATATATTTGTAGACTATAAAAGTATTTCTGGTGAAAGCTTTAAGCTTGAAATTTTTTGCATTTTTAAGTTAGATTTGAATTTTGCAACTTAGTTAGTGGAGTTGAAAAGTTACCTTCAAGAGCAAATACATTAAGAGTAGAGTCAACTAGTCGTAATCATATCAGGTGCACATCTTATGTTTCGCGGCTCCTTTTTTAATGCATGGAGCTTGAAAAGCTTAAGGTTGTTCCAAAAAAAGCACTCGATCGACTTTTAAGACTTTCTTGCGAAAACTATTGTAGAAAAAAACATTTTATTTCGTCTACATACTCTGACTTTAAGTCCGCTGAAAGCTTAATAGATAAGCTTTCGAAAGCTTTTTTGGGTTATTTTTTACCCAAAGTTTTGGCATTGGAAGTTTTTTGCAAAGATCTGCAGTTCATTCTCAGTTGTCAATAAGTAGATAATAAATTGTTTTATAAACTTTAAGTCAGCTACCAACAACGATTATACAAATTTTTTCAACTTTAATAGTTAAATATTTGGGCTTCCTTTCTTCACGGGTGGACAGTGTACCTAGGCTGACATAGAGAGTATTTTATGGACACGTAGCTTAAACTTCCCAAAATTTATTGCGAATAGGTGAACAATTGTTTCTGCACTGAGAGTCGGTCGTCTTTCATATATCTATCTACTTCTTTGATCTTTAAATTGTGACATTTGGCGAAAATGACGAGCTGGCAAGGGCTTTTCTCTGATGAGAATTGAACAGTAGGTAAAGTAAGTAAGTAAGTATTTCTTGGTGCTTTCTACTACTTGTCACGATCATTCAAGCAAATATTGGACTCCGTCATAGACTATTTAGATCTCGAAGTCATTTTCTGCTATTGCAAGTAGAATCGGGACAAATTCTCTAACGGGTGACCTCAAAATTCACTTATAATCAAGGTTTCTCAATCGAAAGCTTTTCGAAACAAAAATTTACATCGATTATTGAAAGCTTTTCTGCGACAAATAATCGACAAGTTTTCTTCAAGAAACTACCAACTCAAGAAACAATAATAACATATTTTCCGAATAAAAATTTTACGAGTAAATTATTATTGCCGACCACAGTGACACAAAAGCCACAATTTAATGATTCAGCACTCAATTCATATCATGAGGTAGTATTAAATAATCTTACGCAATACAATGTTGCCAATTTTATGTATTTAGTAAACACACTTGCCACAAAAAGTCAGCGACAAAAAGTGAAATGTGAAGCAGATTGAGATATACAAGTAAGTGAAAAAAATGCACTTTCAGTGAACTAAAAGACACATACAAAGGCACAGAAGAAATGAAGAACAGCCACTAGCGCCACGCTTTGGCATTTAAGCGGCAACTTTATGGTCAGCTGATTATTACTTTGAAAGCCAACGATGACGATGACTTGGGTGTCACTTGTGTACATAGAAAACACGCAAGTCGACGAGGTTATTAGTTGCAAGTGAATTGGCGTGCGTGACCGTTGCGGCAGGAGAAGGAGCCATACGAAGAGCAAAGAGAAGTGGAAATAAAAAGCTCGCATGACAGTTGAAATATATTCGGTCATTGCAGCAGTTTAAGTACGCAACTATTGCAGTTTATTTGGTTGTAAAATGCACACACACAAAGCCATACAACAACACACACATCAACACACAAAGATATAGAGACACATAAACACACATAGGAGTAAGCAATACTTTATTGCCTGTGTTTGCGAATGTGGCAACGCTAACAGGAAAATACGAATTTGAAGATTTCATTGTCACTTCGGAGTTTAAGATTTGTGAGTGGCAGAAAAGAAGGATGTGCGAGTTTGCGGTTGGGAGTCCTTTTCTTCAATCTTTTAAATTAAACACGAAAAAGCGTTAACTTCGTTAAACAATTTCTTGGGAAAGAGCACCATTGTCTTAAGCTGTTCCAAATATTGTGAAGATATCTCGTCAAATGAAAAATATTTTCATACAAGCACTTGAACTCGATCGTTCAGTTTGTATGGCAGCTATATGCTTTAGTGGCCCGATATCCGCGGTTCCGATAAATATGCAGCTTCTTGGTGAGAAGAGGATTTGTGCTCACCATACACAAATTTACAATTGAAGAATTATTATTGAAAAGGATTAAAGTAAACATTGGAATATTTTTACGAAAATATATGAAAATTTTCAATATATTTATGCTTTATACTTTGAAGAGTAATATTCACAATTTTAGGTGTGAAACTTAGCTAAAATATGCTGAAGTGTAGGCAACACTTTTTTTTCACCAAATTTTTTGACGATATTATATTACAAAAGTTAACCAATAAAGGTTAAATTTTTGATTGGCTGAAACTGCTCCAAATAATTATCTATTTAAACTTATTGTGATACTATATATGTTGTTCTACCTATTTGAATTGAGCCGGCTTTTACGGATTCTGTAAAACTATAAAATATTGACTACAATTGATACATGATCTAGCATTCACCATACGCAAGAGTGAATATAGACATTAAAAAAACGGCTTGCAAGAATACGATTTGAGTATACCAAAGTTGAATGAATCTTATTTGTAAAAGAATCCAAGCAAGTTTTGGAAAAGGCTAAAAAACGCGGATTTCCTCAGCTAAACTGACATGGTTTTTTGAAGTTCTCTTAATAGAAAGGACCTAATGAGTTGCAAGCTGTATATTATTAGTCGCTTAGTTGAAACACCTTTTTATATCAGAAATCTTGTCGAGGCGTTAGTACGGCACACACCAGTCTCAATAAAGGAAGGCGCTTGTAAGAGAATATGACTACCTAATATATTATAAATGGCAGTCAAAATATATATACAACCAAAACTTTGGTGCTTAATATGATCAGCGCGCCCAGTTGCAACTTCAATCTTTTAAAATTTATGGTACGAAGTAAATATTTACAATAACAACACCATGCTTTTCATCAAATTCCAACGTTTACTATCACAAATTAATTTATGTACACCTAAAAGAATTCTGATTGACCTCCACACCGGTTACAGAAACTTCGTTTAGACACGTTTCAGAGTCTATACATATTTATCATCACTGTTTGCTCACAAAAATTCACCACCCACGCACACATACCACAAAGACTAGTTAACATGCGTCGGTATTGACATTATTGTAATGACAAGCCCAACACCCAAATATGCAAATACCACGCCCCCGGGTGTAATATGTGTGCACGCGTGCAAACATTTGTCAAAATTTTCCAAAAATTTAAATCAGCGCGTGCAGAGCTTTTGTTTGCGCAAACATCAAATCATCAGCGCCGAGAACACGCGCAACCGCGCACTGCGGCCCGTCAAAGTCATGTGGAAAAATTCCATGTGCGTGTGCGCGTATGTGTAAACATTATATGACTGCTGCTTTGTGACACAAAAATCATATACTGTTGTTTTAATATTTTGTGGCCCGCTTCCTGACTGCCGCACATCGCCTTCCTATCGCTGTTGCAGCGCGCTCATCGCTCGGCGTTTTTACGCCATTTACGTGCGAGGAATGCGTGAATTTCAGCAGCGCGCATAGCGAGCGCCTGCATCAGTCAGCGAAAACGCCAATCGTTTACACACACACGCACGCAGATGCCCACACACACAGATGCCCACACACACAGATGCCAACCACACACAAGCGCGCGCCTTACTCACGTAGCCTTTCAGTCATTCCGTTAGTCATTGCCGCTTTTATTGAATTCTCTTATACATTGTAATGAGCGATAAATGATGGATGGCGTTATGGTTGTTGGCTTTTGAGCGCGTAGGAAAAATTTCTACATTTCGCTGCCGCACCGCGTATTCAGCATTCATTTGAGTGCTGTGCGCGTTACTTTCAATTCTTTTGCTGTTGTTGCTTTTGTTATGTACTGCCTGCTTTGTCACGCATCTGTTTTATTGTCCGAGTTGTAGAGATAAAAGCGAACTTATGTTCGTCGTTAAAGAAAAAGAATAGTCATTACAGACGCACGCTCTAATTTCAGCGCAAGAAAAATTATGCATTTTTTTAATTTGAATTTTTATGCCGCTCGCGATTTTCTTGCATTTTAGTGCGAATTGCAGTTGCGTGTAAATTATTTCATTCAAAAATGTCTAGCCTCTCTTGTTGGAACGATTTCCGAATTCCTTGCAGTAGGTCCATTGCATGCCGCATAAATCTATAAACCCTTTTTATTGCACAATATTATTGCAGTTTGATGACGGCAAACGTTTTATTCCAAAGTAATTGGATTTGTGCTGCGTGGCATTTTGAAACAGAAATTTTTGAAAGCTTATGCTTATAGGCTATAGAAAATTTTAGATTTCTAAAACTACTCATGATGACTAATTTCCAACTCTAATCCTTTAATTTCCAAACAGTGTATTTAAAAAGTAAATTACTGTTTTGAAAAAGTAAATTTTATTTCTGTAATTATGGTGGCAACACTTCCAAAAACAAAATCCAACAAAAATTATTTTTCAATATTAAGATTGTATTATAAATTTGATACAAAGTAGACTTTTTTTATATGATTTAAACAGGTGGCAAGACTGTTCCAACTTTTTAGTCGAAAAATAAATAGTTAAGGAATATTTATTTAACGGCTGGACCGATTGACACTCGATTTTCTAAGATATATTTGTCAGTTAATGATAGAAAGCATACGATTTTTGATATTAATTTCGATTAAATCACACACACAATTTTCACACAAATCTATTTTTTTTTTTGGAAGCCACCATTTTATAAAAAATCGAAATGTTTACCATTGTAATAAAATATTTATTTGTTTTATGCATTTGCGATAATTCTTAGCAGAAAGATCTTCCTCGCCATCAGACAACCTATTCCGGAGGTCCTCATGGAAATCGGCTACGGGATGAAGGTAATACAAAATTACACAAACTGAAAGGCTGATAATTAACTAAAAACTATTAAGCTAGTGTCAAGGCTTAATGCTAAGTTTTCTTCCAAGCTGTTGAAGGTATGAAGTCTTACTGGAGTAAAAAGAATTGAACTAAGTAAAAAGTGAATTGCTTCTTCCCTATGAAGTCATTGATTAGCTGCGGTCAATTCGAGTTTCTCGATTTTCTCGCATGATCATAATCTTAAAAAGACAATTTCGGGGCTTTTCGTATAGGCATAAAGCGAGTTTCCATGCTCTCTTCATGTTTTTCTATGCTTAGCTTATAAGTCTCATGAAACTAATTAAGTTAATAAAGGGACCCGCAAGGTTATTTCAGCCCACCTTTACTCTTATATAAGTTTGAGTTACAAAAAAATTAAGTCGAAGTGGAAAAGTGAGACGATACCTATATTAAAGCTAGTTGATTTACAGGGAACCAAAAAATTAAAAAATCGAGTATTTATATTTATATAGAATATCAAAATTCACCTACGCATTAAATGTCATTTGGATATCACAAAGTCAGACGAACAAATTTTGTATCTCTAACATAAAAGATAAACTTCGCCTTAAATCTCGCTACCAGTTTTAGACCCATAGTTTTCTAGGAAAAGTAGCTCAGAATGATCATTAGAATATTAACCGCACTTGCGATTTTAGAGAAAAAAAATCGACTCTAAACCCACACACATCCAGAATTTTCAAATTCACGTATATTTTCTCTCAAAAGTGAAGTTTTATGTGCTCTTTAACCACACAAAAGTGGTGTTTCTCAAAAGTTATCGCCTACCTATCTCTATACTATTGCCAAAAGAGCTTTGACACTTGCGAAAGTGTCAAAAGCAGAAACTGCTTTATTCGTTTAAGTCAAGGTTGACAAACGGCTGTCATATGAGCATACATATCTACACTCATGCACACAACAACAACAACAACACCGCAAATCAACATACGTATGGTTACTAACACGACTTACTTAAACGAGAAAACAAATCAAAGGCGAAATGAAAAACGCAAATTAAAGCCACCGAAAAGTATGCAATGAGGTCAACAAAATGTCGAATCAAAAGGAACTGCAAAGAAATAAACTATGCGGCAGCAAGCGTTGAGCAGTGCGAAGCATTCAAGAATAGCAAAAAAAGAAAGTGCCGACCGGTGGAAGTGAGCGACAGCAAACGGAAAGGCAAAACGGAAACGGAGAACGCACGTGAAAAGTGTGTACACTTGGGCGTGTGAAAAGTTGAACCCAAAGCAAGCGAAAATGCGTGGCAGGGATTTATGTAAAGCAAAATTCGAAGAAAATATACGAAAACCGCAAAGCAAAGAAGCTGCGTCTTAAACGAGGGGCGAAAACGGAAGATATCTAAGCATTTCATTGCGTGAAAAAAGTGGCGAGCAGAGCCAAGCTGTTTGGACAGCGTCGGGATCAACATGGCAAGTTAAGCCACAGCGAGACAAGGCAACCAAATTCAAATTTATGGACGCTGTCGCAAGAAGCCACAAGCTGCGACGAAAATACGGCAGGAGTCATATGTGTGACTTATGTGTGTGTTTATCGTTAGGTTGGTTAAAAAAAGATTAAGCAACAATTTTTGTAGTTTCTTCAATCAATTAAGAATACTCTACACCAAGCTATTAAACATCAGCTTGTTGCCAATTTAGAGATGGTGAAGTGATATTTTTCTGCGGTTCGGGAAATGTTAAAAGACATAAAATTAACCTTTTTCGTGAAATATCTTAAATATTTGTGCTATGACAGAGGCTGTCTCATAAAGTTTTTGATCACAATTTAAACCGGTTATGGTTTTCTGAACTTTGACACATGTTCTACATGTCTTAACCATCACTAGCCGGGATTAAAATTCATAATCGATATTTTCAAGCAATTTAAGCACACTTAAACTGGGACGAAAATCGCTATATTTGAATAAAAACAGAACCTACTTAGAGGTTAAGGGTTATCCAATTAAAAATTACGCTACATTTAAGCATCACCCTAAGGTACACGTATTAGCAACAGCCACACTGCAGAGTGTGAAGATTCTAAGACAAAAGTGCAATTTCTTTTCCGGCTGTGCGAACTTTCTGACACTTATCACGACGAATAAAGTTTTTACTTGCAAATATAAAATGAAAATAAAATTGTTTGCTGAGCGGCATATAAAAGTAACGAATTAAACAGCTACTGTGGGGCATAAAAGGTGAAAATTCATATATATATATACCACTGGTAAATACGCCAAACTGATAAAAACTCGCACAACAACAGCAAAAAATAAGCACTGAAATGTAAGATAAATACTTAGAAATGTGTCTAAAAATATGCTATATACCGCGCGTTCGGCAATCACAAGCAAATTATCAAGCATAAAAACAAAAGTCTATGGCGCAAACATTCAAAGCAACAAACACAAAGTAAGGCGCCTACACAACAATAACAATAAAAAGCAATATTAAATGACAGAATGCGCATAAAAATGCCTATACGCCTGAGAGTATGTAAATTTAATTGAGTTTATGAGCAAGTGCGCGCACATGTGAGAGTGTGTGTGCTTGACACAAAATTTTATTTGCACACTCGCCACTTTATTGCCACACACACACACACATTTGCAAAAGTCACATACACATCGGCGGAAAGCGCGCTACACTTACGCATATGGCATACATTTAGGCGCATAAAATTAACTGTCACAGTGCCAACCATCATTGCCGCTGATGCCTATCTGTTTATTTATCTTCATATGGCGTTTGTAATGAGTAGAAATTTAAATTTAGTATACACTCCTGCCACAAAAACAAGAAAATAAAGAAGCAGCGCTGTGGCATGAGGAGGGGCGGCTGCTTTTTGGCAGACTTTCAGGCGACAACATCAGCTGCGCATGTGTGCGCTTTAACTATTTAGCTTTCTACTTTGCGATAAGCATACACTTAGTTATTTCTCTTTTTGGCGTGCATTTCTAACTAACCGTGTGGGCGTGGCAAGACTTGCTCATTACATGCCAGATGGTATTGCGCGTGTCGGATGTGGCAACGCTTGACGCGACAATCCAATTTCGTTTTGTTGCGGCCGTTAACAGCTGATAAGCGTGTGCGGTACGGCAGCTTTCATGTTGATTAAATTATAAAAATATACTTACTCATCTGCCACACAAGGCGTCAGTGGCTAAGGAAGCTGGCTAAGATGTCACACACCGGGGTGTCGCCTTTTTATCGCCGGCAAATTTTCACATTTAAATGGGTGCGCTTTAAGTGTGATTGGCGTTATTTATTTTGACTGTTTCTGGTTTCTTCTCCTTTTTATGGCCGTGGCAGTCGTACGTGGCAAAAGTAACGGCAATTTTTTGTTATTTTTATTTATTCGTCTGGTTTTTCTGCATATGCTTACCGCTTCCTCTTAATTTCTATTTGAGCTTGGCTTTATTTGCTGCCATTTTTAAGGCCTACGTTTTATTGCTGTGAAATCATTTTAAATTGATTTTAAATTGAATTTGTCTGCTTTGCAATGAAATACTCGTCAGATCTGTGTGTCCACAAAATATTTTATGCGCTTTCGTATTCACTTTCCCAGCATTTGATGCCTTGCAGACATATCTATTCAACTCACACTGCGTGTAGTCGTGTCGTCTTTTAGGCGCACAGCCGTGTTTTATGCTCATTGTAGATCACTTTTTTACGATTTCTTGCAACATTTGTGATAACGATAATTTGTAGAGGTGAAGAGCATATAACAAAAATAGAAACACAATCAGCATTCCGTTACAATTGCGTTAAGCGTCAATGAGGGGTACCTAGCAGAGCCTGAGAGTCACATTTGACTGTCACTTATTGTCAGTTGTCATATATTTTTATCAAGCTTACACTTTTTGTAACATATTATTACTGTCTGAAATAAATTTAGTTACAAATATACACAAAGCATTTGATTTTGGTTAAAAAAAAAAAACAGTTTCGAAAAAGTGAGGTTAGCTCAGCTTTGACAGCCTGAATTTAGGCTATAATAACAATTAAAAGACTTTTTATGTAATGCTGTCAGAAAAAATAAAGTGTAAATAAAAAGTTCACAAATATTTTGAACCTTAGTTGAAAGACACGATCTTATTGCGCCACAAACTCGATTTTAAGATTTTGTGCTTATGAACAGCTACTATGTGTTTCAGGAATACTGAATTTGTTGTCAAGATTGAATCGATATTAGATATTTAAAACTTAGCAGTTATGTTTACTAACAGTGAGTTTAACTTTTTGAATCATGTAGTCAAACTTTGTCTAAACATTTAGTTATGTATCCATGAGCACCAGTTCAGTTGCGTTGTAAACTATTCAGTTGAGTTGTAAAAAAAATTTTTTATGATGAAATCCATGACTAAAGTTTGATGCTAAACACCAAAATTATCAATAAATATGAGTTTATTGCAATAATTTAACGGACTATAAATAGATATATATCTTTTAAGCTTGACCATAAGCTCAGCATAATTTAATTAATATGTCATCGTTGTTCTTATTTTTTAACTTGCCCAAACTATGTTTTAAAAAACCTGTATCACAGAAAAACTGTAAAATGTGGAATTTTCTCTTTTTTCATGTTCATTTTAGACGCGTGTTTCAACAATACTGAGTCAAGCTAGCACAAAACTGTTGAGAAATACATTTTTGTACAATATTTTATCTTTTTAACGCCATACAGCGTTACTCGAACGTGCTTATAGAACACGAGATACAGATTACCAAAGCCATATATTGGGAAATAATTTTTTTTTCTGTTTACTCGATTCAGATTTCGCTGTTGAAATGTTGTTATTTTCGAAGTTTTTTTGTTCATTATAATCTTTCAGAAATACGAAAAACCTTTTTCAAATCTTCGTCGATATATGCATGTCACATAACTGTTTTACGAAATCGACATTATTATTTACCGAAACATTTTTGAATTTGACAACTTTAAAAACAAGCACATATCAGTTAAATAGATAAATTCATAACTCTGCTACTTAAATCACTATAAATAACAAATTTTCAACACCGAGTAGTAACTGCGACATATTGCCAGAATTGTCAATGCAACTTCACTGCACTTCCGAAAGCAGGCAACAACACCCAAGCGCAAAATTGACAGAAAATCTTTGATGCATGTACACACATATAAACAACTATATTTGATAGTAAGTGTATTGGTGCAACACACACACACGTAAAGTTTATTGAATGACTCAAAATAGTTGTTTACAACTACAAATACAACGCCTCGAAACCTTTTACGATATTGCTTAGTGGCAACCACAAGCCAAGCACACACACACACACATACATATATATACAGAATATAACTTTGCCACGCTTTCATCTACGGTTCGACAAGCGCTTGTTGCATAGTTTTAGGATAATAAAACTGATCGCTGAAAGGTGCAAGTTTCTTAAGACGCATCACAGCGCCACAGCTCGTTGGACGTCAGCGACTTTATTGATTTTTTACTTATGTATTTTTTTTTTTTTTTTTGTGTGTATGCACCTAACTGTAAATATATTTTACAAAGTGCGCTTGTGCGGCGCTTTCAGCGCAGTTTAAATATTAAAACTTTCATTCAACGCTAATGCTTCGTCTGTCGTGTTTGTTTGTTGCCAGTGGTTGCTGTTGTTTTTCTTGTTGCTTTGTTGGTTTCTCATTTTCCTGCAAGTTTATTTCCATCACCGCTGTTGCCTTAACGCTGTTGCTGTTGATGTTGATTTAGTGCTAAGCGAAGAGTGAATGTCCTTGCTGGCGGCTTTGGCGATGCTTTTCATCGCAGATGTATGTGTGTGTCTTATGAATTATTAGCGCGTAAATGTGTGGGAGTGTGGAATAGTTATTAAAAATCTACATAAAAGAAATTACTATTTTATGGCGAGCAGTAGTTGTGTTTGTGTAAAGGAAAGTGTGAAAATATTTTCACTGAAGGTTATGCAGGGAGAGCTTTTGATGGAGCTGCTCTCGTGAGTATGCTTTGACAAGTGATTTTTATCCAACTGTCAGAGATTCTGTATACAAGTACGACAGTTTAAGATCTGCTGCTCTAAGGTCAAAAATTAGAATATACTTTTTTCAAATAGTAAGTGACTGAACTAATCGTGAGTTTTTGTGGAAAAAGAGGTTTTGGGATCACTCGTTTGAACCAGCCGACGCCTTAATCAATTTCATAGACAAATGTAGATCGCAAACTAAAAACGAGTAACATAATTCGCGAGAGAGCAAGATAGAGAAAGTTACAAGTAAAATATTCCAGCACAATTCAAGCTTTCAATACATTTTTCTTCAACCACATTTGGTTTAATTATTAATTAATATAATATTTTTACGTTATCCAATAAAAAAAAATGTTGCAGCTTTCATTCAAATCAAATATTTTTTACATTAATCTTGACTTTCATGACAATTATTGAAGAACGTGCAATTTGGCATTTTCTCTCGTCAAAACTAAACTTTGAAATTTGATATTTTAATATTTTCCTTCATCTACTTAAGCGCTCATCGTAAGAAAATATTTTGTTTGAAATATCAAGTTAATAAAACTGCACATTGAATTGATTTATGACAGCCTAAAAAGAAGCTTTCAAACAAAACTGAATTGCTATAAAATAAACCTAAATACTTTTGCAAGCATACACACACACACACACACACAAAACACACTTACAACTCACAGATATACTAAAATCTTCGGATATAGCTGCAAACACGCATAAATTGCATAAGACGAGCAAAAATTTAATATCACTCATTTGCATATTTACATTTCCGACAAATTAGTCAGTTGGGAGCTAGGACACAGATTGACTTCGCCAGAGATATTAATGAATGAAATGTTTACATAACGGCTCACTATGACGACAGTTTTGTATGAATGGCTGAGCAGGCGGCAGTGAGTAGTAGTAAGCTCAAAATATAACTGATAGCTTGCTCAAATACACACATGCACATACATATATTTTGTGGCGTATGTGCTAGTCGGAAGTGACATATTTGTTGGCATATATATAAATACACTGCAACAAATATTTATGCTACGAAAATGACATTCACTCAAGCTAGAAATAACTTTGTACATATATAGATATGTATATACATATGTTTGCATATATAATTGAGTATCTCCAGCGTTGACATACATGCATATATTTTTATTTTTTTACTTGAGGATATTTTTAATTCCGTTATTATATATTTTAATGCGTAAGTGAAACTTTGTGACACACATTTGATCAAAATGGACGAATTAGTCATGAAAGAGTTTCTATATTTATTTAAAATATTTTTTTAAGTTTGTGTATATTAATTTATAACGGTTTTCTTACCTCGAACTTGAATACTCTGACTGTACTTTTTTAAATTTTCAGGTTTTTTTTTAATTTTTAGCTTTATTTAGATTGGTCAAAATGTATAGCAGCTATATGCTATAGTGATCCGATATCGACGATTCTACTAAATACGCAAGAAAAGGTATGCGTAAAATTGCAGATCGATATCACAAAAAAATTAGGGACTAGTTCGTCTATATACAGACGGGCAGACAAACAGACAGACATAGCCAAATCAGCTCAGCTCGTGATGCTAATCATTTATGCATATATATAATATTATGAGTCTCCCGTTTCCTATTGGTTGTTACAAATCATGTGGCATTATAAATATATCGTTTTCAGGGTATAAATAGATAAGTATCATATATTGAGTCATATTGCTAAGAACTCATGTTTTATTTTTAGCTTATTTAAAACAAGTTATTGAAGTTTTTGGTATGAGACTTTGCTAAAAAAAAATATTTGCACCCAAATGTAGGCAACAAATTAATTTTTTTAGTTTGTTTATTCATACAATCAGAATGTTACAGAGGTATGATATTGACCTGAATGAAGTGAACGAAAAAAGTGAATACAATTTTTGTTGAAGGAAATTCGAGAAAAAACAAATTCGTAAAATAAATGAGTCATAAATATTTTTTTTTGTTTTTAGAATATTACGAAACACTGTGTTTCAATACTTAAAAAAATAAAAGAATTTCTCTCTCTATGTCTCTATAAAAGTATAACAGTATTTTCTTAATTTTTTTATGCCAAAAGCTATGTATTGATCTCCACTAAAGAAGCTTTGACTTATTGTGACTCTTTATAATACAGACAAACAAAAGCCACAATTGACAGTTATATGCTTCCAACACTTGTGCTTCACTGACACAAAAGATACTTCAATTTTTAGCAATACAGCCCGATGTATGTATACGTATATATGTATATATATAGAAATAATAAAACATCGAGTATAATATTTTAATGCGTATAATGCTCATACTTATACACACACGCTCGCACTGCTGCCGAAGTCATCAAAAATGTAATGCCCTCAGTCGCCGACGACCTCATCATTTCCGGAGCGCACACTTAGCTCATTCTGCGGCGCTTCATTGTATAAGAATATATATATGCTGCCAAAAAATACAATACACGCACACAAACACACAAGCACAGCGACGCAAATTCAATAAAAACCTGCTAGAATATTTTTTGCCAGGCAAAAAGAGAAGAAGAAGAAGAAAAAAAATATTATATAAATATTAAGTGGTAGTCATATAAAAGAAAATGAAATTTCCTTAACCAAATATGACGAGGAATAATTTGTGGAGCAGTGCCGAAATTTAGAGCAAGCCATTCTGAGTGAAGAGCGCACGCTGTGTCGCTTAAAAGTGGAATTAAAAAAAATAGAGATGAAAAAAAAATTTATTCCAGCAGCTCATTGTTGCTGCTGCTACCACAACGGCCAACGGCAAAATTTGTGGGTAATAGTAATTTGCTTTACTGCTATATTTAAATGCTAAGACCACACCTCCCGCCTCATTTAACCTGGACGCTGTAATTTCTTTTATCATAAAATACTTTAGCCAAGGGTTCGGCACAATTTAGTAATCCCAAAAATCGAAAAATGTGCAAGTATAGAGGCCTGAAGGAGCAGGAAAAAAATAAAATAAAAACTACAATATTTCTAAGAGCACAGCAGATCTACATGAAAATACTAGAAACACACCCACACATGTATGTATGTTTGTTTTACGATCTGCCCTTGCAGCTTGCAGTGTTGCCGAAAATTGTTCAAATCATGCGGAAATGTGATTGCATACACCGCAGGCTAAATTTTATGCATAGCAGTACACTAACGCACACACACGCACACTTACACCCATACACATACATACACACATGCATGTAATAACAAAATTTGGAAACCAATTTATGCTGTGGCTAAAAATACGGCCGAAATTCATGAGCCTCCTTGAAGTGGAGAGTTGCTGTATGTTGGTGTGTTGCCAGCGAGGTGTGGTGTGTTGCAGTGCGCTGTAGTCGGTGGTGTCAGGTGTGGTATAGCATTAATTTTTCGCTTCTGGCAAAAGTGGCTGCTCCTTCGAAGGAAAGTGCATGAGTTTTAGAAAAATCAGCTTTGTGCAGCGAAATGCAGCTGCAGGGCTTCAAAAGATGATATTCAGATTTTTTTGGGGGATTTTTTTATTTTTAACTGTTTTTTGCTTCATTCATATTTTTGCATAGCAAGGTAATAGTGATGCGGTTGGCTTTTTGCTTTTTCACTTATCTCATTCATTTATCGCATTGAAGTGCAACACCATAAATATATTATATAATATGGAGTTTAAAAGGTATATGAGCTACGGATTTAGATAATTCTTTAGATTTTCAAAAAAAAAAAAAATAGTATTGATTTAGCGAATTACCTCACTAGTGTGTGAGTTTTGTAAATTTATGTTGGATTAAAATCAACAGTTGATGTTATTTGCACGTTTCGTCTGCGGTCTGGTCTTGTAGCAAAATTATGTGAATTAGATTATTTTGTTGCACGAAGAAGTGTCAGAAGAAGTGAGGACTTTGAGAATTCCTTAATCATTCTCTCAGCTAAATTCTTTAAAGTTAACCCACAGGAATTATTTTGGGAACTTAGTCGTTCTAGAGAAAATTGCTTTATTTATTCTGTAGCAGTCTACAGGCATCTCTACCTATAGTAATATTATATAATTATATATATATAATATATGAAAAATAATATTTTGTCCGGAATCCATTTGTAATGATTATTTATAACAAAGCTTTACATAAGAACCAACTACACGTAGCACCGCATTTCGGCGTTGGCTGCTAATAGACTCAGGGCCGCTGAGTATATGAAGAGTTTCAAGCAAAAACATTTCGAAATCAGCCGTCGACCTAAACGTATCTGGTGACCCTTATTTAAAATTTTTGGGTATCACAAGGAACTACCATGCGCAGCTGCCCAAGTGGTATCCTGCGTTACTTTTGTAGCCAAGATCTACCCAAGCACCTCAGCCAACCTGGATTAATACTTGAAATCGCAATCTTTTACTAAAAGTTGAATGCAAACAGTTCGAACTTTACATGAAAATTTAGTTACCAGCGGCAGTTATGCTACTTGCAGAGCTTTTTGCTAAACTTGCTGTACTTACAAGAAAAATAATCGATACCATCTTCCTTAAATTTTCTTTTTTCAATCTTGGAACTAACCAAATTTTTAAAAAATTTTCGAATATATGGGATGTAAGCAAGTGATGCCAAGTTTAAATCTAATTGCACGACATTTCGAAGCACTTTACTGATAGTCAAATGTTGTCGGTTGTAGTTGGACTGAAACTTTTTTTGCTTTTATTGAAACATTTTTATGCAAGATACTCTGATGTCTCCATACCATACACTTTCTTCAGATCTTACACTCATACAATATAACCAGTGTGCTCTTTGTGGTAGGCTCAACTAGACTTTTACTTTTACTTTTACTTCTTTTATTGCATCAGGATGTAATTGTCTAGGCTATTACTGCCTATATAAGGAGCCGGGCACGATTAGTGGTCTTTTCAGGGCAATTGGACCAACACAACCGAAGCTGACCCGGATTTTTACTCTGTTATGGACTGTCAACATTCTGAGTTCTTCAAAAACTTTTAGGGCTGAAATGATTCTTCATTTGAATCGACTAATAAATTAGTTTTAAAAGTGTTGACAACATTTAAGTTATGCAGATTGGACACTGCATAATTTTCCTTCACCGGATTTAGGGATAATCACCACTTAGATTCTAGAAAACTGCGTAAGGCACACTGGCAATGTTTATTGAAACTAGTTGGTATGACAACTTCCCTGGTTGCACATCTCCACCAGATAATCTAACAGGTATATGATTGCTCCTGTGCATATAATCGAATCTTATTGAGTCTTCTATATTTACGCACTGCTGCCGTTAGTTTAAATTAGTCTACAAATAGTATAATTTAAACTTTAAATGTTTAAAATAGAAACCTACTCAGTATGAAGACTTACAAATTTCTTCCAACCATAAAACTCCTTAGAAAAAACATCATGTATTAAATTTCTAGTTCCAACTAGTTTCATCTCAGCTTCTTTGGTGGCATAGGTCTTACTGCTTTCATTATACCCACACATTTAAATTACAAAATTATAGTTTATAGTTTTAGCTCTGTACGACATTCTATCTGCGCCTAACAATCACCCTCTAATTATGTAAATTTAAACATAGGCTTGCAAGTTGCACCAACGCCTAAGTTTGCCGGTAGTGACACGTCACCATATTTTCTTTGTTTTATTTTACAGTTTTTTTTCTTATGCTTTGTGTTTTACGCTTTCTACCCATTTCTTGCACCAGCGCACTGCTATAAACTCCAACTGTGCAGCTTAACGAAAAGGAAAACCGA
The DNA here is from genome assembly GCF_042242935.1 of Bactrocera oleae. Classification (NCBI taxonomy): domain Eukaryota; kingdom Metazoa; phylum Arthropoda; class Insecta; order Diptera; family Tephritidae; genus Bactrocera; species Bactrocera oleae. Next base: position 75,046,370 of record NC_091536.1, read on the forward strand.
CAATCTTGGCGCACAGCTTCTTCACAAGCGACCAATTATACTGTCACTGGCAGGCTGGCTGATGGGCAGAAGCCTGTCTGAGGCCGTTGAAGTATGTCTACAATTATTCGCACTTTGCTTATGTGCGCATTTTCTAATTGAAAAATAGAAAAAAGCAACAAAATACAACAATAACACTATGAGTAGACCACCACTTGTAGGCGAGTTTGAAATGAGGACTGGAGAGCACAATTACTCCACCAACTATTACAAAAATACATAAGTATGCTCAGTCTACTTAATTTCAGCCACACTCGCATTGTCTCCGGCCGCAAGGAGAGAAGGGTTACGCCCCACGAAACGCCAAAAGCTTTTTGCCTAATGAAAATTAGTATTTTGCCGTTGAATGATTTTGCTGCTGTCTGAATACTTTGCATTTGTTGTTGCATTTGAACGCATAAATTTTGTGCACATTTCTCTTGTATGCGTGTGTGTGTGTAGTTGTGTGCATGTGTGCGACTGTCTGCTAGTAACTCTCGCAGCGGGCGGCAAAGTAAATTATGACATTTAAGCTGCTGCGCGACTTCCTGCTGCCAAAGTCAAGCCAAATCCATTGCCCTGCACCTCAGCTACATGCTACATACATATGTTGATGCGTCTCTTTCTTTGTATGTATGTGTGTGTGCGACAATGAATTCAGCTTCAGCCCTGTGGCAATGAGTTTTTGTCTCTGCATTTTAAATTCTTCGCCATTTTACTTAAGGTTTTACGATTTAGCCATTTCTATTCTAATTTCGCATGCGAGCGGCAGTCATGCGCTTATTATTGCTATTGTTTTTGTAGTTTTTGTAGTTCTCATTGATACCCAAAAACTTGGCTGGCTATTCTCACCCGACGAACCTTTAGCCAAAAGGCAGTTCGACAAAGCTCTAGATGTGTCACGGCCGCTTCCTCCCCTTCTCTTCTCTACCGCCATACAGTTGCATATAGCGCTTACAGCTTACAGCCTCATACGTTTACTATTACTTCGGCTGCGTTTGAAAGCTTTTAATTTAAATCTGCTGTTAGCCAAGTGTAACGACGAGTTCTGCCCGATCTTCCAGAGTTCTTTTCCCGAGTTAGGTTATGCTTTCATTGCTGTTGTTGTTGTTACTGTTAGTGATTTTCCTTTTCAGCCAGCGGGCAGCTAGCAGCCGACTGCCGAATAGCGCAATGACGTTTGGGCGCCAACACACACACACACACAGAGCCACATAAGCGCCGCTACTTTACCTGCGCCCTGATGTGGAGTGTAGTTGTTGTTGCTATTGCTGCTGCTGGTTCACAGTGTGTGGGTGGCGACGCGCCAAAGCGAGGCAGTCAGTTCAAATGGAAAAACAATCCGATTTATGGCATTCGGAAACAGATTAAAATCCTCGGGGTAGATTCTATGCTATTTAGGCAAAAATATGTGCTTCTGTGTGTATATGTGGCAGTGTGTGTTAGCGTTTGTGCCTCACAAATTCGCAAATGTTGCCGTTGCATAGTAAATGACTTTGACCCGCTCGCTTCTCGCCTTCCCGCATGCAAGCTAGCTTGTGGTGAGGGAAATATTGAATTTGTAATGACAACGCCTGTGTATCCGTATGTATGTGTGTGTGTTGCAGAGTTGAAAAATCTAAAGATTTAATAACAAATTTCGCTAGCAGCTGAATTAGATTTAAATATCTGCCATTGGCTATGAAAAAGTGTTTTGATGATTGCATTTGTTAGAAAGGCGACGGGGGAGCAGCTTGGTAATCAATAAATTGATACAAAGATTAAAGCTTTTAATAACAGTAATTGGTTATCGCAGTTATAAGAGCCTTTTATATTTTTTTGAATTTATTTTAGAAAGCGATAAAGTTATTAAACAAGATTGAAAAAGTTTGAAAGCCACTTTGAAGCTTTTAGTTATAATATTTATTACTAGAGCTTTCATTGAGCTTTCACATGATCTTTATTTCACTCTATCTTTTATAATTATTTAAAACTTTTACTTAAAATCTTCACTACTAGAGCTTTTATTGAGCTTTCGACTGACCTTAAAAGTGACCTAATACTTCTATTTGTTGTAATATCTCTTATCATTTATTTTCATATTACATAATCATATAAAGTCACTGTGAAAGTTTTATATATTATATTCATTAGAAGTGCTTTCATTAAGCATTCAACTCATCTTTACAGATAGCTTAAGCTGCTTTTATTTTTGGTATTATATTTTATAATTTCTCTAAATCTTTTATAATTACTTAAGGTCACTGTGAAAGTTTTATTTAAAATCTTCATTACAGGCGCTTGCATTGAGCTTTCGCCTGATCTTAAAAGTGAGTTAAGTCAAAGGCTTCTATTTGTTGTAATAGCTCTTATGATTTCTCTTCCTCTTTATAAATATTTGTGGTCGCCGTGAAAGTTGTAAATATAATCTTCATTATAAGCGTTTGCATTTGCCTTCGCCTGATCGCAAAGTCAAATGGTATACTCGTTTTAGATTTCTTTGTGGATCTGCCGCCTTGTTTTATTTTGACCGATATTTTCGGTCAAAAGTCAGCTATAGGCACTGGGGTCCACATATTCAGTACCTAGGGGCTTGAACAGTTTTGATTCAATTTAGATAGTTTTTGGTCACTAAGTGGCATACTTCAAACGTATTATTCACGCAAAGTTACTGTTGCTTGATTTGTATACTGGAAAGTGAAAAAATCAGATGGAATTTAAAATGGTGTTATATGGAAAATAGGTGTGGTTGTAATCCGATTTCGCCCATTTTCGTACTATAACATCGAAATATGATAAGAATGTTATGTACCGAATTTGGTTGAAATCGGTTAAGCAGATCTCAAGATATGGGTTTTCACCTAAAAGTGGGCGGTGCCATGCCCGCTATCTAATTTTGAACGTGGTTCCTATAAAATCATCTTATACCATCCCAGAGATAAAATTTAATGTATCTGGCGTGTTTAGTGCTTGATTTACCGCGCTTTTAGTAGCTTTTAACAGTACCTTTATATGGGGAGTGGACGGGGTTGTCACCCGATTTCACTCATTTTCACACCGTCTATAGACATTTGTTCCTAGTGAATTTCGTATTATAGCTTCAGTGGTATAGGAGATATGCACATTAAACTTATAAGGGGCGGGACCACGTTAAAAATTAAACTGCAGATGCCCCTGTGATTCTGTATACCAAATAACAGTCTTGTATCTTATTGTAGAGCTTAGTTATGGCAATTTATTTGTTTTTGATTAATGGCGTTTTGTGGGCGTGGCAGTGGTCCGATTACCAAAAAGTTACTAAATGTAAAGCCACTGAGAGCAGAGAAAAAAGTTTTAAAATATCGCTTGACGGTTTTGAAGATTTTAAAGTAATTTAAGCGAATGACATCCCTTTTTTATAAAGCTTAAGTATGGGAAGAAATTTTTATTCAATTTGAGAAACTATTAGCATATGAAAGTTAACAATTATATTCAGTATAATGTTTACATCATGGAAACCCTGTAGCAGTAATGCAAATGGGCAGAAGTAAAATATTTGTTGAGGTTTTATATGGCTTCTCGGTCGGATTGAGGATTTCCAATTTCTTAGGGCTATTAGTAATCTTAACGAACAGTGCTTCTCTTCAAAACTAATTTTTACCATTTTGTTCAACTTTGCATACCTTTTGCTTTGATTAAGCTTTTTTTATAAAAATAATTTCATGAATTTCTTTTTGATCCTGATATTTTGGATGCAACGCTTTTGTTCTATAAGCCTCTAAAAATCGATATTTTATTTTATTTGTTATTCAAATAAATGTTACATTAAAACTTCAAATTTTCAAACTTTTTTGAAGCTAAAGAGATTTTTTATAGCCTTTGTAGAGCTTTTACAATTGTGCATAGCATCTTTTTAAGATTTATAGCTTTAAATTTTTCTTTTAAGTTCGTTAAGATAATCTAATATCACAAAACCTTTTATGGTTGCAAACTTCTAGCATTTAAGAAATATTTCTCATCCTCTTTGGTACTTATACAAATGTTTTTCTGTAAAATTTGTTGTCACAAATTATATTTAATGTCAAATCAAAATATGTGCTAATCTTCACTTCCAATACAGTTATTTCATAAGATTTGGCAAAGCTTTCATAGTTCTCCGTAATTTTGCTAATACATATAATTCGTTTCAGTCGCCTTCAGTTAGTTCAGAAATTATTTCATTAGTTTGTAGTAATATAAATTTAGGTTAAAAAAAAAACAAGATTTCTTCCAAAGTGCTCTTTTTTCGCGGTCTTTTTAGGAAAACAATTTTTGAAATTTTAGTAAAAAAAGTTTCAATATTTAAATTGTATCAAGAACTTTAACTTTATATAAAAATGTCTAGCATTATACTACATAGTTCTTTAGAAAGCAAAACACTACACACCTGCGCTTACATCTTTTATTTATTATTTTTACCGCTTTTTATAAATACATATAAAATATATATGTATATTATATATGTATTTATAAATCGATGGCGCCTGTAAGCATACTTTAAATAAATAATTAGAATAGTACTTTTCAAATAAGAAATTAAAATTGTGGCAAATATATACTGTACTTTAGTGGGCAGTGCGAAAACCATTCAAATTTCGACACAAATTTCCCTACTCGGTGACTTTTTTGTCCAGACCTCATTTCATTGTGCCACTTCCCGGAATTTCTCAAAATTAATCGAAGCCATAGCCATTTTGTGTACGCCTACAGGCGTGGAATTGATTAATAAGCAAACGTGCTTGTTTATCAGCATTGCCATCAGCATGCACATTACTCCTTTAATTTGCCGCCGAGCAGCGAGCTAGGCTTGTTGCACAACATTGCCAAAGCACTGGCACTTAAGTTGACAACTACAACGTTCATAACAAAGATGTAAAATTTTACTCGACGGCACATCAAAGTGTGCGTGTGCGTATGTGTGTGTACGTGTAAATACCTAAAACTTAGATTTTTATGTACACGGAAGTAGATAAGGAAATATTTATGCGAAATAAAAACTTTTAGCATATTTCACTCGTGAAGGACATTAAAAACGGTCGACATTTCTTGCGTAGCCTCCTTTGCGCATTTCACCTCTCACATTCCTTCCTTGCTGTCGCTTGCCGCTCATTATTATTTATGCTAAACTTTGCTTTGCTCTCCTGCAGTTGATATTTGTCTTTGCCACGCGTTCCGCTCGTGCTCGGCTGATGAAGTCCTTCGGCGTAAATATTTAAATATGCTTTGGGTCCTAATGTCTATGAGCAGTTGTAGTTGTTGTGTGTTTGGGCTCATAAAATGAAATGGCGCTGGGTAATTGTAGGAGTAAAGTGGATTTATGTTGCAAGCGTGTAAAGTTGGCAAATGAATTGTAGGCGCTGCTGGCGCTGGCTATGCCGCAAAGATGTAGAAATATTTTTATTTGTTTTTTTTTACTCACTCTTCTCCCAACTCTCTCTCACTGAATGTATGTGTGGGATAAGAAACGTGTACATACAAAAGTTACTAAATTTTAAAGAAAATTGTTGTAAGATTGCAAACGTTTTCTAATTTGTTGTTGGCTTTCGTTCAACAAAAAAATTACATAACAAAATTTAAATAGTGTCATTAAGAATGTAATGTCCATGTCAATTTGTGAGAGTTTGCCTGCTGTTTTTTTAATGAAAATATTTCAGAAGTGTTTTTGGGAGTCTAATATATCATAAACACAAATCTTTAAGTAGCACAGATAATTCAGTGGAGGTTGTGAAGTCATTAAAAAATTGGCCCAATTCGAACTTTCCACCCACCTCTGTTAATGATACGATAACATGGAACAAGTTAAAGAAGCAGTTAAAAATCAGCGTGTTGGTATCAGTTAAAAAATTATTGCTTGGTTTTACTATAAGAATATTTAAGTGCTTACCCTTCTAGACTCCATTTTTCCGTGCCCATAACAGTCGGGTATACGTAATCGAAACGGACCCGGAATTTTTCCGGCCAAGGACTGTCAACTAAACAAAATTCTGCCTCTACAACAACAACAACAAACTCCATTTTCCGTCAATAAATCATAGAATCAAGAAGGTAATATTTTTCTGAGCCAGTAAAATTTTCTAATTCTATTCTATACCAGGCTTGATTCTGATCTTAAATTTTAGAACTTCTGGGTGCCATTCACACGATCAATAAGATCAATACGATTCATAGCTGTAAAACTAGTTCTTTAAAAGTAATAGGTGAAGTCTAAGATTGCATGGCTTAATTGACGCAGCTCGTTCCGCGGATTAATTATATTATATATGTATATATTTTATAGGGGTCGCCAACGTTTCCTTCAGGTTGTTTATAGTCACAAACGATGTACAAACAATCTCAGCTTTGACCAAAAAAATTCACAAGATCGTGAGTACTTTAAAATGTTTATATGCTTTTGCACTATCTCTTTTTATTTTCGGTATTTAATCAGCATTATAAAAGTCCTGCAATATTTCATGTTGCTGTAAATTTTCGATTTTCTCACACCTACACTTTAAACGCTCCCACCATCATTTTTCACATCCATGCTCCCTCTTGCTCTCTTACTTTCTCTCTCTCCCATTCATTGGTATTCGTTATCTGCAAGCACTTCAATCACTATCGCAAAACTTTTGCTTCAAAGCTGCTACTTCATTGCGGTTTACACACTCGGCTGCGGTAATACAAGTACTACTTACAGAATCAGAATAACAATGGCAACAACAACAACAGCCAACAGCTAACAGCGACGTGAAGTATACAAAAATCAACAATTGATAGCTGCTATTTATTGTGATCCACTGCCGTAGCAGCCACAACTCTTACGAGAAGTATTTACATGCACAGACACACAAACACTATTAAATACACACTCGCACACATACACGCATTCTGGCAGCAAGCATGGCATGGAGTAAATATGCTCGACACTCGTAACAGTTGATGAAGCTGATAAACTTTCGACTGCTGCCGACTTGACTGATACAGTGACTTACTTTGTTGTTCTTGCTGTTGTTGTTGCAATGGTTGTTATCGCAGTTGCTGTTGTTGTTGTTTATCTTAGTTTTGATATAATCGCAGCGCTTCGTCTTGTTGTATTATTTTGTTGTCATTCTTGTTGTTGTTGTTGTTGTTGTTTGACATTTGACGGCAAGCATGCTGTATTTTTTATTCCATTCGTTGTTGTTGCTGTTTCGTTTGGCACTGCCACCGCTTGATCACCACTGCGGCAAGCCATCTAGCAACTGGTGCGCCTTTGTATTTACCCGCTGTTCACTTCATTGTTTGCATTATCGATAAGGCAAGTAAAATATTACATTTCAATGTGTTTGCCAGCGGCGCTAAATCCACACGAATACATACATTCATTTGTATATACTTACAAATATGTATATATATATGTATAAATGTAACTTATATGCATTTATGTAGTTGCAAGTGCTGAGAGATTTATACTCTTGCTGAGGTACACAGTTATTTATATTTGCTCCTAGCACACCTCTATTTGTGTATGCATAAGTATAAAATACACACATATTTATTTATGTATGTAATTTTATATTTTTTTTTACATATTTAATGGCTAGCATATCAACTTTCACTTGTTTTGTACAGGAAAAGAGACAGGAGTTCCCGTTAAGTGGTGAATTAGGAACTCACCCCTCTCCTTCTCTCTCACACACAGCTCTCTTTAACTACTTTTTTAACGACTTTGGAAAAGTAAAATGCTCTTCATAAGAAGTATATTTTCAACGAACAAACGTGGTTAGCCTATCTCAAAACAAGGCTAAGCAGAATCAGCAACTAAAGTAATAACAACAATGAACAATATCTGCTTTCAAAAGAGTTAGCTACAACTTAAATATCTGGTTAATCGGAAATTTGGATATTAAGAAGCAATATCTTTGTACGTTTTGAAGTAACTGTTTGTAGGTTCGAACTTCGAGTAATAAATGAGGATTCATTAATGTGTCAATACAGCATGTCGCATGGTCTGTGGCTTATGGTAAATCTTTCGGGAAAGATTTAAGCATTTGCTTATTTTTTATGAAAGGAACATGATCACATGTCCATATTTTATATCAGATAAAACTTAAATGTTGGAAATAATTAGTATTACCTCACTCAAGCTAAATTGTCCTAAATCAATTTTTTTTTCTAATATATAAAAGAATTTCGTCGAATTCTTGATAAAATTCTCACCAAAAGATCACATAATAGAATCCACATGCTATCCGCATGGAACCCACATGCGAGCCACATACGGAAATGTGCTTAAATTTATTTGTAAAGTTTGGTTTCACAAAGTTTATTCCTTGTTCCCAATGAATGTCATGAATCTAATAAAATGTATAATTTTTAGTCTGGAAGCTCAAAAAATCTCAGCCATTACAGCTGCAAAATACACTGTATGTTATTCAGTAGCGTACAATGACAATGCTATAGTTTTCTGCTTTAGATATTGATTTATTTAATAGCTGCCACCTTTGTGAAGGGCTTGCCAACCATCCAAATAATGCTGTCAGAAATCACAACGTTGCGGCAATACACAACTCACGTCCAATTTATAGTTTAAAAGCGGAAGAAGTAAAAAAACTAACCTAAATTACCTTTTTGGATATCCCTTAAACATTTTAATTATTTATTGTAAAACGAATCTCTGCCAGAAAGACGGTGCAATTTCACAATTCTAGAGAAAACCCCGAATTGTAACATGATTCTTCATACGAGAGAAAAATTTTAGAATTAATTTTTTTCAGTTCCTAATGCTTCTAACTCAGATTTTTATCAAACCAGCAAATTATTTCTTGATCTTGTTGATAAATTTTCAGATTTGACCTTGAATATTAATTGCATATATGGCAGATGGAAAAGAAGAATCTTACCTTCCTATAAAACCATAATATGTTCTTATCAGTTTGAAGCATGTAAAATATTTCGATATCAAACGACGTAAGGATGAAGATCAACAACAGAGCTTCGCATTTGTCTCACCCGCTTTTGCCGGGATTAAATATGAGCCTCTCGTACAAATTGTGTTGAGACGCAAAGCAAACATAAACTATTAATATTTATTTTCGCTCTCAAGTAGATGACTGATAAGCGCACTTATAATGTTTGCCTTGAGGACAACAGGCGAGGCGAGAACAATTTTAATAAAAATATATGCGTCATAAATAAACAATCCGAACATTTATTTTGCAAAATGAGAAATCATTTAAGATGCCATTTAATATGCTCGCAGTGTCTCACAAAACAAAGTGTTGTTCGCACCCACCCACACCAACACGCGCCGCTTCACACACCTTTGCGCTTGTAAATACCGACCACTCATTTACCCGCCCATTTTAATAAATCGTCACACATTCCAACACACCCAACACAAGAACCGTTATGTGTGAGAAAAAAATGCAGACAATGAAATGTGCGCTCAACTCGAAACCAAAGAACAAATGAAAAGGAATTCTGAATTATATTTATGTATTTAAAGTGCGTGTGTGTGTGTGTGTAAGTGCTTGTGGTGCGAGAAACCATTTTATGGCTATAAATAATCTGCAGGCGTTAAATATATCAAATTCGCATTTCCTACTTGCTTCGTTGGAATGAGAGCAAAAACGAATGGAGCGCTATAAATACTAAAGTCCTCCGCACCACTCGCGAGGTTAGACGTTGCAGTTATTTCGTAGAAAGCTGGGATATTGTTTGTTTAAATTGCTTCACCTTCGTGCACTTTTTCGATTTCATATTGCCAGTCGTGCGTGTATTCAGTCAATATTACATTCGATGCCTTTTTTTCTTCTTACTTTTCTTCTCTTTTTAGTTTTTCTACTGCTTATACTTCTTCTTACATTTGTTACTCTTCTAAGTGCCTGTGTACTTACATATATTCATTTAACCAGCCCATAGTTTTACTTTCGGTTTATAAATCAGTTTTTATTGTAGTTGTTGTATGACGTTGTCACATTTGTGATTTGTGTCTATATTTGTTTGCTACACGCTTAACATCAATCTTTGTATTTATTTTGGGTTAGCGAGAGTTGAAAAGGCGTCCAAGAGAGAGTTTGAAGTATCTTGAAAATTTTTTTTCCGAAAAAAATTAAAATTATTTCAAATATTGTATAGAACTATGGAGGTAAGAAATTGTAACAGTGTATTTTAAAAATATTTTTAAATTTGCATAAATTTTCCAAAGACAATTACTAAATTTTTTTTATTAAAAAAAAACTTTTTTTGTTCCAACAAAGTTTGACTTTACAAAGCGCTTAATTTTTTGATTTTTTTACCTAAAATTTGGTTTTTCTTTCCAACAGAATGCTTTAACGTTTTTATTTAAAAAAAAACCTTTCTTAAAAAAATTATTTAATAAAGATAAAACATTTGTTATTTCTTTTACTTAAAACAAATTGCTTCTTTTCCAAGAGATTTTTTCTCCAAATTTCTTATTATTTTTCTTACAACTTTTTTTTATTGCCTAAAAGTTGTTTCAAAATACCATATAAAACGGGCAAAGTCAAGCTAAAAATTCAATTTGGTTATTATCTTTTTTCATGTTCAAAATACAATTTTTTGGCATCTTATGAATAAAAAAGTCAGAGAGAATTTAAAGAATTTAAAAATGTTTTTCTGAGGCTTTCAATGCTTTTTCAAAAAAAAAATTACTTTTAAATTTAAAAAAATACTAGATGTATATAAATCAAAATTCGGAGAGAGACTTTGAAGAATTCAAAAATTGTTTTAACTAGTATTTTTATATGTAAAATAAAATGGTTTAAAAACTTTCAAAACTTTTTTCAAAAATTTTTATTTTCCGGTTCAATTAAATTTTATATGTATATAAGGGTGGAGCGAAAAAAAATTTTTTTTTTGTTTAGCCTGAGGGTCAAAAACAAAAATAAAATTTTTGGAATGTAAAAATTTTTTTTTAAAAATTATTTATATTTTTTTTAAATTATACTTATTCTATGATTTATCTCCACTTTCCGTTTAATCCTAGTGACTATAATTTATTTATTCTTATAATTTTAAAGTAAAGCTTTAAGTTAATCAAGCTAATAGCCTTCAAAGCTATAAATATATGTTTAGTCTTTTAAGCCTTAATAAATTCTTACTCCTTTAGAATTGCTGTCTAATATCATGATTGACTATAAGGCCGCTTTTAGATGTAAAAATTTTTTTTTTATAATTTTATTATGTTTTAATCTACGAACATAATCAAAAAACATTTTTTCCGCTCCACCCTAATGTATATAAATACAAATTCAAGAAGGAAATTTGAAGAATTTTTAAATATTGTAGGAAATTTTCTTTTTTTCAAAAAATGATTAATTTTACAAAAAAAATATATCCCCACTACCATATATTATAAATAAATAAAATTAAAAATTTTATATACATTTTATAATTTTATAAATAAATTAAAAATTTTATTTACATTTTATAATATAAAATTTCAGTAAAAAATTAATTAAATTAATTTCAACCAAAATTTCCTACTGGACATGCTCTATACAACTTATGCCCATTTGTCCTTTACCAACTAGTTGATTTGTTTGTTTGCTCACAAAAGTGTTGATATTATGATATATCCAAGCACAAAGTTGTAGCAAAATGCTGGCATGAAAACAAACGGGATTTAAGACGTATGGGAATACCGACAAAAGCCTTTCCAGACCATTAAATAGTTTATGTGTGTTGCCGAGTAGAGAGAGAGCAGAGCTAACACATTAGGTGAGGCAATGAGGTGTATATGAGGTATTATTCATCTGCTCCTACATGCTCCATATGACAAAACCAAATGGCCCGTCTGTCCTGTTGCTCATGAGTGTACATATGTAATGTCGGTGCGCAAATGTGCTTTGAGCAAACAAAGCCATTGCAAATGATATTTTTGGGTCAACAAAAATTTGGTCACTGTTAAATTTATTAGGTACATAAAAGGTGCCTGTAGCGCTCAGGTGGCTAGATAACGGGTCAGGCGAGATTTAAGTGCTTCGGCGAGTGTGTGTGTGTCATAGTTTGTAGACTTTTAGTGCGTGGGATGCTTTGTGAATTTAAAAATAGTTGTAAAGCAAATTCCTTTAAAGCATATTGCTCTTATATCAAGATGGAAGTGTTTTGTATAAATAATTGGTAGATTTTTCTCACCGCAGCGAAGACAAATATGATCGTTTCTAACGAAATTTAAATAAAAATTTTCTCTGAGTACAGATTTTATTCAAGGGTTGGAAAAGCTTCTCTATTAGAGCTTACTGAAGTTCTCAAGGCTTCCAATTCGAACATTGGGCTCTCTCTTTAGAATATATCAGCAATATTAACATGCTGTTGTTGCAGCAATTGCTTGAAACTTACAGATTTAGCAATTATCGCTTGCTCTTCACATAATCGAATGGAACTTCCAGGGTACGATCTGTTTCGATGAGATAACAAAGATTTAGTTTGATTAGGCCAAGTCAGGATATGTTGGACTCTAACTTGCTACAATATCCAGATAGCGGGACGGTAGTCACTGGGAGTGAAAAAGGAAAATGGTCCTAATTTTGGTATATTTCCAGTAGGAGTTTGAAAGTAAGACCTGAAACCGTTCCAAAAGAGTTTCTAAAGATTTTGACAAACTCTGGTTGTCTGTTCGTTAGGCTTCAGTTCAAAACTAGTTTTATAAACTTTCGAGGTTAGGAGGTGCTAAGAAGAGCTTCTAGAATATATACGAATACAGAGATAATAGTATATGAAGATGGAATATCTTATAAATTATCTTGTATTACAGTCTTCATAAAGAATAATCAATAATTTTAAAATATGATTCATTGCCACGACCAAGCCTGAAAGGGAAGTTTTTACGTTTTGACAAATACACGCAAGCTCATAAGGTTTGGCATATCTACACATCTAAGTAGGCGTTAGTGCCGGTCTCTCAGTATTAACTGAATCAGTACAGAACTCTGAAAACCAGAAAGATATTCCGACAAATTTTTTACTTCCCGAGCTACAAAAAAATCTTCCAAATCGTTAGGAATCATGAGAGTCTGTTATTTCTGGGACCTACTTACTCAGAGTCTCATTCAATCACAACAAATAAGAAAAGCTGCCTTCAATAAAGGTTAAAAGCCACCGCATATACTCTAGGAGGCGTCACAGTTATTTTTGCTATCTACTTGTCCACTAACTGTAATATAATTACTTAATACTGATAAATTTCTTTTCTTAACTATTGCATATAGAGTTTAGAAAATATTTACCTAGTCAGAATTTAAAAAAAAAAGTAAAATAATCTTAGCCAATATTTGGTTGATTATTGATTCCATTACATTTATTATTAGCATTCTCCGACGTCTGTAAAAGAATAACAATGAGAGGGAGAGAGAGGCATTGCAATGCAATCTAAAATCTAATTTATTGCCATTATATTCGATGCAATCAATTCACCACTTCTACAGCTGCCTCAACCAACTGTGAATTACCAAAAGCCATGTGGCACCTAATACACATAAACACATGTGTATGTATATATGTGTGCACTTGCAGACTGACTATGCTACACTAACCCGCCAACAATCAGAGCCAATAAAGAAAAACACAACAGCAGAAAAAACTAAAAAAAAAAAATCCAATAACTGTTTTGTTGTTGCTGCTATAGTATTTTCTCTTATATTTGTTGTTGTTGCTGTTGTTATTCTCCTCTATTTGTGGTGTGTCTGCAGCTCGTTAGCGCATACTTGGTGCAGTGCCAAATGGCTTAGCAGCCAAACACCGCCACACACACACACAACTACACGCAGTCGCACACTCACGTACGCGACAGACAATCAGTTAGAGCTAGCAGTCGGCTTAGCGCTTAGCCGGTGAGTTGGGTTGCTTAGTGAGCCAAACCGAGTTGCAAATGCACGCCTCAAGTATTTAGTAGGACACGCCTGGCGCATCAGCCGCTCGTAATAGATAATGTGCACCAGCGACGGCGAGCGGGAAGGGTCCATTGCTTGTGTCAGAGGTTGCCAATAAAAATTGATGTACTGTCGTAAACAATGGTAAAAGCGTAGCAGCGCACAAAATAATGAATTGCAAAACGAAACAATGCAAAGCGAAATACCAATGCCGATATCAATAGCATTACCATTACCATTACGAATACCAATAAATAAGTACACTTGTGCAATATGGGTTTGTGTGACTGTGCATAACTCGTACGCCATGTGGCTCGATATGCTAGATATTTGGTTTTACTTAATATTTAAAAATTTACTGATTTCTAGAATAAGGAAGAAATAATGAATCCATCTATATATATATATATATATAACTCATCCTTCAAATATAATACATTTTGAAAGTATATTGTATGCGAATATCGACTTTATTTTTTATGTAATTTTGATGGTGAAAGCAAAAGCCCTAGTAGCCTATATTGACTGCAAACGGACGTGACTAAATCGACTCAGCTCGTCACGCTGATCATTTACTTGTATGTGTATATTTTGTTGGGTCTCCCACGCTTCCTTCTGGGTGTTACACGTGGCAAACTTAATAAACCCTGTTCAGGGTACAATAATTTATTTTGAAATTGAATGTTTAAAATCGATAAATATATTTTACAAAATTAGTGACATAAATCCAATTTAATATAATCCACTAGTGTTGCCACCCTTTCCAAACTTATTATGTATAAAGTAATAATTAAATAAGTGTTCAATTAAGTTAATTAAATCAAATTGGTATAAATATAAGTGAGGTGGATTCTTATGCATGCAAAATATAATAATACATATGCTCATACATTATTTTGAAAAGCTTGGTTGTCTATTTGGTAACTTTTTATGAAACACAGTATCTGTAAGTGCTGCCATTAAATAGAAAAAAGCGTTTTATTTTATATATTGACCGCTCTTAAACATAATTTTGACTCTAAAAAAGCATATCGAATTGTAAATTAATAAATATTGCAAACTCTCACAAACATTTTTTTTTAGGGCTGCCATTTGATTTGAATTTGCGTTCATACTGCAAAAAAATATATTTCCCGAAATAAGTAACTATAAGAGTCAACTGTTTTCACTAGCAAATAATTTTTTGTTTTTGTGAGATTGCCACAAAAAAAGTCAAAACTAAAAATTATTTTAAACAAGTAAGAACAGTATAAGTGCGTGTGTAACCGAACATTTTATACTTGCGCAAGGTAAAGTGACACCAGATTTTCGTTTGTATTTTAAATAAAAGTGAAGGAGCTCCTTTTGTAATTTTATTAAGATTTCTTACCTATTGACCGACACATGCGTTGTTAAGTCAAACGGTAGTTCGAAAATATTGTGGCTCACTCCCCATATAACGGTTTGGTTTAAAACTATTTAAAGTGCGAATAACTCATTAAATACACCAGTCAGATACATATTATGTTATGTATGATGTTTCAGAACCATGCGTAGCGGTTGGTCCACATACCATTAAAGAGCTGCTCCGTAGGGTGGAAAGAGCAGGCAGGGAGGGACATTGGCAACAAATTCAAGGCATGTTTAAAGCCGTAATTAATCTTCCGAGAAACAAATTCCGGCTGCTGGTCGCGTTCTACACCGGCCATTGCGGGCTCAATAAGTGTCTATGCAACATGGGTTTAGTCTCGTCTGCAAACTGTGACATGGAGCCGGAAACCCCAGAACACCTGCTAGTGGACTGCACAACAATCTGCAGACGCAGAATTAAGGCCCTAGGTTCCATGTTTCCAAACGTGGTCGCATCGCTTCACTAGCACCCAGCAGAATATTGGAGTTTATCAACATGCTGGGGCTAGATGAGTCGATATGACTTAGGGGAGGTCACAATATACTATAGGTCGCGGTGCATACCTCTAAACTAATCTATCTATGATGTTTCGTTATCACTTGGTTTTTGGAATTTCTCAATAATAACGGTACATTTTTATGGTGTCATGCACGAGTCTGTAGCGTGATCAATTTTATTCATTGGAGTGAGTCGTGTTTCAGAATTTTTTACTTTTGTGAAGCTAATAATTACTTTTCTTGCAAAAATTTAAGCCAGATGTGGTAATTAGCTAAATTTAACTTAAAGCTTTTAATTACAAATTGCAAATTCATTTGCCAGAAATGGGAAAAAACAACAAAGCTATCAGTGGAAATCTTCGGCAGCAAATCTAGGGAACTTTCGATAAAGTGTGCAGTTTTCGTACGTATTGTAAGCAAAATAAGGCAAACATTTTCAAATTTACCCTTTAGCAAATAAGTCTGGGTGCAGAAGAAAGCTAAGTTAAATTCAAGAGAGGAAGCGTTTGAGTCGGACTAGGGGCAGTGGAAGTAAGCCACAATCTATCAGCGTCTAGGCAGTTGAAAGTTTCTGCGGAAGCTGTTCTAAGGGTTTTCAGAAGAGCTGGTCTCAGAGAGCGTGCAAAGGTTAGAAGGCATTGCTGTCAGAAAGGCACCAAAAGTTGGGTCTCGCGTTTGCTAAATTTTACAAAGATTCGAACTCTGATAACTGGAAAAAGTTTATATGGTCTGAAGTGTGGTCGGGAGTGGACTTGGAAAAGTAAGAACATGAAGTTACGGTCGCATTGGAGGACTAGCTAGTACTGAGGGTAGAATGATGGCAGCCTCTTACAATGACATTCTGAGTAATCATTTAGTACCCTTTGTGTATGATTTGGGTGTAGGTGTTTTGGACAACGTTTTCTAGCAGAACAATGATCAGAAAAACACAGCGCGAAACACTTAAAACTAGTTTCAAAATAATGGATTTATAATGCTCAATTGGCCACCACAGTCTCCCGACCTCAACCCAATTGAGCACCTGTGAAGAGGAGTATAATGAATAAGGGGACGAGGTAAAACATACGTGGACTTCTATTGCACCAGAAACCTGTCAAACACTATTTGACAATATGACGAGCAGAATAAAAGCAGTCATTGATGCCAAAAGAGGCTGCACAAAATATTAATATCACTTTCTAAAGAAATATTGGCTAAGACACAGAAGTGATCACAATGAACTACTTTGTTTTTTTCCCTTCTATCTGTTTCAAACAAAAGCTATTTATAACTTTTCGCACACATTTTTTCCTCATAGACATACAATCTTCAAAAAAAAAAAAAAAAGTTTTCTATACAATCATTTCAGAGATTTATTTAATATGTTGTATAAATAACTTAAGCGTGATAGAATATCTGAGTCACTGTATATATAGCAATTGTCTGTTATGAAAATACATTTCATTTACGAATTTTAATTAAATCAGTTTTATAAACGTTGTCACTTTTTTTACCCAAAATAATATGCATAGAATGCAATGCGTTTGCCAGCACTAAGAATAATAGTACACACACAAATGCTTACAACTCTATAATTGCATGTATGTGGCAACTACAGTTGAGTAGCTATTGGTTTTGTTGACAGAAATGTGCATGCATATACATACATATACATTTATAATTTTTGTGTGTTTGTATGTGTGTCGGCATTTGTTGCCTATTCGGACAAAATGCATTGACTAGCGTCAATTATTGTTGCTAGGAGAGAATGATAATTGGCGTAAAATGTTTTCTTTGTACGAATTGCATTTCAAAATGTTTGTTTTTTCCAATATTTTTCGTTAATCAAAACTACTAACAAATCAACTTATCAACTTCGATGGCAATATATTAATATTGATTGCTTTTATTGCTGTTGCTGTTGCAGTTTTTTAATTTATATATTCTGCTTTAATTTACCATTGTAATTGTTGAGTGTAGAGGATTTTTTATTTTTATTTTCACTTAATTTTTTTATTTGTGTTGCTTTTTTCAAACTTTTATTCGCTTGCACTTTGATTGCAATTCATTTGCATTTCATTGTAAGTGAAGCTGGCACACAGTGTTGCATGTATGTGTGTGTGCATATGTCCAAAATTTTGGTATATTTTCCTTAATTGATTTGTTATATTCTAATTAATACAGCCAGAGCGCTCTTTTGTTTGCATTTATTTGCCAAGTTGCGCTGGTTTTTAATTAAAATCACTACTTTCAAAGCTTCCTGACTAACTAATGTTTGCTAATATTTTAATAATTTATTTATGTGCATTTTTTATAATATTTAATTTTTATTTTTTTAATTACCCACAGCCTGCAAGCGCCAAAGCAGCAAACAATTAGTGTGTAAGTAGCGCGGCTTCGTGGTGTTTGGCATTCAATTAAAGACTGCATGTTTGATTTTAGCTTGCATTTACCAAATTACTAAATATAATTAAGTGAATGTGTGTATGTATGTGTAAATAACTCGGTTCTCGGCAATGTGTGCGAAATTTAAATAAGAAGTAAGAAGCTTCTGAATTATTTAGAATTTAGGTAGAGCGCAAGGAACGCGTGTGTGTAGACTATTTTCTTTGATGCTATTACACGGATAATTACGATAATTTTATACAAAATTTCTTGGAGCTAAAGCATGTCTAGACATATTGTAGTATTTGTAAATGTCCTTCACACCCCTTTCAATTTCTTAAAAGTGGAATAGGTTAGTCATACAACTCTTCTCTTTTTAAGAAACCATTTAGTAAAAGCTGGCACCCTATACAATGTGCCTAAAGCCGCTCTAAGTCTCAATTTACATGCTCGTGAAGCATTAACAAACATTTATATCAAATACCCAAAAAAACCTTATCGTCGATTACACTCGAGACACTTAACAAAATAAATATAATTTCTATACAAGAACTATATTTCGATAGTTCAGTTTGTATGCCAGCTTTGCGCCATAGAAGTCCGGTCCAATTAATATGTTCCGAGATTGTAACGTTTCTTTGCATAATATTACATGCCAAACTAGAAAGTAACTTCAATCTAATCTTGCCTGTGTATAAAAATAAGTCGTATTCTGAAAAGAACGACATTCTGGTTCAAAGCTGGACTATCATACATCGCATTGTGAGCTTGTGTCTTGACTAATATCAATTCTCTATCATTCCGATATGCTCATTCAATTGTCCTTTACAAGTGAGTCGAAACTCAATTGAGACTATCCTAAATAACATATATTCAAGACTCAGCGTATAATGAGTTTTGGTTAAACTCATACTCGTTTATGACAAATACAATTTTTTTTCTAGCTGATACCTTGACGGAAGTTTAACCTTTATTAGTCATGGAGAAGCTTTTCATAAAAACTACATATTTTCTGACTACTGTTGCAACTCCATTGAAAGCTTCCCAAGTCGCATACCCTAACATGGCTGTGGAACTCAAATAAAGTACAGGCAGAGTTGGTGGTGTGATTTAATATGTACTTTGTCCTTACATAGACTCCTATATCCTTAAATGGGGTTTTTCTCGAAACGCTGTCTTCAGAACCAAAAAAGAAAGAGTTAAGTCAAATTTCTCTAAAATTGCTCAACTTAAAATTTTCACACAACCTTATTAGATGATTATTTGACAAAGAATTTGAATTTGATAATAATTTCATTTTTTTTTTCATTTTATCATAAATCAAAATTTTGGCTAGTACTTCGTTCATTATTCGTATTCATTTATAGTGATAATAAATAGTTTCAGCTTCTGGATTTATTTAAGCAGAAGATTAAGTTTTAGCAGAAAAATATTCCTCACTGCCTGACACCTTTCTGCGGAGATGTTCTTGAAGATCGCCCATGGGAAAAAAGCGCGCTTTTCTGACTCGCAGGTGCATATAACCTCTTAATTCAATGTGAAAAGAGCTTTCAAATCGCATGCGTATTACATCGTAAGAAACTTACATATGTATATAAGTGAAATAGTTTTCCTCACTGCCGATCTCTTCGGAGATGTTCTTGAAGATCGCCCAAGGGAAAAAAGCGCGCTTTTCTGACTCGCAGGTGCATATAACCCCTTAATTCAATGTGAAAAGAGCTTTCAAATCGCATACGTATTACATCATAAAAACGTTCATATGTATATAAGTGAAATAGTTTTCCTCACTGCCGATCTCTTCGGAGATGTTCTTGAAGATCGCCCAAGGGAAAAAAGCGCGCTTTTCTGACTCGCAGGTGCATATAACCCCTTAATTCAATGTGAAAAGAGCTTTCAAATCGCATACGTATTACATCATAAAAACGTTCATATGTATATAAGTGAAATAGTTTTTGAAAATATCTTTGTCATTTACTACAAATACGACAGAATAAATGGAAAACCAAGTTTCGAGGACTACTTTAAAAATTTTAAGCAATTATGAAAAGCAATACCCGAATACGCATACTTACTATACTGCTTATGTTAAAGTTGTTTTCTGGATTCTACAAGGTGCAATTCAAAAGTTTCAGGACTTTTATTAAAAAACGAATATTATTATTATTTTTTTTATGCATTTATTGGTCGCCTTTAAAATAGTATCCACGTTGCACGTTCAAGAAGGTTATAGAATGACTTTTTTAGGTCATTTGTCGGTATAGCGTTGAGGATGGCGGTCGTCGCCTTTTAGATGACATCAACGTCAGCATAGCGGTTTCCTTTCATGGCCAAATGTAGTTTTCCGAAAGGGTAGAAGTCGCACGGTGCCATATCAGGTGAATACGGGGAGTGGTTGATTGTTAAAATTTGATTTTTGGTCAAACAATCGGCCACAAGCGTCGATCGATGAGACGGCGCATTATCGTGCAACAAACGCCAACTTCCATCTTCGCGATATTCGGGCCGAATTCGACGAATACGTGCTACCAAACGCTTCAAAACTCCAAGGTATAATACCGCATTAACGTTTTGGCTGGGTGGAACAAATTCTTTGTGGACAACACCCTTGGAATCATAAAAACTAATCAGCATTGTCTTCACTTTTAACTTCTCCAGGCGCGATTTTTTGGGTTTTGACTCATTTCTCATTTATGTCCTCACGACCACTTTGAAAACGTTTAAACCACTCGTAAATACGGCTACGGGATAGACAATCATCGCCATAAACTTGTTTCATCATTTATGAGTTTTGGTAAAAGTTTTACCAAGTTTAAAACAAAACGTAATGTTGGCTCTTTGTTCGATGCTCATTTTCCGACCGACACTACAAATGTTATGTCACATGTAGCGCGATATCTCAGCTGTTATACAAGTCAGCTTTTATATAAATTTTATACGACAACACTGAAGAATACACAATTGAGGGATAACAATTTCAGACAGATGGCGCCACTAGAAGCCTCGTTGTTTAAAAAGTCCTGGAACTTTTGAATTGTACCTTGTATATACCAGCTGAAGATTTCATTTTTGAGATAATTATTACAAATATCTTCTTTGTGAAATAAATAAATTTTCGGTGTAAGTTAATGCAAATTTAATATCGTCTAACCAACTAACATCTAAACGAATTTTATGCAATAATTTTGTACTAAGCACTAAAGTAGCTCAATCAACTTGGCGCAGTATTTTAAGATTTTGAATCGATACAAGCTTGAATCTAAGATAAAAGTAATAGTATTAGTAGAACATATTGCTATACAGATATATATATATATATATATATATATGGACATGTGAAACATTTAGTGATCGTAAACTGAATTTTTTTCTTCGTTAAAGATTTTGGTATACCGAGCATGCCTTTACCGTGCATTCAGAAGCAAAATATACCGTGTTTAGGATCATCCAAATTCTCATTAGTTAGAAGGAATATCAAAAATTATTGTAATCATTTTAAATATCCCAAATAAATATATTGCGTTGGAGTGATATAAAACATAAGGATATATAACGAAAATGTAAATATAAAAAGCATATTTTCTCAATAAAAATTTAATATATCATGTGCTCAACAAGAAATCTTTGATTTCCTAAACGCTGCTCTCACTACGCATAATAATTTATCATTTGCCACCAAGCACTTCACATTAAACAATCCAATTTCGATAAATCTTCTTAGATTACGACAAAAATATATAAAATTATTACACTTTGCATTTATTGTCAGGCACTTAATATTAAATAGGCTTAAATCATTTTCGACATAAACAATTCCACTTTAATTTTTTGCCACACATTCGATCCACCAACGAGTTACAAGCATTTGTACATATGCACAAACACGCACACACATACAGTGCTCCGCATAGCGGTATCTTGTTTTTGCCTAAGCCGCCGCTGTCATGTTTTATACACATGCTAACTTTGGCCCTGTTGGCATATTAATCTGCATATCTATCAAAACGCTTGCCAGCGCAATTTTCCTTCTGTTCACTCTTTCTCACTTTGCTTTTGTTGTTGTTGTTGTTGTTGTTTGCTACCTTTCTTTTGCAATTTGGTTTTTTGGCAAACGATAGGGCGACAGCTGCCGTTAGTTTGGCATATTTTGACAGTGCTCAATAACGTCTGAGTACAAGTCACCATACATGCACATATATGCGTTGGTGAGTGTGTTTGTGTGCCAGCTAAAGGCCTAAACTATCCGTAGGGAGCTTGGATTTGCTATTGCGCTTACATAGTGCTATTACTTGCCGCTAACAGCGATAGTGGCGGTGGCAGCAACAACAGTTGTGAATGACAACGCAGCTGGTTGACAGTGAGAGGAGCGAGTTTTCGCTGTTCATTTTTGTTGCTGTTGTTGCGGTTTTTTTCTAAGCTGGCTTCGAAGGCAAGTGAATCTCTGCGGTTTTTCGTTATTATTATTGTTATTTTTTGATTTTTATTTTAGTAATTGTTGTTGTGGTGGTTATTTTTGTTGTTGTCGTCTTACTTTGCTGCTGTCTGCGAAGACAAGTGAACCTTTCCTACTTTTTTATGAGATTATTTTATTGTGTTGTTATTGTGCTTTGTAACTGTTGTTGTTTTTTTTTTCTTTTTCACTCCATATCTTGTACGGTATCAGACACTTGCTTGCGGTAAACTGCGGAAGTAGAAGCACAATGTCACATATGTGCACTTTTGACACCTGGACCCCCTCGATTACCCTCTCCTATTAGCAACAACGCAGCTTGTGGCTTATTTATTTCTTTCCAACTAGTTCAAGCAAACAACAGATAAGACTCTTGTAATTGGCAGGAGCAGAATACAGCACGAGCGCAAGCGAAATTGGCATGTCTGTGTTGTTTTTCTTGTTGCCCTGCTTTTGTTTCCAGCTCCATGCGTATGTATTTTGACAGTTTCTCGGTTTATGTGTCACATTGTGTTGGGCAATGCTTTCTATTACTTTGATTAGTTTTCGCCGCTGTTTTGCGACCGCCAGTTTTCACACACATATTTGTGACACAAGACATTAACACGCACACTCACACACATATATACACATATTTACAACAGAAATTTACTAAAATGCTCGTGCTATTAAATATTAAAGCGTACAATTCGCAGAAAATTATCGCGCACTAAACAAATGTACACGGCCAAAGTTTGCGCCTAAAAGCGCGCCACAATATTGCCGAAAAACAGCTCGATTTCAATATTAAAGCGTCGCATTTGAATTTTTATGAATAGAAAACGAAATTTTCCGCTCGCGGCCATTTATTTGTATGCAAATTTCGCAGGCCAACACTTCCGTGTATGCATCAGTGGGATTTTCCCGTTTTAAATTTTGCATTGAATAACATATTCAATGGTTGGCGTTAGCAGGCGTGTAAGCGTGTGACGGACACGCAGCAACGCCGCTACGTATAACGAACATTAATATGACAATCAAATAATAAATAATAACAAATGCAAAAGCGCAAATAATGGCGCTTGACGGCAAGTATACGTGAGCATGCCGTGTGTGTGTGTGTAAGAGCGTGTCCGTGCGGCAATTTTCAATCGATATTTACATGTGTACTTCTGGGTCGAAGTGGAGCGGTGGGTGCGGCCTAAATTTGGTAAATGAATAAATTAGTGAACGGCGAGCATTTTATTATGCTGCGCTAAGTAAATGAAATTATTGGTTAAACTAAACTGCAGCGCGCGTTCGCTACGGCTGAACACACAGTGGGTGGGTGGTGCTTTGTAAAATATGAAGATAATTATTTTTTTTTGTTAACAATACTCCATAATGAGAAAAAACGTTAACTCCCCATGCACTGAAGCTGGAATACTCTTCACAAGTAAATAAGTTTCCATTCAAAAATCAATTTGTGATTATTCAGTTTATATGTTAGCTATATCGTTAGTAGTCCGCTCGGTAAAATCTCTTCGGATATTGTAGTCTTGCCTTTGAAAGTCAGAAAGTATTGTAAATGTGCCAAAAGAAAGTAGTAGTCTGGAGCAGTTACGGTAGAGCAAAAACCTTCGCAGAGTATAACAGATGGAGAATCTCAATTATCCAGACCACTTCAAAGAATATTCTCTACTAATGAAAAAGGCTATCTCAGAACAACGATCCACTGAAATTTGAGGCTCAATTTTTTCCAAACAAAATGTCTCGTTAGAAACAGTGGTTGGATGTCTATCCCTAATAATGGTTTGTATATTATATATGATGCTACTCTAGTAACCGTTTTGACAGACGACAAAAGAAAAGGTAGTCTTATAGAGTCACTCTGTCATGTTTCGAAGAAAACGATTCTAAATACCATTTTGCAAGAAGTTTAGTGATTGCTAACTTTAGAGACTACCAAAAATGGAATAAAGGCGAATATTTTACATTTAAATAGAGTCAAAAGCAAATTACTTTTGAGATCTAAGCTTAAGAACATTCCTCGACTCTAAATCATACAAAAAGCTAAAATAATTCTAAATCCCTGGACACTTATATACAGTATTTACATATAGAAATAATCTATAAAAAAAAAAAATGTGTGCAATAAAAAGATCACTACGCACCACTGTACTCAAGTGCAATGACCTGCAGAATGCTTAAATTGTACAATAGAAATAGCGAAAAGTATAAGTCATCGTTTGAAAATATACCAATAATATAAATAAAATTATATATTATGTGACCACGTTAGGAATATATTCAATTGCTAGTTTGTAATACACGATATTACATCGCCTCTCTGCCACACACATACCTCGCACATATCTGAACTGTATAGCATGACGTAGGGCGACATAACTGAATAACTGTAAGCGGAGTCGCCTGCTTTGCGTTCGTAAATGGCGCTTAACTAAAATTGTTGACATTACAGTGAGCGCTCACAATGTGCATTTAATATGAATAATTAAATATGACAACGCGGCTGTCCAACATGTAGCTCATCAATAATAGTGTGTTGGAGGTTGCTCCCAAGTGGCAAATGGCGCGTTGCGGTGCCACGTTACAGCGGAATTTAATATGAATAAATATCTGTATATATGGGTGTGGGTGTATGGATATTAGTGTGCGCCATTTTCAAATTAATTATTTAAAAATAAAAGCGTCAAGCTTTATTGAATGAAAAGCGATTAGTTCGTAATACTAAAGGAGCTCGACAAGAGCAGCACACAAATGGCGGTATAAGGAGCGAGCTATGGAATAAATAATGCTTATAATATTGCTATTAGTTTATTAGAGTTACAGTCGAGGAGCAGAGTAGTGAGTCTTTTGAAGACAATTCTTTGCAAAATATACTAAAGGACTGCACCGTAACTTAAATACATTTCACCAGTGCATTTCTTAATAGAGTATAAAAAGGTCTTTATCTTGACTTTGATCAGTAAGTTTGTACGGATATTTTGTGAAATAAAAAAGTTTTCCGTACATAGACTTATTTCTGACCGATCAGTTTTTATGCCAGCGACATATTTCCTATAAGGATCCGATATCGACAATTCCCACAAATGAGTGGCTTCTTGAGGAGAAAAGGATGCCTGCATAATTTCAGATGGATATCTCTGAGAGCTGAGTTGAGGGACTAGGTATCCGACGATTCCTTCTGAGTGTTATAATCTTCGTGGCAAACTTATTCTATTTTGTTCAAGGTATAATTTTGAGTTATGTGGGTTGAACAATCAGTATATTGGAATTTCCTTTCAAACGTGCTGCTAGTGGAAATGTCGAGAAAATATACTAAAAATTGCAAAGATTTACTGCTGAAGGCAGTAAAGTTGACATGTATGCGTAAAAAAGTAAAATTCATAGAAAATTGCCAGCGCTTTGTATATATTGATTATTACATAAGCGAGTGGGTTGATATGCAATTTTCATTATATTCTCAATTTAAGACAAATTAAATAACTGAATATTTCAATTCTAAGTTGCGGTATTAAGACCTAACCTATATTCAAATTTTAGAGACCATTATAAAATATTTATGTTATATAGAAAACAAAACCCGGTATCCCAAATAAAACTTCACGAAGAAGTCCATTGCGAATACTATTCGAAAATACAAAAGAACAGATATATTAAGGTGCTGGATCGTATTTCAACTCATATGTTTTGGTCTTCCGCAGAAAATACCAGTTACTTAACCGTAAAAAATGAGGCTATGAGGAATCAAGTGCCACAACGTTAGTTTGTCTTTCGTTCTAGACTCTCTTGAATATTTCAGCTATCTCAGAACAATATATTTTTCAAAACTGATCAGTTTTAAAATATATAATCAAAATAGAAAAGATCTTTATTTCTGATCAGTTTTAAAATATATAATCAAAATAGAAAAGATCTTTATTTTCCACGATAAGGTTAGAAGCATCTTGGTTCGCTATACAGTAACATTAGCTGATTATCAAAATTAGGCACCGTAGAGATTGTGAAGGGCTCATAATGCCCCGCCAATATTTATATATACTGGGGTCTTTCTTATTAGGAATTGTGGATCAATCTCTCTGAAAGTTAATCTCATGATCGGCGATCAACCAAAATAAGACAACCTTTGGTTAGTTTCTTCCACCCTTTACGGTAATATTGTACAAGATCGTCTGTTTGCTTGGAAGTGTAACAGTTGTAATAAATATATACAATCGACCGAAGATTATACAAGCAAGCTAATACAAAACCAAGAAGATCAGTCGCTTTGTGGTCTACACTGTCCGAACGCCACTTAATGTAGCCAATGGTCGATGAGAATTAGGTCCAGAATCAAATTCCAGTGTACTCATTGAATTTACCAGTAGTGCTGTATGCAACAATCTTAAGTTAGTAAAACTAGTATTTATCGTTTTTAGGCATATTTTACACACAAGCTTTTGGTTGAAGGCTTCATTATTATGCTCGACAAAGCATTTTCAGAGCATATTTTCAAGGTATTGTAATTTTTTTATGCTGACTACCCCTAACCCCTCAATAGAGTTCTTAGATCGCCAACCAAGTTTTTTATATTATATTAGAGTTGAAAAATCACACACTTTAGATATAACTTTAATTGAAGTATCTGACTTTGGATAGTTGCCTGATATCACATCATCTCAAGAACCATTTATTATTGTATATATGGTCTGGGAAAAGCTTTCTTTTTTCACACTACAATAGCTTATAACTCTAAAAAAACATACCAATATTTTAAATCTATATCTCAAATAATATAACTAATTAAACGTTTTTTATATTCTTTTCGACGGTAGATCATTGCACGAACTTTATCTTCCAGAGATATTTTCTGTTTTTAGGCTGCATCCAAGGAGAAGGCCGGTATCACTGCCGCAGTGGAGCACCTTTCTTTAGGACCGTCGGAGATCTTCTGTAAGTCGAAAGATATTTAGTTTTTTTCTTTAAATACCTTACTGTGCATTCTTAAAATTTTATTTTTTAAATTCCCAAAATTCGCCTTTTATAGACTGTCACACTAAGTCTGCCCATTAAATACGAAGTAATAAATTTTATTGCTTATGTTTTAATACTTTTCACACGCACTGTATGCAACTATTGTGCGCTGTGGAGAAACATTTGAACCCACACACATACATATACTGCCATTGTATCTGAATGCTGTCATAACATTTTAATAACAAAAATAGAATTGAAATTGAAAAGAGAAACGAAATTAATCTAGTTATTAGTGGTAAATTGAGTTTGCTAACTGACAGTTGAGTTCCATGTACGTACATGCAGCTACATGTATTATATTTAGCTGGTATATGAGTATATATGTTGTAATAAGGAAAAAATATACAGAGAATGGCTAATCAGCATTTACATAAATTTATTGTTGTTATTTCACTGCTGACTTTATTACCGCTTGTAGCATGAGCATACAAAGTGACACGAACAATGCGCTAACTATTAACTAACATAAATACTATATATAGAGTATATATGTGGGACACGGAACAATGGCTATGTAGGTATATAGTGGGTGTATATGTAAGTATGCTTATTAGGGTGGAGCGAAAAACATGTTTCTTATCTGTTTTGCTAAGCTTGAGGGTAAAATCTGTAGATTATAAAAAACAAATTTTAGGACAAAAAATTTGTTGGACAAATAATTTTTATATAAATGTAAAGAGCTTAAACCAAAACTAACTTTTTCTTTTAACTTGAAAATTTACTTTAAAACTGAGTGGGATATTAGATGTTTGAAAAAATTTTTTTTTTTGTTCAAAATTTTTCTTTTTCTATAATCTACAGATTTTACCCTCAGGCTAAGCAAAAAAAAAATTTTTCGGTCCCTAACCTAATGTATGTATTAATGCTTACATATACCATATAATACCTATATATACCGTTAGCATATTTACTTACTAAAAGCGGATCGATTACATTTTATGCTTCAAATATCGGCTCAGAAATGTTACTAATTGGACAACACCAACGGTACTGTTATTACTACGAACCTCTTTGTGCCTTTCTAGCGGCCACTTCATACATATGCTACATACATTTTGAATACATGCAGATATAAATTCATGTACACTGTTGCACATTTACAAATCAATGATTTGTTAGAGAACAATGACGAGCTAATTAATTCCCTCAAGTGCTTCCTTCGTCACTGTCACAAAGCATTTGCTGCCGAAGCATTTTAGTGGAGCATGGAGCAGAGCCATGTAGTAAGTAGTGTACTTAGCGCTTTGTCAACGCAGAGTCATTTGTGCGTGTGTAAACTTTAATAATGTAAGGAGTTTTTAAATTAGTTTATTATTGAGGATTTAATTAGTATATTTTTTAATGAGAAAATATGACTACTGTGAATGAAATTAAAAGAAACCCAAAAAAAAAAAGTTTAATTACTATAATGGAGAATTGAAGCGCTTAAAACTTTTTTTGAGTTAGTTAGTTAATACCCTTCTCATATGCATTTATTACAGCATAAAAGGGTATAAAGGATTTATCTCGATATTGATCGGTCAGTTTATATGGCATATATATGTTATAGTGGTTCGGTCAAAAAATTACATATATTCGGAGACTAAAGCGTTTGCTTGGACAATAATGTATGCTAAATTTATTGAAGATATCTCATCAAATAAAAAAGTTTTCATTTCAAAGACTTGATTTCGACCGATCAGTTTGTTTGGCAGCTATATGTACGATCTGTGTCAAAGATTGTATGGTTGCCAATATGTTGCCAATGTTGAAGATATTTTGTCGAATCTGTCTGTATGGTAGCTATAAACTATAATGACTCAATATTGGCGACTCCGCTTAATAAGCAGTTCCTTGGGGAGAAAATGTCGTTTGCAAAATTTAAGATCCATATCTCCAAAAAAGCAGTACTAGCCCGCGCATATACAGACGCGCAGACAGATTGGAAAGAAGAAGACAAAGAAATAAAAATAAAGAGCGAGCATGAGAGAGAGTGGACAGAGAAAAAGTTGAAAAAGATTTCAAACGTCTCTGATTAGATGAAGTCTCATTGGCAGACAAATCTCATCCGGAAAAAGTCCACTTAAAAATACTTGTATAATAGAAACCAAAAAATTAAAAATCCTTCTAAGCGAGTGTCAATAGAAGGCACAACTCGAGTAAAATGTATATACAGGTATATAACAACACTGATCCCAATCGTTAAAAATGGAACATATTTCATTTGTAGTCATTGACAAATTAATGCCAACATTATTAAGTGAGT
Organism: Bactrocera oleae; assembly: GCF_042242935.1. NCBI lineage: Eukaryota > Metazoa > Arthropoda > Insecta > Diptera > Tephritidae > Bactrocera > Bactrocera oleae. The sequence continues at coordinate 75,076,179 of NC_091536.1, forward strand.
TGACAGAAACACCGTTAACTGACCCCCCTTGAGAAGTTGTATTAAAAGAGCTGTCGTGAATTGATTTCCAGTAGTACAACAATGCACATACACTCTCATCATTATTTACAAATAATACACATTACATATATATTGATGTGTGTGTGTTGTTGCTGTCATCAAATGCAATTATTTGCGCATACATTTTTGTATTGATATGTTTTTTCGATAATTTAATTGAAAGTGTTTAACAATATTGCATTGTTGTAGTTGTGCACTTTTTTATTGCATTTTTTTATTTTGGTTTGTTGTTGTTATTTTTGCAATATTTTCTGACATTTCGCACATGTCTGTAAATGCATTATGCAAAGTGTTAATTTAAATGACAAATATGTGCACGTATTCATTACTTGTAATTAATATTTATTTACCGTTATGTAGACAATAATGTAAGCATAACAAAAAACTATCAACATGAGAGTCATAGAGATATTCATAGGTATAAGTAGGAAGTGTGGATGAGGTTCGTGAATCTTGAAATAATTACAACAACTTCAATATAACCGTAGTACAACGACTAAAACATCAGTTGAAACGTCGTTCATCGAATAAGCGGAGTTTATTTAAAAGCACAAATTGAATAACTGTATAAAAATTTTATAGTTTTATACGTGAAATTGACACCTAAATCAACAGCGAGCAATAGCGCGGGTTTCTGAAAAATGTGGACAACAGTTATAACAATTACAACTCAACTATAACTACAAACAATGAGCGCAATTCCTCTCAAAGTGTATATAAACAGCGCAACTCTCGGGCAATCATCCGTGGCTTTTAAGAATTCCAACTGACATATCACTCAAATCAACAACCTGTTTACGGAAATATGAGCATTTATAACAATTACAACTCAACTATAACTACAACCAATAACCGGAACTCATTTAAAAAGGGAAAGGAATAGCAACACTTTTGGGCTATCATCCAAGGCTTTTAAGGGTTTCAACTCAACCATAATTACAACCAAAGACCTATTTAAGAAGATAGAAATAGCAAAACTCTAGGGGCAATCATCCTCGTCTTTTAAAAGTTTCAACAATTTAAAAATAGAATAGAATAGAGTGTGCCATTACAATTTTTGCAAGCTGTCTTCTCCTTTTATTGCGTTTTTCTTCACCTTTCTAACAACTTTAGGCGGCTTAGCGAAGGTCTCGTTAGGAATGTCTGACTTAACTTCATTATGGTCCGATAATTATAAGCATACTTTTTGCTTTTCAAAAAACCCGAACTCATCAAGAACGTCAGACGGAGTCATATGTCACCTCTGTTTGTTGTCAGATGTCTAGGGAATTTTCTGCACATGAAGTTAGTAGTTCGATTCGTAATGCGTCACGGTGCGTCATGTCGTTAGACTCCATTTTCGTCAATATATCTTTCACCATTATCGGGCAGCCAAACATTTTCTGCTTTCGAATTTCATCGACTATTTCGTTTGAAATGACTTATAATGGTTTTGACGCAATTAGCTTTTCAGGGATTTGCAAATCCATTGTAAGTATTTTTAGCTTCCCCAAAACACAGAGTAAATCGTTTCCCTGAATAGGGTATATACGAATGCATAACTGACCGGCGTGACGAGCTGAGTCGATTTAGTCCCTTAGTTTTTGAGATAGCGATATGTAATTTTGCGAACGTACTTTTTCTTCCAAGAAGCTGCTCATTTGTTAAAACCGTCGAGATCAAAGCACTATGAGTTATAGCTGCCATACAAACTGAACGATCATAAGCAAGTGCTGCATGAAAAACTTTTTTATTTAATGAAATATCTTCACAAAATTTGGCATAGATCAATTTCCAAAGAAACCATTAATTTCCGAAGAAACGAATCAGACTTCTATAGCATATAGCTGTCATACAAACTGATAAAGATCTTTTTATACCCTTTTATGCGTAACGTTTACCATGTTTCTTTTCATTAATACGAGTATTCTTTTATGCTAGTATTGATAACCAGAGAATTTATAAAATTGAAATACATTTTTTATATAAATTTTTTCAGAAATTTGAGTTTTGTTTTATGCAAGTATATCGACTGCAAAACAGGTCATTAAATCTTTTATGTTCAATTTATAGATATTATATATTGTTTTCTAGTTAAATAATAATATATTAAAAGCAGTAATAAACCGATCGGTTGACTGCAAATACAAAATGTACTAAAATGGTAGCCACTAATTGCATTTTTCAAATGAAACTCACATTTTTACAACAAAAATATTTTTAATTTATTGCAAAATACTTTTAAACTTTTTGCAAAATATTTCTAAATTTCTGCAAAATATTTTTAGTTCTCTGTAAAAAATTTAAAATTTTCTGCCAAATATTGTTAAGCTCGTGTTCTAAACAGTAAATAAAGCTAAACTAAGTGCCGAATGCGCTTGAAAATCCAAACTAAAAATTGAAATAATTGCACTTCCACTTTGAAAATATATCGAACGGCTGCCAAGACACACGTTGTTGCAAGCGACTACAAACTACCGTTATATTTATATTAAAACTAATAATTTCACCGAAAATGCTTTTATTGAAAATTTTTTGTAGCAAAATTCCATCTAAATATTCATGCAACATTTTCGTTTACATATATTGCAAGCCACATGACCACCCGGTCGTATACGTAACTTTTTTAGGTAGATAAATGTGAATATATTGTAAATAAACTACCACACATGCAATCAAAAGTAATTTTATGAAGTAAAAACAAAGTAATGGTAAAAAAAAATGGTGGCAGCAAAGTTACAGCTATGACAACCGCTATGCGAACGCATACACAGATGTACACCAATTGACTGTGGCGCAGCCGAAAGGTCGCAGTGGGTGCGCTCTTGCACATGCATACCGTTATTTGTGTATTCTTTGTGGCACTATGTTGTTGTTAAGAGTGCTAGTGAGCTGCTGTGCAACGCTGGTTGTTTTTCGCTTGGTCGAAAAATACAAACGCATACATATATACACACACACGCTCACTAGCATTTATGTGGTTCGTGGACCGCTTCGTAAAATAACCCACAACAATAAAGGCAATATAAAACTTAAAATATTAGTTTCATGTGAGCCAGAAAATATACATACACACATTTACATTGCTGGAAGTTGCCACACTCAGCCGTAGAGGTCCGATACTTTCATTTACACGCTGCAATTTTGTATACTGAACTTCATGCAACCATGCGTAGTCACCGCTGCGCACCTGTGCATGTGTGTGTGTCTGTGTGGGTGGGTGAACATTAGCAAACACTGTGTCGCATCATTGCTAGAAATTCTTAATTATTCATTAGTCGAACAGCCGTGCAAATATCGGGTGCTCTTCCGCTCGCCACAGTCAAGCCAAGTGCAGAGAGGGCTTTTAACGTTGAAGCAATAGCAACATAGCCGTGTGTGGTACACATAGGTGATTAAAGCGTGAGTGTGTGTGTGTGGAAAGTTTGCTTTTATTTAATTTACATTTACGCCGCAAGCAAATTTTGCATTAGAGAGTGTCGCATCTAAGCCGTTTTGCGTGCAAGTGTGTGTGTGTGTGTGTACGCCTGTGTTTGGTGTGGTATGGGTCTTATGCCAGTGTGTGCAAGTATGTGTGTCCGCTACCTGTAAAGGGCTTAAGTGATTTTATTAATTTGATTGCACAGCAGCCTCACACTAACTGCTGGCTGGCCAATGGTTATTGCAGACTGTTCGCACTCGCGGCATATATGCATGGTGTGAAATACCGTTAGATTATAGATTACAAATTTGCAGTTCGCTATTTGGCGCTCAATATACATTTTAACTTCAATTAATTTTAGTGCAAATTTTTTTTTTATGTTTCATGTTATGTAATTACAGTTAATGTATTATAATGGCATTAATGTAAATCTTAATTAAGCGTATTAAAATGTTGTAAGAAACTTTTTATTATATTTGTCGTTTATATTTTTGCTTCTTCTCCTAGTCGCTTTAATTATGCAACTTTGCGCCCAAATGTAGGCAGTTTCTGGTGTGTTGCGAAGATATTTTACTATTCGTTGCATACGTTTTGGCATTTTGGGAGTTTGAAAGAGGAGAAAGATTTTCTGTATCTTTATAGTGGTATATAGTATAGTGGTCCGATCAGAATAGTTTCTTCGGCGATTGTACTGTTGTTTTGGTCAATATTCCGTGCCAAATTCGATAAAGATATCTCGACAAGTTTCCGTTCCTTCAGTTTGTATGGCAGCTATATGCTATAGTGGTCTGATAACGTCGGTTCCAAAAAATCAGCAGCTTCTTTGGCAGAAAAGGAAGTATGCAAAATTCTAGAGCGACATTTCAAAAACTTAGGGACTAGTCCCCGTATATACAGACAGATGGACAGATAGAGGGCCATGTCTAAATCTACCCAGCTCATCATGCTGATCATTTCATCTATATTTTTAAGGGTCTCTGATACTTCCTTCTCGAAGCTAAAAACTCCACAACAAACCCTGTTCAAGTCATAAAAACAGTAAATAGGGACCAGTAGAGAATTAAGAGCATAAGCATATGGTCACGAGGCTACTGGTGATCACTAAATACTGCGAAAAAGTAAGCATCTAAACTAAGTTCAGTCCTCAACCTTTTACAAAAGTATTTCGACAAAATCTGTTTTATCTAAAGTTAAACGAAACTATTATATTCAGAATTCAAGTTAAAATTTTTTAGAAAAGATCAATTTATGTGCTTATTCTGAATTTCTTTGGGATGGGAATCGCTTCGACTGCGCTTACTTTGGTAATCACCAAATAAAGTTTATATGTACATATGTGAGTGTAAAATACTTCGAAATTTAAAAATAAAGTTAACTTATAAGCTTTCGAAGAAGGTTGTCAACTTTTATTTGCTTCAAGCTACAATAGCATACAGAAAGTGTGCGACATGGGTATTATAACGCTCAAAATTTAAAAGGCTTATATTAGAAGGAACGAACGACGAAGTCTGCCATCTGTTCAAACAAATTATTTTAAGCAGATGATAAATTGAGCAAATTAACAAAAGTTAAGTGTCGAAAGAAACAGAACAATAGTTATGATTAGCTAATTTATGAAAAAGGTTGCCACCTGTTTAAATTTTTTAATTAAATTTATGAAATTATCAAATATTACAATATTGGCACAAATTATGAAAACAAACAGCTTTCTCCGTGAGATACTTAATAGGAGGTTGCCAGCAATTTTTGTTTTTACACAACACATTTTTAAGAATTATTAAATATTACAATACAGACACTGAAGGGGGTTGCCAGCTGTTAAAAAAATGTTAATCAATTAAATTTACAAATTTAATATATAATAACAGAAAAAATTTAGAAATATTTTTAGAAGAAATTTTTAGAAGATTAACTGTCTGTACGTTCGTCCGCCTGTGCAAGCTATAACTTGAGTAAAAATGAAGATACCTTGATGAAACTTGGTACACATGTTCTTTTAAACTTGTAGTGTACAAATCAAGCACCAAAGAATTGTCAAAATCGGACCATAACTATTCAAGCCCCCAGTTACCGAATGTGGGGACCCCAATGCCTGCTGCTATTTTTTTTTATTGATTTGACACTATTTTAGCTGACGGGAAATAAATTCTAGTAATTAAACTAAATTAGCCTATGATCTATAATATAACTTTATAAAATAACAAATTTGATTGTAATCCATTCAAGATTTCGTCGAATAACAAATGTTGAATTCTATTGCAATATTTTTTAATATAAAGTTTTGTCAACACCTAATAGTATTTAGCCGACTTTGTTCCTTGCAAGTTTGAAGAGTATAAAATGTTCGGTCACACCCGAACTTAGCGCTGCCAGAATTCAATATTTAAAATACGCTCAACTAGATTTTACTTCTGGCACGCATAGTTCTGCTCACATTTTTCATTGTTTTATTTCAATTTTTAAGCTTTAACGCTTCACATATTTTAACTGACATGCCACGCCTTCACTTATTATTATTTATTATAACTTATTGATTAATTACTACAATATTTTCACGTCTTGATTACTTGCAATTATAATGCAATTATTTTAAACAATTAATTCCACTACGTAACCTATGCCATAAAAATTATTTATCTTTGTTAACATATGCATCATTAATTTTTTCTAGCTTTCAAGCATGTAAGTCTTGTTTTTTTTCTGTGTTTGTGGAAAAAATTCAATTACCTCCATGTTGGTACCCAATAAATTAAAAAAAAAAAAAAATGAATGAAAAAAGTTGTTGCAATTATTACAATAGAAACACCTAGTGGGTATAACGAAAAACCACTGTCAAATGCAGCAAATGGCCTAACGGTGCAAATGCAGTACAAAGAAAAAATAATAATAAAAAAATTGCAACGAAAAAAAAAATTGAAAAGTGCAATTGCACATTTTGTGGGCGAGAACGTGCAAAGCGCACTTAAATGCTGGAAATTTACTTTTACAGCAAGTATTTAAGTAGCAACACGCTGCAGCAAAGGACAAATTGCATATGTTTGCTGTATGTATATACACATACATACACACCCACAAACACACACAGATATATCGGGGAAAAAACCGTTATTTTTCTGCACTACATTTTTGCACATTCACTGGACAGACATGAAAATAGTTACATGTATAATAAATATTTTTTCTGCCGCTTTTGTAGCTATTTTTCTGCTTGCCTGCTTTTAGGCGCCGCGACAGTGCCTTTTTCCGTATGGCGCCATTGCAGCGTTTGTTTGTGCGCCATTATGCTTGCTTACACCCACTGGCTGATGTTAATTGTTGTTGTTGTTGCTTTTGTTATTGCAGCATACTATGTTTGGACACTTTTTGTCCAGCATTTGCGCCGACATTTGGCCTAATTTTTGCGGTTGTTTTGCGGCAATTTGTTTATGTTGCTATAATTTTTTTGTTACTGCACTATGCTGCAGCAGCACTTGCTGAGCGCCAGGGGCAAACAGTAGTACATGTATTTCACGTGAAAGTGACAAAAAGTATTGCATTCTTACGGAAACATGTGTCTGTCGACCCTTTTTAATTTATTTTTACAAACCTAAGACCTGAATATATACTCGAAAAAACATTTAGAGGCAATTGGCGATTAAAAAAAATGTGCAGTGTTGCATTTTAGTGTTTTTGTGTCTTATATGTTTATGAATGTTTCTAGATGTATATTTAATTCCGCATTTATTTGCAATACAATATTTGTAATAAAATATATATATTTCTTTTTATCCCCACGAAATCTCCTAAAAACATAACCTTAAATAATATCCAATACCAAGAACTAAAGTCTAATCTCTACACAACTGATCGCATTTTCTCGCATTTAATGGTTTTCTCTTAAGCACATCATATTTTTACATAACGGTAATTGTCAAATCAGCAATATTGTATAATTTGTAATTACTGCTTAACCCATAAAATTATATATGCACAATTTCCTAATTATCTCGATGGCACAATTGCTCGAAGGTAGTTTGCATTTATTAACATAATTACGGTAATTCATATTTTTTTTTATTATTACACTTTGTATATGTGTGTATTTATGTATAGTATGGTGCAATTAACTTTTATTCGGAGTCCGAAAATAAGACTCCCCGGAGAATAGATGTAATAGGAAAGCTTTGCTATAGATATGGTGCTACGAAATAGATAATATATCTATGGTATAAATACAAAGCAAGTAATTTCATACACATGAAGATAAAGAATAATTTGTTATTTGTAATTTGTAATTTGTTATTTGGAATTTATCACTAATCATTTGTAATTTGTAGTTTGTAATTTGTGATTAGTAATTTGTAATTTGTAATTTGTAATTTATAATTTGTAATTTGTAGTTTTTAATTTGTGATTAGTAATTTGTAATTTGTAATTTATAATTTATAATTTGTAATTTGTAATTTGTAATTTGTAAGTTGTAATTTGTTTTTTGTAATTTATAATTTGTAATTTGTAGTTTTTAATTTGTGATTAGTAATTTGTAATTTATAATTTATAATTTGTAATTTGTATTTTGTAATTTGTAATTTGTAATTTGTAATTTGTAATTTGTAATTTGTAATTTGTAATTTGTAATTTGTAAGTTGTAATTTGTTTTTTGTAATTTGTAATTTGTAATTTGTAATTTGTAATTTGTAATTTGTAATTTGTAATTTGCAGTTTTGTAATTTGCAGTTTGTAATTTGTAATTTGTAATTTATAATTTGTAGTTTGTAATTTGTGATTAGTAATTTGTAATTTGTAATTTGTAATGTGTAATTTGTAATTTGTAATTTGTAATTTGTAATTTGTAATTTGTAATTTGTAATTTGTAATTTGTAATTTGTAATTTGTAATTTGTAATTTGTAATTTGTAATTTGTAATTTGTAATTTGTAATTTGTAATTTGTAATTTGTAATTTGTAATTTGTAATTTGTAATTTGTAATTTGTAATTTGTAATTTGTAATTTGTAATTTGTAATTTTTAATTTTTAATTTGTAATTTGTAATTTGTAATTTGTAGTTTTTACTTTGTATTATTAATTTCTCCAGTAAATTTTCACTGCTCGTTGCTGGGATTCCAGACACTTGATTTAAGTTTTTATTATATAAGAAAAGGAGAAGATCAGCACCACCTTTAAGGGATTTGAATGTCTATAAGAGTGACACAGCACCGAAATATTTATTGTTTACTCAATGCCTTTTAAAATCACAAAATAATGCGATCTCCGAGTTTATAAAGTTGGTACTCTCCTAGTTTTCTTATAATTTGAATGACAATAAATTTAATTTTTAGTAACGAAAGAAGATCAAAAGTTATTTTGAGCGTACTATTAAATGTATGATGAGTTTACGAAATCTATAGGGAATTATATTAACTATCTAGTATTCCGAAAACTCGCCTAATCGCCAATAAGAAATAAAATCTAGAGAACTGGGGCTTATTAACTGCGCTTTACTGCGTATTTCGCCCTTCTACCATGCCACCAACTAATAAATTTCTTATAAAATCAATAAAAATTTGTTCTGCTGGGTTTCCAGACACCCAACTTTAACTATTAACTACTTATGTGTCACAACTAATATTTTATGCAAATATAATTACGATACATACTTAAAGGCGCTTAAACACATAATAGAAATTTTACAAAGAGGCCACAAAGCAGTGAGCAAAGCTAGTGACATAAGCATATTTGAAGAGTGGGAGAGGCGGGCAGTGACACCCACACTGCGACTGCCACTGAGCCAACAAAATTAAATGAAAGATTTTCGAAAGTACTTGTAATGATAGTCTACATGAAGTAGAAAGAGATGCAACTCATTGCGGTGGCAGCAGGTGGTGCACGAGCACGCGTGAGTTCGTGTGCGTGTGCGTACCGCCTTACAATCACACGCAATTTAACACTTAATTAGAAAATCCGCGCTGTAATACTGAGTTAATTAAGAACAAAAACAACAAAAGTCGCTATAATATCTTCAAGTACATTAAATGTTACTAAATAAGTACAGTAGCTGCAAAAAGTAATCATACTGGTGGGTGGATTACTTTGTTAGAGTGAGAAGGCCGAAAGTAACATCGACAAATGAGTGGAGAAATGCTTAAATAAAATGTAAAAATTTAATGATTGTTATTGCAACTGTTCACTCACCAAATATACGCCCCGCTTGACTGCCCAACGGCGCTGCTGTCAGCAGCAGCAACAGCGCAGCAAAACCATAAATTATGAGGCCGAGATGATTTTTATATTTCGCTGAAATGCGTAGCGTCATCTTGCTGCTGTTACTGTTGTTGTAACGACGTTTTGTTGCTGCTCAATTGGCTATTGGCTAGATGCGCACACACACGCACATGCGTCACTTATAAACGAACTCTGTTGCGTACTTCTGACAGCTTTTGTGGGTGGATTGGTGAGTTGTTGGGATTCGACGCGCTGTTGGCCACTCAAAAATGCCTGGACATTAAATCTTTCACCAATTTTTTTTTTGTTTGGTATTTAACTTTTTAATTTTATTTTCGGCTGTCCGCAGCCCACTTCCGTGTTTTTAATGACTCCTGCTTGTGTTGGCAATATTTGTAGCAGTGGATGTTTTAAGTTGTGTGTTTTTGTTATTTTTTACGGCTTCTACTAGATTTTCACTTTTTGTTTGTTGTTGGTTTCTCTATGTAATCTAATGATTCTGCTATTATTGTAATCGTATTTGCTAAATAAAATTATTTGCTTTTTCTTTCGCTTGTTTTTCTCTTCATATAAGCTGTTTAGGCGTTTAACGTATTACAACAACTTTTTATGATGCACATTTCATTTACATGTTAATGCGATTTCTTGCGTTATGTTCAGAGAAATCTGCAAGTAAATAGAAAAAAATAAATGTTTAATATATTGATTTTTTTTTTTTTTTGATATTCAGAAAATGTATTTATATAATATTTAAATGGCATTTAGGTCGAAAAACTTTAAATATATATAATATTATATTTGTGCTAAAAAAAAAACTATTGCAAATAATCATAAACAGATAATGATTGTAAAGTAGTAGTATTGCCAATGTCGACTTTTGGGATAAACTTCAGTAATTAACTGTTATCAGCCACCCCTTTTACATCTGACATTATAATTTTTTTCTTGTCATTTGTCATATTATCACATGTCACCACTTGTCACTTTTCACATATCACTTGTCACTAATTATGTGTGCACATTTTAATTAACAAGTCACAAGTCATTATTGTGGCTAGCCTCTTCATCTTGGATAAACTTGGGAAATGGATTGTAAAGTTTAAAAAAAATGTAACCCGAAACTCGTCAATTACTTTCGGCAAAATATTTAAATTTCATTCTAATCGCTTCAAAAGCATACGGATAAATGAATATTGAGTTCAATTAAATGTAGAAAAATACCACTGCTAAGGCTAATATACTTGTAGAGAGAAATATATTTGAATATGATATAATATATAATATCAAAGTAAGATACGCTAAAGTATAATAACACTGGCTACTAGGTTGCCAGAACAATCAAAGTGCCGAATAAATAATGAAGACTGGACGCTTCTATGAAATCCTTCTCGCAGTAGAAAGAAGTTTAGTTGGCTTCTTTAGCTAACATTATCACTATAAACAAGTAAGGAAGGGCTAACAAAATATTCTATACTCTTGCAAGGATCAAAGCCAGCGAAAAAAACAAAAATTATTTAAATAGTTTATGGGAGTTTAAGTAATTTCAGATGGATGGATGGACGGACGGACGGACAGACAGTCATTCGGATTTCAGCTCATCTCATCATCCTATTATTTATATTATTTATTATATCCCTATATCTATCTCGATTAGTTTTGTGTTATACAAACAACCGTTGGGTGAACAAAACTCTTACACTCTGTAGCAACATGTTGCAAAAGTATAAAAATGTATGGTTTTAGGTACACTCATGCCGATTGGCAACCAACTCGGACAGTCGATTTTCACCAGCTTTTCTTGAGGCGTATTTTCACCAGCAAAATCAATCGCCATAGACAGGAGCAGGTAGTAATCAATTGATGCCAGATCCAATATATAAGGTGGCTGTATCCCTCGATCAAGCTCCTGAAGCTTTTAACAACTAACTATCGATTTGCGTGGCCTATCGTTATCCTTACGAAATAAAATTCCTCTCTTAGTGACCAAAGCTGGCCGCATTTGGACGAAAAAAGCACGCGTTCCGAATGTTGAGAGTACGGATACGACTTTGGCCGAAGAGGAGCAGCTCATAGTAGATGATTCCCTGCCAAACCCAAGAGACACATAGCAAAACCTTTATGAACTTCAATTCTGGCGGGTGTACCGTTTGCGCCGGTTTGAACACGACCATTTTCACTGGACGTTGTAGTAAGTTACCCACTTTTCATCAACAGTAACCATCACCTCAAACATGGATCGCTTTTGTTGCAATTCAGTAGCCAGTCGCAGATGATAATTCGGTTCAAGAGGTTTTTTTCGTGTTAATTCGTGTGGTACACATACACTTCATGACGGTCGGACTTCACAATTTTTATCATTTTATCGATATGTTCGATAATTGGTCTTCTGGATCGTTGCGCCTCTTTGACAGCAAAGTTAGCGGAACGGAATCGACGAAACCGAAATTGAAAACTGGCTCTCGTTTTCGCCATTCTCAAAGTAACGCTGTAAAATATGCAAAAAAAAAAAAGTTAAGTCAAGCAATTATAAAACATACATAAATTGTAATTCGATGGTGTTTATACATCGCGTGTACAGATTACTAAAGTCATCTATTGGAAAAATATTGGATTTCTTTTTAGTAAACTTTATAATTAATCTGTCTTCTGTACAAAAGGAGTAAACAGAGCCTGAGGATTCTAATACCTTGAAAGTTTTAGATTGTGTCCTAAGAGTTAGGTAAGATGCTACCATTTTCAAAATCAGATTTAAATGTGTTTTAGGCATTTTCGACTTTTTGACAATGACTAAGCTTGATTGTAGAGAAACATAGGAAGACCGAGTATATGCTTACTTTTCGTAATTAAAATAGGGTTTTTGACTAATTTTATGGATTGACAGAAAGTAACGATACTGCCTCATTTAAACAATATCTCCTTTTGAACTAATTATCTTCAGACGAGAGTAATTTTTTGGATATAAATATTCAACAGAGAAATGCCTAGATCTATCCATTAGCGCATAACAGAGACTATCTCTTTGTAAAATAATGTGATATTTTACAAGAATTTGACGTGTTTGAGACAGCAATATTTTGAATGGAGCAAGTTGTATCGTACAACTTTTCATAAGCTATGATACTGGTATCTTTACTAATTGATGAGGCTTGGTTTTATAAAGTGCTCTTATATTTTTTGGTCACTTTTTCTGGTAGTCTTTTTTGGCTTCCTGAATTCTAATACAATTACTTGATAATTTCATAATGAATGAGAATTAATTTTGCTTAGTTTCAATTAACTTAGCATATCCAGTAATATACCTTGATAAAGAACTAAAACATAAATAATTAAGTAATGCTTTTATGAGTTTAGGTATCTTTTCGTACAGTTAGGTCGCTACTTTTACACTCTTTAATAGCACTCACAACTCCAGGCCTTTTTAGAACCCGAAAATTGTTATAATACAATGAGTTAAAAATTATGGTATTTGACCTTGAATGACGTTGATCTCGTGAAAAGACTTATCGGTAGATTTTTTACTACAGTCAATTTCTACATTTTCCTTAAAATAAAAAACTACTTTCCTCTCAAAAGAAATTGAAAATTGTAAAAAAAAAAATTTAACCCAATTTCTCCAGAAAAATGGCTTGACATCGAACCTCGATAATATTTCAGCAGTAAAAATGTCTTTGAACAAAAACCAAGCTCATCTCGGAAACAAAAGCTTGAAAGTGATAACAACCAATTCGTTAAAAAACTCATAACCTACAGCTAGAGGTCAACGCAAAAGAAAGTGTCTAAAAAAATAAATAAATTCCAGGAAAGCACCAAAATTAACTGAAAGCTTGTTAGTAAAAACTTTCGAGGCTGCAGCAGCCGCTGTAAACCAAAGAAATAAAAATAAATTACATAACAGCGCAAGAAACGCGAAAAGCGCAAACTGCGTAAACACACACACACACAGTGACAGTTGCAGAGCATGTTCCGGCGCTTTGCCAGCAGCTGAAAAGTTAATTGGCGGCTTTGGAGTGGCGCTGCGCCGACAAAGTCCTGAAAATATGCCGCTACAGTGCGACCAGGTGCTATATTTGTCCAACACACACACATACACACACATGCACACACACAGAGACTTCCTATGAGCTACCAACACACTGTGTTGCAAGCAAATATATAATATTCCCACACACCACACGGTAATATAGGAAGAAAAAACCGCAAACAGTTAAAAAGTCCGCAAAGGTTGAAAAAGAATTCAAAATCGGTAGCAAACCGCTTGCCACACAGCAAAGCAAGAAAGAAGTGCAATGCAACCAGCAACACTTACAACGCCAACGAGCACCTTAACAGCAACAACAACAATAAAAACAAGAATAGTAAAACACACGTAGTTGCTACAGTGCCAACGTATGCAACATGCAACAAAAATAAGGCAATGCAGCAGCAAACATATGCCACAGTTAGCGAACGGCTGTGCCGGCAGCGTTGCCACGGGCGTACAAACAGCCGCAAACGCGCACAGACACACAGAAACACATCAGTGTGACGTAGCTAAGAAAGAAAAAAATTAAGTTAAAAAAAAACAACAAAAACGGTGCTCATTGCTGCTAGCTGGCGCTTGCTGGCGCTTGCTGGCGCTTGTTGACGCAGCTGTTGGTCGCCCAAAAATATGCAATGTTTTGCAGCAACACATTTTTCATGCAAGAAAAAATATATATATATACACTTATATATACATGTGTCTATATATATACGTGTGTGCGTATATAATGAATGCGGGAAACAAGTTAGCGCCAAAAATTTCGCAACTGTAAAAAAGAATTTGAAGAGACTAAAAGTGCACGTGAAGCGGCGGAGGCGTAACAGCTTATGTGTATATAAATAAGTTCGCATACGTACTCTTTGTGAGTGTGGCTATATTTTTTGACCAAATTTTAAATACTGTTTAATTTCGCTCTAGATATAAATTTATTACGACATACTAAATATTTAGACATGTCTTATTAATGTCACAATATCTTTTTTTTAATCCAAACAAATTCCTTTAAAAGTGGTCAAACAAAAGATCTTAAGCACATTCCAAATCTTCTGGGATTACCGTTTTTGATACCCAAGCCATCTCCGAACTAGCTAATGGAGTGTTAGCCGAGGTGATTCAATCAAAATTTTGTTATAGTTTCACAGTCAAGAAAGTAGTGCTGAGATGATTTTATTTCGCCACCTCTAAGATAGCGTCGTGAACTACTGTCTAGCAACATTCCCTGACTCAACTTAAATATGAGTCCAGTTAAAAGAATTGGAACTAAACAAACACAAATTTTGCTAAATCTTTTGCGATTAGTCCCGTACCAGCTAGCCCTTACGTCGCTTGAAAGGCTAACAGCTAAAACATAATTACTGACGGTAACCCAGCGCTTGCAAAGCTCGAGTAAAACCCAGCCAGTTGTCGTAACTTGATTATTATTCTAATTGGAAAGCTACTCTTCGTGTGCGTCTTTGTCAATATACATATGTCATTAATTTGTAGAATGAAAAACAATCAAATTTTTTTCATTGAAATATGTTCAGCTTTGTACAATACTTGAAAAAATTGTTTGGCCGGGAGCTTATCTTCATTACTTTAGTGTGAAGATAATCGCAATTTGATGGAAATTTACGGTACGCATGCTCTAGCGAATATACCAAAAGTGGTTTGCACGATATAAAAGTGGTAATTTTGGTTTGGAAGACGAAAAATGTCCTGCCGGCCAAAAAGCTCGCAGAATACTTACAAGTGTCTTAAGCAACCATATCAAAACAATTAAAAGCAGCCGGATACATTCAAAAGCTAATAGATTGGGTGACATATGAATTGAAGTCATTGAGAGACGATTTTGCATGTCAGAAATGCTATTTGTAGGCTACAGCAGTAATTTTTGCATCGGTTTATGACTGATGATGACAAATTCATCCATTACGACAATCCTAAACGCAACGAGTCATACGTGAATCCTGCCCAACCAGCCAAATAAACGGCAAGATAATACTCTATGATTAGTAAGCTCAGAAAGGCGTGCTATATTATGAGCTTCTAGAATATAGTGCGACCATTATTGCTATGCTTAAATAAGCGTTAAAATTTTGAGAAAAAAAACCCATATAGCTATAGACACTATAGCTGTTACGGAATTAAAGACGGAGAGTAGTCTAAATGAGGATAGCTGCTAGACAAAATTTAATATTATATGTCTAATATATTACATTTTTGTCGTTTCTGCGACTGCTTTTATTATTTCAATATATCATTTTTAGATTTACAAAAATTATATTAAATATATTCTAGAAGTCTAAAGTGTAATTTGAGTATTTATTTAAATAAGCACAATTTATTGAGATGCAAATGAAATGAAAATTCTCTAAAATTCTATATTATTATCTGAGTTGATTTAGCCATGTTAGTCTGTCTGCCCGTCTGCCTGTCTGTATATACCGGAACTAGTCCTTCAGTCTTTAAGCTATTGATCTGAAATTTTTCACCTTTACTTTTCTCACTCAGAAGCTGTTCATTTGTCGGAACGGCCAATATCGGATCACTATAGCATATAGCTGCCATATAAACTAAACAATTGGAATCAAGTACTTGTAAGGAACCTTTGTATTTGTGAAGGGTATTATAGCTTAGGTGCAACCGAAGCTAACATTTTGTCTTGCTTTTTTTTAGTTTTTATCATCAATAAAATACCGACTTAAAATACAAAATACTCAATGATATCTTTTTTTATCAGTTCAAATACACTTAAATATAATATTAAACGAAAATATATGAACTTTTGTTGCTTACATCGCAAATGTTAATGCAGAAAAGAAAAAGTAAACCGTCAAAATTAAAGAAATAATTATCGAATAATTTCAAAACGTGTTGCATTTCACATTATTAATAATGTTGTTTTCAAGCCTTGACAAGCGCATAATAAACATGTTACGTATACGCGGCCGCTAACAGCAGAAAAAGCTAAGCTTTACTATTTACTAAAAGTTCAGAAATAAACGACATGAAATATATGATACCATCATCACCTGCAAACGTGATAGTCTTGACAGCTGTCTCTGGAGACCTGAAGTTCAGACGCATATAGCATAACAACTTCTTTAACGCTAATAGGTGAGCACGCTACACTCTTTGACAGCGCTAAGTGTGCTGCCGTGAGTGAGTAATTAATTGTTGGTTGGCAAGCTAATTGAACTTGGAGCAATATATATAAATATGTGTGTGTGAACTTATTGGCTTATTGATTGATTGACTAGAATATGTGGAGCTTACATGAAGTGAAAGCTTTTAATACATACTTGTATGTATAACTTATGTAAATATGTATATGTATACTTGTGTATTCTAAATATGGTAATTTATAGTATTATGACACAAATACATACATATGTGTGATCACTTATAACTTCATTTATAAACAAAATATATCGAAAATGGTTCAAAAGGCTTGTCGGACCACCGATTTCTGGTATTTTGTACGAGACTCGGCTCTAGTAACAGTCTCTGGTGTATATTGCGTAGACTTCTCCGAAAATAAACCATAGGAGCAATTTACACTTCGAGACCAGGCGTTGAAACTAAAGGAGTCGATCATAATAAGTTCCAAAATTCTTGCAAAAACGTAGTATGGAATTTTTATGGATTTCTGAAACTCAGGTGAGGTCATACCACTTCAACTTAAAATCTCTGTATCTCAAAGAGTATTAATATTATCGATTTGGTGCCAAAGAGAAGCAAATTAAATTTCCTACAATTTTGTTATTAACAATTTTTCTGTATCTAGTATTGTTTACGAGATAATTCCAAAAAAACGCGAATTTCATGGAAAAATTAGGTTTGGGGGCCCGTACTACCCCGCAGGTGCAAGTTATAACTTTACCGCAATGGAGACTTTTGTAGAGCGTTCAATTCTGAGGAATACCTAATGATGGGTGAGATAATCCCATCAACTGCCGCTGAGTTATAAAATTAAAAAGAAAAAAAATCAAGTTTAACGTGTATTTTATATGGGAAATCTTTACAGGCCTTGGTCTAGTACTTAATATTTAAAGTAAAGTCCCAAATTTTTAGGGAATTTTTTTCCAAAAAAATTTCACCATGGGATCGAAAAAAAAAAATAGTTCAAAAAAAAAAAAGCAGTCTAATATACATATATGCAAACGGTAGCTACTAAAAACTACAATACTAATGTACTGTAAGTTCTATTGACTTATCGAAACATAACCTTCAAAGAAGTTCAAAATAATCTCGACTGCACAACTACAACCACAGATCATCCAGAAGGATCTAAAAATCTAAAAATTTACGGAGAACGTATTTGTTAAAGAATCAAAGAGCTCTACTAACATGTCTACAAGTATAGATCATCAAGCCGTAGGTGGAACAATTGACAGTTCAACTCCTTATCTTTTAACGAAACAATAAGCATCACAGTGGCAAAAACAGAAAAAAATGCACAATTAAACGCTCGATATGCTGTCATTTTCAGCGCCCATTGTCTGTGAGTCCAAAGTAAAACAGAGCACAAATCAACCAAAAGCGGTGAACATTTTCACCACGAGAAAGAAAAGCCAAAAACATAAAATTAAAAAATAAAGAAACGTGAAATGAAAAGTCCAGCACAATGCCGGAAAAATGAGTTGAAATGCCAATGGCCGATTAAAATAAAGAAAAATATGACACCGAAGCGAAAGCAATTATTGTGAGCCATAGAGCTTGCCGCTAAGCAGTCAAACGTTGTAGCAACAGACGTGGAAGAAGCAGAAGAGGAAGTAGGAGTTAAAACAAGTCAACAAGCTGGCCAGAGCAACATACACAGAAACGAATATGACAGAGTTGAGGCCGCTTGTAAAGCATTGTTACGAATAACAACAGCTACAACAAGACAGCGCTGAAGAAAACCAAGAAAACCAAAAGAGGTAAACGCGAGACGTGCAGGCGAGTCAGTCAGTCGGTGAAGCCAGAGCAAAAAGATGACTGAAGACAGACAGAAGCACGATGACAAGAACTTCCGCGGTCAAAGACAAACGCTGCAAATGAGTATGAAGAAAAATTAAAGACACCCACAAGCGCACACACACACCCACAATGAAAGTGTGTGAGAGGCGAGCAGCAGGCGTAAAAATATGTAAGAAATAACAAAGCAGCAGCGGTAGAAGGCAGAAACCATAACAAGCCGTGTGCGGTGTATGTGTGTGTGCATGTGGTTGCATGCAACGAATGACAATGCTTAAGAAACAGGTCATGTCATAGTCTCGTACATACAGACAAAATGCTGCTGTCGTCAGCATAAACGGTGAATGAAAAGACATTAACATCCGGCCTGTTGGTGGATGAGTTGAGCGCAACGCTTTGTGGAGCGATTAGGTGGCGAGAGGTGGGTATATATTTAATTGGACAGAGGTGTTAAGTACATGTGGAGGGTGTACGGGTATAAACAGTAGCTACAAAAAGTATAAAAAATTAGTTTTCCGTACAATAACTTGATTTTCATCGTTCAGTTTGTCTGGAAGCTCTATACCATAATGGTTCGATTTAAGCAATTTATCTAAAAATTTTTCCGATTGTTCAGTTTGCATGGCAGTTGTATGCTATAATGCTCCGATATCGGCGATTTGGACAAATAAGCAGCCTCTTGGGTAAAAAAGGAAGTGTGCACAATTTCATATATATATTTGTACACAGATGGCGCTTTAGGTAAGAGTTCTGTTTAAATCATTTATTTTCTTGGTTACAGTTCCTTTAAAAATATTATTTCAATAGTTTATAAATGAAACGAATAGACCTCAATAAAAATTAAATCCTTAACGATTTTAAAGTCGCCAGCTAATGGTAAAAATCCAAAAAACTAAATTTGTGGTACCATCCTTTGCATAGTTTTAGGTGCACAATGATCTATATTTTTGTCAATTTGAAATTTCGAGATAAAATCTCAACAAATTTAAGAGGTTTGATTTACAGGTAGATTCTCCAAGTGATTGCACTGCAATTTCATGCGAGTAGTCATCACTTCTCTTCTAGGAAAAAATAAGTCCAATTATTTATTTTCGGACATTATGTGCTTTAAAACCCATATAACTTAAAAAATAATGTATATTTAAATTATTATATTATAATCAGCGTATTGAATTTATTACTATTTATTCTTATTTGCTTTATCAGACGGACTCTTTAAAAAGATAAGTCTAACGGAAATTTCCAAAAAAAAAATTCTAAATTGTTACAGAGCAAATATATGGAATATAAACTCTATTAGAATTAAAATACATACAGAAAAGTAAAACTTACTGTTGTCTTATAACTTGTCTCTACACTTCGTGGCATGTGAAACTCTTTTACATGTCACGCTTTATTTGCGCCATGAAGAATTATATAAGTGGTTTAAAGTACACTGTTAGTGCATATACTAAATAGTTGTAGAAAATATATAAAAGGCAACAAAATAAAATGCGCGCAAATATTAAAGAAGACATCGTAAATCCGTTTGGAGACTTACGGCTAGAATGGAGACGTTGTCGTTAGCGCTGACGTTGACAGCGGCAACTATGGTGTCAGTAAACTGGCACAACGGCGGCACAGTGGCGAGATATGCTATGTCTTGATTTACTGGTTTATTTCGGATAGTAAAATGGAAAGCATTTTATTACTGTTAAGCGAAAAAGGCATTTATTTGAGAAAGAAAAATTCAGAAATATATTAAAAGTAATTTAATACTGTTGGTGTATGTCTTAGCTAATATCATACATGCGCCTATATGTAAGCAATATAAAGAATTTATTTGAATTTAATTAATTTTAACCACAACAATTTGTTTTCTTGACATCGCTATATTATGTTAACTAAATAATTATTCCACATAACTTAACAAGTAAATATTGACCAACTTTAACCAAGCTGCATACACATATGTTTATACATTTGTAAATATTTACTTAACAACACTTATTTAAAAAAATTTTCAACTATTTCAATTTACTTTTTTGGTGCAGAATTTCCTTTTCACAGAACATTAATTTACAATAAAATTTGTATAAATAAATAATGAAGTTATTTTAACTTGAATTCAAATAATAGCTCACAGTGCCTATTAGATTGAATAAACATAAGAAAATTCATGACAGCAGAACTAAAAGTTGTTAATCCAAAGCAAATATGCTTAACATAAGACAAAAAGAAAATAAGGCTAAAAGGAATAAAATGAAATAAGTACGACAGTTAGGCCGTAAAGCTGATAACAATGAATGAGCGACGAGTTTTAGTATATTTTTCATGCAGCATATATAAACTTATATATTTACATAGATATATTCAAGTACATACTTTTCACTTAGAACATGTGCATATGTCCTTTTATATGAAAGTACAATTCCAACTACAGCCAAAGCGATTTGTCATCAGGCATTAAGCTTAGTTAAATTCGAGCCATTAATGCAGCACCAAGTCTTTATTTATTATGACTCATAAGCTTTAAAACACTCCACAAACTGTAATATTCATTTGAAATTTATTTTAAAATAAGAAAATTGTGCATTTAAACATTGGTATTTCAGAGTATTCTATTCTTTCAGACGCTCTTAGAAAATATCCCTAAATGTAGGCAACAATATGTAGCAAACTATTAGTTAAATTGTCATATGACACTAAATTCAAATTTTTATTATAAAGTCTATATTCAGGCGCAAACATAACAACTTAGCCAAGTCGTACACCTAAAACTTTCTGCTCAGAATTGATGTTAGAGCAAAGAAAATCCACATAAATTTGTTTAAATTACTTTTAACTAACACCATTATTAAACAATTGATATTTCATATTATTCTTTTACGATACTCGGAAGAAATTACCTATATTATTATGATTAGTCTCATTTTTCGCTTATATATATGCGATAAGTGTATTCCAAATTATCAAAATTTTGAGCCGATTGAAAAGAAATTTGCTCCAATAGCGTTTAAAAAAATATTTTGTTAAGAGTTCAAAACTAATAGGAAGACCTAACACGTCAACAAAGGTACAGGCCCTGATGGAGGTATTACATAACTTCGGAATACTTAATAACAAGTAAAAGTCATGGTTGACAAAAGGAAGACGTGGTTAAAAATATGGTTTACAAATATAATTTTTTTTTATCAGCAAAGCAAAGAAAAACAGAAATTCAAAATATTACACTACTTCTTCAATACGATTCAGAAGAAAAACATTGTTACGTTTAAAGTGAAGTTACAGGGAAACCAGCCCTTCAATAAACAGTGTCGCTGAAAGAAAAATGGCGTCACGAGCCGAACGACAGAGACATAGGAGCAAACTGAAACAGTATATACACCTCATTAAAACACAAGATCAACCTTAACCGGAGTAATATATAATGGAAGAATATGCACAAAAGTGATCGGTGCCCATAAGAGCCAAGTCTAATTAACTGATGCGGACTCCCTGACAGTTTAGCTGCTACAATGAAAACGATTGCAATATTCAAAATTTTCAGAAATTTAAATGAGATCAAATGGGTTTCCGAATTGAGTATGATATTCTAACCAAATTAAAATGTATGACCTTGCCACCTGTCGCAAACTTGTGAATGTATATATTTGCATATGCACTTGAAATTTTTACACGACCTTCTTAGTAATGATTTAAGGAATCACATGTTTTATTATAACTTTGGTGTTTCAATACACTCTGCAGTGTAAATTTTGTCACAAAAAAGCACTTTTTTTTAAAAGTCGCTATTTTAAGATAATTTTATTCAGAACAATCTTCCTCGTCGTCAGACACCTTTTTTCGAAGATCCGCCTAGATATTGACTACGGGATCAAGGAAATACATAATTTCAAAATTATTCACCATTGTTTCTTAAAAAAAAGTTTAAGAAAATGCGTTTTTTTTTACTCCAAGTAGATATAACCGCTTAAATGGCTCTTCTGTTACTTGTTAGCTCCGGAACATAAGTTATGATATTTGTTGAAAATATTTTTGTTGGCTGGAAACCAACCATAAAGGTTAGTCGGGGCCACAAAGAAGCTATCTCAGAAGACTTACAATTTTTGTCTACTTTGAAGCTAAGTTGACACAACTTAAAGGAAACTAATCATCGCTAAGTAAAATCGCTTCATATTAAAAAAGCGTGGTTGCCACAGTTTTAAGTTAAAGCAACACAAAACATTTCTTCAAATTTGCGCAAAACCAAAAGAAAATCTGCGCTTTGTGAAGAATTTCAAAGCAAATATAAAACGGACAATTTTGCACAATGTTGCATGCAACCAACAATGGACGATGTTGACAAAAATGATTGTGATCACAATAATAGTCAGTGGCAATAATGGTGGAAGTGTTGCAGCTGATGTCGGTGCTGCTGATGCTTATGAGCAATTTTAAGGCTGCTGTTAACAGCAAAAGCAATAACACAAACAAACGAACGAACAAACAAACAAACAGAGCCAAAGCCATGTAATTTAGTTATGGTGCAACAATAGCAACAAAGAAATGGTGAAGGCAAAAAAAAAAAAAACGAAAAGCAGATTTTAAGGCGTGTTTAGAAGAAAATGCTCAACAACAATAGTGGCAGCAAAGACCGCACTACTTGAGCAGCTGCAGCAAGAAAGCAAACAGTCAAATGTTGCTGCTTGGGAAAAAACTGTTGTTGCACAAACACATATACACGCACACACAAATAAATGCAATAGCATGCCGTCTATGAGGTACACATATACATACATACATGCCGCTCTGCGTTCATAGAAAGCACTATTTTGCCATGTTGCAAGTGCAAAAATATAAGCAAGTAAATAACAACAAAAAGTGGCATTTTTTTTGCCTTTGGTGATTGCCCCCAGGACGTTTGCGAGTATGTATGTGTATGCATGTGGCGTATGTGTGCAAGAGACATAGCCACTGTTATTGCCAGTTTGCACTATGTCATAAGTATTTGCTTGGCCACCAGCCACCAGCAAGTACAGTTAGCCCACACTAGTTGTTGTTGCATACACGTACATACATACACACATATATTTATGTGTATATTTTGTTTTTGCATTGTTGCGTAGCAACTTGCAGCATATGTTGCAGCAAATGTTTTATCATGTTGCATGACCGCCTTCGTGTGCAACAACCGAAAGAAGCATACAGTGCAAACAATGTAAAAACTACAAGTGACAACACAAAATTTAATGAAACACAATTTTACAACAACAGCAATAACAACAACGACAGTGTAGAGACAACAACGAAACGTTGAAATACTCGTAAACTTAATTCTAAGCAAATACATAAATGTTATGGAATTGAATGGAAAGAAATAATAATAATAACAATAACAATAATAAGAGTCATAAATAAAGGGCGTGTGTGTGTGTGTAGCAGCTTGCAACACTATTATGCGTCACACGTCGCAAAGCAATTGAAGTTGATGCTGCAACTGTTCGTGCAGCAAACAAGCGTGCAGCACCGCACACACCTTGCCACAAGCACGCACACACACACACGCTCTCGTAGGTTTACGCTGCTTGCTGCCATTGTAACCGAATGCTGCTGCATGTGTATTTTCACGTGTGTTCATACAAGTATGTGTGTATATGTATATGTGTTTGCCTTGCTTGAATCGCCCAGCGCTTTGCACTATCAATTCCCATTTGTCTGTTGCACGTTTCGCAAACATATTTGTACTTACATAATTTTCGTGCCACCTTCATATATGTGGGTATGTGTGTGTGTGTGGGTGAGTTATACTTTTCTTTTAAAATCTCATTGCACACGCCAACTTCGCGTGCCATCAACTTGAAGCATTGCGAAAGCGTCCGAAATGTCGCCGCGCATTCGGCTGGGTGGGGCGTACAGTGGTATAAACTCTAAAAAAATGGATTAAAAATAAATTTTTGTAAAACTTAAAAATTAAAATTTTGATTTTGTAATTGTTGAAGTCTGAGTATGTTAGTCCCGTTCGCTTAAAATTTTTTTGTAGCTTTTTATATTATTCATTTAGTTAAACCATCGGATCAAATTTGACCCATGAGTGCATTCAAATTGGATGCAAATCGAATCGATAACATTTTTTTCTATATCCTACGTTTGTACCAATAATGTTCGCGAAGTTTGATGTCAATTAGTATTGTTTGTTGTTTGTTTGGCAATTTAACAAGAGTTTGCTTGAAATTTTGTATTTCCGATGGAATCACGGCTACGGAATCGATAAAAACGTTGCAGTACTTTTGGGGAGTCTATTTTTATCACAAACACAAGTATTTGCGTGGCACAAAGCGTTTCATAAAATCGAAAAATTGCCTCATGCTAGTCGTCCATTCATCTCTGTTAATGGCGATAGCATCGAAAAAATTATAGAAACAGTGCTTGAAAATCGACAGCAGAAAAATAGCAGAGAATCTCAATATGTCTTTTAAATAAAAGATTTGGGTATAAGGCGTATCAATGCTAGACCCACACCAAAAGACCAGAATCTTTGGCAAACGCGTGGTGGAGTAGTCATCGGAAAAGAGATGTTTGGCAACCTAGCTGAGGACCCTAGGTTAATCACATCATTACTATTGACGAGACGTAGATTTATGAATATAACGCCGAAACCATCCAACAATCATGCGAATGGTGCTCCAGAGATTCATGATTCTTCGCTCTCATGATCGCCACGATAATGTGCCGTCACTTTGTAGCGTGATTGCGACGGACTTTTTTGTCAAGCACGAAACCAGACACATCGCCAATCCACCGTATTGAAATTAGGGATCCCTGTGACTTTTTCTATATTTGGAACTGCGAAATTCGCCTGTGCATTGCGTCACTTGTACATTGAAGCCACTAAAAGTCTTTTGTTGAAAGCACTGAATTCTATTCCGGTCGAAGCTTATAATAAGTGCATGGAAATTAGATTAAGCATTGGCTTGCATTGTGTCAAACGCAGCCTATTTGGAAGGCGATAAAAGAGATTTGTGTTATAATATGTGAAAATATTGTTTATATTATCATCAGTCCGACTCAAATTTGTTCAGAAGGTATAAAAGTGAGCAGCGAGTCTTGTTGATTTCTTGCAGCTTGTCTGTCCGTCCGCTCAGTTGTCCGTGCAAGCGAAAGTTTAAGTAAAAATATGATAGTGCGATGAATATTGGCTTAGAGACTTCTTGACAAGTTGGTTATATAAATATATATATGGGTAGAGTTAGAGCCTTGTGATGTCCAAGAGTAAGTAATATTTAAAAATGCAATATCATTAAACACGATATGCTTAGCACATAATAATATTTAAGTGAATTTGTGTTACTTTATTTTTTTAACATTTGTACTATAATAACGAAAGACGAAGTTCGCCATTTTTGGTATATGGAGTTTAAGCGACCAAGTTTTTAATTTTATTTTAAATAAATTGGAATATTTTTAGGTGGAAGTAGTAACATGAGTCCATTAGTTTGTGGTACATCGATACGCGAGATATTTGTAACTTTAAATGCCTAGTAAGCTGCAAGCTCGGTTTTCGATTCTTTAAAAAATCTTATAGAAAAATAATAATACGCACGCTTTAAGCTGGAAGTAAATTCAACTCTGTGATATTGCCGACGTAGTTGTTTCTGTTATATTATTCGTAAGTTCTCGCTTTTTGATATCTTCAGTCAAAACCGAGTCTTAAAAGCTTAGAATTTTTCCGACAACATTTTTGGCCCGATTTTGATGAGAAAGATTGAAATTGATATGTAGATTTGTCGCACCCGAAAATTCACAATAAATAAAAATAATTTTCGAAATTGAAGTATTTGCCTTCAAAGCTCTAAATTGAGCTTATCGTAAACATCAAAACTAATTATAATGTAAATTCTAGAGCAACTTGGTGGAAGGTGAAAGAAAGGTGTATAATAGTTTTCGAACAAGTTTATATGACAGTTGCTACAAGATTTTTAAGTCGATTTAGTATTTGTGAAATATACAATTATATTTTTTTCGCAGATCCGATAAAGAACAGACATAATATTAATTTTAGAATTTTCTGAGAAAACTTGCCATAGTAATATACATAATTTTTACATCATCTGAAAGTAGAGTTATTAAGCCTACAAACTGCTTAAAAGAACTTGAAATTTTGACTTGAAAATTTTTTATTGAAAGGTGGGTTTTTTTTTGAATATTAGGTCAATATAAGGAGAAAGAATAAATTTTTTATATTAAAGAAAATATGGTGAGTTTGCGACATAAGAAGGTCCCTTCATGTTTGTTATTTTATCTTTCGCTTTCGATAGGTTTTTCAACATACTATTAATTTTTATTTTTTGTTTATAATTTTTAAAGGCCTCCGCACTAGTCTATACAGTGATATAAATTATGGAAGCAGTTCAAAGAATTTATTCGGCCTATATGAATCAAACCCGCCACTGTCAAAGTTACCTCATATGCAGTAAAACCTGTTTGATATGGACAATATATAAGCAAAGCCTCATTTCAATCAAAAAGACAAATAGGGGTTAGTTGTGGAATTTCTAAATTATATATATAAAAAAAAAATTTGTTTAATAAAAAATCTCATACTTTTTGAGTAAAAATAACTACTAGCCATTTTATAAAATATACTTTAGCCTAATCAGCCTAAAACTATGCTTTCCCTACTCGAACTTATTGCGCGTTAACACACACACTCTAGCTTGCCACAGCCGCAGCAAACGCGAGCAATGTAATTTTTTTCCACCTCATTCAACATTCAACATGCAACACACACGTTCTAATAGTGGATTATGTGATGGGATCACATTTATTTACTCACACACCGCAAGTACAAATAGGTGTTTATGTGTGTTAGTGCACCTTTGGATAGTTGTCGCAGCGCTTATTACAAGTATTATTATGAGTATTATTATCGCTGTTGTAGCAGCTTGCAACACAAACGCACAACAACAAAAATGAATGATTCGCAAGACTTTGGAGTGAAATTGAATTTCCTTTTGAAAAGGTAACTGCATTTAAATGCCTTAAAGTTAGTACTTATGCGATGCAAGCTTATTGGCAAGTCACACAAACAATTATATGTGAATAAGCAGCCACACACAAACACGCGCAGAAGCACACACTTGCATACTAACAGACAGTCAGCCAGCTTTTCGCTGGCTGATTCACTTAACTGCGCCTTCGTTTCCAATTTTTGTTGTTGTTATTATTGTTGGCGGTGCCGCTTTCTTGGCCATTACATTTAAAGTTTCCTCTGGAGGTCACTTGGCTTTGCTCGCTATTATGAGTATAAGCTTTTTATTATTGTCGAGTTGTTTCTGCAACAATGCCGTATTATCGCTGCGCATTCACTGTTACTGCTGCTGCCACACAGCTAAGCTGCTTGCCTCTATTGGGCTGTGTGGCTCTGCGGTTGCGTCAGTGGCCGCCTTGCCACTTAACGCGCAACCATTTCATTGTTGTTGCGACTTATGTTCGCCATAATGGCAAGAATGTTGGTTTGTGGCAAGTAGTGGGGCCCTTAAAATGTTGCACAGTGAAAGAGCAATAACAATACGTTAAGGAAGTTAAAGAAAAGCGTTGAAAATTAAATTCAATTTGGTGAAAGCTTGTGCCAACGTCGGCACAGAAAAATTTTAGGCACATTATTTATACAGTTATTGCCATGTTTGCTTGTAGGAAATGGATTTTTTTTCTTTGTTTACGTATTTATACATATTTATTGTTTTATATATGTTTCATTTCATTTTAGTTCATCAGAATGCCCTCGGCATGTATTGCTGCGGTTTTACTTCTGCAGCAGTGAATTTATTGTTTGCCTCAAGTTTACAATTTGGGCACGTGCCACAAATTTTAAAATGCTAGAAATTGCAAGTAGTTTGCAGTGATTTCACCACATGTTGGCTATGGAGGAGCATTCATCTTCACAAACACCAACACTTCACTCCTTCAACTCAAACCTCTCGGCTCTCTTCCTGTTGCTTCTTCTTCTTTTTATACTATAAGTAGAAGGTTTTCAAAATTTTTGCACTATTTTTATTTTATTCTGAAAGTGGTCGCTTGTTGCTGCTTTTCTATTTCTATTTATACAGTATATTTTACTTGAGGGCCTAGTAGTGTGCCGTGCAACATTTACGTGATTTTTACGATGTGGCATGTTATGTCAATAAGCACATATTAAGTTTAGATAATAAGCACAAACTGACTTAAAATTATCAATTCAAGATCTATTTGCGGTTTTTTGTTGGAAAACAAATTTTTAGTGATATAATGGTTTATACAGAGATGGCATAACTTGATTATTATTTCATTGTTTCAATATTCCGACCACGCGTTGGAAAGCTACAGTCTTCCTTGTAATTGATTTTCAATATATGTATGTCATTCGTATTTTCGTTTGGAGTGTAAACAGCAATACTTTTTTTCACTGACGAACTTTGTGCCTGGTTTTTTGGCTTGGAAAACGAAGAACGTCCTCGGCGGACAAAAATGTTTGAAGATGAGGAAATGGAACTGTTCTATGAAGATTTTTTCGAAATACAGGAAGAACTCGCAGTATATGTGGAGGCCAGGAGACCTTGACAGACGATTATGTATGTCAGAAATGCTGCTTTAACGCTACAAAAAGAAGTCGTTTTTGCATTGGACTGTGTCTCGTGAAGAAAAATGTATCCATTACGACAACCCTAAACACAAAAAACATATAAGAAACCTGGCTAACCAACCAAATCAATTGCAAAGCCGAACATCCATGATGTCAAGGTAATACTCTGCGTTTGATGGAAACAGAAGAGTGTGCTGCATTATGAGCATCTAAAGCTGACAGAAATCATTAATTTGGAACCCCACCGATGATTGTCGAAAAACGCCCGGAATTCGCGACTGGAGATGAGACAATAATTTTCTATTATGACAAGGCCCGGCCTCTTGTTGCAAAACCGTTTAAAAACAATTTGAAAAACAGCGGCGGGGAAGTTTTGCTTTACCCGCTTTATAGCCCAGACCTAGCCTCTTCGAACTATCGTTTTTTTCGATGGATGTAGAGCGCGCTCTCTGGAATACGATTCAAATCAAAAAAAGGGTATCCAAAAGTGGCTTGTTTCCCTTAAAACGTTTTGTCAATAAATGGATTTCAACTATTAGTATTTTCAGACTTTATAAAAACGCTTGTTTTTAGCTATATTTGAACTAATTTTTTCTACCAAGTAAAATATCGGCTAAATCTAGTACAGACGCCATGCAAAAATAAATACATCAAAATTGAAGATTTTTCCCATCTATAAATGGTTTTTCATCCGGCTCAAAAAGCTTGGGAAAACTTTGCAATATTATTATTAATCTGAAAAGCCATGGAGCCAAATAGTGTATTGTATAGGTAAGAGTCACTGAGCTAATTTAGAAACTCTCTTAAAATGATATTTTTTAGTATGTAGTCAATTAATTGAACTGATAAAAGTTTTTCAGGAAATCCAGCTATTTTCTAAGTTAATTAGTTTTGGTATACATAAGCCCACACCATTTTAATACTAAGCGCTAAATTTTTTAATAGCTTTTACGTTTACATAATCAATATAGAAATTCTTTATCATTTATTTCGAAATTGTTGAAATTGGATGAAATCCAAAAATTTAAAAAATATAATAGTAATTGACCAGGAACCTAAAAGTAGACAAAATATTTTGAATATATTCGAAATATTTAAAATTACGTGTATTCAAAAGCCTTCTAATATGGCATAATTAATACACTTTAAGTGAAAGCATAAAAGTGGGCAAAATACAATAAAAGCCCTAGCCTAAAGGTAGGCAATATATTTAAAATGTTTAAATGAAAATTTGACTAAAAAATCTATAAAAAAAAATGTAAGTGAAGGATTAAAAGTAGACAAGAGATTCAAATTGTATTCAAGAAGTTTAGAATTAGGTTCATTCATGCAGTGCTTAGAACAAATCAAAGCAAAAAATAGGTATGAACCCAAAGGTAGGCAATAATCTCTAAATATATGCGAAAAGCTTAAATTAGGATTAATATGCTAGCAAAAGCCGATTACGTTAACTTTAAATGTATATACAACGTTGCATTTGTATAACGAAAATATACAAATGTTAATACTATTCTAAGTTTTATCACAAAAATCATAAAATCAAGACAAATATGTCAACAAATTAACATATATTGATAATTTTGTATTTACTTCAACAAATATTATGCTGCGACAAGCAATGCGGAAACTTGAGGCTATGATTAGTGAGTGATATTTCTTGGGAGACAAATTTTCATAACCCTATCCCACATATGTCTTCTATGTATCAGTAAAACCAAATTTTTCCATTTAAAGTAATAATTTCAAGCACTTGCTATACTTAGCTCCCGCCTACACGGCTGGTCATGCAAACACAAACTTGTTGCACAAATACAATTACATTAACATTTAGCGCAATTCTAGGAAAATTCTCACTTTTCGCCAACTCATTGTGGTTGTTAGAAGCTAATTTAAGCAAAAGCTTTCAAAACTGCCCATAAAAACCCCAAACCGACCAAGGCTTATTATATACAATAAATTTTTTGAGTTCCATTTTCCCGTTTGTCCGAAAAAGTACACAAAATTACAAATTTTATGTTTGGCTTGTTTTTTTTTGCTGGCCACGCGAATTAGACGAATGCTTGAGTGAAGCGCAGAATTTCTTTGCATAGAGAAATCTCGAACGCCGACACTTTTGTTGGCAATTACTGTGAGTAATATTTACGACTTGCAGCCGCGGCAGTCGTAAAACCGCAATGCAACAATACATTTACAAGCCAAAAAACGAAAGCATGAAGCACAATAGCAACAACAACAACCACAAAATAACAATAATAGCCTGAAAGCATGACCACAGCACAGTAAAAATTGAGATAACCCAGCTGACGGCGCAGGACGCCCCTAGTGAGATATCGGAGTGAAAAGAAATTAGCAAATGTAGACAGCAGACAGAACAGGCTGAAGGGCACAACAAGAATGAGAAGTGGGTAGGTATAAAAAATAGAAAAATAAATATAAAAATAAAAATAAAAATAAAAGTAAAAATAAAAAATTAAATTAAATCAAAATAAAAATAAAAATTTATTTTAAATAAATTTAAAAAAAATAAATATAAATTATATTTAAAAGAAAAAATAAAATAGTTTGTTGATAAAAATGAGAATATTTCGCAAAGCGTTTAGTAGTACAATTATTTTCATGCTTTTAAGCAGTTTCATTTTTATTGCACCATTTCCATTTCCGCTAATGTTATTGCCACACACAACCACACATACAAGCGCACAATTACATAGACAACGCTTTCATTTTCATTTATATACAGTTCAGTTGCAAGCAGTGATCTCCGTTAAATTCACTTATTTTTTGCACAATTTCTTTTTGTAATTTTTTGGCATTTCTTTTTCACTTCCGCTGCCCTCTTCACTTGCCTGCCACAACAATTTAAATGTGTGGCAACGAGTTTAGCACATTATTAGGCAAAAAGGCAGCCGGCGAGCAGCAACGGCACGCGAACACAGAGACATTAAATGAGAGACGCCTAAATGTATGCTACGTCACGCCGCAGCTTTGTGCATGCAGGCGTGCAGTTGTGTGTCCATTTGTGTTTGGTGCGAGCATAAAGACGAGCCGCAATGTTGCCAAATGTTGACTGCAATTGCTGTGGCTGTAAACCGAAATGGAAATTCTGTTGAATTTGGGTCAAATGCAAAACAAGCTGAGGGCGAAACAAATGCCAGGCAACAACAACCACAGCAATAATAACCAAAAAAAAAAAAAATACCTAGCTATGCAGCTAGCTGGCTAGAACAAAAAATTGCCCGACAAATGTAATGAATGAAATGCTTTAAACAGAAGCAAAGCTGTCAGGCTGAGGAAAAGCGGCGCTGTGGAGCGGGACGGTAGGCAAATAAAACTGCGAAGTGCAACGGGAAAGAGTCAAAACAAGTAAGAGCGAGCAGACCGATTAGGCAACTAGACAAGCAGACAGTCAAACTGGAAGACAAACGGACAGACAGACAGGAAGGCAGGCAGAAGAGCAAGGAGGTCAAATGCGAGACGGGAAAGAAGACAGTCGGTAGTCGGGCAGCCAGCAGCAAGGCCAATTTAGCAGGCTTTGAGGCGTGTAGAGGCAGCCAGCGTGGCCAGGCATACATGGAATAAGGAACGGAGTACAGACAGCAAGCTATCAAGTGAGTGGCATATAACAAATTGAAACTTAAACCCCGTGTGGGGCATATGCCACACGCCACATGCCGCACACCACATGCCACAGCCACAGAGGAGCGTTTGTTGCCGCTAAAGGAGGCGCGCTGTTGTTGTTGCTCGAGAAAATATTGTTGTTGTTAAAAAAAATCGTTGTCGTGGCTATTGTTGTTGGATAAAATATGGTTTTTGTTGTTGTTGTTTGCGAAAATATAGTTATGGTTGTCGAAATTGCAACTTTAAGCGGCAGCAAACAGTTATATAATCCACAAAATATGTTAAATATGAAACGGCTGTGGTTGCATGAAGCAGTGATTGAGCGGGTGTTAAGCGTGCAGAGTGTTGTAAGAACATTTTGTTTGTGTAAAGCAAAATTTTGCGGAAAGTTAAAAGAAACAACTAAAGAAATGGCAGATATAAGTGGCATAAGCACCAAAAAAAAACGCACCGAAAGCGAAGAAAACAATCAAAATAATGAAATGTAATAAAATAGAAAATGGTGGAAAAGCGCAAAATTCTGGCAGCTTTTATTAACAATTTCGTGAGGCAACAATTGCAAGCAATAGTGGCGTTGAAAAGTAAGGAGCGACAGGAGCAGAACGCATTTGGTAAATAGCAAAATAAGTGGCAAGTGGAAGCGCCGTTAAAGGAAAGTGCGCCCACCAAACAATGTGGCAGACAGATGTTGCCGTCGAAAAAATGAGCGTAAAGTGCGCTGCCTGCCATTCTATAGCGACTATCAAGGCAAAGAGATTGCCATTGTATTGCGCTGTTGTGCTGCAGAGTATTATAATGCCGCTATTGTTTGCTTTTGTTGTGAATATTTTAAAAATATATTTTTCTTTGCATTTGTTATTGTTGTACACCCACTGTTGGCTTAGGTCACGCCTGTACTAGCTAAATTTTATTTTAAAAATATTTTCTATTTATTTTTAATTTTACGCCCTTTTAATGATCTTTAGTTTCTTATTATTTTTTTTTTTTTTTGACAAGCATATCTTCTATATATTCCAACTCTCAACTAGCGCAGCACGGGCACGCTGCCGGCCAAAGAAAACATTTCGCATGCAAGCGACGCGTAAACTAGATTAAATGGTGATTTTTCGTAGCAACATTTTAGGCGCTTAAGCGTAGCAAATTAAGTTTATATACGCCAGGCATGCAAGGCGCACTAAAGCAAGCGCTGAGAACTGGTAAGCTGAAGTAAAGCACAGAAAATTTGTGCGTTTGCTTAACTAAACTAAATTTTATTGTTGTAATTGTTGTTGTAGTGCAAAAAAAGGCACTAAAGCGAAATTTAAAACTGCAAATTACCGCTATGCATTCACTTCAAGCATGTGGCATGTTGCGACCGCATAATTTAAGCCAATACTGCAGAGAAAAGTGGTAAACAGTACATAGCGCCTTAAAGTAGGCAACAATTAAGTCATAAATTTAGAAGATAGTTGGTATTTTTTGCTAATAGTAAATTATATGTTAGTGAGTTATAGTTGTGTTAGTGCAGGTCATGCATATTTGTTTATACAACACCTATTACACTGTGTCTCTATGGCTAAGATCCTTAAAGTATGCAAAGAAATAGTTAACACACTATTTTATCAGCAATTTTCAACACATACTTCTCATTATCAGCTGCATAACATCTGCTTAGATGGTGTAACGCATTTTATTGGCGTAGTAATTTTATTTTGCTCCTAACAGTATGCTATACTAAAGCACTGTGCGTAAGAAATTTTTTTCTTTTTTTACCACTTGCTTTAAACACAAAGATATACTTATCTTTTCTATACAAAATATTTTCGTCAGCTTTTGCTTCGATCAGTACGCACTTGCTACAACATTTTTCACAAGACTAACAAAAAATTTCTTTCGTTTCTTATCTTTTCTCGCACAAAATTTCTTCACTTCTTTATAACTTTCTTCTGCATTTGCATGAAATCAAACGGCAACACACTACATAACCGTCTTTTTAACGCTAATTGTGATAAATGATAAAATTTTGACATGCAAGTTGATGCTTTTGATGGCATTTAACTCGCGCGCGCGACATTGGAAACGACGAGGACGACGACTACAGCGGGACGACGACAACTACGACGACGTTACACACACAGGACGCGACCCTTTTGACGCACATCCTAACGAGCGCACAACAAACACGAAACTGAAGCAGTCATTCATTCGTTTTTTTACACCCAGCAATACATAGGCGAACATTTCATTTCCAACGCATGCCGTTTCAACCACCAATGCATTCCATTTGCAACGTTTTTGCATTCACATTTGGTCACCCACAAAATCGCAACGACGCTCGTATGTTGCACAAAATCTAGCTTTTACCAGGACTACACGGTGCAACATTGCTACGAATACGAATCCTGCCGATAGTGTTTGCTCGTGACACATTTGGTTGTTGGAACACGAGTAGCTGCTGAGCAGTGGTGGTTCTATTTGTTGTGGTGAAAATGCGTTAAGGTGCTGCTGTGGCATTCACAATCATTTCAATTCACAAATGTTTCAACCGAGAGCGTGATAAAATGCGAGAGCGCCAGTCGCAGAGTACAAGCGTGGAGCGTCGCAATTGGTATAAGAGCGCGAGCTACTCACCACAACAACTCCGAAAATGTACACAGCTGATAAGAATTTGATAACGCGACAAACGCGTTGGTGTATCAAATCTTCGAAGAAATGAAATGCGGAAAGTTGGAAATGAAACGTTAACTGCTATGTTGGAAATCATAAGAATTGTGGTGACTAGGTTAGCAGTTTCGTAGCAAATATCGAAAAGTGGAGAAGTCTTAGCGGTTAACAGTTTGAAAGGAGAATACTTGCAAATGTTTAGATAGGAGAAATACACGAAAGTGGTATGAATGTACTTCAAAATAAAGTATTTTACTGAATTAAAGTGGCACAATTTGCGAATGATTTAAAATACTTTAATCGCCTACTATATATACTATAATATTTTTTTCGCATTTTAATTAATATTAATATTTAAGCTAACTTCAGTTAGACTAGTTGTCGGGTATGTCGGAAAAATATAAGACAGCGGTAATAAAGCCTCGAACACTGCCGGCACAAAACGTGATTTATGAATACAATAAGTTCATAAAAAATATTATTATTACACATATGTGTATATATTGGTGGTTAGATAACATATTTGCTTTTCAGGTTAAGAAATAATAATATTTTTTATGAACTTATTGTACGATTTTAAGTGTGTGCGCTTGATTTAAGAATCGAGATCGTGTTAAGCTTTCAGCTATTTGATCGTCAAACCAAGTGACAGATGCCAAAAAAAGCAAACACTTGCGAATATATTGGTCCGATTATGTATACCATAAGAACTTTAGTATGTTATTCTAATAATTTCACTGATTTTAAGGATTACATTTGGGTACCGAGGCTCATCATTATACTCTCGCAACATGTTGCTACAGAGTATAATAGTTTTGTTCACCTAACGGTTGTTTGTATCACCCAAAACTAATCGAGTTAGATATAGGGTTATATATATATACATGATCAGGATGAAGAGACGAGTTTAAATCCGGGTGACTGTCTGTCCGTCCGTCTGTCCGTCCGTCCGTCCATGCAAGCTCTAAGCTCTACTTGAGTAAAAATTGAGATATCTTTATGAATCTTGTTACAAATGTTTCTTGGTACTGTAAGAGGGTTGGTAATGCAGATGGGCGTAATCGGATCACCGCCACGCCCACAAAACGCCATTAATCAAAAACCAATACAAACAATAAGATGCAAGACTGTCATTTGGTATACAGGATCACATTAGGGAGAGGCATCTGAACATTGAAATTTTCGATAAATGGAGCCACGTCATAGATTATAGATTTTATCTTTGGAATGTTATGAGATGACTTTATAGGAACTGCGTTCAAAATGAGACAGTGGGCGTGGCACCGCCCACTTTAAGGTGAAAACCCATATCTTGAGATATGCTATACCGATTTCAACCAATTTCAGGACATAACATTCTCCTCATATTTCTATGTTATAGTGCGAAAATGGGCGAAATCGGATTACAACCTCACCTGTTTTCCATATAACACCATTTTAAATATCATCTGGCTTTTTCACTTTCCAGTATGCAAATCAATCAACAGTAATTGTATCGGGGTAAAACATGAAAATCTGCACTGATCATTGTTGAAGAAGTTCTTAATAAGCAAGACGACAAAATCTACGCAAAAACTTTCAAAGATGCAAAAAATGTTATTCCTAGGGTTCAGCATGGTCACCAGCAAACTGCCTTAATGATTTGGTGGGGAGTCCCCTGTAAAGGAAACTTTACACTTCTGTGTAAAAGAAATTAAAAGTGGGCAAAAGTATACCAGAAGCATGTTTTAAAAGGCGTGGTAAAGCAGTTAAGCAATACTCGCTTCGATGGAGAGTATTTGATTTTCCAGCAAGATTCTACTCGAGCACACAAGGCCAAAACCATCCAGCAGTAGCTTAAAAGCAATATCTCTGGTTGCATAGCTGCAGTTGATTGGCTGTCTGTAAGACCAGATTTGAACACATTGGACAACAGTTTGTTGTCAGAGTTGGAGAACATGTCATATCGAATACCCCAGGGAAATTTCGAGAGTCTACAAAAACCCCTTGGCAGCGTCGTCAATACCCATAGAAACTGTGCGTGCTGCTATTGATAAAAGACCGCATGGCTTGGGGGCTTGTGTGAAAGCAAAAGGTGCACATTTCGAACAAAGTTTGGTAAATCGTTCATTTAATATATGTAATATCAAATACGACTAATGAACTTTTAACAGAACTTATGGCAAGGTTAGCTATATTATGCATGCAAGTGATATGAAGCATAACCGGATTTGAAAGTCATGTGAAAATACGTGGCATCGACAAAATTTTAGCTTCGATCCTAATATTTCTTGTAGGATTTCCACTGTAGAGTAGATTCAGGAATTCAACTAAAGTTGGCTAATTTTGTTTATTTTTTTTTTTGTGATGACAATTGTAATTTTAATTTTTTATTATGAAATCCATAAGCGCTCCTCGCTCGCATTTGGCTTTGAATACATACATACATATACTTGTATAAAGACTGGAACAATGCCGAGCGTAACAAGTTCAAGTGCTACGCACAGCACGCATAGCACAAACTGAATTTACATAAAATTGACTTTCATTAAAGGCAATAAATCACATTAGTACCACTAAGCAACCCCTTTTAACATCTGGCAACTACATACAGCCAATTACATAAACTCGAGCGCATTAAAACGGCGCACTCCAAAGCTTGCAACGCCATATTTATATTCACTACAGTACTTTTTTGATTGCGTGTGTGTGTGTGTATGTGAAAAGCTCACGCATACTTCAAGAATCCTATGCGCGCCTGTGTGTGTGTGTGCGTGTGCTAGTAATACAGCTTGTAAACGGCACTTTAGAGTTGACAGCAAATTTTTGACTTTCCCCTAAATTAGCAGTGAATTTGTGCAACACAACAATAACAACAACGCATCGCAAAAACATGCTGTCAACATGACTAGATGACAGGCGCGCCAACTGGGCGGGCCAGCACTCGACGAACTAACCGATTGTGCAGTTGCAGAGCGAACTACCCGAAATTAGTGCCATTTGGGTCTATGAAACCCAACATGCTGATTGCTGGACTAGCTGCCTGCCTTGTGCGTCTTTTGTCTGTCGCTCTAATTGTTGATGGGTTTGCTTGTGTGCTGCTGCACACTGTCACCCCTAAATCGTTGACAATTACGTATCGCATGTGGAAATTAGCAAAGAAAAAAATACCCAAACAAGAAAAGGGAAAATATGAAAAATCGACGCAGCCAAACTGAATCGAATGAAACCGAAACTGATGCGTTACAAGCCCAATAAAAATTATGAACAAAAGCGATGAAAATGCGTGCAACACAAACGCGCACACAACTAAATTCCATAGTAAAAGATTATTCAAGGCAGAGGAGGAATATATTAATGCTGGTGGCACACATATACATAGCAACACGCACACATACACACACACAGCGACCGTAAATCAAATTATGTTGATGGCGATATGAGCGTAACATAGCGTAGTTGTTGTTGTTGTTGTTTTTTCAGCAGTTATCTAAAAGTAGCATAGCGTCATTCATTCCTGGCTGTCACTGTGACGCTGACACTTCGCTGGCGTGCAAATGTGTGCAACCAATGCGTAGCAAATTTGCAAGCCACAACACTGACAAAACAGCAACACAGCGTGGCAAGTGTGGCTCACATATCGGAGGGTACGAACGGAGCGCTTGCCATTCATTGAAGTGATTTGTTGATTGGTCGTGTAGAAATCGCAACTTGCATTGTGTTTGTGGCAAATTGGCGGGGAGGGCGTGGTGCGAGCGGCGATACTATTGCAATAGATAGCTATCAGAAAGATTTTTATTAAAGATAGTGCGGAGAAATGGAACACACGCATGGGTAGTTATAAAAAGGCGTACCGTACAGTCGTTGATTAATTAAATGCAGTCACATGTGAGAAGTGAAAATCTTTTTGTAGCAAAATTGGTATTTTAATTTAAATGTCTGTCAACATAAATACACGGCGTTGAAAGATATGTGGAAGATTTCATCGTTGCAAGCCGCCTGTAAGTGCTAAGATATCTTCGGCTTAATCACCCTTTCTCAAACATAAATTTCGGAGTTTTCAGTGTCAACTGAAATAAGTGCAGCTTTCATAAACTAGATTCGGCATTAACCTTTGGCGCACGGTTTTTAAGTAAACAATTCTAACTAACACGAAATATGACACATTCAAAATCAAAAAGAGGTTAGAACGGTGCCTTGTAGCAACCCGATATAATAATCTGTAAAATATTTTAGTAAAAAATTTACAAATCATATATTGAGAGTTTCAGTTTAATTATCAGAGCACAGCACAGGTAGTAATGCACTTGAGTTTTAAAAAAAGTAAAAACAAAATAAGAAGGATCAAACCGGTTTTTCAATTTAAGTAGTTTTACATATCCATGAGACACTGCTGAATTGATATTTGCTGTATATATTACAACAACATTGTCTTTTGAGCCAAAATATCGGTTTATTCGATAAGATTATCTCTTGAAACCTTAGGTTAAGTTAGGTTAGATGGCTGATCCCTTAAACGGGCGATCACATTTGGTTTGTTGAGTTCAGTCCTTTGTGAAGCCATAAGAAAGAACTCCTGTGGGCGGTTATCAGCTATCGGCAATAACGCTCTAAACTTAACACAAATCTGCTTAGGTATTTTATTTCTATCTCCGCCATTTCGCCTGAATGTCCAATAAATGAGATCCGATGAGTTTTTGTCTTAATCTGGCAAAAGTCTTCTTCTTTTAAACAGCTAATGCAGCTGGCATCCGGTAAGATCTTCAATCTTATTGCGAGAAACCCGATCGGATAGCGTCTAGTTAGTACTCTTACAACCAATGAAAGATGGATGGATGGATGAACCGCAAGAAGCCAACTGCAGTTATTGAGACTGAGGTACCTGTCCTAGCAAGCTTCTCAACCTTACAGTTTCCTGCAATACCGCTGTGGCCAGTCTATGCTAGAGTCTAGGCATCGTTTCACTAGTCTTGAGAGCATTTTTCTCGAAACCTTAAAAAATTTGAATTTTTTATAAATAAACTTGATTGAAGAATATCCAAAAAGTTATCTCTATGTATTTTTTTGCCACCTAGAATAAATTTACGATTTAAGTAACGTCAGTTCGATTAAATTAAGCAATATTTTTCACTTTGCAATACTTCTCTCCATGATTATAATTATCTCATTTGAAGATTCATTGAAGTTATCTTCTCCCCCGGTTTATACGCGCTTTCCAACGCTGCCTTTCCAAACACATTCGTCTGCCCCCGCTCGCCTGACTAACACTGGTCATAACATTCTTTTATGCTCACAATGCCACGCTTAGACTGGATTAAATATTATTGCCCTACATTTAGACCATAAAACCATTATATCCCCCTCATTATACGTCTAACTAAGAAAGCATTAAATAAATGTGGAAAATATTATTAGAAAAAAAATCCGCATATGTTCCATTTAATTGATGCAATGCCTGCTGTCGCCAACAACAACGGCAACACCTTACTCAGCAAATCCTTCAACTTACACACGCGCATTGCGTTGCAGCGGCGAGGGCAGTGCGAGGCGGATGCTGTTTCAGTAGTTGTTGGCACGTGGCTGACAAGCATCACTATTTCAACTAGCGTGTATGTTGGACAGCGTTTTTCCACATTTATTACATTTCGCCAGTGCCGTTACTGTGGCAACCGGTTAATATGCTTCTGGTTTCATGCATAGCACTCTGTGCTGGTGTTTGTACCGGTAATGTGTAGGCTTGTGTGGGTGTTTACATTTGTTGTTGTGATTGCTTAACCACTCATTCATCCAACACACTCAAGCAGGTACTCAACACTCACTTGCCCACTCATTCACTCCTTCGTTCGCTCGGTCGGCCGTCTATGTACTTGTCTGCGAGCACTTAAAGTTGATGAGTCATGTGGAAGGGGGGAGTTTGGTCGAGTTGAATGAAACGCGGAATGTTGAGAAAGATGTTGCAAGTGTTCGTCAGCATTAATGAAATGTAGTGGAATTAAGTGTTTGCAGAAATTTTAAGAAAAGAAAATGATAGTACAATATATTACTTTTTGAAGCCAAGTTCTACTGATTTTAAAGGGGAATGAAAGTGGACTTTAATTCAGATCCACAGATCGGAGTCCTTAACAGCTTAGAACTCTTAAGAGAGAGGGGAACATAATTATTGAAGTTCCGTCTTTATAAAGATTAATTAAATTTTTTAAGCTGTTCTAATTTAGAATATATTTCAGTACACACTTAGCGTAGAGTTCTTCAAAAAAGAAATGAGCAAGGCCAGATATATTTAGCTTATATATATATAATTCGCTCATATAATGTTGCGCAGCATGTTGCGAAAATATGTGTGTATCAACATGCTGCTGAGACAAAATGTTGAGAAACATTTTTATACCAAAGAAACATTTTTATTCAAAAAGTATAAATATTGCCGTGAGTGATTTTATAACTTGTTTGAAGTTGCTAGATATTTATGTATCAATATGCGAGAGATATCTCAATATTTTACCAAAAGAAGAAAAAAATTTATTTTTGGTTGACCGAAGCACACAAAATACGATACTAAACAGTTTGTTCGAAGATTCTACCGTTGCTTTGGCCAATAAGCCATGCCAAATTTCGAATAGTTATCATGTCAAACAAAAAAGCTTTCCACGCAATAATCAGATTTTAATTGTTCAGTTTGTAAAACAGCTATAGACTATATCGATATCCGAATCGGCGGCTCCAACAAATGGGAAGCTTTTTGGGGAGAAAAAATTGAGGGAATAGTTTATACTGCTTAACAACTACTGTTTTAAGGCTAGACAACTTGAGACAACTTAAAATCTGACCTATTAACTAGACATCAATAGCATGAAACTTTCTAAACTTCGACAAAAACTCTGAGAACACGTTAGCAACATTCCTAACAAATAACCAAAACCCTCATAAATTCACAAAACTGTGCAGAAATAAAACAATTTTCTTGATTAAAGTATTTTAAATAGTATTTAGTAAAATATTGCCAAGGGATAAACAATTAAAAAATTTTACTAAAAAGATGGAAAACATGACACACTGCAAGTGCAGCAGATATTAATAGAAAATTTCTAAAAAATATATGGTAGAAAACAACAAATAAACTTGCACTATCATTTATAAAAAATGTTGCTAGAAGTAATGTTACTAAGCATGTTGCTGGAAACATTGTTTCTAAATATGTTGCTTGAAAAAAACAATAATTATCTAAACTTCAACTTCAAGACACACAGTAAAAAAAAAATATTGCACAACATTTGTTGCAAGTCTAACCTTACTTTCTCAAAAACAATTGTTGAAACTTGTTGAAAACTACGAAAATAGTTTGAACGCTTTAAACAAAGCATCTCTTCACTGATGCTTTCATTCCTGTGAGCTGCCACACAACTGCGCTCGTCGAAATTGGTCAAATAGCGGAAAAAATCAAATGTATATAAATATAAGAAACTTAAAATAAAACATAAGCGTTAGTAATACCGAGAATTGTTCAACGTCAAAGGCGTGTGAAATGAGTTGTACGCGAGAAGGCGATGCCAATGACATTTGACAGTGATTTATGTGTAGAGCCAAAGTGATAAGCGTGCGAGAGCAGAGTTGCAACAGCAACTACACGCACACACACACACACCCAAAACACATATGTGCATTTTCAAGTGATATTTGTAGCAAAACTAAGCAATGGATAAAGATTTTTTGTGTTGTTGCAACACAAGAGACACGAACGGGAAACGACGCTGGAAAAAGTGAGAGTAGCGGAAATTGCTGAGATATCGCTTTTGAAACTTTAAACAAATGCATGTCGAGTGTGAGTGTGTGTCGTGTGTGTGCGTGTTGTAGCAGAGATAAATAGAACAGACATTAGTGAAAGCTTTCAACATTGCGTGTTGGCATGCAACGTGCTCGTTTGCCACAAATGAACTTTTTACTTTTTCACTTCGGCACTAGTAGTTGTTATTGTTGTTTTTTTCTGCTCGTTGCAACAGACATAAACTATTCTTGCATTTTGCTAGCGCTATTAAGGCAAGAAAAATATGCTTTCTCTGTGTATGTGTGTGTGTGCAAGACGTAATGGCGCATAGCAATATTGAAATTATTGCCAGAAATTTGCTATACAACATATGCCACACACCACGCCACCCCTGTGGTTGAGTTTTGGTTCCGCTACAACATTTGCCATTTTGAAAGAAACGTTTTTGGTTTGATTTTCCAGATGTTGCAATTTTTGTGGCATGCACCCAAG
The DNA here is from genome assembly GCF_042242935.1 of Bactrocera oleae. NCBI lineage: Eukaryota > Metazoa > Arthropoda > Insecta > Diptera > Tephritidae > Bactrocera > Bactrocera oleae. The sequence goes on from NC_091536.1 coordinate 75,119,875, forward strand.
GCTTTTTGTACTCATTTAATGTTGTTATATTTTTTTGGGATTTTTTGTGTGAAGGAAGAAAGCTGTACTCGACATTGTTGTTGTAATGTTTGTTTTGTTGTTGTGTTTTTTTTTTTAATAATAAAATCTAGTCGACATTGTACTTTGGTTTATGTCGCTGTTGTTTTCGTATTTGTTGTTGTTGTAAGTTTATGTTGTTTTTGTCATCTTTTTTTGCTGTTGTTGTTATTTTTGTTATCAAAACCTTATCGACTTTGATCAACTTCCGAAATCACGGTTCGAAATTCATTTGATTTGAGGCGCGCTGCCTGTCACTTTCCACATGCCACACGCCACTGCATATATTTACAGTTTGTGTTCATTGTAGCGGTGTAACGGTACACACAGTTGCCGTGATACACATTGCTAATCCAATTGTGTGTGTGTGTGTGTATGTGCGTTTGTTTGTGTCCCGTTAATCTTCGCACTGTGCGCTCATAGGGGTATGCCTTTCCAACGCCTCTTCACGCGCACTGGGGTGTTAAATTGTTAATCGACCTCTAACTGTGACACAATACAAACGCATTAACCCGATGTCAGGCAGCATCAAATCAACAAAATCGAAATTGAAATCGACAACGAAATCGCCGATAGTGTTGCATGAATGTTTGCACTTTTTTTTATATGCGCTCATGCCACATATACCGTTGTGGCAGTTGTTGTAGTGTGTATGCTTGTTGGGTGCGCAAGGCACAACGCTTGGGGTTGTAACTGTGTAATTTTTTCGCTTTGCAGCGATGGCAGAGTTGCAATAGTGGCCGCAAGGGTAGCGCACACATACACATATATATATATATGTATGTACATACATGTTTGTAGTGGTGTATGCACTTTGTCTCTTTGAGTGCAGCCTGCGGCGCTCGCCAATATTGCTGTCAATTGGATTAAAAATACGAAAAATGTTTTATTTCATTTGAAATCTGTTTCGCCTACAACAACAATAAGTACAACAGCAACAACATATATTGTTGTTAGCATACGTTGAAAGGGAATTATGTTGTTAATGAAACACAAAAGTGTAATAAAAAAAATTGATTGGCATATTCGTTGGTGAACGCTTGGTGCAGCTGTTTGCATTGAGGGTTTTTCGGTGTAAGTCTCATGTAAAAGAAGATGAAGAAAAACGTGCGTGAGCTTATTTAATCATGCCGAACTGTTGTTCAACGTTTTTCTGATTTTCCAGCTCTTTAATGAAGTTCTTTCAGCCACTCATCTACTTTTTTGGCTTAATTTGACGGTAAAAGTATCCCGTTAACTAAGCTTTGGCGGCGCTTAAATGACCATAATCGCCTTTATATATACGTTTATGCAATAAGTCTGCTGAACGTACACACAACTGAGCGTCATTTGTGAGCACCGAATATGGCGTGTAAAGAAAGTAGATTTGAGCGGCGTATCTATAGCTACGATAGTATCTATAGGGTATAGACAATGTTAAAAAAGAGTGATGCACAGTTATCTTTGTGGTGAGTTCAGGGAAAACTTCCAGTATCAAGCGCGTGGTTTAACTGATTTCAGGTTGAACGGCATCCTTGGGATCCTCCTAGTCGAAATTTTAAGAAGGAGTGCTTGGAAATCGTTGTGTTGGCGTCAGAGAGATACGAGATTCTACACATTTTGGTTAATGTTTCGGGTATGAAACGTTTCAATGCTAGACTCGTACCAAAAGATCTGAATCTTTTGCAAAATGACGTCGAGTAGAGATCGCTAAAGAGATGCTTAAAATCGTAGCTGAGCACCCTACATTCATCAAATGCATCATTACTGGTGGCGACACGTGGGTTTGTGAATATGACGTCGAAACTGTCTAAAATTCTAGCGAATGGCGCTCCAAAATGGAGCTGAAAGCAAAAAAATTTAAATTCATTGTAGGCACTGAAGGCCATCCCAGCCGAGACTTATAACAAGTATAAGGAAAATTGGATTAACCAGTGGCATTCTTGTGTTGACTCTAAGGAGCCTATTTTGAAGACGATAATAAATATATAATATTTATTCAAATACGTGAAAACTAAGTTATTCCGATGCAGTCCGGATTAAATTCGATTAAATAGTATGGCCAATCACCAACACTGTCTGGTGACCTCATTTAAGATTGCATGTTGTCCATGAAGTTATTAATAAAGTAAAGAGATCGGTATTTGGATGTCTATAATAATATTTCCTCGATCCTACAGGCTGCTAGTTCCAATACACGTTGGCATCTACACATATAGCTTGGAGGATAGATTGAACGGTATATTTTTTGGAAAGTGGCTCGTAAACTCAGATATTGAAAAAGTGCAGGTCAGTCGAACTGAAAGGCGACTGTAACTGTGGAATTCTAAATTCAAATTTTTAAGATATGGTAAACATCTCCTTTACAAAAAGAAATATTTAAGTTCTTAAAACCGGTAGTTAGATACGCTGTAGAATTTTGGGCTTCGCGAGCTTCCCTAACAATAGGTGGGCATAATTTAACTATACGACAAAGTTTGAAAACAAGAGCCATGTTATCCTTATTGAGAAATCTATGAAACTGAAAATACGGATGATTTTGGCGGAGGGTTACAGGAAAGAAGGTCATTACCAAGAAGATACCACTTGCACTGCATCCTAGAGCTAATATAATAAAAAGGACGAACTTCATATCTGGGCTACAAAGTGAAGTGAGAGTACTTCGCTTAATCGAATCACGGTGTAGGTTTAAGCTTAGGGTATAACTTTTCTGAATAAATAAACCCTTTCGAAAGTAAACGCATCCTTACAAAATTTTATCTATAAATTACTCTCTACTCAAAAAATTAATTGACCGTAAAATTTCGACCCGATTACCCAAATTAATGCTTAGAACGCAAAAAGAAACTAAAAAAAAAACAACAAAGAAAGCACAGCTTAGATCTGGTTTATTTCATTTAGGTAAAAAAATAGATATGCGAGAGCTTAAGCCTCGAGCTTTTACCAAGCTTACACTTGAACAAAAAATAAGTGCCTGAAACTTACATTAAGCATTCGAAAAACGTGCAAAATAGAAATATATCACCTCTTATATTTTTACAGTATTTTACAAGGCATAATTCAACTTCCACTGCTTCGTTAATCCTCAGCTGAGCTTATTTCCCTCCTCTACTTTTAATTTTACTTACTTATTTTTAAGCATTGTCGATGTTTCAACATTATCTGCCTCGTTTAACCCGAATATTAACAAATAAATAAATAAAATTTGTATACCCTCCACTGTAACTGTAAAAATTTGTCACACCCACCCTGAAGGAAACGAGGCCGTATATATATATATATAATATATATAAATGAGTTAATCATGCTCGCCTATCTAGTTGTCTATCCTTTCGGCTGTATATACGTGAACTTTTTAAGATATCGATCTAAAATTTTGCATCCGTCCTTTTCTCTCCAAGAAGCTTTTCATTTGTCGGTATGGTCAATATCGGAGCACCATATAGCTGCCATATAAACTAACCGTTTAAAATAAAGTTCTTGCATGGAAAACTTTTTTATTTGACAAGACATTTTAACAAAACTTGGCATGAATTGTAGTCTAAGACTCTAATTTCAAATCCAAGAATTTTCGAACAAATTGTTCAGATCGGACCTGTATAGCGTATAGTTCCCATACAAACTGATCAATCAAAATCGAGTGCTTGTATGTACAAACAAGGTAAACATTATTTTTTTTTTCCATTGCTTTCAAATTCTTCAAAAAACTATTAAATTGGCTTAATGCTTTTACCGAAAGTCACAAATATACTTTAAAGAAAGCTATTAAATTCGCAGCTTTCATTTTTCTTCTCTGCTCAGCTCACAATTGTCCTCCACTCGACTCCGTCAACTCATATGAATAGTAAAATAAGGAAGTGATAATTGTATTTGACAGCCCGGCGGGAACAGGATATTTTCGCTCTTACCCGCCGCAGGGCCGACAATTGATGCGCCTGCTCCGCTGCATACTCATTTATATTCATATAAGTTTTACATGCGTGCAACTATACATATATGTGAATATGTATGTATGTAAGAATATGTGATTTTTCATCTCCGCACGATACTCGTACGTTACGCAGGCATTCCCAGTGCGCCGCCCATTGCGTCAATTGAGGTATAGCTAAAGGACAGCCGGCTGTCGGGTGCATTTATTACTGTAAATGCCAATGAATAATGATGCGACTGGTGCTCGAATAATAGGGGAGGCAGCGGCGGGAGAGCCGCTGTTGTCGCTGTCAACGAGTAAGCCAATTTGGTGAGTTCGCTAGGGGAGGCCATTCAACCGTCATATGTGTTTGTCGGCGCGACAGTGCTTCATTGTGGCGCCGCGGTTTCTCATTTTTTTTTTTAAATTATTTTCTTACATATATTGAGTGCTTACACCTTTTTTCGCAATTATTTTCATAAGTCTACTTGTACGGTTGTTGATTTCATTGATTTAACACCGCTGAATTGCAGCAATATTTGCGCGGGCTTGCAGGTGCAGCATGCAGTGCATATTCGGGTTGCAATGAGCTTAAAGCGCTGTAATAAAATTCTTTTGCGATGCTACAGAGAGGGAGTGGAAAAAGGTAATGCAGGCAAGGCCACTTAGACATCCGTGAACGCTGGTTCTTTGTGATTCCCAAAACTCTTAGAAATGGATCACCCTAGCCTTATAGATTGAAGTGCTTTGAGCTTATCACAAATTTTTAAACGCAACTAATAACAAACACAGCAACTTCGCCAGGTTCGCAAAAACTTTGTCTATCGAGATGTTTCAACCTCAGTCTAGCACAAGCTGGACAGTTGACAAGATCTAGATGATTCCACTTCACCTTCTTCCATACAACTTTGGTAACTGTAAGTAGAACTATCTCTAGATTGTTGAAATTTTCCTTTACTCTAATTTATGCTAACCCATTCCTTTTCTTGCGATGTACCCAACTGAGACAGCAGTCGCGCCAGACAGTTGAAAACGATACTGTCAGCCAGGGTAGTTTTTAAATAAAAAAATTTTGATTTAACATTCAAATTTTTATTTTTTAATCCCGATGTAAAAGTGCTTAAAAAAATTTTCAAATTTATAAACGAGGGTACTACTCTCCCTCGTGGTCACACAGTTGTTATGAATATGAAGCTAGAACGAAATTTCTTACCAGTGCCAGGTATTGTCTGTTCATAATGTTTAAACACTAGTACCGGCAACCCCTTTCATGGTCGTTAAAAGGTCGGATTGTGGTGAACGTGTTATCCGCCGTTACGGCAATGCCAACGAGCCGGACGCTTGTTACATGTCGACACCATTGGACTTTTCTCCATGAACACCGATTTCAGTTTACGTCGCTTAAGTGAATATAAAGTGAGTACTTCGATAGAATGGAGCAATTTAAATATAGATTCACCTTTATTCATGTACATACGAACCACTTAAAATTTTAAAAATTTAGAGGAATTAAGCAGTAGAAATTATAATATCAAAGGCAAAAGCCTAAAGAGACTATATAACAGCCAATTTCACTCAAATTTGGCGCTTTCCTATATTTATTTCTTGAGCACGAAGCTTTGTTACGAGCTCGTTAAAATTTTATCTAATCCATTTGTTGATAGTGCGTGATAATGAAGCTTAGCTTGGTCAATATGCTGCATATTATTTAAAACGAAAGCTGCCATGACATCATGTGTAATTTTCATAGTTGCATTAGTTTATGAGCAAATCCTTATTTGAGTGTGTGGGTATGTGTGTGCATGTAGAGGTGATAAAATGAAGCATTAAACTCCTAACTCCAAATACAAACGCTCCTTATTGCCGACTGTTCGACAGCCAAACACAAAACCGACGAAATTTAATGATTTTTAATGAGGTCGTTTCATAGTCGAATAACAGTTTTACGGTTTATTTAGAGAGTGTATAAGCACCCTACCGCATATCAGAGCTGAGCTGAGCGAAAGGAAAAGGGGCGGAAGGTGTTTGCATTAAGTTAACTGACATTTGCCGCCGACACATGTTTTCGTTAATTTTATTGACCGTGGCATTTTGTAATAAAATTTCCTACTACAAAATTATTGCCACACATTGCGGCGGGTGTGCACATACACTTGTATGTATGCTTGTATATAAGTGCTTAGGAATGTGTGAGCGTTGACTGCTCTAAAGGCTGCTGCTTTAAAATTTTATGACAGCAATTATTTGAACGTTGACTGTGCGGCTTTCGCTAAAATAATTCCAATTTATTAAATACATTTATGCATGACTATGCTTGCTGTGCGTGTGAGTGTGTTTGTGTCATATGTGTGTGTGTGTGTCCCTAGCGGCGAAGTCGTAAATTATAATTAATGCCTGTTACGTGTATTTGAAGCGTTATTAGCGACACTTAATGCGTCTCAATATCTTTAAACAATTTTCATATTTTTCTAGCGAAATAGAAAACAGCAATTAAATATTCGAAAAATTCGTATATACAGGCGAATTTGGTAAATACTCAAGTCAAACGTTTAAAAATTATGCCGCCAGGTTACACTACTTTCGTATTATTGCCAAAAAATGTAATAGACCCGAATTGGACATAAGGCGTTTATCCACTCGAAAATTCAAAAAATCGATTTTTTTTGCTTCTGTTTCGAATGTACATATATTGCAGAATATTCTCTCAAAATTTGATGTCGTAAGTAGTTTGGGAGATAAGAGTGTACTATATGTAAGAATATCAGAACTTAGTGCAATCGGCTCCCGATACTTCATTCTCGAAGAGTTGGTGAGGAAAATTTCTCCGAAACGGCTTTACCGATCGCCTAGAAATTTTCATACGACCTTCTTAGATATATTTGTCGGCTTGTGACAGAAGAAATAATATTTCTGATAGTAATTTCGATTATTTTGAAGCGTAAATTTTTATACAAAAAAGCTATTTACGGCTACGGAATTCAAAATTTTTCACAAACTATTAAATACTGACTTTAAGAATTAAGTTCATTTAAATGTACATTTTGCTGACTTGAAAGTGGATCTCTTAATTTAATATTTATATTAATAAAAGCAAAATTTTTGCGCTAGCTGGAGCAAAACTCCAAAACAATATTATTCCTAACCTATCTTTAGTACATTTATAATGCCACAAAACCAAATAATATAACCCGAATTGACAAGTATAGGAGAAACTTATATGTATACCTAAAGATAGCTTTATTTAGTTCAATACACTAAAAATAGTGAGATGAAATTTCATCAAAAGAGCAATGCGCTATCGTGTCGCACGTTCTAATAGAGGTATACTGTAGACATTATTCAGAAAAGAGACAATAGACAAATATCGATAGGATTCTTCATATAACTCGGCATTATATGAAAATCTCACGATCTTCTATTGGTAGATCGCAGATTAATTGTAGCTGAGACCATATGTATCTCAAAATATGCGAGTTTGATATCCTACATGAAATGTTCGGTATGAGAAAGCCGTGTTTGCTTTCTCTCTACTACAAATGCAGTCATAAGACCACTGGCCAGTAATGTTTGACACAGTTTAAGCGCAACTCGAAGGAGTATTTGCGATATTTCGCGGCGTTGACGATTCACTGGTATACACCAGAGTTCAAGACATAACTCTGGACTTCGTCTAGCGAATATGTTCCAAAAAGGTCAATTGAGTCTACAACGCCGAATTATTATACTGAGAAAAAAAAGTTATTTTCACCAATGGAAATGCATAGACTTACAACTTCGCAGTGATTACTGCCTAATTTTAAAAATTAAGTTACGAACTGCTAACCCATCCACAGTGCTCTTCAGATTTGGCATCGTACAACATACTTTCTTACCAAATGGGAAAAAGTCACACGGCGGACAGAAATTTGAGTTGCCTACCTGGAAACCTACAGACGACGTATTTTTAAACGGGTCAAAGAAGCTAGAAACGCGCTGGGTCAAGTGTATTGAGCTAAAAGAAGACTTTGCTGATATGCTAAGATTAATCAGTAAGCTTTCGAAAGATTTCGTTCTTATTTTGTAGTTTAAGTGATTTTCAGCCCACCCTTGTAAACATTTCTAGGTCACTTTATGAAACTCTAAGAATCTTAAAATTATGACAAATGTATTTTATAAACCATTAGCACCCAAAACTCGTCGAGCAAACTTCCAAAAATAAGCTAATGGTTATAGATCAGAAGACTTTAAAATTATATAACATAAAGGGTTTTAATTTTAAAGAATTATTAGAGATTTGAAGAAAGTCGTGAGTTTTCGATGGTATATTATTCAAACTATTTAAGATATTGCAAGCTGTGGCTTACTTGCTATGGAAGAAACCGTTAAATCTATATATGCACGAGGTCTCTAACTAAAAAATTCTTTCGACTAAGAAAGGATGCTTGGTGTTAATCCAGTGAGCTTTGGGAGTGAGATGCACTATTAGGTAATAGTTTATTGAAGAACATAAAATTGCGGGTGCGCTTTCTGCTACTAGTAGTCGCTCTTTACAGTTTATTGCATAACTTTAAACCAACAGGATTTTTCTCGCATAACTGCCACTGACACCACACTAATACATATGCACAGGCATACAATAACAATAAAACAACAATAGCGAAATAGAAAGAACGCAAGCCACCGACATTATGCGGTAAACTGAAACCGGTACCACAAAACAAACAACGCCAACATACAACAGCAATAATAACAACACGAACAACAAACTAAACAGTAATATTTGCATTAGTTAGCAAGAATATGGAATACAACAAAAGCAACAACTATAACAATAGCGAAATTAGAAAACGAGTCGTCGCAACTAGACCGTGTCGCAACGTGACTACCGCAATAGATAAAGCGGTGTGCGTGAGTGTGTGTGTGTGTGCGCTTTGGCACGCTACACCGTGTTTTAATATTGGCCATTTCATTTAGTTTTATTAACTTGTGCGCATTACTCGCTTGCTAAGCGTTTGCGGCTGTTTTGTGCGACGCTGCATTGTTTCATTGCACCGTTAACACACACACACACATATGCAAGCGCATGCGGAGCGGAGTTGTCATGCTCAAGTATGTAAGTATACTGCTCTTGCGCCTAAGTGTATGCTAGCAATTGAGTGCCGGAGGAAATTAGTTAAATGTTGCTGCAATTAGTATGTCCAGCTGCTTTGGCCTTTTATTTCAACCCGGCTTTAGCACTCTTCCATTTTTTTTGCTTGTCTTTTTTCTATTTATTTCAAAATAGTATTATCATAGTCAGCAGTGGGCTTATGGCAGTTTTAGTCACTGCCTATGCTACCGTAGTAGTGCGTTTGCAAGCAAACTCTTGCAGCAAGCAGCAGAACCGTATGTATGTGTGTGTGTGTGTGCATAAATGTAGACCTTTGTATTTTCATACTGCTGGCGAACTTTAAAAGCTTTCAACACACAGCTCCTGTTTGCGGTTGACAAGCATTTATATTTAATCAAATAATTTACTTAACTATTTACTACTGTAGAGGTACGCCTGAACCCTTTTAGAATAAATTTAGCTTTTTGGAAAATTCAAAAATAGGCGTGTGTATATGGTGTAATGGTATTATAATATATAATATATTTTTTAAGTTTAGTACTACCTAATACTTAATACTTAATACTTAATACCTAGTACTTAATACTTAATGCTTAATGCTTAGTACTTAATACTTAATACTTAATACTTAATACTTAATACTTAATACTTAATACTTAATACTTAATACTTAATACTTAATACTTAATACTTAATACTTAATACTTAATACTTAATACTTAATACTTAATACTTAATACTTAATACTTAATACTTAATACTTAATACTTAATACTTAATACTTAATACTTAATACTTAATACTTAATACTTTATACCTAATACTTAATACTTAATACTTAATACTTAATGCTTAATACTTAATACTTAATACTTAATACTTAATACTTAATACTTAATACTTAATACTTAATACTTAATACTTAATACTTAATACTTAATACTTAATACTTAATACTTAATACTTAATACTTAATACTTAATACTTAATACTTAATACTTAATACTTAATACTTAATACTTAATACTTAATACTTAATACTTAATACTTAATACTTAATACTTAATACTTAATACTTAATACTTAATACTTAATACTTAATACTTAATACTTAATACTTAATACTTAATACTTAATACTTCATACTTCATACTTAATACTTAATACTTAATACTTAATACTTAATACTTAATGCTTAGTACTTAATACTTAATACTTAATACTTAATACTTAATACTTAATACTTAATACTTATTATTAAAGACTTAATACTTATTACTAAATACTTAATACTTAATACGTAAACCTCTAAAAATTAACATTTTTGGCCTCCTCACTTAATATTGTATATTTCAACTCCGTCCTAAATTACTAATAGAAAAATTAAACACTCTAACTGTAATCATCTTTGTACTATATATACCTTTCCTCAAAACTTCTGGTACAAGCAGTTTCGAAAATTTAAGGTCGCAATTAATACTTAACTACAACTAATTAGTGAGCAAATATTTGCTCGCAGCGATTGCAAAGGCGTCAGCAACTTTTTGTACCAAGCGTTGAAGCGACAAGTTCCCCATCGCCACAGCTGGCGGCCCGCATATTGAGGTTAGTGCTCTGATTGCTAATTAATTAAAATCTTTTAATATATACTTTTGCGCACACTTACACACACATACTCGTAGCTCAGTTGTTAATTTATGCGTGATTGTTCACTGATGCTCAAATTCCACTAATTTGCTGATTATGTAATTTGCTATTAATAGCTAACAATTATTGAAATTGTTATGAATGTAATGTGACTTTTCTTTTAACTTTAAATATTTAGCAAATATTATATATTATACATTTAAAAAGTTATATTGTTCGTGAAAATACATTCAAAATAGCCTGGTCGGGGCAAAGTTGAGTCCGTCCTACTAAAACCATTTTGAATTGATACAGTTATTCGAGTCAATTGATGATCAATCAATATTATTATCAAATTAATTGAACTCCAATTGCAACTTCTGGTGTGGTTTAGCCTTTTTAAGTATAGCTAACTTTCATCTGAGTGATGAGGTAAATAGACAAAACTGTTGATTCTGGTGCGAAGAAACTACACAAATTATTCATGAACAATGATTAAATTCACTGAGCTGAATGCTTGTTTCTCTCAATTAAAAACAACACCGGTTGATGTAAAGACTCTTCTAAATAAATCGAACTTTCTCTAATTTATCCAAAAGCATGCAAGCAAAAACGCAAGCCAAGCGTCTAAAATGTAAATGATATACATGTTCTTGCCCTTGTAACAGCCATTCTCGCGCAATTTTGGTTTCTTGAATTCCATTCCGGTATTTTCTAGATCGAAGAATTTTTTAAAATCTCGTTAAAATAATAGACAACCTCAAGTCCGACCATCATCTATGCATGTTTTCAATTGGCCGGTAGTTAAACCTTGCACAAAAAACTATTCCGTAAATAAGTTTAGATACAAAACGAAGCTCGATGTATGGGGATCAGAAGAGTTAACGCACAAAAGAAACGTCCTGGACCAAATCGTAACATCTGCGAATCGCAACAAAATCGTTCAATTTGTAAAGCGGCCATGACTGGCCAAGCAGGATTGGTGGTCGGGAAGGGTTTCATATAGGTTTGGTGGGATTGGTAGGTAATCATCAACTATGAGCTGTCGCTCTGTGGCCAAACTCATAATTCGGACCTTTTCTCTCAACAATTTGACCAATCAATCCTTCACAAGTGGGCAACTTTTGTCAATAGGAGAGAATTGTGTCTAGTCAGAATAACGCCAACGCTAAAAGCTCCATGAGCTTGGTTGAATCTCTCATCAACGGGTTACTTTCTATTTTTATCCTCTTGCATCATGTTGCTGCAGAGTAACACCTATTTTCCACATAACACCATTTCAAATATCATCTGGCTTTTTAACTTTCCAGTATGCAAATCATGCAACAATGATTATATCGGATATGAAACTTTGCATGAATAATGCGTTTAAAATATGCCATCTTGTGACCAAAAATTGTCTAAAGCGAACTTAAACTGTTCAAGCCCCTAGGTACTGAATATGTGGACCGTCGTGCCTATCGTTGACTTTTTACCGAAAATATCGGTCAATTGAAATTCATATAATAAAATAAATAAATGAAACTCTTGATAATAATATGTTTTTGTATCAAAAATGGATTGAATCGGATCAATATGGTCACACCCGAACTTAGAATTTCCTTACTTGTTGTCTATTACGAATGTTGTAGAAAAAAAGGTGAATAATTGACCTTTGTCTGATTGTTAGATGGTAAACAAAATTTTCAATTTAATTAAAAAATAATAGATTTCTTTTTAACTAGGTCCATTATATTCCATGTGGACGATGATTGATATGAAGAAATAAAGAGCTGCAAAATATAATGCAACGAATGAAAATACGGCGAGTATGCTGTCTTAAACACAAAAAGACCAGAAGAATTCAGACTCTCTTATTCCGAATATGATATCAGCTGATGGTAGAAGAGTAAACGCATAAACATTATTGCGTTAGTAAATCCTTAAAGCGAGTTCTTCCCGATTTAAATTCGCAAAATAGTAAATCTTTACGTAGGTTGCCATTTATATTTCGGGATTTGTCAACCCTAGTATTGCAATCTGGCAACTCATAACTTTATCATAAAGTTTGACTTTTTTGATATGCTCAGAATGTTTTGACATACGAGCGCTATTTGTGTTGTTTACAGTGACTTATAATATTCATCTCGGTCAAAAAATGAAATTAAATCACGGATTTTTTTAGTGCGATTATTTTTTGAAACTTACGACATGCATTAACTCAGCAACAGTGCATCGCTGAACTTAATTAAATGTGTGGCGATTAAGCTTCATTAAGAACCAGTGTTTTACGATAATATGATGAATTCAATCGAGGTCGTAAGTCAGTCCAAGATGAATTTCGTGAAAGTCGTCCAAAATAAGTTGTTGTTACGAAAACTATTCATGCTGTGTGCAAACTGACCCGTTATCTTTCATGAAATTAGGAAAACCAACCGCCGATGACGGATCACTCACACTTTTGCATTTTTGAGCACTGACAACATCGTTTTGATGAGTCTTCCACGGTATAGTTTTGACTCTGCACCGAATGACTTCTTTTTATTACCGTACGTAAAGAATTAACTAATAGGTCAACTTTTTGCGACACCTGAAGATGCGGTTGATGCATTCAGAACGCATGTTTTAGAGATACCTTAATCATAATGGCAAAAGTGTTTCGACAATTGGTTCAAACACATGCAAAAGTGTATGATATTAATGGAAAATATTTTGAAAAACAATAAAGTGGTTTTCGTTTATTAATAACATAACAGGCAACCCTCTTACCAAGAGCTAAGCAGTATACATGAGTGAAAAGTGAGAAATGTTCAGCATTTAAACGCATAAACTATAAATGAACTGCAATGTTGTGTATGTGTGTATGTATATATACGATAAACATAAATTTGTATGTATGGGTACACATTGAAAATGCTGCTGCATGCTACTTTCCAACTAATTTAATTTCCTTTAAATGTGTAAAAAATAATAAAATACGATAAGTGGCAACTACGTAGGCAAAGCGACAAGTATATAACTGTTTATATGCGTATATGTGAGCACGGCAAATCGCAGTTGGCACTTTTGCTCGAAGTTTCGAGTGGAGTTGGGAGCTGGCGCAATTGGCGTATAGCTGAGCGCATTGAGCAGTGGCGAAGCAACTTAATCTCGCTTAATTTAATAAAACATGCGCAACACTATTGCAACGCACAGGCGCACACACACACAGACGCGAGTACTTAACACAAATGTGGCACATAATTGTATGTGTGTGAGGCTGATTGCATATGTATATATATATATATATATATAGGGCCAGTATATATATATTTATGGTATATGTGTTTGTATGGCTGTGTCTGCACGCCATTAAGCCACGCTCATTATCCTTGCAGAGACAGTAAGTGGAAGGCTACATATACTTAGTAGCGCTTAACCGTCGCTTCATCTTTTGTCGCCGCTTGCCGCTTGCCACTTGCCTCTAACCTAACCACCCTGCATCCTTCTCCTCTCTTCCTTTTACCGCACTGCAGCTACGCTATCACCTCACACTTAGTTAAGTCAGTTTAGTTCATTGCAGCAATTTACGCTTTTAAGCTGTCGCCGCCGAAAACTACTAACGACAAAAGTTATAATTGCATAAATGTGACACACACGCATACACACACACACATGCACGCGACACTTATGTATTTGAATTTGCATGTGAATACACGTGCATATACGTATTTGAGTGTTTTTGTTGGCTCTTTAGCATTTGCACTACCTGAGATACATTTATTTATGCCACACAAGCAAAGCTACTGCTGTTGTGGTTGTTGTTGCTGTTGATGCTACTTTTGCATTTTGCCGCTTCCTGTTCGTCGGGCGCGTAAAGCAAGTGTCAAACGCTTAGACTTTTGCCGCACCGAAGTAGAATTGTACACGTGTCTGTATGTAAATGCATTTTAATTTTTAAACCGCACAAATACTTAGGCACATACAACGGTGTAGGTGTGGTTTGAAAAGTGGGCGTGCAGTTCTAACGGCATATGGCTGCCGGAAATGAGGCATAAATCAAATGAAAATATAGAAAAAGTTACGCAATTGCTTACGAAAGTCATTTGAAAAGAGGCTTGCTGGTGGTGACCCAGTAGGAAATTGAGATCGGTGTGAAATTAATATATTACAAAAAATTAATTATAATTTAAGAAATGGAAATGTTAGAAAAATTAATTGAAAAAATAATAATTCAATATTAATATTAAGAATAATATTGTTCAACAAAAACTTGTGTAGCATATACTTATATATACTACAATACCTTTCATGCATGCGTTTTCTGCAGCATAAAAGGGTATATAGAGATATATGTTACAGTAGCTTTATCTAAAAAATTTTTTTGAGAATTGTAACGTTGCTTTAATACAGTAATCTTCGCCAAATTTCGTAAAAATATCTTGTCAAAAAAGGTTGTAAAAAAAGTTTTCCATGCAAGAACGTGATTTTCATCGGTATGTTTGTAGGGCAGCTGTATGCTATAATCGTCTAATATGGAGGATTCCAACTTTCCTCACTACGAAGTTGTTCATTTGTCGGAACGGCTGCTATCGGACCACCTTAGTATACAGCTGCCATACAAACTGAACAATCGAAATCATGCTTGTATGGAAAGTCCCTTCATTTTACGAGGTATCTTCATGAAATTAGGCACGAGCTATTATCTAAAGCAACAATGTTATCTCCAAAGAAATTGTTTAGATCAGATCACTCTATCACATAGCTGCCATACAAATTGAACGATCGGAATGAAGTTCTTATAAGAAACATTTGTATTTGTGAAAAGAATTATAGCTCCGGTGAAACCAAAGTTAACATTTTTTTTTTTGTTTTTTAAATATAACGAAACTGTCGCTGAAAATTTATATAGACGGATGTTGGCATCATATCTTTACCAACAAATGCGCTACAAAGTTTACACTATTACTGATTTCAATAACACGCCTAGGTATGTCCAACGGCAAAAAACAAAACAGTTGCTGAAACCGAAAATTCGCAGAACATCTGATGTTCTGATGTTTTAAAATAGTGGCAACATATGTATATGTCCTGATTTGACTTTTCCGACTACTTTTTTAAAGTTACTAAAAAAGCAAATTATCGGCTATCCAGCTAAACTCGGACCGTTGACGATCACGAGGCATACATTCGAGGGTTTTGAGATCAAAATTCATTCTTTTGTTATGCGAAACAGGGCATACATCAGCGTATTCCTATTGACTCTCATTTTCTCCCTTCGCGAAAATTTGCTAATCTTAAGTGTGGCATTGTGTCATTAAAGAGTGAAATCTCAACACAAGGGCTTAGCGCTGTATTGCAGTGCAACCCTCGGATTTAGCATCAACGCTCAACACACAGACATACACACACACAATTTGAAATATATAAGCGAAGTGGCAACTTTACACTTCAACCACTGCACTGAACAACAACAATGCGGAGTATTTTGTCTTTGAATTCTCCGTCAGTCAAAAAGTCACTTAATGCATTCATTCGCTAAATTACCTCAGCTCTAGTGCATAAACGAGCTGGCAGTTAGCTAACGGAGAAGAAACGGCGAGGGGTTAGAGCAATAAAAAAACTTCTGAAATAAATAATAATTCTAATCATATTGTTAGAGCGGGAGTTCGCCTGAAGTGCGGAAGTTGGCAACGCCTGCAAGTGTGGCGTTAATAAGCTGTTGTGGTATGCGAGTATGTGCGTGTGTTTGTATTATTTTTCTTTTTAATAAACAACAAAGTAAGTGAATTGCCGATTTCGTTGCATACATTTAGGGGGGCGTACATTTAACTTACTTGAAAGGAGTTGCCGCGTGTTGGGCGTACCCTGGTACGGGAAGGTTATTTAAACTAAAATTTCATTGAGGCAGAGAGAAAGTTAAACTACTTTTCGGGGAATATTTAATATTCTCCCTCAAAAATTTAATATATGCAAGTAAGGAAAGCTAAGTTGAGGCTTAACTGAACAGTTTATACTCTCGCAGTTGGCACAGAACAAAGGCGAGTTATATTTTCAGGTGTTGGAAACTTTATATTAAAATATGTTGTGTAAAAATTCTCATTTCTCGAGTGTAGAACATGTGTCCCAGCAATTTTTTGGAGATTACTCACATATCGACCCACATATTTGGCATTAAGTTTGCTAGAATAACGAAAATCATTATATTATATATAGTATATGAGAGCAGTGGTAATTCGTGGCCCGATTTCACTTATTTGCGATATTAATATATATATATATTTTATTTAATCTTATATTTTCGCTTACTTTTGCTAAAATATCTTACATATTGACCGATATGTACGGTATGTACAGTATGAAGCCAACCGGAAATTTGGAAACCTATTATTTGGTATATGAGAAATAGACGTAGTATTGATCCGATATTATCCATATTTGACGTTACATCATATAATTACCAGAAAAAGTTGTTCGCTATGTTTCATTAAAAAGAAGAAACTCGCATATTGACCGATGACCGCTTACATCGTTATTAGGCATAAAGTTAATCGGAAGTCCGAAAATATTTTTATTAGGTAATTGGGGGCCTAGAGGAAGTATTGACCCAATTTTAAATATTTATAACAGATATGCAAGCTGTTTTCCTAAAAATATTCTCTTCGAATTTCAATATTAGACCTAACGGGTTGACCATTATTTTCGGTGAAAATTCAGCCATTGACATACTGAGGTCTATTTATTCGATATCTGTGGTCTTAAAAAGTTATAGTCCGATTTAAAAAATGTTTAGACTTGAGATAGAATACCTTTAATACATTATTTGTTCAAAGTTTAATTCAAATAACGTCATTGGTGCTGGATTTATGTACTGTAAAGTTAAAGGATTTTACGGAATTGTAAATTGTGTTATATGGGAAGTAGGCGTAGTGGTGCTTCGATTACATAATAAAATATTAAAATAGATATTGTTATAAACTAAGTTAGGTTAGTGTGGTAGTATTGTTAGTAGTTTTCGACATAACCATTACGTGGTAAGTAAGCGGGGTTTAACACCCGATTTTACCCATTTTCACCGTGTGGGTTGAGCAGTCAGAAAGATTTGATTTGAGCGAATTTGATTAATATAATAGCTTTAAAGGTTCTGTCAGATATGTAATTAAACTTATTAGGACACAGGGCCATGCCCACTTAAAAAAATTTTTCAAACTATATATACCGGAATTCTTTGAAAAAAAAATTCCGGTTTTGTGGCTTAGTTATGGCATTATATAAGTTTCTAAATTTCTTTTTCAAGCATGCTCTGGGCATTGCAGTAGTCGATTGCGATACAATACCGAAACTTATAGTGCCAATAAGTACATGTGCCAAGTTTCTTCAAGATATCTTAAGTTTTATACAAGTTACAGCTTTCTCGGACAGACGGCCGAACGTTACAAACAACCGTTAAGTGACCAAAAATATTATACTCTGTAGCAATATGTCGCGCAACTATAAATACATATTTCAATCAACTCAACGTTAAGCTATTTACAATTTAAAGCAGTTTTCCTTAATTATTTTGACGAACTCAATAAACACACACATACGTACATATATAAATATATATATATATTCACATGCGTTAGGGCACCTGTTTCTGATGGCCGTAGCATTTTGTTTTAAGTTTGCTTGCCGAGCAGCACACACATTGAAAGTTTTGCATGCGAGCGCTTGCAACAACCAAAAAAAAAAAAACAAACACAAGCTCACATGCAAACAGTGTTGCATGCAACAAAAACAACAGTAAACATTTTAGTTTGCATTTAACCATTTGAGGGAGTGACAGTTACACCCTCGGGCCAACTGACCAGCACCGCACAGCCGATCTGACCAATTACAGCTGGCCAAATGCCAAATGCCACGCACACACACAACAGCACATGCCAGCTAGTCGTTTTAAAAAGTGGTTACACAAAATTAAGTAGAAACTCTATGTTTGCCCAGTAAGCAAAATATGTCGAGTTAATAAAAAATTTCAATATATTTTATTTTGACAGACACTTTCAAGAAAAGAAAAATATTTTCATATAATTAGGAATTTATACTCTTGCAACATATTGATAAAGTGTATAACATTTGTTTTTCATTAAAAAAAATGTTCATGTTTTGTTGCACCAAAAATGTTTGAGGTATATATAGGTTTATATCTAACCAAATTATCAGAATGACAAAACAAATTAATTTGGTGAAGTCTGCACGTTTGTCCTTGGTTATCATGATGAGATGGAGTTAGACCATTGGCTGGCCCACAATACGGTGGTATTCAAAGAGACATAACTTGCTTTAACTCTGTAACCAAGTAAGCTTTCAGGTTCGATACTATTAAGGAAAGGCAATAACTTTATAAATAATGAATAACGCCAGAAGCTTAAAATTTGGTGTGCAGAATGCAAAATTAGTCGCACATATAACTCGGATGAAAAACTGGAAGCCCTGCTGCCACTTGTCCAAGTTTCAAAATAGATTTACATGTGCTTTGAACCCATTATATAGTTACAATTTTATTGTTATCAAAAAGTGGCTTGCTTAGTGTTATTCGGGCTCCGAGCCAGCCAGCCAAGTAGCCATTCGTACAAGTTTTGCTTAATTCTGTATACCTTATGTGGTTACCTAGGAAAATAGAAAATAAATTCAAAAAATGGTTTCGTAGTAGCGTGAAATGAGGTTCGTCAAAAAAGCTGATACTATACGAAAAAAAGAAACCGTCCAAAAATCAACAAGCAATATGTCAAAATTACTAAAATTCGAACCTGCATCTTCCGCTGTGTCGGTATCTAACCCCCAGCTAGCTTTGCCTGTTCTATTTCTTCAAGAAAATGCGCGAAAGATCGAATATAAATTACAACAAAGATGTTATAATCGCGAACTATTTTAGAACCAAAGACCAGCAACCAAAGTACAGCGAAAATTATAAAAGAAAATTATTGAAAAATCTGTGCCATCAGTATATCGCGGTTTTAAATAATTAAATGGAAGCTTACAGCAAAATGTGTGCACTCTTTACATGCATAGAAACTTTTCAGACTTCTATTTATACATAATACAGGAATATCTAATGTTCGTTACTGCTTAAACTAAGCTCTCTTTACATATTTATTTTTTAATCGTTCCCGATTGTTTAGCATTTTATTAACCTTTTGCGTCAACATTTGTAGAAAGACTTCTTAATTATTAATATATTTTCTTCGCTTTTGTACAATTCGTCGAAATCTAATATGGCAACTTTAAGAGACAAAAATTCTAGGAAAAGGATTTAGAATTGATTTTTTTTTCAAAAACATTTGCACTTACCAGTTTTTTCATATTTATTTTTTACGTCCACAGCGTTTCCTGTAAGA
Source organism: Bactrocera oleae (assembly GCF_042242935.1). Taxonomy (NCBI): domain Eukaryota; kingdom Metazoa; phylum Arthropoda; class Insecta; order Diptera; family Tephritidae; genus Bactrocera; species Bactrocera oleae. The sequence goes on from NC_091536.1 coordinate 75,139,874, forward strand.
GAATAAAAAAATATTTTAATTATTACAAAAGTTTTATATTTTTTTGTGTAAAATATTCTTATATTTTTAACTTTTACAATAGTTTTTTTTTGTGCTTTGCATATATTTTATATAATTTTAAAAATTAGTAATAATCTTATATCTTACGACAGCCCAGCCCCAGCATTTCGAGCGTTATTTATACAATAATCACCTTATCCAATAATCACGACGGCACCCATTGAACAAAGCATTATGGAGATCTTTAAATCTATTTTTCGTTTGATGTCCTCTTTACCGTATTATATAATCAGCCTGTGCATTTCAAAAAAGCGATTCTTTTTATTTTATTTTTTTTTGTATATAATATTCAAATCTACAGAGATATATTTGAGAATATTAAATTGTATTTTTTACGTTATGCATTCGACTCTCAAAACTTTAAGCGCGCTTTTCACGAAACACAGAGTCGTTGGTGAAAATATTACCAAAACGTTTCACTTGAAAAAACAACTTTCTTAGATACGATAGGAATAACATTTTTCATAATAATTTTCATTTTTTATGTCACTTTAAAGAGGATAATTTCGCACAAATTTTTTTTTTTTGAGAAGCCGCCATTTTGTCAAACACCAAAATTTGGATTAGTCCCTTGATTATTACCTGTATTCATTGATAGTAATAATACTTTTTTCCTTTTGGATTTAAGGTAATTTTAAGCAGAAAAATCTGGCGATGAGCCAGGCATCTATTTTCGGAGGTCCTCCTAGGACTCGGCTTTCCCCATCAAGGGAATCAAGAATATTTCACCGATTATTAAAATGTATTAAATTTTGCAAATACACATTATTTTGCCTCTTCAAAAAGATCCCGAAAAACGCGATTTTTCTCACATGCATTATATATAACACTTTAAGGGAACTGTATCCTTTGCCACACCATGTGCTCAGCCTAATTTCTAATGTGGACAATTTGCATAACTTTAAGTTTAGATTGAAATAAAAAATAAATATTTATTTTCTGAATTGCATCTATGCTGTTGTATACTAAAAGATCGAAAAATCCTAACAGTACCTAGAAAGTTTATTAATTTCTTGCATATGCTTTACAAACAAACAAAAAACAATTTTTAAATATTTCTTAAAAATGTTCCAAAGTATTACGCAACTTTATGACATTTCCTCGCTTTAATACAGCCGGTAGTGCATTGGGTAATCGGCCGCACACCCATATTGACCCAACTCAACAAGCTGGTAACCTTTAAATATCACTGACAACAGAAACGCACAGCCACACATCTATATATAGTTAGTGTGGTTGTTTGTGGTTGTAGAATGTGGCACAAGTAAAGAATAAGATGTAAATAGTCAAGGGAAGAAATCTCAGTGTGTGTCTTGTTTAATTTAACAACAATGTCGTGGCAGAAAGCATGTTCAGTGACACAAACACACATCTTTTAAAATTCTACCCAACACATACTCGTATACATGCATGCGACACAAATAGATGCTGTGCTGTACACACATATTGGTGACCAAGTTGATATTGTGTTAACCGATTTTACATGCGGACGCACACACACACACACACGCACACAGAACGCAACTATTCAAATTTCTTACAAACTATTGTACTTGCAAGCATGCTTTCTTGTTGCTTTCGGTTTTTGTTGTTTGGCCTAAAAGTTCATTTGGCCATTTTCGTGCCACTTGTCATAGACCATATTCTATACAAATAACTTGCGCATGTAGGAGTAAAAAGCTATGCATGTATGTGGGCATACTAATTGCATGAACATGCCAAGTCCATTGTAATTGTAAAAGCTGCAAACCGCAAAATAGAAAGAGAAAAGGTGTGTATATACGGCACTATTTGCCCTGGCGTGCTAAGACACGATGGAGCAAAGATTCAGTTGAGCTGATGAAATGCTCGGTAGTTGGGCAAGTAAAGAAGAGCTGAGTGCAAGAATTGAGAAATATTGAGGTTAGGGTTAAATGAGTAATAACAAACAACGAAATGGCCTTCAACATTGTTACAGTTTTTATTCGCCTTCAAATGGTTAGATTCATTGCGTGGTTAAGAATGAAGGCAGCAAAGGATTTCACAAAAAAAAAAAAAAGAATTGTAAAGAAGTAATTGTAGGGAGGTAAGGGAGGTCAAGTGCTAATGGTAGCTCAAGTTATTTTTATGAAATTGTACAATCCAACCTAAATTTTTATCGAAGTTGTACAGTCGCTGTAAAATTTATATCAATGAGACTTAAAAGTCATACATGTTAAGATCGATGTTCGATGAACATTGTAAGAAATCTGAAACTCACTATTCATTCATATTTGACAGTGTAGAATAGATACACTAGCTTCTATAGTTGAAGTTGATACCCATTTATTAATAAACTCTATCGTACATTGAAACCGGCGACCCTTGAAACTAATCATTGAACATTACTGCAGAATTTTTCTCATATTCCACTTGAAATTGTAGCGGCTGGATAGCTTGGCACTTATAACTTGTGGAAACAAACAACTTTAGGTCGCCAAAAACCTGCAGATGGGTAAAAAATAGGTTCGCTAATGTAGAACCTGCAGTCGTGGGAATTGTATGGCATTCAAGTGAATTCACCTAACACTAAACTTTATTTAAAGTCCGTCTTGTCGAAATAACTCGTGTCCAGTGTCTGCCTTTAGGTGGCTTTGGTGACAATTAGTCTAAATTTTAACCAAAATTGCCTTATAGATATTCAACACAACAATAACAAAAAAGGTTTGGAGCAAACTTCAAGCATGTCAGCAGCCACCATTTGGACTAGTTTGGTCTTCTACTAATATTGCTCAAAAACTTACTCAACATGTGACGCAGTAATCATTATTTCTTCAATTCGTATATGACATTATATTTTGTTAAAATTTTATTTCAAGATCTAAGCAGTATGGAAGTTATACTAGTAATATATGATAGTATATATGCATACAAAATATCAGATAGTTAATACTGTCATCAAAATCTCACTAACCACCATACTTACAGCACCACTTTTTGCCACCAATAATAATATTATGAAAACTTCTTATTAACACAAATTAACATCATATTTTCATCAAGGTTTCAAGGCCAATTTACTATACATATCGGTTATATTTACAAACTAACATATAGAGGCAGCGAAGTAATTTTCTTAAAATCTTATATTGCAATATTGCAAGTAATTTCTGGAAAATGTCATTTAAACTGCCCGCGCTGAATATTTTTCAGCACTTTTTTTGTTAAATTGGTAGCACTGTCCTTAATTACTATGGCGAGAATGAGTGCGATCTGTCAACCAGTTTGGTTTCAGCAGCTGTTGAAATCAGTCGACCTCTGTAGTATTTTGACAAATAATTTCCATCAAATTTTGTGTTTTGAACGAATGTTCGAAAAAAATTATGGTGAATCTATTCTATCGAAAACCCAAGTCTACGATTGGTACAAAGCCTTTCAGGATGGTCGAGAAAACGTCGAAGACATGTCTCGTACCGGTCGTCCACCAACATCTACCACTGACGATAACATCAAAAAAGTGAAGGAAATCAAACTCGAAACCCGTCATGCGAGTATTAGAGAGATAGCACGTGAGTTAAACATCGGCCGCAAAGCAGCTCGTTTGATTTGACCATTAATTTGGGCATGAGACACGTCAATGTTGGGCTTGTTCCAAAAGAGCTGAATTTTTTGCAAAAAGACCATAGTTGTGAACGATTTTAAGACCAAAAACTCGTTCAATAGCATCGATCTACCGCCGTATTCAGCGGATTTGGCTCCATGCGAATTTTGTTTTTGTTTCCAAAACTCAAGTTGCCACGCGGTGGAACCGGTTTCGACTCGATTGAGGCCGTAAAAGAAAATTCGCAGAGGGAATTGAAGGCGATCCCGGCCAGCGCCAGGAGGCATTTTTCGATGATTGGAAAAAGAGGTGGCATATGTGTATCACTTCAGAACGAGTATATTTTAAAGGCGACAAAATAAATATTGATGAAGATTAAACTTCGTTTAATTTCGTTCCATTTAGAATACCAGAAAATTTCTGGTCAGAAGGTAAGTAGTAGTGGCTCTATTTTCAGAGCTATTATACGTAAGTGCCCAAGAAAAGCATAATATTTTGAACAAAGATGTTGGCATCATATGTGGCTATATTCACAATTTTGTAAAAGTTGTGCTTACGAAGTTTTATATTTTAATTTGGAGGATCTGAAAATAACCACATATGGGCAATATTTTGGCACTAATATACCATCTGATCAAATATGACCCTGACTGATCCACTTAAACTAAATCTAGTTGATAAATATATTTTCCTTAAATTGATACAACCTTTGTTTATGTTTGATTAGACTTCATCTCTATATGTCAATTAGTGTGTGTTTGGCAGATATTTCTTTAAGACGCAAAAAGTTTGTCTGGCGATTTTTACCATGAGAAAAAAAAAATTAAACAACGAGTTAAAAACTTTATGTTTCCACTGGAATCACGACTAAAGAATCATTGGAAATAATAATCAGTAAGGACTTTAGGGACTCTACTTTATCGCGGACACAAATATTTGAGTGGCACAAAGCACTTAGTAAAGGTCGTGAAGTCATTGTCTCATGCGAGTCGTCTAGCCGTTGCGTCAATGACGATAACATCGAAAAAGTTAAAAAAACAGTGCTTGAAAATCGTCGTGTTGACATCAGAGAAATAGCAAAGAATCTCAACCACTTTTATAGATCGACATTGATTTGATTAATGTTTTAGGCATAAAGCGTGCCATTTTCAGACTCGTACCAAAAAATCTAAAGCTTTTGCAAAAACGACGTGGAGTAGAGGTCGCAAAAGTTATGCTGGACTTTGGTTATGCTGATAAATTGGAATTTTGATCAAAACTTAAATTTTGTATATGATTTTATGTAACAAATAATAAAGTTGTTAATATCTCGTTCAAAAGCAATTTTGTACAATTTTATATATAAACTTATATAATATATACGTACGTTTATTCAAACGTAGTTCAACCTTTGAAAAATATGTTTGTGGTATTCTAACATTTTATTTTTTCTACTTATTATGTATTTTTAAAAGTTTTATATTTTTGTACTCTCGTTTCTAAATCTTATGGTCCAAAACACTTACGTTAATTCTATTTGTGAAATACATATAGTGTCTGAAAGCTTAAAGCTCAATTCAGTGAGCTCTAAATCGGTTTTTGTAATTCCCTTATGAATATTACTTGAATCGTTTACTTTAACTACACTTTAAACGCATTAATCGATAATAAGTATCGCAAAAATGTACCAATTACAGTAATTTTAATTAATTCACCGAAGACTGCCCACGGCGATTAAGCCACTCTTTTCATCTTTGCACATTCTTCATTCCGTTACAGACAATTTCACACAAATTTATTTGCATTCAGTTTAATTATTGCCATGGTCATTTCCTTTATGAATACACTTTACTGTAAAAAAATTATTTTATTAATATCATTAAATGCGTGCGACGCACACCAACAACTTATTCATAACATTTTTGAATGTATATACACATAGTACAAGTATATATGTATGTATGTGTTTATTCGAACAATCGCGTAGAAAGTGACAGCGCGACATAAATGCTTTTGTTGTGCTAGCCTGGGGTCAAGGCTTTGTTTGACTTGTGGACTGTTGGCCTAGTGAATGATTGTTGCTGTTGTTGGTGGTGGTGTGGCAACAATTAAAAGAAGAAGTGGCAGCAATAAAGCTATCAACTGACACCTTCGATCTCATTAACTCTTTACAGAAGCGAGAAATATTGAAGGAACATGTGTGTTGCATGCGCAATGGTGCGAAGAAAAGGCGGATTATATAATATACTATGAGATATGAATTGCAGACTTTATGTAAATATCAGCGGTGCTTAAAGTGTGGTTAAGAATATGTTTAAATTTCATTACTAAAGTATACACAAACACAGCCAACAACAAAATTAGACATACTGGCAATACAACAAGAAATAACATTAGCTTCGCCTGCACCGAAGCTACAAATAATACGCCCACAGATAAATTTTTTTTTTTGCATAAAAGAGTATAAGAAGACCTTTATCTCAATTTTGATTAATTCACAAATGTGGAGTTTTGTGGCGAAAAAATAATGTGTCCAAAATTTGTGATTGATATCTTCAAAACTAAGGAACTAAGGAAATCGACTCAGCCCATCACGCTGATCATTTATATATATATTATTTTATCTCCAATGCTTACATCATAAAAAAGTGCTTATTTCAGAGAGTACATATGTACATACTTGTACATGTGTTTTTACAATTATTTAAAAATAAATCTCTATCTGCAGCGTATACATATTTACATCCATTTGTTAGTGAGTATAAATATACCCGTCCATTGAAGGCGTCTGAATCCAATGGTTTCACTGACATATACACACACACATACACGTACAAGTAATGAAGGTCTAAGTTCGGTTGTAACCGAACATTTTATACACTCGCAAGGTAAAGTTACTTACGAGATTTTCGTATATACTTTGACTAAAAGTAGGAAGTGTTGTATTCATTATTTATAATCACAGGCAAGAAGATATACGATTATTAGAAAGAGATTCTTCTTCCGGAATTTCATTAAGATTTTCTGCATATTCACCGATAGAAGTGTTATAAAGTCAAACGGAAGTTCGAAAATATTTATAATAGGTGTTTGGGGCCAAGGGAAGTATTGACGCGATTTTAACAATTTTTGGCAATATTTTCAACGAACTTCAATAATAGAACTCATAGACTAACCGATATGTTCGGTAAAAAGCAGCTATATGCACTGGGGTTCACCTATATCGTGTCAGGGTGCTTGGAATGTTATAATACGATTTCGAAAATTTTATAGCGTTAGATTACATGGTATACTAAATAAGCGTTTTATATCTTAATTTAGTGCTTAGTTATGACATTTTATAAGTTTTATTTTAATAGCGTTTTGTGAGCGTGGCAGTGGTCCGATTACCGTCTGCGCTACCAACCCCCGTTGCGTGGTAAGGAATACATGTATTAAGTTTCAACAAGATATCTAAATTTTTAATCAAGTTATCGCTTGCACAGGCGAACGGACATACGGACAATCAGACAGTCGCACGGATTTTAACTCAGCTCGTCACGCTCATCATTTATATACATATATATATGTACCTCCATATATATCTCGATTAGTTTTAAGTGATACAAACAAACAACCGTTAGGTGAACAAAACTATTATACTTTGTGCAACATGTTGCGAGAGTATACAACAAATTCTGAAAGTATGTACAATTTACATGTCTGTATGTGTGTGTACAATTGTTTTAACATCGCTTGATTGTCACTGTATAAACGCCGGCAGTCATCGGTTGCCACCACACAAGCGTGTCGTCTGGTCAATCGCATGTCAATTGTCATGGCGCGGTCGCTGACGCTGACGCTGGCGGCGGTCATAGTGGCATTGTGGTGTAGTGGCGTGAAAATTGCGTTGTCAACGATTAACAGCAACAACAATAATATAACGTGTTGGCTATGGTATTGGCAGTCGTATACATCGACAGATGAAAGTGGTAAAAATGAAGACAAAATTATTTAATTTAACACGCACACACATACATATACATATTCATGTTTACACAGCTCATTTACAGTAACGAATTTAACTACTGCAACCAATCTTGCATTTGCGAAAGGTAATTGAAACAACAAACAAAACGATTGTAAGTTGTTGGTGTAGCTAGGCCTGAAGCACTGATTTACAGAGTCATATTCGTTATAAAGGCAGTGATATGCACGATGTTACCAAGTACATCCCAGTACAGCAACGTGTACAAAAAATTTGGACCACTACATTACAGTTTATAAATATTAAAAAATCTTACCGATTTAAAAAAAAAAAAATGTGTGCTCAAACTTTCTTCTATAGTTAAATTTTTGTTTTTTTAGGGCTGCTGTGGAAGAGTGTTTGATCGAATGTACAATAAGTTATGTCTCGGTTATATGAAACCAATTCCTTTCCGAATGTAATGTGTCACCATAAACATCTAAAGTAACTGACCTGACCACAATTACTTATTATTCAAGTTTTCAATAATTCGAAACACTAAGAAAAAATGTCTAGAAGAAAGTCTTTTCGAATATTGAGACTGCTTCTCTATTGTTTAGCTGAAAACCATCAGGACTGAAGAATTTGAGTTCGCAATTGCAATGAGAAGGTTATCTTAATAAGTGCTTTTGAGCAAGTTCTAAGTAATTTCAACATATTTCCTTCAAAGTTTTTTTTACCGCAATGACTGTATTGAGTCTACTTTCTGTAATTCATCTATAGCGCTCCGCATAGTTTCCGACGAGAGTATGCAGAGTTTTTTTAACACTCTGTACAGTTATTGTTAGTATGAAATGTTTCATCGCAAGATGTGCAAAGCAAGATTGCTTAAATTAGAGAGTACGGTAGCTTTGACAGACAACTCAAATAGATATTTGAGTTTAGATCTTTTGCTATGCCGCTTCTTTTCATTCATTCGTTATTTGGCGTGGCGCAATGCTTGAGATCTAGCTCTAGAACGCAAGAGGACTAGGAAGAGCGAACTTCTTCCTAAGCCGGTGGAATCGAGACAAGGCTGCCCTCTCCTGCGAGATCATCGATTTTGCAGATACCAGCGATATGACCAGGCACCTAGGCAAATGCAAAAACTTCTGTTTCTGAAGAGTTAATCTGAAGATAAATGCGAATATGCATTATTTTGACATTTTTCTTTAATCAAATTCTTCTAAATGTAATTCTTTGCTTAAACAAGTGGATTAAAAAGTTCACTAGCAACAATAGGTTATGCCTACCTAACAGTTTATCGACATACATATCTATCGATCATAATTCGTTCATATTTTTCCAATGAATAATTTTTGGACCTACCACCAGCCAACTCAGCACCTTATACTAAGAAAGGACCACATAAACACAAAGTAAGAGTTCATATATAAATATTGATCCTAAAAATAAAAATCTCAAATGGATTTTAAGTTCGCTCTGAAACGACTTCGTTTATTAGTTGCTCCATTTCTTGTCACTCTTTCTCAGTGTTCTGCGCAAAGGAGAACACAAAAAATAAAAATTATTATATAATATGTAATTTGATTTCCACAGCGCGAACTTGAACTCAATTTGTGACGGTAAATTAAAAACCACATAGACACACAAACACACACACAGGCGAACACATGTAAGATGAAATTGAAAAAGTAGATAAATGAGAGTTTACTATGGCAAAGTTCCGTATGAATTGCATGCCCGCAGTGCAAAAACGAAAAGAGTGTGACTCGGCCACAGATAGTACGGGGAGGGTGGAAATGACAGCAGACTGCTTGCAACTTTTCATATTTGTACTGCGGCAACTTTTCATATTTATCTGGCAGCAAGTGAAACGTAACGGCTGCGTTGCAAATGCCAAGCAAAACTCTGTGCTGAGAACAGCGTCTATAAAAAAACGGTTAAAAATTGTAATAAAATAAAATAAAATATAAACAACAAATACAATTCAGCGAAATGAAAATAAAATTTGTTGCATAAAGCGCAGTTTGAGGGAAATGAAATGTTTGCAAAACACTTGGCGCAAGTTTATCTGATTTGCGAAACTTGCAAGGAGTTTGTTACAATTACTGCCAGTGCGAGGGTGGTTCGACAAATCAGGAAGAATGTGTAAAATCTTCTTTAAAAATTTATTCTAACTATTAGTATTTTAGTTTAAATAAGTTACTCTAACTCTCATATAATTTATGTATCAGTTTCAAAAACTTAAAAAAAAAAATTATTTTCCAAAAATTTTTTTTTTATAATCTACAAATTTTAACCTGAGGCTAAGCAAAAAAAAAAGTTTAGTACCCATCTTATGATTTAATATAAATTTTAAATAGTGATTTGATCCATCTGCTCTCAGTCAAATTGCTTCCTGCAGATTGTTCCATTTTCATGCAAGATCTTTGTACTATCTTTCGAAACTGGATCATATAAATATATCGCCCTACCGACAAAACTATGAAACTTTAAAAAAAATTTCAGCAATTGCGTAAACGATCTCTAATTTTTTGTACGAACAGAACTTTTATCGTAAAAACTTTAAGTAAACTCCTTAAACCTTGCAGTAAGAAACCCACTAGAGTTTGATTGAAATAAGTAGTACTCCTATAGAGTGGAATCTGTGCTCAAGGGCTTATGACCGATTTCCAAACCGTTTATATTTCGAAACTACTCGATTGAATCGCTTCGGCTGTTACAACAGTAGAGGTCTGGCGTTTCCGTAATTACCGATGCGCACAGTAAGTCTTAATTTTTGGTTCTTTGATGTCTTATCAAACTACCCTCGTATTAGTTTTTTAACAATTTACGTGCACCCATTTTTCTCCTTCCTCAATAAAAACTGACTGCCATTTACTCAAACCGGATCGGCATACTTTTCTCTGGTAGATCAAAATTTGCCTTGAGTCGAAAAGAATCAAAGAAAAAGCAGCGCAGTTCATTCGGCGGCCAAGAAAGTAACGAAACCGCTACGGAGTGTCAAGCGTTTGCCAAGTAGGTTAATAAATTTATATCACTGCAGTCCATCTGCGCCGAAATTCGTACGCCAAGTGACTTAAACAAATCTCATTTAAACTTTTTTTTCTCAAACTAATAAACTTAAAAAAATAATTTTAGGTTCGCAAAAATTCACGTGCGCACGAACACCGCGATGTGTACGCATGTGTAGCAAGCAGTAAACTCGCCCGCATCAACTTTAAGCTATATTATGTGGCATACGAGAGGGCGGTCGTGCGGTTGAGCCAGTGCGTTTGAAAAGTTGACAGTTTGAGTGCCACTTGCAAGTATGTGTGCTTGGTCGAGCGCACGGGCATGTCGGTAAGTTTGGTACACACACCACATACAAGTATGTATATGTTTTGCCACACTTAAATTTGCATCTTCATAATTAGTTGCGTGCATCGGAAAGCGCGTGAACTCGCACACACGCATTCATCGAGTGTGTTTAAGACGATGTTAAAAACAAGGTTAGCTGCTGTTATATATAATTACAGGTATTTGTTCATGTGTATGTGTGTGCATCACTTGTGTGGGACGATAAGCTGCAACTCATTTCGTAAATTAGAAATCTCGCTAAGTCCCCAAATAGCTAATTAAAGTGCAACTTAGAAGTGTGTACATACTCACATATGTACAAGTATAGACATACAACACATACACCAGTAATACACAGTGAACAAATTATATCGAAATCTGTGAGAAAAAGAAGAAAAAATTACTCAGGGAACTAAATTGCATTTCAAGAGAGTTGCTAAATATCATACATATATATTAAAAAAATATTTATTTAAATATGTTTTGGTATTCATATTAGAGCGGTCATAAAATAATTATTCACAGACAGAACTTATTGAAGATGCTGTCACCTGCAAGCCTCCATGCCTATGGGACTAATAGCACAAGAAGAGAACCTACGAAATTTAAGGTCAGAGTTATTAAACTTCTCGTCAGGCTCCATGTCAAAAATCACGATCAGTTATGGTGAACTGGAAACATGACTGATTAGTTCTGCAAGGCTAATCAGTATCCCCTGAATTTATTTACCGTTCGCCACTTTTTCCTGAAAGAAACCACACCAGAACAAAAGCTAAATGGCTTGCAGTATAACTAAACAACAACTGCCCAGAATTCTCAGATAACACGGGCTTTAACCATGGCAGTCTATTTAAATTTCACTTTAGTAAAAGGTGTAGCTGTAATCCTAATAGTCAGGCTACTCCTAAACAGTCGTAAAGAAGATGACAGACATGAACAAGTATTATAAAATCTATTGTAGAATATCAAACAATGAAGCCAAGGAACATCAGCAACAGTTAGAGGGTATGTTTTATTTAGTAGTCATTAAAAGGAGTTTGAATCTACATACAACTCAAGTATAGTGTTGGGACTCAAATGCAAAGCTGGACATAATTTAATGAGAAAATGTTTCTTTGCAAAGCATCTGTGGTTTTGGTTAATGTTTTGGGTATGAGTGGTGTCTATACTATACTCGTACCAAAAGACCTGAATCTTTTGTGAAAAAAACGTCGGGTAGAGGTTGCAAAAGAGGTGCTTGGCGACGAGTTCGTCATGACGAGACGTGGGCTTATAAATATGACGTCGAAACTATCCAACAATCAAGCGCATGCCGCTCCAAAAATGAGCCGAAACCGAAAAACCAAAATTCTCTCAATGCACTGATTGCCATGCCAGCCATTATAACAAGCCTATGGAAAATAAGATTAAGCATTGCCAGCTTTTTATGCGCTCAGGAGCCTATTTTAAAGGCAATAATAGATATGTGTATTACAATAAGGAAAAATTTATTTGCTTCTGAGTCCGTGTCAAATCTGATAGTATCATATGTTGGTTGGTCAGTTGAAAAAGATGGTGTTAGAGTGTGTATGCGATTCGGAGAATTTAATGGAAAACTCTTACTCAGCTATGGTCGCCATCAGTTAGGTTCAACACATAGTAGAGCGTAGAGTAAAGAGTATTATATAAACTTTTGTTTTGCTATGATCCTTTGAAATAGTAATAAAGCAAAATGTAGCCTTACTACTTGTATTGTGTGAATTAAATCATACTATAACTTACTCGATGTTTTTTTCGCTTTTGAAACATATGCAAAAATTATTAATGGATGATATTTGCTTTGGTTTATTACCAAGATTTTTCTACAATTATTAACTGGATCCTCAAAATATGCATCGATAGCATTAGCTACTTCCTTTGCAGTTTCAAATACTGTTGTTGTTGTTGTAGCGGCAGAATTTTGTCGAGTTGACTTTCAAATACTCCTAGCATTTGCTCTCTACACACAATACGCGTAGCCTTATGACTGCAATGATTATCAGATAAGAGTTTTCGCTTACTGGGTAATATTCTCTCTACATTAACTACAAAAAGTTGAAGCCAAATACCCATCATAAACTGTATGTAGCCTTGCCACATGCACCGAAAATGCGTTAACATGACTGCACTTATGCAACGGGCTCAAACTTCGAACACATGATACTTCTTACCGCGCATTTACCTTTAAAATCTCTCAAAGACACCTATACACATATAAGTTACTTGTGCGACACTGAAGTGGCAATCAGAGCGTATTAAGCGTAAACCACGACAGTGGATTTGATGTGCTTAAGTAAATTAAGTGCTAAAATTTTAAGCAAATATCTGATGAGAGGTGTGTCCTTGCATGTGCGTTGCTAGATTTTTTTGGCTAAAACAAAAGTTAATCGAAAGCATTGTGAGTTCACTTTTGAATTTATAATGAGACAAAAAAGAGACGGTGAAAAAAGTGGAAACCACACACAGTGTCTGCGAGTTAAGAGGTACTACGTGAGATCAGAGACTATATGTCTTCTGACAATAGAGTTTTGTAGAATGTCTCCACTTTTTGAAAGTTCATATTTGATTTCGCCAAACACTTCTGGTCTTGTAAACCGTAAAATGCCGAATATTTAGTGTTGAAATTCGATTATTCTGCTTTATATTCTCAACTGATTGCATAATGACTGGACTTGGCTTGATCCTGAATACCTCAAAAGTCCGACCTATGTATATAAACGAAAAGTATTATCATAAACGAGTTAATTCCTTCAAATTTCGACCACAGTTCTGAAGTTTTTCGTCCTGTCGGTTTAGAGATGAGTCTTCTTGGCGCCCCTTCGAACATGCTGAGCATTATAAGAATGGTCGACTTCTCTGAAAATAACGATTAGCATTTTAAAGCTATAAAGGTCTCGAAACTGCTTTAACTAATAAGTTTATTTTATTTTTTAGATACCCAATTTGTAATACCCAGAATCGTTCGTTTGCCCGTCTGCCTATTATACGCGAATTAATTCCGTAGTCTTTGAGATATCGATCTCAAATTTTTCTTCCCAAGTAGCTGCTCATTTATTGGAACTGCCGATATCTGACTGCAATAATATATAGCTGCTGTATAAACTGAACGATCAAAATCAAGTTTTAGAAAGGAAAACTTTTTTATTTGAAGTTATCTTAACGAAATTCGGCATGAATTATTTTCCAAGGTAACGATACAATCTACGAACAAATTGATCCGATCGGTTCAGTATAGCATATAGTTCACAAAAAAACTAATCAATCAAACTTAAGTTCTTGTATGGGAAACGTTATAAAGCGCATTATAGTGTTTATTTTTTTAATTACTCTTGTTGCATTGTTTATACGCTCTTCACTCCCACTCGCATCTCACCTATCATTTGCTACTTTCCTTACTTCCCACAAAGTTTATTTGCTTTGGCTTATTACCGTTATTGAACGTGTTAGAAAGAATGCAGCGTTCAACTACACGTTAGTTGCACCGTCAAAGTCATCGTTAACCACCTAAAACCGGAAACGGATGCATTCATACACAACGCGACTTTGTTGCGCTACAACATAATTAACTGCAACGAAGCCGAGACCAGGAAATACGAGAATGTTCATAGCCCATTGACGGTCTTATTGTGCACAACAAGTCCAAGAATACACTTGGTTAATCAGTAAGCAACGATTTGCCATGAAGGCGGACGGCGCTCAAGATAAATGGCAGCCGGTTTTACGGCTATTCGACTCATTGGTAGCAATCGTCATTTGCATGTTAATTTCACACAATTTCATTGTCGCTCATTCGCCTGCTCATTAATTCATTTGCTTTCGCATACGCATTCAACAAGCATACACACTTACATACACACACGCATGCATACATACGTACGCTACTGACGCCTGGTGAGCGATGACGTGCAAAATGTGCTGTTTGCCTTCCACCTGCTGTTCTAAGAATGAGTATGACTCGAAAAGGAATTAATGGCAGGTGCTTTTGTCATAATTTGAAGCGTGATTTTTATTCACTCACTGGCGCACATACGCAGTCACACTCTTGCTTTGCGTTAATTAAGACAATTACGCCAGAAGCCGTTGGTTCGCAGCGGAAATTGAAAATTGCTGTAGAATGTTGATTATCTTGCCAATCGGTGGTTAAAGGAACAACATTTCTTTTAATTTCCCCTCTATATATGTATATATTTTCATGTGCCTGGATGTGACACAAGCAAATAAGTAAATTATTATGCATTTATTGCCTCTGATATAAAAATTAGGTGGCAGAAATTTTGCTACCATATATGTATTATAATTTAATACTAACTAAATCAATTAGAAATAATTTTTTCAGTCCCAAAGTTTCGGGATTATAATTTTTAGTCCCGAATTTTCGGGACTCACGATTTGAATAAAACTTAATTTCTTCATATTATAATATATTTATAACTTTATAATCCCGAAATTTATGTATGCACATACAAATGTATGTGTGGATATGTGAAACTAAGGAAATAATGAAATTATTATAATATTAAAATTAGTGTGCAATATTGCTACATACATATGTTTATGTGTTATAACTTAGTTTTAAGGCAATCAATTAGAAGTAATTTTCTGAGTCACGAAATTTCGGGATTGGAATTTTTAGTGCCGAATTATTGGCACTCACAAATTGATTATAAATTAATTTTCTTGATGCTAACAATTCCGAAATAGAGTAACAAAAGATTATAATTTCGAAATTTCATTTCTCTGAAATTATTTTGGAAAGTTTGTCTCGATTGATCGTTTGATTTAAAAATTTCAATACCCAAACTTTCGGGGTTTTTCAGTTACTAACTTATATAAATACTAATATATAAACTTAGAGTAGTAACCACTAATTGGTCGATATGGTCAATAACTGAACATGCAGAGCTCACCTTTTAAGTCAGCGCAAGAAAACTCTTCACGAATACAATAGTACAGCTTCAACTACTCTCCAACAGACATCGTCTAAAATATCTGAAGGGTGGAAGCATAAAATAAAGCAATAAATGCAATCCAGAAATTTTCCACACGTCCTTTTCTCTTCTAAAAGCTGATCATTTGTTGGGATCGCCTATATCGGATCACTTTAGCATACAACTACCATACAAACTGAGCGCCAAGATATCTTCACAACTTTTTGCATGGCTTATTGTACAAAGTAACGTTGCTATATCCTAACTAATTGTTCAGATCAGTCCGGTATAGCATATAGCTGTCATGTAAACTAAACGATAAATATCAAGATAAGGACCTTTTATAGCCTTTTATGCTATATGAAATAATATATGTGAAGGGTATTATAGCTTCGGTGCTGCCAAAGTTATTATTTTTCTTGTTACTGGCTCAAAAGGATGGGTTAGGTTAGGTTAGATTAAATGGTCGATCCTAATATGGATCTCAGTTGAACAACCTAAAACGCTATCATAAATCGACAAAGTGCTTGACCTTGATAATATTATATATTATATATTAGACTATGGGAAATAATTTGTGAAAGCAACGATGATTTTTTGTCACTCCATGCTATTTTCAAAGGCTTCCGCGCT
Source organism: Bactrocera oleae (assembly GCF_042242935.1). Taxonomy (NCBI): domain Eukaryota; kingdom Metazoa; phylum Arthropoda; class Insecta; order Diptera; family Tephritidae; genus Bactrocera; species Bactrocera oleae. Next base: position 75,156,339 of record NC_091536.1, read on the forward strand.
GACTTCTGTCTTAATAAATGTTGTTTTCATATTGAATAAGATACAAACACACGGCTCAATAACATATATTTTTCGGTATAATATCATAAATCCTTTTAGTGAACTTTTTCGGTGCCCTTGTCGAAAATCAACGTCTCGTAGTTTTGTCTACGTAAGATTTATTCACTTGTATTATTTTTTTCGAAGTATTAACTCTGGGGAAAAGAATATTTTAATTTGACTTGAAATCAGTCTTTCAATACTAAATATTGCTTCTTACGTAAATCTGCAATACTGACCTGCTCTTTAAGACACAGTTCCTTTCATCGACTTCTCTGCTAGTCATTCATTAAAGACTCGCATAAACGAGTTTCAGCAGTCGCCTTTTGCCCATAAACTCCTTCATCTGCTGTCCGCCGCATTATAAGACTTTGTCAGCATTATGTGATTTTCCAGCAATTCATCGCCCGCTAGCGCACCCTGCCGAGCGAACAATACACGCTTTAATTGTCTGCGACAACTACACAATTTACTGACCGTTGTCAGTCAACTATTGTACAACACAAACACAGCCATACACACACATAGACTGTCAGTGTCAGTCAGAAACTGCGTGTAGGTGTAGCTACATACTCTTACGGATACCTACATATATACTCGTAGACATTGCTCTGCGTCGTTGATAGCAACAACAAATCGAGGCAAGTCATACTGACCCATCAAACACGCCTACGAATGCAAGTGAAATTGGTAAGAAAGTTGTTTGTGTGTGTGTGTGTGTGTATCAGCATGTTGCTGCAACAATAGTGTCGCCCGGTCCGCCCGCTGCAAGCGAGTGTGTGCAATAGCGAGCGTTAGTTCCAACTTCTATCGCACGGATCCATCAGTAGACTTTCACATTAATGCCAAACGAAGTGAGTGACGGAGCGACAGGCCAAGCAGTCGAGCGTGTGGGTGTGTAAGTGAACCAGCGTTTGTTGCTGACAGCGTTGATAAGGTGCGTGTATATGAACAGACATACAACACACACACTCACATATATACAAGTAATATGACAAACCCCCCCCCCGCTCATCCCCCCAGCCCTGCATAGTTGATGAATTGCAGCTGACAATCAGATGGACAGTTGAAGTTGCGGCACCACCAGTGACGAAAGCAGCAGTGTCTGAAAGTCGGAAGTGAGTAAGTAAAGGGTTAAGATATAAAGAATGCTCGACATGGCGCTTCCTTAAACACACACACACACATACAAGCGTGCACTTGTCGTTGCCACAAGTTCTTGCCAACGCAATGACAACAATGTTCAGCAGACTTTTCAGTAATAACAACAGAAATAACAACAACAACAATGATGACGGCGGCAGCCAGAACAACGACAGCTATAAAATTTTGTCGACAAGTCGTGACTGTATTGACGCATCTACAAACGGCAGGGAGTTGGCTTAAAATCATTTAGCCTTAAATGACGATGAGTGCTCGAACCTATACTGTTCACCCATTCTTGCGTGTCTTTCAGTGTTGGCTGTCGGTATGTGAAATTGCAGGTGCAACAGTGCGTATGATGAATATTACAAAGTTCATTTTTGTAGGTGCATAAGCATGTGTGTGTGTGTTTATGAAAGAGCATCTCCAGACGCCTTTGAAATCAATAACGCACAGTGTTTTGCTAGACATAATGATAGTCCATTAAACGTGTTGCCGTTAACTTAAAGTATAGGACTGTAATAATATTCTTTAATTCGTTTCTAAAATTATTGGTATTTTTAATCCTGAAAAAGTTTTTTTTTAAATTGAAGGACAGAAAGTACTGTGCCGATCCCGAAAATCCCGATATATAATACTTAAACTCGGAATCGGAGCATGTGAAAAATTATATATATACGTTGTATAAATTTAGATCATTGTAATCCCGAAAATCGGCACTAATTTTAATCCCGAAAATATATAATAGAACCAGATTGATTTTGCATTAAAATATTTTCAAATACTTTAGTATGACATAAATAAAACTAGTACAGATCTATTTACATTCAATTAACAAAGCCTGAAAATCAGTGATTAAAGCTTAAAAATTTGGTTTAAGAAGTATTTTAAATATTTTTTTACGGAAAATGGTATAGTTATAACATATAGAACGTTTAGATAGACAACTGAATAAATTTTAAAGTTAAGAGTAGTGTAAACTCAGTGATGAAATTTGGAAAATCGGGATTATTTTCGATTTCGAAAATTAAAATTATTTTAATATTTAACGAAAATATATAAATTTGTTCTATATTGATCTTTGTACTTCAATATATTAATGTATATATCTCTCTTAGGCTTAGCACATAGGGGCGGTACTCTTACCTACCAAAAAAAAATTAAAAAATTAAACTATAAATAGTAAATAAATATAATGAAATACAATATATCAACTTAAGGAGTGGGACTCGAAAGCGACTGCGAGTAGATACGATTAGATTGTTTCTATGGTTTACAGTAAATAATATATTTTGAAATTTTCGAATATAATTGCACAGCAATCCACTGTACATTGACTCCAAGTGATTGAAAAGAGGAGAAAAATAAAATCAAGAATGCATTCTTCTGTTGAGACAATGTCTGAACTATTAATTTCATTACAGATGAGCGCAAGCAAGTTAAGAAGATGATGCGAAACGACTAAAAGTAAAGAAATACAGAATTATAAAACAATAAAAAAAGTAAGGCGAAAAATGCGCAACGTTAAAACAGAAATAGTCTGAAAAAGCTAACTATTGTATTAAAGTAAGTGTAAAGGAAAATCTCCGCTACTCGCCAACGCAATCCTTTCCCACCACGACGAAACGAACGCACTAGAAATAGTATTTAGCAATTTCCTTAACACAATTTTATTAGTTCCACCAAAGTGATTAATTAAATTGTAAACTTGACTCTTTTGAAAGCAGCGCGCGCGACCAACAAAGTTTTTCCACTGCCAGCGATCTTCTTCTATTTTTGTTTTCACTTATTTTTTTTCGTTGGCCTCGTAGAAAGTTGCACAAAGAGAGTAGCCAGCAGACAGTAGCGAAAATTAGTGGCTACTTAACGCAACAGGGTGCCACGGCATGCAACACCGACCGCCCGCCAACGTGCTGCTCTTCCAGATGCGGATGCCGTTCAAGCGGAAGTCAGCAGCGTCAAAGCGTTTCACTCGCGAACAGCTGGAATTTCAGCAAATTAGATGTGCTCAGAGCTTAAGAGTGCGGCAAAGTGGCGGCGGCAGGATACAAGTGTAGAAATGCAACAAAATGTTGGTCAAATGTTTGCGCCATGTGGCACATACACATACACACAAATCACGCACAATAGGCAGCAGCCCCGGCGAGATGTTGGCAAGCCAAGAGTCATGCATGAGAGAGAGCGGAGTGAGACAACATTTGAGGATAAGTGTGAGTGTGTTTGTGTGTAAGTGCTTGCGGTTCTAAGACGCGCTATTGTGGCATCGTTGACTCTCAAAAGGATTCCGCTTGTAATTAATTTATTTTAAGTATAAAATAGACAAAGTTGTTGCGCACAAAAATTACTCGGCTACTAAGAGACAATGCACGCCGTAGGATCAACAAGGTGTGACCGGATGGGAAATTGAAATTAAATATATTTTAACAGTGCGAATTTTTACTTTGTTTGGTCTGCAAACTTCGTATCCATATACTCTATACTATCTTTATAAATATAATAATATTAATCAGGGCTGAACAGTTCGTATCGTTTCGATGAGCGGGAGCCATTAGAAGATAATACACAGATTCAAAAGTCATTTTTATGATTTTGATAGTTTTGACAATGAAAAAAAACGTATATATATCATTATTATTCCGCTATTCCTCATATCGCCTAAGCACCAAAAATATTGAACGCAGTGGACCTCGCTCAACTCACAGAAATTTAGAAGTTCTGATGGACAGTAAAATTAAGTTCATCGAAATAATTAACAAATCGTTCAAGAATATTTAGACTTTCGAATGGTCTATGCACTGTGGGTGCCGCACGAGATCACAATTGACCCATGCACCGTGTTACTGGGCTTCGAACTGTTCCCGGATTCACCGTCTACTCGGTATCTTGCCCACAAAGACATTTTTCCGGTTCTCAGATCTTAAGAGATGCATTCTGTAAGCGACTCTTTTGTAGCGGCGGACTTCGATATATAAAGGTTCCATGCACTGAACCGAAAGATCATTGCGAATTAAAAGAAGCTGGCAGTCTATTAATGGAAGATTTTTGATTTATTATTTCTTATTTCTGATTTCTAATAATCGGAGAAAAATGGATTTTAAAAATAATTTTCTTTATTTATTTTAAAATTTAAAGACATTTTGTGTTTAATAAGTGTTTTGTAAACTTACCCATCGTGACTGTCACTTATGATTTAAATATACCAACCTTGTATCACCTTTCCGCACAAAGTCGGATTTAACCCGCTGGTAACACGACAACTAGCTACTATCGATACAGATTTGAAACATACTCCCAAACGTTACTATATTTCTACTGAATTAACAACTAAGCACAACACGAAAGAAATAAGCCAATGATAGAATTTTGTTTCGTTAGTTTTCAGTGAGCCGGCTGATTTCTAAAATGTCTATTAGGAACGCCTTCACTATTTTAAAATAAGACAACTGCTTCAAATTTTGATAGATCACATGTAGAAGAGCTCAGCTATAATTAAAGACGCCTTTCAAATCACCTAATATATACTGTAGACTTTATCAAACAACATGAAAAAAATTTACCTAGGCTGCACAAAAACCACAATACTTTTCATAGATGTATTGCTTATAGGTTCGAAGATCTATGCCAAATTTCCTGAAGATACTTTCTTTCGGTCGTTCAGTTTGTATGGCAGTTATTAGTTATATTGGTCCAATACCGGCGGTTCTGATAAATAAAAAGCATCTTGAAGAGAAAAATTTTAGATCGATATCTCAAAAACTGCTAACTCGTTACGCTAATCATTTATACATTGCGATCAGAAAGTTTCCGGAATTTGTTATTTAAACTGCCCGCGCTGAATATTTTTCAGCACTTTTTTTTTTTGTTAAGTTGGTAGCACTGTCCTTAATTGCTATGGCAAAAATGAGTGTGATCTGTCAACCAGTTTGTTTGCAGCAGCTGTTGAAAGCAGTCGACCTCAGTAGTATTTTGGAATTTTTACAATGGAAAAAATATTGAACATAGGATTTGCATTAAATTTTGTGTTTTGAACCAAATTTCAAGTTCGCAATCGTTGCTATCGAAATCGAATCTATGCTATCGAAAACCCCAGACTACGACTGGTACAAAGCCTTTAAATAGGGTCGAGAAACCATCGAAGACATGTCTCGTTCTGGTCGTCCACCGACGTCTACCAATGACGATATCATCAAAAAAGTGAAGAAGATCGTGCTCGAAAACCATCTTGCAAGTTTTAAAGCAATAGCACGTGAGTCAAACATCGGCCGCGAAGCAACCCGTTTCATTTTGACCGATAATTTGGGCATGAGACGCGTTAGTGCTGGGCTTGTTCCAAAAGAACTGAATTTTTTGCATAAAGACCATAGTTGGGAACGATTTTCAGACCAAAAACTCGTTCATTAGCATCGATCTACCGCCGTATTCACCGGATTTTTCCCCCATGTGACTTTTTTTTTTTTGTTTCTAAAACTTAAGTTACTACTCCGTGGAACCCGTTTTGACTCGATTGAGGCCATAAAAGAAAATTCGCAAAGGGAACTGAAGGCGATCCCGACCAGCGCCTACAAGGAATTTTTCAATGATTGGAAAAAGAGGTGGCATATGTGTATCGCTTCAGAAGGAGCATATTTTAAAGGCAACAAAATAAATATTGCTGAAGATTAAACATTTTTCGTTTTATTGACTATTTCCAGAAACTTTCTGGTTCAGGTGTGAAACGGAAATTATAGTGCTTCTGCGCCAAAAAAGATGAGCACGATTTATATTTTACTGTTGATGTTGATTTACAGAATCATTATGATGAATTTTTAATGCTTAAAAGTACCCCAGCAACTTCAATAAAATTTTTCAGATTTTCGGCGGGTTTAAACAAATAAATTCAATTATTCCCAAATGCAACATTGACACACCCTCTTCGGCGCACGTTTATTGCCGCTAAGTAGGAGTTGCAACGCTTAAATGCCCCTAAGCGCAGCTTATTAACACTTTATATAAAAAGGCATGCAACAAATACAACAGCTAGAATGTATAGCTTGCAAGCAAGCAAACGTGATTCCCCACAGATCACTGAAAACGCTAGCAATTTTTCAAACACCAACCTGACTTTGCACTCGCCATCTATTTACGCCGATTTTAATATATTTTCCATTGAGTTTTTGTAAATTTGTTTTTGTTTTTGTAGCCCACGACTTTTGCAAACAAATAAATGCGCACTTCATTGCGAATGATTTACGAATTAGCCGACGCACGATATGCAAACGCGCCGTGGTAGAGAGAGCGGCAAGTGCGGAGGAAAGCATAAAAGCCGTTAGTTAGCAACAGGCAGCGGGCAAAATATCTGCGCGAAAGCAAACAAGCGAACATATGCAAATATTCAGAAATATAACTGCGAGTATTCACTGTGTGACTGTGTATATCACGTGGTGTTCAAAGATTGCTCGCAAGGATTGCATGGATTGGCATGTAAAAAGCATAAAATGTAAAACGAGTCAAAAGGGACTCATAATTCATCATAAATCAGCGAACCGAGCGGAAAAGCAAATGCCAGCAAAGGCAAAGATTCGAACACACACACACACACACACACTCTAACACATGCTTACACATACCAGCGCAGTGAAGCGCCCGCACTTCGATGGAGTGAATTTCGCAATCGCATTATCATTGAAAGGCATGAGACCACATAACGTGGCATAAGCAAATAAACGGCCAGTTAACGGTATACTAGTCTGCGCGTGTGTGTGCCTGTGTGCCTGTGCAAATGCAAATAAATACTTGTATACTCAATGCAACAAGCATAAAAACACCGACCATAAACATTTTTTATTAGTGTTTTGTGTTTCTGTGTATGCGTGTGTGAGTTTATGTTCGCTCTTATGGTTCTATATTTGAGGTTATTGATAAAAGCCAGCAACTCGCACACATTCATATTTGAAGTTCCGCTTGTGTAGAGGAGAGCGCCGCAGTACATGCGCAACTGTCTAATGTAGAATCACTGCTTTGGGAATAGTGAAAAGGATAAAGTGAATGAATGGAGAAATATTTATTTGTCAAGTGAATACGAGTGCACAGAGTGATCAGATAAGGTCAAATTGAAAAAATATTTAAACAAAAGAAGAGAAAAAAACACCAAGTGGTTTGGTATAGGATCGATCCGCCAGTTTGTATGACAGCTATAACCCATTCCAAATATTGTGAAGATATCTCGACAAATGAAAAAACTTTCCATACAAGCACTTAATTCCGATCGTTCAGTTTGTATGGCAGCTATATGATATAGTGGTCCATTATCGACGGCTCCGACAAATGAGCAGAGTGCTTCAGGTAGTCTTCCCAGTGTTTATAGTCCCAATTTAATTGTTTCTCAAGTCCATCAAAAGTCACCGATTTTGGCGATCTTCCTACTTTTCGATACCAATTGTGAAATACTATTTCTCGATAATTTTCTCTGCATTGTCGCTAAAATTCTAATGAAGTGTGGAACTTCAAAAAGCATCACAAAAATATTCTTTTATTCTAACAGGCTGTTGTGTGTTTCCATTTCTTGAATACAGTTAATGCCATGCTCGGATTACTGTCGAGTAGGTTGCGTAATAAAATGAATTGGTAACTGAGAGTTCACATATGATTAAGAATATCGTTCACAAGAGCGTTTCTTATGTAGCTATTTTTAAATTGGAAGTTAGCTTAAGGTCTAAAGGCTTAAACGATTAGGCCGAGGAATTGGCACATATATTTGAAACCAGAAATTTTGAATTGGTGCCGAGTTATTCAACTACTAAAGACAAATCGTCACGACCGCTCATTTTAAAGATAGGCTTGTCGGTCACCAAAGGGGCTATTGGACTCGCGGCTTTCTACCAGCTCTTCATATGTGTCATATTTTTTTTTTAATTTTCTACACATATACCATACCCGTACTGGCTAAATTACAAATACAAGTTTCTTAGAGCCTCTCCGTTTTTCCATTTCCAATTTTGGAATCACGTTTTTTCGTAATGTATATATTTATATATATCGAACTGATTGGATACAAATATATTGCGTGATGTCTAGATTATAATGTAGTTTCTAAAGTTAGTCGTAGTGGTTTTGGCAAAGTTCGAACACACTTCAATCCTCCGCATAGCTTGTGTTGCTGTAGTTCGTCAATTAGAGCATGGAGACGGAGTGGTGATCACGATACTGTTGTCAACTCATAAAAAAAGCAGACTTTCGATTTTCTTTCAATAATAAGACCTTGTAATTCTTAGACAACGCCGCATTTTAGAAGAATAGAAATTTCTGTAAGTTTCAAGCAGGTGTCTTTTTTAATGTAAGCAAGGAACAAGATGATAAGACTATATGTTAACGCTATATAGGCCACAGCACAACCGCAAAAGATTATAAAGCTGATGAGATTGCAAGGAAAGGTGCCCACAGGTGTCAATCAATAATATATGAACAGATCCGAAGCTCCGCTGTCTTCCGGATGACTGAGCTTCATGTGAGGTTAGCGGCCACTGGTATTCTACTAGCAACTGCACAGTCGCATGATCCTTCTGGTCCGAGATAAATCGTATAAATTAACTTCACTACCAGCACGGTTCGCTTTTATTTCGTTGTAAGAGCTTTAAATAATCTTTGTTCAATGGGTATCTAGGCGGCAAGATTAGAAATCTTATCGAATACCTTTTGTTGAGTTATTTGCAAGAAGAGCAAATATAATCATCAGTCTTTTTTAACTGTCAAGCTTTTGTCAATTTGTCGATACATGTAATCTAACTGCAGGAGTTTTTTTGGTTTCACTAAAGACTATCATTAGCAGTTCAAGTATAGCCCCATCTTGCGAATCAGTAATATAACCTTATAATTATATATATCTTTTTATCGAAGCTCTGACATTATTTGACTGCGGACAACGGCTGCCTGGAAATATTATACATACGATATACATATACGAAAACATATTTTCTTATTTTCTTAAATTGAAGTCTGTTAGCATTTCCCCTTCTACGGAGGACATACAGGTTGGTTGAATAGTTGGTTGTTCTCCAATTGTTTTTTTTTTTTTTCAAATTGTTACATTTGTCGTGAAAATATTGTACATGCAAGTTACAAGTCATTCTTTCAATTAATTTTTTGTTTACAAACCATTTGCAGTTGCCGTGTCAGCATATTTTTTTAATAAATATGGAAAAAAATTAATATCGCGCAGTGATTGATTTCAAAAGGTTTAAAAGCAAAGGAAATTTAAGAAAGGTAAACAATTGTTAGAAGTGTATAAGGAGTCCTCCACTTCAAAGTGCACTGTTGCATTTTTGGCTGGCGAATTTAAACGTGGTCGTACTAGGCTTAAAGACGAACCTTGCGAAGGACGATCAAAAACCGCAACCACACCAGAAATCATTGAGCAAGTTCATAATATGGTAAGTGAAGATCCAAGTTTGACTAAGCGTAAAATTTTTAATGCCATAGGCAGCTGGTTGTTCAGATCCAAAGCAGGTGAAGTAACAACAATTAGCAAGGAAGATTATCGCAGTTATTTCATCAAGACAATGCACCTGCTCACAAAGGTGTTGTAACAATGACAAAATTCAACATATTAAAGTATGAATTGCTTAAGCATCCACCGTATTCACCAGATTTGGCTCCAAGCGACTACTACCTCTTCAGTAACCTGAAACAATTCCTTCGTGGAAAGCGTTTTTCGTGGAATGAAGAAGCTATAACAGCCGTAGACAGGCATTTAGCAGAGTTTCCGGAAAGTCATTATAGGGATTGGATAAAAAATTTGGAGGATCATTGGAATAAGTGTATTAAAGTTAAGGTAGATTATATTGAATAAAAAAATATATTTCATACCAAAAACAATACTTTTTCATATCGAGCGCAGAAGCTTGTCAACCAACCTGTATATATTATGATTTCAAATATTCTAAGTGAATGCCCAAAAACAGACATATTTCCTAAAATACAAACCCACCCACTCAATCAAGCATTTGCCTAAGTATCCAAGTAAGCATGAGCATAAATTCTTATCTAGACACCAGTTACATTAGTCTCGTCTTGTTTTGGCTCATTTACCATAGGCCTAACTATGTTGGCGGCAAATCACTATTTCGCAACGGAAGTCGTAGCTTTAACGCGATTTGGCAATTCACCACCCATGGCTCACACACACACACACCCTCAGATTTATATCAAGTCATACGAAGCCCACCCAAACCGTACGTAAATTCCTTACCACTAACGAAATTAGCATTTGTGTAGTTGTTGCACCAAAATATATGATCACATGTAAACATACAGCGAAACAACATCGCAATAGTGGAGAAGTTGGATATGTTAAACATTAGTAACGTAGCCACAATTTAGGGCGCTGCTGGCAAAAGGATGCAATATCGCGATAACTGGCGCTATGTTGTATGAACGCGGCATCGAATCGCGAACGAATTGGGCAAATTGCAGCGAATTACCAACTAATATACAGACTGTAAGCAAGCCGAAAATTTGCGGCACTTGCGCGTACGCGGCAGCCCGACCTCGAGCCGGCGGCAGCAACTAAAGTAATCAAGGAAACGAAAACAGGAAGCGCCTCGACAAAACAGGATATCTTAATGAAGTATCGATTTCTTTTATGAGCTTCGCGCCGCGCACACACACACACACAGTGAGAGGCAGGGACATGTATTACAATTGTATTAGCAGCTCCTACGCTCCGCGCGCCAACAACCAATACGAAACTCAGCATGCGATTCTAATACACTCCACACTCTGTGACTATGTGCGGTTGTAGAATGGAGTGTGGTATGATAACTGTGGATGGATAGCTTGATTTGTGGCCATCAAATATTACCAAGCGTTCGCGGCGCGCAGGCAGCTAGGCAATCGGCCAGCACGCGTTCGTGTGCTTGACTGCCTCTGGGAACCGCATTAATGACGTCCGGCACTGCTGGGGAGTATTGGTAATGAGTATGCTGTCTGCGCCTGCCACTGTCTATTTGATTGAGAACTCGCGCCGAAGATAACGTGAATACCAAAACAACAACAACAAAAATAATAACAGATCAGAAAGAATTTGGTGAAATTGTACGAGAGACCGCGGCAAAGGCACTGACGAGAACTAAAAGGAGTTGGCTATGGCAGGCCGTTGAAGTAGCGCTAGCAGCAATAACAACAAGTATCCATACATGCACACGCACACACATACATATATACACTAGTCGACAGCAGTATGCGCGTGATAATAAGCATAGCGCTGGTTGGCTTTCAACGGGGTTACACGCGCTAGTATATGCGGCTCTGTAGTGATAGCGGTTGTGGCGCGACCCTTGTGGCGCCGCGCTGCCAACCCCCACAATTCCCTGGAGTAAAGTAAAAGCATTTATTTTGATTTCGTTATATTTGCGCTTTGTCTGCTATAGCAGGTAGCTGGAAGTACGCCAGTTTGCTTGCAATTTCTCTTACGGAACTCGCAAGTGGGTGGCAATCGCCGCTCATCTTCCTACGCAAACAAGGTATCTATTTTGTTTCTTCAGTGATGTATTTTTTTTGTTTTCTGCACTTTGGCCCTTCGCGCAAATAGTTCAGTCAATTTCGGTTTTAACTTTTCGCTGCACTTGTTGTTTTTGCGGTTACAAGTTTGTGGTTAAACGTGGAATTTTCGGTTGTTAGCGAGCGCGCAAAAGAATGCACGTCCCGGCGATGTGATGCGATGCGGGGTCGAGCGGCGCATATGTGAATATAGCTGCTTTGGTGATTTTCCTCTTTTTTCCGAATTTTTTTTACTATGCCTTTGCTTGGCCGCTCCACCCTGTCTTGCGGTACAACTTTTTTGCTTGCTATATCAATTTTCTCTCACTCATGCGCTTACTTTGGCTTGCTCCAATGCGGTTTATGCCCAAAACAGAAATTAGTTTTTATGCCCGCAGCAGTAACTTTGCTATTGTACACGGCTGTGAGAATGGTAGGACTATTCGTTGTAACTTCCCGTTACCATTCCTAATGTTGGCCAAAATACTGCGACCGCAAAGCTGAAATGTGGCTGAGTGGTAACCAAGGCAAAACAGTATCGGTGAATGACTGTTGAGCTGCCAAAGCGGATGAGCTGCCACAAACAAACATTATACTACTATTATACATAACCATGAGAAACTATAAATACTTACACAGACACATATCAAGCTTTTTAATAAATATATATTTTATGTACCTATTTTATAGGCGATCAAATTGGTTTGTGTGTATGTACATATAAACATCTGCAAGTAAGCCTAAATGTTTATGCAATTTATTTCAATTTTTTTAATCCCGAAATTTCGGGATTTGTAAATAGCGGTTTCGGGAGCGCGAAATTTTTCTTTAACTTCATTACTGATAATGTATGGTAAACAAATCTAACCCCACTCAGTTTTAGGCATGGAATCCCGAAAATTTACATTCATGTCATAAAAGAATATTACAAAATATATTAATAAATACTTGCTCCAGACGCCACATAGCCAATGAGTTATTAAGCATTACACATTAATGCTTAAAAGTTATTAAAATCTGTACTCCATCTGTAACTTCCACAAACAGCATTTCTAAAATTAAACCCACTTTAACTGAAAACTAAATTTATATAAACAAAAAACTGTTTTTATAAACAATAAAGATTTCTGATTTATATTCAAATATACTTTAAGTATTTTATACCATAAACCAAACGAAAAAGTTAGTTGAAAATCACGAAATCCCGAAAATGGTTATCCCAAAATTTCGAGACTTTAAAATTTTTCACAAAATATTGAATTATACTCCAAATAATCGATAAAGCACAAGAAATAGTCAAAACTTGGAAATATCGTGGTTCCAAAAACTATAATACCGCAATTTGAGGAAAATAAAATATTTCTCAAAATATTAAAAAATATGTAAAAAGTTGAAAATTCCGAAATCCCGACAGTCGTAATACCGAAATTTCGGTACCTGAAAATTTTCACAGAATCTGTTTTGGGTAATATAGTTGCTTCAATTTCTAATACTTTTGATATGTTTATATGCATATTAATCTCCGTACATATGTATACAATATATATATTTACCAATACTGATAGAAGCATGGTACATACTCGTACATGCATATGTATGTAACCGAAATTCTGTAGTGCCTTGCATTAGCGTGATGTGCTTGCGAAATCACAAAATTATATCAGCGCAAAATCAAATCAAATTTCGAAATGAAATAAAACTAAATTGCAAGTGACCTCTCACATTGTATACAAGAGCCGCCGCCAAGTAGCGGATAAGAGGGAGTAACCGACGCCTATAGGAACAGCCAACTCCCACCTCATACCAAACACACAGACCAAGTTGAATGCAAGTACATTATGCATTACATGAATTTGCAATAAATCTTAATGACTTTTTTTCATCGCCGCCAAACACCATTAGTGGCTGATCGAATTGATTACCGTTAGGTTTGCTGGTCGGCCAGTCGGCTGTTTGGCGGATCGGTTGATTGGTTGCGGCGGTTTGGGCATTTGGTTATATCCATTACAGTGCAGTTATTTCATTACTTTGGCATCGTTATATTTTACTACCACTAAATATATGCACATAAATGATACATGTATGTATATATGTACATAAATATATGCATGTGGTGTACCATAATATCCTGTGTGATTTTGGACCATTTTAATCTGCTGATGTCGTTAATATTTGTTGTTGATTATAATGAAATTAGTAGAATGACATTTACTTTTATCGATAAAAGTTAGTGTGTTGGTAATATTCGTGCATTGTTTGCTGTTGGGAGCATAACTTTCGTTTAACTTATGTTATGTACTTGTAGTTAATTAGGCCAAATCACGATTGCAGCAAAACAACAATTCTTACCAATGGAGTCTCCCCAAATTCTCAAATGTGCTTTTGACTTCCAAAAGCCACTTATAAAGAGTCAATCTGGTAATTAGAGAATGCCTAAGTTTTCTAAGAAAAATGAGGAAAACGAGAACTAAAAGTACTTAGCAGTTGTTGTTTATGTTTGGATCAGTTCAAAAAAAAAGCTGATGGAATAGCACAAATCATTTTATATGAAATTTCTTGTCTCACAAACTACTTAAACGATTTTAACTAATCGATTTAAACAAATCAGTCATATATGAGGCCATTTCAATTTTTTTCTGATTGCTTCACTTAACAATAAATAATTCAAGCGAGAATGAAGATATGGTAGTAAAAATTAGCACAAATAGTGCGCTATGGAAACTACTTTCAATGCCTTATCAGGCCCCCACATACGTCATATAAGGTTCCCTGTGTCTGTGGGTAAGCTTATTTCGAAGTTATCGGTCAATCTGTAAGATATCTTAATGAAAGTAGGTGTGAATATTTTCGTGATAATAATATGGTTTGATACTTTAAATGAGTAGAATCGGTTCTTATCTCCCCTAACTCTCTATATGCCCATATAATTATTTTCGTTATTCTAGTCCTTTTTTAGTCTCTGTACAGAGGCTTTGTAGGCTCTGTAGGCTTCATATAAGTTTCCAACTTACCAAAACCACGAATGGGTGTTTGCAAAAATTGGTATATTCTTAATAATCCGAAACAAACTATGTAGCCAGCGCGTTTGACTTTAGATAAAGCAAAACAAAAATCTTTTATAGCTACTTTATCAAGTTAGATGATGCTCTTTAATCGAGTTTCGACTAACTACCAGTTTACTCTTTATAAGTGCTACGAATATTCTCTGAATAAATAAAAAGCGGCCGGTCGAATTGAATTACTTAAGAACGCATGTTTTAACTAGATTAAAATATCGTATAATTACATAATAAAACAAGAAAAAAACGTTAATTTCAGTTGCACCGAAGATACAATACCTTTCACGGGTGTACTTGATAGCATAAAGTTATATGTTATAAGCACTCGATATTTGCGGATTCGACAAATGAGTAGGTTCTTGGGTAGGAAAGTACGTGTGTACAATTTCAAAGCGATATCTCAAAAATAAGTGAGGGACTATTTCACGTATATACTTGCCATAAAGCACAAATTCGAAAAAAAACAAGAGCAAGTTTAATTGAAGAGTTTCTCAAAAAGTTTTATATTTCGATAATCTTTGTTTACCGCACTATTGATCGTCTTGCCCAAACTTCTACAGCTATTGACAAAAAGAGAAGAGATCTTCTTTGCGTGGTTAGAACCCATTCGGCTATAAAAATATGTCAAGGCAAATGAATATTCCTACCAGATCAATGTCAAGACTTATTCGTGAAGATCTCGATATTGGAGCCTACTATCGGTCAACTGGTAACCATCTGACAAATTAGGCTCAACCGATGCCGGCGGCTTTTTCTGTAACACGCGTTCAATGACCATGAAATTATTCTTTTTACAGATCCTCCAGCACACAAGGCAAAAACCATCCAGCCATGGCTTAAAAGCAATGTTCCCGGCTTCATAGCTGCAGTTGATTGGCCGTCTGGAAGACTAGATTTGAGTACATCGGACTGCAGTTTGTGGTCTGAGTTGGAGAACATAGACTGTCAAATACTTTACAGAAATTTGAAGAGGCTCAAAATATATTTAGTTCGTGTAGCGTCGTCAAAACTAACTAAGAAGTTGTGCGTGCTGCTATTGATCAATGGCCGCTTCTACTAAAATTTTGTGCATCGCTAATTTAATGTATGTATTATTAATAAAAATTAATTTTATTAAAAAAGGTTTTATAGTTTTATTTTTATAACGGCTGAACTTATATATAACATAATTTATGTCATGACATGTAGTTACTCTAAGGAATGCGCCTGTGAAGCTTCGGTACAGCCGAAGTTAACGCTTTTTTTCTTTTTCTATAATATTTTTAAACCTTGCAGCTTTATCTTTAAATGTTTTTCAATTGTTTATATTAAAAATATATTTTTCATGTTCAATATTGTATAAATTTTTCATAATTATTTTATATATAATACATTTTTACAAAATAAAATATTTTTATTAAAAATTCAGTGCTGAAAGTGTGAAATAATAATATTGTGTTTGATATGTTTTTTTTCCATTGTGGTTTGTTTTAAAATATGATTTTTTTAGACTTTGCCACATTTTTCTTGATTTTATTAATAAGACAAGCGTCTCACGTTGCATATCACATTATGCTGCACTTCGTTTATCGCGCGCAAATATCAAATTACTTTTCGAACCTAACCTCTCAAATTTGGACGGATGAATAACAATAGAAAAACATAGTATGTAGTTAACCAATAAGTAGAAGAAGACAATAACAAAATTTAAGATAAGCGAACAATTTATTATTACAACAAAGCAATCAATAGAAGCAAAGGAGCCAATGAGCCAATGAGGCCGATAAATATTAATATAGTAACTGATTAAAGCAAAACAGCTCACAGCGCTGAAAGGAGTTGATCTGCAGGCATGTAAATGTTTGTGAGACCAAAGAGAGCGAACTGAAGCGTAGACAATCGGCGTAAATGCCAAATTTAACAACTTGAAGGCAGAGAAATGGCAAACAAAAGTGTTGAAATGGCCGGCGAAAGTGATACACTGCCCAGTGAAGTGAATAAATTATGTGGAAGTGAGAGTCCGTGAGAGCGAGAGAAAAAGAGGGAGCTGATGTTGCAGACAAAGACAATGACAGCCAGTCAATGCGAATGGACAGACAGCAGTGGGTTAAATCGGGCGACAAGTGAAGCTAATAGCATGTTTAGTGGACCTTCAAGTACATAAAGGCTCAGACGGTATGCGCTTAATTACATGTGTGCGTATACAGCCGAAAGCAATTACAAATACAACAGCAATAAAAATGACGCGTCTCGAGCTGTCGTCACGAGCAGTTGTTGTCAATAAAGGAGGCACTCCGCCACCGACGCCCCAGCCTAAATCACTATATGGCAGTAAAGCAAACGTTATCGAGTGCACAACATCGGTAGCATGTTAAGCGCGCGCATATGTGTGTGCGAGTGTATATGTGTTTGTAGCCTTTAGCGGAAACAAGAGTTGCTACAAGTTGAGCTGCTTTGTACTTGGCGGATGTGTCCAGCGGCAATGCTGTTGTTACTCGCAAGCAAGTACTTGTGTCGTTATGTATATGTGTATACACATATATGTGTATATGTGTATATATATATTTATATATACATATGTGTGTGTATGTTTCGTTGTAGACTGCTATCACTGTTGCTGTTTGCCGTTTGCTTCAGCATACTTAAGTACTGACACTTTGATACAAAGTAGATATATACAGCTGTTGTCAACTTATTGGAAACAAAAAATCCAATTTTTATATATTCGGGTTTTAATGGATCACAGATGAATTTTCGTTATCTATACGTTCTGCCATTATTCCTTTGAAAACTTATGTCTCAAGGTCGTTTTGTTATACTCTCGCAACCTGTTGTTGCAGAGTATAATAGTTTTGTTCACCTAACGGTTGCTTGTATCACCTAAAACTAATCGAGTTAGATATAGGGTTATATATACCTGTCTATAAATGATCATGATAAAAAGACGCGTTGAAATCCAGGTAATTGTCTGTCCGTCCGCCTGTACAAACTGTAATTTGAGTAAAATTGAGATATCTTTATGAAACTTGGTACAAATGTCTCTCTCAATTTCCACCATGCAAATCAAGCAACAATGATTGTATCGGCCAAATTGTATTTAAATAACTGATGAAACAGTTCCTACTTCTAAATATTAAAATATATAAAGAAATCTCAAACGAGTATAACATTTGACTTTGCGAGAGTATAAAATGTTCAATTACATCCGTACTTAGCCCTTCCTTACTTGTTTTTAATTAATATTTTACAAAAGAGAGCAGCCGACATTCAGAGGAGAAATTTTCGATCAATTCGATTCAGGAATGGTTTCCATGGTCGCATTTTCTGGAAGAAACTATTACTGAATGGAAGTCAAAGAATGCGTCTTGTAGAATTCTTAGAATAGACGACATATTAGGGAAGGTGAACAAGTGGAAATATGTGATCTAAAGAGATAAAACAAAAATGAACTGACTTGGTCTAGATCGTAGAAAATATTTAAGATGGCCAAAAGTTGCAGAGTTTCTTCGCAAATAAGATTTTCTTGTCGTCAAGCATGGCGGAGGAAAAATCAGTGTTTGGTGATTATTTTCATGAAAGAAGCAAACGGCGGAAACCCTTCACCACCGTGACCACCGTGATCAGCTGAGCAGATTTAGCCATGTTCGTTAGTCTGTCCGTCGTACGCGAACTAGCCCGCCAGCAAATTCTTCTATGAAAACTGCTTTTATTTGTGAAGGATAATCTAGTTTCGTTGCAACCGAAGTTAAGATTTTTTACTGCTTATTAATAAAAAGTACAAAACGATTTCTGGGATAATAGAATAAAAATTAAAAATAGCTCAACTAACGTATTTGCTTCCAATTAGTTGACGACAGCTGTACATATGTGTATAAATTATGCACTCCAGCAATTGTTACTACGCTTGTTGTTGTTGCCGCTAACACAATTTTCTTATGCGCACTCAATCGACTGACTGTTTGGCGAACAAATGTCAGTTGACGCTACGTGCCATGGCATTGTATGTGTGAGTGTGTGTGAGTAAACAAATGTAGCAAAGATAACAGAAATGCCAGCATACTTGCACACGCTCATACATGCTTTTGTTTATATGTGTGTGTGTGTGTGAACTCTTTGCTGCTCATTCCGGCAGGTTTACTTGCGGTTAGTAATTTCAGGTTAAATATTCTGCCCTTTAAGTAGCTGGCGAACACAATAAAGCCAATCTAACACACACACACACACACAAACAAATATAAACAAGTACATGCACATCCACACCAATATACCTATATATGTAAATGCGAGTGCTTATACAAATAATAGGCAAACAATTGTGTGTGCTTGTGTGTGTGTATATGTGCTTTCGTAGACATAACAAAAACAACTAATAAGCGTACAGATTACCAAAGCAACTAACGGTAATGTAAACGATAACTGCTAATTTCATTGTATTCACTATACTCCCTTGGTGGTTTGAGGGATGTGGTATGGGCGTATGCATTAACGCCGCAGGGCGAATATATTATATATATATATATATGCGTGTGTGTGTTGGTATGCACACTTGCTGCCAGTTGTATGTGTGTTGGTGTTTACTTACAACCACATTTAAACTGTTGTTTTCTAGCCACTTTTTCACGTCAAGTTGTTTTGGCCAATGAAATGAATGGAAATGACAGATAGACAGTCAGTAAAGTGCGAGCTGGTGTCAATCCATCAGCTGAGCGGCGTATGGACAGACATGCAGATAAAAAGCAAACGAATTTGTAATAAACATGACATTTCTTTATATATTTACATACAAGACAGAGCAACATATATGTTCAGGTGTATTTGAGGACACGTGCGATTTGCCGGTCAGCTATAAATTAGTTGGCGCTAATATATGTTTATTTGTGGTTGGCGTGAGCGTAAATGTTTATGGATTACTATGAACTTGCTGATAAAATTTATTAAGGAATCATAAATTTACAGTTTTCAGAATTAACTGCATTTTTACAACATATGATAAAGAATATATAAAGCTATAAGCATCTAGAGGCGGCCTCAATTTTAAAGTAAATTTTCGAGTTAAAATTTTTATTTCGTAACAGTTTTGTGATAAATGTTCTAGAAGCTGTAGAGAGTTCTCTTTCTGGCCAATTAAACGTTATCAACTTAAAAAATTTTTTTGCGGTCATTATTGAAGTTTTAAAATAAAGTCTTAAACGATAACATATTTTCCTAAGCGTTAAAATAAAATTTGAGTCAAAAACCGTCACATTCGGTAACTTTTATATAAATGCAAAGAGTTTAAACCAAAAAAAAAATGGTTTCTTGTCCAAAAAAAATTTTAATTTACTTAAAAACTATATGTTAATAATTTGTTTTATTTTTTTTCAAAAATTTTCTTATTTTACAATCTACAAATTTTACCCTCAGGCTAAGCAAAAAAAACAGTAACCACTTCTAGTAAAGTAAGTACGATTTTTCCAATAGTATCTTTTTTACTCCAATATAATTTAGTATCTATTTTGCGGTGAAAATTAAAGCTTTTTACAAGTTCTCCATTTTCTGAGAAATTTAGTGGCTATTCTAGTCTATAAATTGATAGAAAATCGTTTTTTTTTCATATTTCGATAGCTTAGTCATTAAAAATATCTCGCTACAAAGGTTTTTCAAAACTTCAATTATTTTCACAGACATGATATTTTTCTGTTGTGGCAACATGGTTCGCTCGGTTTCGATTTAAGTTCAATCTTTAAACGGACCACAGTGGCTATGACTGTTTTTTTACCGGAATATCCGTCAGTCCGTGCCATACTTTATTAAATTTCTGGTAAAAATTGATAGAACCGGGTCTATACTTCCCTAGCACCCATATACCTAATATAAACATTTTCGAGCCGCTTCACCCTATATCTTGGTCAGTATCCCGGTATCTTAACGAAATACAGCGAGCATTTTTTGTTTGGTTATAGTATGTAAAAAAATATCCTAGCACTCGGATTGGTTTTATACCGTATACATTGAACAATATTTAAGATGTCTTAGCAAAAATAATGATAATTGCCAATAAGCAAGATGTTCGGATAATATCAATGTGATTGGCCTTATTGATAGGACTGACAGCTCATGGAGACATTCGATATATATTCTCAGAAGTGTCATCAAGTCGGCACCATGTCAGGTATTCAGGCAAGTCGAAAAGTCTTTAAATGTCACGTAGATTGAGTAGAAACAGATTCATGAAATCTTTCTCTGAAAAAAGCAAGCAGCAGGATTTCATTTTCCTTAAAATCAATAGTACTCTTCTGTAACTGTTTTATAGCTATACTCAATATATAATGACGCAAATGAGCAGAAACCAAGCCATACCAAATAATATAAATGAGTAATTTTTTTTATTAGAAAAAAACTAACAGCGCAGAAAAGCAACCTATTATGACTACGACATATCTTCTGCGCTGTACTACAAAAAAGCGCGACATGACTTCTCGTTTTAGGCTGAAATATAAAAGTTCGTGCGCGAAATTTCGAAAATAGAAATTCAATTTCCTGTCTGTAATGAAATGACATGCACATTCCGAATTCTACGAAGAAATTTGCATTTAATTAGAACTATTGCACAACAATAACAATAACATTGGCCACAATACATGTAAGCGGCATTCAGAGCAGCACACAATGCGACAATGCAACAATGAAATAATTTCAGCTAATTTGCAGAACACAACACGAAAGGAATGCGACATGCAAGTCATTCTCGAACATAGACATCAACATATGTATTTTTACACACATACATATGTATAAATACAGTTTCGAGCAAATTAACGGCGAACAATTGTTCAACTTCCCACAGAAGTCATTTTATTAGCAATATACGAGAGATACAAAAGCCGCCGAAATTGCCGTTAAGTTAACTAAATTCCGTTACATTTGAGTAAATGACAGGAAACAAGAAAGTGAATTTAATAAAAAAAAAAATTCGCCACAATCAAATCGGCATCATGTGTTCAAACCGCAGCAATCAGGTTTTGCTAGCAACAACAACAACTATTTGTTGTTGATGTACAACAACAGCAAACAACATATAATATGTATTAATAAATGAACCTAATAACCAACTAACTTAATGCTAGTAAAACGCTGCTGCTTTGCTGACATGACACAAAAAAATCATATGCCCATACTCCAGTTATTCACCAACGGGGCGTGGTGGTGAGTGGCGCATATTATATTAAATTCCATACAACTTGCCTAGAAAAATGGCATTTTAATACACATAAAGCGCGATTCGTGTTGCCAATATGTATACTTGTGTGTGTGTGTCAGGCACATGAATATGGCGGTAAATTAAAGTTGAAAGGCTCACGTGACACAGAACTTAATGTTGTGGCCAACACCAATTGTTGACAGCTCATATGAAGTACAGTGAAAAATCATTATAGTTTTTTTGGGGAGAAAATTATAGTATTCTGATTGATATTAAAGAGTTGCAATATAATTAATATACATCAGAGGTGATTAAAGAGATTGGTCATAAGTGATTATTACAATTTTTTTTTGTTTAAAGGCAAAATATTAAATTAATAAAATTTAAAGATATGATGATATTGCTTCAGCTTGTTGCAAAGAATATAATAGTTTTGTTGACCTAACAGTTTCTTTGGCAACAGACTAGCTGATAAAGAAGTAGAGCTATATATTATATATCAAAATGATATGACAAGTTTATTTCGCGTTATGTTTCTGTCTGCCATTTTGTTTGCTCGTTTGTCTACGGTAACGATAACTCGTAATACAAAATACAGATATCTTGACTACTCCATAATTTTTGATGGCTCATATTTGAAACTCCTAAAAGGTAAAACATATTTTACTAATTATAATCATTGTACAATGGCCAAGGCTACAAAACGCTATTGTTCAAAAACGCGAAAAAAGCGAAAACTCAAAAGCTTCAATATTTTATGCTCAAAAGCTTTCTCGCTACAAGATTAACGAAATGGTGAAGATCACATATGGTTTCACAAGTTTTGAAACATGCTTTAATATATTTAGTACAATATTCGTAAACAGTTATATCTTGGGGATAACGTTGTTCTTACACTGTGTTGTGTTACAATTGTAGTGCTATCGCACTAGTATCTATCCTAGTATGTAACCAATTCTAACCACGAATTGTAAGCCAATGGACTCATCAATCATCTGCAGCTATGAAACCAGAAATAAAGCTTATAAACCATTGTTGGTTGATTATTGCTTTGAGTGCTGAAGCAGAATCTAGCTAGAAGATACAATACTCTCCATCGAAGAGAATATTGCTTAACTGCTTTACCACGCTTTCTAAAACATGTAACTGGTATACTTTTGCACCAGTTTTAACACCGTTTTCACAGAAGTAAAGACTGTGAAAAAAAACAATCAAGCAGCTAGAAGGTGACCACGTTGAACCCTTGGAATAAAACGTTTTGCGTATTTAAAAGTTTTTGCGTAGATTTTGTCGTTTCGCTTATTAAAAACGTATTCAACAGTGATATTTTCATCGTCGTTGAGCGCGTGACACTAAAGAAGCCGCTTCCATCTGTTGAGCCTAAGTTGCTTCAAGCGCTCTTGACATAAATTTCTGTTTTCCAAGAGGAAATGCACATGCGTGCGCAACAGTTTTTATAGTCAAATTTGTTAGAACCACGCTAGAACACGAGCTTTTACCTTTCTGTCATCAAATGTAGACGTTTGGGAAAAAAACGATCAATAGTGCGATAAGCAAACAATCTCGAAGTATTACATTTTTTGAAAAGCTCAAAAATTTTACTTGCGCTTTCTTCAAACTTATGTAAAACAATCACCGCAATACGATTTTCTTTAGCTCCCCACTACACTGTTAATAAGCGCAAGCCTACACTGAACTGATTATTATACTATATAAGTTGAAACGGCATATAAATTATAATAAAAAACTAACGGTACTTTTTTGTCCTCGCTGTAAGCATTGTAAACTTTGTAACAGAATTTATGGCAAGACTAAGTATATTGGAGGCCAATCCTATATCTTATTAAGAATTAAATGTTGAGTTGCTGAATATGAGAAAAATCGGTGCATATTTTAGTCTACCAACTAAATACCTACATGCTAGCGCTTACAGTTGACCTTATGCCATATATATTAGTCATTAGATGTCTTAATGAAACTAAGTTTTACTATTATAATGTGTTATGGCAGAAAAAATTAATAAAATTGGTTAAGATATATTATCTTAACAATTTTCAGTCCTATATATCGGGTAAGATAGTTCTGGTCTTTTCTGTTGACTTCTTATTTAAAGTGGTCGCTATTGGAGCTAATTTGCTTAGGTTCGAATAATATTGCTATGTACCAAGAAGTAGTCCAAATATTTCTCTACTCCTTACTTTCATAGAACATTGATCTTCAATCTAGCGATTAAAATTGTGTTTTTTTATATTCTAATAATATACAAAAAGGTAGTATGTATCGTTTGTGATTATTTGGGTATGCAAGCGCTATACACCTACCCACTTTGCGGAACCTCATAATCAAAAATGTCACGTAACTGAAACTAATGAAAACGATGACACAATTGCTTTGCATTTTTGTCGTGATCATCTTATTTTCTAGATCTAGCCTCCTGGCAGTTATTCCTATAAACATACCTCAAGACAATGCTTCATAAAAAAATTTCGAAACAACAAAGAGGTAATCGCCGCGGTTTAGATTGATTCTCAAGCAACAGGAAAAAAAATAAAAATGTTACTACCAGAATGTTAGCCAAAAATTTGGAAGAACCGGTGTATGTCTCTCGATGGCAACTATGTTGAACAGTAAGCTAAAATTTTTCCAAAAGAAATTTTGATAAAAACCTTTTCTTCATTACAGCAATAAAATGTTTGCTTTAATAAAATTATTTTTTTCATAAATATTTGTTACGAAAACACTATAGCAGCCATGCGATTACAATAACCAATGAGAAAGTACAACAACAAAAACAAATAAATACAATATTCTTCCACACACGTTAATATATATTAAACTAGTGCAAAACTACCATAAAGAAAGTAAATCGTGCGAGTAAATTTCGAACGATAAAAAACGCTATAAACAAAGCGAGAATGGTGGCATGGCATCACCGCCTTAAAGTATGCTTTGTACAACAACATCTATGACAAATACAACTGAATGAATGAGGATTAAAAAAGTGCTGCAAGTAATAGAACAAGGTACGTAACTCTTTATGGGCTTTTATGGCAGCTGCACCCAACGCAACACACCTCCCGTACCACACGCTTACTATTTACAAGTCGTTACGTTCCTGTAAAGTGCGCATTCAATAGCAAATAAAAATTGTAGCAACAAAATACCTTAACTGCCACAAATATGCGGCGTACATATTTTATGACACTGCCAACGAACACGCATATGTTGGCTGATAAAGTGTGGGTGCAAGCAGCGCTGTTTTGTGCTGCGTGTTGTTGCTGTAGTCAATCAAGCCACAACTGCGCAACGAGTCAAAGCTGCCACTAACGCAGGCGGGTGGCACTTCTATGGCCAATTTCCTGTTTTTTGTTATTTTAACTACCTCAGAAAAGCAAGCGTCCTGCGCTCAACGTTATTTATGCGCATTGTTTGTCGGCGTCTTAGGCACTTTTATTATTAGCCGCAAATAGCTTGCAACATGGCGGAGGCGTGTGGCGCTTACGTATTCATGCATTTACAAGCAACTATCAGCAGCGTCGGCGAAATTTATAACAATGTCGCGCTAATAACAACAATAGCGCAAACAAAAACAATAAATAAAACAACAACAACAACAACAACAATGCCCACTACAAATGAGCAGTAAATAAATAATAGAGTGTTATTAAAAGCAGTTAACGAACAATGCGCGACAGCAGTTAAAGTAGAGGCACACACACACTCACATCTATACAGCAATGCATTCGCAATTGCTTGTTGCGGCGTTGCAACTACCTGTGGCTAAGTTTATTGCTTGCAACAATGCAACTTCAATGCTTGTACAATAATAAATAAATAGAGTCGCCTGACCCCAGTTTATCCGTTAAAGTTGATCCTCTAAAACCTGCACGCCAACTACTGCGACTACAAATACACACAAACACATGTTGCAAGCCTTTTCTTGCTACTTTCAAACTGTATGAGTAAGTGTATAAACTTCAAAGTTATTTTTAGCTCGCAGCTCAAAGTTTTTATGAGTCGAAATAATGAGGTACACAAGTATATGAATACGCACACATATACAATATATACCTACAAATACACACAGTTGCAAAATACATAAATATACTTGGCAATATTTGCTCCGCGCTTTAATGCCGTCAATACAAAAAGCATGAGCATAGTTATTGCTGTTGTTGTTGCTATTAGTGTTATTGTTGTGCTTATGGCTCTCGTTGTTGTTGTTGTTGTTGTTATTGTTCTTGTTCATTTAATAGTTTTTCTTTGACGGTTGTTTTAAGTTTTTGGCGCTAAGTGTAATGGAGCAACCGTAAAAGGCAAAGTTCAAGCATATGGCTGTAATCTATAACGGTACTTGTTATTGTATAGCTGATTTCGGTGCACAATTTGTTGTTGTTTTGTTTTGCTATGTACATATATACGTTTTTCGTTATGGTGCGCATCTCGCTTTAAAAAAAAAACACCGCGAAACCAATAAATCGTTTATGCGGCGAAAAATGTTTATGAATCCGGTGACAGCTAAGTGTAAAAATTGTTTATCTGCTTGCAAATTCGTGTAAACAAACTTTTATGAAACACCTTGATGCGATGTTGAGATGCGGTCTATATAATAATCTAGTTTTGTAAAAAGAAATCCATTCGTTTTTCAATAGATGACTTTAGTAATCTGTATCTTGACTTGTATAAGTGTGATCGGATTACGTATATTTGAAAGACACGATTCCGTACTAAAACACTTTCTCAACCACTTTTGTGATAGCTTGCCTCAGTTTGTTTGAGCACGCGTCAAAGATAGACACCAGGAAAAAGAGAATGCAAGCCATATTTTACAGTTTGTTGGGCAAATAGGCGAAAATGCAAACAGATGATTACTGATGATGAAAAGCGTGTGACCTAAGATGACCGTCAAGCGAATACGATCATAGTCGAATCGTGCGAACGTGTGCGAACCAAGTGTTGCGGGTAGGAAAGGGTTTGCTATGTGCTTGATGGGATGGACAGTGGATCATCTACTATAAGCCGCTTTTTCTATAACAAAAGTCGTAATTTGAACAATTGGACCGTCTGAGGTAAGCAATCGCCCAGAAGTGGTCAGCTTTGGCCACACTCATCGTAGAAAAATAGTTAAGCACCCACTTTATAAGCTGGACCTGGCATCAAGTGATTAGTACCTGTTCCTGTCTATGGTTCCCGGTATGTATGTATATCTGAGAACTAGACAAAGGAAAGGACAATGAGGATATAGCGCAAAGATACGACTGCCATCTTTGATGTATTATCTTTTTTTTGCCAAGTCCGGATTGTAAGGTCTGAATCATTATCGATGTGTATGGCCGGGCGTTCTTTTGATAGAACACAATTCCTCTCCAATTGGCCGAAGTCGCCAAATGGCCGCTTCTGGGCGACTGCTTTTCGCAGTTGTTGTGATCATTAACAGTACAGGTCCAAATTAAGAGTGCGGTCGTAGACAAGCAACTCATAATAGAAGTTTCGCTTCTAATCCCATCAAACACATAGCACAACCTTCTTGACCGTCAATACTGGTTTGTCTACCGTATTCGCTGGGTCTCTGCTATTCCACCATGACCGCTTCTGCTTGTCGCAAGAATTCACTTTTCATCACCAGTAACCATACGCTTCAAATTAATTAATGATTAGATTAAATATTTTGTGTAATGTTCAGCCGCTGGACAAACCAAATAGTGCTTACATGGAGATCGGACTCAACGTTTTCCATTATTTTAGCGATATTGTTAGCCTAAATGTAGGCAACATTTTTTGAATTTTATGAGCAATATAACAGTTAGACAGCGGCACTAAAACGTTGCATAAAATTAGGAATTTTTTTGTATCGCGGACTCACGCTTACAATTACGATACCTTTTAAGTACATGAAATAGAAAATGACATTTTAATTAAAAACTTTATGTAATTTTAAATTTTATTTCCAGTATTAGTTTTTGTTTGTTCATTTTTCGAAAAGTTTTAACAGATTTGACAACAGACGCTTAAAATTTGATATACCTGTACTGTAAAATCAGTAAGTTTTAATATCAAATTTTAACATTATCTAAAATATATATATATCAAATGATTTAGCTCTCTTCAACCAATTTAAGTATGCAGCAGTTTATGATATACTCAAAAGTGCTAACATCCATTAATCCAGCTTTAATTTATGCAGTGTCATATCACAATAGCGTTTCGAATAATCCGAAAACTTTGTTGTTGTGCAAGTCAAACTCATTAAAATTAACACTTACCACTTTATTCCATTTTCCACATTTTCATTTGGTTTTACACTGACACTGCTGCGTTGCCGTTGCTGTTGTCTCTGTTGGTGCTGTTGGATGGGTTATTGTAACCGGAAAGACAGCTGCTGGCCGACCTCATTGTTTCAAGGTAGTCATCCGGTGGCGCCAGCTTGTTATCAGCATTTTTTTTCTTCCTCTACGCCTTTTACACTTTTTACTCCGATATGCGCTTTAGCCACTTATGATGCTTTTTCACATTTTCTACTTTTTTCCTTAGTTGGTTGCACGGCGCTATGGCCAACTAATTTTATACGCTTTGCAAGCAATAAACGCTGATTACAACGCCTCTAACGCTCCCACCAGCGCTCATTCCACCAAAGCCTCGTCGCCTCGCCGTTGCTATTGCAAGCACAGCGGTCATGTAACAGCTTTGTGGGCAATCCCCATGCTTTGCATAGCTAACTACAAAATCTTACTTCGGTTGGTGTGTATTTGTGGCATATAACGCAAAGAACAGCAGACCAGGCTTAACGGGTAGCGGCGCAGTGCGGCGACGGAAGATTGCATTAGCGTAGCTGACACAGCAAGGATAAACGTCAAATTCATTTCGCTGATGAGTTCGCAAAAAATTAGTACGCGGCCCGTACACTTGCCACCAACACTGCGTTGCAACGTTATGCACACCAATGAAGTTATAAAAACGCAACAAAAACAAACAGGCGCAAAAACAATACACGCCGTCGCAGTAGCCATCGGCAGCCAGCGGCCTTAAAGGCGTAAGCGTTGGAAGTAGAAAGCTATGGAGGCAGCTGCAGCAACAACAAGAATAATGTGAGTGGTCGCCAACACAGCTGCAATGCCTGTAATGTGCGAAAATGTGAAATTAAAAACTTTCAATTGTGCTAGCAAAACTCTGCAAGCACATGTAGCGGTGTTGGTGTATACATAAGTATGTATGTGTGTGTGTGTGTGCGTGTTCTTTTTTGTTAGTAGCATAAAAAAATGCAAATAAAGTCATAAAAAAAGGCAAAGCGTTGAGAACTTAACGTTTTTCATTAGCACTAATTAATTTAAAATCATTTTTTACCAGCAAACCGACTGAAAGCAAAGCGCCTGTTTATTTTGCGCAACTACTTACTTAGTCGCACAGCAATCGTGTGCATTGCTTTTAGTGCGTCAAGCGTGGCAAATGTGCACAAGTTCCTTACATATGCCTTTTTTCTTGTTTTTGTTGCCACGCCACCTATACATATATTAATAAAGGCATATAGTATATAACCCGATATTAAAAAATACTTAGCACGCGCCGCCTTTGAATAAAAACTAAATAAAAACTATATTGTAAAAATATTATAATTAAGCAGCATTCAGACAGCAAGCAATAATACACACATCTACACATATATTTATGTCTACACATACATGCCAGCATATGCCTGCGTATAAAAAACTAATTTACTTTATAACTCGTAACTGCTTTTATGTTTAATAAATGAATTTTTATTTTCATAAATTTCGCAATGTTTTTTGTCACGTTTTCCAATTTTTTTGAGTACGTTTTGCATATTAATTACGCTGAAAGCATATTCATGCACAAAACTCGCCATGGCAAATGTTGGTTTGCGTCTGTCAATGCGTTAATTAATATTACTCATACGCCGTGTGGTGTCATTTGTGACTTAAAATTGAATTCCTGCACGCAATATTGCCAATTTGGCGATTTACTCATTTAAATTTTTGTTTCTGATTTTGATGAATTTCATAAAAATGTAGCATTTCGTATACAAATTCATATTTTAATAATATTATATATTATTGTTTCTGGAAATGCTTGCGACACTAGCGAACTATAACAGAGCCAAAGTCCTTTGGTTTATAAAAATTTGAATCTTTTGCAAAAACGATTTGAGATTAGAGTTCGCAAAAGAGCAGCTTGACAAATTAGCTGAGGACCGTGCATTCGTCGCATTCGTGCAGCATTAATGCAGACGAGACGAGAGTTTATGTATATGACATCGAAATTGTCCATCAATCTAACGAAAGGCACTCCAAAATTAAAACGAAAACGAAACCACCAACAAGTGAATGCTTCCATTGGTGCATGACTCATTTTGAAGACTATGTGTATATTTTTTTTTGTCAGTTCGCGTTAATTTTGATAGAAATAATCACTTAAAATGACTAAGAAGTTTTTGTAAGGAAGTCTACTGGAAAGGTCCTGTTTAAATAGTTAGATAAAATAAACTGGCAATCTACGTTTACCGTTTTTCACATTATTTCATCAAAAGAATCAAACATTTTTTTTCTGCCTCATTCATCAAAATGATACTTAAGCTCAGAAATTTACTAAAATTATAATAGCAGTCTTCAGAAGTTTTTGAGACAGACATTCAGAAAAAATTTGCTTCATTAGTTCTTATAATACTTTATGATGATTGGGGTATCTCTTCTACAATAATCGATTAAAAAATGTTTAAAGACAGCGCTATTGCCCATATTAAAACTCAATCAATTCTCAGCTTGTAAAAAAAAAACAACCATGTAAAAGTTCCGTTAATTATATAATATAATAAGTTGACAGTCATTTTGCGACTGTGATGTTAGAGGCTGTTTCTTGCTATTTTTGTTTGGCTGAAACCGAAAATGATAGTAAAAATTTCCTAGCAGGTAGTTTTTTTGTGTTGTAGTCAAGGGGTGTAGGGGTCAAAGCATCAACATTTACCAAAATGACCAAAATAGCTGTACAGGATGGAACATTTTTGAAATCAAATTCGTAATCAGTACATCCCAATTACCAACACAGATTTCTTAGTACCACAGTCGCAGTTTCCTTCAGATTTATTGAATAGTGTAATTTCCCTGTCATAAAGAAATTCTAGCTTAGTATATTTTAAACAAATAGTTCCCCTAACAAAATAGTTCTTATGTTTAAGAAAAGGATAATATTAGCAGTTAGCGCAATACTCCTAAATTCTCAATTGTCAACAGCTGATAAAAATTAAAAAAATCATAAGATAAAAACCCAAAACACGAATAAGCAAAAAATAATTTTATCAGTTACGCACAGCATATTCAGCTCTTGTACCGGACTAAAAGCTCACCTATAATATTTTTTATAAAATTTATAATTTTCTTACAACTACATTGACCTAAAACATGTTTTAAAAAGAACTTAAAGACCACCTATAAATTTCAAAAATGATTTTCTCCCCTTATTTTTCTTTCTTTTTAGAAACTTCCCCCTCAATATTTTGTGTTGTGTGCCCCTCAGGCAATTAGATGCAGACATTGCTAATAACATCTGCACAAAAATAGAAACATTTTCTTTGAAAAAAGTTACATGACGAATATTTGCAGTTGTTATTATGGCGCGTACAAAAAAAGCGCCACTCGCACACATTGTTACGTATACGCCCGCGTGGCTGACCGTGAATAAGTCAGCCGCTGCAGTCTGCCACTTTGTTGTACGCCTTAGAAGTGAGCGTACAATGAATTATTTATGTTTTCTGGTGACACTTCGCGCAACTATTTACTTCTGGTGTTGAATTTCGAAACAAAACACAATACAGCGACACCACCTGCCCAGTGGTGGCTAGATTTTCACAGAATTTACGCTACTTTTGCTTTCCACATTTTAATGACAGCATCATTTTTTCTTCTTTAACATATTTTCTAAGGCTTTGCTTACACATTTTTTAAATCACAATTACTGCACGCACACATACACGCACACACACATACACATATCCAAACAAACAATTGAGTTTTGTATTTATGTATATCGCTCGAAGAAATCTCTGCCGTCTCTTTTCCATTTCGGTGAGATAATTGCGACCTGCTTGCTGCGTTTGTGTATGTGTGCATATTTTTGTGTGTATGTGTGTTGTTGTACAGGTGTAAGGATTTGCTAAATTGTTGTCGCATTTATTTTGTTTGTTTGCTTGTGTATGTTTGTGCTAATGAGTTTGACATTGTTTTCCCTCATTAGAGAGTTGAAGTGACTGCAGACTTTTTAAGTTCTAAGCAACAAAAGCTTCCCGTCAATGACAGTTTTGAGTACTTGGCGCAATAAAAGTGGTTTAGAGTGCCGTTGTACGCACAAGTAAATGTTTTTAGCAAAATTAGAATAATATGTATGAAATAAGTTGAAGGTGAAGACATACGGAATTAAAGCGGAAAAAATGGTATTAAAACTACAAATTCAACTCTTGTCCTGAACAACAACAGTTCTAACTAGAAGCCAGTTGTTTTCAAGTAATAACCTGTTA
Source organism: Bactrocera oleae (assembly GCF_042242935.1). Taxonomy (NCBI): domain Eukaryota; kingdom Metazoa; phylum Arthropoda; class Insecta; order Diptera; family Tephritidae; genus Bactrocera; species Bactrocera oleae. The sequence continues at coordinate 75,188,773 of NC_091536.1, forward strand.
AAGTAAGAACCTCAAATTTGCAAATTTCTTCAAAAATTTTCAAATCTTACAGTATTTAAAGAAACTATAGATTACTTAAGTAAAAAATTATTTGAAGAACATAAAAAAATAACACTGGTAAGCAAATTTTTAAGTTTTTCTGTCACATGAAAACTCCTATCAAACATCAACCACATTTAGAGAAATTATTGCTTACTGTAGGAAAAGTACTTATGATTTTTGTGAATATTTGGCTACTAGACGGTCTTTTTTAAGTCTCCAATAATAATCTGCTGGTATTTATGCGCTCTATTTCACCTTGTAGCGCTTCTGTATTAAGGAAATGTCCTGATGGAACCTATTGACTTCTTCATCACTCACCCACAATTGCTGAAAAGAAATCCCGATGAGAGTCCAGCATATGTATTAAGCTTTACGAAGGTGAATTTTGAATTTTTTTGAAAAATACTTATTTGTGCATTAATATCTAGTTTCTCCCCTTCAAAGTAATCCCCCTCGGATATAATACACTTGTTCCAAAGCTTGTTCCAATCCACTTCTGAAATCGCTTTTCGGTATGGCCATCAGCTCTTTCTTTATTCTGACTTGATCTCATCAATTGTGGCAAAACGTTTTCGTTTCAGTGCAATATCGTGATTTGTTTTTCTACAATTTCGATCGATTGCGCCATATTGCTTCACAGAAACGTTGCATAACTTCATTGTATTATTCCTTGCTAACTATACGGCCTTATGGCAGGAACTCATAATGTACCGCACCGATGTAATCAAAGATTAAACTTAGCCTGCTTTTTACGGTCTTACCACATCTGGCAGCTTCCATTGGGATGATTGTGCCTTAGTTTCGACGTCATAACCATATATCCACGTTTCGTCACCAGTTATGATCCGTTTGAGCAAACACGGATTGTTGTTGACGTCATTCAATAACTCGTGAGCATAATGCGTCATTGCTTTTGCTCAAAACTTAGCAAAATTTAGTCAAAAAGTAAAAGACACACACAAACGTTTTCTGTTGTCAAAAACAAACTATTAATCGAATTTGGCTCCTAAGGCAAGCACATGATAAACATATGTGTCCGATTATAACAAAAACAAAATATCGCTAATCGAATGTACGAGTTCAAAATTCACCTTTTCTTTTGAACACATACCTTGTATATGACATCATTTCTAGAAATTTTGGGGCAACGTTCGCAAAACATTTCCAAGCGAATTTTTCAAGATTATTGAATTTTTTTTTAAGCCTTATCCTTTATTAGTGCGGTTCTTTTGAAGTTGATGGTTCATAACTTCATCAGATACTTCAACGTGCTGCCATAAAACAAGTTTCGTAGAATTTTGGTTTTCTGATTGATTTTTAGGATTTGGCACAGATAGCTCATCATTATGTACGTTAGGTCGGTTGGTCGAAGACAATTTTGGGTATTGGGTAGTGTGTTTGGTTTTAATGCTTTTTCCTTGAGTCTAATAAAAAGTGGTAGTGGTGAAACAAAACCACTTAGAACAATCAGTTGGTTCAATTCAAATTATTGGTATAGCAATTATGTCTGGGTTCTTGTTTAGCCCTAATAACTAATAGCAGTTTCATACACGTTGCACAACATTTATGTGGGATTTATCTTGATCCCTCACAGGAAATCCCAGATAGTCAAAATAGTACTGTTCAATTAATGACGTGAAATTACGACACCAAGATTTTAAAGTTAATTCTCACCCACATAACAACAACTGTCGCAGGTGTTAGAACACTTTCATGCAATAGTTATTACTGGACATGATTGAAACAAAATATATTATTAAAGATGGTAAGTTCGTGTGACAAAAACAGTGCTTACCAGTGAAATTATGTAATACTTTCGAAAGCGTAAACCAAATATTTTGTTCGCATTAAAGCATGAAATTTATTTTTTTTTTTTTTATTATAGATATTTATTGTTAAATATTAAAAAAATCCGAATTTTCGAATGAACAAACAAATTTACTTTTTATTCGCAATGCACTACTCTGCTAGTATTATTTCTTCAATAGTGCTACAATTGTAATCAGTCAGGTGTGCGACTTAGATGAAACGGATTAACAATGCGCCTGAATGTAGGCAACGTTTATTCATTTTAGTAATTTTTTGAATAGGCAAAGGCACAAAAGACCTTTAAAGGTGTGATAAAAGAAATTCAGTTTCGAATTATTTTCTCTTAGCTTCTGATAAAACGCGCCTAAAAGTAGACAATATATATAAAAACTTATTAAATGGATGGTACGAACTAAAACGAAACTTATATTTACTTACTTTTGTTGGAATACGTATATAAATTGATGTATACTTAAATTTATTGAAATCCAGTAAGGAAGAACTAAGTTCGACTACAGTCGATGATTGTCTAACATTGTTTTTTGTAATAATTTCAGTCGAAAATTTATTATACTATTACAATCAAATAAAGAAACGTTAACCATCATATTAAGTATGTGAAATAGACTAAGGTCTGGACCGATTTGATTATTTTTGGCGCTAAATCATATTGTTTTCATGAAATCATATACACTTAGTTTCATTAAAATATCTGTAATATTGAGGGAATCGGAAGTTGGAAACCTTCGGTCTATGAAGCGTAGGGTAAATAATAAACCGATTTCATCCCTTTTTAACAACAGTGTTCATTATTATAAAGGAAATTTTTGCGCTAAGTTTCATTAGGAAATCCACTATAACATATATATGCCATACAGGCGAAGTAGCGGAATAAAGTACTTGTATGAAAAGCTTTTTCTTTTGACGCGATATCTTCACGTAATTCGGTATGGATTATTATCATACAAACTAACCGATCAAGATCAAGTTTTTGCAAGGTAAGTATATTTTGTATTTGTGAAGGATATTATAGCTTCGGTGCAACCAAAGTTAACGTATTTCCTTGTTTCCCTTATTTTTGATAACTAGAGTTTCGAAAGCATGTTTCGACCATTTTTAGAGAAGAGTTGCCGAACACCAAAGTTACTGTTTAAGCCACGGCTTCTTCCGATATCTTCACTAATAGTTTACTTATCTTTTGAATGGTGAAAGAAATTATGAAATTTAAAGCTGTGTCAAATTGGATATAGGCATTGTTGTAAGCCCGTTTATCCTGCTAGCAAGTTGTGTCAATAAATGAAAATAAAAATTTTCGCTGAGTTTTGTTGTTAAACCCTATTAGGGGGTGGAGCCATGCCAACTTTCCAAAAATGTTTAATGGTATCACATACTAAAAAATAATGTTGTGCCTTAATTTGTGGCACTATTTATTACATATTTTCGATTAGCGACATTTTGTGGACGTGGCAATAGACCGATTTCACCCATCTACAATATCAACGTCCACAAAAGGCCTCTTAGTGCCCTCATTAAGGTCAATTCTAACTCAAGTTATTGTTGGCACGGACAGACGGACGAATGGAAATCCGGTATTCCACTCGCTTCTAGATTAATTTTGGCTAATAAACGTTAGGTGAAAAATCGTCATACAAATAACAGAAACTCTTCTTCGCATGTTGTCGATTTTTTCATAGAACATATTCTGTTCTTTAAATTGAAAGAAATATAGCGACGTGTGTGTGTGTGTGTCACGCAAGCTTTATGTCATTTGTCGACGGCAGCAGCCGCATCCACAACAAAATGCAAACGCACAAGCGTAAATGTGCAACAGAACATATTTGTATGATTTTATGAATTCTCACGCATGAATTTAGATGTGTCAGCTGCGCCTGTCACGTGGCCATTTATTCCAGCATCGCAGTCACAATGTATCCAGTTTCACTGTTGTTGTTCCTGCAGACATGTTAACAGCTGAGTTGCCATAGCAGCATGTTGCATGCTTTCATCATATTTGACGCAAGGAAAAAAAACAATAGCAACAAAAACGGAAGAACAAAACCGAAACAAACACATTTACATGGCCTTCGACATTGGCGGCAAGCAGGCAAATGCCTTAATTCAATTTATTTATGTTAGCACTTGGATGTGTGTGTGTGTATGTGGCACGCTCTATATTTGCATGTGTACGTCCTGAATGGCACTCATATATTAGTCTAAACATCCTTGCAACTCGCTTTTTACTTCGCTTGCATCCTTCCGGTGCGCCGCCGGCCAAGACGGCATTTGCATTTGCAACAAAAGCAACAAAGCGACGACAGCGCAGAGCATAAAGCATCAAGCGGCAAATGTGTATGCAACAAAACAACTTGCCTCGCTTGTTATATGCATTACACGCGTTATTGTTGTTATTGTTGATCTACCGCATTGTACATTTGGTTGCAGCATTGGCAGTCATAAATAAAATGAAATGTACCCAGTCGGGGCAGACAACTTGCAACGAAAATATTTGCACGACTAGCTGCCACAGAATGCGCTGCCCTCGCCCGCTCGCGCTCTCTCTCTCCCACTCGATCAACTGCTGCTCGTGCTTTGCTGCTGCCAGTATTGAGCATGTTGCATACAACATGCGTGCCACGTGCTATTTGCTGTTCACTGTTAGCTGTCGCTACATGCTATATGCAACGGTACGATTTTGTGCAACAATATGCTGTTGTTGTTGTTGTTGCCAAACAGCCGTAACAGACGCAATCTTTTGCGCCACTTTGGTTGTTCTTCTTGTTGTATAGTAGTGTTTGTTGTTGGCATTTAAAATGTCACCACTTGCGTGCGTGTGTGTATATGTGGGTGTGTGTGTGCGTTGAAAGAAATACAATCGTCCATAAATATATATATTCATACATACATACGTACAATAGAGCAACAACAATATAATTCAACGCTCAAAGTGCCTGGCGGGGAGAGTTGGAGGTGGAGAGCAAGGGGAATTTAAAGCGTAGCTACATTGTGCAACGCAAGTACCGTTAGTCTATCCTCTTTTACCACCCACACACATTCTATCTCACCCACACTTGCTCGCTTGTGCATGAATGTACACCGTTAATGTTGTATTGTTGTTGGCCAGGGGCATAACGTTTGTGTCGCTGACATCTAATCCATTGCCCTCAGCCTTAGCCACGTGTGTGCTTTGTTTATTTGACATATTATAGCCACTTTGCCGTTGCTCACTTTGTCTCTCACACACACACACTGCTCTCATAGGCATACGTTGTTGTTGTATTTGCTTTGCCTATGATTTTCTTTACCGACTTCGGTGTGTCTACCTGCCTGCCGCAAAAGAGGTTAATAATTTCGCTGTGATGACTGTCAAGTCGTCTGCATTCATAAAATAACTGTACTTACCGAACAACACTGACAACCTTGCTCTCACATATTTGTGTAAATAGGACATTAGAATGGCGTACAGCAATAAAAATACAATAAAATAGAAGTGATTTCATCGGAAAACACAAAAAAATAGACTTTTACGTTGTTCACAAACATAATAACAACATTTAATACTGTGTCCTTGATGCTGAGTAAGGTCATTTTCGCCTGACGTGTCACAACAATGGCATCAAAAGGAAGTAATGTATTAACGTCTTTTTATTTTCGGAAAACCAATTAAAAAAATAAATACCGAAAATGCTTTTATGAGAATTTGTAGCATTCCTAGAGGGAGACCCCGCAACAATATAGAAAATTTTATTGTTTAAATCTACTCTACTGTGGTTAAAGGTCAAACATGGTGACAGTAACACATTGCAGGTCGCCCGGTTCTTGTAGCCGGCACGAAACCGGGTTTATGTGCAACACCACAGTTAGTCAACTCGGCAGCATTACTCGGAATTATTTAAGGGCGGAAATACGCGTAGTACCATATACTTAGTTTAAAGAATAAAAGAAACAGTTTTGCCATTATGAAAAATTAAAACTTAACTGACTTTTGGTGTTTTCCGAAAGTCGTGTCGCCGCTGACATGGATATTGGCATAAAAAATCATGACTGCAAGTTTTATCATAAACCATATATCATAAATCATAAATCATAAATCATAAATCATAAATCATAAATCATAAATCATAAATCATAAATCATAAATCATAAATCATAAGTCATAAATCATAAATCATTAAATAATTAAATAATAAATCATGAATCAATAAATCATGAAATCATAAATCATTAAAAAATCTATCATAAATCATAAGTCATAAATCATATTTCATAAATCATAAATCATTAAATCATATATGATAAAGCATAAGCCATAAATTATATATCATTAAATCATAAATCATAAATCATAAGTCATAAATCATAAGTCATAAATCATAAATCATGAATCATTAAATCATAAATCATTAAAACATTTATCATAAATCATAAGTCATAAATCATATTTCATTAAATCATATATCATAAAGCATAAGCCATAAATTATATACCATTAAATCATAAATCATTAAATAATAAATCATGAATCAATAAATCATTAAAAAATTTATCATAAATCATAAGTCATAAATCATAAATCATAAGTCATAAATCATAAGTCATAAATCATATATCATTAAATCATAAATCATTAAATCATAAATCATAAATCATGAATCAATAAATCATGAAATCTTAAATCATTAAAAAATTTATCATAAATCATAAATCATAAGTCATAAATCAAAAAATCATTTATCATAAATCATTATTCATAAATCATAAATCATAAGTCATAAATCATAATCCATAAATCATAAATCATTAAATCATATATCATAAAGCATAAGCCATAAATCATATATCATTAAATCATTAAAACATTAAACCATAAATCATTAAATCATAAATCATAAATCATAAGTCATAAATCATAGTTCATAAATCATAAATCATAAGTCATAAATCATAAATCATAAATCATAAACCATGAATCATTAAATCATAAATCATTAAAACATTTATCATAAATCATATTTCATAAAGCATAAGCCATAAATTATATATCATTAAATCATAAATCATTAAATCATAAATCATAAATCATGAATCAATAAATCATGAAATCTTAAATCATTAAAAAATTTATCATAAATCATAAATCATAAGTCATAAATCAAAAAATCATTTATCATAAATCATTATTCATAAATCATAAATCATAAATCATAAGTCATAAATCATAATCCATAAATCATAAATCATTAAATCATATATGATAAAGCATAAGCCATAAATCATATATCATTAAATCATTAAAACATTAAACCATAAATCTTTAAATCATAAATCATAAATCATTAAATCCTAAATCATAAATCATAAATCATAAAATCATAAAATCATAGAATCAAATATTATTTCGCATGATAGCGTTTTTCATCCAAAATGTGTAATTGTTATTGTACAATCAATAGTAATAATTACACAAACGGCAAAATGTCACGACAGAGTTTTAATTCAAAATCCAACGGTTTTTAAAGTAAAATAGTTCAAAACGGCAAAATCGGAGATGGCACGCCAATATCAATCTTTACGCCTTCAATTATGAGTATATTTTCTGGCACTTTTATATATATTTATCTTTAATAATGAAGAAAACAAATTTGTTAAAGTTATATTACGAAGATTTGAAGAATTTCATAGCGTTTAAGGTACTAGATTTAGTTTAATGTGCTTATAGATAGAGAGATACGAAGAATATATTTTCCGGTTATAGAAAAAATAAGGACAAACAATGTTTTTCTGTGAAAAGATTATTTAAAAGCGCTGGCTAAGATGATTTTCTTAACCATTTAGAATTTATGCACAAGAAGAAGAAGATAGGTTTTTTACCATTTTTTTCTGTATTAAAAGTGGTTGTTCTAATATATACTATTCTGGAGCTGACAGATATGTAACCCTAAAAAATTGCAACTGGTATAGCAAGTGTGTTAAGGAGAAATGCTAAATATTTTCACTAAATACTTATCTTCGTCGATATATCTAAACTATTTTTAGTGTAAGAAATGTTCTAAAATTCTATGAAATTTGTGAAAAGAATATTTTTCTCTCTGCATTATCGAAACAAATAAACACCGAAATGTTTGTCATAGTAAAAGTATAACAAGCAACAACATTTATACCTTAAACAGGGTATATTAAATTTGACACGAAGTTTGTAACCAGAAGAAAATATCGGAGACCCTATAAATTATATTTATATAATATATGATAAGCGTGGCGACCTGAGTCGATTTAAACCCTATCCGTTTGTTCGTCCGTCCGCTTGTATAAATGCGAATTTTTGCGATATCAATATGAAATTTCGTTCACGTACTTTTCTCTTAAAGAAGCTGCTCGTTTGTCATGCCCGCTGACATCAGACCACTAAAGTATATAGCTACCACACAAATTAAACTATCAAAATGAAGTCCTTGTATGGTTAAGTTTTTTATTTTACGAAAATGGTATTAAAAAAACGCCGATTAAGTCGGAAGTGCTACCAAACAAGATCTCCATCAGACAAAAGTTGCCTTATTTACAAATTTACTAAAAATCTTACCAGTAAGATATAGACATTATAAAATTATGGCTCTTATCTGTAGAGTTGATCTAACGCAAATAGGAAAGATGATTCACTCTGGAAGTGTACAAAAAAACTTTTCACGACCTGTAATTCAGTTACATGCAATCAGAATGCCAGATAGTACATGGGCTAATAGCGATATAGATAATACTAATGATCAGTTTTTACTTATGGAATCCAACTATGAGTCTGCTCAAGTCCTAGCACGGTCGCACAAATCCAGCAATTTCAAAACAAAGTTAAGTTTTACCGTCCATGCGCCATAGCATATTCACAGCCATGATCTGGAACATGAACTCGGAATTGACTCAGCTGCTATATTGAAGCCTCAGCTCTTGTCGCTTTAAGTGTATGAAAAGAAAGGCTTAAACGCAAACAACCGCATCTATTTATGCAGTAGCCTGACTCTCTGCCAAAAAAGTGGAATAAATCACTACCAAACAAGGACGTTGCAACGTGCTGAGAGATTGAATAATTCACTCAAAATAATATCTTATAACATATATAACTATATATATTTGATTTTTTTTTTGCTTAGCCTGAGAGTAAAATGGCCAGAACGAGGATTCTCCACAACTTCTAGAACACTTATCACAAAATTTTTACGAAATAAAAATTTTAACTCGAAAATTTACTTTAAAACTGGCTGCCTCTAAATTAAAAAAAAAAAAAATTTTTTGTCCAAAAATTTTATTTTTTTAACATAATGTTCATTAAAAAATTTTATTCAAAAAAATTATAATTTCAAAAGCAACAATGCTTGAAAACGGCAGCATAACACCCCAACCACAAATTAAACATCAACCACCGTCAAATAAGTATGTAAAATATATGTATTTGTGTGTGTGTGTAGTCACTTTCACTATTTTCCATAAACAACCACTTCCATCTTAATAAGTTCTAGCACAACAAGTATACGCCACGTTAAACATGCAAAGTTGCATGTTGAGAATTCTTTATCGCTTTGTCGATTTGTGTCGCTTACTTTCAACACTTCGTCGCATTCTTTACACACACATACATAAGTGAGTAGTGTACAACAGAAGCACAACAAGCGAAGCATTCACTCATATTTGTGGACATGTGTGTATGTACATGTGTATGTGTGAGTGTGTGTTGGCTTGCGAATTCGCAGGTAAATATTCGTACTCATTGCAGCACAGTAACTACATAAATCGACTTTTATAGCGAAATGACACTTGTGTCCACAAACATAAATTAGTCGAACTGGTGCAGTAGTTCAAGTGTGCTAATACATACTGTAGTGGCAGCACGGTAAAGAGAGGGAGAGTGAAAGCAAGAGGGAGGGGTGCGAAAGTTTGCGGACTTGGCAAAGTGAAGCGCGTCAACACGTCAACACTTCAGTATTAAGTAGCCGCTTTGTGTACTCAAAAGTGAAGCTTAACATTTTAGATTACTTTTTTATGACTTTGCTGTTGTTGTTGGTTTTTAATTTGTATTTTCATTTCTTCTTTTTATGTTTACTATTTTCCATTTTGTGTTGTCACTTTATGAGTTTTATAGTTGCTGAACATGCGCCCCAACGCGTCGAGAATGGGTGTTTGGTATATGACACATGCCAAATGCGACATGCCACACACTATGCCACCCGGTGTCGTGCGGAAAGCATGTTGGCAAAGGTAAAACTTCACTTTATTTAGCACATGAATTCATTTAAATTTTACAATTTACATGCAATAATGCTGCACAAACAAGCCAAGGCGCACAGGTGACGACAAACAAACAAACGCGCGTGTGTGTGTGTGTGTAAGTGAGTGTGAGTGAATACATGTACTTATATATGCACCTAAGTGTTGTATGTTGCTGGCTGGTGTTGCTCAACTGCGACACGACTAATAATCATAAGCGTCAAAATATTAAGTAAAACAACAACAACAACACCAACAATAAAACAATAACAGAAACAACAGTAAATGCCGTCATAGAACAAAATATTTTTCACACGTCGCCACACCGACGGACGTAAGGACGGACAGACGGTTGGACAGACGCCCATGGCAGGCGCTGGATATTCAGCGCTTCGCATTTCGTTGTTTGCTTGGCAGTTTCTCTTGTTCTTACTGTAGTTGCGCGCCTGCTTGGTCATACATCATCTCAAGTCGGTCGAGTCGGCAGTGGAAATATAAATATGTGCGCATATGCCTCCAGCCGGATGCGCGAGTTGGCCGCAACCTGGCGCCTCATGGCACAGACGTCGTCCGTTAGCACGTTGAAGCAATGTGCCGCGCTTTCACCGCTGTTTGTTGTTACTGTTGTATGTGTTGTAGCTACTAATGTTGACGATAAAAATCTCAGACATTCATGTAATCACCAAACATTACAAGCTACATGAAATGCAAACGGTAGCGGTAAAAATAAACAATCTTTATTTGTTATGAGCACACAGTGAGCGAAAGAAGTTATGGTACGAGTGGTAATAAGTTTGGAAATAAATTTAAATGTACAGTATTTTAGAATTATAGAAGAGATCCTTAATAAATGAATAGATATATATGGATTATTATGATCTAAATTTGAGGTTGCCAGATTCACAAAAAAAAAATTTGTTAACTGAAAAATTATTGTTTGAATAAATTTAAAATTAATAAAATAATAATTCTGATATATGTAAATATTCCTCAACACTGCTTTAGTTTGTTTCAATCCATTTTTGCTGCTTTTTAGTAATAAATTATATAAGTCGCCTAAAGGTAGGCAACATTTGATAAGCAAAGTTTCGCCATACACAAATCTTTGGCCAATAAAATAGCACTTCATAAGCTAATTTTTAAATACTTATCTTTTTTTTTTAAACAAATCAGAACCTGATTCCACAATAAAACTGTTGCTGCCTAAATGTAGGCAACATTTTCTAAGCAAATTTTGATATACACAACTTATTACTCGAGGGTGAATCACTACGCAGTATATGAGTGAAATTTTTAAGCTGCTTTAAATGGAGTGAACTCATATCTTGTTTAAATTATTGTATTCAAATAAGGAGAAATCAAGAAAATCACTGATTTCCATTAAAAAAATATTGCAATAAATGTTTAGAGAAAATGAGTTACTAGAGGTCGCTACCTTTTACAACAAGTGCTAGTCATCAGATTTACGTTGTTTTTGGAGATCTTTCCTTTTGTGTAAGGTTTAGAAGATTCAGGTAAGATTTTATGAAAGAAAATATACTTTGGGTCTACTTGTCGTGTTATCATAAAATCTTTTATTTTATAAAATGTCTCTTTAAATGCTCAAATAAACAACGAGTCTTGCGTCTAATTGCTATACTGGTATTTGCGAACATATTACGCGCACTTGTTTGGTCATTGGCTTAAATATTTGGAGCAAGATATAGACTTTTATTAAAAGTGTGTTTTTTAAGTGATCTGAAGCCTTCTAAAAAAGCTCTTGCAAATGCAGCCATGTTACGAATAATATCAAGTCTTTGAAAATCAAAGTTCAGGAGTTCGCGCTCTTGCGAAGGCGCCAATCGCTTAAGCGAATTTTTGAACCAACCGTTTCACAACGTTGGAGTGACATTCACTCCGTTTAAGGCGACGAAGAGTTGAACGGCACTTTTTCTGTCCTAGGTCGGCTATGACAACCGCCGGAATAAAACCAAAAAACAAGTGTTTAATGATCTGACGTTTAAAGCAAATCCGGTGATCGCAGCTCGGAATTTCAAAAAGGTATTTGTAGAATTAATAAGCCACTCGGGGAGACCAAACTCTTATGACATGTTACTAAAAACAAAATATTTGCTTGCAACGAAATTTAACGATTTTTCTCAGAAAAAAAGGAGGAAAGCAACGAAACAAATTTTTATCTATCTACTTTTCCACACCACTGTTTATCTATCTATCAACGTCTGCATATGCTTACCGGCAATACAGGGTGCGAATAAATATGTGCGTAAGGTAGCAGGAACAAATGCTGTACGTTTAGTGTACTTAACTTCCGTTAGAGGTGCCACAAAACACACAGGCACACAAACACACACACACACACACGTACAAGAATAGAGTGGTGCTTGCCTACTTATCGTCGACTCTGTTTCCTCAAATATCAGCAACAACTATAATAACTGTAGTATAAACGTGTACCGACGTGTTGCAAGATATGTGTATGTGGCAGAATCGGGAAGTAATAATGAAAAAGTATGCGCATATGTGCAGCAAGGTATATCCTTTTAACTGGTGGCCTGCCCAGCGCATAAGCGGCTTCGTTAGCTCGGCCGACGCTTGCAGTGCATACCCGTAGAGTAAAAAACAAAACGCAAAACAAGAATATTTATTGCCAGAAAATTTTACTTCGGTTTGTGAGGCAAAAATGTTAAAAACGTAGTGAGAAAGTGTGAAACGAGAACTGAAAGGCAGCGCACCACGAATTTTCAAGCGGTTCGCCATAAAAGGCACAAAGGCATTCTCATTTCTACTCGTTCACTTTTTCGTATCAATTTGTTACCGCATTGCTAGCGAGTTGTGTATATATCATAATCACAAAAACAACTTTACTTCGACTTTTTTTTTTGTTTTGTGAAATAAAAATGCGTATACGACTTTATCCGAACTGGGTAGATTGGCGTTAGTGCAGTTGGCTTTGGTAAGTTTTTTTTAAATTCCCTAATAAAGCTTCAACTATTTTTATTTTTATCGAAAAGCTTATAAAGCAAAGTGTAAGAGGTCATCACTCCGTTTTCTAATCGCCACACAGGGAGCAGTACATACACCCACATCTTTGTACTCTCCTAAACCTTAAACTCTGATAAACCATAAAAACTTATTGTGTGCATTAGCCTTTGAGTGTGGTGGCGAAGCTTGTCCTACTGGAATGCGAACTATGAAGAAATTTAGGTAAATCTTTGAGTAAAACCACTATTGACCATAAACTGGTATAGTCGATTTTTCAAGCTTCTTTTTAGATGAAACTTTCAACACAAAATCAATCGCCATAGACAGGAATAGCTAAGAATCACTTTATGCGAGCTTCGGACTATAAGACAGATGCTTAAGAAGCTCCAAATAAAGCGCCCGGAGCATTAGCCGAACTAATATCATTGTTTATAAGTTAGCGTTTTTTTGATGGAACACAATTCCTCTCCTATTGGATAGAGCTGGATGCTCCTCGCGATTGCTTACTTCACATGGTACAGTTGTTCACATTATACATCCAAATTAAGAGTTTGAAGTTTATATGCCGTATGCATATACACGATATGTACAATATTTTATTGAGTTGCTCAATCGGCTTTTCTAATATCGCACAACAAATGGAGATTCCAAATGACAGAAGTACGGTCGGTAAGTAAATAGAACTAACCTAACTAAATAACATAACACTAAAATTGATCATTTATAGAGAATAACTACTGAAGGGCCAGACAATAGAGCCTATCATTATTTTTGGAAAATAATTGTAACAGCCTTTTCCTTTGAGGTTTTGCGAACTACTTCTATGGTGGTATGAATTATATAAGTTCACTCAGTGGTGGCCACAATTATTTGTGCTAAAGCATTCAGCTAGTTCAAAAGTTGTTTAAATTAATGAACTCCAAAAAAAAGAAGCTCAATTCTTGGAATGTCACCAATGTGAATGTAGGTCTTGACACAAAATTTCTTAGAAGAAGTCTGTATTTCAACTTTAACACAGTAAGGAGTTCACACAACTGGTAAAGCTTACTACAGGGTATTTATACTTGAGCTCTTACCGCCAGAAAACACTGCCAATAGATCCGTTGATAAATGTTGGGTATGCGTGGAAGATAACAGAGAACAATCTTGCCAAGCTTTAAGCCGATTGAGACGACATACTATTTTTCAAAATTCCAAACTAAAGAAATCTCGTGGTTAATACCCTTCACAAAAAAGTTTCCGCACAAAAACTTAATTTTAATTGGTCAATTGTTATGCAGCTATATGATATAGTGGTCCGATCTGAACAATTTTCTCAATGCTTATACCGTAGTAGGGTTTAAACAATAATACTTATCAAATTTGGTGAAGATATCTTGTCAAATAAAAAAATTTTCCATATATGTGTGGAAGATAACAGAGAACAATCTTGCCAAGCTTTAAGCCGATTGAGACGACATACTATTTTTCAAAATTCCAAACTAAAGAAATCTCGTGGTTAATACTCTTCACAAAAAAGTTTCCATACAAAAACTTAATTTTAATTGGTCAATTGTTATGCAGCTATATGATATAGTGATCCGATCTGAACAATTTTCTCAATGCTTATACCGTAGTAGGGTTTAAACAATAATACTTATCAAATTTGGTGAAGATATCTTGTCAAATAAAAAAATTTTCCATATATGGACGTGGTTTTGATCGATCAGCTTGTATGGCAGCTACATGCTAGGGTGGTTTGATTTCGCCGCATCCGAAAAATAAGCAGCTTTTTGGTGAGAAAAGAGCGTGTTACAAACCTTGTGGCAAACTTAATATACACTTTTTAGGCTTTAGTAATTGCACTCAACCATTAAGTTGTATTCCACCTTCAAATCACCAAAATCTCCAACTTCCCCGTCCAGTTTTGAAGCATGAATAAATGAGCTGACGGGTTCTCATTTCCAAATATTGCAAGAAATACTTACATACAAATGCGGAAAACAGCAAAAACTCTGAACCCATTAAGGTAAACACATAAATATTCGACAGACATTTCGCCGGCCACGTGAGTAGGTGTAAATGAGATGACGACGAGGCGTCAAATGTTAAGGTTCGCTTTTAGCACCTCATTGCAGCCAACAACAGCAATGCGCAGCACACACAAAACACATTAAACACACACGCAACACCAGCGCTCGCGTGTTGCAGAAATGTTTGAGAATATGTGTGTATTTTGGCGAAAACAAATTACACAAACAAAGCATTTGGAATCCGAAATGCCTAAAGCAGAAAGAAGAACGCAAATAAAATAAAATAAATAAGTAAAAAGCAATTGAAAAAAAAAGACGATACTGGTAATGTATGCATATACATACATATGGATATGTACTATCATCTATACACATGCTGTATACATATACAACACCAAACGTTGAGGCTTTGGTTTAAAAGCGCTACCTGCTCATCCAGAACCGGATGTTGATGTGAGAAGCAATCTACATATGTTTACTTATAGACATATATATATTTATACATATGTGAGCAACTGTTTTACTTATATGCGCACATGCATACATACACAAATAGATGCATTTGCTGTATAACGGTACATGTCCGTAATGTTTAATCCACAGCGGCAACGTTAGAACGTTAAATTTGAAATTGATTTGTTATTCATGGCGTTGACTTATGGACTACAGTTTACCCGGCAGACGCACACACACATACATACAAATATGGCATACATGCAGCATTATTAGAATTGAATGTAATTTAATGCGAAGCCTATGAGCTTACGCACACTAGCACACACACACACGCTTTTAACTTAGAATGAATTTACCGTTCGCCAAGGATATGCATAGAAATGAGCGGGCAATCGATATGCGTACGAACATTTGGCAACATTTGCGAATCCCAAGTTCTAGTTGAGAAGAATATTTCATGCGTACGCCGGAGAGGTTCTGCCACCATTTAAGTGTTTCTATGTGTGTGTGGGTGTGTTTGCGGGATCAGAGCATGCCTTCGTGCCCATTAACGCGTAGTGAATTTAAGGTAGAAGCCTAAATTACTTCGCTTCCTTAAGTTTAGCACACACTTGTTGGTTTGATTGCAATGCCATCAGCAAATAAGATTTCATTTGTGAAATTGAATGGGAGTGCGAATTGGCAATTTTTTAGTGCAATCATTTTGAGGTGGAAGATACAAATGAATAAATTAAGAAATAAACTAAAAATAAGTTTGAAGCAGATCACTTGTCACTGAAGTTATTTCGTGTTGGAAACCGAATTTTTTATTCATAAATTTTGGATTTAAAATTAAATTTTAAAATTAAAGCTCGATGTTTGGCCTAAAAATTGATATTTGAAAATATTAGTTTAGATTGTTATCAATCCAAAAAAATTCAGAGATTAAATTTTTTTTTTTTTTTTTGTGTTCAAACATATAAACAAAAACATTTTTTTTTAATCCGGTATGCGAGTTACATTTTTTTTTGTTGTTTAATACCGTACAGATACGGTACAAAATTAAAAAAAAAATAGTTATAATATAAATTTTTAATGCATTATTTGCAAAACCTGTTTGTGAGATATGTCCTTGACTTACGACATTTTCTTTTTCTTCGACATCGTACTTAGTTGACCATAATTTCTCTATGAACAAAGCTGTCTGCGATAATATAGCAAACATCCCTGCATCCTTTTTACATTGTCACTTTAAGTACATTACGGCCTTATTCTAGTTTATTTGCCCTTTTCGATTCATTTTTGATTTGAGCAGAGAACAATGGATAGAAATTAATCCATTTATGAGGCATAATCCAGATATTAATAGAACCCATATTAACTTACCTAAGTAGCTAATTGGCTGCCTTTAAATTCTAGATCATTTTAAATATCGCTCGGTCCTCATTATATCGACGTTAAATTTTATCGTCGCCAGAAGAAACAGGCAAATAAGTTCCTCCGAATTTCTTTACACCATAAAAAGTTTCATCTGGCACTAACTATATACATATTCATACTTTACCTAATATTACTTAAATAGTGGAACGTATCGATTTTTTTTTTTGCTGCTAGATGCAGTCTTTGGTAATATTATATAATAATATAAATATAACTTAAAGCATGAAAATAATCTCCTATATTTTTAAAGCTTCTATAATTTAACATTTTAGATGGAACAGCAATTTTCATAATAAGAATAATGGAAAAGTCTACAAGGGTTTTGTTTTTGAGTTTCCTTTTCTTCTAAAAATATATTTTCGTTCTCATTTTTGTGCTTCCCTACACCCCCACTGGGTATTTCAATAAATATGCTCAATCTCCTTTGACCTTTGCCTCTGCATTGTAGCCAAATGACGTCATATGCTCATTTAACGCTTATACATATGTTAATAACGGTACATTGGACCCCTGGCTGGCGCATCAAATAACTTCCGCTAAGCCTTATCTTTTTATTTCCCAGCCTATACACACACACACACACACAAACAGCGGTGTAAATAATATGTAAATTACATGCTGTGTTAATTTATTCAAAACGAATGCGAAAACAAGCAATCAACGACGCAACAAAACCAAAAACAATACCAACAGCCACAAAAGCGGAGAGTGATTTAACAAAATTAGTTGATATCAGCGGCGAAGCATCTTCCCCAAAAGCGATAGGATCTTTATACTTACGAAAATTAAAGCACATACTTCTATAGTATACACACAGGCGCACAATGGCAGTATGGTCAAATAAATATTTTCCTTTGTAAATAAAAATTGTAGCGGCAAAAGATGGGAATGCGCAAAGTATAATGGAAATGAAAAGGGATAAGCGAGTGGCAAAGGGAAAAATAGTGGGTGCGAATGAGTGTAAACACGCAAAAATAAAGCATATACACATACAAGTGAGCTATTTCATTTGAAATAAAGCGGCTGGACATCGGTCGACAGTCATAAAGCTAAGCCGATAAGCATCTTGGACGCGGCCGAACAACCGCTTTTACATATGTAGCATTTATATTTCTCTACATACATAGAAGCATACAAATGCTGCGCACTAACACATGCAAAAATTGTCATATTTTATGGCGGCCAACTTGGAGAAAAGCAAATGAATTTAAACCAGACAAAAACAACAATACAAAAACTGTTACAGCAGATGTTAAAAAAAAAGTTTAAAAAAAAAAGGTGATGAAATGTCAATGGATAAATTTTGAAGCAAGAGTGGGGACCTGAAAAAATGTTTTACATTACCATGAGATAACGGTTTATTATTACGAAACCAATCGTAAAGAAAAGAGACTTCCTACTAAAAACCAAGCTAATATTTTTTCGATAATAAAAATTGTTTGTGGTACTAATTTTAATATACCTTCTTAATAATTGCTTAATATTCTACAAAATTTTACTGCAATTAGTATTTATCAAACTCTTAAAATATATATACAATACAAAGGTATCTAGTGCCACGTTTTGTCCAAACTGAGATCACTTCTATTCTTTATACCCAGAAGAAAACGCCGGGGAGCCTGTAAACTACTATATATGTTACATAAATGATTATCGTGATGATCTGAGTCGATGTAGTCATGTTATGTAGTCATGTCTGTATGTACGTTTGTATACTTGTATATGAGAACTAGTCTATCAGTTTTGAGTTATCGATCTGAAATTTGCGTCCTCTTCTCCACTAGAAGCTGCTCATTTGTTGATAGCGATGATAT
Source organism: Bactrocera oleae (assembly GCF_042242935.1). Lineage (NCBI taxonomy): Eukaryota > Metazoa > Arthropoda > Insecta > Diptera > Tephritidae > Bactrocera > Bactrocera oleae. The sequence goes on from NC_091536.1 coordinate 75,207,557, forward strand.
CGGAGCTACAGCAAAAGCTGTCATAAAAACTAATTGATCAACATTAAGTCTTTGTATGGTAAAATTTTTTGCTTGAGAAGATATCTTCACGAAATCTGGAACTATAGTCCAAGACAACGCCACAGTTTAGATCGGACTACTATACCATACAGTTGCTACTAAAATCTGTTCGCACAAAATTAGAACAAAAATCTTTTAATACCCATATTTCTTATAAGCGAAACACATTTCAAGGGTATGATAGTGTAGGTGCAACCGAAGTTGTTTTTTCTTAGTTTGCTATAAAAATAAAACTGAGTTCTGGAGGAATAAAACAAAAAATAAATGCAGGAAGCTGTAAAACCTAGATTAAAACTTAGCCTTTGGAAAAGGTTTGAATCGTTTTATGGGTTGTTTTTTGCATTTTCTGTGAAGCGTTACCACCAATCTGAAAGAGTGTTCGTGTCAGTTAGCTATAGCACATAACATTTTAAACATCATTTTCTCGAAACTGCATTTTTTGAGGATGGTACTCGCAGACAGTCGAAAATTTAACCTTTTAATGTGTGTATGGTTTTTATTTTGTTTTAGATAGCACGTGTGCCTAGAATGACCGTGCATACCGAAAGACCGAATGACCTTAAAGGTTTTCTGGAAAAAGGTGATTCCGAAAACTGGTTCAGTAGCCATCATTTTATAACAAAATGTCAATGAAAAGAATTTTGTATACACCCAAATACATGTTTAACAAAGTGAATAAGAAAGAAATGAGATTCCTTTTTTCTAACTCTCAGAATAAATTGTCAGAGCTGGACTAGACTGGCCTAATTCATTGATTACATTTAGATTATTCTTTTAAGAGATCTGTGTCTTCGATAAATTAAATTCAAATTGTAAATAAATTAGTGAATGCGCCTAATTGTAGGCAACTTTTCTTAAATATTTGTGTCTTGGATAGTCCGTATTTCACTTTAGTACTTATCTTATTCTTTAACATATCCAAGAGACAGCGTTGACCACATTTACAAAGTTGCAGTATGAGCAATGATTTAGGGATATCAATAAGGATTTTATTGATAACCTAACTAAATGACTTATAAGGCAACGATGAAACTCAGTTTTTGCAAATAAAAGAAAATCGTAAACTTTCTTCCGAAGTAATCTCCATTAACTGAATTAAAAATTACGATTTTCTTTTATTTGCAAAAACTGAGTTTCATCGTTGCCTTATAAGTCATTTAGTTAGGTTATCAATAAAATCTAAAATAAGAATTGATTTTCAATATGCTTAGATTTATCTTCATAGCTGATTAAATTGAAATCTAAAATATAGTTGACCTTGGAGGAACTCGATCGAACCAAAATGATTTTTCTTTAAATATTGTGCAAAAAGTAATTTTTTTTTTAAGTTGAAACTCAAATTTCTCGAAACTGCATGTTGCAGCTATATGCTATAGTAATCCGATGTCAGCAGTTCCAATAAATGAGCAGCAGAAAATAAGAAAGGGATGTGTGCAAAACTTCAGTTGGATATCTTAAAAACTGAGCGACTAAACATATGGCTACAGCAACACAGCTCGTCATTCTACTTATTTATATAATTTATATATTTATAGGGTTTCTGACGTTTCAATTTGAGTGTTACAATATTTATACCCAACCTAGTGTACCCTGTTTAGGGTATACAAAATAATTTTTGCTTGTCCATTTTTCTTCTGCTTCCGATTTTTTAGAACAAAATACGAGGTGAGGTTTTTTCATATTTTAAGAGACCTTTAGGACATTCAAAAACCATATTCTTCAGTTACACACCAAGGCGAACCATGAGTTAACTGTAAATAATTATTTTAATTATTTAAAATTATCTATTACGCTTCGATTATTAGACTTATTACTTCTAAACTATCTGTAAGCGCCTGAGGGTAGGCAACACTTATTTTCTTTTAAGACAAACACATTTCTTTTGCATTTTTTATTAATAAAATGAGAATATAAATAAAATTAAAAATAAATGACGCTAAAATAAACTACTATATGAATCCCGAAATTCCGGGATCTAAGGATTATTTTTTTTTTGGGATCCCGAAAATTTCACGCATATTAAATCTTCAATAAATTGGTAAGTTGTGGTATTTTTCACTGTCTTTGTTAAGTAAAATAAGTTATACGGTAAAATATGTGGTTAAATCTAACTGACGCAGGTTTAGTACAAATATTTGTTTATATGGCTGTACATATGTATGTATATTTGGGGATCTAAGGACTATTTTTTTTTTTGGGATCCCGAAAATTTCACGCATATTAAATCTTCAATAAATTGGTAAGTTGTGGTATTTTTCACAGTCTTTGTTATGTAAAATAAGTTATACGGTAAAATATGTGGTTAAATCTAACTGACGCAGGTTTAGTACAAATATTTGTTTATATGGCTGTACATATGTATGTATATTTGTATATGTGTAAAAAATTTAAACTTAAAAAAGTCTTACTTTTTCACACCAAAGGTTGTTTTAGTAGTCAAATAATTTGGAGAATCAAATTTTCGGGCTCCCGGTATATTATTCTCTTACAAAAAGTGTGGTAAAATCATTAGAGTTACTCAAGGTAACACCACTACATTACTTTATACAGACCCACAGAACCAAGAGCTTCTATAAATATGGAAATTAAGGATTCAGACTGATGAAGTTTAAGTCTATTCTATTCGGTTATCTTCCTTATTTATCTGGCAAATACACTTGTGAACTTATTAAAGAAGTTAAAAGTCAAACTTCCACAAACATGGATAAATTATATGTATGTATATAAATTCTCTTAAGTGCATTGCCAGTTCAATGAATGAATGAATGAAGTACATTGAATAAAAAAAGGATACAAAAATTAAGGAATAAAAATATTTTTTTAATTACTCACTTAAATGAAGTAGATAATGAGCACGCGAACCGCTGTGCGAACAAATTGAAAGTAGGTTAAAAAGTGCTCATTCACACGCCACGAATCCACTACGTCCCAAACAGTACTTGCCACACTTCACACCCGTCCCAAACAGTACTTGCCACACTTCACACCCGCCTCTCATTGGCCGCCCTCCACTCAAGAGTGCTGTTTTATTCCAGTAAATTAGTTTTCGTACTTCAATCGTGCAGCTTATCGATTTCGATTTAAAATTGTGCTTTAAATGAGTTTGTTCGTTTTTTTTTCATTCTCTCTCAACTTTTTTCTTCTTTTAAGCGCTTGATTTCGATTTTGATTTTGCATCATTTTACTTTCCGTTCATTCATTAATTGTTTTTCCATATATCCGACATCACTACGCCCCCAGCTTTACCCTGCATCAAATCTGGTTAATATTTCTTGTTGTTATTGTTGTTGCTAGTGCTTTGCTCTATCTCACACCGGCTACCGACTGCCACGAAAACGATGGTTGTTTCTCATTTAATTCAAAAACTTTATCGTTTAATTGAATCGGCAAAGAACCAGTGCCGGCACAGCTTTACACACACATCCATAAATGCATGCATACATACACACACCTACTCATACATATATTGTATATATCTAAGCATAATCTTATTTGCATGCTCTCACAGTTTTTCAAGGAAAGAAGTGTTTGAATGCGATTCTTGCTGCCCTGAATACAGGTGGCTTTGGCTACACAATATCACTCATACTTACACACACACACACACAAGCCAGTATTATGTATTGTTAATTCTTAAACTGGTCAAATGGAGTCTCAAGGACACAGCCAAGTATCGAACACTTGTACAAAGGACAATCGAGTGAACGAAGAAATTCATAATTGTCTGTACTCTTGTGGCAAGCAATCAAAACCATCTATATTTACATAAATATTCGGTTTTATTGCGGTGAATTCTAAAAGCTTTTGTATTATTGTCGATCAACATACTTCTGAGTTCACCTTTTTTTAATTTAAGTTTGAATCGTATTCAGATTTACTTCAACGATTTTGTACTCCCAATGGGTTTTGTCGCTCACTGTATTTATACTATATATACTATACTATGTACCTTTTGTAGTTGGGTTCAATTATTAAATTTTGTAGCAAATTTGCATCAATATTTTCGTAATTAAAGCCTAAGATAGATGAAATGTTATTATACAATAAATATGTAGATCTAAAAGAATTTTTAACAAAATTTTTCTGAGAGCTTCTCCCAAAACCAAAGCGACTTATTGAATATATATTTATTAGTATATGTATATTGCATATAATTATTTTAATTATTTCAAAATTATCTATTATGCTGCTATTATTAGACATATTATTACTTAACTCTCTGTAAGCGCCTGAGGGTAGGCAACACTTATTTTCTTTTAAACCAAACACATTTCTTTTGCATTTTATATGAATAAAATTAGAATGTAAGTAAAATTAAAAGTAAATGACGCTAAAATCAACTACTAGATGAAGCCCGAAATTTCGGGATCTGATGATTATTTTTTCGGGATCCCGAAAATTTCACGCATATTAATTTTTCAGTAAATTGGTAAGTAAGTAAATATAGAAATTAAGGGTTCAGACTGATGAAGTTTAACTCGATTTGATTAAGTTATCTTCATAATTTATCTGGCAAATATACTTGTGAACTTATTAAAGAAATTTAAAGTCAAACTTCTACAAACTTGGTATTGTTAATATTTAATGCCTCCTCTGCTTTTGTATGCTCTCAGTCCAATGGACTGGAGAAAGTATCAGAACTACATATCAAATCTCTATTATCTTCGCAAAAAGCATTAGTGTTCTGCACGACGGAAACCCCAGCTCGTATAAATAATAAACCTCTATCTAACGTTACAAAAGACCTGTAGGTCTATGTATGGCATAAAAGCCAGCCAGTATAATCTAATCTAACCTAATTCCAAGCAGTCAAAAGTTCAACTCTTATAACAACGATCGTATCCGAATATTAAAAAATCGGCATTAACTCCGGAAGAGTGGAACGTTCGATTCGCCGTAGTAGCTAAAAAATAATGGTTTTCCAGCAGAAAACCAATCAGTAGCAATTGTTCAAGTGTACTTTTTTAAAATTCCTCAACAGAGTAAAGGTTTTTATTTAAATAAAACTTGAATCGTCTCAAATTGTTGCATCCATATATCGAATGTCGTATTACGCATCACTAGGAAATTCCTTTCATGATAACGAAAATCATTATTTGTATGTAGTATATGTGAGCTGGGGTAATTCGTAAACCGATTTTACACATTTTCAGCTTTAACCTATAGTATATCCAGTGTTATATGTTCACTTAATTTTTCTAAAAAATTTCTTATATATTGACCGATATATACTGTATACAGCTAACCGAAAGTTTTGAAATTCAATTATGAGGTTCACAAATCGGATGCAGATTCAAATTTTTTAGACACCTTTTTATTTACGTGCCTTTTCTTGTTTCTTTTTTATTTAAAAATGTATAAATTTTTTCTAATTAAAGTCATTGTATATGTAAATGCTTTTTCTGTACATTTTATACCGAAAGTTACGAAGAAAAACATAATTATTTTCAATTAAACCCATTTCAATTAAAGTGACATAAATAAATCTTTTTTTGCCGCTTCCGAAGCTCGTTTATTGTTTTCAACGCCGCAACAAAATACACAAATTACAACAAAATAAATACGAAATTATTATTATTATTTGCCGGTGTTTGTGTTTTTTTTTTGTTTTGTTATTGCTATGTTGTTGCAATAATAATGCTGAATGTTTTACAGCTCATAATCGGCGATGTTATCCGGCGTGTGAAGCGCGGAAAATCCTAAACTCACACAAATACGAATCAACATCGAGAAGTGCGAGTAAACGTGCGCTTAATGTCGACTTTCATAAATCATAATTTAATTTTAAATTAAATGCATTGTAAATAAAATAAGCAACAACAGCAACGCAAACCAAATTCATAAGGGAAATGAAATGTGGCGGGAAAAAAGTGCGCGTAGCGAAAATAAAGTGAAAACGGCAGGCGGCAGTCATAAATTCCGATTTCGGCTTACAAACAGAATTACAATGATTACCAGCTGGCGGAGTGAGAAAAAAGTGCGCACACACACACACACATACGCGCGCATCAAATACACAACAAATACGCAAATAAATATGACGGCGGACGCTATCGGGTGTGCGGCAGTCGTAATCGGCTAAAAAGTTGAACGCCGGATTTGGAGAAAAATTCACTAAAAATATGCCCAAATAAATGGGTGACAACGGCGAAAAGTATGGCATAAAAATTTGAACAAAAAAGCATGGAATGAAAGCAAATCAAACCACAACAGCAATCACAATAATGGAAGTGCCCAAACAATAACAACAACAAAATAACGGTAAATGCGAAAGGTCAAACGCTTAACTTTTCATAAACACCTTTTCCGGTTGCCACAACAGTACGAAAGCGCCGAAAAACGCGCAGACAAACGCTCACTCTCTGTGTGTCTGTGTTTGTGTAGCAATGGGTAAAATGCGCCACAACAATAATAAAAAAGCAAACGCTTTTCATTTTAAATAAGCAGTAGAGACAAGTGTGACAGCGTCAGCGACTACGCGGCAAGCGGAAACAATGAGTAAGACTGCGGAAGAGTAATAAATTTAAATGCGCAGCGACGCAACAAACTCCACTCGCATGTGCTGCTCCCGTCGCGCCTCTCCCAGCGTCGACTTTGCTGTTCCTCTTTCTCCACTCGGCTCGTCGAAGTGATACTTTTATCCTTTTTATTTGCGTTCACGAATCGCCCGCAGCTAATCACTGCCAGTCGCTGGACAAATACGCATTAGTCGCCGCGGACTGTGCGCCTTTGTTGAGTGTGTGTGTGTGTAAGTGTGCGCGCGTGTGCGACGCACATTTGTTTTGTTGCGTTCTGCGAATGGTAAAAATATCGCTGAATTTAACGTGGCTTTTGCTGGCGCGCCGCTTGTCGACAGCGCGTGCCTTTACACGTTCTCATATTCATTACTCTTCCTTTCGCTTTTGCGTTATTTTTTTCCTGACTTCACGTTTTGTTTTTTGCTCCTTGTTAAGCATATTTATTGGGAAATTTTTATTAGCTGCGAATTTGTTGTGCGGCATACAGCTTATGTAATTTGACAAAAAAAAATAATAATTGTTGTTGTTGTGTTATTTTTTCCCATCGCTTAAGTCGCCCAATTGTTTGTGCCTTTTATCTGAATTGTATTTTATTTAATTTTTTGTTTTTGTTGCTATTTTTTGCTGCGCTTTGTTTGCATTAAGTGGTTTGATCTTTTGGTTCTTTATTTATTTTTGCGATAAAAGTGTGTGTGTGGCAAGTGCCGCAGTTCGTATGATTTATATTTTTAATAAGCCGCCGCACTTGGCACTGATTGCTTTTTGAAAACTCACAGTGAATTGTAATTACAAAAGCGCAAAAGGGTTTTGGCGTTGTATTGTTGCTGACTTTTTCATTTGGTAAAAAATATATATTTATCCCTTCCTTTGTCTATTTTTTTTTTAACTGAACAAATATTTGCCGGATTAGTGCAGGCGAGAAACGAAACTCACTGGAGCGGTGAAGTCCTTGCTTTAGTTGTTTATCAACGGGCGTTCTGTATTATAACGGTACTTCACTCCAATATTACCCTTACATATATATTACAGGTAACAATTGTTTTGCATTTTTTATAAGACTAAACCCAAAGCTTTAAGCTCAAAAGTGCTTCATAATCTATTTAGATCAACTCAGCCGAAAACTATCAGTTCTAGACTCATAAGTTTTCCGTAACTGTACTGTGTGAGCGATAGATATGGCTCTTAGTATGGGCTGTTTCCACATAAATAATTCTCCTAGGTACATCCAAACGATATTGGGAATTATAATGATCCGATATCCTCGGTTCCGACAAATAAGCAGCTACTTGGAAGGAAAAGAACGTGTGCAAAATTTCAGATCATATCTTTAAAACTGTGGAACAAGTTCGACTCAGCTTGTCATGCTGATCATTTATATATATAACTTTTATAGGGTCTGCGACGTTTGCTTTCAGGTTTTCGTGGTAAACTTATGTAACCCTGTTCATGGTATAAAAATCTGAGAAAAGTTGTGATTACTCAAAAACTCTATAGATTTGGATTTTAAGGAGTAAAGAGATATATAGGACGTGGACTAAAATATTATTGAGACCACTTCGACTTATGGTCTATGGTGCCCTCCCTGCTTTTGCAATGACTCATTTAGGCCCAACAGCCCTATAAATTTAAGGATCGTGTTAGGTGCTAGACAACCGATACGTAACCTGTAAGGATACGTTAATCACAGGGCTTTCAGTTGAGGCAAAGTTCATATTATACTCGTATAAGTGTCTCTCGACCTTCCTGCAATGACCGGTATATGTTGGAGAACGAGAATCCTAAATTTGTATAGCGGGAGGTCTGTTATTTGTTTCAACCTCTTGAAGTCGTGTCCTCCAACTAGCACTATTGCTTGACGCAACGCAGGTTGCTAATATTTATCTCTCTCTGTCCTTTTCCCTTTGGGAACGATTCTCTTATACTATGTGGACTATGTGGCATAGAAGGGTTCTAGTCTCAGCGCCTTGGTAGCCGTTGCAGAGCGGATAAGCTCAATAGTAATTTTATTCCCAGCTTTACCTTTGTGTTCCGATAGTCAAATGAGGTGAACGCGGTTAGGGCTAGGTAGGCTCTTAAGCCATTCTACACACCCCTTAACCAATAGCAATTTATTCTCGTATGTTAGGACGAGATCGTTTTGAGTTCAGCCTGACTATCGCTGAATATAGCAATATGCTCATTCCGATAGTTGCGTTGGTCTCTGCACACCGACGTATTGCAAAAATTTCTGCCTTTAAAAAGCTCGGAAAGCTGCTTACGGGCACGGAGGACCTTGATGGAAGAACCTGGAATGCCTGAAATATTTGAGCAGTTTGAGAAATGACCGTCAACGCGAAAACTGTATGTGAGCAGACTTGAATGTCGACACGTTAACGTCGTCCATCAAAAAGTACAAAGCAGCATCAGAAAATCCTATCTTGATTCCGATTTTACTGACAGAAGTCAGACCTAATCCCTATCTAATTACTGAATAATTTCGCCTAACTTGAAACCCACATGAAAACAAATAGTGATGTCCACATAGGCCGGCGTGACCAAGTACAGTGAGCAGTATTATATTGCCAGTTAAGTCTTCTATTTAACGGAAGCTTGACTACGTAGGTGAGGACCCTACATTCATCAAACACATCAATACTGGTGACGTGGAAGTATCAATATGACTTTTCAACTGTCCGACAACTCGAAAAAAAAAACAAAAAAACATCCCGAACAGGGTATATTAAGTTTGCCACGATGTTTGTAACACCCAAAAAGAAACGTTAGAGAATCTATAAAGTATATATATATAGATATATTAATGATCAATGTGACGAGCTTAGTCGATTTAGCCATGTTCGTATGTCTGTCCGTTTGTAAATATAGAAACTAGTCCCTCAATTTTCGAGATATAGATTTGAGGTATAGATTTGAAATCGTAGTTATCGGACAACTCTCGCACATTGCGGCCATACGAACTGAACTATCGGAATCAAGTGCTTCTATAAAAAGCTTTTTCATTTGACGAGATGTCTTCAAGAAACTTGGAAGGGGTTATTAACTAAGACAACGGTGCAATATCCGAAAAATTTTTTAAGATTGGATCACTTTAGCATATAGCTGCTATAACAGTTGACGGAACAAAGTTCTTGTAAGAAATCTTTTGTATTTAGGAAGGGTATTATAGCTTCGGTGCAACCGAAGTTAACGTTTTTTCCTAATTTTTGTCAATCCGAGCTAAATTTGATCAGATGGCAAACCAGCAGTGACTATCGGCTTAATTTGTGAACTCATAAAGTAAATACAAATTGTATTTCATTATTTTTTTTTTGTTTTTTTTTTATTAGAAATGAGGGACCTATCTTCAGAAAAAAAAACTATATGCTCCTAAAGGACCAACAGGGAATACCATTGTTAATATTTTTTGCACATTAACCAAAATTTCTACTTTAAAAATAATAACCGAAGTAAATGAAAAATCCGACTTTTCTTTTCTTATACATCATTTCTTGAATTTTACAATTTATAATTAGCTTACTCTAACATCTATCGCTAAATAACAATCACCTGACAAGCCTCTTAAAAAGATGTCCAATAAAAGCGAATCGACATTTACAGTTATTTATATCTTAGCGACTTCTTAAGACAGCTAGTCTATCAAAATCGACTCGCGCCTGCTTCTGTTGGCTACTGAAGTATTTCTGCCTTCGTTACTCCACAGATATTTTCGCTTAAATTCACACATTTCCGCAGAGACTTGAATTTATTCCCTAGAATTTTTATATAATTTCGGCATTTTCTATGCGCTCGAGCAGAGACACTCACTTCCCAAAAGGGAAAGGAAGTACGATACTCGGCAATCTGGTAAATAGGAGTATTCGAGCATGGCAATAGTTACTGAATATAGATGTACATGTGTAGTTGTTTTTGTATTTGCGATGAAGTAAATACAAGGACGAAGTAAAAGGGTAAAACGAATGTCCTTGAATTACTTATGCAACGCTACTAAGGAAACAGGAGATAATAAACGAGTTGACGAGTGGAAAAAAGCTAGAAACAAAGAGCAGCACACGCACACACATGCATACACACAGCAACTTGCATATTTTTAAGAAAAGCACAGGAAGACAACGAGGATAATAATAATAGGGGCGAAATGAATTGCAATGAATTGCCACAAATTTATACCCACATCCGCACATACACACACACAAATACATACATACACACGTATAGAATGCAGCGTTTGGCGAGGGCAATGGCCAAGGCCCTGCGCTGGCAGCGAATGCAAAGGCATGAAGAATTGAAAAGGAAATGCTCGTGCATAAAAAATGGCGCAGCAGAAATCCTTGAAGCGAAAGAGCGTAAGAATTAAAATGCTGACAAAATGCGTAGTGACATCAACGAGTGACAGCCGTAGCAGCAGCGACAACAACAATACGTAAAACGAAAAAAAAAATACATATAGTTTAAGTATAAAGGGCGCTGGAAGCAAATAATAGCAACGGCTGCATAAAAGGGCAAAATTACAATTTTTATAAATTTAAATGTAGGCAATTTGTTACGGTCGCAGCACAGAAAGCGCCCAGTAACTGGCAAGAAATCAGAGCGTCTAAGAGGCACCAAGCAATGCACGGCTAAGAAAAGGGTAGTAACAAAAGTGATAGCTAGCGGCAGAAAGCCGTGAGGCAAAGAGCAAAAAAGGTTGTTTAATTTAAGAAATTAAGCCACTTGTCCACCAAGTGTTGTCCGAGTTGGTGGTGGCAGGCGTCGGAGTCTTAGACATGCCGCTTGTGGTTAAGTAAAAGTGAACAATATGACATTTGTATTTGTAGTGATTTGAGTTTTTTTCTGAATATTTTCTTGATTTTATTAGTAAAATAGTTGCAAAAATGCAGATTCACTTTCCTTTTTAGTTCTAAAAAACCAGAACAATCGTTAACTTTGATTCATAAATGCAAAAGATTTCTTACAAGAACTTTGATTGGTCAGTTTGTATGGCAGCTTTATGCTATAGTGGTCCGATATAGGCGATTCTGACAAATAAGCAGCTTCTGGCAGAGAAAAAGACGTTTGCAAAATTTCAAAACGATATCTCAAAAACTGAGGGACCAGTTCGTGTATATATAGACGGACAGTCATGCTGTTCATTTATATTCTTCGATATTTATATATAATTATTTAATGAATAACTAACATAGAGCCAGATTTCATCTATGGTTCCACTTAGAGAAAACTTGCCTATAACTACTTGGAACACCATCATTCCATAAAGCCAAATCGGTCTTAGCCTACTTATAGACAACTTTTCTGGACTTTTTAATTACTTTGAACACGACCTTTTCATAGAGCCAGTTCTCTCTTAGGCTTCTACTTCTTAAAGGCTTGTACTTTTATTTACTTTGAATACGACCTTCTCATAGAGTCAGATTTCTTCTAGCGTCCTTCTTAAAGACAGATTGTCTGCACTTTAACTAATTGAAACACCTCCAAATCGTAGAGCTAGATCTCCCCTACAGTTTTACTTCTAAAAGCCTCCCCTATACTATAATTATCATGACCTTCTCATAGAGCCAGATTTCCTTAAGGTTACCCTTAATGAAAGCTTGTTTGCACTTGAAACACCACCATATCAAAGATCCAGTTTTCTCTTAGGGATATGATTCTAAACAGCTTCCATGCACTATAATTACTATGAACACGACCATATCATAGTGTCAGATCGCTCCTAGAATTCTACTTGTAGTAAGCTTGTCTGCACTTAAGTTACTTTGAACATTACTTCTTAATATAGAACACGATCTTCCCTGGGATTTTATTCCTGGAAAGCTGGTCAACAGTATAATTATATGAGACATGACCAGTCCATAGTCTGATTTTAAGTTAAGAAGCAAAAAAGCCTACACCAATCTGGTAAAATATTTTTTAAAACAAGTAAAATTTTCAAAACACTTTATACCCTTAACATGCAGTTCGAAAGGAAAGAATTGAAATAAGTTGACGACGAGGAACCATTTTTGATTCAGGGTATTCAGTTCGATCGAGAACTCAGGCTCTGAGAGAATATCTATACCTAACACACAGGACTTTTAAAAACGAAAGTTCAAATAAAAACCACTTGATTTCCTCTCTACAAAAGTAGGGTATTGGTGTTAGACACACCCCGGTAGCTTAGTCTACCAAAACTTTCTACTTTTTTCCGAAATTCCACATATTTCTTTGCGTACAGCTCGACCGATTACATTGCAAAAATATGCAAAAATTAATCAAAATGAGAGAGATTCGCTACTAAAACAACAACAAAAACAACAGCGCTCACTACTTTCTCCGTACCATAAGATGGCGAAGAAACAAAACGACGCTCATGCGAATTTATGTCAGAAAAGAAAAATATTAGGTTTTCATGTCATAGATGATATAATTTTATGTAACAACAAAGCATAAATTTAGGACAAGTGTAAGGATGACAGTGAAGAAAGCAACAACGGTGGCGCACTCATAAATACATATACAAATTTACATACTTTTCTATGTATGTGGGGAGCTTTACAATTCGATGCGAGCACAAAATGGATATGCTCTCATATCCCTTTACCCCGCCCACTAACTTTAGGTGCTTTCCGTTGTTCGTGTTGGTCATTTGTAGCATAACTAAGTTTTTTTGTTGCATAATAAAGAGTTTGCAATAAATTTGCTCGTCCGTTAGCGCACAGAACAGAATTTGTAATCAACATTACATAGCTATACACAGACTCTTCTATATACTAAATACACACCCTTTTCTCCCACTATTGCGTTTGTTATGCAAAGTACTTGCATTTTTTCTTTCCACTAATGTCCTCTTTTCAATTTGATTCCTTTTCATTAAACAGCGCGACAATAAAAGAAGTGAGCCATTGGAGCACTACATATTAATTAACCCGCTTATTTCGCATACAACAACAATAAACTAGTTATATCCATTAGATTTAACAACTGAAAATGCTTTGAGAAATTATACCGTTATAAAGAGCTGAAAATCAACATATCTTCCAGCAGATCCAACAATATGCTTCATAAGAAATCAGTTTTTAGTGAGTTTTGCAAAGGATATAGAGCGACTTGAGAATAGTTTGTAAAATGTTTTACGAATTTCTGGCCATTATTATGTTTTATTTTTAAAGAGAGAAGGTTACGAAAAAGAGAGAGCTGATGAAATATCTATGAAATAGATATAATCAGACAGAGAGATATGTAGAGTTGACGCAGTGAAACTGTAGATGTCGCCCGAGCTAAAATAATTAATTGTTACTACTCTCCTGCTCTCTGACTCTCTGAAACTTTAAAGAAATGGAAAACATATCACCTTTCACACCATTTTTTAAAACTAAATGGAATATACTAACAACCTGAGCAATAACGGCACTATTTGTTTGAAAATCCTGCGTATTTATCATCAACATTAACTTCACTCTTTAGTGCCTTCGTTGTGACAAGTGAAAAATCATATATTGGGATGGAAATACAATCTAAGAATTTACTGTTAATTAGCACTAAAATCGCACCGGAGATCTATATATATATATAACCAGATGATCCACCGAAATTTATACTGTATAACTAAGGAATGATTGAGACCAGATTTTTTTTTATTTGATTTCAGAATTATAGAAATTTGTCCATTTTTATTATATACTGCAGTAAAAAGTGTAAGTAAAGTTTGCCACGAGGTTTATAACACCCAGAGGGAAACGTCGGATACCCTTTAAAGTATATGCATATATATGTATAGATAAAAATAGGCATGATGACGTGTAGAGTCCATTTGGCCATGTCCCGTCTGTCAGTATATATGCGAACTAGTCCCTCAGTTTTTGAGATATCGCTCTAAAATTGCTCATTTGTCGGAACCGCCGATATCGACCGACTATAGCATATAGCTGCCATACAAACTGACTGATCAAAATCAGATTCTTGTATGAAAACTTTTTCATTTGTTAAGGCTATTTTGGCTTCGATGAAGCCGATTTATATAGATTTTTCAGAAACTTGATAACAAACCATCTTCATAGTCTATGCAATGTCAGTATAGAAAACAATATTATTTAGAAATGAAATTGAAAGTTATGGTTACGACATGCCGTTGGTTGTGGAAATGGTCCAAGGTTTCGTTGAACGTATATCTGAATATTAATTCTCAACCTTTAAACTACTTATATCGACCAAAAAACTTTAGTTCACGAATTTCGTAGTCTTGCTCAATTGATCTACAACAACTACACAGCAGTCAAAAATACGGAGAATTATAACAAGTATGCAAAGAAAGCACCCAATCACCAGTAACACAAAAATAAGCATCATAAAAATCATAAACAAAGTAATAAAGTAATAAAGCAGCGACAGAGTGACGCATAAGAGGGTCAGAACCGCGCCAGCTTTACGTACCTAAAATGGAGGCGAGTAGCTTAGCCGGAATTTAGGCAGCACTGGCAGCAATTGCCAAATGTGTTTGCATAACACTTTATTAACTTGGGCATATTGATTTCCTAATGACAAAACTTTATTACTTAATTAATAGTCGCAAACTAAACTTCCTGCGACACCAAACATTTACACCAAATTGTTATTGTTGGAGCGGCGTTGCGCGTCGTCCACTGTAAATCCAAGTTAAGTCAGCGAAAAATTAAATTAGACTAGAGTCCAAATGAAATTGAATCAGCCGATGCTTATGCGACTGCATGTTCGTGTTTCCAAGTCATTTACATATGTGTGTATGTGTGTGTGTGTTGGCACAAAAGACGTGTGGGACACGTGTGAAAGTTTCGGTTTGTACTTAGCATTAAATGGTCGCCAAGTTTAGATGTCGCACCGAGCATTCAGCAGGCAAATAACAACTTGGTCTTGTCGTGGTTTTCGCTCTCCTCTTTCGTGGAGTGGCAGCGCTCCAGTATTCATGTATTTGTTTTTGTGTGTGTGTACGCAGACCATATGCCTTGGGTATGTGCGTTAATCCAATGTCAGACTATAAATTTGCTTAGCTTAAGCATATTACTGGCATAAACGCTTATTTCAATATGTCAAAACTTTTCGCGCACACACACTTACACAATGCATGCTGCGCATACATACACTTTTACATTTACTACACAAAACATTGTTAAAGTTTTCATGCTGTAGATTATTCCACTGTGTGCGGCTCCTAATGTCCGCAAAACTCTAAGCTAACCGTTTATCTAGATTTAGCCGTTGACAGATGATGAAAGTTGTCCATTGAATTTCCAGTTTTTCAAATTTATTTTAAATACAAGAAAAAAAAGTTAATTTCGGTTGCACCCAGCTATAATACCCTACACATCTACAAAAGAACTTGATTTTTTGGATCGCTCAGTTTGTGTGGCAGCTTTATGCTATGGTGGTCCAATCATAACTACAGACGGACATAACTAAATCGACTTATCTCATCACCCTGATAATTTGTACATAATTATGCGGTTTCCGACGTTATTCCTTCTTCTTCGTGATAAACTTAATATATCTCGTTGAGGGTTATTGTAATATCCATATTTAGGCCCAGAGTTACGGCGACTTTTTCTGGAATATAATAAAATATACTGAGAACAACAATGGATTGAAAGCAACATTAAAAAAAAAAACTCAACCTGAACAGAACTCAGTAGCAGCAACCACATTATGGAAAGTTGAGGATTAGATAACACTTTCAATTGACACAAAAATGCTTCTACAAAACCAATAAAGTCTAAAAGCAATTATCATTTGCTTAATAAACGACAAAATGACATTGATGAATAAATAAGTACTTTTCAAAAAAGTTCAAAATTCACCTTTTACACCTTTCCTTTGTACACACCTAGTACATAATATGATTCAATTATAGAACGTTGTGTCGATAGCTCAAGAACAACAATTTGTCAAAAATAATTGTATCCATAACGTCAAAATCAGCCGTTTTGCTGTGTATTTGTTTTGATTTTACGATTCAAAAATAAATTTTACAACGATTTCGACCAATGAAAATGCGTTTTTTGAGTGAAAACTGCATACAAATAGATTGTAAATCACACAAAATCGACAAATTGTAAACAGAAAATTTATAAGAAAAACAAACATTTTGGATACAGACACTCCTTTCGTAAAAGGAAGCACGACACAGCCTTATATAGTTGAATCATGCTACACACATACATATATACACATAAAATTGTATATTATTTGTACAATATAATGCACAACAAGTGTTTACCTTAAAATTTGCGCAATGAAAGTTGAGCGAAGCCGGCAGCAACATTTTGAGTATTCTATGGCAACATGCACAGCATCTGGAGCGCCTGAAGGACTATTACGATTTATCACAAATTTTGAGCAACAAACGCCACAACTTCACTAAATCAAACATCAAGGAGACTTTAAAGCAAACAATTTCACTTTTTAATGGTCAAATTTCACCAAGTTACAATTTTCAGCAATAGAACTACGCAAAGGTATAATTCCCGCTTCCGCAGGAAATGTCAACTGACTCTTTGGCGTCGTTTCTTTCATTCGTACACTACTTTGCCAACATGTCATTGTACTTACGTGTTTTTGTCTGAAAATATACAATAATTACACATTTTACCTCAATTTTATGCTTAATAATGAAATATTATATATTTTTCGTCTAAACCGATTATATTTTAGTTGAAAGTATATAGTTAGAGTAGTCATTTGCAAACGATAAAATAAATGTATCAAAATTTTCTTCGAAACTTTTGTGCAACTCTGTGATGATGTTAGTCGGCATAGCAGTGCATTTAATGTCAACGTGTATTCTTTCATTTTACACTTTCACCAGTTTTTCCATGATCTTTTTGTTCCTCATACAACGAATTTGACTATAGTAGCCAAAGCAAAGCGGTTAACAATTAAGTAAGCATACAATAGAATTAATTGAATTTAGTGTGTTCGGTGAAAACGTAACATTGAAGAATATATTTTCAATTGCTTTTTAATATTGCTGTAAATTGTAATTGTAATTATTTCAGTCAAAATAAACAGTACGCTTTCCACTCTGGCTGTGTGTGTGTGTGCATCAATTGATTCACAAAAATTGTGGCAGCAGTAAGAAAAAATTTGGAAAATGATATTCAAACATTTTATGGGGCTGCATTTAGGCTCATTACTAGTTATATTACTTCTGGCAAGTTCTCCGCTCGTACGAGCTGACGTGGAGCAGGACTTCCCTGATGAAGTTGACGATGATGGCAGAGTAGAGGATGTGCAGGTAAGCGCAATGAGAAGTGCATAATTTGCCATACATAATATGTCAATTAATAAATCGAGTATGGGGTGCAATGTAGAAAAAGAGGGCCATTGCCACCTTTGTTCTATTGCAATGGCGCACATGTGATGCGATCACTGATAAAGCAACCGGCAGCGCTGTTTTATACTTGTATATTCATAAGTGTATATGTATTTCCCCTGCAACACCTTGAATAGTAAACCCCTGTCGCATGGTAGTTAGAATGTGTGTTATAGCTGTATACCACGTCATGCCCAATGTGTATGAGAGTACTTTGATACTAATATCAGAATAAGGTTGGAACTGGGGGGAATAAAGAACATTGTAGTAGCTATGTGTGTTACCAGTAAACTAATGCGTACAATTGTTGACACGAGCATCATGATTTTGTATTTAATTGCAACTATTTTCCAACAACATAACCTCAATTTGGGTGTTTTGCAGTAACTTTGTTGCTTTAATAAAAATATGTACCTATGTGTGTATATGCGATTAACAAACAATCAACTTAAAAAGTAGTTAATATCGGAAATAAATAAGATGTTACATTATATTACATATTTGGTTTATATTATAACTCCATACTGACAATATTGGGACTTTAGTCTGTCTCATTGCATAAAAGGAAAAAAAAAATTTATATATAATATTTATGGTATAATATGCATACATAGATACTTATATATTTATAAACATCCGGCTTATATTTCAATTACACTACCAACTGACAGTTTTTCTGTATTATAATCAACATCAGTAACTTGAACTTTTCTCACAAAGAGGCTGCTCGTTAGTCAAAACCGCCGATATCGAACCACTATAGCTTATGGTTGCCATACAAACTGAACGACCATAATTAAGTTCTTGTATGGAAAACTTTTTTAGTTGACTAGATATCTTTACGAATTTGATATGGATTATTGCAATAGGTAACGCTACAATATCCAAAGAAATTTCAAAAATTTTTCAGATTGGACTACCATATCATATAGCTGCTATACAAACTAAACAATCAAGATCAAGTTCTTGTATGGAAACTTCTGCATTTGTGAAGGGTATTTTAGCTTTGGAGCAACCGAAGATGCTGTTACTATAATTTCAGTATAAACTATAAAATATTCTAAGTGTCCATTAAATTATTTAATTGCACTGACATTTGTAAGAAATAAAAATAGTTATGACAGCAGGTAAAATAAATTTTACTAATAAATAACAAATTTGGGAATGAAAGAAGTATATCGATTAAATATTTGGAAAATTGGATTAACTGTACCGAACAAAAAATACCTACATAGAAAATACAGGAAGTATATATAAAATTAGTTGTACAGTCATAAACATTGAAAAGCAATAGTTAAACTTGCTTAATTCTGTCATTATTATTATTATAAATATTTCTTAATTCTATTTTAAAGATAGTATTATCAGTTTTTTCTAACTACTACTATTTTCGTTTCACCATAGGATGAAAATGAACTCGAAGAAATTGTCTACGAAAGCCCCGTTTATGATCAAAGTAAATTCTACTTTGCCGATCACTTTGATGACATCGCCGAATCTCGCAAACGTTGGGTAAAATCGGAGGCAAAGAAAGATGATATCGCCGAAGAAATTGCCAAATATGACGGCATATGGGATTGGGAGCCACCACAACGTATCGTTTCCAAGAAAGACATTGGTCTCGTACTCAAATCGAAGGCGAAACATGCAGCTATTGCTTCAAAGCTTAACAAACCATTCACCTTTAAGAGCGACACACCCCTCGTAGTGCAGTACGAAGTAACTATGCAGGTTAGTAAGCATATGTATGTGCAAATCAAATGCTAAATCCATTGTATCAGTTTTTCAATTACATACACAAAGTTACTAGTGCGATATAATTAAATTATACGATGAGTACATTGACATTTGTCTCACCCTACAATGCAGTCATAGTAAATTGATTCTACACATTTGATGTACTTATTTTTTTTTTGTTTTCGCTTTCAGGAGGGACAAGAATGTGGCGGCTCATATATCAAATTACTTTCACATGGCGTACATACAGAAAACCTCAAGAAGGTAAACATTATTTTGAAATATTGATATATTTCCTCAGTTGTATATAATGCATTTTTATACTTTATAGTTCAACGATAAAACGCCATACACTATTATGTTTGGACCAGATAAATGCGGCAGCGACATTAAACTACACTTCATATTTCGTCACGTTAATCCAATTAATGGTAGTATCGAGGAAAAGCATTGCAAAAAACCAAAGTAAGTTTAGCAAATGGAAATTAATCGATAGCTAGCACAATTTATGACTGCAAGAACAAACAATAATTAAGACTAAACACTAATTTTGCTTAATAGCTACCACTAAGTATATAAATTACATGTTTACATGCTCTCCTAATTATAGTGTTGTATTGATTTTTTATCACGCTTTAAGTGGCCGCGTGCCGGTCATTTACACCTGTATGTTGTTATAAGCCTGTACGCTTTAATTATCTGTTTATATGAGTGTGCACGCCCCAAACCATTAACACATAAGTAAAGCGAAAATAAAAGTGCATAAGAAAATGTGAAACAAAACAGATATATATGTACATACAATAATGACATTTTCTTTATTAAATTCTCTTAATTTAGAGATCGCTTGGAGGAACCATTCAAGGACAAATTGCCACATCTCTATCAGTTAGTAATACGTCCAGATAATACATTCGAAATAAGCGTTGATCACAAGGTGGTGAATCAGGGTTCTCTGCTGTCAGAGTTCGCGCCACCAGTTAACCCACCACGTGAAATTGATGATCCCGAGGACAAGAAACCAAAAGACTGGGATGAGCGTGAGAAGGTAAGCATATACACAGATTATTTTGGTTTCGACTTCTTCATTTAATTGCAATTATCTATATTTTTCTCTACTGATTAGATACCTGATCCAACCGCTAAGAAACCAGAAGATTGGGATGACGATGCACCACCACAAATTCCAGATCCTACAGCTGTTATACCTGATGGTTGGCTTGAAGAAGAATCTGTCATGATACCTGGTAAATTCAGTAAATTAAAACTAAATATTTTAGCCTAGTAATAAACATTACTCTTGTCTGAAAAGATCCAACAGCCGTCAAACCCGAAGATTGGGACGCTGAAATGGATGGCGAATGGGAAGCACCAATGATTGATAATCCTGCTTGTGAAAAGGCCGTCGGCTGTGGTGAATGGAAAGCGCCTCTCATACCTAACAAGGAGTACAAAGGCAAATGGCGTGCACCACTCATCGACAATCCAAATTATCAAGGCAAATGGGCTGCACGTAAAATACCCAATCCCGATTACTTTGAAGATCTCACACCATTCAAGATGACACCTATCGTAAGTGCAAAACTCAATGACACATTCACATACATACATAATTAATATATATATATATTTTTTTTTTGTTTTTTGCTTTGTTTGTTGACAACTCATCAAATAATTGCTTTTCTTATCTACTGTTATTCGTCAACAGTCGGCTGTGGGCCTTGAACTTTGGTCGATGTCTGACAGCATTTTGTTTGACAACTTGATTGTCGCTGACGATGTTGAGTTGGCCAGAGATTTCGCCGCCAAAACCTTTGATATTAAGCGTAAATATATCGATAAGGAATCGGTAAGTGTGTTTAGCATGCAGTGATAATAATTTATTTATTTTTGTAGTCATATTTTTAACGTACAAAAAATGTATTCTAAGCGTGAACATTTCTAAAATAATTATCTGTTACATTTCTAAATTTAAACACAACCGAAACAAAAAGAAAACGCTTTGGCATCGTCTGATGAAGCGTATAAACTACAAGCCCGGTTGGTGGGCTTTGTACTTCACATATTTGCTCATACCGGTTGGCTGCTACGTGTTTTATTTATACGGCCGTTCCAAGGAGGTGTTAAGAGAACGTTTTTTCCAACATAAATTAAAGCTTTTGTAATAATGAGTGTTGTTGTAGTAACAATTATAAAATTGTAGTTTAATTTGTGTATATAATTCATTTAAGCTACATAACCTCACAAAAATGTGTACATATTTTATTATTTTTAATTTTGCTTCAATTTTTTTTTAAATTTTTTCTTCCTTTGTATGTGGCTTGTTGTATTTGTAAACGATTGCATCAAATTGTAGGAGACATTTTTCAATAAAATCGTATCATTCTTCAATGAAAGCTCTTGGGCTTGGCGTGTAGCAATTGTATTAACTGGTGCCACACCACTATCACTCACTTTGTATCGCTTGTTTAAGAGATCTGGTTCGAAGGTAATTGAAAAGCGCTAGTACTGAGTGTGCATAAAATAACTTGTATCTCTACTTTGTTCAACATCTTTCTGCAAATTTTGCAGGAGTCCGGTTCCGATGCTGATGCCAAGAAAACCGATGCCGTGCAACCTGACGACGCTGCGGCAACTTCGGGCGGTGATGCCGATACCACTGCCGCCAGCAGCAGCAGCAACAATATATCTAGTCCTAAAACTAAAAAGTCTGATTTAGATGTAAAAGATGAGAACGAAGAGAAAGAAGCTGAGACTACAACAGTTACAGCTGCCACAAACAGCGGCAAAGAATCACAAGACGATGATGCTGAGGTGGTCGTCACTGAGGTGAGTCGGAGTTAGCAAATTAATTTGTTGATTTTTTTTTCAATATTATCCGTTACATTTACATTACAGGAAACCACGACGAAGGCCGCACGCAAGCGCCGCGTACCCAAAGATCAGTCTTAAGCCAAGCTGTCGTTAGCTGGACAACGCAATACAAAAGAATTCCAAAAAGCAAAGATTTAAATAAATTTATATATAGTAGAATGTGCAGCAGAAAAGTCGGTGGCGTTGAAATGCAAAGTAAACGAAGCACTAATATGTTCGTGACATGATGCGGCATGCATTTGATTTTTTTTTTTTAGTTTAGTTTATAACTTCCAAATAATTTCCCCCACAATTTCACTTCAAACTGCAGTCATGCCACACACATACTATGCGTAATGTGAGAATGACTTTTTTTTTTTATTGTATTTATACATGTATACTTGTAGTTCAATTGATATGGAATGCAATGTTTTTTTGTTATTTCTTTTTTATGTTGCACGTGAAATGTTTATGCGCGCCACAAGTGTGTGTGTGTGTGTGTGTGTGTACTGGAAAACACATTGTACGTTGTCAAATGTACGCACGTGCAAAATACATACACCAAATAGGTGCATATTCTTGGGGAATACGGCCAGTTGTTTAGGTGTGAAAACTTATAAGAAAATTTCAATGAAAACATGTTCGGTCTACTTCGATTTCGAAATAATTTTCATACTTGAATCAGGAAGTATTAATTTAAAAAAAAAAATTAAGTATTGTTTGTATGCAGATGATTTCTAAATGCAGCATTAGCCAGAGAATTTATTACAAAAGCAAAAAATATATTACTTTCTAGTAAAATTATTCTAAATTAATGGGAATAGAAAAATCTCGACAACATACATATATGAAACGAATAGTGTAGCCTAATGTTAGCCGAACTATGGGAAAACAAAACAAACAAACGAAATATTATTTTAATTTAAAATGTAATTTGTATTAAATGCGTATTTAATTGTAATATTAATTAACGCCAATAAATAAAAACATAAAAGTTCACCAAAATAGTATTACCTCATTTAAATAAGACCTGCTTAATTCAACAAAATAAAAATATGGCAAAAAATTAATATTAAACCTAACAAAATTCAAATGTAACTAAATTATGAAATTCATATTTAATTATTTAATACATATTCACATAGAAGCTTATCAGGCACTGTAACAATATTGCTTCACTTAAAAGTATTACACAGTAATACTGCACGAAGCCGAATACAATGTCTTCCTATTTGACTTATTCCATACTTAATTTAAACTTTTTAACTATTTTTCTGTACTCTGCAATTAAACTCAAGACAACACGCTTGAGTTTAGCCAGTAACTCCACACTCAATATTCCTGCGAGAACTGAATGTACTCTTGTGCTGGTGGCAGCAACTTTCGTTTACGTCCCACTCGTCCACCAGAAGAGCAAGGCGTTCCACCCGCCTCCAAATGACCATGACCAGTAATTGAGTTACGTTGTGGTGCATCTGGTATCAACAACGGTTGCACTATAATATTAGGCGGTGTTCTTTCTTGCGAGCCACTTGTTGACTTGTTGGCGCTCTTTGTTTTGCCTAGAGCTTTCTTGCGTTTAGCTGCAGCGAAGGTCACATCCGTGCTACCGTTCCCTCCTATACTCTTTTGCGTTTCAGTAGGAATAATGTTGCTGGAGTTCTTCTTCCCTTTCGCTGTTACTCGCAGGCTACCAGTTAAACCTTTACCGGTCACATTTATTAGCGTGTCATTGGCCAATTGTGCACGTAAATAATTTCTGATCAAGCTATTCCGTTGTGGATTCAATTCAAGCTGATATTTGTCGCAAATGTACTTCTTCAGCCTATGTAACGAGAAGCCGCGGCGGGTATTTAGTGCGAGTATCGCTTCTTCAACCATTTTCACTGTTGTGGGCAAGTGTGTGGAAGTGTGAGTTCCCTTTAGCGTAGAATGCGCGTTTGGTCTCATTAGATGTCTCTTATTTAATTGCTTAAGTTTTAAATAATAATATTATTATTATAATTATTAGCATGTAGTAACACTTTGTTTATTTACAAATAAATAAACAGACAATTTGACTTTGAAGGTGTTAATGAATAATTTCTTTGAAAGGAAATTAAAATAACGGCGAATGTGTGGAGTATGTAATTACGTATGTCATAGGGAATAGTTTAGACAATTTTTTTGTTTTCATTCAACCTCCTTTTCATACTCTGTACAGGGTTAGCTATGTACGTCTGTATGTATATACGCGAACTAGCTCTTCAGTTTTTAAGATATGAATAAATGCTTTTTTTTCATTTGACGATATATCATCAATAAATTCAGCATGGATTATTGTCGAAGAGAACACTACAATATCTCAAAAAAAATTCTAGATCGAACTACTATAGCATATAGTTGCCATACAAATTCTGTCCTTGAATGGAAACCTTGTTCTTTTTTGACAAGATATCTTTAAGAAATTCGGACCGGATTATTGTACAATGCAACGTTTGAATCTCATACAAACTGACCGATCAAAATTTAATTCTTGTATCGAAACTTTTGCATTTGTGAAGGGCCTTATATGCAGTAAAAGTTAATGTTTTTTCCTGGTTTAACTAATTACAAATTACGTTATAGACATTTTTCATAGCAATTATGCAAAAAATCAACAGTGATACTTAATGTGAATGAAAAGAGGTAGTGCTAATAAAAAAGTTTATTAGTATGAAACAAATGTTTATTTAGTTTTACCCTAATATAAATATACTACTTGTTGTTTTCCATAGATCAACACTGCCATATCGACTTGCAGCCATTTCCAACGGAAGCATTAGTGCATTTTTAATATTTGTCAATCAAAATAACGATTTCGCGCACAAAAATTGAAAATTTAGTGAAAATATCTTATAATTGCTCAAATCATGTGTCTAACGTGTCTGTGTGTGTGTCAATATGCAAGCTTAAAACGTAAAAGTGTGCAATTATCGTGCGTAATTAAGTGTTTACAAGCAACCACAAGTTTTTAGGTGCTCCGGCCTGCGTATGTGTCCATTTACTTCGTATACGGAAGTCCACCTTTCTCAACTGCCTTTCAGGTACGTTAATTTTAATATTAATGATATCACTTGTTGTATGCAACTCATATTTTCCTCCAAATAATTCAGGGTAGTTCTGACCTTGTTTATACATTAGTGGAAAGGCAATAAAGACAATTGAGGCATAGACTAATATACATACATGGAGCGAAAAAAATATTTTTTTTTGCTTAGCCTGAGGGTAAAGAGAGAGGTAGATTATAAAAAAAGGAAAAGTTTTGGACAAAAAAAAAAAAAACCTTTTTTTAAACATCTAGAGGCGGCCCACTCAGTTTTAAAGTTAATTTCGAGTTAAACATTTATATCAAATCTACCGAATGTGACGGTTTTTAACTCAAAATTTATTTTAACGCTTAAGGAAAGCATGTTGTCGTTTAAGACTTTTTTAAAACTCCAATAATGAACAAAAACAATTTTTTTAAGTTGATAACTTTTAATTGGCCCGAAAGGGGACTCTCCACAGCTTCTAGAACACTTATCAAAATTTTTTTACGAAATAAAAATTTTAACTCTAAAATTTACTTAAAAACTGAGATGTTAAAAATTTTTTTTTGGCCAAATATTTTTTTTTTGTAAATATATACATATGTATGTATGTACATATATTCCATAGCCATTTGTAATATCAATTGTTTTCTTTGTGTTTTTATGTCCGAAGCATTTAGGTCTAATAAAAATAAATGCAATATTTTTCCAATAGATGGCTTTAGTATGTATTCTGTATCTCGCGTTGTATTACGCAATATGGCGTTAAAAACAAGATTTTGTACTAAAACACGTTATCAGACAGTTTTGTGACTCAGTATTGTTTGAACACGCGTCAAATATAGAGACCAACAAGTGTATATTTCACTTAAATCGGAGCATTCCAACTAACATATGCTGAATAAAACTTTCAATTTAATGCAAAAATAATGGATTTATTTTTACTAGACCGTATACATGTCATATATGTATGTACATAAATGCACTTACATATGTATGTGTATGTTTTGATCTAAAAATTAATTGCAAGCTTTGACCCTTATATCTCTAACTGACTCATTTATTGGTCAACCATTTAAGCAGATTAAAATTCACAATCTTTAAACAGCTTACATATTTGTAAGCCAAAAGCCTCAATTTTCATTAATAACATTTTTTTTCCAAAAGTCCATTTGTGCCTAGTCGAGATATTAACTGCGTAATTTAACACAGAAGTGGGTAACTATTTATGCGAGCATGTTTCACATACATATATATGTATATATACATATATCTATATGTATGTATGCAATTGAAAACCAGCGAAAATACAAAATCCTGTTGACTTCCAAGCGTCGGCGCGTTGAGATTTTATCAACACACAGTTTTATTGCTATTTCATATACACACACACTACATATACAAGTATGTTCCCATGTGACTTTGTGCCCCAACCGCCTCCAATTAGTCAATGCACAGCATATGAGTGCGCGGTTTTTACCCTTAGCTTCCTTTGTATGTGCGTGTGTTTTTGGCTATCGTCCTTGTTATATTTGATTTTATATTTATTTTTTAGATAAACATTTAAGGGTTTGCAACAGTCATGGAAAATTACTTTTTCTTTTGCATTATTATACTCCCTTTGTGACATAAACACACACACAATATGGGCGGGGTAATGAAATTTTTAATGAAAACAATTTTTATTTTTAATCAGATACCCAAACATGCAGATAAACATACGGATAGTAATAGCAGAACTTTGATATTCTTGCTCTCTTCTGACGACTTCTGACAGTCATGACAAAATGAAAGTGACCCCTTCGCACATATCGACGGGTTTAAAATATTCATGCTTGCCATTTTCAGTGGCTCATTTGGTTAGCAGCTAAATATTGTATTCGGCAGTACTTGGCCATATGGTTATTGAGATCTGTGAAGTTCGATATATTGATTTCCTTTGCTTTTCAGCTTTAGCTTATTTGAGAGACGTTAAATTGATGAAGACTGACGACCATTAAAACATTCTTAAAGAAAAGAGAAAGAGGCAGATTATGAGAAAAATATATAAACAAACCTCAGCTAAATATATATAGGAGTGTACTTACCACTTGAAGATTCTTTCAACCTTACAGAACTTTGGCAAAGAAGATCCAATCTGAAAAAAGTTTCATCATTTATATGGAAAGCCAATGGAAGATAAATGAGACTACTAATCACTTCTAAAGTGATCGTAAATAAAAGGCTTAAGTTTCTAATTTCGATGTTTGCCATGGAGAAATTATCGAATAATCGATAATATATCGAATTATATAGACAGTTTCTAATTTTACCGCGATAAATCGATAAGCAGCTTATTTCTACCGATTTCGTTGTATTTCTATAACATTACACTATTTCAGCTCTCCGTATTATTTATGAATAATCAAATAATTATAATATAATAATATAAAATAAATTATAAAATATTTATTAAGAAATAAGCCATGCAATTTTTATTCAAAAGTCAAAGTCTGTTTCCTTATTTTATCTAAAAAAAAAAACAGTTTTGTTACTAAATGAACTGAAATAATCCTTCCAATCGACCTCTCCTCAAAGAGTTATCAAAAATATTAAATTGTTTCCAAATGTAGAGTTTTCCCTTACCACCAATAAAAATATCGATATTTTTATATATTTTCATATAATTATTATATATAATTTTTGTTACTATCAAAGAGAGATTCCAGATATAGAGTTTTCTGGAATATAGTGAGAATTCTCCTACTTTCGGTAAAAAATCGATATTTTTATATATTATTGTTCGATACACGCTAAATATCGGCAATTTCACTGAGTCATCACTAATATCTGACATAACCTACTAAAAAAACATTTAAAACGATATATAAGATGGGTTCTAAAGCTAACGATATATACAAAGTCTGAAAAAAAATTTGTTTGATACTAAATGAACTGAAATAGTCATTCAATCGACCTCTCCTTAGAAAAAAGTGATTAACAATATTAATTTCTTTCTAAATGCAAATGTTTTCTCTTACTTACGATAAAAAAAAAATCGATAGTTTTATATATATTCACTCGATAATTTATGTTATTATCAAAGAGAGCTTCGAGATACTTATATAGTTGAAGTAATACAGATGAATTCTCCATCATTCGATAAAAAATCGATTGTTGTATATATTTTTAATCGATACATGCTAAATATCGGCAGTTTAACTTGGTTATCGCTATTATCTGACATAACCTAAAATTAAACATTTCAAAACGAAAAATAACATAGATGGTTTCTCAAGCTATCGATAAAAAAAATCGACACATTCGTATTATTTCTTTCGCTAACAGTCATTATTAAAATATATTATCAAAATGCTAAACATTGATATTTTCGCTTAATCATCGCTGTGTATCGTACAAAGCAATCTTCCAACATAAGGAAAAAAAGATACCTCTATAATATGGATAGCATTCAAATTCAAAATTGTTCACGCTTAAAACATTGCCTTCGTATCGCTGCAACTCGTATTCACATAATTTTGGATCCAGCCGCGCAAAGCGGCAATATTACTATAGACACCAGGGTACTTCTTAAGACCACACCCAAAACCATTGGAGCATATACCCACTTGCTCGCCACCGACAACCAACGGCCCACCAGAGTCGCCCTGGCAAGCGTCTTTACCACCCTGTGGTACGCCAGCGCACAGCATACGTGGTGTTATTCTCCATTTGTTTTTGTACAATATTAAGCAACGCAGCCGCGTTATAGTATACACGAAGACAGCATGCAAACGACCACGAGCCCCCGTCTGCGTTTCGCCCCAACCCACAATACTGGCTCGACTGCCAAGCCTCGGTTTATTCACAGCCAATTTGATGCATTGCGCACTTTCCCCGATCGGTATGCTTTCGACAAGGAAGAGTAAACCAATATCGTAATCCATATTGATATTATTATAATGCGGATGCATCATAAAGCTTTCCACTTGTAGAATATTATTTGTTACGCCCTGAATATCTGTTTGTCCATATATTATGCTATATTTGCGTGGTTGCTTTTCGCGTTCCAGGCAATGCGCTGCGGTCAAGACAACTCTCCGGCTTATAATACTGCCGCCACACTGAATGCTTCCCCATATTTGAACTGCGACTAGATAGGGATATTGTTCGATGGTTACCACTTGACCGTTAATAATGCGTGCTTCCACCTTTGCATTAACACCTGGTCGTGCGCTATCTGCCATGTAGGCACCGCTTAGTGTTAATGAGACCGTGAGCGCAGCTACCGCATATGTACGGCGAGACATTTGTCTGCTAAAACAATGGTTTTTTAGTCAGCTTTATGCATTCACATCGGCTTTTATATGTTATAGGTGTTCTAGGGAGCTTCTAAGTGCTCAGCTATTCTAAATTTTAATTGCCAATTTGTGTGGAAAAACTTTAGAAAAGTTAAGTGCCATACGTCATACTTACCCGTGCACATATTTGAGATTATTCGCGCTCTATAGTACTCAATAGTTAGGCAACGCTATGGTAAATTTTATTTTTTCGTATTGGAGCTTTTCGATTTATCAGAGAATTAGTTATTAGCCAACTTCGATTTTCAACTTCTCTGTAGGCAAAGTTTGAGCTCTGCTTCATTTGTCAATAATTAACATGCAAAAGCAACAACATAGCTATCCAGTTGAGTGCAACACAATAGAGTAGTATATATTATCGTTTTTAAAATAGGCTCCAGGTCCAATATGAGCTTGCCAATGCCAAATCCACCACCAATGCTTAATGCACCGAAGCTATAATAAATACCCTTCACAAATACAAAAGGTTCCTTAGACCAAATTGATTGCGATCGCTGAGTTTGTATGGCAGCTATATGCTATAGTAATCCGATCTAAAAAACTTCTTCAGAGATTGCATTATTGTCTTAGACTCAGCTCAGCATTCTGATCATATAAGTATATATGATATATATACATTTTACAGCGTCTCCGACGCTTCGTTCTGGGTGTTATAAACTTAATATACCATGTTCAGGGTATAAATGGTTTATCAGACTGGGAATAACCTGTTTTGATTGATTCGGTGGGAGCGCGCAATTTAAATGGTTCAGACAATATTGAACAGATGGTATGTGGATAGTGATTACAACGGCATAATCGACTGCTTTTCTAACGCCATATGATTATGCGAGTGATTTATACGTGTTCGATTCGCTATTATCTAAACTTTAATTAATCGAAGCCAGCCAGCAAGTAAAACAATGACTGATATTGTTTTTTGATTTGGAGACCAAAAGATCTGCGCCATATCGTCTATAGTGCCCAAAAAATATATATAGGAAAATCATTGTAATGTTTTCGCAATCCGTATAACTTATTCTTTCTTAAAGGAATTCGCTATATTTCTGGAAAAAATCGTTCCATATTTTTACATGTTTTAATTTTTGCTTAACCCTCAAACCGGAAGCTGCTGTACTTTACACCCAACATAATAGAATGAACTAGTTTGCAAGCTTGACACGTTTTTGCTTTGATTTATGTTCTGACAATTTCCAAACTTCTGTCACAAGTGCACATCTCTTGGTCTTTTTGGTAGCTCTGCTCAGATTTTTGCTGTTAAAATATTTGAGAAGTGTAATTTAAATATAATTATAAACTATCTAGGTCAGTCTCATCTATTTTCAAAATATACTTATTGAGAAAATTACGTTGACGGAATGAGAGGGTAATATTAAGTTGCTCATGGATTAATTTTGGATCACTCAGCACACATCGAGGATAATCATAAACTTGAGAGCGAAAAGAATTCGAGAACTATTGACAAACCTTGAGTACTCCAGAAAAATGTATTGTACCTAACCTATTTCGCATGATTCTTATTCAGGAAGTTCTGCTGCTTTTCAGCCCGTCTACTCTCAAAAGATAACTGACAAAATCATATACGAGGTGTGTTGAAAGGGAAAGGTGAACTTTGATTTTTCTAGGGCTGTTCACATTTGATTATCGATATCTTGTTTTTGTTATAATCGGACATATAATATATGTTTATATGTAAAAAAATTTGTTCTTCTAAATCGTCGAATCATATAAGGGAAATTGCATAGGATGCTGGCATATCAATGGGCTCATGGCATTAAATTTTCTTGAATATTTTGGGCATGAAACGTGTGGCAGCGAAGTTTGTTCTGCATCACAATAACGCACCGACTCACACATTAAGGCTTATTCGTAATTTCTTTACCAAAAACAAAACCGTTATCATGCCTGAACCACCGTATTCACCAGATTTCAGGCTCCCTGCGACTTTGTCCTATTCCCAAAACTGAAGAAACCAATTGATGAGATAATGTCAGAATTGACAAAAGAGCTGATGGCCATACCGAAAAGCGCATTTCAAAAGTGCTTCGAGGATTGGAAAAAGCGTTGGCACAAATGTATTATATCCGAGGGGGATTACTTTGAAGGGGACAAACTAGATATTAATGAACAAATAAGTACTTTTCAAAAATATTCAAAATTCAAAATTCACCTTTTCCTTTGAACACACCTCGTATGTATGCCAAATTCCAATTTAATATGACATTTATGCCTTACAAAGCCTCGTCAACTGTCATTTTGATTGCCAGCGAGCCATTTGTCATGAAAATGCACTTTTTGAAGCTTTTACACACAAACCGATTTTAATATCAGTATATATATATATATATATGTGTGTGTAAAAATTTACAAAAGTTCCAACGGAAAGTTTTGCTTATGCAACTTCATATACACGTTTGTCAGAGTATATTGAATTATAAAGAGCACATGTCATGAACATTGAAGACGCGCCATTCTATAACTGCGTATATCATAAATGAGTGTTACAATGTCACTGACTTTTGTTCGCCCCAAAGCGTTTACAAAAGCTACAGTCATATGCAGTAAACTCCACATAATACAACTCTCAATTTTCTCTCAAATTTTAAATGCTAAGCATAATATTGTGATTCGGCTAATAGAGGTGATTCATTTGCGGAGAATTCATTGCGGTTCTGATAATTTTGTAGCTTCCTCTTATAATTTTCGGGATGTTCAAGTTGTAAATGCACAGGCATCTCTACCGAAAGCTCGCTGAACCGTGAGCTTACCGTCGATCAAGTTCCAAAAATATCACTACAAGCTGTTTTAATTTGTTTTTGGAGAGGAAAATAATCCGAACCTTATTAAGTGAAATCTTTACAGAAAGAGCTTAACCTGATGAAATCCAGACAATTGTAGCCAGTAACAATCTTTTGTTTCTACCGGAGTTATGTGGACCTAAGTTTGATTTCAGTTCTATCGATTCATAGGTCGCCACTTTCTTAGCCCAAAAAGAGTAAAAAGGCTTTTCTCTTATATTTGTGCTGTTCCTCTTGACCTTAACTGGTAAGTGGAGTGCGGATTTGTTATTTTTTAAGGGATTCGTTCAAATGCTGTTATATGCCAGAAGTACACTCTGGCATTGTCGATCGAGAGGCGATTGCTTATAAAAAATTAAAAATTTTTTACATTGGTCGAAAATTGGTATTTAAATGGAAAACTGGCGGATGAGATTCTTTACAGATTTCAGTTCCAATTTTTCCAAACACAATGTTTTACTTATTCTTTACATTAGCTATTTAATATCCCAGGCAGAGTAACCAAAGTTTAAATCAGTTGTCAAACAAATTTTTTTCCATTTTCCCATTTCATTAGGCATTGCAATGTCCCAGAGCGCTCTGTAGTTTTTGAAAGTTTCAAAGAAAATAAAAAAAA
Source organism: Bactrocera oleae (assembly GCF_042242935.1). Classification (NCBI taxonomy): domain Eukaryota; kingdom Metazoa; phylum Arthropoda; class Insecta; order Diptera; family Tephritidae; genus Bactrocera; species Bactrocera oleae. Next base: position 75,240,840 of record NC_091536.1, read on the forward strand.
AGTCGAAAGCTGTCATAGTAAAACTAAAAATAATGCATAAAATATGAGTACAGCTTGACAGCTTCTGGGCCGAGGTTCGCTAATAATAAATGGGGCGCCCCACACTTTAGTTTGGTGAAATAAAGTTTTCTTTATAAAAAGCTAGCTTCATTTTAGCAATTTTCTTATGACAAGTTTTCGGTTTATAGAAAAAAACATGTAATATTAAGATTATTACGCTACTGCAGCCAGTTGTAAACCATGAACTTGTCGCTGTCTGTCACGCACAAGCACACAGCATTTAGTTTCGCACTTAAAAAGCACAGCTAATATGATATATTCTACGAGGGCCAAAGTAGGCTACAAGACAAGTAGGTTATAAGACAATATGGCATATACATATAAATATTTAATATGGGCTAGAAAGGTCCTTTACCAGCTTCCATTTAAATTGTCTCCCAGCGGGCACAGTTGTATTTAATATCTCTGTACATGTATGTATATATAAATATCTCCTTGGAGGCAGACTTTCCTATTTTCGTGCGTCAGTGGCAATGAATAAGTGTTTGTATGTATGTATATATACATATATATATATACATATGTATATGATTGTATGTGTTGAGTCCATTTCAAGCGATTTATTGCCATCACATGTCGAATGTGTTGTTGTTATTTATTCATTTTTATTATTATTTTTTACTTACGCTTTTTGTTGCCAACATTTCTTGTCTACACCCGCAAAGAAACCAAAGAGTGAAGAAACAACACTTTTGATGCCAGCATCTTGAAAGCAAGATTGCTACACTCGCCCATACATACATGTATGTATGTACATATATTCAAACCTCTTGTGCGCTCGACTTTGTCCTCGCCTGTGCATCTGTGAAATTTTGCGGAATTGTTATTTTTGCTGATATTACAAATGCGTCAGTAAACAAGGTTATGAAAATGACAAATCGTTTGTTGACATTTTACTGGCAAATTCAAACGCACCCACACATACACACACACATATATATATACATATCTGTGGCAGCGTCCGTGTCCGTGTGTGCTTACGGTCATTTGTCTCAGCACTAATGTTGCTGCTCCATGGAGAATTCCTTCTACTCCGACTACCCATAAGCCATCTTCTGTCTTGCTAATGTCACTGCTGCGTATAGTTGGCAGCCGTTGACTGTTGACTGCTCCCCGCTTACCGAAAGCAGCTGTTCGCCTACTTGTGGCTGCCCAGAGATTTTAATACAATATGACATATGAAAATCATTTAGCCAAGTGTAATGAAGTTAGGAGTGATTTTTAAGTGCAGCAACACAAACACACATTCTTTTGCGTATACATACATATTTCATTGCAGGCTCTAACGGTACACTTATTGGTGGCCGTGGCGTTGACGTAAATTGTGTAATTAAAAGTTGCAGCAACAATATAATTTAAGTCGCGGGAGTTTAATTAAAAAACAAAAAAAAAATTTTTCTCAGTGTGCAAGGCAAATTTTAGATTTTAGATTACTTAATTTTAAGGTTCTTTTATAAAATCAGGTAAATATACGTGTTGAAAAAATTTATATTTATGTAATTTTGACACACATATATTCATAAGCAGCTGTGTTCTCGAAAATTATAGAAATATTTTACTCCTTATATATTATGCTGGTTAAGTGCGGTGCTTGCTTGTACCATATTAAGTGTGTGGCATTGATTAAATCTTCAAGTACACCTTAGCATTAATTAAATAGACGTATACCGTTGCAGTATTACATACTTTTAGGGCGATTGCTAATCGAGTAAGATTTAATGGTTAATAAGTGTTGAAAACAGCAAATTTTGTCAAGAGAAATAAATATTTCGACCAGATCAATGCCAATACTCATTCGCGCTGACCTCCAGATGGAAGTCTATTATCAAATAACTAGTTATCTACTGACATAGCGCTGAACCGATGGAAGCTGCTTCTTCACAGTGACACGTCTTTAACGACCATGAAAATATCTTTTTTACAGCTGAAAAAGTGTTCACTGTTGAAGAAGTTTTTAATAAGCAAAACGACAAAATTTATTCATAAACTTCCAAAGACTCAAAAAATGTTATTCCAAGGGTTCAACGTGGTCACCATACAGCTGCTGTAATGGTTTGGTGGGGAGTCTTCTTTAAAAATTTACAGTTTTTCACTTCTGTAAAAAGGGGGTTAAAACTGGGGCAAAAGTGTGCCGGCAGTATATTTTAGAAGGCGTGACAAAGCAGTTAAGCAATACTCTTCATGATGGAGAGTTTTTGAACTTCCTGGTTTATTAGCTACGGATGATTGGCTGTCTGGAAATACAGATTTGAATCCATTGGACTACAGTTTGTGGTCAATGGCCGAATCGTTTGAGTGCTTATGTAAATTGAAGTGGTCTCCGTTTCGAATAAAAGTAAAAAATGTATTATAGCTTCATATAGTCGACATTTCAAAGCCTTGAGTCAAGGCAGGTTTCTGCATTTTCCTTCAGCGGCTTACAAGACTTTCGGTTAGTTAAACGTCGTTTACTTTCAATATTTGAAAACGTTGCCTTCATTACAAAATAGTAGCCAAGGCAGTTTACTATAAAGTTGTTATCTGCTCTCATGAATATCATTCTCTTCTACTGGTGATTTCCTTCAAATCTAATATCCGTTTGGATCAATAGATGAGGTAATCGTGACCCACGGTATACTAACATATTGTACTTTCTCCAAATCAGAGTATGCGGAGAGTAATTTTCGCACAATTCTAACAGTTAGAAAATACCCAAGCGTTCACAAACCGAATAAGGCTTATATTAAGTATATTTCCTAGTTTTAGATCTCATTGATTAGGCTGAAATACATCTAACCTCTATTAACTAATAAAATATTTCAATTACTTCTGGCGACAGTTATCCAATTTTTCATACACTTCTTATAAGTCAATGCCTTTTGGATTTGCTAGATTTTTGAACAGTTTCGACGTCTCGTTACCAGTAAAGATGTATTTGATGAATGTAGAGTCTCAGCTTCACGACGTTTTTTGGTAGCAGTTAAGCATTGCTACGCTTCATACCCAAAACATTAACCAAAATGGTTGAGTCAATTCATAACTGATGTTGAGCTTCTCTGCTCTCACTCTAATGCTAATCGATGATTTCTAAGCGCTGTTTCTTCAACTTGTGAAAGTGTGAGTTGCAAAGTTATCACCAAATATCCCAGTTGTTGGTACAATACCAATATAAAACAAATCATAATCACTTTCTTATGAAGAAAAGTAAGCTACGGTGGGATGTCGTCGCTTGCTGCAGTAAATGAGTGTGCTTTAGAGCTATAGATTTTCCTACAGGGATAGCTATCAAATTAGCTGTCAAATTCAATCGATGTGTTTGACTTGTATGATCCGTAGAGTTTGTAAATTACTACATACATAAAAATTAATAACGAAACCATTTTGTCCAAAACTAATGACCTCTTCGAGAGCACATAAGAGACAGCCGTGTTGAATCGCTTTTGTGATTTAACGTGCACGTAAAAGATGGAAATGAAGGTTTTGAAGTTCCCTCAACACATAAGAGACTTTCTAGGCCCCATAGAACCGAGAGAGCTTATCGGTCTTTATATACTGGTGCAAAACTCCATCTCCAGTATTCAACTATCTTTACTGTAAGTAGTGCGTGTTACAAGTGAATAAATAATGCGTAACTTATTGAATACCCACGACTTTCGGTTTCAATATCTACCGCCTAATTGCTAAATGTTTCCAGCAAGGCTCAGCAAAAGTCTCAAGTTATAAGACCATAGCTTTGTTTGGATGAACTTTTAGTAAATCAGTCATATCAAGAAATGAGCATACTAACTGGCTACGTAGGTATGTGATTTGAGTTCGTTAAAAACTTTCTGCGGAGTTACACCAAGTCAATGGTTTATGCTGTTAATCTACTTAAGACTAAACACATTAAACTAGGTTTTGGCTTGTTGGTGAAATACCAGGTGTACCGGTATGAAATGATTTTTTTTGTGAAAATGAGATATTAATGGAATATGGGGAATTTGAATGGAAAAGTAAAAAATATTTATGCAAAGTATTCACTATTGCTTTTTACACATTTTGACCACCAGTTTCATTCTAGAATAACAAAACTACTTTGCCGTGCCTTCTGACCCATTTTGGTCGTTTTTCAGTCAATGCATGGTTCAAATTGATTATTTGTTGTCTATAGCGATTAGTATTAACAGTTTCACCAGGTTTTAGAACTTCATGATATACCACAGCCTTCTCATCTCACCAAACACATTTGTATCTTAACGCGGAACGTTAGAACTGAAAAAAGGAGAAAATAAGGGAAAGTGGGTAAGATTAGCTTTTTAGATCGCCTCGGTCGCGGTGGCCCTATGGCCTGAGAACTAAATGCCATTAACATTATGATCAAAAAAAGGTAAAAAAATCCAGTTACATACCAAAGTTTTACTGCTGAATTTTAATAATACAATTTTGCGGCGACTTTTTTCGACAAGTTTAGTCAGAAATGCAATAAAAACAGCTAAAAGCTCAACGGTTTTTTTCAATCTGTAAACTATGCCCATTTACACTACTAAAATTTGATTAAAATAGCTTACGTATATCACGAACAAACATAGAAAAGCACAAATCACATTGTCATTAGATTTTCCGGAATTTGTAAAAAAAAAAGAAATCATAAATTTTTTATCAACCGCCAATCTCAATTGCCCATCAACTAATTTAGTTTAAGCGACAAATAAAGCAATTACGACTGACAGTGTAAATATAAAAAACAAAAAAAAAACACAAAAAAAAAATCGACATAAACAACACAGAAGCATATGCACACATAAACACACACATATATGTATATTTAGTAACACATACATATATACATATATGTATGTATTTATAAGGCGACACGTGAAAAATCGCGCAGACACGCAAAAACATAAATAAATGCCGGAATCCATCAAAACAATTTGAACCGCATGAAAATAACACAATATTAACGCGAACGCCGAGGGAAAATCACAAAAAGCCGGGTACACACACAACTACATACAGTTATTTGTATATTTATGTGTATATGTATATATGTATGTGTGTGTAAAACCCCGGCTAAAATGTGGAAAAGGTAAAAATTAGAATAAAAATAGCAAAATAACTAAATAACAGCATTAACTCAATCCTTGAGGGAAAAATATAAACAAATATTTATATTTATGGATGTGTGTGTGTGTGTGTGCGTGTAAAATGTACATGTAAAATGTACAATGTACAACGAAATGTTTTCAAAACATTGACGAATATACTCATAATGAAAAGCAAATAAAGCAAATGCAAAAGAGTTAAAAAAAATAAAAAAAACCGGCTAGGAATCGCAAAAAATTAATCCCTAATGCAACAACACTGTTGTTGACATAAATTGCCGGCGGCCTTAAAATGATAACAAATAAAATCAAGTCACTTATGCTTTAATGCGCACACATAAACACACTCACACGCGGTTTAGGGCATTAAATGAAAATATTTTCATACAAAAAGTTACATTTTGAAACAAATACACACATACACGTGTACAGCAGCGTGCTTAAAACCAGTAAATAATGCATAGACTTTACAATATAATGCTTCAATGACAATTGAAAACAAAGACCACCACAAGAATTTCATGCTTGACAGCTTTCATTTGAATATTTATGTTTTCAAAAATTTCTAGAAAATAGAAACGCCGTCGTCAAACATTTTCTTGCTTCAGTGAATCAGAGTCCTGGCTGTTTGCTTGCGTTTGTTTAGTACTTAAGCTTTAAAGTTTTAGTATTTATAATTTAGTATTTGGTATTTAGTATTTAGTATTCAATATTTAGTATTTAATATTTAGTATTTAGTATTACGTATTTAGTATTTAGTATTAAGTATTTAGTATTTCGTATTTAGTATTTAATATTTAGTATTTAGTATTTAGTATTTTGTATTTAGTATTTAGTATTTAGTATTTAGTATTTAGTATTTAGTATTTAGTATTTAGTATTTAGTATTTAGTATTTAGTATTTAGTATTTAGTATTTAGTATTTAGTATTAAGTATTTAGTATTTCGTATTTAGTATTTAGTATTTAGTATTTTATTTAGTATTTAGTATTTCGTATTTGGTATTGAGTATTTAATATTTAGTATTTAGTATTTACTATTAAGTACTTAGTTTTTAGTATTTAGTATTTGGTGTTAAGTATTAAGTATTAAGTATTAAGTATTAAGTATTAAGTATTAAGTATTAAGTATTAAGTATTAAGTATTAAGTATTAAGTATTAAGTACTAAGTATTAAGTATTAAGTATTAAGTATTAAGTATGAAGTATTAAGTATTAAGTATTAAGTATTAAGTATTAAGTATTAAGTATTAAGTATTAAGTATTTAGTATTTAGTATTAAGTATTTGGATATAGATATGTATAAATAAATTTTTCTTTTCAAAAACTGTTTTTCCACAAAATATATAAAAATGGTTAGGAATCGTCACTGTTCATATTTCAACGCATATATACTGTTCAAAAATATTCCAGAAGAAACTGAAACTAGTATAAATAAAATGTAGCTAATTTTATTGAATCGAAGACATTATACACTAAAACGTCAGCGTTCATATTTTAATGCACGTATGCTGTACATATTTTTCCCAAATATATATTTTCATACATGCGTCAATAATGAATTTAAAAAAGCGCGCATTCGTTGTTAATCCACTGTTGACACCAACCGGCGATGACAATGTCGTGACAGCAATTCCAACAATTGCAACAACAACAACACAATATAGATATTTGAGGCGAACAACTGCCACTGTGACAGCAACAGAAATACTATCTACGGAAAGAATCTAACTGACAGGAACAAAGGCAATAAAGTGTGTAAATAAACATACAAATATATGCTAACTAATATATACGCGTATGTATGTATATGCATAACCGATTTTTATACATGTGCGTAGACACCTATAAAAAGAGACTATAAAAAGCGAGAAAATATTTGCAAAAATGTACACATGTTCGGCAGCCTAAATAAGGGTACAAGCACAAAAACAGAGGACACACACATATAAATATGTATTTGCATATGGCTATAAGGAAACGCAAAAGCGGGCGCACTCACAGAGATATCATCGATAAAAATCGAAATGTATAAATAACGGCGAAAGTTCGCCAACACCCATGTGTGTGTTTATTCATATGTTGTTTGTGTAGGTTCATATGTGGTTCATTGGCATGTATGTGTGTGTAAGCGGTTGCTAGTGCTTGCAGATTCAGTCATCACCTGCTCTCGGCGGCGAAAAATATTAAAAACGCCGAATTCGTAAGCTTTGTTGGTTCGCAACACTCAGCGAGTGCAGCACAGGCACTGCATGTGTGTGTATGTGTGCATGCAAAGTGTAGTTCTGAAGTTGTCGTATGCCAAATAAATATTTATTTAACAATACTCACCTACATAACGGTAAACATATGTATATGTACTATGGGCGTCCAGAAATTCCAGAACCGTGTACTTTGATTGTGTTTGCATATACATACAAACATCGGTTAATAAAACGAAAAAACAACATACAAACATATGCGCGTATGTGTGTGTTTGCCTTTGCATGACACTTACCTTTAATTTTATGTGGTCTTCGGAGTGTTGTAAGCTTTTGTTTTATGTATGCATACAAACATACAGCACGACCACATAAGGTAGACACACCGGCACACGTATAGACACGCAAGCTGTCATCAATTTGATTTTATCTGCACAAAAGTGTTGTTGTTAAAAAATTAAACTGTTCCCTGGTTTATAAGCAAACAACGACAACAAAAACAATACAGCTAGCACAATGCGAACATAAAAGGAAAACAAATTGCCATTTTTTGCTTGCAATGAGAATGTGTGCGTGTGTTGTTCATAATGTTCGGTTATTATGAAAATCGTTTTTATTGTTGTTGTTGTTAATTTTTAAAAATATTTTTCTAAGTAAGCGTTGCTCATTGCTACAAAATCATTTTCATCAATAACATGTACAGTAATGTTTACCATCTGATCAAATCTGATTCGAACGGATTCATTTAAACTGCGCTTGCAAAATATTCCATTAAAAGGATTTTCCTAGATTAATACAACCTTTTTTATGTTCGTGTGAAGTTTCCTCTACACCTGTCAATTAGTGTGTGCAGCTTTTTGTTTCCAACGCGAAAAGTTTGTCTGTTGTCGATTTTTACCATTGAAAACAAAATAGAACACCGCGTTTGCTTGAAATTTTGTGAATCACGGCTACAGTATCATTGAATATGTTGCACAAGTGTGTTAGTAAATCTACTTTATCAAGAACACAAGTATTTGAGTGGCACAAAGCATTCAGTGAAGGTCGTGGAGTCTTCGAAAACATACCACATGCGAGTCGGCCATCCACCTCTGTTAATGATGATAGCATCGAAAAAGTTCAAGAAACAGGTCGTGCTAGTTATCGTATTGACATCAGAGAGATAGCAGAGGATCTCAACATCACTTATGAATCGACTCGAAATGTTGTAAATAATGCTAAACGCGTACCAAAAGATCTGAATATTTTGCAAAGACGACGTTGAGTAGAGGTCACAAAACAGATGCTTGACAACGTAACTGAGGACCTTACATTCATAAAATGCAACATTAATAGTGACGAGACTTGGGTTTATGAATATGGCGTTGAAACTGTGCAACATTTAAGCGAATAGCGTTCTATAGATGAGTCGAAACCGAAAAAACCAAAATTCGCTGAAGGCATTAAAGTTCATCCCAGCCGAGGCTCTTAACAGGTGTATGGAAAAGGAGAATATTTGGTTGGCAATAATTAAGATTTGTATCATAATACGTGAAAATTTATGATTTTTTTTTGTCAGTATGGGTCACACTTTATCGGATTTATATAAATAATACATATGAACAGACTGCTATATAATATGTAAATATGTATTTATGTGTGTATGTTGGCTTTAATAAATACCGTCAAATTGCTCGCGCGAGATTAGTACATATACTTGTATGGTATATAGAAACACATATACATACACAAGCGCATTCAAGAGTTCATATAATAAACATTCACGCCGTTGATCAAATTTGGCCTCTAAATTAAAACGATTTTATTGAAATTTTAATGAATGCATAAAACTTTATTGCATCCGATTTGTAATTTGGGCATTTTCATAGCCACATGCATGTACATTTTTTCACAAAGAAAATACTTATAATATGCTATGTTTGTATTATATATAAATATGTATGTACATTAGGGTGTCCATTATTTCACAAGTTGGTTTTTTTTTTCTTTTGCATATGCTGGGTTTTAGTTTTGCCCTAAAAAAATTATCCAACTTAAAGAGTATCTTTATTTTTAATTTAAAGCGTGACTATTTTATTATACACTTGCAACATGTTGCTACAGAGTATACTAGTTTTGTACACCACGGTTGTTCGTATCATCTATAACTTATCGATATACATAAATGGTCAGGATGAAGAGACGAGTTGAAATCCGGGTGACTGTCTATCCGTCCGTCCGTCTGTGCCAGCTTTAACTTTAGTAAAAATTGATATATCTTGATGAAACTTAGTACACATATTTCTTAGTACCGGTTGGTTGGTATTGCAGATGGGCGTAATCGGACCACTGCCGCGCCTATAAAACGGCATTAATCCAAAACATATAAATTGCCATAACTAAGCTCCACAATAAGATACCAGACTGTTATTTGGTACACAGGATCACATTAGGGAGGGGCGTCTGCAATTACATTTTTTTTAAAGTGGGGTTGGTCCCGCCCCTTATAGGTTTAATGTGCATATCTCCTAACACACTAAAGCTATAGTAGCAAAATTCACTGAAAGCAAATGTTTTAAGCATCTCTATCGACGGTGTGAAAATAAGTGAAATCGGGTGATAAGCACGCCCACTCCCCATATAACGGTACTGTTACAAACTACTAAAAGCGCGATAAATCAAGCACTAAATACGCCAGAGACATTAAATTTTATCCCTTGGATGTTATGAGATGACTTTATAGGAACCGCGGGTTAAAATTAGACAGTAGGCGTGGCACCGCCCACTTTTAGGTGAAAACCCATATCTTGGGATCTGCTCAACCGATTTCAACCAAATTTGGTACATGACCTTCTTCTCATATTTCTATGTTATAGTGCGAAAAGGGCTAAATCGGAATACAACCACGCCTATTTCCAATATAACACCATTTTAAATTCCATCTGATTCTTTCACTTTCCACTATGCAAATCAAGCAACAACGATACAATCGGAGTAAAACTTTGCGCGAATAATGCACCTAAAGCATGCCATCTTGTGACTAAAAATTGGCTAAATCGAACCAAAACTGTTCAAGCCCCAAGGTACTGAATATGTGGACCCCGGTGCCTATAGTTGAGTTTTTACCGTAAATATTGCTCAATGTGTAAGATATATAATTGAAATTCATAAATAAATGAAACTCTCGATAATCAGATCAATATTTCCCAAAGCTCTCATATACCTAATATGAAGATTTTTGAACTTTCGGGTGACTTTATACTGCATATGTCGGCCAATATGTGAGTTATCTCAACGAAAATGAGAGAGCGAGTTTTACTCATAACAAGGTATCTCATAATTTGAGGAAATTCAGTTTATAAATCGCTCTAATTTATTTCACTGTGAATGTAAATAAATGCGGTAAAATATATAAAGAAATCTCAAACGAGTATACCATTTAACTTTGCGAAAGTATAAAATGTTCGGTTATATCCGAGTCTAGCCCTTCCTTACTTGTTTAACTTTACCTTTTTTGATCTGTTGCATTAAATTTTGTACTTCCAAAGCAAATAATTGTAGCGCTCTTCAATGAGGTCATATTGGTTTTTTTCATAAAAAGTACACCATGTCGTATGATCAACACTGAATTTATAAGGCACTTGTATGAATGCTCAAATGTATGAAATATCAAATATACTGATATACAACTTTAACTGGGTATAACTTTTATAGGAATGATTTTATGGAAAACAATTAATAGATCTTTTTTGTAGAGCAGAAATTTTGTATTAGAATATCACTTTTTCAAAGTTATAGATTTACTTACTTAAAGCCAAATATCAAAAATTGCAATGTAATTATAAATTGATAATAAAGAGCTTTTCATGTAAAGCGTTGTACAATGTTTCTAGGACAAAAACTGTAACTGAATCGGTCGTCTGCAAAAAAAAAAACAACAAAAACAACTTGGTAAATAACGAACACCCTAATATATACATATTTATTTTTTTTTCTTATATTTAGCAAATATTTGCGCTGTTTTCAGCATACAAGCAATTTACTACAACAACTTTTCTGTATACATGCATATGTACATATGTATGTGTATATGCATGCAAGTGCTTGTAGCTGCTGCATGTTTACAATCACTGGCATTTGCATTTTAGTGAATTAGCAATTATTTTATTAGGCAGTGCATAAAGTGTTGTTTATTTAGAAAAATACTTTGCGAAATTCCTGGCATAAAACTGAATTTAGTGCGTTTTAATTTTACAGTAGAAAAAATGGATTTCAATTGAAAATTATTTAAATGCTTTTTAGTAAATATTAATGCAAGCAGTAGTTCGCTAAACTTTACACTGCCATCGGTTTTGTACTTAGCAAAGTATTCTTTCGAGTGACCGATCATTTGCTATTACAAATTCTCTCTCACCTATCCGAGTTGTATAAGTATGAGAGTGCATGCAAACACGCAGTTAGTGTACTGCGAGACTATGTACTATGCGGAAAATACGTTTAGTGTGTTGGGGTTAAGACTCGATAAGTACGACTTGAATCTACTACAGTATATCGACAGCGATCGCATTTGGATTACAATTGGCTGCTAAGATAACTCGAGCTCTGCGTTTCCGATTGTTAAAATATGACTCCTAGAATGACAATCGTAGAAAGTAATTGTGTGTTAAGTTGTAAACTGTTGTTGTATGGGTGATGCTAAGTGCCTATCTGTAAGATATATTGTCCGTAAATTGTTTTGAAAAATATAAAACAAATTCTGTGTATTTTAGACGTGTAACCTTGATGATGATGATTCAATAGAGCGGTTCTGCTTCAGCAGAGGTGATTGTGCTGAAGAATTTTTTCAAGATATTACTTGGAGAGATGAGAACTATGCGCGTATTGGTGTTAAGGAGATATGTGAATAGTTTTTTTTTTTCAATTTAAGCTCTGAACAGAACTCTTCAGCCATAATCGAGATCATTGGTGTAAAAGAGTACATACTGCAAAAGCTACTTTGAATATAATAAGATTGGTAAGAGTCAAGAGGGTCTGTAATGCCCTTCTAGTGGCTGTAGGAGTTCCGAATTATATTAGTTAGTCATTAAAAGGAAGAAACCACTACTATTATTCCACTATTTTCTTATAATACGCAGTCCATCATTTTAGATAGAGTTCAATCTCTTCTATCATCTCCTTCCAATGTGTAGTTAGTCGTACCGATGGCCTTCGATAAACAAGTCATATTATAATTGTTCTCTCGCACTTTATAGACTCAGAAGGTGTTGATAGATCGTTAATATGAAGCTCTTAATTATTTTTATTTCTGAAAAAAGAAGGAATATTCTAGGCTTTCATATGCTACTAGAGAGCATGTAAATTTTTAGAAGATACACTTTTATGAAATGTCACGAAATGAACATTCATTTGAGTAGTCACATAGTATGGAATAAATAAGTTGTAAAGACTTGCTGGAATTAAGAAAAATGAAAGTTTCCAAATTTCATGCCTAGTTTGAGACCAATACAAAGGTTAGTAAGCAGAAATATATTGCTTCAAAGCAAACGCCCTCACACAGCTTCTAAAAACTTTGTACACAATAAAAGCTCCTTTAATCGGGGTCCCGAAATAGAATGACAGGATAGGCTTAACACACTTCAAAACGTCAAAGCTCGCAGGCTGGGCATTACAGAGAGCGTTTGTAGGTAGAAGAAAATCTCCCGTATTTTTTATTTTATCTCCTTTGACCCAATGAGTGGTTGTCATACAAAAAAACATTAATAAAAATGTGTTGAGTTAATTTTGTTTATTTAGTTAGTGCTGTGGTTTTTAAGAAGAAATAAAAACATATATATATATATATATTTTAATGTTATGACCAAGAATTTAGCTTTACTATACACGATTTAGCCTTATTATATTTCAAAAATGATTTCGGGCAAGTAACCGCCACACTGTGTAGAATCAGTTTCAGCCGAGAGAGAGAGATCCGTACACTTTTTGCACCGATTAAACAAAATTTTCTTGCGAAAATCGGGATCGGTTCCCATTTCGTTTTAGGACCATGCACCGAACGTGTGCACCGCATCATTATTTTGGTAATACATTTGCACGATTTGCAAACGTTGTGCCGGAGTAAGCTTCTTAAAGGATTCTCTTACGAAAAGGCAAACCAAATTGTGTATAAATCAAGTAATAGCTTTTAAAAAGACCAAATCCGAAAAGAGTATTGCTTGACGTCTAAAAAACACCCGTAATATGTGATGTTGAGATCCTCTACTATCAATTTGGTATAATTGCATTAAAAGCGATCAACTGATGATTTCTATAATTACAGGTCTTAAATTATTTTCCGTCATTTCAGATAAATCGTACAGCAATTAAAGACATAGAAAGTAGTCAGCTTAGAACTACATAGGTATGTATGTAGAAAACAAACTCAATTCACTCTATTTTATTTGCTGAACTTTAACGCAATGTCCTTGTTATCTGGCGGTTCACAATTGCTATGTGCGCAATGTACGGCAAGGAGAAGGTAAAAACTTTACGATTTTCGGTGTTCAATACAAATTATGTCGCAGTCACACTTGCCTCCCTCTGTAGCCTATTGCTTACACGCGGCCACACATACGTATATATGTATGTACATACTTGTATATGTATATTAGAGTAGAGGGAAAATTGTTTTTATTTTTCCTTAGCCTGAGGGTAAAATTTGTAGATTATAAAAAATGAAAATTTGTGGAAAAAAAACAAACGGGCCGGGCCCCTTACTTTTACAGTAAATTTCGAAATTTTTTGGTTTAAAATCTTTACATTTATATAAAAATTACCGAATTTGACGGTTTTTGACTCAAAATTTATTTTATCGCTTAAGGAAAGCATGTTGTCGTTTAAAACTTTTTTTTAAAACTCCAATAATGACCTCAAACATTTTTTTGTAAGTTGGTAACTTTTAATTGGACAGAAAGAGGGCTCTCCACAGCTTCTAGAACAACTCAACTGGAAATTTACTTTAAAAGTGAGTGGCAAAAAAATTGTTTTTTTCCAAAAATTTTCCTATTTATTATAATCTACAAATTTTACCCTCAGGCTAAGCAAAAAAAAAATTATTATTTTTTGCTCCACCCTAATATTGTGTATGTAAGTTTGAACGTACATACATAGGTATGTGCTGGCCTAGACCAATTTCAAGCTGTTTCATGCGCGGCAAACAAATTTCTTGCACAAACGAATAGTGGGGGTTTTCGTGTTTTTTCTTGGCTTAACGAAGTAACGTCTTTGAAGATCTGCGGCGTGTGGATGTACTGCGGTTAATGTCGACTGCAGTGATAAGGTAAAGTTGAGAGGCAAAAAACAGCTGCTTTTTAGGTTAGGCTGAGACACATATACATACAAAAGGATCATATGTATATGTGTGTGTGTATACAAAGTAGAGTTTTACGACAATCTCGAAGGCGCTGAGGAATCAAAGAGTAGGAAAAAAGCATTAATATCAATGCACGTGACTTGTTTACCATGCTGTCGTTGTTCGGTGATGTTGCGGAACCTTAAATAATCATATGTTGAAATTTTCTTGGGAAGCAATCACCAAAAAACTCTGTGGAGTGTTGCAAAGTAAAAGAGGGAGCGAATACAAAATGAAATTGTGCTACAATGCTGCAATACTCATTTACTTTCTATTATTATGTGTGTGTACTATATATGAATGTAGGTGTGTATCAGAGGTGAGGTAAGCAATATTATAAGGGGTCTGGATCATGATTTTTTTTGTCAAATATTTCAATCATGTGTGCCGTTTTGATATTCTATCCATTTAAATGATTACATGTGTTATTATTTTTCTTTTATCTGTTATTTACTTATGGTTTTGCGAAATTCCAAAAGGAGTGGTTAAAAACAACAGTTGGCAAAGAGGTAGAGAGAGAGAGATTGGAAATAATTATATATAGCAGAGCATCTTAAGCGGTTAAGTCCACTAGTAAACTTCAAAAAATCGTTTTTTTATTTGTATATATATATTGAATGCATATATTTTCAAAAATATTGTCCGAAAATTTGCAGTTGCTCTGTTAAATAGTTTCGAATATATGCGCGTACTTGTAAGATATATTTAACTTGGTGTAAATAGCTACCAAAACTTTAAACGCGTTTTACTCGAAACTCTGTTTTCAGAGTTGGTGAGGTTTCTTCAAAACGCCAAATTTTTACACGACCTTGTAAGCTATACGACTATTTGCCAGGTAATGATTGAAATAATACGATTTTTTAAGTTTCAATTTTTTTATGAAAAAAAATTACGAATTTTTGTGAAATCGCTATTTTGTCAAAAATTAAACTTATGACTAATCGTTAGATCATTATCAGTATTCATCAATTGTAATAATAAAATAAATATTTTGATTTTTGCATTTGATATAATTTTAAGCAGAAAATTTTCTCACCGATAGACACATATTTTTACGTGATCAAGGGTATCTGCATTGGCGGTTCAATTAAGCCTGAACCCATTAGTACTAATATAACCATCTAGCGTTTCGCAACTGACTTCTTTTATCAGTTTTACAGTCTTCAGCTGACTGACCCGAACATTCCGGTACTATTTCTTCACAGCTTCCAGCTATTGTAAGGAAAACTCGATCAGTTTGTATGAAAGTTATATGATATATGGCGGCGATTTGAACAATATATTCGGATATTGAAGCGTTACTTAATACTACTATTATTGTGGTCCGATTTGAGCAGTTTTCTCGAATATTGAAAAGTTGCTTTGGACAGTAATCCATGCCAAATTTTATGCAAATACTTTGTCAAAAAACCAAAAAAATGTTTTTCTTATAGAGACTTGAGTTTGACGCTCAGTTCGTATGGCAGCTTCTTAGAGCAAAAAAGACGTGTGAACGAAAAGACGATGTCTCAAAAATTGAAAGTTCAGTTCGCGTATATACAGACAGACGGACATGCCTGAATCGACTCAGCTCGTCACACTGATCAGTTATATACTTGTATATATATAATTTTATAAGGTCTCCGATGTTTCTTTCTGGGTTACAAACTTCGTGACAACCTTAATATACGCTGTTTTTGAAAATCCTGGATTGCTACAATTTTTAATTTACCGACGAGCTGCTTAAGAATTGAAGCGTTACTTAAAACTTTATCATACAGAGGTCGTTGCAACTTATCTTTATTTATGAAGGCATCTATTCTAATATTGATACATTTTTCTTTACCAATTATTGAGCAGATGTGAGCCCTATCCACATATATGGATCTAAGAGCTTGGAGCCTGTGTCTGTAGATTGCTGTGCAATCTAGAATCCGGTTGCTAACATTTAGATTCCAGAAAACTTGAGAGTCACCTTGAGACTATCTGATTTGAGTTACCTATGAGTTATATACATATTTTTTGCAGATACTTCTCTATGACAGCTGTCAAATTATAAACCAGCGCTTTCAAAAAATCTACGTTTTTGCTTTAAAATGTAAAAAGTAAACTTCACAAGAAATATGCAAGTGCCCTTTAACCATAAAAATACTCTCGTTTATCAACACAAATATAAAGTTTGGCTGAAACAACATTTCGATAACTAACCACTTTTCTGAAAACTAATGCTGTGTGCTTATTTTCATATTTTCCGCCATGACATAACTGACAAAATCCATATGAGAAGTCATTTTTCGTCAAGCAAGTGCAAAACTCTATAAACAGGAACAGAAAAAGTAATGCAATGTTTGGTTGTATGTGTGCGTGTGTAAGTGCGAATATTTATTAGTTGTATTTGTGTAAACTTATTTATATTTTTGTATGTATGTGTGAACGCAAGTTCATTTGTTCGTCATTTGTGCGAAAGATCTTAGCACATGCACACAGGCACATATATAAACACACACACTTTTGCACATCATTTACTTTTGCCAGCACATTTCCCGCTACTTTTTTTTTTACCCAATTTCGAGTGTATATTTTTCTTTTTCTATTTTGCTTTGCAAATTTTGTGCTTCTCTGCATTTTGACATTTTGTGCATTCTCATTGTGTTAATGTGACAAAGTGACAAATGAATGTTTTCCGTTGCGATTTTTTCCAACTGTCATTTAATGTACTCGTATGCGATAATATTTTCACTCTTACTTCAAGCGTGGCGCGAAGCTCTTGCTCTTGTTGCATTGATTCGATTCACATTTCAGCGCGAAATTCCTCCTTTTTTTGTTGCTTGTGCGGAATATATAATACAACAACAACAACAACAATTCTACCATGAAGAATAACAACAACAACAACAACTCAAAAATGCTCGCTTATAATTTAGCGCAAAAAGCAGAAAGTGTCGCGAATTGGCTGCATAGCTGTTTAGATGCCATCACCTCTGCCCGCGCCGCTGCCCCCACTGCTGGAGGTTGCACAATGCTGTTGGCGCCTTTTTGTGCTGCTGACGCTCGCTGCTGTTGCGGCGATGTTATGCTGCTGATGCCGGTGGCCATGTCGCTGTTGCTAATGTTGCTATTATTGTTTAGCGCTATTGTTATTTTTGTTGTTGTGGCAACTACTACAACTGCTGTTTGTGCCGCTGGTGTTGCTCTTTCTACGGCATGACAGCTGGTATAAATGATGTTGTGAATTTGTTGCTGCTACTTTTTCTGCCACATCATATTGTACTCGTTTATTTCAGCAGCTTCTTTAAGTTCTACTGCTTCTTCTTCTTCATCTTCTATTTCAACTTTTTCAGCGCCTCTAAGCTATACTTTGTTTGTTTATTGTCTGCGTGTCAGTGTGTATTTTGCATAAAATGCTATAAAAACCGAAAGCGCAACAAAAACAAGTTTTGAACTCGGGGAAAAAAATGCATAAAAATACCACAACAACAACTGCAAATGGAAGTAGAAATTGATTTATGCTCAGCGAAAACATTTGCAAAAATATATCGACAGACTACTAGCCTGGGTAAGTGCAAAGGGAACATTTAATCTTGAACACGAAAGATTTTAAAGCCTCCGCAAAACCCAGTTCCGTGATTGAAATTCTAGCCTAATTTCGAATATTCGAATTTTGAAACAAAAAAATTTTGGAGAGTTTTTTAAGGAATTAGTTAACATAATTTTATAATTAAGGAAAATATTTCTGGTAACCCTTTTTTTAATTTCAATCATCTGCTGCAAATATAATCTGATTTCTTTAGATTATTACTTATTAAACTGGAGTTAGTTAGATTTTATTTTTTTTCAACTTTGTTTAGAAATATTTTAAAATTAAATTTATGTGGCAGCTCAACTCAGCAGCTTTTTCATACTTTTATACATCAAAATTCCGGGATATGCATTGAATTTTTAACCAAAATGATACCGATGATACCAATTAATCATGTGTTCCTGGTATTGTATGGCAATTCGGTTTTTTTAATTCAAAATTAAATTACCTGTTATTTTCGAAAAAATATTTTTCCTTTACCCCTATTTAAGTTAACACTGTTTTGCAATATTTTTAGCTAAAAGCTTCTGGCAACTCTACTTTACTTTGAAATGATAATAACAAAATTCCGACTAAACGTTACATTTTTAACTTGAAACTTTAAAAAATATACTAATCATGTGATACTGACCATACAAGTATACATATGTTAAGTTAGGTTATGTTGTAGTGTTGATCTTAATCGATGTATCTGACTTGGACATATGTTTGTCCTTTGTGTTACCCATAAACTCCTAAAAGTAGATCACCAGATACTCTTTGATCGACGAAGCGGCTTGGGTTAACTATATATGGCAACTCTACTGAAACTATTAAAAAATGGAAGCGAAATTTATCAAAATATTATAGAACTTAGCTTCACTTAAGTCTTATCTATGAACTTTCAACTAAAAACTTGGTAAAACCTGAAAATGTTTATATCTTTAATTCGATATGGCAACTCTGCTGCAAAATATTTAGCAACTAAGCACCTTGAGGCGCAACACAATTTTTGGTTTTGAAATATACTTGTAATATGTAAATTCGTATAATATTCCAGCAATCAGAGTTGCCAACTCTTTGCGAAAGTGCAGCAACAAGAAAACGCAACAGAATCACAAAAAAACCAAAAATAAAAGAGAAGAAACAAAAAAACCATTTACTAATAAAACAAACAACGACAAATTCCACATAACCAAGTGTTGTAACTGTAACTGACAGTTTGCCTACATTATGCACACTAGTGTGAGTGTGTGTATGTGTGAGAGTGAGTTTCTAACGCTGCCTGACATTGCATTTTCCAATTTGACTGTTGTATGGAATGTCAACAATGTTTGTTGCCATACCATCTTCACCAAGCACACTCATATATTTAAAAATACATATGTGTGTGTGTGTGCATTGTTGTTGTATGTAACAATATTGTTTTTGTTGTCGGCGACTTCTTACACTTTGAGTGCATGAAAAATGATGTTTCGACGACAATCTCCAGCAGGTGGAATTCAGCTGAATGCTCAGGCACATTGTTATTGTTGTTGTTGCTTTTGTGCTACACCACGTCTTCATATTTTTCGTTGTTGTTGTTGCGGTCCCCAATTCCGGATTTCTTTGTCGTTTATACTCATTGTTTATTCGACTATATATTGCTAATGTTAGCAGGCAGTCGATGATATCCTTCGAAACTAATTCAAGAGACTTTTCAGTTCGACTTTGCAAAATCCTTCTGCATTTTTCGCATTTGCATCGTTGCCACTGAACATTGCAAAAAGAAACTGTTAAAGATTTATAAGAAAACTGCACAAGGCCAACAACGAAGTGGAACATCGTAAAATGAGTTACATAAGGCAGGAAGAGAGAAAGAGAGAGAGAGAGAGAGATAGTGGGTGACAAAAAAAGTGATAATAGAAAATGCCAAATGTCACTGAGTTTTATTATAAATGGTATGCAACATGTGCACCAACACCAAGTGGGCGGGCAAGCAGCCTCTTTAGATGTTCTAACTTTGTCACAGTTCACTTGATTTGTTTTTCCTGTGATTCAACTTAACCTTTAACTTAAATTAAAATTTAAATTCAAATTTAAACTTAAACTTAAGCTTAAACTTACGTTTAACTAAAACTTAAATTTAAACTTAAGATTCAACTTAAACTTAAGCTTCAACTAAACTTAAACTTAAACTTAAATTTAACCAAGTGGGCGGGCAAGCAGCCCTTTAGATATTCTAGCTTTGTTGTGAAATTCACAGTTTAGTTGAGTTATTATTTTTGTGATTCAACTTTAGCTTTAACTTAAATTTCAACTTAAACTTCAACTTCAACCTGAACTTAAATTTCAACTTCAACTTCAACTTCAATTTCAACTTCAATTTCAACTTCAATTTCAACTTCAACTTCAACTTCAACTTTAATTCCAATTTTTACTTCAAACTTAACTTCAATTTCAACTTTAACCTGAACTTCAACTTTAATTTCAATTTCAGTTTCAATTTCAACTTCAATTTCAACTTCAACCTCAACTGCAACTTCTATGCAATTACGAACAGTAAAGAGTTGAGAGAATAAAGTTTCTATATAGCACTGATCACTTTAATTCATGTCTTTAACAGGATTTTTTAGACCTGTATGTAAAAGTATTTGTAAAAATATCCCATTTCTTGGTTATTCGTATTTATGTTTCTATGGCTTTGTGGCGTCTTCTCACAATTACTTGCTTAATTATAAAGATAATCGTCCAGCAAAGTAGCACAAATATCTAACTGTGCATCTACACAAACACACATACACACTCACTTTGCCAGCGAGCGGTTTCCCCTTGGTGGACATTAATTCCCGAAGCGTCGCACCGCCATCGTGTCAGACGTAAGTCGCAAAGAGAAGCAGAGCGCTGACAGCTGGTCCAACCAAATGTACCAAAGACACTAGCTGATTGCTAAGCTATCTACTGTCTGGGTACATATGTATGTGTTTGTATGAATGTGCGTGTAGTTATCATTGTTGTGGCCGCTCTTCTTTGCCACTGCGGAAGTCCTTAATGAAGTGTGCTGCGTAAGCACAAAATTATGAGACTTGCGGTCGCTCGGACACCCGTTGCCAACTTGACAGCGTGCCACACATATACTTACATATATTTATTTGTGTATGTGTATGTGTGTGTGCAGTTGCGCCAAGTCGTTGACCAAGCAACTGACCGAGAGCGGTTAGTTTGCCATTTGGTCGCTTTGCGACACGGGCGCTTGGTGGCCAAGTATCCGCTATGTAAGTGTATGACTGACTGGCTTTTCCAGCTCATGCTTAACTTGTTAGGATGTTGTTGTTGTAATATTTTGTTTCTGCTGTCGCATGCGATTTACGCTTCACTTTGCTGTTGTTGACCTGATTTGTGTATTAAAATTTTGCGCGTCACACAAATTTGATGCTAGAAAAAACTTGTATTAACGCACACACACACACACACACACTTATTCATATAATTCATTTAACACGCTAAGTATGACAGAAAAACTAAATTGTTAAAAAATGTTGGTTTGCTAAAAAATTAATGCTCGTAAATTTGTCAACTTGTATGATTTTTTCTACAATAGTTGTTGTTGTTATTTCTCTTGTTGTTGTATGCATAATTTTTTTACGAACTATTGTTTTTGTGGTATTTAGCAGTTAGTTCGACATTAGCACACACACACACACACGCACATATGTATATCGACATTAAGTCCACTTGCTTCCTGGTTGCCTGGCTGATAGTCGAATGGCCGGACTGGCCACTCAAAGGTGGGCGGCCGGAATCTGAATGAATGATAATAAATCGTTATGGCGCCGCCTGGCATCGTAAATTCAACGTGCGATGACATTTTTCCGGTATTTTTTTACGCATATACATATATATATATTTTTTTTGTTTTTGTGTTTTGTTTTTGTTTCCTTTGCTGCTTAACGACATTTACGCTTTTTGCGGTCTGCCATTTGTGGTTAAATTTGCGGATTTGTGTAACAATTCTCGCACACGAAAAAAGTGTAAGTG
Source organism: Bactrocera oleae (assembly GCF_042242935.1). Lineage (NCBI taxonomy): Eukaryota > Metazoa > Arthropoda > Insecta > Diptera > Tephritidae > Bactrocera > Bactrocera oleae. The sequence continues at coordinate 75,263,084 of NC_091536.1, forward strand.
GATGAGAATTTGGCATGGAAATTATTTTAATTAATCTAATTCAATTAAGAGACAATTTATGGCATGCTATTCGAAGAAAAAATGCTGTTATGGCAATAAAGGGTGTGTTAATCATGAAGGGCAGGGGTTTTAGTTATGAGAGTATTTTTTATGTAGTTAAATATAGTAGTTAAATTTCTTTATGTTATGAATTTGCGGTGAATAGAAATGAAAAACGCTATGGAGATTGATCTCTTCGCCTTTTTAAGCTTTTGAGTAAGTTTATGTAACTTAAAGTGTGCCTAACCCGGGTCCACAATCTAAGGCTTAGTATATGGATCAAGGCTATAAGTAGATGTCTGACAGGAGAGCTCTTTAGTGGTTTTGAGAGTCGACATGTAAAACTATGTCGAATTTATTTATGATGTCTCAAAAGATACAATATTTAGAGGGAAGATATAAGATGTTGTTGTTTTTAAGATTATTGTTATTATAATTTTCAAACTCTCGCAAAATTTGCCAAAAGAGAGTATAATAATTTTGTTCATGTTGTTGATTGCTGATTGTAACACCTATAACTAGTCGAGACAGATATAGAGTTATATAAATGTAAATGAACAGCATGAGGAAACGAGTTAAATACCAAATGACTGTCTGTCCGTCCATTCGTCCGTGCAAGCGATAACTGTAGTAAAAGTTGAGATATCTTACAAATCGACCAAAGTTGCTGACAACAAGTGCTTTTAACTCCTTCTTATACAGTGTGAAAAAAGATAAACTTAGATTATCCACGCCCATTATTATCATAAATATAATGGTTCTGTTGAAAACTAGTAAAATTGCGATAATTCACTAAATAAATACTACAGAGACAATTTTACATCCGAGACTCTTGTACCGTCTGCAGGTTGCATAAAACTCAGTATAAAAATTGGACAATAGGCGTGGCACCGATCACATTTAGGTAACATTTAAGTCCTCAATCGAGCCTACTTTCCGCATACGAGGTTTGTTCAAAAATTATCGCGAGTTTTGAATTTTCGCAGGCTATGTGTGTCGCATCTTCACCGAGATCTACTTACTAGGGTAGATCGAAATAAAATTTTTTTTTTTTTTGCTTAGCCTGAGGGTCAAATTTGTAAATTATATAAAAAGAAAATTTTTGGAAAAAATCATTTTTTTTTTAAATGGCCGAAAACGGATTGTATATTTTCAACCTACAGATACCGAATATGGGGGCCTATACCATATACCGAAAATATCGGTAAATCTGTGGGGTATAAATATTAATGAAATTCAAAAAGCTTTTTCTTTTTCTGATAATAATGGTTCTTGTGTCAAAAAATGGGTTAAATCGCGTCAAGAGTTCTTCTAGCTAGTGCAACACCAGAACATCTAAAAATATTCCCCTGACTTTGAGAAAAATTTGGTGAGAGCTGTTGAATGATATTGAAGAGCCTCACGAAGTTGAAAATCGCAAAAATTTTTTTTTTTTGTATTGTCCAGTTTTCGCCAGACTATGGTTAAAATATCTTTCTTGTAATTTTTTTGGTGAACCGGAAGAGTTGATACGAATCGTTATTAGCCATCTCAATAAATTTGGGTCTCTGGACCATCACTTAGAAGTTGTATCAGCACCGGAGCGGTGTTTTTACTGCCAAGTGAGATCCCTGTAATATTTGCAGTCAGTTAAGTTTCTTCATAAAAGAGCAACAATATAGAAACATATCCGCAATACGAAATAGTCTCCGTCAAGGCATTCAAATCACTTTTAAATTTGCATAACTTTAATGAGAAGTGTTTTCAAGAAAAGTCTAATCCTCATTGCAGTGACACTAAAAGGTCAGTACGTCACCTTTACCATATTTGCACTCTAGTCGATATAGAGCACCTTTATATTTATATAAATTTGTATGTAGGGATAAATTGCAACCCATAAGTTATTTGAGCGAAAGTTCCTCTCCAACCTTCAGCCAGAGAATGATGTGCTTTTAACGAAATTAATGATTCAAATGCTAACAGCTGTATTCGGGTAGACTCAACTACTTTCGACGACCATCTAGCTGAACGTATGTAAGTATGAAAATAAATTATAATAGTGGAAAAGGAACTAGTTGGGAAGTAGTTTTAAATAGGTATTACACATTTTTTGGTGGCCAAAAGTAAAAAAAGGTATATATTATAAATATAATTGTTACTTGAATAGAAGAACTAACCTCAATTTTGTCATCAGAGGTTGCAAATAAGTCCTAATCAGTTTAACACTAACACTAACAGTATCGTAGCCCAAAAAAAAATGAAATAATATAATTTTTTAAAAATAAACGTGCTTCAACAATCAATTCTAAATCTCTGCAAACTTTTCTGTGGCGGGACCCGCTTTCATAAAAATATAGCAGCAAATTAGGAAGTCGTTCGAATTATAGCGGTCTCTTTTTATGCAAAAACTTTTGCCAAAGTAAATTCTACGACTTTTACTTTTCAAGTAGAAAAACATTGTTTCTTTAACAAGTTTAAATAATCCATAGGGTTGCCACAATTACTCATACACCATAAACGCCCCAAATGTCCTTAAGAAGCAAATATAAATGTGTCTATTAAATGCAAAGGCCATACTTATAATTGTGTGGTATTTATGTGGCTAAAGTTTTTTTTTGGCGTCTACAAAGCCATTCTTATTCATTAACCATAAATTATTCGCACAACATTTTCGCAGCCGGAAAATCCATATTGATTTGGGTTTTACAAATATTTGACGACCACCCAAGCTAAGGGTTATACGGTTCATATGTGCATAGATGCTGTTGTTTGTGTTTGTGTATAAGCATAACCCAAACTCGATTGTGTTACTCGACGTTCTACATAATATTGTAGTAAATCTTACTGAGCTTTGCGTATCCGAAAAGTTCTCGCCACCATTCCTTTTACTCTGTGGGGATTCACCAAGGATATTTTGTTTGAAGCGTGTATTTACGAAAATCTTCATGCATGCGTAGGTAGTGAAGGCCGATGGATTGATTGTGTGCCTATGTTTATTTATTTGCCTGAGTGAATGTGTTACAAAGTACGGTTAATAACAACAATTAACCGAGCTTTGGTCGCATTGTGAATTTACTAATTGCTCGGGGAATATGACTTTAAGGGTCGGTTAGACCAAATTTTACGTTGATACATACTCTTATATGATTAGTAGTAAGTAAATTTTTTATTTTAAAACTAAATAAGAAAACCTTTTTACTCATTTTCAAAATTCTCTTAACAGAAACTCTGATTTACTAATGGATGTTGTTGTTATAGCGGAAAAAAAGTACTCCCAAAATACTTTGTCGAAAGCTATCGAGTTAATAGTCCTTAGGTGGATAAAAATCCGGTTCTGATTCCATGATTAAATGTTCATTAACACGATTTTGTCTAATCCGCTTTTAATTTTCGTGAAATCTCTGTAAGCAGATTGCCAAAGATTTCTACAAATTTACCAAGAATGATTTTTGATTCTTAGAGTTATAAATCATGTCGTATTTGTAGTGTTGCTTTAATATTATATATGAAATTGAACTCCTTTAAAAATTCCACCGTTATACTTAGCAGAGCTTCGACAAATTAAGAAGTATCGGAATCGCAAAAATCGTAATTTTAGCAAAGAAGAACGGGTAAGTTGTTTCGCTTTCCTTATATGGCAGATGGTTATAAGTATAAGAGTATATTGATCTCTTTGGTCTCTTTGTTTTTCTCAAATATTATATATGCTGCGTTGAGTCGGGAGTTGATTGAAGCAACTAAAAGTAGTCTATGCATTCATAATATACGTTAGCTCATAGACTTAAGGGATAAACTTCTCTTGTGCATCTTGATAAAGACAAAAAACTTTGCCGTTAGTCGCTAAGTTCCGGAGTTTGAAACAGAAAGATTCGTTTACTGTCTTGAACTGCAGTAAATCTTATATTATATACTATCTGCGCCAAATTTGTCCCGAACTGGGCCATACCGGCCATACCGAATTAAAACAAATTTTTTCCTAGATCAGTAAAAGCTTTTTTATGTTCATGTGAATTTTGATCTCTACACAAAGTCATTGAAAATTCGCCTCATGCGAATTGTCCACCCACCTCTGTTAATGACGATAACATTGGAAAAGTGAAAGAAATAGTGCTTGAAAATCGTGGTCCTGGCATAAGTGAGTTAGCAGAGTATCTCAACATCTGTTGTAGATCGACTTAATACATTTTGGTTAATGCTTTGGATATGAAGCGGTTCAATGCTAGACTCGTACCAAAACCCTTTAATATTTTGCAAAAAATACGTCGAGTAGAGATCGCAAAAGCAATGCTTGATCACCTAGCTGAGTACCCTAAATTCATCATTCATTGCTTGTGATGAGACGTGGGTTTATGAATATGACGTCGAAATGTCGGAAAATCTAAAGAAAGCCGCTCCAAAAGTGAGCCGACACCGAAAAAACCAAAATTCGCTGAAGTAACTAAAGGTCATCCCAGTCGAAGCACATAATAAGTGTATGGAAAATTAGAATAAGATTTGTATTAAAATACGTAAAAATGTTTTTTTTTGTCATTCCGAGTAAAAAGATCAGACGGTGTATGGAATAGTATCCATAAGAAAATAAGGAATTTCCCGTGATCTAGTGATAAATTATACTTGGCAATGCACTGCTTATACTTCAGTACTTTTACAATTTCGAACAACAGATAGTATTCAATTTGTAGTTTATTTTTATTTATTTCTGTTAATATATCTTTATTTCAAAACGATTTCTAGCAGATGTTTCTAGCAGAAAATCAAAAAAATCTAAAGATTAACGGCAGAAATTTATAAAAAATTAGGAAATATATTGTTTTTTAGTGTTGGAAAGATTTCAAAAACCGCTAGTAATAATACATTTCCGATCTTTTTAGTCAGCACTATATTTGCAACAAAAATAAAAAATTTAGATAAATGTATTTTAAATTTAAATTTTTAACTGTTAAGTTTTCTTTTAGTTATATTTTGATTATTCTCTATTTTTTTAAATATAAGCAAACCATTCAAAATTTGATATTTAATTTCAGCTTTTTTGGCAAGATATTTCATAAAAAATGAGGTGAACTCTTCCACACTCATCAAATGTATAATAATATAAACATGAAATAAGTAACATAACATCAGGGGAATGATTTCGAATGTTAATAGCAGTAGATTTACTCTGGAATTTCACCACAATCACCGAGTGTTGATAACATTCACTAATCTATACAAAGTTAACAGCGAAACGGTTAACAGCGTTAATACAACATTTCGAACGAGTGCTATTAAACATGAAGGGAAATCACGAAGTGAAAAAAAAATATATATTTTAGAATGTATCAATAGGTATGCGACAGATATACCCCACCCTGGTATGTATGTTTAACACATGTTTGCCAGGTGAAGTAGTGTTTGCTGAGAAGTCAATTCGTAGAGAGGGGCGGGGTTGCGAATTTTTTAATTCACAAATTTGGGAAGTAGTGATTGAAAATTGAAAATATTACTTTTTGATTTGCATAAACTCGAAAAAATGTGCATCCTTAAGCAAAATCTTTTTTTAATTCTTAATTATATGCTTAAGATAAAATTTTTATTTTTTATTTTTCAAGCCGGTAGTTGAGATTAAATAATTAAAAATAAATTTTTAATTTGGTTTTTGGGACAAACATTTTTTTATTAATTTTTTAATCCTGTATCTAGAGTTACAAAAAAAAAAAAAATGTTATTCAATTATTTTTAAACCGGTTATTGGGATTAAATTTATTTTTTTATAATGCGGTTTTTGAGATTAACTTTTTATTAGATATGCGGAATTAAAATTTTTTTATTTATTTTTCAATTCCGTATTTGGAATAACAATAAAACAAAAATTTAATTCAAATGTAAATTCAATTATTTTTTCATGCATTATTTGCAACCCTGGAGAGAAGTACCTATATCTAATCATTCATGGTTTTATATAGGTATGTAGAACATCATTAATGATGGCTAAGTAATTTCTTTAAACAATTAAATCATACCAAATCCTACCTCAGAACAAAGATCTTTGAAATAAAAAGCAGGTTAAAAATTAACTAGCGGAAGTAGTTCGTTAATAATTTCTAGTCCCTTTCGAACGTTTTAGCATCCTTGATGAAAGTTATGTTCTAAACTACAGATGACCTTAAGAAGAGCTTTTTATAATTGATTTGCTTTATATTTATATTTGTTGTTGCCAATCTCACAATGCAATAACTTAAAATGTCAAGAACTCCACTAGACCTGCTGGTGGAAAGAGTTTTCAGAATCGTATTTGTAATAACTAATCAAAAAGAAGGAGCAATAGCTAAAATGTGTTTTAAAATTTGCGGTTATACCAAAATAACTCAATGCAAAAGCGTGGGATTATTTGTTTCCAATAAATTAATTCTGTTTTGCTCGAATATTCGACTTCACCTCAGGTGACTGTGTGAGGAACACTCAATATGCAATATTATTAATAAATAATAAAGTCCCATTCAGTGCCTTATGGCAAACAAACAATGCGGTCAATTATACAGGGTTGTACAAGTGTAGATTAAATTTTGAAAAATAACTACTTCAAACAAAGTAACTCACACTCATTTGTACTTCTCGTATGAGATTTTGGAAGTTAAAATTTATGTATACGTGGTTATTTGAAATGAACACCAGGCGGCTGGAAATCTGGTTAGTGTTTACTGTTCTTATGCTGTAACAGCTAATCACTCTTAATGTTCCATCCATTCTGTTCCGCTGATTTTGATGTCAAAGATGCACCACATTCCAACACTTCAATTGTCGAAAATGTTGATAAAATAATGGAAATCATCGAGTCCGACGTCATGTAAGCACTGTTTAGATTGTCCAGAATTCAAACATCGCACAGAAATCCGTTTACAACCATTTAAATAAGGCTAGTTACAAAACGATTTAACGCAGAAAACCTCATGGACCGAGCTTCTATGGATGGTTACGGGCGATGAAAAAAAGTTCACTTATGGTAACGTCATGCGAAATCGGTCGTGTGCAAATTGTCCAAACCAGAATTGACGATCAGCAACGTTTTGCTATTTGTTTGCTGAGATCAGCAGGGAATCATTTCAGAAGGCTATGAAAATGGGACCGTCCCAACGCAAAATGGTGCTCTTTTGACTTGAATTGGATCATATTGGCAATGCTAAATAAAACAAATAACATCTTCAATTTAATGCAAACATCTTTTTTTGTTGCTAGTCTTTACATGTTAATTTTTATAATTTTTTCAGGCAGCTGATCGATTCACAAAAGTACTTTAAGTTTAATTTGTAAAAATTGTAATATTCTTTTAACACCACTTTTTTAGCAAACAATTTTTTTTTTCGTATTTGAATCACCCGTTATCTAATGATGTTACAGCCACTAGCTAAATCTATATATTCATCCACATGCATTTAATAAATACTCATACAAACATAACACACTGCGCTCCATCGACTACGCATTTCGCGCACTAAAGCGAATAACAGCACTCGATATAATGTCAATGCAATCAGATATGACCAAAAATTAATTGCATTGCTTTGCTGCATTCGCACGGCAACGAAAAGCCGTTTGTCTACGAAAGCACGACACATATTATACATACACATGTGTATACAAATATACTCTTCAGTTAATATATTGTATATGTATATATATGCATATATTTGCACAGTTGAATATCCCGACTTTCACCTCATCGCCAGTCTATCTAATCTTATGAGGACCTCGTAGCTGAGTGTAATTTATATATTGGCACTAAAACAATGGTACACACATACACACACACACACAGGCGCACTGATATATGCTCATTCACAGGCGCAAGCCGCTGCCATTCACTTTACAAATTACCTTATTGCATATATGTATGTGTGTGTGTGAGTGTAAACATGTTGGCAGACGTAAGTTGATATCTAGATATAGCAATATCTGTATTAGATTCCATGGTGAGGACTATTTCAACGTCAACTCGCATTGGTTACACGTATACTACTCACGTATACACATGTATGTGTTGGCGTATGTGTTTGTCCACGTCTTGACTTCTCCGGAAAGTGGGTCACTGTGCCTACAGCGGTTGAACTTAACGGTAAGCTGACTCCACTTTATTGATTTCACTTTCACAAAGTCATAGATTTCAATGAAATATAGCCACTTACACACACACAAACCCGTAAGTGTAAACTTATGCCAGAACTTCAGGTGCAAACGCTTGGCGTACTCGGCACAGCTGCGGCACTTCGGACTTGACAAATTAGCTGAACGTACGAAATGCTGCGACTTTAAGGTACAGTAACCAATGAAACTGTTTTAACCTAAATGAATTTATTGGCAAAGGCCTCAGTCTCAGTCGAGAGATATTTTTAAGAATTCAGTTTAGTTCTGTTTACATATCGCCAAATGTCGAAGGTCTGGACTTTTCGTTTAGGTTTTTGTTTCATGTTAATCAAGTCGAGTTCTGCAAAATGCTAACTTGTTGTCTATTTACAGATTTCACAAGTCTATGCTCTTTTATCGGAGTGTTAATGAGTTGGATCTCCGTTGCTATCTTACGTCGACGACCAGCTTCTATGGGACTGTAAGATTTTTTTAGCCAACACTAAGAAGATCTACGAACTATTCGAACGCTTAGCAAAGTGCATTTTGCCGCAGTCGTAGGAGTTCTTATTGTACATTATCCAATAGGCAGTAATGCGGTAAGGCTACTAATCTTATTGGACGCAAAATGTCAAAGTGGAACTACTACTAAGTATGAAAGAATGTAAGGTGGAAACATCCAGTCACTTTCTCTTCCATTGCCCATGATTTATGAGGGTTTTATGATTAATTATATAGAAGTTTTTGGTATCACAACAGGCTGGCGCTATAAGCTGTTCAAATAAGATCCCTGATATTAGGTTAAGAGGTCGATCTTAACCTTTTCTAGCCTGTGAATTTAGAGAAAATGACTACTATAGGCCGAGATGGCTGATGTTCTCGATTGCTACGAAATATCTGTGATGCTTTGACAGCTAACCACCTAGGAAATAATATATCTCTAAGAACCACCCAAGTCATCGATTATTGTAAATAAACTGATATTAAAGATATGCTCTTACAAACTCTTCACGTAACAAATGCTAAGGTTCAGCTGTTGGGGAAGGCAGACAGCATTTACGATTTGAAGTTATAGTAATAATTATTTAGTAACAGTGTATGATTACTAGAAAAAAATTCCATATTAAAGCCGCTCTCCATCGATTTAAAGTTTATCGAAAGCATATTACCGATATTTGTAATGAGAACACTGCGCTCTCCTTTGTGAAACTTTTCCGAAATCGAATCGCACCGCATAATAAACTTTCACTGTTTTCACAGTAATTTTTGGCAAATAACCGCTATATGTGCGACTACTAGAGTAGACCTATATTAGATGTTATATTGGCTTTATTCCGAATAGATATGTACAAACATATACATATATGTATGTATTAGTATGAATCAAATTGCAGTTGCAATAGCGTCATGTATACATTACCTCGCTTGATATAAAGGCACATATGCATATACCTCGTTTTATATAGCTATATACATTCATTGTATACAATGTATAGTACATGCATACATATGCATATTTATAGTGAAAGCTATGCCATGCATTTATGCATTCTAATGTGTGACACACACACACACATACATATATAAGCGAGTTTGTCCATGCATTTGCCAGGAATCATCATCTTGGATTGTTGCCACAATTTTCACTTTATAACATTTTCCGGTTGTCTTTCACTTAATTTTTGTTTACTAGCAAAGCCACGCACAGCGTTGTGGGAGTTGGCAGTGAAGCGAAGAAAGTCTACTTTGGTTGCCAGAAAATCGTTGCTTGCAGAGAAACGAGCGACGCACGCTTGTTATCATACGTTTGGCACTTGGTGTGTGTTGGTCTTGCATACATATATATATGTATATATAGTTATATAGAGCTACGTATGGCCTCGCATGTATTTGTGGAGACTCTGGGGTGCCATGAAATTGTTCAAGTTTTATGTTTAACTCTTTTCTGCTCACCTTAGAAACATTGACTTTCACACATACATATGTACATTAATTTTTTTGAGTGCGGATGTGCTAGTAGTATAAAAGAAAATTTACTAAGTGTTCTTCGGCGATGACTGGTTAGATTTGGTGTGCTATGGAGTCATATTATTGCAGAGCCGCATACGTTTTTATTTTTATTTAATATGACGAAGCTCTTTTTCAGATTCTCTTAAACATTTTTGTAAACCCTTAACCCAGGTAATTTCTTCCTGTTATTTAATTAAGGGGTTATATCAATTTGCGAATTACAAAAAATCGTTTTTTGGCATATATATCGCAGGTATACATGATAGATAGGCTCGGCTTATAGTTTCGAAAATATAGGTGTAGCTATAAGAAGTTTTGACTTAGTGTTATCGGTTTACAAAATTTTGAACGCGTTATTTTCGCAAAGCTCTTCTTGAAAATTTCTCCGAAATGCCTGGCCGATCGACTTGAAATTTTCGCACGACTTTCTGAGATACATTTGTCAGGTAACAATGGAAGGTGTTCGATTTCTGGTAATAAATAAATTTTGAAAGAATGCTCTTTACACATAAAATTTTCTCGCAAGAAACCACTTTGTATTTGGGATGCCGACAATCTGTCAAAAATAAAAATTTTGACAAGTCATTCGATCATTACCTGTATTCATCAACAGTAATAAGAAATTTTATTTGGTTTATGGATTTGGGATAACTTTAAGCAGAAAACTTCTCCTCACCGCCAGGCACTCATTTTCGGAGTTCCAAAGTGACCCTAGACCAAAATCAAAAATTTTTCAGAACGAACTTTTTTTATATTTGGAGAATATCTGGCTTATTAAATTCTGTAAGCGTGCATTTTTATATATTTATTAAATATAATACCTCTTTTAAAAAAATTCACAAAAATGCGTTTTTCCGGATTTGCAAGTGAATATGGCACCTTTAATCTTATGTAAGCGCTATATGTAATAAAATTCAGCATTAAAATGAATGAAGAGCCTCTTTTGTTGTTTATATTATATATGTTTTTGCTTCCAGCTTCGCTTCGATCTTTGCCGTTTTCTTTCTCTTTTTGAGTTTCTTCTTGGTAAATCTGTACTAATATTATACAATCGTCTAGAATTTTTCAAAAGAATATGAAGTTATTTATAGTTAATTATTCAAAAATAAGTCAGACAGACCCCCAGCGATAATGAATGTCCAAGAAACAGTTTATAAACGCTTTTCTTGGTATAACTCGGTATACCTCGGTATGCCGATAGCAAGCTATTCACGTCAGACTGCATTTTTTCTGAATGCAAGCGAGTCATCTAACATCAACTATCTATTTATATTAAGTTGACATTTTACCTATCGGAAATGTCTATATTGGAATTTCAAATTATTTAGTTTTATTATCATTATTACTTTTAAAAATACTTTTTTTTATTTACTTATGGTAAACATGATAAACTTTAATTAAATTAGAAGATCTATCTAACTTAAAATTAAGAGAAATGACCAAGTAACCGCTTGGAGTTCAAAATTTTTTTCACTGATATGAAATCTAATAACACCTTGTAAGTATCCAATATTAAGTATTTTTTCCTTACAGAAAACTAAAAAAAATTCCTTGTTCAGTCTATGAGCTAAGTGTCTGCAAAGAAACATATCAAGAAATCAAAGATATCTGCTAATAACTAACATTTTATTTTGACCCGGAAAAGTTTATTTGTAGAGTCAATACAGTAGAGTAGAGTACTAGAAAAAGGGGTATTACAAAAAGTACTTCTGACTCACAAGAGAAAGTTAATTTCACCAACAGGTGAAATTTTTGAAAAAAACTATGCATTTCTGAATATCCCAGCTAAATACACGTATGTGTAGTTGTTGTATTTTGTTTACTGACTTGCTTGCAATTCAGAAATGGCTATTTGCCGGACTTGCAGTGGTTTCCCCAATTGATATGCCGCACATTTTGTCTCACACATCACTAAAAAAAGCATATATACGGGGATGTAGGCGCAAATACACAAGCCAGTACACAAAAGTGCATAGGCATATATATACATATACTTGTATATATATTTGTGTGTTTTCGGTTTACTAGGTCAGTAGCTTTTGTTTTGCAATTCAGTGTGTCTCACAATTGTTGACTTCTGTGTGTATGGTGTATATACGTACTCGTATGAGAATGAGCATATAATATGCAGCTATCGTAAAAGAATTGTGGCGACAGGAATTGGCTTAGCAATGTCTGTTTATACTTTTACAGACCGTAGTGGAGTATCGCATAGTTGGTTAGGTTATACAGACTAGTGATATACTATTGTATTTAAAAACCTTTTTTTATCTTAGCCGTTCAAGATGGGCTTTTAATGTTTCGTGCTGTTTTATTACATTTTTTCTGACACAACCTGCAACCATTGCTGTTCAGCTCTTCAGTTTCTTTTAAAATACATTTTAATAGAAACGCTTTGCGAGGCTGTCAATTCTAGAATTGATCTAGGAACACGAAAAATGCATTTGTCAAAACCTATGAGCGAAAATTTCTAGAATATACTTGTTAAAAATCGTTCTTCGCTATTACAAAAGCAAATATACCGATAATTTATACATACATATTGGTCTGCCAAAGCATTGACCCACCTTACATGTTTTTGTGAAGAATTTATTTATGCCTATGTGTGTATTCACATGTGTTTTGACTGCATCGGCATGTGCCACTTGTGATGTTGCCACATTTTAAAATTGTTTTCACTACGCTACGCACAATAAATACAGTTATATACATGCTTACATATATATGGACAAAATATTTGCAACTATTTGAAAGAATTTGTTTTTAGTGGACTCACCAGTACAGTTACATACGTTTATGTGTACGTGTTTATCTTTAGTATATTGTATTGTTTCTTTGTATGCATACCCTGTAGGAAGTTTAACTGTGTGGTGCCTTTGAAGTTGTAAAATTTCTACTTCTATGTACTCTCCTATATGGATGCAATTTTTCCATATCTTACTCCAGCTTCCATTTAAACAGTTACTGACTTCCTGTTGACTTTACATGGTCGACATAGATTAGTAAGAGAGGTACCGCAATAATATTGGAAAGAAGATTTAAAATTCGATTACGGTGGTTTTGTGCCAAACGGTCTGCAATCAGTTCTAACGTTACCTTGCTCCAATATTTTAAAAATAATAATTTTTCATCCTTCTGGTTGACCTTAGATCATATAGTCCGATCAGTATATGAGATATCTCACCGAAATAGAGTGGATCTGTTTTCTAAGCATAGTGTCGATTGTTGCCAAAAACGAGCGAGATCGTTTAATGAGCGAATCGTTAATCTTTCCCTAGCCATTGTATATGTTAGATGAGCACCTTGTTTCTTCCAGTTGACTTAAAATCATTCTTACCGGTCAGCATGCGTGATATCATCATAAAATTTAGTGACAATATTTTATTTATCAGAAATTAGTTATATTGGACCATGATTTTGGCCAAGCACTCTGAATCAATGTTTTGATTAGTCCAATTCCTTTTAGAAAGTTTGACTTTGTATTGCCTCCGGATGCGAAATGAGGTATTTTCTCTCCTTTAATCTGCTTCCATCAAAAGCAGAACATTTCTAGGCTTCTCTATTAATTCCATTTTTCCCTACATGGCACATATGTGACATCTGCACTCATCCGTGTATTTGTATGTGTGTCTCGCCCACTCTCACAACCAATGTTTGTTATTATATTGCACCGGTAATTGTCATTGAATTTTTATTATTGTTATTGTTATTGCTGCTCTTTCGTTGCACACTAACATTTTACATATTTTGTGTACGAAATTTATGCAATTGCACTTTCTTGCGGTTCGTTGAACTTCGTCAACTTTGACAAATGTAAATTCCGCTTCTATGCGGAAGCATATGAAAAAGTCATTACAACTCAAACTAATTGACAACAATACGAAAGTACTCACAGTCATAGAACAACAAATAAATAACAATGATAAATAGTAAAACTCGTGCAACAACAACAACAATACCAGCGCTGATGAAAAAATTGTCAAAAACTTTCAGCTTCCAACTTGTTCTGCCACTCTTCCTCTCTCCCTCTCTATCTCTCTCTCTCTTACTCACACTTTGACTAATGATTCTTCAAACAAAAAGTAGCAATAAAATGCTTTGGCAATTAAAATTTTGTTACCTTATACACACATATATGCAATATGCGTATATACACACACACACACACCCAGCGGTAGCACGTGGTCGCACAAATGTCCCAAATAGATTACGTGCAATGAAAACTCAACTCAAATAAACATGAATTCATGCACATTCATTCATTCATTCATTCACTTTGTAATTCAGTCAAATCGCCCTCCGCCCAGCCGCTCCTCTGTGCCTCTCGACGCCTTGAGATATGCTTTGGTATGCATTCATCGTACTTCGGGTCAGCTATAACTGTTTGTTTAACTTCTGCTTGTTGTGTGCGTATGCAAATGCTTGTCAAATGTCAAATATAGGTAAATAGCAAATTAGATTTGCAGTATTTTACAGTTATGTAAGTGCGCCATCTCACCAATGACACTTGTTGTTGCACGCACAGGACACTTACGATTGCCTTTTAGCAGTAACTTAAACGAGTGCTTTTGCGAAAATTTGTTTGCTGTCAGCAACTCGGTTTAAAGCAGATTTGCATGATGCTTGTGCAATTATATATATATATATACATATACATAAGTATATATGCAATTAAAGCAAACTATTTTAGTATTGTCAGTTGATGTGTTCCTTTTACTTGTGTTTTGCAAAAAATTGCTATCTAAATTATATACAGTTATAAAGTTTGCTTTGAAATTTGAGACTTAATATTTTACAGAAAGTTTGTCAGCTTAAGCAGCACGCTTGTGGATTTCTGGCATATGAAATATATACTTGAATGTGATTAAATTTTATTTCTTAGAAATTAATCATACGATTTTCAGTAGTAAATTATGTCAAAGTAAAAGGTTACAAAAGCTTTATACACAATTTGAAATTTGTGTATAAAAGACATTTTCTTTGTAAGTTAGGTTGGCATGCCTATTTATTTCAAACTTTTGGTTTTAAATCCCGTTTAAAACTTTTAAGGAGCACAGGTTGGTGTGTCAGTCTAAAAAGAACATTTTTTATTATTTACAAACGAAAAAAAAAAAAACTATATCAATTACGTTATATTTAGAACATATACAAGTATTCATACATAATATTTTAAGACTGCGCAGTAAAATTTTTTAAAAGGAGATATAAAATACTTTTAGAATATTATGCGATCTTTGACGATCGAAAAGAAATCAAAAATTGACAAAATGGCGGCGTTTACAAAAAGTTGAATTTTATACAGAATTTTGTAAGTTTTTGGCCGACCGAGATTCGATTTTTGATCAGATCAATAAATATACAACACATGCAGAAAAAATTTGATGATGCTAGGATCATTTGTCTACGAGTAATCAGGCGATATGTTTTGCAAAAAAAAAAAACGCGCTTAACCTAATCTGCTATATTTTAGAAGCATGTAACTCAAAAAATATTAGATATAGATTTTAAACATTAGTATGGCATATTTTTTAAAGGTATAGACTCAACTTGAATACAATAAAAAATAAATTTTTAGAAAATTTCACACTAGGTGTGCCCTTAAAGTGAATTTCCTGAGTCCAGTACTTTAATGCTTTATTTGAGGCACACAGATTACATGACTATAGTAATTTCTTCAATTTGTTAATTACTTAATTCAAACATTTAGCTTAGTTGACTCGATTGTCTATTAAATTGAGCAATTTATCTAAAAATTTGGTATACAAACTAACTCAGGCATTTGAAGCAGTGA
Source organism: Bactrocera oleae (assembly GCF_042242935.1). Lineage (NCBI taxonomy): Eukaryota > Metazoa > Arthropoda > Insecta > Diptera > Tephritidae > Bactrocera > Bactrocera oleae. The sequence continues at coordinate 75,279,000 of NC_091536.1, forward strand.
AAATCCTTCAGACTAATTTGTAAAGGAAATTTCGCTAATTGAGTAAATTAAGAGAGAAAGCGTCAAAATTTGTTAAATTGCCTTGAGGTTAATGTTGATCCTTACTTACCTCACTTACAGAACCACTATTTTATCACTTACCAAATAACACCTAACATGATCTTTACTGCAAATACAATGTACACGGTGTGTCCCAAAAATGACCGAACGGCTGTCTGTATCACCTAAAACTAAACGAGATAGATATGGAGTTATACCTATATACGAGTAAATAAATGATCCGGATGAAGAGACGAGTTGAAATCCGGGTGACTGTCTGCCCGTTCGTCCCCCTATGCAAGCTGGGGTAAAAATTGGGATATCTTTATGAAACTTGGTACACATGTTTCTTGGTACCGAAAGACGGTTGGTATTGCAGATGGGCTTAACCAGACCACTGCCACGCCCACAAAACCCCGTAATTAAAAACAAATAAATTGCTCCACAATAAAATTCAAGACTTTTATTTGGTATACATTTTTTTAAAGTGGGCGTGGTCCCGCTCTCTAATAGGTTTAGTAAGCATATCTCTTTAACGGGTGAAATCGGGTGGTAACTTCGCTCACTTCCCAATAACGCTACTGTTCAAAACTACTAAAAGCGCTATACTAATTAAGTACTAAACTCATCAGAGACATTAAATTTTATCTCTGGGATAGTATAAGGTGACTTTATATGAATCGCGTTCAAAATTTGAACGAGGGCGTGGCACCGCACACTGTTAGGTGCAAACCCATATTATAGTGCGAAAATGGGCTAAATCGGAATACAACCGTGCCTATTTCCGATATAATAACATTTAAATTCCATCTGATTCTTTCACTTTCCACTATGCAAATCAAGCAACAGTAATTGTATCGGAGTAAAACTTTGCGTGAATAATGCGTCTAAAGTATGCAAACTTGTGACCAAATCTAAATTGAACCAAAACTGTTCAAACCCCTAGGTACTGAATATGTGGACTCCACTGCCTATAGTTGACTTTTTACTTCCTATAGCCCTCATATACCTAATATAAAGATTTTTGAACTTCCGCGTGACTTTATACCGTATAAATCGGCCAATATGTAAGTTATGTCAATGAAATGAAAGAGCATGTAATTAATATCAGTATTTCCGAACATTCATCTGACTGTAATTCATTTAATTGATGATGGTATGTGAGGTACCTTATTAAACAGTGGGAACGTTTTATAAGTCTGTGGCATGTTAATAGTATATGGTATTGGCACGAATTGAACCAATCGGGTTAATACTAACCTCAACTCCATAACCATATACAATTTATAATGATTTTCGTTATTCTAACCAACTTTATGCCGAATATGTTGGTCACTGAGTATTCATATTTTTTTTCTCAAACGAGTATACTTGACTTTGTGAGGGTATAAAATGTTCGGTTACACCCGAACTTAGCCCTTCATGACTTGTTTGGTCTACATTTAATATATGTAGAATAAAACGTGCAAAGACCTTTCTTGTACCCAAAGTTTCTATTAAGAATTTTCAAATAGTATTTTTCACTCATATATAATCCTTCAGCCAACATTCTCGTAGTAAAATTTGCATTTATACCAATAATTTCACGGACTTTTTCCACCACTCAGCAATGTTACTACCTTCTGGACGACCTGGTCCTAACTTTTGGTTGTCATTTAAGTCCTCATGATGTTTTTTAAATCTTTTAAACTACAGATTAATTTAATCGGACCACTATAACATATCAGTATCGACACAATCTTCGAAAATATTGTATATATGTAGCTGTCATGTAAATTGACCGATCAAAATCAAAATAAATATGTTTTTATACTCTCTTACGCTATCAAAAATGCGCCTGGGAAGGGTATTATTATCATCCCATACAAGGAGTCCCTCGCTCCTCTCAGTAACGCAAAGGCGGCAATAAGCTATGGCTTCGAAATCGTGGTTCTCAGGATACTCCCAATAGAAGCCAGGGCGGATGACCCGCTGCCTCCAGCAGGGGCGGAATAGAAGGGGAAAGAGATCAACTCTAAAATGGATGTCGACCCTATCCTCTCGTACACGGTGAGCAAGGGGGCGCATCGTCAGTTGATGTTGGATCCGTCTTCAGTCTTGGTGCAGCCAAAGCTAAGATTTTTTTGTGTTCAAGTTGATCACAAAATTTTATATTTACGCTTTGTAAAAATGAAACAATTTTTATATTTTTCTTTTATTGAAATGACTGTAATTTCAAGATCTGTCATCTAATGATATGAAGTTACATAAGTAGATGTTACCCTTTTGAGCATGACTATGGTTACACAAATTCAATTATTATTTCTTCAAAACCTTCACGTAAATATGTACTCTGATATCAAGGATTGCATTGCTTAGTTGATTTAATTGTTATTATCTTTAATTAAGATAGTCTGAATACCAGGTACAAAAATTCCACTGATTCTCCCTCAGTATAATAGTTGTCGTGATAGTTCTTTTAGACGCAAATTTCTCTTTCACAGCATTGTACAAACAACCGAAAGTAGTATCGCGACGAATCCGATGTATTAGTCGATATATGGTAGTAGCAAGAACAACAAACAATTTAAATAAATTTAATTGAAATCACCACACAAATGGCTTTCTCTACACTCACATTAATAACTCTCTAAAGATATATATTACTGTAAAGTAATAATTTAAATTCATTGCCATTGAAAGGAATCATTTCCACGTTTATTAACACACCATTTTCGTCTTCTTCATCGTCTCCCCGCCATGAATTACATTTTCTAACCAAATAATGAAGTGACTTCCACCAAATCAAGTCATTCAGATAATTTTCATTCAATTCTCGGCATTCCGGAGATCCTCAAACAATATTCAATTTATTTCCATACAACATCAACGGATGTAGCGAAAATAGTGTGAAGCAAAGCCGGGCCATTCGCCAATTGAATGAAAAGGGCGAACGATTTGACAGCAACAAATTTGCCAAGCAGTGAACCAAATAAATGCGTAGGTCGCCGCTATGGCAGCAGCGGCAACAGAGAACGGCAGCAGCTCAGACGCAATAAACCCCGTTATAAAGAGTGTACACAACATAGTACAATAATAATAACAATAGCAACAACAGACAAACTACTTTGGCAAGAGTAGCCAGATTAGGAGCACTTGGTAGAGAAGGAAAGCGAAAAATTTTAAAGGGAGTTTCTATTAGGTCGGTTAGATAACGAGAGAATACAGAAGAAGCTGCATTTTTTAGTAGAAACTTGTTAATCGAACTTTCGAGACATGGGGGACTTAGGTGTAACTATTATTGCGGAAATAACTGTTTAGATTTCCGAAATACGGACCTTGAACACTGATTTAGGTTTCATCTTTATCGAGATTACAGACGATTAACTGCAGAGATCCCAAAAAGGGCTTCATTACTTTGAAGAATCATAGCCTCCAAACATTCCAGAAAGTACGTAGTTTATCAGCATGTCGATATCCCGGAACCCCTGCTCTGTTTTATATCTAATCGTTCAGAAGGTATCGATGTTGATATTTTACACTGTTGGCCTGAAAAACCGATAAATATGTGTAGATTAAGTTACTAACAATTGTGGAACTTATTATTTTTACAGAGAACTGTCCAACGCAATGAATTTGAATCCTTCCTATAGTGAGCCTGGTGTAAGTTAGCGTCTACCGATGTATAACGAAGCGCTAGTAGAAGTTACAGAATTCGTCAAAACCCGAACCTTCCTGAGAATGCTGATTTTCGGCAAAAATTGCCATCTCCTTGAAGGAATATCGAAATTTGGTCAGTTTCAGCATCAATTTGAACTGAGCCACTCGCGTTTGACTGAATCTCCGACATATTTTCACTGAAAGACCAGCCGATGTGTGGGGTACATTTGACCGATGATGATGAAAGATTGATACCTTTAGTCTGGCTTAACTTAGTTAGTCTCATTTTTAGAATGTTGTAAGTTCAATGTATGAGGCGACAATTTTGACAAAAATTTCTAATAAACTGTTCAAATAGAAGACCCTGTATATAAACTAGTCGGCGAAAATATGCAACAAAGTGCGTGTAAGTGACCAGCGTTGCTATAAATAGCAGAGTTAAGCAAAGACTTTGTCGCACGCGACTACCAAAGCATGATAATGTAAATATTCTCACATTTGCAAAAACGATACAACAACACACAGGCTTAAAAAAACATGGAACGATACAAGTTTCGCGCCGAAGTACCGTACACCTACGAAAACAAACTTTAAGAAGGATATTCGACTAACTTGTAAGAGGATGCCGCTTGTAATGGAGCAGGCGGAATAACGGTGTCGTTTGTTAAAGCACAACTTACGAACTTAAGCTCCGACTCGCAGCTAATATACATATGTATATACATACAAGTAAAAAGTAGTAGTTGTGAGCTTGTATCGCTCTGTTGTGTTCGGAGGAAATTTCTAAAGTATTGCCGCATCCCCCCACAATTCTTGTTGAATGCATACAATTTGCCCGCAGCGTGTATTCGGTTCAGTTCATTGATTACATGCTCGATCGAATTTTGAAATGTGTCACAGACGCTTTTGCAAATTAAGACCGGAGCTGCAGCCAGCAAAAACGGAGTCCGGAGGCGGCTGCAAAAGCAAACGTAGAAGCGCAAAGGCGAGCGAACGAGACGACAGAGTGAATCTCGTTGGACTGTGTAAAATATTTGAGTTGAACAAATGAACAAATAAATGTATTAAAGTAAAAAGAGTTACCTGTCATTGCACCGCCGCACCCATCACCCTATATTGCAATACAGCGCTCTGTAAGTGGCAATGGATAATTTGACTCGACCTTTAGTTGTGTCCTTTGTGAGTGAGTCTATACAAATCGATTGAGCTCGTTCAATTATAGTCGAGTATTGTTGTTTTAAGAATTTTGCAATTTTCTACTGTTTTTTTCTTTGCTTTTATTAATCATTTTCATTTGGTGCACACACATACAAGAAGAGATAAATTGAAATTAGAAAGCTTGTTGAACACAGACATAAAATTATAAGACTTTATTTTTATTTTGCCAGCTTAATTGAGAAACGGCATTGGTGATTGGAAGTGCATAACAAAGAAAAACATAGAAGCGATAGTTCCTTTGCAGCCACAATTGAAATGGGATTTGTAGGCGGGCGAACACACGATGTACTTGAAACACGATGAATACAAAGCTAATTGTGGAAATAGTAAAAATAACAGGGCATAGCTACAAGATGATGTTAAATGGGCATATGGTAATGACAGGTGAAAGCATTATATTGAAGAGCATAAAATTGTATTGAAGAAAATTGCTGGAACATATCACAATGCTTAAGTGGCCTTGCAAAGACTTGTAGCCTTTAAATGTAGGCTTGCAGTTTTTTATTTCTTGATACCAGCGGAGTGCAACTGATTCCCAACTTACTTATGTAAATGCTGTCTTAGTTCTGTCCACCAGAAGCAAATGTCTTCTAGTAATTACATTGGTGATCAAACGGATTTCCTGGGACTCACAATAATTCACGCCGAACTGAGTTTTAAGACTATGGATCTCTTTAATCACTGAGTGGTCCAGAACTCTCGCTTTATAATGGAGCATGTAACTCAGGACTTCGTTCCTAGTGCCTGCATTATGTCCTTATGAAGTCAAAGACAAAATCTGTTGAAAGGGTTGGCTTGAAAGCTTCGGCGGTCTTCGAAACTTTGTTACAAAGAGGCATGAACATCAGGCACGGTTTTAAGTATTTTCCAATTAGCGAACCAGAGTCGATATGACATTTGTGCCATTTACCAAAGTTTTTGTTGCATTTTTTGTGAATTCGAACGACGATAGAACTCGAAAGTTTGAAAAGTTTTCAGTGGAGAAGACCACACTAACCTTTTGTGTACTTTTAAAATAAAGAGATCGTGGTGTGGAATTTGAATTGTCGCAATCAAGGGAGTAGATCGTGTTTAGGATCAATGAGGATTCATAGCAGTTCAATAATAGAACTGTTAAGAGGGTCATGAGCGCAATTTGTAAACATTTAAGATAAACATAAATGGAACATAATTGTAAACTCTACTTAACTAACTATTCACGCAACCGTGGAACCTCGACAGATTTGGAAGGAACGGATATAAAGTCTTAGCTTATTAGAAATATTAAGTTTTACGAATGGCTTCCATAAAATTTTTAACTAAACTCGTTTTATCAATTTGGTTTTGTATTTTTGATTCCAATATATGAGGCGCGTTGTTACTAAGGGATACCTAACTGGATATACTTTTGATATCCATCTAACCGAAGTTCTCCACTGACATCCATTGTTACTTGTCTGCAGTGCTTTAAAATGTGATGTTTTAGAGATAGTCTAACCGTCAAAGAAATATTAGATTCATGGCAGTCCCAATGGCATTCCCTAGACAGTGTGCTTAAATAGTTTGTCTGGTAAATTATGAAGCGATATTGAGTTTTTCAAAAAGATGTCACTGAAAGGATCTGAAGCTGTGGAATCTGTGAAGTATCTAAAACTGTCCAATATATATCTTTGCCTAAATAATGTTCTGACCTGAAACAGATCTGGAAGCTATGGCAAAACCATTAAGCTAAAAGCTTTTTTGATAAAGCACACCACTTGACATTGCTTTAGCATTCTCCTAAAAACATGCTAGCTTCGTATCAAAGCAAGCTCCTTTAAAGGGCACAAATCTGCTTTCAATTTAAACAATCTGTGATAAAAATAAATAATTCATTGTAAGCAATCAATCCCAATTTGCGCCATATCCATTCCTTCAGTCATATCCATTGAGTAACCTTCGCATCCCCTAACTTCATATTCTTGCTGCTTGCTATTAGCCTTATGAGCAATATCCGGCGCAATTCGATAGCCATAACTTCTAATAAAAATATATTCGTAACCCCATCGCTGGGCCATAAAATTTATGTCTGAGTTTGTTGGACATTTTTCTCGAAATAAAACAAGAAGGCGGCTGTTATTAAAATCGCCGGGTTACACTGTAAATTAACTAGGCATTTAACTTTCACGGCCTTTGACCCAACATCTGACCCTTCGGCAAACATCGAGGGCAGTTTGAGTTGTCTTAGCACCCACCCACAAGCAATAACACGGACATACCACTGCACATCGAAATTGGCAGCTTCTTCAGCTAACACAACGAATGCGCAAAGCAAATGTAAACCCAAGGATAATGACGCCATTGACACTTAAAAGCAAATTTTCTACAACATTTTTATTTCACTTAGACGGCTGGTTTTCCATTTCTCTTAACCGGTTTGGGCATTTACTCAGTTTGTTTGACTTTGGCTCGCTCGTGGGAGATATGAGCGTTCAGCAAACAGATAGCAGTTAAGGAAAACACATACATTTGCATTACATATGTTTGTGTATATGTAAATATGTATGCATAGTTTTGGTTTAGCGGCCACACGGTGGTCACAAATTGAATACTCCGGGAAACCCAAAATCTGCTCCCCTATTATAATGATCGGCTTACGTCTTTACACTTGATAAACTTTATTGTTTCCAAGCAATTTAAGATTTCGGCTCGACTAACTGTTTGTGGGGCATTCTGCGCGACGTCTCACATATACTCTTCCGCTTGTTTGTATGTGGCTTGATGACAATTGTTCACTCAAGGGCACCTTTCAATGAATGCCACTCAAAATAACCGCATTTGCAGTCAATTTAAGACAAATTCAAAATTATTCAGTTAGTTTGCCATTGTTCATTAAATTTCGACGGTTTGTTGAACTCGTTACTAATGATGTCACTTATTGTTGAATAGAGGAGTTGAAAGTTGTCGTGAAAATGAATATAGTTAATATCTAAAGTAGGCAGCTAAGGTGGATGTCTGACGACGCACCTAGGCCTTTAGTAGACAAATTGTTAAACCACAGGGACTAAAATATCCTAACTACATTATGTCCTCTCTGCACCATCCTGTGCTCCTCATGAAGTTCACCGGAACAAAATTTTTTATTTTTGCACTATCCGAGACGTCGTCAAGAAAACCTCGGCCAAAAGTTTCGATTCTTTTCATATGTAAAGCCTTGCATTCACATAACAGATAAATGTCTTTACTAAGCTGTGCTTACTGCTTTTTTTCTCAAGCTTAGATTCCCTAATTTTGATATCTCTATGGTATTATCTCCAAATCCGGTAAAATAGTTTAGACTTTCAGTGCCCGATATTTGATCTTAATTATCATTTGTTACTTGCTAAAATATTAGCAGACGCTAAAGCTACAAATATAAGCTAAATATTTTGTACTTAAAAACGTTATTAATATCGGAATTCAGTAGTTTACACAAGTATACATTTCGAGAAGTAACCTAGACTGTTTATGCATGAAATAGGTGCTAAGAGACCGGTCTTTTTAATCGGCCCTTTTTCTGCTACTATTGAGAAATATACTTTTGGAAAATAAACTTGGACATTTTGTACATGAAATCGGTTCTAAAATACTGGTATCGTAAAACGGTAATTTTTCTGGTACTCTTGAAATATATATTATATATTTGAAAATTTTATCAAGACGTTTCGTACCTAAAATCGGTACTAAAATACTTTTATCGTAAATTGGTACTTTCTCTGGTACTATTGAGAAATATACTTTTGGGAAATTAACCTGAACATTTTGTACCTAAAATCGGTACTTAAATATTGGTTTAGTAAATCGGTGCTCTCTCTTTAGTTTTTTGAAAAAATACATTTTGGAAAATTTACCTAGACATTTTGTACCTAAAATCGGTACTACAACACCGATTTCGCAAAATGGTATTTTCTGTGGGACTCTTGAAAAATATATTTTTGGAAAATAAACCAACAGATTTTATACCTAAAATCGGTACTAAGGCACTGGTTTCGTAAAATGGTATTTTCTCTGGTACTATTAAGGAATATACTTGTACTTTTGGAAAATTGACCCGGACATTTTGTACAAGAAATCGGTACTTTCTTTGATAGTATGAAGAAATATAATTTTGATACTAGAATCTGTTGTCTTATTTTCTTAACCATCAATTTTGTCAACTAACGCGCACTTCAACTTAATCAGAAGGTTGCGCAGGGCGTATGAGGAATATTTATCTTTTTTAAATCGCTTATCATGAAAAAATTCCAGTTACTGTAGTTTCTTTAAAGTTCACTAGATATCTGCTCATCTTTGCTGATGTATGTATATGTAAAATTCGAGATTGCATGCAACAACTTCTGCCACATTACATAAGTGTTGTACTGTAACAAATTTGCACTTGAATTTGTGTATCATTTTGATGTATCCACGCCGAAGTGAGAAATACACAAGTGCAAATAAATTCATACAAACATGTCTACTTACATATGTATATAAACATACATACATATGTACATGTGCTTGCCTGCCTGTTTAAAACTAAAGCAAAGTCAAACAGCAGTGCCAACACAAATAGTTTCGTACACACACACTCACACATGCAAATGTGTATATAGTGAGAATACAAAGCGAGACAGCGTCAAACTAGCGGCGCAATTGCATAAAAGAAATTTACAGAGCAAATACGACAGCAACAGGGTAAATAAAATCTCTTTTGGTTAACAACACTTTGCCACCCGGTCCGGGCCATGCCACAGCTGTCAGTACGCCGCCGGCAGCTTACTAACTGCCACTATTATTGCTGCTATTTGTGTACGCTGCACAGCCCTTTAACGGAACAACAGGCAGGCGAAGGCGGGGTGCCGTAGAGAGTGGAGGGTTTTATTTGTTTTTGTTTGTGTTTGCCACTGCAGCAACTGTTATTGCTGTTGCTGTGGCTGATGATGTTGTTGGCACCTTTGCATTTGCGGCGTAAATCCAGCTTTACATATGTGTCAGTGTAAGTGTGTGTGGCTAGGTGTATGCAATTTAAAATGTACGCTCGCGCTTTCGCTTTAAAAAGACGTGCAAATGTTTGCTTAACGTACTTTTTTATTTGGCCATTAGGCAAAAAATGTTGCAACACACGGCTATCCAGCGCACACACACACACTTACAAGTGCGAAGGTATGTAAGGTATGTGTTTGTTGCGCGCTGTAACAGGTGACAATTTGTTTATGCGCAAAGAAGTTACTTTTTGATGGTTCGAGCAGACGACACTTGACGCTGATGGCTGAAAATTCGCTGTGGCTGCGGCGCTTGTAATTCTATGTAGCACAGATTTAGGATGAATTGCCACTACGCTAATTTGGCAGCTGGAGCAAAAAGTGCTGGTGTGTTGTTGCAATAATTTTGTTCTTTAAAGAAATTTAAACCATAAAAAGAAATTATATAATATATATTTATTATCAATAATAATTTTATTACTGCTGTTCAACAATAATATTTTTTCGATGTATTTATTTTCTAAAAATAACATCAAAATGCCGCCTGTATACGGCACACTTTTGATCTGGATTTGATAAAAGTAGTACCGTGTGCAAGAGATTAGAGTAAGAGGTTAGAGCAAGGGGCTGCAAGAACTTGCAGAAACGTATGCGAATGATTGATTTGATTGGCTTAAGGCGCACACATAGTGTGACAGCCTAAAAACGAGACCAAGTATGGGAGCTAGAAAAAAAAGTACGGTAGTTTATTAAAATTTTAAGGGCAAATTCATACACACCTATTTCAAGAATGCACAGTAAAATTTTTGAAGAAAAAAGTAAAATAGTTTTCAGTTATGCACGATCTCCGATGCTGCTACACGAAAAGATCCTCCTTTGCTGCGGTGAGTGCTTAAAAAAAAAAGTTCTCTACTGTTAAAATCATAAATTGACAAAATGGTAGCTTTTTGAAAAAATGCTGAATTTCACTGAAAATTTGGTAAAAAGGTGTTTTCAAATATTGGCCCAGTTGTCGCCATTTGGAACCAAAATGTCAATCATTATTTATTAAATAATGCCTGAAAAAACAAAATTCGATTATTTTTTCCGTCCTCCTGAAATAAATTCAAATTAAGCATTTTTTAATTACTGTTCCAACCCCAGTTATGAGCAGTTATGACAATCAAAAAAGGAGGTATGTTTATTGTTTCTCTTGTTGGAACTTATCCAGGTTCACCACCACATGAAGTACTTAAGGGAAAGATTTAAGTACTTGGGCGCGCAACTGGGAGAATAAATCAGTGTTGACGATTTGTGTGTATTTATAACTTTTAATATAAATTTTAGGCTGTTGCAGTAACAAGAAATGAACTCATAATATCTATATATTATTGAAGCTGCATACGCACACTTCTTCACTACAATTGTTATTGCTAAGCTATTTTAGCCGATTTCAAAACCATCCGTCGGTATTCTGCTATTAACGAGCAAAGTGCCGCCATTCAGTGCTTATTAACGGAATCATTTGCCTTTTTTTTGTATTGAAGATAAATTATTTCGATTTTGCTTGCACCGATAGATGTCGCTAACTGCAACGATTTTATTTATTCGACTTCCTAGATCAAAAAAGCCTACGAATCTCGTTTTATGAATATCAACGACTTCGTGAAAAATTTCTTAGAGCTTTTGTATCAATGTATTAAAATTCTACTATTGGAATATTCATCACAAACATTTTCAAACGTTCTAGAAATCATCTCAGTCACTTATATATATAATGATGGTGCTATTGGATTCTGTGACTTGAATTAAATACTCTCTCTAACATCAAACTGCAAAAACGTTAGCTTCGGTTTCGTGAAGATATCTTATCAAATTAAAAAGTTTTCCTTACAAGAGCTTGATTCTCATCATTTGTATGGTAGTTATAGTCGTCCGATTTCAAAAGTTTCTTCAGATATTGTAGTAATGTTTTTGGATAATAAACCGTGCCAAATTTTGTGCAGATATCTCGTTAGATAAAAAAGTTTTTCATACAAGAACTTGATTCTGATTGTTCAGTTTGTATGGCAGCTATATGCTATAGTGATCCTTTATAAGCGTTTCCGACAATTGAGCAGCTTCGTGGAGAAAAAAGAATATGCCCCAAATTTCAAAGCGATATCTCAAAAACGAGAGACTGGTTTGCGTATATACATACAGACCGAAAGACGGATATGGCTAAATAAACTTAGCTCGTCACGCTGATCATTTATGTATATACTTTAAAGGGTCTCCGATATTTCCTTCAGGTTTAGGCATATAAATATATGTATGTTTAGCAAGTGAGTTCAGAGCTCTCAACTCATTAGGTTTAAAAACTAGCTCCGTTTAGCAAAGCATTAGAAATACAATAGTTGTTGCACAAACTTTGTGTCAACCTATTGAATTTTCAATTAGCTTTAATGGGTTAAGCCATCAGCTATTAATTGACAACATTTACCGTTAAGTGATCAAACTGAAGTCATTAAAGCAAAAACAAGTCACGACCACAGCAGATTAACGAGAATTTTTGCGCCACAAATCTTCGACTATTTTTGTTTTCGGCTTTCGTCCTTTATTTGCTGCAATCGCTTTTGGTATTAATTTTTGAATTCCCACAACAACAAAGGCGTAAAAAGTTTTGCCGTTCGTTCAAATGACTTATTGCAACTTTAATTTTTATTTTATTCTGCGCAACAAAAACAAATAAACAGAGTGTCAAAAAAATAAATTGAAAATATAAGTCAATATACAAATAAATGAATGGAGCAACAAAAAAACGAAATGCAACAGCAAAATGCGCATTTCTGCGCGCCGCTTCAGAAAAATGGGAAATAATTCAAACTTAAAAAGCGTTAAAAGCGCACTTAAAACTTACAATACGTGCCACAATTGCGTCGAGTGGTGGAAAAAACTATATAAAACAACAATAATAGCAACAAAAACAAAGCAAAATAACAAAAACGAAAAAAAGTTGTGACAAACAAGGCCAAAGCTGTTCAAACTCAAATTGGCAGCGATAATCGGTTTGTCATGGCGCAGGACGCAGGCTACGTAGGCTCACAAGCCTACACACAAACGTATATATGCCTATACAGTTACAGTTTTATATTAGTGCGGCATGTTGTGCGGTTTATTAGCACATTTCGGCTGGATTTAAGGCGTTGAGTAGGCTTTAAATATAAAAGTGGTCAGCGACTGAATACTTGTCGCTCTAAAGGTAATATTGTATGAACACGACGTTGGAGAAGGAAGCTTGTTTTGGAATCAAAATTTTGCTGTCCAAAATTCTCCGTTTGCTCGATTGCCATACTGATGCCTCTCTTTATTATACTAATTTTATTTATGCAGGTATGTATGTCTGCATATAAATAAAGGGTCTACCAACAAAAACAAGTAGACTTGATAATAAAATGAAATAAAACACTCAAATTTGGACAAAACGGGCTCAATTTTCGTTTTTTTTTATTATGATTTGAACCAAATGTCAGCCAAATGGTCAACACGGCTCTGTTTGCATATCTCCACCCAATTTTCGGGGACAAGTGGCAGCCTTTTGATTGGAATTTCGGCTATAATGCGCTGAATATTGTATTCGCGCTCCTCAAACGCTGCTGGTTGATTGGCGGCCGCCTTTGATTTAATATGCCCTCAGAGAAAATAATCTAGAGGTATCGCATAATCTTGGCGGCTATTTAACTGGGCTATTTCTCGCAATGAACGAGTCGCCAAAGCTTGCACGCAATGTGTCCATGTTTAGAGACGAAACATGAGGCGACATACTGTCTTTTTGAAAATAGAGATCGTCCGCGTGGAATTCATCAAATTCCGGGAAAAAAAAATCGGTGAACATTGTGTTATGACGCTCGCTATTGATGGTAACAGCATTTCTTGCCTCATTTCAAAATAATTGCTGAACAGGCTCACAAAATTTGACACAGAGCCATAAAAAAAACATTGCCGCCACGAGCTGCCAAAATCACGTGATCCCTATTGGTAGACGCTGTATAACGATTAAAGCAATTGAAAATTTGTTCTGCTAAAAGCCAAAATAAACAACAACAAAAAACGTTAACTACGGCCGCAACGAAGCTATAACATAAAGTGTATAAAAAGATCTCTTACTTCTTGTTATAATCTCTGTCAAATTTCATGAAGATATCTTTTTAAATAAAATATATATCCATATAAGCATATAATTTTGCTTAAACAGTTTGTACGAAAGCTGTATCAGATAACGTCGATTCGATAACTCTTTTTCTGACAAATAAGACAGCTTGTTGAGGAGAAAAGGGCGGTATGTCAAAAATTGAGAGACTAGTTCCCGTGTATAGAAACGGTCATAACTAAATCGAATCAGCTCGTCACGCTGTTTATGAATATATATACAAGTATATATATTTTATGCTATCTCGGACATTCGCTGCAAACTTAATATACGCCATTGAGGGTATAAAAATACATTAAAAACTCCAGCTGAAAACGTGCTCCAGTGGCATATTGCTAATGGCCGCAACAATGGAGTTTACAACAATAACAAGAATATCATAACTCTCATTATTGCAATACAAATTGTATACAGCCAAAAAAAAAATGGCGAAAAAAGTGCGAGGCAGAAAACTTCCGAAAAAATTAATGGTCCAACGAAAGTAAACACCAAATTGTATGGTGAATCTGTGGCAGGCAAAGCGAGCAGCAATAAAATGCAATGGGGCAACAATAAGACGCGCCAAGGCAAGTTTGCGCCAACGCACACACACAAACACACATACACACGAATAAAAAACTACACAGACTGCCAAAACCACAAAAAAGTGCCGTTGCCAGCGACTCCAACGCTTTGGCACTTCAACACTGTGGCGGCTGGGTCCATTGCGTTTGGGGAGCCTCGCTGCCACTTGGCACTTGCCACTACGGCCAACAGCTTGGCAACTACGCGCAGCTGGGTAGGCTGTCGTTGGTTTGAGACGTACGCTCGTTGTTTCGGCAAACTTTCAAGGCGCACACACCAATTCGACGGCAATTCAAGTAGGAAATCCCCGAATGCAAATAATAATGTAATTGCCAACAATTTCTTTTACTTTATTGCCTTGCGTGGTTGAAGACGGCCAGACTGCCGAAATACAAAACGAAACGCAAAAAACAGAAGGCACGAAATAGAAAAAAAAAAAATAGTTGCGGCGAGAAATATGTGGCAAAAAGTGGAAAAGTGAAAATACACAAATAATGCATCAAAGTATGCAAAGTAATCGATTTGCGCCGCTGTGTAACCGCTATTGGCACTTCGATTCTTATTTCATTGTATTTAGGTATTTATGTTTATTTCATTGGGTAGCCATTAAAAAGTTTGCGTCAAAACTTTTGCATTTGACTCTCGCAATCGATTGACAGTTTATCGGCAATTTCCCAAAGATTTCACATTGTTTACGGCTGCCCCATCGCCAGGCATTTGGTTGAAATATTAAGTGTGGAAATGCGGAGCAAACAAACAAATACCAATGAAATTAGCAACAACTGAACCAACGGCTACTTTTGTTAATATAAAATTACTATATTCAATATAAAATAAGAAAAAAGTTTACTAAGCTGCATCGAAGCTTTATTACCCTTCACAAATAGAAATGTTTTCCATACAAGCACTTGATTTCCATCGTCAGTTTATATGACAGCTATATGTTATAGTGATTCGATCTGAAAAATTTCTTCGGTGATTTAACTAACCTTAGCTTAGATAATAACCAATGAAAAATTTCGCGAAAATATCTCATCAACTGAAAAAGTTTTCCTTAGAAGTGCTTGATTCCGATTGTCAGTTTGCCAGATAGCTATCTGCTATAGTGATTCGATATCGGCATTTCCATATGATCATCAATCATCATCATATCAATCTTAATATATTTCAATGTAGAATGTATGGTCTAATTCACTTCAGCTCACCTTATTATTATCTAAAAAACTTTTCGATTATGGAAATGGTATAGATTTTACGTTCTGATGAACCTTGTTCAGCATTTTTAGGTGGTGTGGGACTTTGTTAGAAGTTAAGCCTAAATGTAGGCAACGCTTTGTTAATTTGTCGGCCACTCCTATGTATTGGCTGCTACTGAGCTGTATAATTGTATAAATAGAGGCAATATAGAAAATGGATCATGATTTAATAATGCTTGAATTGTGTTAAGAAAAATTGTTGTACTTCATTGTTAAAAGTTGTTATTTACCTAAAATCTTACTACTTACTTGTATATAAACCAATACTTATTAATAAATATAATTATATGGAGCTGTATTTATATATGCCCATTTTATGGGGGTCTTTAACCGAGCATACAATTTTCAAGTTATCCAATGCCAGAATTTTCGAAAAAGGTAGTGAGGTAATGCGGATTAAAAATTACGTGTACAATTTTATGGTCAGATATTTGCTTATTATGCGTTTTCTCTCGACAGTATTAGTATAAAGCATGAATAGAGTAGTCGATGACAGGACGCCTTCGGCCACTGAGTGGCAGTCCAATGTGGCGAGTGACTGTTTTAGGATGCGCCGGGGCCAAACTCACTTGTCGCGGCGACGACGCAGGTGTGAGCCTTAATTTCCAATATTTCATGCAGTCTGTGATCCACGCGAACTTTTGAGATGCCAACCGTCGCAGCGACCTCGTTCAGGTTTAATCGGTAGTTTGACAATATAAGAAGTATAGAGCACTCTATTTTTCAATTGCCTATTTAACCTAACGACGTCGTCTTTACTACTTTGTACAATTAAAGAGGGAAACTAATGAACTAGTTGTTTATTTCGATTATATCAATTTCATTGTACGTTTTACTTTTACGATTTTAGTACGAGACTAAGGCTCCACTGAGTAGAGCTCCGAACTTCTTAATAAATTAAAAATTTTGTAATGGACTTATCTTTCTATATGATGATTTTAAAAACTATTGAGTAATATTCGGATATATCATATTCAAATTTATTTAGTGTTTCGTTTATATAATAAGCACCAAACTTAAAGCAAAAATTAAGCGGCACACTTGGTCTGTCATTTCGAATTTGAATAAGCGCCCGTAATAGCTAGAGTATAAAAGCCTAGTTAAAGAGTAACATTGGCTGACTCGTAAATACGAAGAAAACATGAAAATAACGGTTTTTTATTAGCCACCATAGAAAGTGTTGACAGCGTGCGCATTTTCATGTTCGCATGCTTTTTGCGACGTTTTTTGCCTTTGCTCCACTTTCAAATCATAAAATTCACACCGACAAAGGGAGTGAAAGCTTTTGTGCATGTACGGGTGTTTGAGTGAACGCGTGCTAAATCCACGCCTACTTTCATGAGCAACTCTGGTGCACGGCTTCGGGCTGTCAACACTGTTTGACGTTGCTGACACACACACACACACAAACACACATGTAATGCTATTCAATACAATGTGACAGCAGCAAAGCTGACGTTTTGCCGTTTCCTCGCTTTTGTTTTCATGCTGAATTTTTTGGAAATTTCGGTTTGTCGCAAGGACTCACTTGCCATTTCATTGACTGTTGTGGCATATTTACAAGTGCCATTGCAAATGTGTGAGTGTATGTGTGTGTGCATTTTATTATGCTAACAAGCGCAAAAGTATAAGCGCTGAGTGAGTGAAAAATGGAGGTGGCGTCCATTTGTTGCCGGAGGTCGTGCTTACCACATGCTACTCGCATGCGCATATGTGTGTGTTTATATGCATGTGCGTCGTTGTAGTCCATACATACATATACATATATGTATGTTTTTGAAACAGTTCGAGCTTCTACTTTATTTTATACACATACACCCCTTTGCTGTTCGAAAAATTGCAATGTTTTTTACAGTTAATTTAAACAAAAGTCAGTTTCGCCCCTCGTCATTCAATATGGAGTTTATGTGGAGTATACGTGTTTAAATATTATTTTTTCACTATTCTCATTAAAAAACAAGTTTTATTCTTCACTCCAGTAAGCATTAACTGATCTTGCTAGTACTACAAAAAAAATTCTAGTAAATATAAAAAAATAAGCATTTTGTTATATTTGACTGGTACCGTCAAAAAGTGACATTTTCACCTATTTTAATATAAATCTTTATTATTGCCTTCAAAATATGCTCATTTTGTGGAAATTCAAGCATGCCAATGCATAATCCAATTTTCCATACACATGTTATAATCTTTGGCGAGGATGGCCTTCAATTCTTTCAGCGACTTTTATTTTTTTCGGTTTTGAATCTGTTCGATGTTATCGAATCAAGTTTTCGTATATTTCCCGACCTGCACTGAATGCTTTGTGCCACTCAAATACTTGTGTTTATGATAAACTGTGTAATTTCAACAATTTCGTAGCAATGATTCCATTGAAAACCCAAAATTTCTAGTAAACTCGTTATTCAATTTTTTTCCACGGTAAAAATCGACAGACAAACTGAGTAGAAAGACAGACAAAGCTTTTTAGAATAAAGTTTTATAACTAATGGCTCAAGAAAAAGCCTAAAATTTTTTGTGAACACATTTAGGGATATATACATTAGGGTGGAGCGAAAGAAATTTTTTTTTACGAGCCTAAGGGTAAAATCTGTAGATTATAAATAAAAAATTTTTTTTAACATCTAGAGGCGTGAAATTCGTGAAAAAATTTTTTTTGGACAAGGTTTACATTTATATAAAAATTACCGAATGTGACGGTTTTTGACTCAACATTTGTTTTAACGCTTACGGAAAGCATGTTGTCGTTTAAGACTTTTTTTAAAACTCCAATATTGACCACAAAATTTTTTTTTAATTTAATAGCTTTTAAATGGCGCTAAAGGGGACTACAGATTTTACCCTCAGGCTTAGCAAAAAAAACATTTTTTTTGTCGCTCCACCTTTATATATATATACATGTATATCAGAAGGTCCTTAATGTCCAATTAGCTCAGATTGGCAGAACTGCACGAAACTTGTCGATTAAATAGTAGACCATTGGATTATAACAAAATTATCGAATTTTTTGGTGAAATTTAAAAGTATCGGTCGGCCTTTATTGCAACAGCTGGCGCTTAACATTATGTGCCATTGCGCCTATATTGAGCCTAACTTGCTAGAGGCGACTATCGTATGGTGTAATCCTTTGAAGCTTGAAATCAGCTACCCAAATAAGAATCAGTGAGCTCTTGTACACTACGTCAATCGATTACAATGTCAAAGATTTTGTACACTTAAAGTAGTTAAAGTAGTAAAATAGTTAGTTAATTAAATTAAGTCTGCTGCCGGCACCTACGCACCGTTGTGTGCATATATTTCTTTGACGAGCCCCTCATCCATACGCGGGAGAAATGTTTGGATTGCAAGTTTGTTGCTTGGAAATGAAACGGAAAGCCAAAGTTCTAATTCAAAAGCCTGTCAGTTTTGTAGTAAAATCCAAGAAATTCTCTTCTATCATGGCGTTTCCCTATTTTCCAAATAATGATTTTTATTGCTTTAAATAAAATAACGAATTTTTCACTTATTTTAATGCATATAAGTGCAATTTTTATATATTATATTTGCTATTGTTTACTTAGTTTTCCACTATCATATATCATATATACATTTAGCGACGAGGCGCAGTGAAGTGCAAAATTTAGACTTTTTTTCATTGTTTTGTAGAAACTTATACATACGAATAAAATCGGCGTGCATATAAAGCAACAGATACGCGAGTGTCATTTTACAAGTTGGATTATGCTGGTAGTGTGTTGAAAAAAAGTACATTGGTTCTACATGCAACCCTGCGAAAGTTGTAACTATTACATATAGCTTTGGGGAAAAACATACAAAATTTAATTTACGCTGAATTCGCAATAAATAGATAAATTTTGTATGAGAAAAATGCTGTATGTAAGTAGATGCATAACTAGTTATCCAACTAGTTACTTGAGGACATATAATCCAAAACATACAATTTACGTCGAATTTTCAAAAAAAGTTATATAAGTAAATGCATAACTAGCTACAAAACTAGTAACTTTATGACTAGTTATTTAAATAAGATCGTTTTTACTACGTTTTCTCCAAAAAAAATTATTGTTGTATAATGTACGCAACTAGTTATTAAACTAATTACACAACTTCTCACTTTGTGCCATATAGTAGTAATTATACAACTAGATTTTGCGAAAAGTTCTCTATCAACCGTGGTTTTAACCTACAATTTATGTTACAGTTGATTAAGAATCCATAATTTTTTTTTTATTTTTGCACTTATCAAAACTGTCTTATTCACTGGACTCGTTGGAGAATATTGCAATATTTCCATATATTGACAAGACCTATAACGGCTCTTTAATCGACTAGGTCAACTTTAACATAATTGGAGTACTTACACAACTAGCTTTCCGCTAACTAGTTACATTCATACTTGTAAAATTTCTCAATATTTCCGCTAT
The DNA here is from genome assembly GCF_042242935.1 of Bactrocera oleae. Classification (NCBI taxonomy): domain Eukaryota; kingdom Metazoa; phylum Arthropoda; class Insecta; order Diptera; family Tephritidae; genus Bactrocera; species Bactrocera oleae. The sequence goes on from NC_091536.1 coordinate 75,299,269, forward strand.
ACAAAAGTAAACTTTTATTACAACACACATTTAAACAGACTGCGTATATTTTTTCAGCATTTGCTACACCTGCCACCGCCGCTTCGTGTCTTCGCATTGTGGCCGCCGCTTCGCACAATACCAAAACTTACAAAACGCAACCGTAAAAGAATGAAATGAAAACAATTCGCAACAGAGTATTTTAGTTCAGAAATAAATGTTATTAATTATATTTTTATGCCTGAGCGTTTACGGCTTGGCAGCAGCAGCTCGTGAGCTGCTTGTGCGTTGCTTCCTTGCGGCGAATTCTTGCTTTTGCTCGAAATTCTGTTTTTTCTCGTGCATTGGAAAAATGAGTTTTCTAAAAGGATTAAAATACGGTGTAAATACACACGAAACTAAGTAAAGTGTTACTACAAACACACCCACAGAAAGAGTGGAGTGTGTGTTTCTTTTATTTCTTTTTTTTTTTAATTCTTTGTTGAGAGCTTATTTTGTTTGAGTAGACACCTATAACGGAGCAAAAAGCAGAAAGCGAAGTGGAGCCCAGGTGATTTGAATGCTGGTTGTGCTCGAATTTATTCGCTCGTTTTTTGCGCTCAACAACTTTGTTGATTGTTGTGTGATTTTTGCTTCGCAAGACTTTGAAGAATTTTATTAGAAGCATTAAAAAAAAGAGTACTAAAAATATGAAGATATACCTAACAGAAACACTTAAGTAAATTGGTGGTCCTTTGTCAACAAAATTTAAAAGCTTTTGGTTAAATAATGTGCTTTAAAGATTGAATGCCACGAAAGCGCTTTTCTATTTACATTGTTGTATAAAAATAATAGATTCTTGACAGCCCAAATGACCAAATAATTGTCGTGTTCGATTCACAGCTTCACAACTATCTAAGTTTGGGAACTGTTCTTTTGTTAAAAAAAAAAATAAATTACATTAAAAAGTATTTACAGATACTTCATTAAATTCATCTAATTGCTTGCTTTCTCTCTCTGTTTGGTAATGCCATTCTAAGCGACTTATACTAGTTGCTTGTTCGATTTACCACTCTTCAAGGTCTGGTAAATCAAAGTTGGCTAATATACAAGTATATTAATTCTAAATTTATATTTTCATTATCGAAAGTGCTTCTTCATAAATATCTTGAAACCTTTTTGAAAGTTACAAGTTTTTCTACAACAGTTTTTCTAGACAACAAAATAACTTTTTACTAAAAAGTTCTAATAATATAAATTTATTTTTACAGAATCAACTCAAATCTTCATACTTACTGTATTTTAGATATGTGGCAACGCTGTAATCTTATGCAAAAATACGAGGAATTTTAAAAATCTTGTTTGGGCGATTTTCCACTTGAATTCAAGTTTTCATAGTTTTTTTTTTTGTGGAAACTCTGTCCATTAAAACTTCTACATTGTCTTCTACAGTTTTAAGTGCAGTCACTTATCTTAACACATGGGTATATTAAGTATATAAAATAAAGAAATTTAAAAATTGCAGTATACTATACATATTTCCAAATGATGGCAACACTATTTATATAGAAATTTGCTTTTTGTAAATTTTACATACTGAACTTAGCCAATTACCCACTAATTCGTTAACTTTTTAAATTGCTTTCAAAAATATTTTAATTCAACTAAAGATTGGATGTTAGATATTTAATTTGAGTTTTATATAAATGTGATGCAACCCTATGTAATTATTTCAAGGTAGTGCTTACATTTTCTCATTCAAGTTAAAATATAAACCTATTTAATTGGTTTGTTTTTCATTTCGATTATATTTTAATAAATATTAGTGTGGCAACACTGTCTCTTAATTATAGTCATAAATAAAATAGGAATATTCATTTATATGTATGCATATGTAGAACGTAGTAGTATATGTAGAACGATATAATCTGTTTTTTATCATATTATTTATATTTAATATTAGTGTGGCAACCCTGTCTTTAAATATAGCTACCAAAATAAGAGCAAATTTTTTTTTGAAACTTTGTTCATAGTGGTAGCAAACAAGTCTATGTATTATGTTTACCAAAACAGGAAGAGACATTTTGTTGAACAATTGATTTCCTTTGTATTATTGTATTTTATTTATATTTGGTGGCAATTTATTTTACCACTAGTTTTTAGAAATAATTAATGGTTTTTGTCATGAAATTGTTTTTTATTTATATTAGGTGGCAATCTTGTCTGTGAATTGTGCTTACAAAAAACGTAGGATTTTTTTTTTATAATAATTTGTTAATACTAAATATTTCTTTTAAACGTATTCTACTTTGATTTATATTAGGTGGCAACCCTGTTCTTGAATTATGGTGATCGAACCAGGATGCGAAGGCAAAGATTTTTTAAAAATAACTTATGTATAACGAATATTTCTTTTAAACATATTTTACTTTTATGAGTAAAAGGTGGCAACCCTGTTTGCGACTCACAGTTATATAGAAATGAAAAAGAATTTGTTGGAAAATATGTTTGTAGTGAATATGCACAAATTTTTCAAATATTCATATACTCATAACTATGAATTTTAACATATTTTTTAATGTGTCCATGTACAAACACATACATACGTACACATACATATATTTATGAGGATTAAAAATGCATAAATTTGCAAAACCTTAAAGAGGACTGAAGCATACGATTGAGTTATAATAAATACTATGGCGAATTGCTTTTCACCACAAATGCAATTTAAATGGCCACGCCGCCCTACACGTGCACACACATGCATACACATAGCCGCATAAATGACCCACATATTTATGCTCAAACTTTATTACGCACTCATTCATATTTAATGGCGATGTATTATTTCCTTTCAATTAAACAGCGAAATTTAATAGTTTCATTTCGAGTTCATTTTCATTATGATTTCCTTTTTTTGAAATATTTTTAAATTCTATTTTTTATTTTGCAGCCCATCGCTTACAACGCAACAAACGAACGCCACTCGAGTGTCAACTTGTATTTAAGTAAGTGCCCAACAGTGAAACATATGAGTGCAAATATGAGCGAATGTGTGTGAGTGTATGTGTGTGTAAAAAGCTGTACTTGTGTTTGTGTGTATTTAATATTAATACTTAAATATGAGTAAGTACAATAACTGCAAGCAACTACTATAAGTGCCGGTATAAATGGTTACATTTCATAATATATATTTGTCGGTTTCGGCTGATGGAGGAGAGCAACAACAATGCTGTTGCTATTTAAATACGAATACAAAGGATTGTCATTTAATGCTACAACAATAAATATCAGAGCACTTGCAAGCGAGTATTTTTGTAAGAGTGTGATAAATATGTAATAATATATGGGAGTAGTGTAAATGGAAGCGGTTGAAGAAGCTTTTTTCAAGGTTTTATACTTTAAAAGGTCACATACTCGGTAATATGGGCGAGTTAGTTTACGGTACTACGAAAACGTGTTCATGCTTGCACTTATGAATATTCAATGGCGTCTAAAAGCAACTGAAATATTTGGAAAAACGTGCCAAATGTTTCAGCAGAGCTTTCATGCTAAAAAGCTTGAGCGAGAGAAACTAATATACGCTGCAAGATATATATATTTTAGGTGATACCTTTAAAGTAAACTTATGTATTTAAATTATTAGCTATAGTAATGAGTGAATTTAAAAGCAAAAACAAACGGTTAGAACATTTTTAAAAGCTCTTTTTCATACTGAGCGCAATTATCGGCCTTTAAAGCTTATGAGGGGTACACGGATTTCACATGTGGGCAAAGAAAAAGCCAAGAAAACATATTGGTTCATGAGAGTTTTTTCACAGAAGTAAGAGGCTTACCCTACACACAGAAATCCAAACGTCCATTAATAAAAATACATACGCAGTGTTATAAATTTAAATATATGGTAGCTATATGCTATACTTTTTCGATCTAAGAAATATGTTCGAAGATTGTAGCGACGGTTTAAATAATTCATGCTGATTTATGCCAAATTTCGTGAAGATACTTTGTCAAATAAAAAAGTTTTCCTTACAAGGACTTGAGTGGAATCGGTCAGTTTATATGGCCGCTACATGCAATAGTGTTCCGATTTCGGCGGATTCGACAATTGAACAGCTTCTTAATGAGAAGACAACTTGTGCGAAATTTCAGATCGATATCTCAAATACTGAGGGTTGATAGTTCGCTTATATACAGACGGCTAGACATACGAATATGACTATCATTTACATATATATGCTTTATAGTGTTTTCAAAGCTTCCTTTTGGTTATTGCAAACATCATCAAAAACTTAATATATCCTGTTCAAGGTATAAAAAAGAATGTAATAGATGGTTCGTTTCATGCCGAATGCAATTTTGACAGAAGTCTTAGTTACAGAATCCCAAAAGTCCATAATCAAAAAATGTATGACCGGTGCTAAAAATTTCCTTTTCTACCACACCTCGTACCAATTCCAGTTCATAAAGGATCTAAGATCTTACTTTGAGTAAGCCGTTATTGCAGAGGCTATATTTTGCAGAATCCAAAGTGCTCTTTACCTCATTATCCAGTCGAACGGTCCCGAAAACCCAATCTAACTTTTAGTTGTGAAGTGATTTTGAGCGGTGGTGTCAATATCGTATCCCTTACTCAGATGTTGGAAATACTTTTATATCACAATAAATGGGTATTCTAGTCAAAAAATGTGAACCTTATGGTTGGCAATTCACTTGTCCTCATGTGGTATAGTCAAGAACTATTAATACCTAAATTGAAATACCTTCAAACATAATGAGCGCTGGTTTCTTCGGATTGAAGGAATGCGGTCTGCTGATATCCGAGAGAAAAATCTACAAAGTTTTCAAGATTCGTACTACCGAAGTCGTCTGTAAGAAGGTGACATTTCTCTTTGGCTGATTAGCTATTGTCGAGATATCCAAAAAAAAAAAATTTGGTGTTGGGCAGTAATCCAATAATAATTGTAATCAAATCAAGCTGCTTCGTCAATATATAGGTCTCTTTTATTTCGGGAACTATAGTATCAGAAAACAATTTAATTTTCATTTCAATTCTCATTTTCACTTAATTTTAATTCTAAGCTAATTTGTTTTTGCTTCGATGCTTGCTGTTGTCTAAAACTTCTAAGAACCCAGAACCGAATATTTCTTAATATAATATATCAGTCATCAATATGTTACACAGCATTTTAAGTTGAAAGAATTACCATGTCTACAATTTTAATACTACTCCTAACTTTTTACACAAATCCTTTCTCATTTCTCACATTTGTCATTTTCTGAATTCTTTGCAATGTGGAATATACCACACCGTATTCTTACCAAGTCTTTGTGGTAAATTATAAAAAATACATCTGCACATAGTGTTGTCGTAATATTACAACTGTTAATGAAACTTTTCTTTACTCTTCTATATATTTTGTCTTTCTCTCTTCGGTAACATGAACGGTTTCGTGGTGAGCGCTAGAGTGTTTATTATGCTAATGAACTGTGTTCGTCTTGCCATCAGCTCTCATTAGTGACCACATTTAAATCTCATTCCCAAACGTCACAAGGAGAGAGTAATGCATATAACTATGCAATTACAAGAGGATTAAGTAGTGTTCTCGTTTGCACATTTCTTAATGTCAAATAACATAAGCCTTAAAGATAGTGGCATGTGATATGTTACGGTAATATAATGTTAGTAATGAAGTTGGCTATGTTTCAGTTATTAGCAATTTTTGTCTGCATGGTGAATAGGTTTTTAATTAAGGAAGGCTTAGCTAATATTTAGATGATTTCTGAACATATTACTGGTTCTAAATCTCTTAAGTAAATGTAGAAAGTTGTAGTTCTTCAATTCATGTGTGCAGTTTTCTAAAACTTGAAGACCTTAGTGATTTTTTCGGTACATTTTCGAAGTGGCATTTAGAAAAAAATAACTTATGGGATTTATTTTTTTGATACCAATAGAATACCAAGGGTCTTTTGGGTAATTAGTATCTCCGTGTATCACGAATATTGGGAAATGGTACGGTAGGACTAACTCTCAGATTAAAGTAAGTTTCACTCCCGTCTTTGAAGAAAAGTTGAAGAGTTGAGTTGAAACATATTCTTCTATGAAAGTCTTTTAGGCGTCACCAGATAAAATATTTATTCTAAAAATATCTAGTTGAGCTGAGGCAAAGAATGAATTATACTAGCTGCCTAGCATTCAAAAATAATAATCTGACCTTACGGACGGCGTTCTCCGAAACGGATTTTTTAGCACTGTACTTAGTACACACTTAACAGAAAGCCTTTACGAGGAGCTGAATCTGAAGAATACGGTGGATGAACTATAACTCTCGTTTCATGATTGGCCAAAACGTCAGTCACAATCACCTAGAATGTGTGGGCGTCAAGACTTTGGTAAGACTCTAGCATTGACCCGCCGCTTCATACCCAAAACATTAATCTAAATGTGTTGAGTCGATCAATAAGAGTTGTTAAGAGCCTCTGCTATTTCCCTGATGGCAAAACGACTGTTATTCAGAACCGTTTTCTTAAATGTTTCAATGTTATCGCCATTAACAGAGGGGGATGGACGACACGCTTCAGATTAGTTTTCGATGGTCTCGAAAATATTTCTACAACATTTTTAACGATTTCGTAGCCGTGATTCCATTGGAAAACTCGTTCTTCAATTTTCTGCTAAACACACACAATAATTTGTTGTATGGAGTCCAAACTTAGCATGAACATAGAAAAGGTTGTACCAATCTAGGAAAAAAATTGTATCCATTCGGTTTCCGCGCGCAGTTTTAATGCCAGTCAAATTTGATCTGATGTTAAGATTTCAAATAATATACTAGGTGGCGCTGTGGTCTGCACAGATATTGTCGATATCGTTCAAATGTCATATGTTTTAAGTCTCTCCTTCAGTTTGCTATAAAATATTCACTTTGAAGTAAAAGTATGAAGGAATTTAATAAAATTTATTTGGACCGATAGCTCTTGGTCTAGTTTTTTATGCAGATTTTTATTGCATTTTAATGAAAAATTTTGTGCGCTGACTTTACGTGGAATTTCGTGAAGGTTATAGATTTAAGTCGACAAATATCGATTCCGATGTGGGACCTGGACATTGGACTATTCTAACCAGCACTGTTAGAGATCTTTATATTGTAGTTTGAAAAAATTCACAAAACCCTTCAAAAAAATATTGTATTTCGTGGAAAAAATTTTGAAAAACTATAAAGCCGTACATGGCTGGCTTTTAATATTAATATTATAATTAATTTTTTCATCTCAACGCTTTAGTAGAACCACTCGTAAAACATTAGTGATGATTTCTGCTTTTATCAAATCCTGCATCGTCCCTGAAAAATTTTCAGAGCAACGCACCACAAATCACAAAGCATAAAAATGTCAGGGGTATCGAAACTGACCGATAACAAAATAACATAATTGGTTTACAAAAGCTCGATTTGAAATCGACTGAGTAAAGTCCTTCTTAAGGGGGGAACCCAGTTTCGAGGGGGGAAACGAGTCGAGCGTTTTTTGTAATTTAGAATTCGTTTAAACTTGCGGGGTATTTTATTCCTATTTTGAACTACACTTTTACATTTTTCGATGCCATTTCCGCCAGAAGTCGTGAAGTTAGAGGGTGGTGTCCATTGCCGATCGCCATCAGAGTTGACTGCTGGCGGGACATCTGGAGGACACAGTTTAGATCTGAAATCATTAATTTTTTTTCTTTCGTTAGTAACATATTTTCTAAGAATAATTTTACCACATTACCGAAAGTTGAGAAAAAGTGCGCTTCGGCACTGAATCGACCGGTGTTTATTAAGGTAATCATATCATCGGAACTAACTGGAATTTCGTGTTGAAACTTAAGCACCATATTCTTGAATAATTGTACTAACAATTTATGCAATAAAAAAAATTGATTTTTTTGATTCATCTAAACTTATTTACCCCCTTAAACTAAACTAAGCTACTTGACTCATACTTTACTTGCTTTTTAAATTCGCAATTTGAGGCCGTGATGTCATTGTCCGAAATGTGAAGCAAATCATAACTATCTGATCTCAATAATCCCCAGAAATCTTAGCCGTTAAAAACCCTTAACTAAATAATGTATGAAGCACACTGTATGGTAGACATTACGTATACAAACATAATAGCTACTTTTGGAAACAGAAATAAAAATATGCCTTATTTTAACTCATAGCAACCTTTTATTGTGTTTCTAAAACTAAAGTGCCTAAAAAATATGAAATTTAAATAATTTCAATACCAACTACCAAATTCAAATCAGCTGCAGCTGTCGTGTGCATTGAAGTTATGCATAGAAAAATGCTGATTTTAATGGCTTCCTCAGACGAGAGCATATTAAAAAGACTTTTCGGAAATGCGGCAAATTGAAGACAATTTGAAGATGCAACATTTTGCAGCATGAATTTGTCCGGATATTAAATGCAAAATGCATGGACGACTCCTTGATGGAGCTCAAAGGCAACTTATTATCGACAGCATTTGTCTACAATTTCAACTATTTCCGATTTCACGACTCTCTATCTCTCTATTGCGAATTTTGTGAGCGCATTACAATTTTCGATGCAAAAAAGCAAAAACATAAAAAAATTAAATAAAAAATTACATTATAAATACAATTTTACTTACATATAAAATAAAAAACCTGCTACAATGTACCTTAACTAAGGCACGAGTCATCGATACTACTTGTAAGAAAGAAGAATACAAGCAAAGCAAAAGAAAAAGAAAAATAAATACCAATAAAATGATAAAAAATAAAAGAAGAGAAAGCAATAGGAAGAGGAAAGATGCAAAGAAAATTTATTTGCCATTCAGAGCATATAAAGCATTCATAAATTGTATTAATTTGTGCAGCGAAAGGACGAAGAAAATCAATTGAAATATGCACAACAACAACAAGAGTAACGGCGGGTAAATGTGGCAAATATGCATGCTGCATATATGTGCAGTCTAAATGGGCATGCATGAACTTTGCACGCACAGCCAAAGGCAGCTCAATAACAGCCCTGAAGCAGCGCATAAAAGTATGCTAAGAAAACTGAGAACTCAAGCACTTTTTCTTGTAGTCCTTTGTGTGCTTTATTGCAAATCTTTGCGAACGCCAATACCGAGAGACACATGCAATTATACATATACATAAATACACATACATACATACATACATACATATATATATATATATATATATATATATATATAATATATATATGCATACATATTTGTTAAAAGCAAGCATTTTCAGACATTTTGTGAGACATATCAGCAAATATATTTGTAGTAGTGTGTGCGTATGCATATGTGCGTGCATTGTCAAAGCAATAGCTTTAGTATAACCGCCAGCGAATGACGGCAATTCAAGCTGAGTGCATCTTAGCCGACGGAATTCCGGTTGCCACTTTTTTCCCCGTATGGGAAACCTTCAACCGGCAACGCTCGATATGCTAGTTAGTGCATAGTTGTTGTTGTTGTATTTTGCTGCATATACATATAGAAACTTTCGAAACTATATTGTAGTGGCTCAAAACGATTGCCAATCTATGCTGCATATGTTTTGGTCCCCCTCACCGCTCCGCCTCAGCGCCTCAGCTGGCTTTGTATTGGCGCACAATTGCAGTTAAATCGCAGTTGATTGCAATCCAATGAAGGAATGAACGCTGAAAAAGATGGAGCATGTACTACTACTACAAATGCAGCCCAACACACACGCACACTCACACATACAAATACATTTATGCTCCAATAGAAACACATGCTTTGGAACTGTTGTATAAGTTGAGATATATTTATATGCATATACTCGTATGTGTATGTATATGCATATCTGTATGTAGGTGTCATGCTATTCCAGGCGGCACAACATGCTAAACTGTTGATTGAACTCATCAGATGCGCGCGGCAATGGCATTCGTCGTGCTGTCAATGTCGCTCAACTAGGCGTATGATGAACGTAACAACTTTTCAGCACACGCACACACACACTCATTTATATACACGGTGACAAACTTGCTAATAGTTGCACAATTATTGCTGGCAGTTGCGCGCATCATGTGACGACGCTTTGGCAAAAGTTTCGCTCAGCACCTAATTGATTTTATTATTATTTATATGTCGCTCCGCTCCGCTGCTCGGCGCCGTCTCAGCCTCAGCCGCTTCCATTATCATGACAATGTTGTTATTGCTTTAGATTTTGTCAGATACGTGTGCGCTATGAGTATGTGTGTGAGTACGGAAACTTGTTGCGCTCTGCGAGGAATTGTCTTTGCCATGTATTAGTGTGTGTGTGTGTGAGTGTCTATGTGCTGTCGCACTCACTTACATTCATGCAATTTTAATTGCCCAAACTAGTTTTTCTCATGTCACCATGCAAGCGCTTCATTGTGTAGACGTTTTTGGCATAATGAAATTAATATATTCACTGCAATTTATTTGATATACTCAAATACTTGTTTGTGCTTACTTTCACATATCATACTAATTTGATTAATTTGTTTTTGGTTATTTTTGTTTTGTCGTTATTTTTTTGCAATTTGTGAAACTTTCTTCTGCGTATGACGGAGCATTCAATGTGGCACGAAATAAATAGGGTTTAAATAAATAGAAACCGAAATAATTAAATAACTTTATTCTGATCTTCTTTCTTCTATTTGAGCATCTTTGAATCATTAAAATTTCTATTTGGAGTTCTGGACATTAAACTCTACACTTTGAATTCATGCTCTAGCAATGACCATCAGGTGTTGGCAAAACTTTCTATTAAAATTGTTGCGAAAGAATTTAGCATTCATTGCTTGATGAAACAGTTAGTGGTTTATAATAAAATTTGCTATTTTATTAACATATATTTAGGTTATAGACTAAAGTAGATCTAGAACTTTATTTTATAACCCGTCAACAAAATGATATTAAACTCACCTTCAAATATGACATATCTGACATAAACTCTATCGAATAGGCTAGAAGATCGGAATTCATTACATTAGGTATATGAGATTTGGACCAAAGTCTATACTAATTCCATTCATATCGAGCGCTAAGCCACATAATCTTTAAGCAAGCTGGTCCTCTTAATTTCACTAAAAAATCCCACATTTTGACCAACCATAAAAGTTTAGAGACAGGTGGAAAGTCGAAAATTACTAATTGCATTACGGGTATATTAGAATGGAAAATGTCTGGGGTGCTGGAACAAACTTTTGCCATTATTAAGGGATGAGAACATATTTTCAAGCTATTTTATATACCATATATACCGACATATTTGACACAAGGTTTGTTAGAATAAAGAAAATCCATATAGGTGGTATATGCGAGTTTGGCTAATTCGTGGACCAATTTCATATATTTTCTATTGCATATCCAATTTTATAAGCTCAGTTAATATTGCTAAAATACCTTACATATTGTCCAATATATGCAGTATAAAGTCAAGCTTAAGTTTAAAAATCGTATATTAGGTATAAATAGGGGTAATATTGACCCGATTTTAACTATTTTTGATATTACTACATATTATTTACAAAAAAAGTATGCTCTCTGAGTTTAATTGTGGTACCTCACATACCATCAGCAATATGTAAAGAGTAAAGTTAATAATATTTTTGAAAGTTGTGATATGAGTTATATGGCAGCTGGAGCAAGTTTTCAACCGATTTTAAACATTAGAGGCACAAACATGCAGCGTTAAGAGAAAAAGACGCTCACTCAAATTCATCTTCACCAATATTTGCGCTATAAAGTATAACGGAAGTTCGAAAATCTTTCTTTAAGGGGAATATTGATTCGATTCAATAAATTTTAGACACACATGCATACTATTTTCAGAAAATGATTCTTTCTGGATTTCTTATACACATCTCACAGATTTGCCGACATTTTCATGTTGAAGAGTGATCCGTCTTTGGCGGTTGGATTTCCTGATTTCTTGAAACACAACTGGCAAAAAAATGGTTGTGTACTACTCGAAATCTACTGTTCTGCGTTGTTTTAGTGGTATGGTGTCGTCATTTCCAGTTTTTCCAAAAAAAGAGGCAACCATTTAATTAAAATAGTTTCATGCGCGACAACTTTTGTTGGATTCGCCTCATCTAGAAACACCTATACAGTCGACCACTATTTACTTACGGGCTGATACGCATAAATCCACGATTCATTACCTGTCACGATGTCATAAACCCGTTTCGAAGCACCGTTATCGTATTTTTATATTGACCAATCGAGGCTTTTTTTGAGCGATTGACAAATTGTGTGGGATATATTATTTAGATTCAAATGACAATGCTATGCTGTTACCATTAACTACTATAGTTGCCTAAATCTCACGATTGGTCACATGGCGATCTTACAATACCAGATTGCGCACAGTAGCAATAGTTGCCGGAACAACAACTGTTTTTGGAGGACCTACTCGCAATTCGTCTTGGAGTGATCAACGACCTTAATTGAATTTACTATGCCATCGATAAACACTGGGGACCGTTTCCATAACAGTCGGGTCTACGTAACCGGAACGGACCCGGATTTTTTCCGGCCAAGGACTGTCAACTCGATAAAATTCTGCCGCTACAACAACAACAACACTGGTCCTTGATCAAGATTCAACTCCGAAAATTGAATTGAGTTCATCGATGCACTGTTGCTGAGTTAATCCATCTCGAAAATTGTAAAAATAGTTGCACAACATTTTTTGGCCGAGATGAATATTTTAAGTTACTGTAAACAACACATATAGCGCCAGTATGTCAAAATGTTTTGGGTATGTATAACATAAAAAATGTCAAACTTTACAATAGAGTTGTGATGTGCCATGCCTGTTTGAATAAGGTGTGGCGATGGTATCTTCGAAACCCATCTTCGTTTGTCTTTTCCGACCACTTAATCGATTTAATGACCTTAAATCAAAATTTCTACTTTGTCCACATAAACCGCACATATGCCGGAAGAAGCAAAGCCACACAGCAGCTTTATAATCTGAGGAATTTAAGTGGCCAAAATAGTTATCAATTTTTAAAATTCATTGCACGTAAATAAATTTGAAGAATACTCTTCGCGTTTGCTGGAAGCGACCAACAGCAAATACAAATAGACAAATAAAGTTTCGAATTGAAGCTGTCAACACACTATTTACCCCGAAACGCTTGCGCCGAAACTCAATGTAACGCGAAGCAAATAATGGACAGCGAAACCAGCGACACACATGATACCGTTGCTTGCGCCCTCCATCTCGCTCCCTGAGCTCATGAATGGTATATGGGTGTGGCGTGTGGGTGAGCTGAAATGTTGACCACAATTTAGGACGTGACATTGAATCACTAAATCAGCGCAAAATCATTTGCAGTCAAGCGGCCATGTCGATGCGACAACAACAGCAGCTGCAACAATTGTTACAAATGCAACTACAAACAATACGGCCGTGACGTTATCACGTTCGTGTATATGTGTGTATGTATTGTGTGCCACATCATCCTTATTCGCCGACTGCATGTTGACCAGTTGTCAGTTGTTGATTTCATTTATGCGCCGTTGCTGTTGGTGATCACCGATTTTGTTGGTTCTTGGCTGATGGTGGATGAAAGTGAAGCCAATTGCATGCAGCAGCTGGTGTGCAGTGAGAAAAACGCATGACGTCATCAACGAGGCAATGCGCGCGAATTTCACTTCCGGTCGGTTAACTTTTGTTGACCAATCCATTAGTGCATGTGGTGTGTGTGTGTTTGGCTCCGTGTGAGCTGGTCTTTATATTAATGCGCCTGTGTGGGTGCAGATGTTGCCACGCGCTTAGATTTATTTTTTCAGCCTTCAGCTAATAAATCGTCATGCAGTGATTTCACTTTCAGGCGAAGTTGGAAGTGACTTGCTGCGCTTTTCACAAGCGTTTTATATGAAGCTACAAGTATGTGCGTGCCACTAAATTTCACTTTAAGCAATTGAACATCGAATTCGATTAGGATATGCCGACGTGACGTGTAAGGTAATGTCTTTGGACACGTTTCTTTGTTGCGGAAAGCCATAGAGTTCATGCTGTCAATCACTCTGTTGTGATAGGAATCTTTTGAAAATTGAAAAATAATATTGTAAAAAGATTTTGCAAAGAAATATTGATATATGAGGTTTTTGTTTAGTTAAATTCAAATACGTTTAAATTTTAAATTTTACAGTGCCTAAATGTAGGCAACACCTCGTTATTTTACATGAAACTCCATTGTTTATTTAAGACCCACACCATACTTTTTTATTTATTGGGTGAACATTGTGTCTAGCTTGTACTCTTCTTTTTTTTTTTTGAAAATATTTTTTATTTTTTTATTTTGTTCATAATTTATGCCTTAACCGGTTATAATAAGGAACACATAGTGTAACAGCCTAAACAAAGAATGGTCCTCCACTGCTCCAGTGATTCTGGCAAAAATAAATCTTTTATACAATGACCAACGGTGGAAAAAAGTATTAAAAATTGACAAAAAGGTGGTGTTTTAAGAAAAATTTAATTTTAGTCAACATTTTTGTACTTTTTGGCTTGCCAAAATTCGTTTTTTCATTAGATCAGAAACTGGTAAGTTATTGTATGCAGAACTATACACAGAACACGCAGAAAAATTCTAGCGATGAAATCATTTCTCTCCGTGTAATCGCTCAAGTCAATTTGAAATATGTAGATGTCAGAAAACCGCGTCTAAAAATAAATTGATGAAGCCTTTTGAACTGAGCGGCTACAATGTCGAAGGCTTACATTCAAAAACTATTTGAAATATGATTTAATTATTCAGTATGTAAAGTACGATCAGAGTGACAGACTGAGTCGATTTAGTCATATCCATCTGCCTGTCTGCTGTCTGTGTATACGCGTACTACACCCTCGTTCTTTGCTTCACAAGAATATTCGTATTTGGCGGAATCGCAACACTATAGTGTATAGCTGCCATACAAACTGACCGATCCAAATTTGGTGCTTTTATGGAATTAATTTGGCACAATATCTTCACGAAATTTGGTGTGGATTCTTGCCTAAGGCCAAGGTATGTCTTCAATGAAACTGTTTAGATCGGTTCATTATAGCATATAGCTGTCTGTTTTCTGTAGCGCACAAATGTAGGCAACCTTTAATTATATTCACCAAAAAGCCCATATTTTATTCAAGTCACATACCCTTACTTTTAGCAAAAATTTGTTGAAACTATTCTAAACGATATCTCAGCCTTGACGCAGGTGTATTGGCATTTCGCCTCGATTGCAGATATTTATAAAGCTTTAGTCACGAACGTATTTTTGACAGGCTTTATATCTTCAAAATTTAATGAGTTTATCTTGTTTTGAATTAACGCCCATAATTTGAGTCCTCGCACCTTCATATTTGGAAGCTTTTAGCATGGCGAAATATACTCACTTTAATAGTGAGTCTAATTAGTTGAAAAGTTGAGATACTAGAAAATACCGCATTTGCTTTTTTAAATACTCTTCGCTTAGTAACTCAAGATCACTTTAGAAGTTCTTACCTTTACAAAAGCATTTTTGCTGAATATTTAAATTAGTACCTATTTGGTAGTGTATGCTATAAACGTAAAATTTTTTTATTATGAAAATAAAAACATGAATGATTTTGAATAAAAAAAATTATATTTTGTTAGCAACAAAATTTGTTTAACTGCGTACTCACACTCAACTGCTAATAATACTCACGTATATTACCCCATAATTATGGCGTGTTTTCTCATAAGAGACCATTGCACACTGTGCGCATAAAATCTCGATCGCATATGGAATTAAATTTATTTGGTTTTAATTTCAGTGCAAATTATCTTAAAGCAACAACTGAACCATTTGGTGCAATCAAATTGTCCAAAAGTGCAAATGCGTTGCGCCACTTGGATTAAAAAAATTACAAAATAAACATATGTATGCATGTATGTGTTTATAGCTTTAATGTATAGAATTTTATTTCATTCAGATAAAATTACGAGCATATGTGTTATGGAGCAGCATTTTCATATTAATATGTTTAAATATTAATCGCAATCCCTGTAAGAATTTAAAATGGCATTGACCTTAAGGCTTTTGTTAATTTGTTGCTATTTATACATGCTTTGATACTTGCCATTTTCATATCTTTTATGTGTTAATTATTCTGATTGACTACTTGTTAGTCGTTTCTCACTTGCCAGTTTTTATTTGTCGCTATCCGAATCTCGTCTATTCTATTCAGCTTTCACTTATTTTTAACATCTGTCAGATGTAAATCGCTTGCCAGTATTATCTTGTCATTTTCAAATAAAAAGTAGCTTTTGTGTCATATATTATATTATTTGCCATTTCCTAGCATTTTTTTTGCCACTTTTCGTTTGTTAATTGTCAGAAGCTATTGTCACTTGTGACAGGTGATTGGAAAAATACTATTTCCCAATTCTGTCAGGCTATTTGTCACTTACCATCGGTCAGATTGCTCTTATCGTTTTTCTTTGTTAATTATTAAGTGATATATTTATATATTCGTAAGTATTCGTCTGCCAAAATCAAGACGAAACTTACACAGATTGTTTGTCAAATTTTATTGGCTGTCATTTTTAGTTGGCTTTTGTTTTTCTTTTTAAACCCTATAACAGGGTATATTACAGTTGCCACGAAGTTCTCAACACCCAGAAGGAAACATCGGACACCCTATAAAATACATTTGTAAATAATCAGGGCTGATTAGAGCTGCGTTGATTTAGCTATGTCCGTCTGTCTATCCTTCAGTTTTTGAGATATCGATCTGAAACTTTGCAGACATCCTTTTCTCATAAAGAAGCTGCTCATTTGTCGGAGCTGCCGATATCGAAACACTATAGCATATAGCTGCCGTACAAACTGAACGATCGGAATAAAGTTTTTGCATGGAAAGATTTTTCATTTGATGATATCTTCATGAAGTTTGGCATGGGTTATTGTCTAAGCAATGGTGCAATCTGTAAAGAAATTGTTTAGCTCGAATTACTACAGCATATAGCTGCCAGACAAACTGAACGATCGGAATCAAAAGCTCCCGAAAGACTTGTGTTTGTTGTTGTTTTTTTGCCTTTATTCCATTTTTAGCTTGTCACTATTTATGTCATTTACGATTTTTCTTTAAAAGTTGTCACATGTCATCTGTGTTGTAGTTCTTGTAGGTAATAAATAATAAAAATAAAATTTCTTATCATTGCTAAAAATATGTCTCTTTGACACAGGCAGGTCGATGTTACTTGTCACTTGTCAACTGTCAAGTAAACTTTTTAATATGTGACATTTGAATTGCTATCCGTCATATGTCCCATGCCAATTGTCATCTGTAATGTATATTATGTCATTTGTCCTAGGTATTATATAGCTCGTCAATTTTCATGTCATATATTATATTATATATAACGATTCACTTTCTTTATATTATTATACTACTATTTATTTATATATTATATTATTACTGTCTAAGATTTTCCACGAAATTTCCTGCGGGAACATATGCTAGCCTGTCTATATTCATGCATTGAAATACATGCTTATAATATTTAAAAGCGTGTGTGTATATGTGTGTGTGTGTGCAAGCAACTAAAGTCGAATCAATGCAATTTATCAAACCACTTTAATTGCAATATAAGTGTATGTTCAAGTGTAAAATGTATACAATCAAATGTTTGCCAACGTATGTATGTATGTACCGTTTATATACATATTGCAAATATATGTGTGAGTGTGGGTGTGTGTGTATTATTACATAAGCTACTTACAAAAAAGATCGTTGCAAGAAGATTGCTGAATGTAAAAATTATTTTAATATATATATATATATATATTTTTATATTCAGGCAAACAACGCTGGGGTGTTCGCTTACAAATACATAGGTATGTACTTATATGTATGTATGCGTGTGCGTGTGAGCTTCAATACTTCGATTTTATATTTTATTGAATTGCGAAAATATTTCACTTCCTACTGCCATTAAAGGTTTTATTATTTTAAACTCTATTTGTTGTTGCTAGCCATAAGATAAATTATTGCGGCAGCAAAGTGGATATCACACACACATATACATACACCCGCTTGGTATAAGTAAATATGATTTTTATTTCCAATCGAAAATCTGTAAATACGGAAAACAAAATGCTGGCGATTAATTTTTGCATATTTTCGCTGCACTTTTGTATTGTAAATAAATAAATGAATTTCGCAAGCATTTTAATTGAAATTCAATTTGCCTGTGTTGTGCTCTAATTTCAGCTTATCTAGTAATTAAAGTTTTAGTTGAATTTTCATTGCATTCATTGCATTCATTGCATTCAATGCGCTTATTTGCAATTTTTACTGAAGAATACTTGGATTGCTTTGCCCTTCTATGTTTTGTTTTAGAAAGCTCTTTTTGATAGGAAAGATTGTACTTTCAGTTTTTTAGACAAATCGCTTCTCAAGCATAACATAATTTTATATGAAAGTGATTGTGCTTTGTTGTAATTTTAAATTTTTTCAACTTAAAAAAATTATAGTTTTTAAAACCTTCTCAAATTGATATAACGACAAGCGTAGAATACGGTGATAGACGACGAAATTACGAAAAATGACAACACAAAACAAAATCTTCATAAAATAAGAAAAAACTTCACAAATCAAAAAGCTTTCATACAAAAACTTAATTTTATTCAACAGTTCCGAAAAATTAGCAGCTTCTTTGGGGAGTACGCATGCAATTTTTTCGACCGATATCTCAAAAACTGGGTATATACAGATAGACGGACATGACTAAACGATTCAGCTCCTCGTGCTGATCACTTATATACGTTATTTATACGTTTTACGAGGGGTTTACTAACTTCGCGACAATTTTAATATAATAATTTATATATATAGAATAATATTGCATTACAAAATCATCTTAAAATAATTGATTACATTATCATGCCAGAATCGCAACTTGATATCACATATTATTTCTAAATTTTTTAACACCGTTACATTTTTATGCCTACTAAACTATATAAATGCACTACCAAAAAATAATTTAAATAAATGATGCAAAAGTATGAAATAAAATGAAAAGATTGAAATAACCACATTTTGAAATCACAATCGCTACATTATATAACATCACTAAGTGACATTTACTTCAATACGTCACCTCACTACACCATGTCACTAGATGACATAAAATGATTAAATAACATCAACTACTAGATCAATACGATATATTACATAGCAGACGATTGCATTACTTCAATAAAACATATCATTACAATAGTTCAAATCACATCGGGGTTATACGCGGTCGAGTGAGGTTGAGCAAGGAATTAAGGGTGGGAAGCGCGGATAGGTTGACTTCCACGCTGTGCACAGTAAAGATACATTATGAAAATATCTGACTTTAATCATGGTCAAGTTGGTTTGGTGATGGAAAAACTCTAGATAGGATCTAAAAATATATCTAAAAGGTATAGTTGTGTTTCGCCGATTTTTAGTTATGACTTGACACTTATTAGAGCCAATAACCGTGCTTTTTTTATTTCAGTATCCTCACTGATGATTGAGGTAATCTGGTGTAATATAAAATGACGTCATATTAGAAGTGGTCATGGTGCAGTGACACAGTTCCCAATATATTTAAAAAATTACTAAATGGTTATGCTTTAAAATTAAGGAGAATAGAGTCAAAATGACAATTGACTTGATCTGTTAGTCTGGTAACGTCACATCAAATAGTAATTTTAAATGATATCGTAAAATCTGATCAAAATATCCCATCACACAGCATAGTATATTTATGACAAGGTTTGATTTTAAAAATAATTCGCAAATGAAAGATCGTATAGTCACCCGTCTCAATACACACTAAGCAACTTTCAATAAAGTCATCGCATCGCACCGTGTTATAAGGTTTTCACATCACCTGATATTCAGAATCATTTATTGAAAGAGAAAATTTCAAAATTAAGATGAGTTGAACTTTACTGCCTATTCCATGAGTAATTTAGCCAAATTATTATTATTTTTAATATTAAAATATATAAAGACGGATCAAAATCAAATATGATTACATGATGTAATATCGTTATTAAATCGTACTAAAACTAAGTGTTATATGATGAGGTGAGCTAATTTTGCAATGATATCATCTGGCGCAATATTACAAATATAATGCATTGGATAACCTGATATCATGTTTTATCGAAATATAATTCTTGAACCCTTAATCACCTGAATTCATATGCCTGCAAATTAGATCATATGATTTCCTGGGGATATCATATGGAACTAGAATGTCATATTGCAAGCTTTAATTATCAGTTTCATGTTAGCACTTCTAAAATATTTTATAATATGAAAGTAAAACTAAGTAGTTTTTAAAATAAGATCACATATTTTGCATAAAAATTATAATTCAACACATCAAAATTTTATCATTAGATCTCAAGACATCATAATATCATGACGTCGTCACCTCACGTCAAGTCTTCCTAAATAGGAAATTGCTAGGTCAAAACAATTAGTGAAAAAAATTAAAGTTAAATTTTTTTCAATTAAGAACAAAAAAGTATTATTTTGAGAACAAAAATTAATTTTTTTTAAAGAGAAAAAAATAGTGTTTTATTGTTTTGCTGCCCAAAAAAAACTTCAGACTTATAATAAAAAAGTTAAACCATTTAGTCCTATAACAAAATACAATTCTCTATCTTTCCCTATTACAACTTTGCTGCGGAAAAGCGACAAGGCGGCTGAGACAAATGTGCGACCATAAAAAAAATCATTAAATTAACTTAAGCATAAAGCAGGCAACAAATGAACGGAACATGGAACACGGAGGAACACGAACAGAAATCGAGATGCAGACTGCAGTGCAATGGTGTTGAGAGTAAAGCAAGGCAAGTACTTCGACTAAGAAAAGCACAGTGACGCTGACTGCCACCACTCGGACGCTTTGTAAATTGAACCAATTTATGGTTATGTGCCGGCAAATTGCAATTGAAATGCGAATATTTGAGATGTCGCCGCACCCAGATTCAAACCGGCGAAAGCAGGCACGGTGAGCGCAGTCATATAAGCGACGGATGCGTGCCTCATTGATTCGCAGATTCAATTTTATTTGCTTTATGCATTTGTGCTTTTGCTGCATGTTGGATATAAGAGCAAAATTTGCTTTAGAAAGCGGTGAGTAATGTGATATTATAAATCGAATCCACTTGTTGTAGCTACTGCGCTTTGCTGGCTGACCGACCGACTACACTTACGCTTGATTTCATTTCGGAAAATTTTTTGGTCAAACTAAATTGCATTTACCTCTCATTTTCTCCCTCTTTCTTTCCCTCTTTCTCTCTCTCTCTCTCTCTCTTGCTTGCTTGTAACTGGAAATTTAATTTATTGCATTTTAACCAAATTTCCATACAGCAACAATTGCTGCTATGCGCTCAGCTGGGGCACGGCTACAAAGTAGAAAAAAATTACAAAAATATACGGTTATCTTTGCATAGATTTGTATGTTTGTATGTATTTAGCCTGCTACATGTATGCTTCTGTGTGCAACACTTCATTTTAAATTGATTCGCTTCTCGTTGTAGCATAGTTCAGGGCGCTCTCCCAAACGGCTAAGTGCACTCCATTGTTTGCACTTTTCCTTGCTTCACTTGTTTGTGTTTGTTGCACTTTTGATCGCATTTGTATTTTGCACTTTACCGTAATTTATTAGATTGCTAACGATAAATCTTTCGATAAGAAATCTGTTTATAAATTTTAAGGACATTTGCACATGATCTCCATTGTGCTCATTCAATAAAACTCGAGCACACATCCTCTGTGTTCACATATGGAAATGAGAGTTGTGTTTATTTATGTATGTATGTGTCTGTGTGTGCTTCAAGTGCACACTAATGCAACTGGATTTGCTCAGGTGTTATGGCATGACAAGCGTACTCTTCGGTAAGACCACGTAGACACTGAAATTGTGGGGATATTTAATTATTTTCTGGTGTAGTTGGTAACTAGTTGCTCATTATAGGAAACTAAAAAGAAGGCCACCGAGAGATCATCCATGATTTTTACCTCACACGCTTTTCACTGCGGTCAATGCTGGGTGCTTTGTAAACGATTTTTCGGGCCGGATATTGAAGGCATGGCATAATCATTATGCAAACCGTATATTAATTATATTATTATTATTAGTGTTATAAACCGCATCGGTAATATCAGTATATCACTACTGAGTGTTCGTTTGCTATCAATGTATGTTTTTCGTTGCATCTATCATCTCCACAAAGTTATAACATGGAAGGCAATTAGTCCTAAATCAAGCTCTTAAAATTTTGCCAATCTTATGGTAACTTTATTAAAGCTTTGAGTCTTTGAAACTATGCGATTAATAATTTTCTCACTAAGTCGGGTTAGCTAATATGGTAGACATTTTATTTACTTAAAGGTGATTCGAAAAAAAGCAAAAGTACCCAAACGTTTTTTAGTTCATCACATTTAAAGTCACTCCTAGTTTGACACGATACAAGAGCTCCAAATGCAAGATCTCCATTTAGCTCTCGGTGCTAACATATATTTATCTGTGATGAAGCTCGTCGAATCGCTAACAGATTCCATTTTGCAGTACCTACTACTACTGCTCGGGCTGTAGCAAAAGATAAAAATGAAAATGAGCCTGGTTTTGAGTGGAAAGAAAAATTAATATTCATGTTTAGAGGAAAACAAAAAAAGCCAGGCAGCATAGCAGTCAATATAATATGATATTTCCGTAGTATTTAAAATTTCATTGCAGAATTTAAAATATACGCAGTTTTTGGAAATTCTCTAGCCATTTTTAACACAAAATTCATGAATAGACAACCAGTGTGGAGTCGTTTGATCCTTTCATCCATTTCTAATTGCTTTTGTTGTGTTATTAAGATATTAGAATGCCTTGTGTAAACTTTCAGTACAAGTAAGGACACTGTTCTTTAGTGATGTTGATAAAATATTACTTGTACAGCATTAAAACTTCGAGTAAGACTTTTTCTTGGCGTAGGCAATTTACGGTAAGCGCCATTTTCTTTCCTTCTTATTTGCAGAATTACTCCATGATACCCATACCAGTTTCCACGGCTCTGAAGATTCACGTTGATTACCTGCAAACATATCCGCTTGAAAATACTCAGGAATACCACTATTTGTAGTAAGACCAGTCTGATTCGATTTACAGGCTGATGGTGCACCTGAAAAGTACTACAACAGCCGATGTCGTCTCTGGGTGGGAGAAATAGTAGCATATTACTGTCAATATTACAATTTTCAGGCGTTTATACCCTTCGTCGGCGTCCCTATGACAGCGTCATATGCGTTAGGATCAGTTTTGAAGAAACTCTGGGGTAAAATTGTGAATTGCAAAATTGCAAAAAAATTTATTCCTATCCTGGGTTGCAAAACATGCATAAACAAAAAAATCAAACAACATGTGAAAATTTTTTCTTTATTTTGTAATCAAATCCTAAGAAAAAACAAATCTTAAAAAAAAATGTCAAATTACTAATACCAAATATTGCAATAAAAAAAAAACGTTACTGAATAAAAATTTAATTTTTTTCCGTTGGTGTATTTTGTTTTTTACCATTTTGGTTATTTTTTGTAGAGGAAAGTTTTTTTTTCTTTTATAAAATATCAATATAGTTTTGCACTTTTTATCTTATTTATATCTAATGGTTTTTATTTACATACGTAGTTTTTAGGTTAGAAATAAGTAAATCTTTCCATTTGTGTTCTCTTAATCCTTTTCATTACTGCTTTTAACTTGAAAAATAATTTTTTTATTTGTTACTCTAATTTTTAAAATAAAAAAGTACTTTATCAATTTTTGATCAATTTAACTTTTAATCCCTAACTTCTTAGATTAAACATAAAATTTAAATTTTTTATTTCTTTTTTTTATTTAATTTTTAATCTTCAAATTTTAAAAACTGAAAATCAAATTTTTAATCCAAAATCTTCGAATCAAAAGTTCGTGCCATCCCGTTCATATCTAAAGAGTTTTAAAAACTGAAAATCAAATTTTTAATCCAAAATTTTCGAATCAAAAGTTCGCGCCGTCTCGTTCATATCTAAAGAGTTTGGCCAATCTATAAATAATAACATCGAATTTTTATTTTTGTGGCCATTCGTTAGGCATTATTCAATTAGTTATGTAGTGAAACAATTTTTCTTAGTGTCGAAGCGTTCGCAGCTTTAAGCAGTATTATCTATACTGGGGCAATAGCCGCCATTTGATTTGAAAATGTGGAAGAAGGTTATGTCTGAAAGGGCGATATTTCTATTCTATTCCTTATACCATCTTAGGAAGCTCCAGACTAGCCTAGCCCCTTAACTTCCTAACTTTTTACTGAATCGCAACCTCACCGGACTTTAAAAAAAATATTAATTTTTTTCTCTTGATGAGACTTCGCATGACACTGGGACACATTACAGTTAATTATCTAACGTTCAATTTTTGAAATAGAAAAAAGCACCACTCACCTATGCGAAGAACTAGAGCTGCGCGACACCCAGTGAGCACGCCTACTTTTTGAGTGCCACACAATGCCAATGCTGCCACGCTGTGCATATGTTTGCACAAATACGCCATAAATATGCTCAAGTGTTTATAAATATAAAGTAACTACGTTCAAATACACACAAGCATGTGTACACTCACACACACACGCATACACGGACACTTAAGCACATTGTTAATTTGTATGCAGACATTGGCACGGCGCATTTACTACTTTATATCCCTTTTATGGCTTCCTGCAATTGTGAATTGGCATTTAGTGTGGCGCTTGCACTATGCTTGTATTGTATGTATGTGTGTTCTCATGTAGTTATGTGTGGCTGTGTGCAAACTTAAAGCTCTCATCTGATATAGTATGCTGACGGCATTAACTCACCGGCTAGAAGCAGCAATAACAGCAACAACAACAAAAACAACGATAACAACATTAACAAAATCAACAAAATGGCAACTTAAAAACAACAACAACAAAAGTGATAACAACAATAAAAAACAACAACAACAACACTACAAATAATATTAGTGACAACAACAACAAATACAAATAGCAATCGCAAATGTTTTTCCAACGCTCTAAGAATTGCCAACCATCTACACAAATTAACAGTATTGTTATGAGCTCAGCACCGCACCTACACTAACACACACCTACACTCACATGGCACATAGTGCGATATTCAAGTGAAGTGGTAGTGTTTTAGGTGCGGTCCTGGGGTATTTCTTTGAATCCCTATTTTTCCACACCAAATAAGTTCAGTTGCTTCCCGGTGAATTTCGTAAACCGAATCTATCCAAAAGGACACAAAATATATAAAGAAAGATAAGTACAACTTGTATTTTTAAATAAAAATCCATTTGCACTTACCTGCATATAGTTGCAATTTTTGCTGAAAAATTTGTTATATTTCCCCTGAACAGCAATCCAAACAAAACGTGTTCTTGATTTGTTCTACCGTTTTGTTTTGATCGCTCAGCTGTTCTCCTGTTTGTTTCTCCTCTTTCGTATTCCCTTTGAATTTGGCATTGCCAACCACAAAAATATACGCAAGGTTTTTAGTGGCACTGACTGAACGTACATACTGCCAAGAGTTTCCAACTATTTTTCTCAGTGAGGTATGGCCTCTGAGAACAGTAGTGGGAACACTCCAGAGAATCCATTTAGAAGGAATTCAAAAATTATGAGAACTCCTCCTAATGGAAAGAATGAGTTATCCACCGCTGCTGGATCAACAAAAGAATGCGAAAATGCCATCCATACAATTAGAGGTGGCACACTCTCTGAGGAACTACCAAGTAGTGGAGCTACCCGAATTTTTAACCAGTTGGGTAGTAAAATAAAAGAACTGGAGAGCATGATGGCGGGCCAAAGGCATATAAACCAGGCAATGCGCGACCTAGTTAGCAGCATAGTAACACTACATGCGAAGGCTGAGAAAGGTGGGAACCCACCCAAAAGAATTATGGTAGGGAAAGCATCTCAGGTATCCCCTATGGGTAAAGATGTAAATACCCAGAAAAGAATGCGTGAGGCTTTAGGCTTTTTACCACCCACAAAAAAGCCGAAAAATACAAATAAAGCGGCGCAACCCACCAGCAACGAGGCTGCGGAATTAATTCCCAGAGAAACCACGATTATACCTGGCGGAGGCGAAACATGGGTGGACGTCGTTAAGAAGAGAAGACCGATCGAAAAGAAAATCAGATCGAGGCCAGACGCCATCATACTTACCAAAAAGGATGGTGTATCATACGCTGAAATTCTCCGCAAAATAAAAAGTGACAGCGGATTAGAAGAATTGGGTTCAAGTGTCACATACATTAGAAAAACCTTGAAAGGAGACTTGCTCTTAGAATTAAAGAGTAAAGCAGAAAAGAGAGCAGACTCATTCCAAAGCGCTTTAGAGGGAGTGGTCGGGGAAATGGCCGTGATACAGCCCAAAACTCACAACGTCTCGATTATGTGCAAGGATTTGGATGAGGTAACTACACCCGAAGAGATATGCGAGGCACTACAAAAGGAGTGCGGAATACAAAATTTGGGGAAAATTAATATTAAAAGTATGCGAAAGACCCGAAGCGGAACCCAAATAGCTATCATATGCCTGCGCGCGCAGGATGCCAAGACTGCGCTTAAAGTAGGCAAAATTAAAGTAGGGTGGTCCGTCTGCCGCCTCCGGGAATACTCCCCTACTCCCCGTTGCTATAGGTGCTTTCACCTAGGGCACATGGCACGCAAATGCTGCAACCCAATAGACAGATCGTCTCTATGCACACGTTGTGGAGCCGGTGGACATGTAGCGAAGTCATGCACCAATGATCCTAGTTGCATGTTTTGCAAAGGAGCACACACAGTTTTGAGTACGACTTGCCCCAAGTACCTGGAAATGTTAAAGGCGTTAGGGAAATGAGGATATTACAGCTGAATTTAAACCATTGCGCTGCAGCACAAGATCTGCTCGAACAGACAGTATTTGAAAATAACATTGATGTCGCCTTACTTAGCGAGCAATACTCCCAGCGTTCGGAAAGCACATGGGCCACAGACATATCCGGCAAGGCTGCAATATGGTCTTGTAAAGGTCAACCTTTTATATCTTGTTCCAAAGATCATAACTGTTACACATGGGCAAATATACGTGGCATATACTTTGTTAGCTGCTATGCTCCTCCCAGCATCTCAATCAAAGACTTCGAAGACTTCCTCCTGGAGCTTGCTCTAGAAACCAGAGGCAAATCGCCAGTCATAATCGCAGGCGACTTCAATGCGTGGTCAACTGCTTGGGGTAGCAGGCACACAAACCATCGTGGTCGTTTGCTACTGGAATTCCTAAGTCAAACGAACCTTACTATAATGAACAGCGGAACGCAAAACACCTTTCAAAAAGGAAACAAAGGCTCCATAATCGATCTCATGTTTGCAAACGATGCTCTAAGCAGGCATATTAAGTGGACGGTGTCGGATATATTCACAAATAGTGACCACATGGCTATTATTGCTGATGTTTCGTTTTCCGGAGAGACGGAACCCCGCAGCAAGGGCAGCTGCCAAAAACGAAGCTGGAAACAAAAGGAGTTTGATGCCGACCTTTTTGAGATAGTCTGGAGCTCTGCAAAAACACCAGGCGGGGACGCCACCGACTTGGTGTCCGCAGTGCGGAAAGAACTGGTCACAGCATGCGACGCAACTATGCGCAGAACAGTACACCACAACAAACGAAAGCCCGTCTATTGGTGGAATGAAGAAATAGCAACGCTCAGAAAGCTCTGTAATGCAGCTAGACGCCGTCTACAGCGTAACCAAGGCGGGGGAAATTCAAACGCTCTCAGGGAAATTTTTAAAAGACAAAAGAAGCTTCTAAAGTCGGCCATTGCCCGCAGCAAAAGGAACAGTTTTGAAAAGATCTGTGAGGAAGCAAACGTCGACCCCTGGGGTACGGCGTACAAAATATGCATGTCAAAATTCAAGAATAAGACACAACAACCCAAAAGCGCATCTTTTATGAAGAATATCGTGGAAACATTATTCCCTAAACATCATCCGATTACCTATGGTAAACCACGAACCGAAGTTGTAGAGCCACCGCTACTAGTTAGTGAAGAAGAATTATTGGCCATAGCGGGAAAAATTAAAATCAGCAAGGCGCCTGGTATAGACGGCATACCAAATAGAGTCTTAAAGGAAGCCATAAGTTTAAAACCAAATGTGTTCGTAAAAATGTACAATGCATGCTTAAAAGAAGAAATATTCCCCGACCCATGGAAAGTTCAGCGATTGGTTCTACTACCTAAACCAAATCAGCCTCCGGAGGAAGCCTCCTCATATCGACCTCTATGCATGCTTGACACGATTGGCAAAGTGTTCGAAAGCATAGTAAGAAACCGCTTGGAGTTAGCAATCCAGAAAGCCGGCGGATTATCAGAAAGACAATACGGCTTTATAAAAAAGAGGTCCACTATTGACGCACTAAACGATGTCGTTGGCACCGCGAAACGCGCAGTAAGTGGAAAAAGATGGAAAGGCGGGACTAAAAAATACTGCGCCCTGATCACCCTGGATGTGAAGAATGCCTTCAACTCAGCAAAATGGGCAAACATAATCAAAGCTCTGCATGAGATACGCGCTCCTCAATATCTGGTAAACATTATTACAAGTTATTTTGAAAACAGGCAACTAATATTTGACACTGATGAAGGCACCAAGACCTACACTATTACGAGTGGAGTACCGCAAGGCTCGGTTTTAGGCCCCCTTCTATGGAACGTGATGTATGATGGGGTGCTAAGAATAAACCAACAAGAAGCCGTTAAATTAGTCGCATACGCTGATGATCTTATAGTGGTAGCAGTGTCTAAACATCTTGATGACCTCCGGAGCAAATGCAATGAATGCGTCAATAGTCTGCGGCAATGGTTCTCCTCAAGGAGTTTAGTTCTGGCCGAGCACAAGACAGAAGTCCTGCTAATAAGTACTAGGAAAGTGGAGGAACGAATATCTCTCACCATAGGGGAGTGTGAGATTCAATCACAGCCACAACTAAAGTATCTGGGAGTAATAATAGACTCTAAGCTTAAATTTAAGGAGCACTTAGAATACACCTCTGGTAAAGCAAGCAAAATCCTCAACGCCTTATCAAGAATGATGGCAAATAAAGGCTGCGTGCGTTCCAGCCGGCGATTTTTACTCGCAAAGGTAATGAGATCGGTTGTATTATATGCGGCCCCAATATGGATCCAGGCGCTAAACGTTAAAGCATATGCCAAACTAATAAACTCAGTGCACCGGCTGTCGGCACTTAGAGTAATCAGTGCTTTCCGAACGATATCCAGCGAGGCTGCGGAAGTAATAGCCAGTATGATGCCCATTGACATCCAGGGTGACGAATTCGCGCGAGTATACGAGTTACCAGAGTCGTCTTTAGAAGCCAAAAGAGCAGAGAGAGTCAAAAGCTTATCAATATGGCAGCAGCGGTGGCAAACCTCACTCAAAGGACGGTGGACCCACAGACTTATACCGGACATCCACCCGTGGATAGACAGACGACATGGGGACCTGGATTTCCACCTTACCCAAATATTAAGCGGACATGGGTGCTTTAGAAGCTACCTGTACAGATTCCATCATGATGTTAGTCCGAACTGTCCGATGTGTACAGAGTGCATAGAAGACTCTGAGCATGTATTCTTTTATTGCCCTCGCTTTTCGAGTACAAGGGAAAAACTTAAAACTTCACTCGGTGGTAGTTTTATGGTGGAAAACTTGACGACACTTATGTGTCAGTCCAGTGAGAATTGGAAAGCTGTCAGCGAAGCGGCAGCTTCAATCATGACAAAACTAAGACATATGGAACAGATTAGGCGTTCGTCAGTCCGTACTATAGAGGAGACTTAAATGTCTTATCACTCCCACGAAGTAATACTTAATCAGGTGGTTCCGTGGGAGAGTCTTGAGTTGGGAGTAGGTTAGGTTTAGCGGATTAAAGTCCCGCACTTCGGCTTTCGATGCTTCCCCCTACTTAAAAAAAAAAAAAAAAAAAAAAAAAAAAAAAAAAAAAAAAACATGTATATAAATTTGTTTATATGTATGAATGTAATTGAGTGTGTGTATAAGTATGTTGGCTCACTTTTGCATTACAGTTATCGCTGATGGCAAAACATTTACAACAACTACAACCATACAAATGCCCATTTTAGTAGTGTGTAGCATAAATGCAATACCAATAACAACAACAATTCTACAAACGCAAGCACAAGCATTTGTTCATTTGTCAGCTGATTTCCACATATGAGCACAAATACTCGCATATATCAGCAGTTTGTATGTATATATACATATAGATGTGTGTGTATGTATATGTGTGTGTAAGTGTGCCGGCTGCATGTACTTGGCACAATTGTTTCCACTTGTGAGACACTAATAAAATTAATCTCAGAATGTGTATTCAGCTAACGTTTAGTTGCAAATAAATTTGCGCACAAGCTGACACACACACACACACACATACATGCATAGACCGTTATCCAGTTGAAATATATGTATATGTGTGTTAATAGTTGGCTGACGACTTAGGTAATGTGTCCCACACGCTCCACTAGATTTTCAATTTTATTGCATATTTCTGTTTGTTATTATTATTGTTGTTGTTATTGTTGCTGAATTGGCTTCAAGCAATGTGAAAAACGATAATGGAAACTAAATTCCAAAAGCAACTGTTGGTTGAGGCTGGCAACTGTACACACACATACATATGAACTTGGGTGCTTCTGTTGAAAGCCTACTTTTGCTTTTGTTTAAGCATCCCACACACACACACAGACAGAAACACATTTATAAACATGTATGTACATCACGTTGAAACGTAAATTGCTTTAATGGAAATTGTTCAGGTAATCGTACAATTTGTAAATCACTTAAGTAATTGATTTTTATGGCAGCTTTTGTTTTGTAAAGAGTATCCTAAAAGAATTGAGAAAGCCTATATATAATGTAGTGAAGATTCAAAACTGAAAACAAAAACAAGTTCTTTTGACAAGTAGTGAAGACTACTCGTTCCCTCAGCTCTAACCAGCTTTACTGTTTACAAAACTCTTCGAGCTGAATGCTCATCGGTTTACCATTTGCCCTCAACAACGCATAAAGTACCCTTAATGTTACAGAAAAAAAAAATTCTTCGACTTCTTCATTTTTTGACTTCGATTAGGAGAGATTTATATATTATTAATTTTGTTCATCGAAAAAGCATTTAATTTCTTAACTAATGATTCAAATCAAGGTGATCCTTGTTGGGGAGAGTGATTGATTTCATTTTCCCTCTCTCTCTCTCTCTCTATTTTTCGAATTCACCGGAACATTATTAGGTGTCACACAGATCAGACTGGCACTTTCCGATTC
Organism: Bactrocera oleae; assembly: GCF_042242935.1. Classification (NCBI taxonomy): domain Eukaryota; kingdom Metazoa; phylum Arthropoda; class Insecta; order Diptera; family Tephritidae; genus Bactrocera; species Bactrocera oleae. The sequence continues at coordinate 75,330,652 of NC_091536.1, forward strand.
CGAACGACTGATCATCTTGTCAAGTCAGGTTTGACATATTTTGAACAAACAAGAAGAAAGTAAATTAATAGAATTTCCAGATATAAAGCCACACCGAAAAGGCCTACAACTTTTGAACTCAAAATTTATTTTAACGCTTAAGGAAAGCATGTTGTCGTTTAAGACTTTTTTTAAAACTCCAATAACGACCACAGACATTTATGTTAATTTGATAACTTTTAATTGAACACTTATCAAAATTTTTTACGAAATAAAAATTTTAACTCGAAATTTACTTTAAAACATTACATTTTTTTTTTGCACCTACTGTATATCCGGTCAGTCGACCCAGCAGTATTTCTTACAAATATTAGCGGAATGTATTTTGACCCTACAACAACAACAATAGCAACTATATATGGCAGATACATAGTTATACGGAAAAATACCATGGAATATATATAGGTAACGGACACTATAATATAAATATATATATATATTAAAGTGTCCGTTATTTATCAAGCAGTTGAAGTTTCAGATTTTGTCTTAAAAAACGGTTTCACCGTAAAAACGCACTTTATTTTCTATTTGAACCTTTCCCAAATCTTTTTACTTTTCCCCCTTACAATTTTTATTTCCAATGCAATGCAAATTAAACTAGAACTTTTAAAATATTATTTCCTTATAAAAAAGTCTTAATAATTTTTGTCATAAAATATTTTTTTAAAACTATACGCAGTTAAAATAGTTCATTAAATGTACTGTATTCACCCAGTACACCATGTCGTATGAGCAACACTGTGTATATAATCTACGGATATGAATGCTCAGTACATTTCATGTATAACTTATTGAGGCCATTTTTGTACAGCAGTAAATTTTCTACAAAACTATAAGTTTTGCAATTTAAAATATTTTTTTTTATTGAGTTATAAAATTCATAAGAAAAAAAAATTTGCCTAAAATAATCAAACCTCAACCGTTAATATCTTTTAAGCGGTCAGGCTTACGAAAATATCTCAATAGACTTTTCGGAAGAGCATTAAATTTCCAATAAAACCTATGAAACGAAATATTTCAAGTAGTTAGTAGCGCGATTTGAAATTTTCTATCTGAATATGAGAAAAAATATATAATTGCAAGGTGGAAGATCTTCTCGTTACAATTAGAAGCTCATACTTGGAGAGACTTTTCAAGAGGTGTCTAAGAATCTAGTTTTCAGAGTACCAAACGAAAAAAAATATTCGCATTCGGCTTGTTTTTACCTACCTTATTATAAATATATACAAATATTTTATATTATATTAAAACACATATCTTTTTTACGCATATAATCACACCACTCAATTTGCATATAAAACATTTTCATTTGTAGCTTCGTTGAAAAAGCAAACATAAGCCATGCACAAAAGAAAGGAATATGCATAAATCAACAACAACAATAATAACAACAAATGAGTAGCCATATATTAAAGTGCTGAAATATGAAATTTCATATACACTTTAAATAGAGAATAAAACAAAACGCAGCCACGCTTTAGTAACAAAGGCGAAAAATTATTGAAAACTGGTGGCAACACTGCACGACACATCATAAATAATAATAAAACTTTTAAAATGAAAAGTTTGCCGAGTGGAAAAGCTGTTGTCGCAATGCCACTATTAAATGCGGCACCGCGAAACCATCTTGCCACAAGTTGCAGCCATAACAGTTATGAATGAGCAAACATTCTGTATGTGTGTATGTGTGTACGTGTTTATGTTTGGGTAAGCACATCACATATTTATTGCATTGCATTGTTGAATAAATGCTGTGGTGAGGCATTAATGAAGTCGCCGAAGATTCGGGATTAAAATAACCTGTTTATTATTTTAAATACATATATACGAGCGTATTAATAACGGCTTTTTTTATAAGTGGGCAGTGATTTTAATATTTTGCATATGTATGTATGTGTGTGTATCTGTGCATAGCACCGCGAACAGCTGTGTTATATTTTAATCCATTTGATTATTTATTGACCACAGACGAGATTGTATTTCTTCGCGGCCTTATGTTGCACACACACACACACACACACCCACAATATATGTTCTATAATTTGTTCATATGTGTGTAAGTATTATAAACGGCGAAACTGATAAATATGTGGATGTTATATTTTAGGGACGGAGCCATTGCCAACACTTTAGCTGGAGTTAATAGCCTCCGTACAGTGAAGAAACATTATCTCGATAAACATTACTTCTTACAAAGCGCCTTGGTGTGGATTTGTTAATTTCACCTTGAACCAGCTAGCACCGTATATATGCTTTCTAGTTCTCAAAATAAATTGCCTTTGTCTAGCCAACTATCTGTTCGCTGTATTTGCACTTTAATCTCTTATAAAAATGTATTTGTGAAAACAACAACAAAATGTCGTGGTTAATTCAAAACCATGAAGTATGTGAATAGCTCAGAAAAGTGTTTTTATTTCTACATTTGTATGCCGCTCTAGTAGACTACACTAGTTGTTTCTGCGATTCGGCACTCTCAAAGTTTTGACGCATCGAAGACAGTTATCTCTTTGTTGGTTACTCGGTCGTAGCGCTACAAACGCTACACTGCGTTTAAACTTCTTGATATTCTCAATTTTTGTTTCTTACATATTTTTTATTATTTACTTAGGCAAATATTTTCTAGTGCTGATATGTCATAGTGTTTAAGTGTTATGTGCTTAATATGGGAAATGGTTTCCGTCTCTTAGTGAAAGAAATGTTATCTTATTTCCTTCGAACGAATGCTGCAGAGGAGTTTCATTTTCAAAGCAAAATTCCCACAAATCTGTATACATATATACATATGTATTCCTTTTTATGGCATGCATTTGTCGTTATCTGGCTATACTTGGGCCAAAATTTTAAAGTTGGCTAAGGTATAAGTTTTCAGACTATGCGACCCTGTTTCATATTCGGTTCAAGAATTTTTTGGTCTGAGTCAACTCGTCTTCTACAATACATACATATATAATATAAGTGTTGGAATCCCAGGTAATTGAAAGGTTGTGTCTATATGTAACAGTCTATTAATACATTCTTACTATTCGAGTGCATGATTTCTGTAATCTTCTTGTGTTGCCCATTAGTGCCCTGCATGCGTAGGTAACATACGCTTGGAAAATATCGGCGGTACCGACGATGATCACCTTTTTAGAGCGAAAATCAAAATTTGTATATAGGTATTATATTAAAAGTTGAGGTATATACAGATAGATGGACATGGCAAAATCGACTCAGCTCGTCTCGCTGACTATTTATATATTTATGTACGTTTGTTTTTGGTACGAAATATATTTTTTTATTCAATATAATTTCCCATAACTTAAATACACTTGTTTTAATGATCCTCCAATAGATTTATGCCATCCCTATAATGACGTTTCGGAAGCTCTGCAAAATACCCGTCTACGACTGTAATAGCTTCTTCATTCGACGAAAAAGGCTTTCCACAAAGGAGTTGTTTCAGGTCAGGAGCAGCTGCATTGTCTTGATAAACAATTATTTTTTTGTGCTGCAAACTTCTTTCTTTTTTCACGAATTTTTTCATCCAGCTGATCCAAAAGGCTGCAATAATATAGAGAGTTGATTGTTTTACCTTTCAGCAGATAATCAATCAACAAAATTTCCTTTGCATTCCAAAAAAATGATGCCATAATCTCCTTTGCTGATCGTTGTGACTTCACCTGCTTTGAAGCTCAACAGCCAGCTTCAGCCACTGTAAACGTTCTTGTTTCAAATTAGGATCATGCCGGTAGATCCAAATCTCATGCATAGTTATAAAACGAGAGAGAAAATTGTGCAGAGAAATTTGTTTTCGTTCCAGTTTTTGTTGGATTGTTAACGTGTGCGGCACTAACTTTTTCACACCTTTTTCATATGTAATTCTCCATGTAAAATAGAAAAGATGCCCATAGCATTAGCACCCTCACTAACAATATTATGAACTTGCTCAATGATTTTTGGTAAGGTTGCGATTTTTGATCGTCCTTCGCGTGGATCGTCTTCAAGCTTAGGACGGCCACGTTTAAATTCAACAGACCAAAATTCAAAAGTCTCAACTTGAGAAAAAAAATATTTGGAGCTAGTAGTGCCAATTCTTGGTAATATCAATCAACTTTTTAACCAACCTGTACTTTATTGGATTTCCGACACTTACAAAAATTTCGGTTTTGTTTAAAGAACCACAGTTTTTAGCATTTATATTATATATTAACGTAGGCTTATAGTTGGGGTTTCAGAAAGATAGGGAAGTTGTTGTTGTTGCAGCGAGCATGGACCGAGTTTAATTGTTAGTTACTTTTTTATATAAAATTTTCATAAAAAAAAGGAGCAGATACATTTTGGAAAGCATTAAACAATTATTATAAGATATATATATATATATGTGTAATGAGCAGCCCTCAAGTAAAATGACTTTGCTTATACTACTGCTTTAAGACCTACTAGTGAAGGGTAAGCGGCAGCAAATAGCAAAGAAGCGTCCTACCGCCTAATAGGATTGTCGGCTGCAACATAACGGTATTGTGAGCAATTGTTTGCAAGCGTTGCATTGAAATGTATTCAATTATGTTGAGCACATGTGCATATACACACACCAACACACATATACAAGCGATACAAATGCATGTAATGGTTTGGCTTTAGGCGTCTATGGGCACACCAAAGCATAAGCGGCATTGAATTAACGGTTAAAATATTGATGGGCTTACATATACATCTATATATATATATGTGAGCGCGTGTGTGTGTATATACACATATGTATATTGGGGTATACAAATTAATACGCGCCAGCATACACAAAATAAGCAAATTATTTGCTTAGCGCAATATACATATGTGCATACACACATACACTAACATACACATATATTCTATATATATAGACATTTAAGCAAATTTGCACTAATTGCATTTTGGTAAACGCCAAACGCTGCGCGCAAATGAGATTTGCACCGGAGCCCAAACGCCAACTGCCGTCAAACAACCACACAGAGGCACCTACACACATATACACATACAAATACATTTATATACATGTATATATATATGTGTGCGATTGCGTTTACTCTATGGCGCAATGAGCCTAACACGCTTTTGCCATAATAACTGTTGGCTTAGGCTGCGTCGCTTTGCTCCGCCGCGACGCTTGCAACGCTCCTATGTGACCGCAATGCTCTCAGTGCCCCCGAAATAAAGTCTAAGCGCTCATTTGCTGTTAGCTACAACTAAATTTCAACCGAAATTACGTTAGTGTCCATTGATCCCTGCGTGCGCATACTTTGAAAAAAACGAATTTATCAAATAATATTGCATGCAAAGTCTTAAATAACGGTACTGCCGTCATATTTAAAGCTGCGGTGAAATTTTATGTGGTTCACCCAATACACCCGCATGCGCTCACTCACAGATATATTTGCTTTGCAACTATTCGACATGCCAACCACAAACGTCCTTCGACACTCGACGGGCCTGCAGCGCTGCTCAATCAGGCTTTTCCCTCAGATTCTATTTTATTTTACTGTTACTTCTTTATTTTATTTCATTTTTGTTTTTTGTGTGTTCATTCACTTTTTGTTTTGCGGCTAATCAAGTCCCCACTCAACGGTACTCACAGCAGTTGGCCATCGCATGCAATGCAAATGGTTAACCTTGATCCACTTGAAAGCTTCGGCTGGCGAACAATAAAAACAAAAACAATAAAAACGACAAAACAAAAAAAAAAACACAAAAGCACAAAAAGAAAGCAAAAAACTTGAGAAAAGCAATAGGAAAATACTTCAGATGTTACTGCAAAAACATTTTGCTTACCACAACACGCTCCCACTGAACTCTTAGCTGTTGGCTCGGCGTTAGTTTCTCAATTGCCAGAAGAACAATATATTGTTTTTCGTTTTTTTTTTTTTTGTTGCAGCGCATTCGTTACTTTCATGTCGTAGTTGAATAGTTGTTATTATTATTGTTGCTGTTGTTGTGCAACTTAAGCAAGTTTTTTGCCTTCATTCTAATTTCATTTGTTCTGAATTTCGCTTTAGAAATTTTTGTTTTGAATTTAGTTTCAGCTTTTGCTCGCAACATGCTTTCGCCCACACACTCGCTCACTTTTCCCTCTCTATCTCTTTTTTCATCTCCCCCCCCTCTCTATCTTTCACGAACCCCCATCCACCACATTTGCCACTCTCTTGCGCCTTGTATGGCAATTTACATTCCGTTGTATGACTCTATTGTCTTAGGTCACATGGGAATCACAACAACAATGATCAAACTTGCAGTCAATACCAAATGCCGAACAAAAAACGCTGGAAAAAGAATTGAAAAACAAACTTTTTATGCAAAAAAAAAAATCTTTTATTATTTTGTTTATTGCATTGCTTTGTTTGGTGGTCGGTATTAAGTGGTCAGCATGCACAAACTAAGCCAATAAATAAGTTTTTTTTTTCTTGCAAACAGTGGAAAGGAGATGAGTGGAGAATGCTGTTTTTCTTATTCTCAGGTGTCTTGGAGTATTTGACAAAATATCTTAGTTAGTCTTCAATTTAATACTTTTGTACTTTTTATTGGACTTATGTGGTTGCAGGCAAAAACTTGTCTCTCTAATTTCGTAGACTTCGAGCAAATGCTTTGCCGCAACTGTTCATGACCTCGAAAATTTATCCACAGAAAGTTCATCTTCCCGATGTCACATGATGAAGAGAATGATCTTTTGATAACCATGTTACTTGTCTAGCATTTTTTCAAGATCACATTCACAGACGCGGTTCTTTAATCTAATGATAAACGTACAGTTAGACTTCGTAAACTAATAGTATTGCTAAAAATATATACTAATAGTATAGCAATTAGCATCCACGGCGTAAAAATAAGTACCGTGAAAACTTGATTAGTGTTTTTTATGTGCCTTTAATGGAAGTTGAAACAATAAATGGGATAGATGTCTCTCTACCGATTTGTAACAACTTATGCATATATACAGAAGAACTAATATGGCACCAAATACTTTCATTGTAGCGCTTCTAGGTCTCCTCTGAGTGCTGCCGCCATTCCGCTGTCCAACTTGTACTCTCTGAATTCAGTGTCATGGTTAGCAAGGCAGGAATGCCTTTGTCTCCGATGAGAATGTCTGTCCCCTTGATGAAGTCCGCAAAACTTAATGAAATTTGCTGGTTTTTACGGGAGTAATAGCATGTTCATAATAGCACAGTCGAGCATAAATGAGAACCAAAGTCGGAGAAAAGCTATTTGTAAGTGATGGGTAACCAGAAGAGACAATTGGATTTCAATGAGATCGAAAAATTGGGGACTGTAGTGTTACAATGTGGAATGGAAATACGAAGCTTTCCGGAAATTTGAAGAAATAATTAAAGTGTTTTTGCGAGAATGATGGAAATGAGAAATTGAAGTTGAGTCTTACGTCCAATCGCGTGTAATAAACAGAGCCTAAGCACTCTCTCGATGAACTTCGAAGAAATCTTTTTCGAAAAAGATCTTGGAATATAGACAAACGACTGAGTGACGACGGTGAGTTATTTCGATCTCGGTAACAACGGCTTAGATGTCAATAATAATGAAGAGGAACTATATCTATAAAATAAAAAAACTTCGACTATCTCTCAATCAGGTTGACTGTTTGATATGCTATGAAGTCAGATGCTTTATTTCCCTTGTGAATATATTGTATCTACTTCAGACACCTATCGCCTATAGGCGATATAAAAGCAATAATTTCTTGCTTTTCATATAAAAAATTAAATATTTTATACAAACTTTTTATAATTCTAAAGATACATATTTAGCAAAGATTTTTTGAAATTTTCAAAAGAAAATATGGAAACCTCGGTTAGTACGACATCATTTTCGACAGTCCTTCGGAAGAAAGGTTCTTACAGGATCATCAAAATCAGAAGTAAAAAGAAAACCAAATACGTGTTTTAATTAAGACCATAAACAAGGTAATGAACGAAGAAAAAAACAAAAAAGTGAAAACTATATTTTAGACAGACCTTTTCAGTAAAATAATAATTTAATAAAATATTTTTTATTATTAATTCAACTTGCAATTAATTTAAAGAAATTATTAATACAAAAATTAAAAAAAAAAGTTGCAAAAAAATGTCTCAGCTACTGTGTTCTAGTAATCTCTGGAAACTTACAACCAAAACCAATAAGATGGCCAGATTACAAAACGTGTACAAGCTGTTCGCAGTCTATATGCAAATATGTGCAACATTAGCCTGTTGTGTGAAGTAAGAAATAACAGCAACAAACAAAAGTTCACAAATAAATATATGACGATACATATAGAAGTGTATGAAGCGGAATTGAAGTGTTAGCATAAACAGAAAGTAATGCAAAAGTTTTGCAAAGTTCATAAACATGCAAAGTTAAGGGAAAAGCCGAGCAAACTTCATTCTTTTCTGTTTTGCCACACTTTTATGATCGGTTTGAAAAAATGCACGGGACAAGTAACGAAGCAGAAAGAAAAATCCATAAAAACTGTCACTTTTGACAGGTGAATAACGAATAATGGTATGCGAAAGGTAGCAGAGGCACGGAAGCTAAGCATTTGCTGACGTAAACATAAGTACGAAATGAATAAATAAATAAATACGAAATGCTGTGAAAAGCGGTTTAAAACAGCAGTACTTTTGTTTTGTTCGCTCTATCTAGAGGGTGAACTGTGTGAGCAGTATGTGGTAGCAGGTGCAGAAGCAAATTTATGAGGAGTTTATGAGGAGCATATATGTTAGCATAGTGGAATACTTATGGTATAAGCTGAATATGCAGTTCATATATATGTGTATTGTAAATAGTTTTTATATCAATATAATGCATGATTGTTCAATAAACTTGCATACTTTCGCACTCTCTAACTCTGAAAAAATTTTATTTGAGTAAGGCACTATTGTTCAGTTCATGATTGCTCAACGGCTTATATTTAGACCGTCTGATCAAAATTGACTTGGACTTACAAAACGTATTTGAATAGACCTACATTTTTACGTATTTTAATAGACCTAGTTATTATCGCCTCCAAATATGCTTATTTGTCAATACAAGCAAGCCAACGTTTAACACAATTTTCCATACATTTTTTATAAGCTGTTTAAAGCGATACATCATTTTATGAAAGCACCCACCACTGTATATAAAATGTTGACACTTCAATACATTAGCGTTTAAAATTATAAATAAAAATGCGATTTTTCTCGTGTACCATATTTTATTATAAAAGCGAGTTATTATTATTGTTCTTAATACATATCTATAAAGTATTATTTTCGGACTATGTCGAACGAGGGGTTATAATCGGAATGAGTAGCGCGCAGCATCGTTGTGCTGTGTGTTAACGTTTGAGTGTTGTATTCTCAGGCGTTGTATGAGGTAATAGCGTGAAGTTTTTCCCAGGGAGTGCAGTGATATATCTAGGTATGGGATGCTTAGCTCTTTTATACTTAAGCCAATAAGGTTATTTTTATTGGAAAAGGTATCAACGACTTACTACCTACTTTAACTTATCACTCGTTTCCTGAACCACCGAATTAAGTATTATTTCATGGGTCTGACAAAATATGTTAAGTCTTCTCTATGCTACGCAATGACTGTACCTAATCTGCTGAAAAAATTTCAATTTCGCAAAAGGCGGACACACAAGTGTAGTAAAATTTACCACACCAGTACCCAGACTACCTAATATTTATGGAATTTGGAAATCCTGTTCGCATGATGCCAGTCTATGCATACATTTACAATATGTCCGGCATAAGCCAAAGTGTTCACCGTCCTTTGTATGGGGTTTGTTGCACAACTGTTGCTGCAAACTTGAACGACCTTTATGTCTCTTCTCCATATTCTTGATTTGTGTAAAATAGTACCTATTTATATGGATAAATGTAGAACACACATTGGTGTCAAGTTAGATTTCACGCAAAAAGGGATCTTTATTCTAGCTAAACAAGCTGCAAAATAGAGTTGAGGAGCTTGAGGAGTTACATCTTCAGATTCATTACTTCATTTAAACAGCCATAAACCAATTTGGCACAATAGGTTACAGCTTGAATTTCGTTTTCTCTACCAAAACCATTCTAATTGCGTTTAAAACCCTTAAAAATACGTCGAAGAATTAGCACCGGTGTTTTAAAGAAAACGAGGTTTCCCTTAAAGCGGTAGGATTTCGAATTTTTAAACCCTGAGCAGTTTAAATTAAGTTTGCACCAAAGTTTTGTGCTACCGAGAAGAAAACAAAGAAGACTCTATGAAGTATAAAGTGACGAACCATTTCTGGCTGTCTCAATATATGCGAACTAGTCTCTAAATTTTTGAGAAATCGTTCTAAGATTTTGCAAACGTCCTCTTCTCACCAAGAAGCTGCTGCAAACTGACGAATAAAATCAACTCCTTTTAAGGTAAACTTTAGAATGGTGCAACAACCGGACATATTGTGCAGATTGAACCATTATACCACATAGCTACCACACAAAATGACCCATCAGAGATTAAACATACTATTTTTTTTTTGGTTCCCAAAAACTATAGGCCCTGCTATATATGTTAAAAACATTGCATTAAAACATCTTATTCAAGACATATGTATATGCCAATAAATATTTAATAATATACTCCCTTGGCTCCGTATAAATACTTAAACATAATAATGATATATGAATGTTTACTTGTTGGTATGTGTGCGTGTACATCTGCTGAGCTTTTGGCGTATTTTGTTTGCATTTGGGAGGATATTAATCTCCAGCGACACATCAGCGAAGCCCTAAAGCCTCCAAAATGATAACAGTTGTGGGCAAAAGGATCAGCGCACACATCTATACACACACACACACAAACATGCGTGCACGCAAATGAACAGCCAAATGATCCATTGAATGAATGAATGTGAGTAAGCAAGGGCGTATCAAAGTACCGAGTGCTGGCAGGTGAGGAAAATGAGCCACAGGAAGCGGATATTATATTTGCACCAATACAAATATGCATCAAAGTCTGTATATAAATACATGCGTTTGGTAGAGTGGCATATAGTATATATACTTATACATATGTTTGTGTTTACATGCTTTGGCTTATATATATTGAACGTGCAACAGGCTGAACGTTTGTGCAACACCATTAATTTATGTTATTGGAGAAATCGAGCACTAAATTAATATTTAATTATAATAACATAGCGATGTCATATGCACTTATGTTACATGCATAAACATATAATGCTTTTCAGTTGTTGTTGTTGTTGCTTCTCTGGTCACTACCGATGAAAAATTATTTTGACAGCCATTGTATTTACGCACACACACACACACACACAATCAAATATATGTATACAAGTTTAGATCAGGTATATATTAGGGTGGTTCAGAGACACGAATCTTTTTTTCGCTTGGGAGATTGTACTGTTTCTTTAGAGAATAAGTCATGCCAAATTTCCTGAAGATATGTTCTTAAACAAAAAAGTTTTCCATACAAGGTCTTGATTTTTATCGTTCAGTTTGTATGATAGCTATATGCTATAGTAGTCCGATATCGGCCCTTCCAACAAATGAGCAGCTTCATGAAGATAGAAGAACGTGTGCAAAATTTCAGATCGATATCTCAAAAATAAAAACTCTTCAGGGTTTAAAAAACAGCTTGGGAAATAATGGACACGCTTATATTTATACACACACGTATGCATACAAACACACAAGAAACAAGTTAAACACACATATTTAATATTCTACACGCCGCTTTTGCTGCTTAAAGCTTTATTACTTATATAATATATATATTATATGTATAATGCCACACATTTCCAAATTGAGCATTAGTTTGTGTTGCGGTTGTTGTTATTACTCATTCGCTATAAGCATTACTCATATTGTGCATATGTATATGTGTGTGAGTATAAAATGTCTTTGTAAGCCGTGTGATCACAATTATGATCAATATAATTATTATGTTTATTGTTGTTGTTGTCATTAATGTTATGACAACATGTAATTACATATAATGTTGCTACAGCCGCCTAACGTTAATTAGCTATACACACATATACGAGTATACTCGTACAAACATAATTGCGCGTAAAAGCAATTGTTAATTAATTATTCTTGTGAAAATGTCGGTAGCTTAGAAGAGTGTCATGTGAGCAATATTGAAAGGCTTTATTAGTGTTAGTCAATTGCATACAAGCGTAATCGTAAGTCATTGAGTAGGTCTAATGCTTGCAGCTTTGTCATTTCCTGTTAATGATTTTTAAATGCATAATTATGTTTTCAACATTAAAATTTCTGTAATTGCTTCACTGCGCCCAAATGTAGGCAATATCGATAGTTCAATATTCAATGCATACTTTGGATACATATCATGCCTCCCTAACTTAAAAGATACCTTAATAAGGTTATATCCACTTGCCAAGCTGAAAAAGCGCGTTCATTTATTTCAAATTTAGAAGAAAAAAAAACAAGTAAGGAAGGGCTAAGTTCGGATGTAACCGAACATTTTATACTCTCGCAAAGTCAAATGGTATACTCGTTTGAGATTTCTTTGTGGATTGACTGATATTTTCGGTAGAAGGTCAACTATAGGCACTGGGGTCCACATATTTAGTACTTAGGCGTTTGAACAGTTTTGGTTCGATTTAGACAATTTTTGGCCGCAAGGTGGCATACTTTAATTGCATTATTCACGCAAAGTTTTACCACGATATAATCATTGTTACCTGATTTGCATAGTGGAAAGTGAAAGAATCAGATGGAATTTAAAATGGTGTTATATGGGAAATAGGCGTAGTTGTAGCCCGATTTCGCCCATTTTCGCACTATAATATAGAAATATGAAAATAACGTTATGTACCAAATTTTGTTGAAATTGGTTAAGCAGATCTCAAGATATGGGTTTTCACCTAAAAGTGGGCTGTGCCACGCCCACTGTCTAATTGAACTACTGAACGCGGTTCCTATAAAGTCATCTCATACCATCTCAGAGATAAGATTTAATGTCTCTGGCGTGTTTAGTGCTTGATTTATCGCGCTTTTAGTAGTTTTTAACAGTACCGTTATATGGGGAGTGGGCGGAGTTGCCACCCGATTTCAACTATTTTCACACCGTCAATAAAAGTGCTAAAAACATTTGCTTCTAGAGAATTTTGTTATTATAGCATTAGCGGTTTAGGAGATATGCAAATTAAACCTATTAGAGGCGGGACCACGCCCACTTTTTAAAAAAAGTTTTAACTGAAGATGCCCCTCCCTAATGTGATCCTGTGTACCAAATAACAGTCTTGTATCTTATTTCGGAGCTTAGTTATGGCAAGTTATTTGTTTTTGATTAATGGCGTTTTGTGGGCGTGGCAGTGGTCCGATTACGCCCATCTGCAATACCAACCGTCTCACGATACCAAGAAACATGTCTACCAAGTTTCATAAAGATATCTCAATTTTTACTCAAGTTAGAGCTTGCACGGACGGACGGACGGACAGACAGTCACCCGGATTTCAACTCGTCTCTTCATCCTGATCATTTATATATACATAACCCTATATCTAACTCGATTAGTTTTAGGTGATACAAACAACCGTTAGGTGAACAAAACTATTATACTCTGTAGCAACAGGTTGCGAGAGTATAAATATACGTTTATATTGTTACAATGAATGTATACAAGTTATGATCGAAGGACTAATCAAAAAAGTTTTTATTTGACATAATAATATCGTAATATCTGAAAAAATTATACTTCAAATTATAAATCAAAATAATTATCAAAATTTGATTCTTTTCACCTTTACGTGACAAATTTATCGAAGAATATCATTTGAAAATTATATGTCGATCGGTCAAGCCGTTTTGGAGAAATTTTGCTTACTGACTCTGAAGACGTGCAAAATGCGTTGAAGGTTTTGAGACCCTATTACATTAAATTGGAACAAGAATATCACGCCAGCCATTTGAATCCTTTGTTTCATCTCATCTTGATCTTGGCAAAGTATATCAGTTCTCTTCTTCTATATCTCCTACCAGCGTCAAGTGGTAAATACTACATGTTAGCTGAATATTCATTACGACAAACTCATTAAGAACCTTGCAGCTCCCAAGTTGCATGTCATCCAAGCTTACCTTTTTTTAAAATGTCTGTACGCTTTCTGCTTATATTTGATAGCAAATAATTCCCTCATTAAGCCGTAGACCTGTTCTTCTGCTTACTTCTCCATTCATTTTACAAAAACAAAAAAAACAAAAAAAAATATTATACTCTGTAGCAACATGTTGCGAGAGTATAACAATGAAACCAAAGAAGCGGTAAATTATTCTAGTGATATATCTCTGACTAACATGCGCTGGTAATTATGTGCTCTTATACAAGTAAAAACAAAACCTATAAAAAATAGCACTGTCCTTTCCTGCAGTTTCTATAGTCAGCTTGAAGTACTAATCTATCAAACTCAACAAATTCGATATACTTCGAGATTTTGGCAATGACGAAAATTTTCCAACGAACGCTTCTGGCTACCACCTTCAGAACAAATTAGAAAGTTCTAACTGAGAATATGGTACTATTCCTATTGTCAGTCATAAGCTGCTGATTAGAGCTTCGATTCAAATCTGAAATAAGAAGCTGGAATGGATTTTATACCCTCATCGACAATGATACTTCCAAATATATTACAAAAATATATTTACATGATTTCAACAACTAAATGAGAACTCACAAAACCAAACGATTATATTATATTAAGAATGAGAAAATTCGGTGAGCTCATTTTCAGAGTGGGGCCTACAATAATGTTCGCCAATTTTGTAAGATGATAAGAAGGATTATTTATTTATTAGCCTCATAGCCATTAACGACTTCAGATATTTAATTAATATAATAACATGGTAGTACTATTTTAAAGTTGTACCACTTTTGAGACCTGAAGAAGAACGCTCGTGAACAGGCTACTCTGGACTTTATAAGCAATGAAGAAAGGGTAATAAGGCCATTATTTGGTAACGTTCTACTTGTATGCCAAAAAAAGTAACATTTACATATTTCTGTTTCCTTTTTTCCTTTTGAGATCTTGAATTGAGGCGGGACCCTTTTTATACGCTCGGAACATGTTGCTACAAAGCTTAATAGTTTTGTTCACCTAACTGTTGTTTATATCACCTAAAACTAATCGAGGTAGATATAGGGTAATGTATATATAAATGATCAGGATGACGAGACGAGTTGAAATTCGGGTGATTGTCGCGATAACATTAATGAAAATTGAGATATCTTAATGGAAGATACTTCACATGTTCCTTGTCACCCAAGTGTAGTGCAAATGAGCGTAATAATAAAGTGCCCTAACTAAGCACTAAATTAAGATACAAAACAGTAATTTGGTACAGATGATCGCAGTAGTGAGAAACATTTATGGGCTAAACATATAATATAATAAAAGTGGGCGTGGACCCGTCTTCTAAATGATTAAATGTACATATCTTTCCAACCGCTGTAGCTAACTTAACCAGCTATGAAAATATGTGAGATCGGTTCATAACCACGCCCATTCTTCATATAACGGACGTGTTGAAAACTACTTAAAGTGCAATAAATCACTGAATAAATGAGCCACAAACCACAAATTTAACAACCAAGATGACAGGGAGAGCTTTATAAGAGCCAGTGCAAAAATTGGACAATGGGCGTGGCACCGCCCACTTTTAGTTGAAATCCTATATCTCAGGAAACAAGCAACCAATTTTAACCAAATTTTGTATGTGAGGTTATCCAACCATTAATATCATTCATTCTGGAAATGAAAATACAGAAATTTAGATACAATTTCTTGCTGATATTGATGTACCTTTTTGCCTGTGCTTGTAAAATATGTTTGCAATACTTCCTACTTTTATTTTAAATATGTATATATGAAAATCCTACATATCAACTAACTTTGTGAAAGTATGAAATATTCGGCTACACCCGAACTTAGCCCTTATTATCTAGAAATGCTTATTAATATCTAGAAATTTGTAAAATAATACAATCAGTGCAGCTTTACAATATTCTGAGAGCAGGGAACCGGAAACGAGTTCATCTTTTTAGCTTCAATAAACATCTCAAAAACATGTATAAAATAATTACACTCAGCGAAAAAAAAAAGCCCACGCTCTTCACAGAGTGGCTATATATAGCGCAAAACTTAGGTTTATGTTATCTTAAGCTAGAGAGTTTTTTTTTTTGTTTTTGAGAGTCAAGCTTTTTTATTCACTTCATGTTTATAGCATTTTTATAAAATAAATTTATAGTTTAAAACTTGTTTTAGTAAAAAATTCAAGCACACATAACTAAAATTTGTTATAAACAACAATACAATTTTTAAAAAAGTTATTTACATATTTTACACTTTATATGTTTTGTATTTAAAAACGGAATACATAAAAAAGCAAAATAAAATTATTTGTTACAAAAAAATTCTTAGTAATTTGTAGAACACCCCCTCCTCCTGATAATCTCGGCTATTCGTTTAGGCATGAATTGAAAAAGAGAGATAATTTTTATTAATTTCTTCATTCCAGATATAATTTTTTCCATTTCTTTTAGACTTTTTGGACGCTTTTGCCCATATAATGCCACCTGTGAGCTGTGGACTGTTTCCTGGCCACGTAAGAGACTCAATTCCATAAAACTCTTTTTGGTTTGTAACCTCTAAGTGTTTGTAATGAACTATTGAAAAATCTATTTCAATATTTTTATGCTTTAGTTACTGTTTGGGCTCTATGGCAAGAGGCTAAACCATCCTTAAAATAAACTTTCTGAGTGTGCTCAGCTGTTCAATGGTTGGCAAAACGCCTTCTTTCAAAATTTCAATATACTTTTCGGCATTCACAGATTCTTTTAAAGTAAAAAGGCCCCCATACCAGTAAATAGAGCGAATGCTGCACGGTGGCTAAAACACAGCTTTCCCAAAAACGCTTACCTTTCCCACAACGCACTGTGGCATTTCCGTCTGGTCCAAGCAAATTGAATTTGGATTCATCGGAAAAAATAACACTTCCCCAGTCTGATGCGGTCCAAGTTTTGTGTAATTTTGCCCACTCTAGTCGCTGTCTCTTCATTCGCGTAATGAGAAGTGGCCTTTTGGCTGGACCATGATTATTCAAGAGCGTATTTTGAGCGAGTAGTAACAGCGTAAAACTGGTTTATTAGAAAATTTTCAAATGTGTGGGTTTTTTTTCGCTGAGTGTATATTGTGATTTTGACACAGAATGGCGGCTATTAGATTAATCTTCGAAATCAAAAAATTCAGGAAGGCCTCGAAGAGCGACAGTGATTTTTGGAACTTCCGATATCTAAAACCAAATATAAAACTAGATTACCTCGAAAATACAGTGTATTGGATAACATACAGTAGTTTTCACTATTCTACCAATTGAATAATGTTTTTAGGACTCTAGTTTTACTTTAAGCAAATTAAATCGATAAAAAATATACCGGCCTAAAGTCTCAAATTTCCCCTCTCTCCTTACGTATGCTATATAAAGCATATACCACAACGCTAATCATGACTGAATCAACCACTTATCTTTCACGCAACTCATTCATGCGAAGCGCACAAACCGTCACCACCCGCACACCACGTGACGTACAACGTTCACATAACAACAACAGCAACAACAACGCGAACTGCTTGCAACTTCAGAGCACAGTTATCTTCACATGGTAAACGAAATCCCATCGGCACTTTAAATCACTGCTGCAAAAAGCATGCAACTGTAATGGCGTGAAGTGCATTGGAAGATTTCACTTTGAAAATTCCCAAACAGCGGGAACTGATGAGGGCGGCTGTCTCGAAAGGTTGAAAGGCGTTTTAATTCAGACGAGTGGCAGTGAATGGTTCACCGCACAATTTGAGTGCCACACACACACACACATACACCTATGCAACGTGTGTCTATTTCTATAATGGCAAAAAGAAAATATGCAGTATGTTGCATGCAACATACCTGTACACATAATGAATTGCGGATATACATACATATAACACGTGTGTGTGTGTGTGTGTGTGTGCGAGTGTGTGAATGCGAACGAATAAAGCCTAATGTAGCAGCAATAAATAAAATTGCATAGACTGTCTACAGTTTAGCTTGCATTGAGCATGCTGCATGTTGCACATGTACGAATGTGTGCCACACCCGTCGCAACGCTGTGATAATGTCGGCAACACGCTCTGCTTATCGCTGCCCCAACTCTTTTCGTTTTGTGCACCAAAGGTGTGTTGTGTGTGTGTATGTGTGCATTGGTATGCGTGCGTGTGTTTCTGTGCTACCAGCGCTTAAGTAGGTAAGTGTTGGAACTTAGTCGTACTTTGATAAAACCCTTGGGTGCTTATCAAGTGCTTGTATAGTTAGCGGCATCTTTAATGGATTGCAAATCTGCTCTCTGCTTTCGCGCTCTTTATGTGTGTGTGTGTGTGTGTGTGTATTTGTCTAGTTAAGTTGGTTGCAAGAGGCTCGTATAATTTGTTTTGAGCACTCACACAATAGCGCCTTCTTTATTTGTACACAAGCGACTTGCATTCATTCATTTCAAGAGTGTTCGAGTGCATTATGCCACTCCAGAGAAATCACAAGCCAAGCCGTTGCAGTTTCGGTTGGCAGTTCCGATTTGAAGTGCCGCTGTAGTATTGTGTGCAAAAATATTCAGTATTATATTAGCTTTGTGAAAGCGAAGCAGCCAATGCTTGTCTAAATGGCACTCGATGCAAACAACACTTTCGTACAGTCCTCGAGCATAATTTATTGCATAAACAGAAAAGTTGACACCTTTTGTTAAAGTTTAAGTTAAAAAAATATATAAATATTTGTTTTAAAAAGTAAAAAGTAATATGTAAAACATATGTTCGTAAAACTTTTATTATCGCTATAAAAAATTCATTCTAACCTCACATTCCACAACATAACCTCGAAGTTTAGTAAATATATCTAACTTCAAGTTGCTAAGCTTAAGCCCACCGAACTGAAATTAGTTTATTTAGATTAGTTTGCATTAGCATTTTTCCGTAAGAGAAAAGCGTTTAAAATCAGTATTAATTTTGTGCCGGCAATGAATAGACCTTGAGACCAGTTGGTATGGACCAGAAGTCTTGTGGGTTTATGTAAACTACTACAAAGTAGGATGGTGAAGAATTAGATATTACATATAGTATTATTTTTCTATACTGAGTCCAGGAATCTGCCAAAATAACTAAGAACATATTTCGAGCAGTTTCCGTGATAGCAAAGTATGCATAGCAAGAACGACCAGATTCTTATCTAGCCAATGGGTAAACTCCGTGACAATCTTCAAATATATTTACGGAATATTTTCTGTCGCCACAGCAATAACATAGAATTTAACATTAAGAAAGATTTCGAAAACCTTTGAGGTCAACGATACCTTTCGATCCTTTCAGTAGTCGCTGGTAGATTGTATTGGATATTATGGTGACTAAAAACCGCGAAAGATCAAATCGGAAGCTAAAACTCTTCAAGGTGGAATAGAGAGAAGCTTAGTATCATCATCTTTAATATCGTAACCATTTCCTCGAAGTTCCATAGTAGTGTAATACAATATGTGGGATAAGAATCCATTAGTGAACAAACTAAAGTTTCGATTACAAGAAGGTGAAAGAAAATAAAAATTATTTAAGGGGGTATTCTAGTGAAAAATTAAAAAAAAATCGATTTTTCATATTTTCTAAGTTAAACTATTTAAGAATACGTCTACGAGAGGATTTTTGAAAATTTAAATTACGTTCGGAGATATAGACATTTTACTGACCCGGCCTCTAAACTTGTTCGGCTGGGTCTAATCTAACAAAAGACTTTACGCGAAGCTTTAAATGCGTTTTTCTCAGACCAGACTTTTTCAATACGATACCATGATTTCTCGAGTTCTACTTGACCGATTTACTTGAAATTTTCAGAGAATTTTCTTTATAGACCTCTCTCGAGAATGAACAAATGAATGCGGCTATTCCCAAATTTTTTTTCAACCAGTCGCCATTTTGCCAACATTTTTTTTTTTTACTTATTGCTAGCTCATACAATTGCGACATCATTGCAGATAGATAATCTTTTTTTGTTTTCATTTCAAATGACTACGAAATTCACTTTATGAGCTGCCAGTGTTTTAAATTTTTAACTTCTAATTTTTTTCTGTACTCTTGTAACATTAAAAAAAAACTGATAAAAAATCGATAGTTAAAATATTGATTGCCTTTTGTTTACGACGCTTTAAAAATTACCTAGTCTCTAGACTAGAATGCCCCTTTAATATACATATATCGAAGGAAAGTACAAATTCCTCAGGTCTTACTGTTTAATAACTGTGATTAGAATATTCTAAAAAATGCCTAAGACATGTATTCGAATAAATAAGTCAATGTTTAATCCACGAAGCCTTTGTCTCCTATAAGAACGCTCTCAACCCTGTGGTCAAATAGACCTTAAGCGGGCGCGTTATCTGTTATCTCGGTATGTTGGAATAACCGAAAAAACTAGCAGAGGTTGTACTTCGAAAACACGTCTCTTCAACTTATTCTGATAGTACCATATCACACGCCTGTTATAAGTATACAGTACTCTGAACATAATATAATATATTACATATTATATTAAGTTTGCCACGTGGTTTGTAACACCCTAAAGGAAACGTCAGAAAACATATATGTACAAGTATATAAGTGACCAGCGTGACGAGTTAAATTGATTTAACCATATCGGTATGTATGTCCGTCTGTCCGTATATCTGTCCATTCCATTTCACACCAAGGACAAGCTCATTTTTCTTAACGGACGATATCGGACCACTATATCATATAGCTGTCATACAAACTGAACTATCGCAATCAAGTGCTTGTAAAGAATCTTTTGTATTGTACTATAGCTTCAGTGCAACCGAAGTTAACGTTACCGGTTCAAATTTGATCAGATGTAGATAACTACAATTGTAACTTCAACGCTGACTTTAATTTAAAACTTTACTTTAACCCCAATATTATTCAACATCATTTAGTTAGAATTTAAATTTTTGTCTTTTAACTTTCCTAAATCAAAAGTTTTTGTGATTATGAAAACACAACTATTTATCGAAAATTTGAACGCACTGCCTTAATGCTAAAATTTCAAACTACTAGAAATTTGTTTATAAACTTCAAACCCAAATTTAATATTTTCTAACTCTTAACTCGAAACTATATTTTAACTCTAAATCTTTATTTTGTTATGATTAAATCAGCGTGAAAAGCAAAGAAAGTTGCGTGGGTTACGCATTTATTATTTGAGTTTCTTTTAATCAAAAGTTTCATCACCGATTTGCTATATTTCTCCATTGTAAACTCTATAGTTTGTTCTCCCTTTAAATCGTAACTAAGTTCACTCATTTATTTCGCTCACTAACATGCACTCATTGAGTCACTCGCATAGCCATCAAAGCGGACAAAGTGGTTAAGTGAATTTGCCACTTGCAAGCAACAAAGTTTTCTTACCACTTTACTTGCACTTTTTCCATGATTTTCATTTGACTTTGTGTTTTGCCCACAATTCTGATTCGAGTTAAACGCAAACACTTTGTGATTTTTTAATGCCTCTCCTTCCCTCTCCCGTTTGCTGGCTCCGGTGTCGACTTACTCGCCATGAGTGCCTCTACCGTTACTAAACGTTAACAAAGTTGCTGTTAGAACTACTACTGTTGTTGTTGCTGTTGTTGTTACAACTGTTGGCTGCATCCTATAAAACTGCAGGTATTGATTGATTGCTGAATCTGCCATACTCCATGCTGCAGCACCAAAATTTGTTTAAAAAAACTCAATTTTCAAAAGACTTTTGTTCTTCGGCGTTTTGACATTTGTAAAAGTGTTCTCTGTAACTTTTGTAGTACCGAAATTAAATCAGTGAAATTGTGTTACTGCTGGCAAATAGGAGACTTTGATATGACATTGGCGCTTGACTTACGCTACTAGTGCATATAAGTATGTGCTTAAGGCTAGTGACTTATTAGTAGAGCGGAGAGACTTATTCGCATATATATAAGCAAATAGACTGACATATATATACGGTGATCGATTTCGCGGTTAACTATTTTTTTAAAGAAAAAAAAAACAAAGAAAATTCAAATTAAACCAGGAATGTTTATTAACATTCAAAAGAACATTCTTTGGAATTTATGTTTTGAAGATCATCTCTTTCAAAGATTGGACGCGGCTACGTCGCAGATGGTACATCCGTTGAGTCCAATTATCGATGACTCGTTCGAGCATTTCGACTCGTAACTGGCGAATGACAAGCGTGATGTTTTGCTCCAAAGCCAGAATCAAAGCGGGATGGAACATATAAACTTTAGACTTAACATATCCCCACAGGAAAATGTCTAACGGTCTTGGTGGCCAAATGACTTACCCAAAACGTGAAATTATCTGTTCACCGAAGTGTTCTCTCAATAAATCCATTGAAATCTAACAGTCGGTTATCATGGATATAATATGGACCGATGATTCCACCGGCCCACAAATCACACCAAACCGTTGTTTTTTCTGGATGAAATGGCAGCTTTTGAATCTCTTCAGGTTGCTCTTCGTTCCAAATACAGCAGTTTTGCTTGTTTACATACGAATTGAGCCAGTCTCGCGCTGAACAAAATTTGGCTAGAAGTTTGTAACACCCAGAAGGCAACGTCAGAAATTCCATAAAGTATATATATATATATGATCAGCGCGAGGAACTGAGTCGATTTAGCCACAACCGTCTGTATAAACGCGAACAAGTCCCTTAGTTTTTGAGATATCGATCAGAAATTTTGCACACGTCCTTACCTCCCCAAGAATTTGCTACTTCGTCAGAACCAACTACATCTGGCAACTATAGGATATAGCTGCCATATAAACTGAACGATTAAACGCAAGATCTTGTAAGGAAAACGTTTTATTTAACGAGATATAATATCTTCACGAAATTTGGCACGAATTATTGTCCAAAGCTGCCATACAAACTCTTATCTTGTATGCAATAAAAATTAAGCTATGAAGGGTATTATAGCATCCTAATGATTTAGTACCAATTATAAGTTTGTATAATGTTATTTGTTGGGCGTAATAATATTTTAATATTTTAAACGAATTTCCCCACAATGCATTTGCTGACAGCTTTTCAATTTGAAAGCGAGAATTTCGCGCATTCACCGAATTAAATGTGTTCCTCGCGCACTAAAAAGGATTTAAATAAAAATTCGCTGAATAGGCGGGCCTCAATGCCTTTCAAGCGTACACATATACACGCACAAAGCACATGTTATTACGCGGCGTGTACACCGCAACACAACAACAACAACCGCGGCGAGTTTAAAAATGATGCCTTAAATTGCTTGCAGCAATGTGAAAATGCATGAAAAAAGCGCCTTACGCAAACACACATATTCATATGTGTGGGTGTGTGTGTGTACGTTGTTTTTCTTTTAAAAAATCATCGCTTTTAAGTGCACTCAGCGAAAACCGAATTTATATTTCTGCGTGGGTCTACAGCAAAGGGGATCATATGGTTGCATATATGTATACTATATATGTATAGAGAGAGAGAGAGGGAGAGAGAGAGAGATTACGTATATAGTATAATATAACAAAATAAATATGTATTCACGTATACTGCATGCAGCGAGCTGCTTGTTAGCGCCGCAAATCGCTGGGGAGAGAAAATTGCAGCACCCACAAACGCCACGCGCCACACACCTGCCCTAAAGCTCTCACCACGCATAACTTATTGAAAGTGGCGCATAGGCACCAGCGCGAATTATAGACACAAACTGCTATGTGTACATGTGAGTGTATATTTGTTGGCTTGTGAAAGCATTGTGCATTGCGCTGTGAGAATTAAACTTGTTGCAACCTGTTGACCACTGTGCCACACTAGGTTGCTATGTTGTGGTGTTGCGGCTGTGTGGCCGAGTGGCAACGTGGCAGCGTGGCACAATTCATTAAACAGTTTTGCATTATTTAAACTTCCGTTGCGGTCAGCTTAACCGCAGACACTTGTCAGGCCGGAAATATTGAATGCCGTCGGTTAGCAATTTTTCACCATTTTTTCCTTAACTTTCTCTGCGCTTTTTGCACGCTATGTGCATGTGTGTTCGCGTTCTCATTGCTGCTGCACGCTTTTCATGCCGCATTGAATGCGCTTGCTGGGTATTTGGCTGCGGTTGGCCGTATGCATAATCTCAACCACCTTCTTTCCGCCTAATTGAGTTGTAAGCTCGACTAAGTCCTTCCGTGATTTGCGTAACACGAATGCCTGATTCGCATGCAACTCTCTCGGAGGGCAATTTATTTTCTTGTCACTTTAAGTTATTTGCACGCTTTTGGCTGGCTTTTAGTCGATTTGTCTTTTGTGTTGATTTATTTATCAGCTTATTGCTCTTTTGCCTTGATTTTAGTGAAATTCTGAATCGATTAGTCCGTCGTATATTATATAAGTTGATGCCTCTTAGTAATATTAAAAATATATGTAAAGCGAAAATATTGGACAGTATAGACTCTGACAAAAGGTTTGCATTAGACGAGTGTTATGTGGGTAATACCTTGGCGGACCGATACATTATTAATCGTTTCCGTTTGACCACACTTCATCTACGTTTGGATTTTGGCTCGTTAAAAAAAAGAATACAATAATTAGTTCAGATAGTTGGTAATTATATTGATATTTGAGTTATGCTAGCTGCTTGTTCGACTCGCCATTTTACAAGTTCTGTCGCATCGTAGAAGATGTCGAAGATTAGTATCTTTCTGTCATTAGACTTTCTTTCCTTTTCTGCAATTATCCTGCAAGTCCGCAGTGTTTTCAAATTCCAGCTAAAACTTTTGACGATGTGTAGCAACTTTTGATCTATATACAATATATATTAACGTATACGATTACAGAATTTGTTTAAAATTTTAGGTACTTTCTTAATTTTCTGGTTCCGAGAGTGTATTAATGTCATTTAAATCGTTATTAGTTCTGGCCATTGTTGAGATCGCTTTGAACAAATGTTTTTGTAGCTTCTCACAAGTTGGATATTTTATTCCGAATTATACTGGTATAATTTAATAAAAACAAACAATCCGAATAAAGAAAGAAAAAATTATTAATTACAGAAAATGATTAAGTAATCGAATATATAACTGTATAAAAAAATTACTAATTGTTTAATAAAAATATTGGTTTCTTGAAAAAAAGTTGAAACCACAATATATCGATAACATTTTATCGAAATTTTCAAATAACTAATAATCGATAATTATAAAAATTTTCGAAAAAAAATTAGGAAAACTTGATTTGGTATGTACTACATTCAATAATCTTAATTGCAAGCTAAGTATTAAAACATATCGATAACAATTTATTGTAAAGCCATTTATTGTCGATTTAATTTTAAATGAGAATAAGAAATTACAATATGCAGACAAAAAGTTTTCAAAAGGTTAAATCATAAAAGTATAATTTAGTTTTTTCAATGAAATCTCGAAATAAGGTATAAAAAATTTCAAAAAATTAAAATTTTTACATATACATATTTATTGGCTTTTTTAATATGTTATAACTAGTAAATTATAATAATTTTCATAATCATAATCATAATTCATAATCGTAACTGTCCCCTAAAACATTTCGTTCGCTAATTAAGCTTCAAATCATATAAGAAGTGCTAAGCTTGCTGTATTTAATTACAGATAATATGGTATTTTATTAAGGTTGTTTTTTTGTGTTATGAGAGTAGCCACAATTCTGGAGAAAAATTTATATTAAAAAATTGTGATCTACACTCGTACTTAAACATAAATAAAAACGATTTTATCGAAAAATATCGATAACACTTTATCGAAAATCATTCATGACATTGTAGCCCAATTTTAGCCTAAAATTTTTATTTTTATTTTTTCGCTTTAATCTAATCTATTCCTATCTCTTCAATTCATTACCGAATTCTTCATATTTTGTTGCGAGTTTTCTGTGCGAGGCAAATACTGCTAATATACAATAATATAAATTTTTTTTTATCGAAAAATTTATATTAAACAAGTAAGGAGGGCTAAGTTCGGATGTAACCGAACATTTTATACTCTCGCAAAGTCAAATGGTATACTCGTTTGAGATTTCTTTGTGGATTGACTGATATTTTCGGTAGAAGGTCAACTATAGGCACTGGGGTCCACATATTTAGTACTTAGGGGTTTTGGTTCGATTTAGACAATTTTTGGCCACAAGGTGGCATACTTTAATTGCATTATTCACGCAAAGTTTTACCCCGATATAATCATTGTTACCTGATTTGCATAGTGGAAAGTGAAAGAATCAAGTGGTATTTAAAATGGTGTCATTTGGAAAATAGGCGTGGTTGTAAACCGATTTCGCACATTTTCGCACTATGACATAGAAACATGAAAAGAACGTTACGCACCGAATTTGGTTGAAATCGGTTAAGCAGATCTCAAGATATGGGTTTTCACCTAAAAGTGGGCTGTGCCACGCCCACTGACTAATTTTGAACGCAGTTCCTATAAAGCCAATTTATACCATCTCAGAGATAAAATTTAATGTCTCTGGCGTGTTTAGCGCTTGATTTATCGCGCTTTTAGTAGTTTTTAACAGTACCGTTATATGGGGAGTGGGCGGAGTTGCCACCCGATTTCAACTGTTTTCACACCGTCAATAGAAGTGCTAAAAACATTTGCTTCCAGTGAATTTTGTTATTATAGCATTAGCGGTTTAGGAGATATGCACATTAAACCTATTAGAGGCGGGACCACGCCCACTTTAAAAAAAAAAATTTTAACTGCAGATGCCCCTCCCTAATGTGATCCTGTGTACCAAATGACAGTCTTGTATCTTATTGCGGAGCTTAGTTATGGCAAGTTATTTGTTTTTGATTAATGGCGTTTTGTGGGCGTGGCAGTGGTCCGATTACGCCCATCTGCAAAACCAACCGTCTCACGGTACCATGAAACATGTCTACCAAGTTTCATAAAGATATCTCAATTTTTACTCAAGTTAGAGCTTGCACGGACGGACGGACAGACGGACGGACGGACAGACAGTCACCCGGATTTCAACTCGTCTCTTCATCCTGATCATTTATATATATATAACCCTATATCTAACTCGATTAATTTTAGGTGATACAAACAACCGTTAGGTGAACAAAACTATTATACTCTGTAGCAACAGGTTGCGAGAGTATAAAAATTGTGATCTACACTCGTACTTAGCGATAAATAAAAACGATTTTATCGAAAAATATCGATAACACTTTATCGAAAATCATTCATGACATTATAGCCCAATTTTAGCCTAAAATTTTTATTTTTATTTTTTCGCTTTAATCTAATCTATTCCTATCTCTTCAATTCATTACCGAATTCTTCATATTATTATATCTAAAAACTTTTGCTAAATAAAAATATCTCTAATGGTTTTCATATTCGATTGCAATGTCACATATACCACTACAATCTCCAAACACTAATATATTTCAATTTAATTTATTGATTGAATGACGCTGAATTGAGCTCTTTGCACTCTCAGACGACTTTAGACTGCTTCAACGAGTCTTCTTGAGAAAAGAAAATACATCAGCGCTGATAAATGGCATACATAATGGCATTTAGTATGTATGTACCAACACAAGCAAATGATTGAGGAAGACAATGCGCTCTAAAAGCGTGAAATTTGAAGTTGTCTTCGTAGATAAAAACAAAAAAAGAACAAATGTATGTAGAATGAGCAGCCGATCTGCATAAAATGAAAAAGGCAACAGGCGAATAAGCAGTCACACATTCACACACACACACACATATATATATATATATATATATATACCATATATATAGATTCCACGCTTGTATTGTAAATTGCTTAGAGGTGCCGGCAAACAACACTCCCCTGTCCTCTGCCCCCGCCAACCAGCTGCTGTCTTAACCAATTTCGTGTCATTGCCAACGTACTGCTGGCGCTGTTACTGCCACTGCCGTCGGCGTTGAACCAATTTTAAATTCCATGCATTTCAAATACTCATTCATAGCTAGCTTTTGCTGCAAAAGTTTTGTTTGTATACTTATTTAAGAGCTACCATTCTCTCTTCATACCTATATATTATATATATACATCATATTTGTTTTATCCGATTTCATTTATAACCTTACTTTTATTTGGCTATATAACTTAGTAAATAAAGAATTCTAGATTTGTACTTATTTGAACAGTTGTTTTCGTGCGGCTGTGTGCTATAGCTATGTGAATGTGTGAATATTTTGAGTACACCGATGCGTATTCGCAACTACATTTTAGTGTGAGAACAAAACCTTTACTGCAATATTGCATTTAATTTGTATACCCTTAACAGGGTTTATTATGTTTGCCACGCTGTTTGTAATACCCAAATGGTCGGAAAACCTATAAAATATATATATATAAATGATCAGCGCGACTAACTTATTATCGATTTAGCCATGCCCGTCTGTCTGTCCATCTGTATAGTAGTTATATGCAAGCTAGTCCCAGTTTTCGAGATATCGATTTGAAAATTTTCACCCGTCTTTTTATCGTCTAGAAGCTGCTCATTTATCGAAACAGCCAGTAACGGACCACTATAGAATATAACTGCCATGCAAAGTAAACGATCGGAAAAAAATGTTTTTTTTTTCAAGTAATTTAACACATATCTTTATTATCGCCTTCAACGCTCCTAAGAAAAAATTATTTTGTTCGGTTTTGGGTAATTTTTGGAGCGCCATTCGCCAGATTGTTGAACTGCGTCGACGTCATGGCAAGCAATCATCTCTATTACGACCTTTACTCGACTTTTTTTTTCTTTAAAGAGTATTAGCATGCTTCCTACTCAAAGCATTAACCAAAATATGTTGAGTCGGTCCATAAGACATGTTGAGATCATCTGATATCTCTGTGATACCAACAAGATGATTTTCAAGCAATGTGGCTTTAACTGTTTCGATGTTATCGTCATTAATCGAGGTGGGTGGACAACTCGCACGATGACTTCACGGCCTTCACTAAATTCTTTGTGACACTTAAATAATTGCGTTCGTTGTAAAGAAGACTCCCACAAATACTTCTGCAACATTTTCAACGATTTCGTAACTGTGATTTCATTAGGCTTTTAGCGTTGTAAACATACAGTTTAATACACAAGATACACTATTTGACATATGGTGTGGAGATCAAAATTCCACGGACATAAAAAAGGTTTTACTAATCTAGGCAAATATTTGTTTTGATTCGTTACCGCCCAGTTCGAAAAAAAATTGGCTCAGATGGTATATAATATAATATTTGCATGCAGTTCATGACAATAAACGAATCTTTGTGTTTCAAACATCAGAACTTAGAAACTAACGGCAATGTTTTTTGGCCTTATCAAGAAGCACAAGAGAAGTTTATACCTTAGGTCTATGAGATAACGTAGATTATATTATCAATATAAGTTCTTAAATGACAAGCTTCTTTGAAAACTATTATCAAATTTTTAATGTAAATTTTGACTTGTTCCATCTTGATGTGCTTAATTTCTTAAAATTCCCTTAAAGTTGTAATTGTCTTTGGCTTTCAGCAAACTCCTTACACACAGACAGACATGCACACAGATACACACACATCCTTTGGTGCAACTCACGCCAAAGCCTCACATAATTCCTTGCTCTTTGCTTGGAAATTTTCCATTAATCCTGCTGCGCTCACTGCCACTGTCAGCAGCGTGCACTCGCACAACATCAACTTCGATTGGAACTCTAACGCAAATTCCAATTCAAATTCAGTTTCAGATTCAACTTTCGATTCGGTTGCAATTTCCGCTCTTACTTCCACACAAATACTTTCTGCAAATCTTTTGGAAATGTTCGACGAGCCACTCTAATTCCACAAACAAACACACACACACACACTTGCATGTATTTACACACATTTCAACGCTTCGCTATTTGGTGGCACGCTGGCTACGCAAGTCCGTCCAACGGCTTCAACTTTTCAGTCAAATCAACAGTTCGCTCGCACTGTGTCGCGTGGATTCGGTAAAATTTGTATGTATGCCTTTTATTTAAGTATTTGTTTTTTCTGTTTTTTTGTATGTATGTGTGTGTGTTTGTTGCAGTGCTGCGCGCACTTGTACTCGGTCGCCTTGTGGCATGCATCATTGCCGCTTGCCACTGTCAAAGTGAAAGAACGAAATAGAGCAGAACATATTGCAGCGACGAAGGCGGTGAGGTGGGAGGAGGGTACAGATGCCGAGTGTAAGCGTTGATGCAGCGCCTTGAAGGATAGTTTAGTGTGCGCTTGTAATAAGTAGGTATCCACGCTTGGCTTGTTTACATACACACATACATATTTTATATATTTGAAGCACCTTTGCCTTTGTCTTTGCTTTTGTTTTTGCCTTTGTCCATCTGCCGTCAGCGCAGCACCTTTGTGGGGCATCGTGCGACGTCGAGCATTCTATGGCTATAGTAAATGGAAATGTCACTCGTTTTGTTTATGGAAGCGCAAAAACGGTTTTGACAAACACACACCCACACATACACACGCATGCAAGCCAAGTCAAGCTTCGTTTGTGTGTGCTTGTATTTGCTGTTAAATCGTATGCAAGGACATCAGGCAACAGAGCTTGCAATATTTCAATTTGCATACAATTTGCGGCTGAATGCATTCGCAAGCAACTAAACACACACATGCGCACATGGAAACATGTACACACATATATATGCAGCATAGAGATTTTTTGACAAATTTCATGGCAACAAATAATCGAACTGTGAAGACAATTCATGCAACTGGAGTAGCAAAGCAATCATTGTGCTGACTCGCTGGTCAAAAGTCGATGCTTTTTCTGTTATATGCGAGTGAGGAAAACGCTTACAGCCTCAATTAGCATATTTCGCCGAAATTTAGCAGCTAATTCAGGCGCACACGTACACATACATGAGAGCATAATTAATTATTTGATGAAAGAGTAAATTGAATTGCTTACAAACTTATACATATCCTTCATTAAAGGATTTGGTCATTATCGGACTATAGCTAAGGTATCTTAATTATTTGCCGATATATGCCATATAAAGTCAGCCGGTAGTTTGAAAATATGTCTATTAGATATATGGAGGCTAAAGGAAATATTTGCTCCGATTCAACCCATTTTTGACATAAAGACACATTATTATCACAACAGGATTCTCTTCGAATTTTTCTAATATATTTCACAGATTGACCGATATTTTCCATAAAATGTTCGCTGTGGGAACTGCAGGTTCACATATCCGGTATTTGGTGGCTTGAGTAGTCCGATTTGGATAATAATTGGTCACAAGATGACAAACATGAAGGACACTATTCGTGCAAATTTTCATTCCGTTATATTCATTGGTGATTTGTTTGTATACTTAAAAGTGAAGGAATCAGATGGAATTTAAAGTTTTGTTATATAGGAAGTAGGCGTGGTTGTAGTCTTATTTGGCATATTTTCGCGCAAAAACATAAAAATATTAAGGTAATATTACATACCAAATTTGGTCAAAATCCGTTGAGTAGGTCCATTTGCTCCCAGATGGTAACTAAATTAAGCTTTATCCAGCAACTCATTGGATTTGGCAAACTACTCGATTTTTTCCATCAGAGCTGTCCAGTATAATTTAAGCTAGAACATTGGGAGCCGTGGAAGAGAACCCATCTCAAACGGCTGAAGGCTGGGCATTCGCAAAGCTAATGTTTCCGCGTCTCCACCTCCACCTATTTTTTGAAAGTGGGTTATTAGAGGTGGGAGCCCTGTGACGATACCTACGATATTACATTGTTCTGACTTGCCTAAAAACAGAAGCTTTTTAGTCTGTCCACCATCAACATGACCCTAAAGCACATTTGTGAAAGGCCCTGGCTAGTCATCCAAGATCTGAAGTGTTCCTTTAATTCCAATGCTTCAGGCAACACTTCCTTCCTGGCTGCCCCCGAGAAGAAAATTGTCTGACTTTTCGTTTTCTTCTATTCCTATATGACTGACTACGCAGATGATTTTAGCTAAGTTTCCCCATTGAGAGTCTAGTCTAGTTGACTTAATGCATAACCTAATGCAGTGAGACTTAGGGCACTAGGGATAGGCTTGAATGATGATTGGCTATCCACTAGAAGGTTAATGGACTTACTGATTAGAGCAGAAGGCCACTTAACACTTTCTGTTATGCCAACAATTTCGGCCTGAAAGACTTAATTGTAGTCATTTAATTTGTAGCTATATTCTGTGTACGGATTACTACAGAAGAAGTCCACTACTGTTCAAATTTAACCCTTTGATTCTTCGGTGAATATACATACAGTTCGCTGATGGAACTGTCGATCACAAAAACATTGGTTAATTCTTCTCTACTAAGGAAAGAGAGCGTTGTGTATAATTAACAACATAGTAAGGTAGAGTATAATACCATGCCTGCAACGACGCCAAGCCTGGTTTCTACGATCTCAAATATTGAGCCAGATTGCATGATACTTTATTTGAATATGTATTAGCCGTATATCAAGGATAACCTCTTAAGCTTTTGTTGAGGAAGCTTTCATGGCGTCCGTAATTCCTAGCTAGCAGGCCCGCTGTATCTTTTCCAGAGATTTAATGCGGCACATTTTCAATAGTTCCAAATACCACAACAACGCAGCTTATGTTAGAATTGGACGGATGACACTTGTGTAGAGCCAATAGACTATGTCGTAAACCCCATTTTGAGAAAATAGCACTTCTACAGGAGTTCCAAATTCGAAGAAGCCTACTTTTATTGTGTTCTCTTCAGCTTAGTTTTTTATTTAGGACAATCCGGAGATATATGGCAGAGTTTGAAAGTGCAAAAGTTTTATGCCTCAAAGAGAAGGGATTGAATTGCGAAATTTTTGTGTTTCTTGCAAAAAGATAAATTTTTCTTTTCTACGAATTTACAGTTAAGCCGTGACCCTCCACCTAATAGGCGGATATGCCAAAGCTTCTCTCTATGAGCTGGTATGGGCGTTTAAAATTATTCCCTGAACTAGAACCTCCGAGGTCGTCCGAGTAGCAGTCGTGTCTAGTTATCTATTGCTTAATTAACGTTAAAGCAAGCGATAGCCGATATCAGAGGTCAAACGTCGTCTTGTCGTCAATTTAATTATCACACTTAATTACAATGAACAATAAACCGTTTGGCATTGACATTGCTTGACACTGACATAATAAAGCAAACACTCAATCATACCGTTACACAGAAAAACAAATGTTTGCACAAATCGAGTGTATGTTTATGTGTGTTTTAGTGTGTGCAGTTGTACATGCGAGTAGCATGAAACCACTCATCACATGTCAGAAACAATTGCTATTTGAAGAATTTCACACATTTTACTTGCCACATGCCACAAGCCGTGTCGTTTACCAACATTTTAGCACTGCTGCTGATAAATACTTCGTCAATAATATAACTGTATTTAATTTATTTTGTGTATGCGTTCAGTTTACTGTTACATTGTTTGCTTAGGTCACTGTACTAACCACTTTCTTAATTTGCTGAGTTGCCAGACAACCACATTTCATTTCATAAATTAAATAAAAATAAGTAATAACTCACTTTTTTAGGCGCTGAGTGTAATATTCAAATTCTTAAGTTGTGCGGATTAAATAGGTGGAGTGAGAAATTTCAACTATTTTGAGAGAAAATAGAATAGTGATAAGAGATAATCGTGTAAAATGTAGACATAAAAAACTCTATGAAGAATAACGGCAGAAATGTTTAATGAAGCTCATTAGAGGTGGTTTAGTAAGTGAGATAAAGATAAAAGATGGGCGTGGCAGCGCGCTCATTTGAAAGAAAATTCGTAATCCGAAAATTACTCCAACGATTTAAATTAAATTTAATTAATAACCTTCAAATAGCTCCATCTTACACAACTTGAAAATAATAGAAATCACACGGCAACCACGCTACAACGGCTCATAAAACGCCACTTTGAGTAAATAGTTTTAAATTTTTGACAGATTTGCCTCAAATTTAGGTAACAATAATAATATAGAAATATATTATAGTTTAAATCCCGTTATGCTACAACTCTACTAAAAGATAGTCTAATACGGTCTATATGTAATTCCCACAAGTCCCTATATATCGGCTGTGAGTACCTTGGCAGCTCCCACTGTCTGTACATTGTAAAGGGTGTTTTTTTAGAAATGTGATTTTTAAATGCATATGGTTTAATGTTATGGCCAAGCTTTATTATAAAGATAAGCGTTTGCCATTATGTTTTAGAACTGATTTCGGGCAAGTAAGCGCCGCAGCCGAGAGGCCCACTTTTCGACGACTTTTTCAGCAATTAAGGCCGTATTTTAGCAATAACAAGCTGAGTACTCTCTTCCAATACGTTAATCATCTCGGGTTATCTGCATAGCCAAGCGACATCACATAAATTTTTGCCGACACCTCGAAATGTATTGTCAGCAGGTCCTTCAGATGTAATATTTTGAAATAATGCGCATTTACAAAATCAACACAGACTAATAGATTTTTGCTATAAAAGCACCTAATTGCCAAAAAGCTAGAAAAAACCTGAAACCAACAATAACGTGTCATCGAAGCCATATCAACACTGAATATAAAGCATCAGCGTTAAGCACTTGAATGTGAAGTGCCGCTGCATGTGGCATACAATCAGAATCAAAACCAAAATCAAACTTGCAACTTAACCTCAAACAAAGCAAGCTAGCAAGTGCTGACAGTGCCATGGAGGCAATGAATACGCTTAGCTGAAGTATAAATATTTCACCAACTGATTGGTTGATTGACAGCTCAACACTGGCGTTGAATAGACCTCTATCATAGATACAACCATGTATGTGCATGTGTATGTATGTCCGCCAATATCCCTAGTTTGAAAAATTAATAGCAAATAAATACAGTGATTTGAGTGCTTAACAGATAGGTTTGTGTGTATAAGTGTGTGTATGTATGCGTATTTTGCCAGTAGCAAGCAAACAGTTGTTGCAATAAAAATTTTGTACGTGAATTATCGAGAAATACACCCGCTCGCCACTATTCTGTATTGGTCTGGTCCCTCACACATTTGATTGCAAGTTAAGGGGAAAAAAAGCAAAACAAGGTGCTCGCCTGATCGGCAGTGAATATGCAACTTGTCTACGGCAACTGCAACCACTGCCATCTTGACTATTTATTTGTCTGGCTGCCTGGCGTTGAGTTTCGGCGCGTGAGCTTGGTTTTCCCATTTGGTTAATGTACTTCAAGCCTGCCAATTCAATGTGCATTTTTTTGTGGTTGCATGAATGGTGTCAGAGTAGTGTGTAAGGCGAGAAAAACTTCGCAGAGCTAACTGGTTAGTGTAAAAGTTAGTTAAAAATCCTTTAGTTGCCTAGTTTTTAGAAATTAACCTTTGGGTGAAGGGCCAAAGTTGCTCAGTTATTTCATCGAAAGAGAGCCCAAATTCTTTCTCTAGTACGTAAAGAGAGCGTAGAAATGACAATATAATTTATATTTATTATACTTATAATACTAAGATGCCAACTGAGTCTACAAAAAAAGTCTGGCTCTTTAAAGTTGGATGGGCACCTTATTAATTCGTTTGTAGATTAATTCGCTTCGAGACTTGATCTTCGCTTTGTAGAAGCTTGATTCCTCCATATGATGGCAAACAGTGCTAAAGTTATTCTTTGGCCAACTTGTTAGGAAATATTATCTCGGAGACAGTCAAACTGGTTTCGTGTTTGTTCGAAATAGTTGAAATGACTCTAAGTCTGTCTGCAATATAAGCCGCTACTGATTTTTAGATGGAATATAATATTTTCAAGCACTACGTGATCTATGATATTCTAACTGGTTTAGATTATAACTCTTAGTCAAAAAAATAGTTCCTTCTGCATGGTTTGGGTATAAGTGCAAGCTTACTAACATTTGCAACCCGCAGTTAGAATAGTAGGGAGTATAATTTGCCTTGAGCTTCCCAAATCATATTCCTATTCCACGAAATGTGTGTTGGTCACAAAAAATTCCACTTCGCTTCGAAATTAGATATATTTACAACTGATCGGCGAGCTTTCCGTCTACAACTGCGGCATCGTACTTGGAATAGTCACGTCTCGTATGTGCTGATGTGTGCGAACGTGCTGCGGTTTAGCTAGTAAGCACACAATATATTGCTTATAGTCAATGCTAATGGGAGTCGAAGTGGCTTCCAGCCCAAAAACCGTTAATGCATATCAGTATATACAGCTTTTGGAGTAGTATTCGCTACTTTATTTCAAGGTTTTTTTTAATGTTTGAGGAGGAAGAATTTTTGAGCCGAGTCTTGACCGGAAGATTCAAAGCAATCTAAGAGTCTTATTTTCTCATGAATTCTATTCGAAAACAGATATTTTCTGGGAGTTATCTTACAGAGGGGTAATTAAAAAGTGTCGATGAGAGAGAGGAGGTAAAAAAAGGTTAGATAAAGGAGTTTTGTTGAAAAGCGAATTGACTTGATTGACTATAGAGATGAGGAACTTTGTTCCTCCAGAAACAAAATTGAAACTTTTGGACAAACAAAACTGTTGAACCGTAAATCAACGTTAGGCTGTTAATGGCTTTAAACACAGATAAATTCTTCTCCAAGCTATGGTACATTCAAAAAAGCAAGACCTTGACAATAACTGAGTGAAGGTAGCAACCAATTAAGGCAAACTTTGTAAAAGTTTTAGTAATTTTTTATATTGAAGCCGCAGTAAAGATTTTCACACATTTGGAAGCCAAGCCAAATTCTAAGACAGTAAAAAAGGAAGGTTTGAGGAAGAACCCTTCTACACAGAGGAAAATATTACTTTATTTTGTGACTGTGAAATTGACTTAAAATTTCATTGGTTTGCAAATATAATATTTTTGATTCCTTGGTAATTAAGCGTTCTGGTGCAATTCTATTGATTGAGATGATCCATTCTCTCAATGCTTACGATAGTTATCCAAGATTTCATTATCATTACCTAATGCTCTGCACCATACAGTTTCTATACTTCTAAATGTATAGCCTTGTCTGATTTATCTCCTCCCAACAATACTCCAAAACAACTTTAATGTACGTCCATTCCACGAGAAGCAGCAGACCTGGTATTTGTTTAAGCTAAGATCTGAAGTTTTCATTGATTTAAATCGGCTTAGAATCCATTCTACGAGTATATTTATCCTTCTATATAGCTCCTCCTCAATGTTGATTAAATCTTCTAATAAATTGGTATATTAGGTTAGGTATATCGACACTATTGATAAAACTCTACATTTTATTTGTTATATTTCCCAAAAAACTTAATAGGCAGATAGGGTGGATGCCTGACGATACACCAAGTCAGAATGCGATTCTGGTATCTAATTTTGTAGAAAAGACATCACCTCCCTCCTCGATTTTGCAGTTTGGAACCGTTTATATTGATACTTGTCGCTCTGTCTTTGTGCAATTCACCCCGATCTCACTCCGCTCTGAAGGCAATGGGGACTTACTAAGTGTATTAGAAGTGAGGGTATTTGAGAATTTACCTCTCACCAAGACCACCACATCGTCAGCGTAGGACACAATATATCCGCTAAATCTTTTCTAGATCTAACAACATTGTATTCATTGTTAAGCTCCAGAGAAGTGGGGTTAACGCGCCGTTGTGAGGTGTTACCTGTTGGACAGATCTACACTAAGGAGATCACTCACAATTTATGTATAAAACACAAAAGGACTTATCTCAAACCTATATTTTTCGAGAGGACAATACAAAAGTATCCAGCTTCTCTATTTTCTTAACATCTCATCTCTCACATCCATCCAGTTAAGTATATACCCAGACACTACTAGAAATGTTGGTATTTAAATGTGACAAGAGTCTGAGTTAGGAAAACGGCATAAACAAAGCCTGCTATTGCTTTATGCGTACCCAGAAATTTTTTAACATAATTCATAATATTATAAAGTTAAAATCATAAGCTAACGGTACCTCGGACCACCGCTCAACATTGAACATGTAATGAATAAATCTCGTATATTTGACAGCTAATAATTTTTTCTAATTTCACTTTTAATTCTTCATTACGTGTGCTCATTAAATTTTATTGCCATAGCGCCTGATGCAACAACCACAAAAACAACTTTGTTTGCTAAAAAGCTAATTTAGCATATTTTCAACATAAAATGGCAGTCATACATAAGCAACGCAGAAATTGGTGAGTAAAGCAGAAACCAGTACATTAAATTAGGAGAGAACTTCTCACGCACTGCGTACATATATTCGCGCAAGCATATACCACTAGAACAACACGCAAAGCATCGTACCTTTGTACCTTCAACGCAGCTCATTCGAAACACCAGCGCCGAGGTTTTGGCTATGCTTCCGCGCTTGGCTGGCCGCCTGCTACAAAATGGTTAATTAGTGGTATAATGTTTAGCGTTAATGAGTATATTTTGCGCACAAATACTTCACAGACAGTTCGAATTTCCGTCCTTGCCACGGACGACGCTTGATGTTTGGCATCTTAAGAGTTTCGCCGCGAAGTATCTTCCACGCGTCGGTCGCAAGCGCCACCATTAAAGCCATTAAGTAAGCCACCGAATAGCTGAAATAATAAATGATGTTTTTCGGCGGCGTTATGACCATATGTAGTCTTATGGCAATTTGACTCCTTTTTCGTGGTCGATACGCCGAAGTCGGCACCACGTTTTTGCGTGGCGTTGCCGTGGACGCGGCGCAAGTTATTTCCGCTGTTATAAAATCAGATCCATCGTGTTTCTGAGGCAGTTGGTGTGAGAGATGTGGATATGTATTTATACGACTACACTTGAAAAGTAATTAAGTGACAGGCTGGCGGTTTTCAACTCCCTAATGAATTGAAAAGTGGATGCTAGTGCCAGGAGAAACTCCCATACTTAGCACTTCAAAGATATTTAAGGCCATTTCAAATGCTATTACTCCAAGAGTTTTGATACAACTCCAAATAACGAAGAATTCCGAAATAATTAAATCTTCGTAATACGAGTATCGAAATCTATATATACAAAATTCTTCAGTTTAGTTATTCCTCATAAATAACATAATCTTATTATCAGTGAGGATGCCTGATATTTATAAACTCTTTCAAACCCAGCCAGCTGTTAGCCAAGTTTGAAACCCACAATGAATTTAGTATAGACTTATACCAAAACATTTATATTCTGGGATTGTTATGATATCAAATAATTTCATATTTAATATTATAATTTTGCAGAAAGAAAGAACTTAAGTTTTGGGAACTATCAAGGGTATTAAATGGGACAATAACGCAGAGATTACAAACATTCTGAAGTGCTAAGAAATATAGAGTTGATGCTTTGTGAACATATGACCGCACATAGCGATGATAAAGAAGCTTGAAAATTTCTCTAAAGTACTGTTGTTCGTTTAGCCAATGTGGCTAAATACCGAGACTGCAAATTTTTTAAGTAATTTAAGATGCTATCACACTTTCGGCGGACCAGAAGATTTGGTCGAAAAGATATTGGCCGTCTCAACAAGTTTGTCATAGGCACAAAGCGCTTTGTCGACATGTAAGAGTCTATTGATCCGGCTCTTAGGAGTTTTGGGTACCACAACGGACCGGCGTTTAAGTTTTCCAAATGTGATCCTTCTTAGGATCGACCCTCTAACCTAACCTAACCAAGATGGTCTCGAGACCCGCCTAAATATGTGTTACAACAGTGGGCGCATTATCAGGCTCAAAAATGCACATAATACTATATAATATTTAAGTTTAGGTTAAACATGAAAATTATAATTTTTTTGGGGTTTTTCGATGCAAAATTACTATAGATTCTAACAAAAAATTAGATA
The DNA here is from genome assembly GCF_042242935.1 of Bactrocera oleae. Classification (NCBI taxonomy): domain Eukaryota; kingdom Metazoa; phylum Arthropoda; class Insecta; order Diptera; family Tephritidae; genus Bactrocera; species Bactrocera oleae. Next base: position 75,370,520 of record NC_091536.1, read on the forward strand.
GTTGCCACGTGTTTGAAATTTTTAGGTTAAAAAAAAAAATTTTTAAGAGCAAGACACTACAAAGAAGGTCGTTGAAAATATCTATTAAGCAGGATTGCCACCTGTTTAAAAATATATTTAACAAAATAAACGAGTTAAGAAAACTATAAAATAGGTTGCAAACTAAAGTATTGCATATAGCCTTGCCGTCGAAAATAGTTGTTATATAGGGTTGCCACATGTTTAAAAATTAATTTTACTAAATAAACATTTTAAGACGAGATAGGTTTCAAAATAAAAAAGTGCATAACCTTACCGTTGAAAATATGTGCTGAGAAGGGTTGCCACACGTTTAAAAATTTATTTTACATATTAAACGTATTGTTACAATATGGGTATCAAATCAAGTTAATTTAGGAGTATAAACTATTTTTAGGAGCATTGCCACCTGTTATAAACATTTTTTGTTTCATTGAATTGGGATAACTATTTGAATTGGGATAACTATATAATGGTATACAAATTTGGTTTGTGATCAGTGCGAAATTGTTACTATTTGAAACAAATTCTGTCAATGAACAGGTAAATGGCTTAAATCGATTAAGGAAGGAATCTAATATATTAAATTTACTTAATTTTTTTGATATTCCAACATTTGTTTTAAATTCCCTCACGTAAATTATATTTATATACGTTAAATTATTATCAAATCAACCTCCAAGTCAAGCACTGATGTGCTAAATGTCTGCGAGTATACGAGTAACTACATGTATTGCTATGAGAATTTCATAACGGAAATAAAATCTTACTTACAAAAAAAGCCGAAATAACCGGCTGAATTTGTCACATAATATATTCTTATACACACACTCCTTTCTAAGTAAACACACTCAAGAACGCAGCCTTTAATTCTTACAGTAAACCGACTGTTACTCATACGCCACCAACACTTTACATATTTCCAGCGTAAACACAAACAAATTCATTACACTTTCATACATACACGCAAAGTTAGAAGAAACCAAAAGACATGATTGCCAATTAAATCCGCTTAAATGCGTATAATTTTAATTTCTTTTTTTGGACAAATTGTTGTAAACAAACGCTAAGACAACACGTCACATTTAAGACACGCCTGACATCGCCGCAGAATAAAATAAAATGTACCGCTACGCTCGTAAAGTGTAAACTGATTGACATTTTGGCGTTGGCAAATGAGCTAACAGTAACAAAAACTCACAGCTCGAAGCAATCTGTTAACGCCAAGCTCGAATTAAATGCGAGGAAGTGCCAAAGCAAAATAACAACTATGGTACACCTGAAGCGACGACAAAGTGTCAGTTAAAAGCAGAAATACAAAAAACGTCGAGTTTGGCTGTGCGTCGCTGGATTAATTTGCATATTTTGATTAAACACGGCGGCAGTGATGGAAAGAGATATACATAAATTAGGAAAAGATGAGGAGCTAATGTGGATGTAGGAGTGTTTGTATTTACACACATATATGCATGTAAAAAGGAGTATGTGAAAAGTAAGTAAGTGCAGATACTTCAATTGTTATTAACTTGGGAAGCAAATATTTAACACAAGTTTTATATAAATAATTATTTCGATAGAAGTGAACTTAAAAAATTCAAACAAGTATGTCATACGAGTATATATTTAAATATTTAATATAAAAAAAATTATGTATAAAAAAAAATCGTTCGAAAAATATGTATTCAAACTTTTCATTGCTGCTGCTGCTATACACTTTATAACCTAAATAACATATCTCTTTAAACGTTTAATGCCATTTCAAAAGCTCCCAAGGCATGAAATGTATCACACTAAATAGTCAAGAAAAAAGTCTCCCTTTATGATGGCAAGCAACTGTGCGGCAGTAAAAAATTAAATAAGCCATGTTTGTCCGCTGTTTTGAATTAAGAAAATTACCATAAATAAAGAAAACGCTTACACTTGTCATATTTCGCTCTTTTTCCGGCTTTTTGCTCTCGTCAAGATTTGCATCAGCAATAAATCTTCATTCTCGTCCATTATGACTTTACAGCGTGCTTTGTGACATAGTTATTATTTATTGTAACATTTTTGCACCTTCAAGCATTTAGTGGCATTTATCTCTAGCTCAATTTTTCTTCTTAAATGACTGCTGAGATTTTATAATATAATAAAAAAATTCACTGGAGTGAACAACAAGTTATAAAATTTGGGAATCTAAGTAAAAATCTGGATGGTATTATATATATGTATATAACATGTAGAAATATAGTATGGAGCTTCTTATTGAGGCAAAGTAAGTAGGTTTTATGAGAAGTGTGGGGGGGCCTCATATCGTCCGTCGAAAGTTTTGAATGTTTCGCTATTTTTAGCTGCCTTTGAGCCCCCAATGACAATGCTCGCCAATACTTTTCCCAAAACCTGCCCTCAATTTCTGCAATTTTTCTGAACTTTTATAATATCTATCCCTGAAATCTTGCTGTGGCTGTGACTTAGGTCTCTCTTTACCTTGGAAACTTTAATTAGTAATTCAAGCTTTTTTAAGGTTTGGTAAAATCATTGAATAAGCGAATTTTTTTAACATACACAAGCTCGATTTTGTCAAAGTCATGCATAAAGTGAAATTTTATTGGAAGATATTTTCTTTAAATTTTCTATATTAAATCTCCTTAATGAGCCTCTCACTTTTCTCTTATAATTATTAACAATTCCCATAATCTTCAAATTTTATTTTTGGCTTAATTTTCTCTACATACTGAGTAATACGTGCGGTATTCGTACTTTGCGATGTATTTTGAAACTAGTTACGAATCGATACTGAAGAACTGATCAATTACGGTAACTATTACTCACCGTTAGTTATCTTAGCTGGCAATTTTCGGAAATATACACTATGGAAAACACATATTTATAATTTTAATACTTTACAGTCCTTCTTGAACACCAGCCAAGTTATAAGTTATACTGATATATTTTTCGAGATAAACCAGTCCTATCTGCATATTAATTTACAACTATATACCACTAACAATGTATTATTACAACAAGAAAAAACGTTAACTTCGGTTGCACCGAAGCTGGAATACCCTCCACAAATAACGAAGTTTCTATACAAGAACCTGATTTTGATCGTATAGTTTGTATGACAGCTATATAATATAGTAGTCCGCTCTAAAAAATAAAATATTGTAGCTTTGTATTAGAAAATAATTTGTACAAAATTTTGTAAAGATATCTCGTCAAAACCAAAAGCTTTCCATACAAGCACTTTATTCCGAACGTTCAGTTTGTATGTCAGCTAAATGCTAAAGTGCTCCGATATCGGGGATGAGCAGCTTCTTATAGAGAAAACATCGTTTGCAATATATCAGATGGATATCTCAAAAACTGAGAAACTAGTTCGAGTATATACAGACAGACAGACGGACATGGCTAAATCGACTCTGCTCGTTATGCTGATCATTTACATATATATTTTATACGGTCTCACACGGTACAAACTTCATGGTAAACGTAATACACTCTGTTCAGGGTATAAAAACAACTTCATTCGGTAAAATTAATTAGCTTGAAGAGGTATTCTGTAGTATTAAATAACATAGCGCTTAGGTGGTCGTGGCGTATACGTAACATGACATTTTATTGCCTAGATTATTTTTAAAAATTTTAGTTTCACTTATTTTCACTATAAATAACATAAATAATGAATAAATCATGATAAATAATCACATTTGTACCCTTTACATACCATATTGTAGAAAATAGTGTTTTTGCGAACAGACATACTTGCCCGCTGTTGATTTTAAAACACATGCACTCAGCTTAATTAATTAACAAAGATAACCAAGTCTCTTTATATACCTACAAGTACACAGGTATTTGAGTTATTTAGAAAATGCAAAAGGATTGCCGTCAAAGGTATCTGCAGGGCTGTCTAAAAAATAAATGAAAAGAGGCAAAACAAGTATACAAACATAAATATACACATAAAAAGACTGTTCAAAAAGGTGTTAATGCATAGAGAATAAAGCTCAAACGCTTGGCTTTGCCTTTTACGTCATTAATTTCAGTGGAACTAAACGGTAATGTTGTTGCTGTTGTTGTACAAAAATAAATGATTTTCGTTTGTTGGTGTTCTGTGGTGTTCTTTTATGTCTTTGAGTATGTGGCGCTAAAACATTAATCAAGTTGGAATCATTTGCATAACAGGTATTGAATAGAAATCTGGAGGCATAAATTTTGCCAATATACTTTTAAATAATGCAAGTACATATATTTTAAATACAAGTATATATGTGTATATAAAAATTTATATAAAATAAAAATTGAAATTGCAATCATAAATTATTGAGATTTTCTTAAACACAGTGAAACTTAGGAAAGCTGGCTACTATTTTTAGTATTGTTTAGTAAAGTGCGCCTAAATCTAGGCAATATATTCTAAATTATAATTTAGTATATAAAATGAAGTAGAATACACTGGGTTATTGATAATAAAATGAGTTATTTTTCAGACACGAAAACGACCAAATACACCTCAATCGTTCTGAGCAGTCTGCTTTCTTAAAAAAAAAAAATAACACGAAGCACTTTCAACACCTTCAAACCCTTTTTTACTTTGAAGTTTTCCATAAAAAAATTGTGAAGAAGCCATGCTGTCAAGGACCAAAAACATAATTAACCTGTGCAAAGCGAAATGATAATTTGGTGAAAATATTTATTTTTGTGTTGAAATTCAAGTGGCAGCTTTTCTTTGAGAAGAAGAAGAAGAAGAAAATCTAGCGTTACGTATACAAGTGAAATGATGATGACTAGTATATTTCTCGTCCGCTTAGAATAATATTTAGTCCCTGAAATTGTAGCTGCATATGCTGAGTTCTAGATCTTCAGGAGCTATATCCATTTGTGAATGAAAATTTTATTTTTATATGCACATATGTATATTGAATGTACATATATAAGGTGCAGTACAAAGAAATCCATTATTTTGCGTGAAATTTAATGCTTCAATTATTACTTTTTGTATCCAGCCTTATTCAAATGGTTCCAAACGATTTTTTGTGCAATATTTAGGTGCTGGACAATCCTAATCGATGTTTGGACTTGGCGAATTTTTCGATATTTGGTCAGTATCAGAACCATAAACGCTTTTCACATATTCAGCCGCTCGGCTTGCGTTTTCGCCCTTATCAAAGAAAAACTGTATATATAGATATTTGAGGTGCGCTCAAACTAAACTGCATCAAACCAATCACAAAACTGTCAGAAATACCTAATGTTTGGGAATATTTTCCGAAAATTTGAAGTTGATCCAGCAAACAGTTTCAGAGATATAAGCGTGTATGTAAAAAATTTTGAACTTAAAATATTATCGGCTTCAACAGTTTTAAGCTCGTTTTTCTCGAAACGCTGTTTTGAGAGTCGGTGAGAAAAATTTCTCCGAAACGACTGGTCATATCGAATGTATATTTCCACGCGACTTTTATATATTTGTCAGGTTATGTTCGAAGTAATATGATTTTTATAATAATTTCGATTTTTAAGCCACTTTAAAGTGTAAGTTTTTGCACAAAAACGGCTTTTTTTCGGAAGGCGCTATTTTGTCAAAAATCTAAAATTCGACTAGATCATCGTTTATTATCTGTATTCATCTATAGTAATAATATTTTTTTTCTTTCCTGGATTTAAAAATCAAAAAATCTTTCTCAGCCAGATACCTTTTTTCGCTGGTCTTCCTGGAGATCGGCCACGAGATGAAGGGAACCCAAAATTTTTAAAACGAATCGGCGATTATTATTCGATTCTGAAAATCTACATAATTTTTCCTGTTTTAATAAAATGGCTCTTCAAAAAATAAAATACCCACGAAAAAACGCGTTTGAAATAGAGATAGAGATATATGGTAAATATATATAAAGATAGAGATAAAGATAAAAATAAAAATAAAGTTAAGGATAAAGGTAATAATGATGATAATTATAAAGATGAAGATAAAGATGAAGAAAAATATTAAGATAAAGATAAGGACATAGATATAAAGAAAGATAAAGATAAAGATATAAATAAAGGTAAAGATAAAGATTAAGACAAAGATAAATATAGAAAGATATAAATAAAGACTAAGATTAAGAATAAGATAAAGATAAATATGACGATAAAGGTAAAAATAAAGATAAAGATTAAGATTAAGACAAAGAGAAAGATAGAGAGAGGGATTAAGACTTAGACAGAGATAAAGATAATGATAAATATAAATATAAAGAGAAACATAAATATATAGATAACGATAAAGATAACGATGAAGATGAATATAAAGATGAAGATAAAAATTAACAAACATATAAATAAAGATAAAGATGAAGATTAAGATATAAATAAAGATAAAGATTAAGATATAGATAAAGATTAAGACAAAGATAAATATGGAAATAGAGATTAAGATTGAGGCAAAGATAAAGATAAAAATATAGATAACACAAATAAAAACTTTTCCATACAAGAACTTTATTTTGATCGCAGTTATATGCTAAGCCTCCGAAAACTTTTTCATCACTTCTATAAATACTTTTTGATCTTGGTGTTAAAATTATGAATATTTAACTACTTTTGATTAATGCAGATCAGTGATAACAAAAGTTGTACGCAAACCAAAATACATTACCAAAGAGCCATCTTTTTCCAAGGCAACAAAGCGCTAAGCAAACTGGACTACTGAATAAATGTTGTTATTATTGTTGTTGGTTTCTACCTTTGCTATAATTATGCAATGCTTTATTGGAGTCGAAAGCAAAATCATAAGTCGAATACATCAGTCATTTGCCAGTAGCAAGAATAGGCAGGCAGATAACTTAAGTCATTTGCTAGTGTGGACGTGTGTGCGCTAAGGCACTTCTGTGTGCGTGAACGAGTATGCAAATGAGTCGAATAGGAAATTCGTATTTATATATATGTGTTTGTATGTGTTGTACGTGAATCTGTCGAAACACTTCCGCTTAAAGTGAACTTACGAACATTATGCTTACTCACACATATACACCTAAGCACTCATACACTCACTGCTTTGGCTAAACGAATGCCAACGTTTGTGCGCAGTTTGCGATTTTAATGAAATATGCATTTAGCACACGTGTAACTAAGTTGAAGACGTCGATGAGGTTATGCAATTGCTTGGTAGTTTTGTTTTAGTTCTTATTTTTGGCACTTAAAATGGTTTTTGCGCTTTTTTTTTGCTACTTCTTCCTTACTCAATGGCTGGCCATAAGCCCGCTCAGTTTTCTTCTCATAATAATTATGTTTGGCTTATTCTTATTTTGAGGGTTTACGAGCTGTTTTAAGTGATCTTCAAGAGCTGCATTATGATAAATCACGTTAATTAATTATAAATTTGTTTATCATGCAGAGTATTAAAGAATATTATGGAATGCTCTCTGTGATATCTTTATAGCGAAAAACATATTGCGAAACTTTTAGTCGGTTTCTTGCGTCTATTATCAACGATATTTTAGTACGCATATGCATTAGATTTTGGCTGATATTCTGTTCGGAAATCGTCACCTTCCAGCTGCCGAAGTAGTCTTTATACTATATATTTGCTTTCATATGAAGTCGTTTTATGTATATTGGTAATTTTCCAGCAAATACTACTGGGATTTTCAACGACTTTAAAGCCTACCTTTAGAGCTTGTAAAGACAATATGTAAGAATCGCATCGCAAATAACACCAATAATAAGAGGAGAGAGAATCACCAGATAGTGCACGCTAACAGTTTAAAGCTTTACTTCGTTTAACAAGGGAAGTGGAGCAGTAATACAATGACAAAAATCGCAAAAAGATTTAGCAACGAGTTTCTTTAAAATTTTATGTTTCTGATGGAGACACGGCTATGTAATCATTGAAAATGTTGCAGAAGTGTTTTTGGGAAGCCTCCTTTATCACGAAGAGAAGTATTCAAGTGGCGCAAGGCATTCAGTTAAGGTCGTAAAGTCATCGAACATTTGCCGCTTGCGAGTCGTTCATCTATCTTTGTTAATGACAACAAGAAACAGTGCTGGTTGGCATCAGAGAGATAACAGAGGTACTCAACTTCATTATCAAGAACCGATGCAACACATTTTGGTTAATATTTTGGGTATGAAGTGCATCTTTTACAAAAATGAACCCTTTATCCTTATGAAATTGTCTCACAATCTAGCTAATGGCGAAATACATCGAAACCGATAAAGCCAAAATACGCTGAAGGCACTGAAGGCCATCGCGAGCGAGGCTTATAACAGATGTGTGGAAAATTGGATTGACAGACTTCTATTAGCTCAAAAGCACAGTTTGAATGCGATCTTAAAGAAAATGTTTGTATAGTTTTCATTTTACAGTCCGGGTCAAATTTGATCGCAGGGTCGAACAAAGTTTTTTTGTATAGGGATTTAGTAAAATTTATTCAAACAACAACTCAGCTCAAAATATTGCGCAAAACTTTGCTTTAATTAAATGTTTATTTTACGCATACTCTTCGCCTTAATGCTCCTCCACACGACTATTTGAGTTGAGCATTAACGCACAACAATTTACGTTGGTTGAACGGGAGTAATCAAAAAGCACAGGGTCTTTCCACGCCACAAAGCAAACATCTTACTCGCCATGACAAGCAAAAAAAAAGAAAACTTGCAAAAAATAGACATCAACATGCAAGCAAGTATCTATGTGTGCGTGTATGTGGTCACATGCTGAGTCTGCTGAGATCTTTTCATGCTTCTTTGCCATATTCAATCTCCTGCCCGCAGGCGTTGTATGTAGATATGTGCAACTGTGGCGGTTTATGATAACACGGCGGAAGATATCATAGCTGGTGTCTAAGTGTGTGTGTGTGTGTATGTGTGTGTGCTGTATTATAACGGTATATTACACATGTGGCACGTTTGTAGAGCTATTACATTTTCATTTCCTTCCTAAGAATGATTTCTGCTTCCACTTTTTTGTGTTTTTGTAATTGCAGCTCATATTTTTCCCGGTGGTTAAACTTAAAAACTTTGATTACACAACCTTCGCAACAACTGCGCTTGTGTGTGTGTATGTGAAAGCGTAAGCATAAAAACAATAATAATAAAAAATCTCAAACCAAACTCCGATTGCATCATGCGTCACAGCAGCAGCGGGTGGGTGAAATTTTTCATTAATTTGATTGAAAATCTTTGACAAATAGCAGACGGCAGGGTGAACGGCGGTGGGCTGAAAGTCTGGCACAAAATTGAAAACCGATATGCGAAAAACTAGCAATAAATATCTGCAACTATGTAAAACACACACATACCAACATAGGCGCACGAGCAGCGAAGTGTAAAGTGCAGGGGCAAATCTTTGAGGAAAAAAAAGAGCAAATCCCGACAAAATGCCACAGACGCCATGCAAAAGCTGCTACGTAGAGAAAATGTGAAGTCATAAGAAACAAAGTCAAAGTCAAAACTAGAAAAAAAATAAAAAAAACAGCAAAGCCGGAAACTGAAACAGACAGCAAGGCACACTAACACAAACTAATGTAAAGAACTAATCTAAGCGCTTGTTTGTCGGCATGTGGCGGCAGTTGCAGCAAACAGGCTGAAAAACTTATCAAATGAGGCAAGAAAATTTCATTTTACACACACACACACACATCAACGCACTCTCAATCGCATATAATTTCTCATATACACACATACACTCTCAAACGCACAATTTCCAGCTCAACACAGGCGACTCCTGAAAGGAATTCATATGAATGGATATTTTGCGCTTTCCTTTTGCCGCATAAAAATTACTTACAACTCGCCAGCCGACCAGTCCATCTACCATCCGTCTGTACGGCCGACCGACCAACCATTGTAAAGGAAGATAAATTGATTTTGTCGATTTTAAAACCGCTGACTGACAGACTCGAATAATGCGCATAATTGATGATTGCCAGCCGGCAATGCTGCCGCCATTTAACGAGGCACTGATTTCTTTGAATCTCCCGCTGACTTACTTTACATGCACACATATATATACTTGTAGATTGTACTGTAAGTATGCCTCGAAGTGTGTGGCTGACCCTGAAGGAGGTTTGCTTGGGTGCGTTTGATGCCGCTGCCATTGGCATTGGCCCTGAAAGTGGGTGTGGTTTTGCATTGAAGTTGCCACCGCTTCAAGGTCATTGCGACACACGCCAAGCAAATGATGCGGGAAAACTAGTGTGTGCTTGTAAATGGGTAATGAGTACAACAGATAAATTGTTGGTGCTTCAAGGGTTGGGAAAATTTAGAGAAATCGGCAAAACTAAGAACATATCGTTATTCTGTAATTTGATAAATAAAATAATATCACAATAGACAAATTTAATGAAATGACAGACACTTCGCAAAACTTGTAGTCTATACTATATTAAATGAGTCACCACTTTTGAAGTTTTCTTTAATTCAAATAGAAATAAAGTGAAATCGCGTGTGATTCAATCTATTAAAGTCAGCTCTCATTTGAGATCCTTTAACAACTAAGTATGAATAAAAAGAGTTTAGTAAAATAAAAGGTATACGAAATATAACGAGATATACTACACAACTTGCATTATATACATAAGTGTGATCGTAGTATAAAGATTAGATTTCATACTAAAGAAAGTACTCAGAGAGTTTTGTGATTTCTTGACTCAGTATGCTTCAAGGGTGCACAACAGGAAAGAAAAAATACGGCATACTTTATGGTTTTTCTTCGATAAAGGCAAAAACGCAATCCAGATGACTGAAAAAGGAATGGTGTTATGGTTATGATACTGTAGATACTGTAACAGCCAATTGCGCGTGATTTCGGTTTTGTCGAGTCCGTTCCGGTAATTTTGCATTCAAATATACAGAACGCGTCTCAAAGATCAATTGTCGAAAATATCGATAAACTAATGAAAATTTCGAGTACAACTGTCATGTAAGCACTACTTCGATTGCCCAGGAACTAAGTTTAGCACAAAAAATCCGTTTTGAACCGTTTAAATGCGGCTGGATACCAAAACAAACTCGCTGTATGGATCCCATAAGAGTTAATGCAACAAAAAAAAAAAAAATTCATGGGTCAGCGAATCTTTATTGAATCGCAACATAACCGATCGATTTTTATAGTGTATGCTTAGTGGTGATAAAATGTGGATCCTTCAAGCGAAGACGGTTGTAGTTGAAGTGCGATGAGGCGACACAAACGATGGTCGAGCCAGGAGTAGCAGTCAGAAATGTTTTACCATGTGTTTGATGAGATTGGCAAGGAATCATATAATATTATATTTACTTAACAACACTTGACAAAAAATGTTGAACTATTTCAATTTACTTTTTTGGTGCAGAATTTTCTTTTCACAGAACATTAATTTACAATAAAATTTGTATAAATAAATAATGAAGTTAGGTTAGGTTAGGTAAGTAGGTCGATCCCAAGAAGGATCCCACTTGGACGGCTTAAGACGCCGGTCCGTTGTGATACCTACAAAACTCCTATAATTTGGATCAAAAGACCCTTACAAGTCGACGAAACGCTTTGTGCTTGCAACAAACTTGTTAAGACGGCCAATACCCATTTCGGCTAAGTATTCAGGTCCGCCAAAAGTGTAATTGCCGAGATATTTCAATATCAGCCTAGCGAAAGCCGGACATTGGAGGAGAAAGTGCCGGGATGATTCCACCTCGCCCTCCTCCATGCAACTTTGGCAACCAGCATCGGGTAGTACCCTAAGCCGTATCGCATGAGTGCCCATTGGACAGTGTCCAGTGAGAAGTCCTACCATAGCGGCGAGATGAACTTTGCTCAGAGCGAGAAGTTGTCCCGATGAAGTTATTTTAACATGAATTCAAATAATAGCTCAGAGTGCCTATTAGATTTAATAAACATAATATATACAGTTAGCAATTGAGCCTAAAGGGAGGAATTTTGTTTCATCAGAAAAACGCCAGGCCACACACATCGATAGGGATTCGCCAGAAGTTCCAGCAGATTGTTTGGAAGATTATTTTGCAGCCAGCTTACAGTGCAGCCCTGGCAATAAGTGGTTACTATTACGGTTCAATTTTTTCCTGGATTGATACAGCCTATTTTAATGTTCGTGTGTAAATTGATCTCCACATATCCATTAGTGTGTAGCTGTTTACTTACTACGCGAGAAGTTTGTTTCGAGCTTTTTACCCGGGAAAAATAATTGAACAACAAATTGAACAAATGAAATTTTACGTTACCAATGGAATCAAAGCTACGGAATCATTAATAATAAAATAAATTAAAAAAAGTTGGTAAAGTCATCGAAATTTTGCCGCATGCAAGTCGCCCGTCCATCTCTGTTAATGACAATAACGTCGAAAAAGTTCAAGAAAAAGTGTTTGAAAATCATCGTGTAGGCATCAGAGAGATAGCAGATGATCTTAACATCACTTCTGTATCGACTCAACACATTTTGGTTAATGTTTTGTGTATGAAGCGTGTCAATGCTGGACTCGTACCAAAAAAAAAATCTGCAACTTTTGATTTGATGATCGACATCGAGTAGCGGTCGTAAAAGATATGCTTGACAACGTGGTTTTGCTCTCTACATTCACCTAATTACTGCTGACGAGCCGAGGGTAGAAGAATTCCTACACTGCAAAAATGTTAAGCACTTCAAGGTTGTTTCTAAGCTAAAAACTGAAAACTAAAACTCTCTTTTAAATTTCAGGTGCAATACTCGTATTACATCTTAAAGTAAACATTTATGTATTGTATGTACACACATATTTGCATACAGTTGCGGAAACGTATAAATTCCCAAACAATTGTTAAGCATGTCACTCCTTCCACCACCCGCTCTCGCACTAGCAGCACTTCAAATGCACTCATATATGTACACATGTATTTATGTCCACATTTGGGAATATGAGCAAATTTACCGTTTGCGCACAAAGTGAATTTGCAATGCAAAAATCGCTTTCTAATAAATGTAACTGTAACGCCGAAAATTATGTCTCCAGGGCTGCCAACGCATTGTTTTGTGTGAATTTCTTTTATTCGCCACCAGTTTTGATGCATGAAAGGCATGCATTATTCATACATATTTACACAAATACATATTTATATATTATGCGAGTGTGTATGTGTGTGTGTATGTACCTGCTATACGCTCCAAATCCTTTCTACGCTCGCTTTCGTTCGGCGCACAAGCAAAAAACAAACACTGCAAAAATAAAAACAAAAGCTCTGCATAGTTAGCCCACAACAACAACAACAATAATAACCAAAGCAGTAATATGAAGAAAGAAAAAAAACAACCACCAAACAACATTTGTAATGACCAAATAACAATGAAGAGAATGTTTTTGAAATTCCACTCGTGTATTTAGTGGCGATGAGCGTTGGCTGGCGGATGGCGCTGCTTGCTTTCGCTCATAAATAATAACAATAAACAAATTTTATCTTCCATGCGTAAATTTGGTCGTACATATAAACCAATTTTTTTTATAGCTTTCAGTTTTTACGTTTTTTCGCTTTTTGCTAACAACTTTCGCTACCGACACACACACACACACTCACACATGCATACATACAAATACAATTATGCGCATATAAGCAAATTTACACAAATTCCAGGAAACAGCACCACTTTTCCGTCACTTTCTTTACAAACACACTTACACACATGTATTTCATTTATATATATGTGTGTGTTTGTGCCGCCGCCGACTTTTAACGCCTCCCTGCGTTTGGCGAAGTCCTTGCAGAGCTCTTCCTTTGTAAAATTTTTCGCATATTTCGCCGCAGCTCTTTTGTTTAGTTGTTGCCCGCTGTGTTTTTTTTCGATTAATATTTAAAAAGGTGCAACAATGTGGCACTCGTGGTGAGTATTGGAAAAAAGTAAGAATCCTTGCAAATATTAAATAGAATTGTGGCTGTTTAAGGAATATATATAGTGCGTATGTGACCGGGTAGACGCACATATTTCGCAAAAGGAAATGGGTTATGAGGGAATAATGTTAATTTTTAATTTTTGCAGACTTTTTATGGAGAAGTCTTTATGTATAAAATAACCTTAGATAACAGCAATTCACAGGGAAATGAGAAGAGAAGTAAGAAAATATTGCGACAATGACGAAAATGAAAGAGACGACAATAAGTACCTTAGTGTGTATTGTTTTCATATTAAACCATTAACTCGAGTTTATGGCGCATTTTGGTGTTTAGCATTAAACACTACTCACAAACATGGAGTTTACCATAACATTTTGCTTTAATTAATTTGAAACAACACTTTTTGTGTGAATGGAGGTGGAACCCTGTTTTGCAATGAAATTGGGCCATAAAATTGGAAAATTGGATAAGCTTTTAATTATTGCTCCATTATCCCACAGCTTCAAATTATACACAAAACCTTTAAAATCAGAGTTTATTTAACTTTTTAATAAGTACATTTGATAGTTATTCACAAACTCAGGACTTTATTCCAACATTATGATCGGAATGACTACGCAAATTGGTTGCTGAATGTCAGTCTGTTCATAACTCTTTCCATTCGACCATACACGACCTGAAAGACAACTCTAATAGAAAACTAGCAGTCGTAGCGAAAATCGGACTAAGTTTTGTACGCATATATCGGTCGGAAATACTAAATACATCAATTATATTTAAACAAAATATTACGTTTAGCAAAATGAGTTTTGTTATCAAACAAATAAAGAAGGGCTAAGTTCGGATGTAATCGAACATTTTACTCGTTTTAGATTTCTTTGTGGATCTTGCCGCCTTGCTCTATGTTGACCGATATTTTCGGTAAAAAGTCAACTATAGGGACTGGGGTCCACATATTCAGTACCTAGTGGCTTGGACAGTTTTGATTCGATTTAAACAATTTTTGGTCACAATTATTCACACAAAGTTTTACCCTCATACAATCATTGTTGTTTGATTTGCATAGTGGAAAGTGAAAAAATCAGATGGAATTTAAAATGGTGTTATATGAGAAATAGGCGTGGTTGTAATCCGATTTCGCTCATTTTCGCATTATAACATAGAAATATGATAAAAATATTATGTATCGAATTTGGTTGAAATCGGTTAAGCAGATCTCAAGATATGGGTTTTCACCTGAAAGTGGGCTGTGCCACGGCCACGGTCTAATTTTGAACGCGGTTCCTATAAAGTCATCTCATACCATCCCAGAGATAAAATTTAATGTCTCTGGCGTGTTTAGTGCTTGATTTATCGCGCTTTTAGTAGTTTTTAACAGTACCGTTATATGGGGAGTGGGCGGAGTTGCCACCCGATTTCAACTATTTTTACACCGTCAATAGAAGTGCTAAAAACATTTGCTTCCAGTAAATTTTGTTATTATAGCATTAGCAGTTTAGGATATATGCACATTAAATTTATTAGGGGCGGAACCACGCCCACTTGAAAAAATTTTTTTTACCGCAGATGCCCCTTATTAATGTGATCCTGTGTGTAAAATACCAGCCTTGTATCTTATTGTGGAGCTTAGTTATGACAATTTATTTGTTTTTGATCAATGGCGTTTTGAAGGCGTGGCAGTGGTCCGATTACGCCCATCTGCAATTCCAACCGTCTTACGGTATCAAGAAACATGTGTACCAAGTTTCATAAAGATATCTCAATTTTTACTCAAGTAGAACTTAGAGCATGCACGGACGGACAGACGGACGGACAGACAGACACCCGGATTTCAACTCGTCTCTTCAACCTGATCATTTATATATACATAACCCTATATCTAACTCAATTAGTTTTAGGTGATACAAACAACTGTTAGGTGAACAAAACTAACTAAGCTCTGTAGAAACATGTTGCGAGAGTATAAAAACAATGTTGTCCAATATTCTGATATCTGTCAGTCTGTTGGACTCTATAGTAGATGTTTTGGAGTTATAGTAAAATAAATATTGTAACTAAGTATTATTAAGTATTCTTTGATGTTATATTTAAAATTATCACAATCGTTTCACAAGTTCATTTGACTAATATTTAATTCCTATAAATATTTGCAACACCTTTTGAGCTAGTTGAATAGGCAGCAGCATGAAGTAGAGCAATTATCAAAAACATAAATTACCAATTACCACACCAACCTCTTGCATTAGTACCTTATTCGATTCCTCCTCTGACAACATATGTATATTATGCATATGTATGTGTGTTTATAAAATCTCTATTCCATTTATTTTAAATTTTCTAACAAAAATTGCTAACTTTCTTATCGGTGCACGCCTGTTAAATTTGTATACCCTAAACAGGGTAGTATACTCAGTTTGTCTGCTGTATATACGCAAACCAGTCCTTCAGTTTTTGAGATATCGATCTGAAATTATGCATACGTTCCTTATTCCTCAAGAAGCTGCTCATTTGTCGGATTCAAACTGAACAATCGAAATAAAGTACTTGTATGGAAAACTTTTTTTATTTCACGAGATATGTTCATAAATTTAGGAAGGGTTAATGTCTAAGGCAATAATGTTATCTCCGAGGAATTTGTTCAGATCGGATAGCTATACCATGTAGCTATCACACAAACTGAGCAATCAGAATCAAATTCTCGTCAAGAATATTTTGTAGTTGTAAAGGGTATTTAGCAAATTCAAAGATTCAATAAATATAGTAACTGCGAATGTTTGTCTGAAACTCTTTCTTTAATTCAAAGTTAGCTAGAAGAACTTTAAAGCAAACATGCAGAGCGATATGGAAAATAAATACGGCCTACATATATATCTTACTGTAGTCAGATATATCTTACATATGTACATACTTACATTCCAAAGCATATAAAGTTGCGGAAAAACGGTGTATTTTATACAAGTATGAACATTACATGTGCTGTGTTCCGCATTGTGCGTGTATTAGTTATCGTATGCATATTTTGGCACACTTTCCCATTTTCATTTGTGACCATGATATTTATGTATGATTGTAGTCTTTATTGTTTGTAGTACTTTTGCTTGCGTTGCTTCCATCATTTACCATATACATATGCTTTGTATGGTGGCTCCCAGTTGCTTTTGTGCTGGGTGTATAAATGTTTTTCGGAGGCATTTAAGGTAGGCAGCTCTACAATATAAACCTTTGGTTGGAAAGGATTTGATTACTAGTTGAAATATGACCACTCTTTACCTCATAGAGCTGCAATAAGTATGAAAAATCTTGCAATTTTGTTTCCGATAGCAAACTTGTTAAAAAAAATTTTATTTTTTATAAAGCTGCCACTTTTAAGGAGAAAACGAAAATTTATAAATTCATAGTTGAGCTCTTGTATTAAGCATTATTTCTCATACCGTACCAAATATTATATATAAAAAATTTCAAAACTATATTGGGTCTATAATTATGTTCGTGCGGTTTGCTCCAAGTGTGTCGAACTTTGTGGCTGGAAAAGTGTTTTTGCGTGAGTTCTTCTTCATTGTTTTAAGGTGAAACAAACGAATGCCAAAATTCAACGTATTTTGATATGGAATTTTATGGTGAACAAGCTCTAGTTGAGATTGAAAATTGGTTTGCACGATTTAAATGTGGTGATTTTGGCTTGGAAGACGAAGAATGTCCTGAGCAGCCAAACAAGTTTGAAGATGAGCACCTAAAAGCATTACTCTATGAATATTGTTGCCATACCCAAAAAAAAAAGTTTTTCAGAATCCGAAATGATTAAGTAGCTATTTTAAAAGGCTTAAACGCACCCTATAACATACAAGAGAAAAGAAATCGGAATATGTATTGAAGCGACGATTTTGCATGTCAGAAACTCTACTTCAGCGCTACAAAAGCAATATTTTTTGCATCGAATCGGCACTTGAATGAAAAATTGATCTTTTGCGACAACCCTAAATGCGAAAAACCATATGTGAAAACTGGCCAACCAGCCAAATCAAGGGCAAAGCCGAAAAAACAACAAAATATTTTAAATAAAAATTCTTTTGGGCGCTAAAAAAATTCGGAAGTCCATAAGCTTTCCTGCTCATCTCCTACTACATAAAATTTACGCACAATGCAATCAGTCTCTCCGCCCCAGCCAACGAATATATTTTTCCACCACTGTGATGCGCAAAAGCATCCCTTCGCCCTGCCATGCGAATATTAAAGCCACTGAACTGCTCGCTGGCGTTGTTTTCCGCCGCATATATGCGTAATATACTTCAAGGCTGTTGCTGTTAACAACACCATTATACACACAGAGCAATATGAAGACCGTACAAGTGCCTGCATGCGCCACTTTCACCATTCAATACTTCCAAGCTGATACAAGCGAGCAAAGAGCATGCCAAAACATGAAACTTTCACCAAAACAATGAATGTGGCGAACACACGCACATATGCATATATATGTACATATCTCAAAATGGTAATAAATATATGCGATCATATATACGTTACGCATAAATACACACAGAAGCATGTTGAAATGTGTGCAAGCCTGCTTTTACGGCTTTCATATGCCACCATGGCGTATGCGTAACATTTTGATTGCGCCTATTTAATGGGCGGCGTCATTGAACCATTGGGGTCATATTAATGCCACGCATGGCAATAGCGTTTCAATGGCTTGCCAACACGCATACACATGCACATATAGACTTACGTGCGCTCGCTCGTTTATAATTCATTTATTGGCATAATTCAATATTATTGACAATCTGCTGCCGTCGCCGCCGCCGCTGCTTTTGCAACCATTGGCGGCGACCCAGCGTCGCGCTGAGGAAGCCCTTTCAGCGGCAGCAGCTGCTAATGATTTCTTTGTGTGCGCGCACTTCCTGTCAAGACTGTTTGCCAATAATGACAAATTTTTGGGAGAGCGGGCGAGCGGTGGGCAAGACACTTAGACAGCGCGAGTAGGCTTTGTGCTACTGGTAGCTGAGAAAATTACTGCCTTCGGCTTTTGTAAATATTTCCTATTCGAAATAAAAAGCAATTTAATTGTTAATCTGATTTGCTATTATCTTATCGCTCGCAACCTCGCAACAAGCTGCCATCCTTGCCACGTTTAAAACATGTATAAACACCTACACACAAGTGATACATATGCGCGCTGTCTGTGTGAAATTTAAATAATGCGCAATTTTCCATATGAATTTTTAGTATCTTTATTATTTGCTGACGGCAAATGCAAATACAATTTGCCAAAGCACGCACACGCTGACAGATGCGCGTATGCAAATGAGCGTAGCATTTACATATTTACTTAATATTTCATATATATTACATATTTACTTGTCTGCTTTTGCGACAATTTAATTTTCCTGTGCTTCATTGCGTTTGTGCGCCTTGTTATTATTATATTTATTTCTTGCAGCGCGGCTCATTCCTGTAATTGTGGATTTCTGCGCAAAATTACTAGATCATTTTAATAACTTGCATTAGTTATGTTTGTGTGTGTGTCGCGTTAAGATAAGATGTTTTTAGTCACGGCACGCGAGCCAAAAGCACTGCTTTTGTATATCTGAATATGCGCAAAATTGTTGCACGGTGCGTATGAGTGACTTCTTGCCAGTAACACCGCATTTTTGTAGAGCTTTAAGGGTTAATGCCACAATAATTGCGAACTCACGTGTTCTTCGTTATTTAAGAATATGCTAACTGTATATTTTTAATTTGATTTGTTTCTTCAGGGGTTTTATTCGTTATTTATTTATGCTTAGTGATAGATTGTAGAAAAGGTCTTAAGTCACAGATTTGTATATGGTACAAGGGAATTTTTTTAATAGAAACAAAAAAAAGCATTAGCTTCGACTACACCGAAGCTATAATTCACCTTCACAGTGTTATTTATTATAGCATAAAAAGGTATAAAATATATAAATAAATATCTATCTTGATTGTTTCGGTCAGTTTGTACGGCAGCTATATGCTATAATCATCTAATCAGAACAATTTCTTCGAATATTGCACCATTACTCCAAAGCAATAATCCGTGCCAAATTTTTTCAAGATATCGCGTCAAATGAAAATTTTTTCCATTTTGTAAGAACTGGGCTGCGATCGGTCAGTTTGTATGGCATCTATATGTTATAGTGATGCGATATAGACGGTTCCGACAAATAAGCACTTTTTTGAAGAGAAAGATCGGTATCTCAAAAATTAAGTGACTAATCCGCTTATATACAGACAGACGGACATGGCTTAATCGACTCGCCACGCTGAACATTTGTATATATATTTTATAGGGTTTCCGACGTTTTCTTCTATGTGTTGCAAACTGAACATGGTATAAATGTAAGCAAGGTATATTGTCGGCACTTATGTTATAAAAATACCTATTAACTATATTGTGTGCTAAATTACCTTTAAATACTTACGAGTATGTATATATGTATTTGTATGCAAGCATAATTTTTCTAGACTCGGTACTTACTGAACCAATTTTCGCGAAATATCCTAAGCAGGAAAATATTTCTGTGATTTTTAAATGAGAGAGTAGCCACCTTGTGAAAACATAAAATATATTGTAATATGTAATGAATTCAATCAATTTGGAATTATTTAGAATTAAATTTAAGGTTATTAAATGTAAAAACAGTTTTAATTGGTGTTGCCACCTTGTCAGAAAATACATTTAAACAAAATTTGTTCAAAACTAATGAAAGATATTCTTATTTATTTATTTTACATCACAAAACAAACTTAAGGTATAACACAAATGTTATTCAAGAAGAAAATTAGATTGAAAATCTTTTATTCCGGAATTTCATTTCATCATTAGCGACGTACTAAAATTTGCTAAATTAGGGTTACATTTAAGAAATTTTCTCATACTGAAAACTTGTCATATTTTATTTTATGAGATATGTAAACCTAAGTTTCAAACCCTCAATAACCTTCTAACATTTGCATCTTACTTTTTTTTTCAAAATTTTGCGCAATCTTTGATTTTTGAAGTAAAATAAAATTTCTAAGCGCGAAAAAGTATTTGTGTACTATTTTCAAGTAAGAATTTATTATTAAATTTTATACCAGATAACCATAAGCAAGTTAAAAATGAATGAAGCCATCACAGCAAATAACTCAAAAATGGTGTGTATAGTTATTACAAGGTAAATAATGTAAAGGAATTTACCTTTTGAGTGCTTAGTAAACAAAACTTTTTGCAACTTATAAATCTGCAATACCCTCAATACTTTCTCGGTAAATCTGCCCATTCAACTGGAAACAGCATTAAAGTTGAGTAAACTGTAAAACAAATATGCAAGTGAAAGTTGTTACAATTACAAAAAAAAACTAGAAATTCTAAAATCTGTTTTGGCAGAACTGTTTATACCCAGTGCATTCTTTGCAGCGTTGAAAGGTTTTTCTGCGTTGTTTAAAGGATTTGGTTCAAGAGTTCCAATGCCATTGTGAGGTGAGGTTATTTTAGTTTCTGAAAGAGCGCAAGGTAAATTTGATGAAGTTTTTTTTATAAGCAACAGCAAAGAGCAGTTATATTCAGTTTTAATACTTTTCTACGCATTTATTTGTGTAGAGTGATTGTATTTTCAAGCCAAAGTTCCTACCCAATCTATTTAGGGAGCACACCTAGTGTCAAATAGTGCAATAAATCGATATTTCAATAGGTTATATCTGTAAAAACAAAGTACTAAAATTTTAAATTAATACCTGAAATAATTTTTTAGTTACAGTCTTCTCAAATATAAACGATCAGTTTAAAAATTTTAATATCGTTTTTCTCTAAACTACATTTTTCAAATTTGCTTGAGTGATTACTCTGAGACAAATGGTTCCATCAATAATATTTTTTTTCTGCATGTATCTGTATAAAGTTCTTCATACCGTGGCCTGTCAGCTGTTTGATCTGTTATAAAAACTAATTTGGCAAAATACGTTCACAATTTTGGGTAAATTCTGGTTAATTTATTTAATTTTTTTTTTTGATCGCAGTCATTATACGAACTTTATCTTTTTGTAAATATTTACTTTTTTTAGGTTTCATCCTTGGAGAAGACCGCAATCACTGCAGTAGTGAAGCACCAAATTTTTTAGTGCCGTTTGAGATGATGAGGGCAACATCAAAAATATAAAATTTTTTTCTTCCAAAATTTTACTGTATATTCAGCAAAGATATATTTATAATCCTTAACATTTTAAGGCAGTTTACACTGAAGTTTTTTTTTATTCTCAATACTCACCTGTTATACTAGGAGGGCCACTTATATTTTTGCGATAGTATATATAAGGTTGTCAAATATCTCCTTCCGCTTTTTTGCTCTTCATTCAATGCTTTATAAAAAGTGTTACAGTGATCGGATTTAGTTAAAATATGCGCCGTTTTGTTCGATGATCTGTTTCCATCTAGACGGCAACTTCATAATACCTTCCTCGTAGAAGCCCCCCTCCTTATTTGCGAAGAATTCGGACAGCCACTTTTCACAAGCCTCTTTTGAGTTCAACTTCACACCACCAAGGGCATTCGCCATGGACAGGAACAGGTGGTAATCACTTGGCGCTACGTCCGGGCTATATGGTGGATGCGATAAAACCTCCCATCCGAGCTCCCGTAGCTTCTGACGAGTCATCAACGAAGTGTGTGGTCTGGCGTTGTCCTGGTGGAACACTACACCCTTCCTGTTGGCCAATTCTGAACGCTTCTGGTCGATCGCCTGCTTCAAGCGGTCCAGTTGTTCGCAGTAGATGGTAGAATTAAGCGTCTGGCCATATGGGAGCAGCTCATAGTGGATGATTCCCTTCCAATCCCACCAAACACACAGCAAAACCTTCCTGGCCATCAATCCCGGCTTGGCCACTGTTTGGGACGATTCACCGGCCTTCGACCACGACCGTTTTCGCTTGATATTGTCGTATGTGATCCATTTTTCGATGCCAGTCACCATCCGCTTCAAGAATGGGACGAGTTCGTTCCGTTTCAGCAGCATATCGCAGGCGTTGATTCGGTCCAAAAGGTTTTTTTGCGTCAAATTATGCGGCACCCAAACATCCAACTTTTTTTTGTATCCTGCCTTCTGCAGATGGTTCAAAATGGTTTGGTGACTAACTCCCATCTCCTGGGCGATGTCACGAGATGCCATATGCCGGTCTAACTCGATGTATTCCATGATTTTATCGGTATTTGTCGTCATAGGTCTTCCGCCGGCTGGCTTATCCATGGTGTCGTTTTCACCGGCTCTGAATCGTCGAAACCATCCCTTCGCGGTTCGAAGTGATAGAGTACCATCCCCCAAAACACCATTAATCTCACGGAACGTTTCTCTAGCGGATTTGCCTTTAACGAAGGAAAACTTTAAAATAGCGCGAATTTCGGCGTTAGTGAACTCTATGTTTACACGTCTATAACTGTTGAACGCAATATCCAAACTAATCATTCATAGCGTTGTTTTGTAGGTTATGTCAAGACCTTTCAAATTATGTATAGTGTTGCCAGATACGAGCTCTGTAGCGCTTTGTACATAGCCGCGAAATTCAAAAGACAAAAAAGCGGATATTTGACAACCTTATATGTTGCTATTACTTCTGTTTCTCGAGGACTCGGGAATGTCAACACTTGACATTCTTTCACTTCGACGTCTGTTAAGTATTTTAGTGTTAATTACTTACATCTAATACTCGACTGTTATTAGTCCGCGACATAATTCCTTCTTGTAGGCACTGTTATAAAATATTATTTTCTACCTATTTTGCTTTCTAATTATTAAGTATACCCAGTTAGTTGTGTAAAAGTGATTGATAATATTATATATATTTTCTAAAATAATAATTATATTAAAATACTGCCTACATTTAGGCTTACATGTTTACTTATCGAAGTCGCACACCCCAATTCTCCTAAAGTAGTATATAATATTAATTTGTATAGTTACAATCCGAAATGACTGTCCATTTGACTATGTATATGAGAACTAGTCCCATCCTTTTCTCACGAAAAAGCTGTTCATTTATCGGAACGGTTATCGGATCACTATAGCATATAGCTGCCATACAAAATAAACGAACGGAATCCAGTGCTTGTATAGCAACATATTTGATTTGACGAGATGTCTTCAAGAAATTCGAATTCAAAAAATTCGATTTGACTTTTCCTCAAAACACACATTGGGTGTAAAAAATATCGAGTATTTTTAATGCCTGCCAAAACTTTACGCCATCTGAATGCAACACTGCATCGGCAGCAAGAATATTCAATATTTTCCAATACTCAAATTCTGACCGGAGGCCATACACTTTTGAATTCCGCTGCAAGCGATAAATTAATTTTAGAACAATTTTAGATGAAATAAAGTAGAAGCCGCAATATTACGAAAACAGCAATACACCAACACGCATACACAATTACACACACATAGTACATATATACAAACTTACGCAAATATGATGAATATGATTTTTGGAGATTTCGCCTGTCTTCTTTTGGCAGCGGCTAGCAGCCAGCGCAGATTGCAATCGAAGCATCGAACAGTTAAGTTTGTGCGCCCGAGGGTATGCTTCGAGTGTGTGTGGTAGTGTATAATTGTGTATATTTTGTATGGCAGTGTATGTGTGCGAGAGCCAGTGCCGGGGCGATGTGCTTTAGTCTCTGCTGAAATTTATGTAGAAAGTTAATTGTTTAGCTACGAACGAGAATTATTAGATCGGCAGCAAGCACTTGAATAACTGTACATGTTCGTAGAATAACAGTATTTGTTCGTCGAGTGGTTGGCTATAAAAAAAGAGCCACATTTTCAAAAGCAACATCGACTTGGAATAACTTTTAGTATTTGACCACTGAAACTTTGCCAAAGAGATTGCAAAATAAAAAGTCGAAAATATGGCTTTGAACCTGGCAGCAGCGCCATATTCGTACACTGTGACCACACCCACTCTAAATTATTGCAAACCCTGCGGAACAGTATGTGTGTGTGTGTATGAACGTGTGTGTGGAGCACAGAGTCACGGCTTTCGTTTGCACTGGACGGGACACTCGCTGGCTATCTTGTTTCAGCGCCTCTGTCTTTCTCCCCTCCGCTCTGCTCACGCTTCATCACTACACATACATAGTTAGGGGTCAGTCTCCTGGCGTGCACGTGTATGTGTGTTGGGTTCAAACTTTTTATGCATGCAGCACTATTACTTAAGTACTAGAACTTGCAGTGCTTTTGCAATGGCCACACTTTTGCAGTAACCTTTTTGCAGATTCCTCTTTGACGGCACTCTCTTTCACTTGATTTGCTTCGGTAGCGCACAGCTTTCAATTTGCTCAGCCAATATCCATTGCTCTTTGATATTCACACTAATGTTAATACTACTTTCTTGTTTTCTTCGTTGTAATATGTGACTGAGGTGGATGTTTTTTATATATGTATATGGTATGTGTGTGTGTGTGTGGGTGCGCTCAACTGATGTTCTCATAGTTTTTCGTTTTTTTTTCCAAATTCCGCTTTTTGCAGCCTTTTCTCTGTGCATTAATTTGTCCCACGTACGTGGTTTCCATAAAAATCGCTGAACTTTGCAAGCACTTGATGAAAGCGTGATAACTTATTCTGCTAGATATTATGGCCATTTTAGATATGTGTGTGTGTGGTCAAAATTTTTATTACAAATTATTTGAACGTTTGGCTCAACAATTTAATTTGCTCATAATGTAGGGTTTCACAATGCAACCTAAATGAAAAATGCTTCGTAATACTTGATTTTGAAAGTGAACTTCCTAAAATTATTGAATTCCAAACACTATGGCGCTGTAAAAGTTTTTTACGTATGCATGAAATATTGCTTCACAGTTTACAGAATGCTGGCTTTGTGAAATTTCAACATATTCGGCTCCAAAATAATTCGCTACCGTTTCGCTGAAAACACATTTTGCAAAATGAAGCAAAATATATTATAGTACCAGGCATAAAAAACCGGTCAGTATGGAATTTTTGACGATATGAGTTTTTGAAGTAATCCCACATCCATGTTATCATACCACGTCTTCAAAAGGATGGGATCCAGTTCTTTTTGGTTCTTCGGCTTCTGTGCCGAAACCTGTTTCTTCATATTCGTCCACTGATTTTCAATGGGTTTTAAATCGGTGCTGTTCACAGGACACGCCTACTGCTATCTTATTTTTTCTTGCAAGACAAAAGATCAAAAGAGTTATGAATGAGATTGATACCAGGTAGTATGGCTGAAAAAAAATTACTTATATGGCCTTGTGACATGACACAGACTCGTGCTGAAAGAAGACGTAATTTCTCTGTTCATACAGTTCTTCGCTGCATGGTATCAAATTGGTTTCGATGATTTTTGTATAGGCCCCGTCGTTGACTTTTTCTTCAGTTAAATTAATACCTATAACTGATTATAAGAAGAACGGGTCCAGATCATCCTGCTGCCTAACTGGCGTACTGTGGTTTGCAGATTTCCCCGCTTAACCGTTCGCCCGACCTTCTCTGTACATAGTGGATCTTATCCAAAGATACTAAACTTGAATTCATATGAGAAAATTCCGGTATGTCACTGTTCCACCCACCAATTTTTATGCTCTTTTGCAAAAACATGCCACTGTTTCCTCATTCGTGTGGTCAAAAACGGTTTTTTTACAGGACTTCGGCCGTTGAATTCTGCCGCATCACTAAAATCCATTTTAATGTCTGACGAGAATTTAAAGCGATCCAGTAGACAAAACCGTCGAATGAGCCTGTTTTGGTGTACGTTTTTTTTCAGCCACTTCCAAACCTTTTTCCCATTTTCGCCTCTTGAAAAGTTTTATTGAAATTCCTCAGTAGTGTGGCTGAGCCTCAAAGTGCCTGTATTTGCTTGGAGCTTCCATAGAATGGGGATAATTTTCTAAATAGTTTTTTTACCTGTGAAGCCGTGCGTTGTCATAATGGAAATTTATTGCCTGTTTGGTCTCAAATTCCGCGCGTTTTGCGGTAATCGCTTGCTTTAATTTGATGACGTTTCCCATTAATGGTTTCGCCCGGTTTTAGAAACACTGCACGCCCTTCTGATCCCACCAAATACAGATATTTATCTTGGTGTTATAGATATTCGGCTTTTCTTTCGTTCTTTTGGCTGATTGGTCAGGTTTCACAATCCGAAGAAAATAGCAAATTGTGTTTTCTTTAAAAATATTAAAAAAATATTCTTTTAGAATTATAAATATTATGTGTGAAGCTGTCAATTTGATTATTTATTATACTTAATTTACAAAACTATCGCAGAAGGCAAACCCTTACCACAAAATATCTATTAAGGACCACTTGACTAGGAAAAATCAATCAAATCAATAATAAGCATTTACTGGAAAATATTTTATTTTGGAAAAGTGCTCAGGTTTTGACTGAACGCATTTGCAAAGTACATCTTTCTAAGGTTCTTAGAAATACGATAAGAAATACAATATTCTATGAGTTTACACGATTACTGCTTCTCTTAAAAGGAGTATTTAGACGCTTCTGGTGCCCAAACGAGATTAAAAGAGTAAGAACTACATATATATGTAGAAACAGGAAATTATATGTTTTGATTATTGCTTTTTTATATCATGTTAGAAATTTTATTATGGGTTTTAGAGGCATTTATCACTTTTAGGTAAAAAAATGTTTTACACTTGATAACAACGTCACTGGGCCTTTTAATACGGTTTCAGAGATCTCACATTTCAGCAGTTAGATCTTACATCTACAATTTGGATTACGAAGTCAAAGCGATATCTTTATGTCTCTTAAATTGTAACAAAAGTATACAAGTATATATACAGACATATTTTAACGCTTTTGATTACCTAGTATCTTTTTTCTCCCAAAACTAAATCTCACCTACACAAGTTATCTAATATTTGTATAGAAACATCTTGTAATTCACTTAAGCCAAAAATACTCTTATACTTGTACTCACGCAAATTAAACGTGAATAATGACGTGCAACCAACTGTAATAATGTCTATATAATGCACAATTGTCATATTTTAACCTTTCAGCACTCAATCTTTCACTGAGTGCCTTCAGAGCAACGCGTGTGTATATACATATGTACATGTGTATATATCCGATGTAAGGTAATTTTCGCTGTCGCTATGTGCCGATGAAATTGCACGCAATGAAGCACAGCATAATTGACATGTCATTGCAAATGTATCACACTTCCCGAAAGAATAAATCAAAAAGCTGCACTAGACTAGGAAGTGTGAGAAGAAAGCACAAAAAAAGTGCTGAAATATAAATAGAACAATGGCAGAGCAAACTTATTGGTTATTTATAGGTTATCACCGAAAGACTTCAAGTTACCAAGTAACCGTTCAGTAATCTGGAAAACTTATATGTAAATTTGTAACCAAAAAACAAATGGAGTAGACAACTACTGGCGTGGGTATATGTATTTATTTTATGTAAGTATGTATTATATATATAGAGAGAGTGAAAGAGAGAAGAAAGGTATTGTAGGAAGCAAACGAAATAAAAATACTCGCTCACCTAAAAAAGGTTTGAGGATCTATTCAGTTCCGCACTAAACCTAAGCGACTACTTGCCTCTAAGTATCTCTCAGTGTCTCTCTCCTTCTCTGTGTGCTCTGACATTCTTCTGCTAACCGTATCATTTTCATAAACTAACCAAATAATTTCACACATCATTAACATTTTCATTCATTCTCGCAATTGTCTCGACTGAGCACTTGGTTGAGAAAGACAAAAACAAAAACAACAACAACAAGCATTCTCCTTACACAATGCTATCCAAAGTGAAGGGGTTACCGCAAGCTTGGTTAAATTTCGGTGATAGCATTTTGACAATGTCTTTTAACTAGAACAAGTTTGCGTAAGTTGCGAAACTTTGCCGAAATCGAGATGGTTCAACCTCAAGCGTTTTTCCCCAATGCATATATTCACATACACATATGCAGCTGCTGTTGAAATGTTGGTTAGGTGCCTTGTGACTCTGTGGTTGCTTTGCAAGCGCTGCTTGAAGCGGCTGTTTGCCGCAGATGAGCCCACATAATAAATTGCCTCGTGCAGAAACGGCTATCAGACTGTCGATGATCCTTGAAATTTGACTTGTTGGACTAAGAAATGAGTGAATATTATGGTAATGGTCGTTGTTGCGGCGGAAAGTGTGCTCATCAAGTGAGCATTTCTGGTAATGTAGATGATGAAGAGTTTAAATTGGATATTAGAGCGGATTTTAAATGTTTGAAGAGCATTTAGATGAGATTTTCTCGCTTTATCGCTTGTTAATCGCCAAACGTATATTTAGGTAAAAAATTATTCATGGTTTTGAATTGGCACGATTAATAGTCTGATATGGCATCAACCCTGTTCGTCATGTAACAAATTTCTTTAAAAAAAAAAAAACAATACTGAGATAACTTGATGAAATACGAGATATTGGCGTTCGCGTAATGATAACTACACTTTATGAGTTCTATAGTCATTATAAAAACTCCCGGCTATGGGAAGGACCAGCATAACCTCAATATAAAATATTTTAACCTGACTAGACCTGACTCGAGCTTGCAGTGGGTAAAGGAATGTCGAAAACGAAGTCGAAGCGAATATAAAAAGATTCAACTTTTATAATTGGATGAAAAGCCAACCCATAGCGTGGAAAAGCGTACTAGCTTTTATCCGATCGCTAACCAGCTAAAAGGATCCTAATAGTGTGAATTTAGAGCTGACAAGTAAACAGTAATTTTTAAGCTCGATATTCTTTAAATTTTTGTAGACACATATCAAAGTTTATAAGCACCATTTTCTCAACCAAATTTAAAGACATTTTGGACGGAAACAAAAGATGAATATCCCCAAAAACCTTATATAATTTAAACAACCCGCACTTATTAAGTAATACCACTAGATGTATTAGTTTTGGAAAGCATATTTTCCAGCTGATAGAAAACATGCTGCAGTGTGTTTTTGTTGAACTAAGATCGCGGCTCCTATTCACTGCAAGTCACCGAAAAATATATACACTCCTCAGCATCGCATTGCTTTTAAGTGGGATCAGTAGGTCGAATTAGATGGAAAGAGTTGACCTTATGAATTGTCGCGAGCTTTCTAAACTAAAGAACGCTTTGGTCATAATTTTGCCCACAATTAAAAATTATTAAAGATTTAGTAAACAATTTAAGTGAAGTTTCACAGTCGCTGAAAAAACTTAGGTTATGCAGGGATTGTTCAGGGCAAGAGCAAGGCGAAAATTGATGCTAAAGGTTAGACACAGAGCGATCAAAAACTATAAGCGGTAAAATATATGAAATGATCTCATACTTCCTCTGCAAGAATCGTGTTAAATGATAAGATTTCTAAGCTTCAGGTTCAAGGCTTCATATGCGGATAATTAAACGCTACACACTTTGGGTTAATGGATTATTTTGAATTGAGAAATAAAGGCTCGGAAGGCATTGAGAAGAATTCTCAATATAGTCTTAACTTGATGTATACGTCGGCAGCTAGTACCTGTAGGTTAATAACTTTGAAATTTACCAATCCTTTAGCGCTTTTGTGTTATCCTTCTATGTGCAGTATTAAAGACGGTTAAGAGTACAGTAACAACACAGATTTGAAACACTAGCTTATAGTATTGCCAATTTTCTGCCAAACTCTCACCCATCATCATTACATACTACTGCCAGGAAGATATTTTGTATAGAAAGAGTATTTTCAATCAGTTTTGGTAACTAACATTTTCCAAAGCTAGCATTAGCCCTAAGAACTATGGAGCCATAAGGATGAAATAGTCGCTGGAATTCACTATATAAATAGCAATAAAACTAGCTTAAAATGCAACATTCAGCAATTGGAGATCAATGAGAATTTACTTAACCCTAAATTCGGTACTTAGAGAGCAAGAATAGTCTCCTTACTAGATAACACTGATTTAGTCCCAGCATTCATTATATACAAATAAGAAATGCAATTGTGTAGAGAGCATACTTTGAATTCAATAAATAATTCGTTTTATTGTTATTAAACACTTAATTTAAATTGAACTTAAATATCTTATAATAGGGTTCTAAATTAAGCAGCTGCTGAAAAAAGTCTGAGATACATTACAGTTACTCTTTAGTACCTACAGTTATGGCAGTGTTGCCATATTTGATTTCTATCTTACAAATCCGGCAAACCGCAAATTGCGTATACAACACACCTACCCTCCCACAGTGTGGAGAATCATGCCAAAATACGGGCACACAGTATCTCGCCTTGTTATTGCCATTACAGTCGCTGCAGTTCCATGGCGAAGCGAAACAGCTGTGACGGCGCGGCATTGCGGCAATGACTGACGACAACCACATCGCTTAGCGGATTATCGAGACATAACTGCGTCTGTTGGTGCACCAACAAGCCACCGCGTCGCAACCAACGTTGATTCGGTGTCTGTTTTTGATTCGCGCGCTGATTATGTCCGCGCTCGCCGACTTCCTGATCGACGCATGGCCGCAGCACAACACGAAAATGCGTCGAACGCGTTGAGTTTCTCAGCTTCGTCGCGCGCATTGGCACATCGGCGACTACGTGGAGACACGTACCGGAACTCGCTTGCAATTGAGAATTGTGTCGGTGCAGATACCAGTGAGTAACGTCATTTTGGAAGCAGCTAGTCATACGTAGCTGACTGGTGGCATAATTGGCGATATGCAGGCAAAGCTCGCCGGAGCTTAGTGCGCCAAATGCGATGAACTCATCATTGGGCAGTCTGAAAGTAGTGGAAAACAAAAAATGTGTTTACAAATCCATACGCACTGCTATAAGCACACACACAGAAATGTACATTGGAGTGAGCTTAGAAAGAAATTTGTAAAGAACTTTTTTTTTTTTTTGAAAAAGGGAAACAGTATGCTAGTCATCTGGGTGGGAAATACATGCTGACTGAAAGCGTTTGGCTTACGTACTTGAGTTGCGGGAAAACATTCTGCAAATACCAAGAGAATGGCTGGCAATTGAGAGCGAGCCTCAACTGATGGCTTTGCTCTGTGTCGTTGCTGCTGAGGGGTATATGCTTGGCCGCCGGTTTGGAGGCGTAGAAGAAATATTTGTAGGCGTCAAACCAGGATTCGGCAATGATTTTTGAATTTCTGTAAGAAAAAAAGAGAAATAATTGAAAGAACAAACTTTATTTGGTATATTCTCCCAATATTTTGTACAGAGTATAATAACTTTCTTAATCTAAGGGTTGGTTGTAACATCTAAAACTAATCCAGATCGATATAATGTTATATAGATAAAAATATCAGAATGACGAGAGGATAAATGTTTTATAAATTTTGTACATAAATGTTTTATTAATTTGGTATAAAGCATTATCATTCTTAATTTACAATGTGAAAATAGGCGAACTCGAACTATAACCATGCCCACTTTCCATTTAACACAATTTTTAATTCCATCCGATTGTTTTAGTTTACTGTATATAAATCAAGCGCGAATGAAGACATCGAAACAACACTTTGCTCAAATGGTGCTTACAAGGTACACTATCTGCTTTAAAAAACGGACTATATATTTCCCAGCCCTCAGGTACTGAATAGCGAAAATATTGGTCTATCTGTGAGATATATTAATTAAGTTCAGAGAGCATACTTTCTTGATAATAATACGCTTTGGTGTGAAATATCGGTAAAATCCGGTCAGAATTGCCACAAGCTACAACCCCTCCATATCAAATATAAAGATTTTTGACTTTATACCGTATATTTCATTCACTCACAGAACGTCTTTTACCAATAATAATGAACCCTTGTGTCAAAAATCGTTAAAGTCCAGGCAATAGTTCCCCTAGCCTCTATTCTATTCTAACAAACTGCGAGAGTATAAAATATTCAGCTGCTCCCAAACTTAGCAACTCTTCACTTTAAATTTGTGAAACACATATAGAACAAGTAAGGAAGGGATGAGTTCGGATGTAACCGAACATTTTATACTCTCGCAAAGTCAAATGGTATACTCGTTTGAGATTTCTTTGTGGATTGACTGATATTTTTGGTAGAAGGTCAACTATAGGCACTGAGGTCCACATATTTAGTACTTAGGGGCTTAAACAGTTTTGGTTCGATTTAGACTTGGCCGCAAGGTGGAATACTTTAATTGCATTATTCACGCAAAGTTTTACCCCGATATAATCATTGTTACCTGATTTGCATAGTGGAAAGTGAAAGAATCAGATGGAATTGAAAATGGTGTTACATGGGAAGTAAGCGTGGTTGTACTCCGATTTCACCCATTTTCGCACTATGACATAGAAATATGAAAAGAACGTTTTGCACCGAATTTGGTTGAAATCAATTGAGCAGATCTCAAGATATGGGTTTTCACCTAAAAGTGGGCTGTGCCACGCCCACTGACTAATTTTGAACGCGGTTCCTATAAAGCCAATTTATACCATCTCAGAGATAAAATTTAATGTCTCTGGCGTGTTTAGTGCTTGATTTATCGCGCTTTTAGTAGTTTTTAACAGTACCGTTATATGGGGAGTGGGCGGAGTTGCCACCCGATTTCAACTATTTTCACACCGTCAATAGAAGTGCTAAAAACATTTGCTTCTAGTGAATTTTGTTATTATAGCATTAGCGGTTTAGGAGATATGCACATTAAACCTATTAGAGGCGGGACCACGCCCACTTTTTTAAAAAAAAGTTCTAACTGCAGATGCCCCTCCCTAATGTGATCCTGTGTACCAAATAGCAGTCTTGTATCTTATTGCGGAGCTTAGTTATGGCAAGTTATTTGTTTTTGATTAATGGCGTTTTGTGGGCGTGGCAGTGGTCCGATAACGCCCATCTGCAATACCAACCGTCTCACGGTACCAAGAAACATGTCTACCAAGTTTCATAATTTTTCCTCAAGTTAGAGCTTGCGCGGACGGACGGACGGACAGACAGTCACCCGGATTTCAATTCGTCTCTTCATCCTGATCATTTATATATATATAACCCTATATCTAATTCGATTAGTTTTAGGTGATACAAACAACCGTTAGGTGAACAAAACTATTATACTCTGTAGCAACAGGTTGCGAGAGTATAAAAATAAATAATAATAAACAGAAAATACTGCAACAAATAATTTTTCAAGAAGCAAATTATATTTTGAAATTTCTCCAAAAAAAAAATTGGTAACCTTAAAACTCTTAATTTAAAAACAGCTTCACATACACAAGTACTGGCATATGTACCCTCAGGCTATGTATCTACATTTCCAGCTCAGACACACACACACACACATCTAAGCATTGCAGGCGTATCTTTAACAACCCGCTGCCGTGGCTACGTCTCCCCAATGTAGGTTATACTCTTGGGGTCACGAGGCTTACCTGAGATATGTTGTCTGGCTATCGCTGCCATTGGGAAAATGAAATGGATGCTGTTTGCGAAAAATATGCCCGACCCGGCTGCATGGCACAATCTCGATTTGTCCGCCACAAAGCCACAATTTAATGGAGAATTCAATGGACTCGCCACCCCAAGTCTATAAAGATGAATGAAAATAGTAAAAGATCATATGAAAATGAAATATCTGTGTATGTGTGTATATGTGATATTGTTTGTGTGGCACATTTGGACACTCAGTTGCAGTTGTGGGTGTGTAAATTAGTGGAAGAGTTGAAACGATTTAATTTATTTTCATTTTTTCAAAATTCTTCAGTATGTCTTTTTCTATAAATTTTCCTATATATTATATATAGCGTGAAATATGGAGCTCCACAAAGGGTTTGGAATATAATATATAACATTTATAAGCCAATATTACATACATATATTAACTATAATTGTTCATGTCAAAGTTATAATCGAAATGAATCAAATACTCTTCTACTCTCTATTTTTGAGGCCACGCAAAGCCAGAAAAAATCTATCCAGTTGCGTATTTCACAAGAGAGTATGTAGATGCGTTATTATACCTGATTTACCATCTCACGCTGGTTATGCCAGTCTATGTAATATTATGCCAGTTGCTTGTTCGATTCGCTATATTTCAAGGCTTAATAAAACAAAAGCAGCCCAATCTCAACTGGCCAATTACTCTTATCACTACTGGATCTAGTATAAATACAGAAAAAGTTGTCAGTCTTGACAACTACTAAGCAACAAAAGAGCAACAACCAAAGAGTACTTGTTTCAGTTGTGTATTTGGTAGTTAAGCAATTATAAATATTAATTTTTTTAGAGTATTATTTGAGATTATTTTGTTTACGAACATTTAATTTATAAGAGACTTTGTTTCAAGCTCGACTTTTTCTTTTTGAACTTTAATCTCTGGATTTCATTACAATTTTTTATATTCATAAAGTATTCATTGCTGATGAGTTCTTTGAAGACCTTGGACTTTATACCGTATATATTCGGAGATATCTTAATAAAACTCAGAGATTCAACAAATTGCGAGAGTATAAATATACTCTCGAATTTAGCAACTCGTAACTTTAAATTATAAAAACTGAAAACATTTTAGTTATGTCTTAAAAATTGGTAACACTCGGTGAGCATATAATACCTCAGTAAATATATCTAGCATTTGTTTCATTAAATTTACCGAAACCTATTTGGCTCGGAGTCCGAAGCTTGAAATTTAGGTAACGCAGATAGAGAATCTGATAAATTGTATGACCGAAATATTTTCTCTTCGGGAAATGAAACCAGATTTGAACAATAATTGGAAACCAGAACTGTCTTTAGATGGTTTTGGAGGATCGTTTTAGGTTCCTCAAACCTTTTAAAGAACGGATTTAATTTAAAAAAAATTTAATGATGTGAAGAACTCTTATATAGAATGCCATATCTCTAACGGCAATACTTAGCTACAAAATTGACCACCTACTATACTCACTGTCAAATTTCCTTACCTGCAGTAGTGGGTTGAAGCCATTTAATTTATTAAACCATTCCCGAGAGATCATAAATATTCCACCAGCAAAAGTAGGGCTTCTGGAATGCTTTGAATCGTTAGTAATACTTAGAAGAAAAAATTCAATTGTAATTAAATAAATATTATCTTCATTATGAAAATATGGTTAGCCAATATTAGTCTGGTAGGCAAATAAGATAAGCATAGATCAGTTTTTGTCCTTAGCGATACTAGCTGCAGTAACGTCCAAAAGAAGTAATCATCCTTCAGAGTGGCAGCGCTTGATGCGAGTTTCAAAAGTTTCTCTAGCCTCACCAATGATAGGTCTTTCATACGGTGCGGTCCGCAAATGCATAAATTGTTCCCTTGCCAATGCAGAATATGCACACAAAAGATGCCCCATTGTTTTCCTAGTGCCTTGCTCCGACATTTTCTGCACTCTACTCGAACTCTCAGCTTCACTCTGAAGCCGTGTATTGCCAATAGACAGTGAGCATTCCATTCCAACCATGTTTCTACAGTCTCTTCTATCGTATGCCTATAGGAACTTAGTATATTTCTGATATACCGCTTTACACATGACTGTTACTGGTTGAGATAATATTGCTTACAAATTAATAATGAAGAACATACAAGTACAAGTATATAGTAGCTTCTTTTGGAGATATGATAAAAAAGATTGATTACACTTTAAGTGTTGACTTTCCCCTGCCATTGATTCTACAGCATAAGCAAATAATACCTTCAATAATAATTCTTCAATAAATCAATAGGGAACTCAATGGTGGTTGATTCAAAGTAAAATTTTATATTATGAGTTTCCTGAAAGCAATCGGAAGCCAGCTGCAGCACTATTGGCATTCAAAATTTAAATGTTTTCAGATCTTCTTTTCTTGGTTTGACTTGTCATAAGGTTTGGCAGTTATAAGGCGGTACTGAAAGAATTTTCAAACTTTATTTTGGACTACAATTAATGGCAAAATAATAAGGTCAAAATACATATCAAAGCCGTTGCTACTCAGCTGTTATGCTCATTCATATCTGATTAGTTCAGAATATGCAAAAAGTAGCCTGCAGAAGGACTAGAGCTAAGGTGTTTTACTGTTTCAATTTTTAAAGAACAAAATCATTTGCGACTAACACTCGGTAAAAGAAGAACAAAGTCGGCCTTTTTCTAGGCACAGTATTGCAATGCACAAAGAATACTCTTTAGAAGTGAGACGAAATTGAATTCTCAAGAAATAATAAATACATAACATTCATGACTTTTCCAACGAAATGTGATACAAGCAGATTCAATGACAGTATTTCACGTTAAAGTACAATAAATAAACAAAACAAAACCAAATGTAAAGTGGTGTGGGTGAATTACTTGAATGCCGTTGCGGCGGTATTTGTGTTGTGTTGCGAGCGCGCCTCGTTAAATCTTCTGCGCGCCCAACTGAATGCGGCATGCCCGTTTAAAGATTCTGCGAATGCTTGCTGCTGTTGTTGCTGCTGCTTGTATTTGTCGCCACGCTGTGACTGTGATTGCGTTGATTGCGGTCGCGGTATCCAATGAAAGTGTAAATTCCAATCGAAACCACCCATGAGATACTTCGAACTCGCCGTATACTCCAATGATTCCGCATTAATGCTATCCAACACAGGGCTGACGGCTGCCGCGCCTATAGCCAAACGCTCCAGCAATGGCTCTAGCCAGCCTACATTAACCTCACAATGACTGTCGAGGAAGAGTAAATAATCGCCGGTGGCAAGACGAGCGCCACGATTACGTGATACAATCACGCCCAATCGTTGCGTATTACGCGCACTCTTAATTGTAACTTGCGGCTGTGAAGTGGGCGCGCTGTCGCTCGAATTTGCCGAAGGATGTAAGCTAGCATAGTTTGCGGTCGTCATTGGCGGTGACGAAGATGAAAAATTACGCATAAATGGCGGTAGCTGAAGGTTAAGCATAGCCGGCAGCAGATCAACTAAGCCGGCAGCGCGCAGACATAGCAAAAGGGAATAAAGAAAAAAAAGAAGAAGAAATAAAAAGCAGTGAAAAAATTCCATTAAGTATTGTCTATTTTTGCATTAGATATGTCAAGTAAGCATGCAAATGTGTGCGCGTGATTTCAATCAAAAATGGAGCAACGCCGCATGTGCGTTCATTTGCATGTACAGCCATGGTGTATACGCACCATCCGCGCTGCAGTCATCGATCAGTATCAGCTCGTGCAGATAGCGCTGCGGAGTGCGGTGATACAATGTCATTACGGTACGCAAGAGCGCTGAACGTGCCTCATTGTGAAACGCGATGATGATGGAAACGCCCGCACGTTGCGTCGGCAGATGGAAGGGACGCGCTGTGCAGCTGTAATGAAGCGGAAGCGTTGCATCCACAAATGACGGTTGCTTAGTAGAATTTTTTTTTAGTACATTTGTAGAAAAATTTGCAAATGTAAATTTGCAAAGTGTATACGCACCTAGCGTCCCGTGTATCGGGTAACGCGCGCAAGGCGCCAATCGCAACGCTACGTGCCGCATTGTAATGATAAAATTCCCACGGCGCCGTTAGCGTTTCTGTCGGCGCCGCAGCCAGGAATTCACGCACCGCTATTACGTAGTCGCTAAGCGCGCTCTCCGCGGCAACAGGCAGCACCTGCAGGTGAGAGAAGCACACGTTTAATGCATCAAAAATAGCTAGAGCGCTGATGTGGGGAATTAAATCATAAGTCACAAGAAGATTATAGAATTTTTGCATTGTTGTTGTAAAATTTTATGTCATAACATTTTTAAATATTTAAAAAAAATTTTTGTTTTATCGATCCAATAGTGTATTTTTTATTATTGATTTTTATTTACAATTTTTTAAATAATACTACAACAGTTTTTTTTTTTAATTTTTTGATTAATGTTTCAAAATTTTATTCAAATTTAATTTGTATTTTTTTTCCAAATTTTTCAAAATTTGTTCTTATTTAATATTCACTTGCGCCTGTTCGTAGCGTTCAGCTTGCAGGTCTGCATACTCATGCTCGACGAATTGCACGTAGCTGAAGATGCAAGTGAACAGCAGCAGCGCTAAGGGCAGCAGCAGTACGCGCCAATGCCAGCATCGTTTCTGCAACTTCATCACGCACACATTTTCGGCCACCAACCACAAATAATACTTCGCGCGCGCACTCAGATCTGATTATTATTATTAATATTTGCTATGAAAAAGCAAACGCTCGTCAGCCGCTCAACGCTGCGTCGATCACTTGCCAATATTATCGCAACTCAACAACTGACTTCAATTCGCCTTCGAGTAGACGCCCCATAGCGCTTACGCTGCGGCGCGCTGCGCTCATAAATTATCTAGTTCGATTTACAGTTCTTTATTTTCCACTTATTTATTTAATGTTAAACTAAAATTAGTTTTTTTTTTGTAATCTTTGTCAACTGTTTTGTTTGCCATTGTATTTTCGTGTTTTTTTATTTGCATTTAATTTTTTTTTTTTCAAATAATTTCCATTTGCACAACACTCCGCTACGCTGTTCGCTACTTACGCTCCGCTATTTGCCAAACCGGTATTGTGTGTGTAAACAAGTTGATATGTTTGGAAATTATCACCCGTCTGTGCACCCGTCACAATGCAGTTCACCGTTTGCCGGCGCCAGTTTTTCATTTGTCGTTAGTCACGCGTTTGACCAAAGGCAACTGACGCAATGACAGCGCTTAGCAGATAGGTTGTGCGCTTGGCGTTAACAGTGAGCGCTTTGACAACGGCGATAAGATATTGGCAGCGCCACGACATGCGTGTGTGTTAGTATAATATATACGCGCATATCTATATAAACATATGTTTATAAGATAAATGACAATTTGACAACATTGCAAACATTATCGAATAGTTGTATTAGCCAAGCGCTAAATAAACCGACTGTGACGACTTAAACTAGGCAGAGTTGCCAACACGAAAACAAACACTTTAAGTAAAGCGTTAATACTTTCAAGCCATACAAATTACAAAGAATTAAAATACAACTAAAAAACTTTCGAAATTCTTGTTATTTGACATATTTACAGTCGAATATTTATATAAATATTTTTTTTAATATTTCTCGAAAATTATACATACCTCCAGGTTTTGAGTATGCATATCTTAAGTTCGGAAAGAAAAGATAAATATATTTAGACTTTTTCAATCAGAAATATGCAGAATATTGTACAATATGTCCAATAATGTTATTTTCCATCCCTCTTTTCGACTTTTTTTAAATTCATAACCAAATTTTTTCTTAGAAACAGTTTCCATTTCGCAACTCTAAGCTAGGCTACGTTTTTCTCGCCCAGATTTTTCAAAGAAAGAACAATCCTCCAATTTAATATCTCATCAAGCGAAATTCTGTATCAAATGCCTTCAAGTATCAATAATGTCAACTCATTCCCAACAAATAATAAAGTAATTTATCCGCATTACCATTTATATTTTCATAAACCTCTCATACTTACTCATACATAATACTAAAAAAAGGTAATTTTCATAAACGGTTCCTGTAATACCACTTAAGACGTTACTAAACCCATGGTGGATCAGTTCAGCGTTCTTCCCCAAGATTTAATTTTTAGAGTTGACCTCTTTATTTCAATTTCATTTCTGAACTGCAGTCCATAAGATTAAGAAATATAATTTTGAATACAGATCGCGTGACCCCAATTTCATCTTCGAAAGCGAACAAGGACCTTAGAGAGTTTTATCAAGCGGCATTAACCTTGCTTCTTTACATGGCCGCACTATTTCTCTCCAATATTGGCAGCATTGTCAAAGGCCGAACTTTTTGTTCGAGCTTAAATATCATATAATGAAGGTAGATAAATATTATGTTTGTCTAAGAAAACTAAATTCCCCTTCTGCATTACAGCATTATCGGCTAAGGATGTTAACATAGTTTATTTATAGAAACACATTATTCTTAATTCCAGAGATATTAATTTCAAGCCTTTTTATGGCTTCGTTAATATTTATATTTTGAACTTTAATGTACTTCTCAAAAGATATCTTAATGTACATCGGTCTCCATTTCTATTTCCACATCAATTTCTATCTCTTTCCATTATTTTATAATATATATATATATATATAATAAAAAATAATATAAAAAATGTATACAGAAACAAACAGCATGATCAGCTGAGTTGAGATAGCTATGTCTGTCTGTCTGTCTGTCTGTATATACGCGAACTAGTCCCTCAGTTTTTAAACTATCGATCTGAAATTTTGCACCTGTCCTTTTCTCACTAAGAAGCTGCTCATTTGTTGAAGTGCCCGATATCGGACCATTATAGCATATAGCTGCCATACAAACGGAACAATCGTAATCAAGTGCTTGTATGGAAAAATCCGATATTTGACAAGGTATGTTGACAAAATTAGGCCCGAGTTATTGTTTAAGGCAACCATGTATTTTTTGAAGAAATTGTTCAGATAAGATCACTATATCATATAACTGTCATATAAATTGAACGATCGGAATAAAGGGCTTGCTTGGAAAACTTTTTCATTTGACGAGACATCTTCACGAAATTAGGCTTGAGTTATAGCTGCTTAACAAATTGAACGTTGTATATGTGCAATTAGGTTACGTGATATTTTGTTTGAAAGATAAAATATTATGGTAAACAACTTAATGAATTGTTTAATGATTGTTTGACTTAGTATTGTTTGAGTGTGCCTCAAAAATGGACTTCAGCAAAGAGAAAATACGCAATATTTTACAGTTTTTCTTCGACAAAGTCGATATCTTAAGCCAGGTGGTTGAAAATATAAATACGTTATGGTGCCACCTTCACCTTTATGGTGGAATGCAAATAGTCGTTAATATCGATAACATAATATAAATCGTCGGATCCAAACATCATATAAGCACTGTTTCGAATATCCAGGAAATTTATACAATACAAGTACAAGTATTTGTGTTTGGGCGGACCTCATAGTCCGGACCTGGTACTAGTGATTATTACAATACTTGTTCCTGTCCATGGCAAATTATTTTACTCGTGAAAAATGTGTCTCAATAGACGCTTGTGAAAATCGGCTGCCCCAGGTATTTTACCATAAAGGCGAGTGAATCGTGCTAACTATACTAAATGAAACCTTTAATTTGATGCAAAAATCAAGAATTTCTAGACGTTTATATTCAAGTCAGTTATATCGCTTTAATTTATACTTTCATCAAATGCTGCTCAGCGCCTCCTCTTTTATTATAATCTCAACTTATTCAACATGAATTGGTGCAGGTGTTGCACGCAAACGCCAAACGACAATAAAATAAAAGTCAAAGCTGAGCAATAGGCAACTTTCGCCGTTTTGACTCCTGCCATTCATCAACTCACTCATACCCAGAGCCACCAGTAAACAGTTAGTCAGCTCGGTAAGAGCTTTTGTTAATAATTGCATGCCGTTTGTTGTTATTTGCACACTATCGGCTTAACAACTAAAGAGTTGCGTGTCAAACATCCGTTTTCCGGTTCGCTTCAATCACTCAAGCATTCTAGTAGCCACTCTGCCACCGGCCAACCGCTTGGCTGGTGTTCATCTCTTCGCCTGTATCAGTCTGTCAACTAATTTACCGCTTGGCGCCTGCATTCGCCACTACTTTATTACATGCCATAAGAAATGTGATTTTTCAGTCTGTTGCATATTTCCGTTTCCGTTGCACCTCCGGCTGTGCCACAAATACTTGTTGCCGGGTACGCATCATTCCGCAAGCTCACTCATTCGCTCAGCTACACGCTTTCACCAGCGCGGAAACTGGCTGCTGTGGCCATTGTTGTCGGCAATGTCATTGTTTTAGTTGCTGAGCACCTTTGTTTATAGTTTTTGTTTTCCTCTACTCTTTTTCCATTGTTGCATCGCTTTTATTATATCGTTGTTGTTGTAACTTATTGCCGCTGCACTCGGTTTTATGTTCATTGTAGTCAATTTAATGACACTGAAATATTTTCTTTTCATTCGCTTTTGTTCACTCCACTACCGTTATGCTCATTGGCTATGTCTCTCCCT
Source organism: Bactrocera oleae (assembly GCF_042242935.1). Taxonomy (NCBI): domain Eukaryota; kingdom Metazoa; phylum Arthropoda; class Insecta; order Diptera; family Tephritidae; genus Bactrocera; species Bactrocera oleae. The sequence goes on from NC_091536.1 coordinate 75,413,280, forward strand.
CCGTGTTTTGATTTCCTTTGCTATCTTACCATAAAATGGTATAATTATCTGATTACCAGTCTTAAAGGCAAACACAAAAAGTTACAGAAACATTTTCGCTACAATATCGAAATTAAGAGAGCAGATGAGAAATAAAAACTTGGGAGTTTATGCAGTAGAGGCGTTAAGCAACTTGCGGGAGATATTGGAGAATGTTTCAGAGCGCTTGGGTTTTACCTCTCGTGGAGTTAGTGCATAAGAGTAAGTACACAACCTAGTATCGCTGAAATAAGTTTGGATGCTTTCAGAATGAAGTTATCCCATAGAATGAAGAAAACAAAAAGGTCTGGTCCGCTCTAGATCGATGCTTCAAGTAAAAAAGCTTAACATCGTTATCGGTTTTGATGCATCGGAAGGCCCGTCATTCCAAACATCTAAATTCACTTAAGTATAGTTTTTGGTCAGAAGTGTAGATGGTAATAAGGAAGTGTTGCATAAATCTGAATTTAGCTGGATGTAAAAGAGATTTGCAGGAGCTACCAGTTTTATCTATCTCTGTCTCCCACATTTGGTGGCATTTTTGAGCAGTTCAATCTTTGGAAGAGGCAAACTCGCAGAGATTTGGAAAGAGCTTCGAATTTTGGTTTATAACAAGAGCTACTGAATATTCTACCAAGAGTAAAGATGTCTAACGGAATGTTTCAAAAGTGTACTCAAAAACAAAACTGCTCGACTGAAGGTTATTTGCACTTTAATTGCGGAAAAAACTTGTATCCGAAGTTCTGAGCAGAAAAAGGGGACATGTGAATACGCTAGCACTGACATTCTATTAATTGAATATGGTTGTCAATAGAACGAAGGAATGAAGTAAGCAAGTAAAAGGATGGAAAATGGTCGTTATTCTTACAGATCTCACAATTCAAGCTAAAAAAATTAAACTATAATATATTTTTAAATAAAATTAATTTTTTTTGATAAAGTAAAAATTAAATGAGCGCCGTACAAATTTTTACACACAAAGTTACCACTTTTGCTTTCAGACAAGCTCTCAAACGATTCGATCATTGATCAATAGCAGCAAGTACAGTTTCTATTGGTATTTAAGACGCTGCTTGAACCAAAGATTTTTTAAGAGTTTCCAAATTTCGGTAGTGTGACTACAAACTGTAGTCCAGTGGATTCAAATCTAGACTTATGTGCTGGAGCAGAATAATAATAACCCAACGATGACCCTCCTCCCGCTTAACCGAAGCGAGGGGCGCAATCCGCATACGTGCGGAGTCAGAAAGCCGAGTCAGGCAAGAGAGTTTTTTAAGTGTTGAGATCTAAAACTGCTCAGCTACACAAACAAAAATTTTTATTTATTAAGAGAAAGCAATAAATTCTTTTTAATTTCGAAAAGTGAGTCGAATGTGCTGGAAGGAGAATTAAAATCAAGACATATACGGCGGAATGGTTCGTTTACTTCGAAATTTGATCTACAGGATTTTAACAGCAAAGGTCTAAACTGCCACGAAAATCGAACCGGGATATTATATTTAATTTCAGACAGAAGAAAAGAACTGCAAACTGTTCCTCTCAAGATTTTCACTAAGAATATTATGCCAAGCATTTCCCTACGACTAGAAAATGTAGGTAGACAGGTAGGTTTTAAACTACTGGTGTATTGAGGTAGCCTTATCCCAGAAACCCATCGTAAATGCCGTAAGGCGAAAAGTAAAAATTGTGTTTGAACATACTCTAACTAGTCAGAATGGTTTCGGTAGCTAGGATTTCATACAACAGAGCCATATTCCAATATAGGTCTAACTAAAGTTGTAACAAGTATTTTAGTAATATACGGATCTCTAAATTCTTTAGACCAACGTTTAACAAAACTGAGGGCAACTTTTGCTTTCAACACCATGGCATCAATATGAAAACTAAAATTAAGCTTGGGGCCCATATTAACTCATAAATCAGCATAGTTAAAAAACTATCTCTAGACAGATCTACGGAAAAAGCATATCGTCTTACATTTATTGAGATTTATTGGCAAATAATTTCTACAAAATCTTACCGGAAGATGCAATGCTCTCCGTCGATCAAGATATTGCTTAACAGAGTGTGGATTCATGAGCTCACATAAAAAACAGTGTACAGACTAGCATATGAATGAAGCTGGCGACAAAATTAAATGGGTTTTAAATTGTTCCGCGTTCATTATGTTCTCCGGATGTACCACAAGCGATTTTTTCGTGTACTTAGGCAACAAGTAATGTTAGCCTGAAAGACAATGACACGTTGAGACTGAGATGTATTCTAAAGCAAACAAATATTCCAACTTTATAATAAATATATCGTCGGCGATAACGAGTACAATTTGTAAGCGAATTCTTTACAAACTTTACGGGCTTCAGTGGAGATCGTACCAACATAAGGTCTTAAAATGTAATCAATTGAGATAGTATGGAACTATTTTCGAACAAAGTCTAATGAAAGGAACTTCCTCTGAGGTCGTTACATGAAGGTCGCGCTCGATTAATACCTTTCATTAGTGACTGCACTGAGTAGGAAGAGAGCACAGTACCATCTTTTATACAATCAACGATACTTGACTACTTCTGAATCCATACAACAAAATTTAATTACACAAATTATATTTATTTAGTTGCTTCAAAGTATTTAGCCTTTTCGAATTTTGATTTGCTGCCGGAATACATTACCCCCTCTACGCACCGTTATTTACACACTCCCTGTAACTTTCCACGTCACTTCACTTGAAACTCTTTTATTCGCAATTCTTGTACGCCGCAAATCTCCATAAAATCCTTGTTTAGTTTACTTTGTTTTAAATTAATTTTCGCAATTAATCTCCGAAAGAAAAATTAAAATGCAATAAAAGAAGACCACGGATGGACTCGTCCAACGGCAGCGAAGCACATCCACAGGGTTAATCTTGGTGTGCGAAACTTTTTGAAGCCAATTTTAATTCTACGCAGACTTCAGCTGACCAAAACTAATCCCAGGGGGTGTGGCAAAGGAGAGTGTGGGAAGGAAACCAATGCTTAAATAAATTCATAAAAATAAAAGGTAAGCGAAATTCAAGGCAAAGCAAAACCGTAAACCAAATGCAAGAAAACTGGAATTCAATAGAAATAACTAAGAAGTGGAAAGAAAAAAAAAAAAAAAAAAAGCAACGACAAAAATAAATGCAAAAACCCAGAGGAATTGAAGAAGAAGAAATCAATTTGAATAATTAAGCGCAAAATAAACGAAGCAAGCGGTATGGCTGCGTTGCTGTAGGCTGCCAATGCCACTGCGCTGTGGTTGTTGGGTTGCTGGTCGCGCGCAGCTTCTCTGCTCCATGCATTTCGCATTCTTTTCTTGTCTACAAGCGGCTTTTGTGTGACTAAAAAAGTAAATGAAACCCAATAAAAAATGGAAAAATGAAAAAAGTGAAATCAAAACCGAAAAAATATCACCGAACACTTTGCGTCTGCTTATGCGTAAAAGATGATAGCGGAGCAAATTTGAATGCAAAGCGAAATAATCAAAAGTAGTGGAGAAAAAAAAGAAGGTAAAGAAAAATGGCAAAAAGGATTTGCGCAATGCTATTCTTCCGCTTCACAATACAATGCGAATATTTGCGGGGCAGCTTTAAATTTTTCATGATTTTCTTACATTTTTTATACCCGCATGCAATTTACAACCGTTTATTTTAATTGTGTCTACTTAAGGGTTTTGCCTCATAGTAGACAAGTATTAGGATAGTTATATACATACACTCTGATCAAATTTGACTAGGACTGGTCCATTTAAATACGCGCACAATCCGAATCGACAACTTTTTTCTTTTTATTTGTTTTTGGTAGAACCCTTGTTATAAGTTTTAGGTGGGGTTTGATTCTTCATAAGGCAATTTATGTGTTTTTGACAGTTTTATATTAGAGAGGGCTAAGATCCTAAACATCTGTTAAGCTTCGACAACAACACATTTTGGTTAATGTTTTAGGTATGCAGCATGTCATAGTTAGCATATCAAAATGACATCGAGTAGAGGTTGCAAACGATAATATTGACAGACAACATTCATCAAACGCATCATTACTTAGGGCAAAACGTGGGTTTATAAATATGACGTCGAAGGCCACTGAAATTCATCCCAGCCGAGGCTTAGAACAAGTGTATGGTAAATTGGCTTAAGCGTTGTTATACTTGTATTGGCTCAGGAGCTTTTGTTTGCAGCCGCGTAAAATTGTAACGCGAAAAATAAACCCGCTATTTTTAAATCCATTTCTGAAGCATTTTCTATAGCCCAGTATCCACTGAACAGAGTTCTATTAAAATTTCAACTTTAAAATAATAATAGAGATTTCACTATCCAAACTAATGAACTGCGTTTATAATCTCTAGCACTTATTACTTGTGGAACTCTCATATTTTCTGTTATAGCGCTATGTTAAATTCTGATATCTAACAGTGTTGGGCAGATTTCGCTTGAATTGAAAATACCCTTAGATGTTGATATATTTTAAGAATATATTTAGCCTCAGCTCTCATTGAAATTGCGTTAGGTTAATAAGAATTATCCATAATGCTAATATATAAGGAGACAGTTTTTCATATTTTATAATTTTTTTTGATGAGATTTGGATCTACCGCCATGATCCCAAATTGAAACAAAAACGTTTACAGTGGACTGAAGCTGGTTGTTCAGCTCCAAAGCAGGTGAAGTCACAACGATCAGCAAAGAAGGTTATGGCATCATTTTTTTGGAATGCAAAAGAAATTTTGTTGATTGATTATCTGCAGAAAGGTAAAACAATCAACTCTCTATATTATTGCAGCCTTTTGGATCATCTGGATGAAAAATACGTGAGAAAAGACCCGCTTTGTAGCACAAAAAATAATTTTTCATTAAGACAATGCACCTGCTCACAAAGGGGTTTCAACAATAACAAAATTCAATGAATTAAAGTACGAATTGCTTGAGCATTGAGCATACACCAGATTTGGCTCCCAGCGGCTACTACCTTTTCAGAAACTTGAAAAAATTCCTTCATGGAAAGCGTTTCTCGTCGAATAAAGAAGCTTTTACAGCCGTAGTCGGGTATTTTGCAACTTCCGGGAAGTCATTATAGGGATGGCATAAAATGATTGGAGGATAATTGGAAGGTTTTGAGGTTATATTGAATAAAAATATATATTTCGTACCAAAAAAAAGTATTCTTTTATTTCGAGCGCAGAAACTTTTCAACCAACCCGTAAGTCATAACATGATAGATGACCGAAGTACGATAATCAAAGACGGGTCCCTCTGAATTCACAACCATTATCTCCCATCTCAAGTACGAATATATTATATATGTACTGGGGAGAGTCACACTTTATCTAAGCTCACTCAGTGGGAATTCACAGAGCAGAAGACAACGATTAGTCAAGTTCCGTTCTAGGAATAATAAAAGAGATGGCTTCGAGAGTACGTCATACGGGAAGGTCAACTATACTTTAGTCACGCTAAGTTTTATAGATTCCAACATTCAATGTGATATTTTCAGCTTGAGCGAAACTAAATCGCTTGAACTGTTTTACTTAAAATACGGTACTTTTCTGTACTGTACTACTGTATTCTTTAGATGTTTGGTTGAGCTGTTTCATAAATGTTTGTGGTTGGACCTGATATTGCCTCACAAATATACCATAGTTTTAAGCGAATAAAAGGTTTTTCATGTCAGAAATATTCGTTTCGTATGTGTTGATTTTAGAAGGAATCTGATTAATAACAAATATTCTGTAATTTTGAATTTCATTTCAGTCAAGTTTCGAACCCACCACCTCATGATGTTATTAAAGCACCAAACAAATTAGTTCAAAGGTGCTGGGGCTGTAGAGCTTCCCATAAACATGGTTTGACTACATGTTTTAGAGCTTGACTAGTAAAATTATTTAACAAACCTTTATCAATTACATTTTGAAATTATTTTCTCGACTGCCTGTGAAATTTTATTTCATTTCCAAACGCATTTTCTTGATTTGTATACACAAGCTGAAGAATCGAAATCAATTGTGTGCAGGAAAAACTCTTTAATTTGACGAGATATCTCCAATAAATTTAGCACGAATTATTGTCTAAGGCTATAATGCAAACTCCGAAGAAATTGTTCAGATCGGAGCACTATAGCATATAGCTGCCATATAAACTAAACGATCGAAATCAAGATACAGATCTTTTTTACCATTCTATGCCATAAAAAAGGATATTATAGCTTCGGCAGTCAAAGATAACATTTTTTCTTGTTTAACACTCATTTCCACTCGCAACTTGGTAGACCTTACAGTTTTATTAAGAAAAAACTTCAGTTGGCTATGTCCCGCCTGACTGCACATCTTCGAAATGCCCGGTAAAACCGAGTTTATTTCAAAAATATTTTCATATATCGGATTTCGTTTGTTTAGAAAAAAAAAAAAAAAAAACAACACAAATTAGCAAAAACAATTTGCAACTTAACTGGCCACAAATTTTAGCCCAAAAATATTATGTAAATAAATCGCACCCTTTTGTTGTTTGTATTGTTACATTTCTCGCACATTTAAGCGCATAATTTTCTGTGTGTGCGAGTGAGTGTGTATGTGCATGCAATTGCATAATTCGGCAAAATTATTTCAACTAATCCCTAAACTCGTTGCGACTGACTTGTTAGCCTTGAAAATGAAATCATTTACGCTGTATTAAACTTTCGCGTTAATTCAATTAAAAATTTGCGCCAGCTAAAAAAGCTCGTATAAATATTGTGTCCATTGATAACTGTAAAAGTTTTAAAGTGAATTGCACAAAAACGTGCCGCGGGGCGCTGCTCCACACCGAATATTATTTAATTTCAGATTTTAGCGAAACACACACACATACACGCACTCATAGAGAGCGCTGTGAATGGAAATGGAAAACGGATTAGTCGCTTTGAATGTAGCGCGGATCTAAAATATGAATTTAATTTATTTCGCTGCAATGCCAGCACTTAATTATAGCACTAGCTTAATGCGCTGGATCGTAAAAACTGCCAACACACATACATATATACCATATATGGTGTATATATATATATATTTAGCCAAACATACTCGCCCATGTGTAGCTTAATACCAGAGTAGGTAGCTTGCGGCAAGTAGTGCGCTTCACCTAATAACAGCAAACACTCAACTCATTCTCTTTTAAAGGAGGACCACCCACATATTACGCTTATCCTGGCTCACCTTTGAGCTCATTGCCCTCGCTGGTATTTCTACTTCGGCGAAATTATGAATTAGATTTGGGGCTATTCACCTTCCAATGAGCATAGCATTCAGCGATTTCTTTCAACATTCTCCGTAGTTGCAGCGAGATTACATCTGCGTTGGAAGTGTTCACTGACCTTTTTCAATTCATAATTCGGTGCGTTGGTGTTAATATGTTATTTGAACCTAACTCGCAAGCAGTGAATGTAAACCAATTAAGTGAAGTATCGCTTCGAAAACATGTTACGGTTACTGCAGAATAAAATGCTTAATAGTTTATTTATAATCTTCTTAATATCAAATCTCCGCGATGTACGATTTTCGTGGAAGTCGAGTTTAAACATATTAGGTGATACTGTCCTAGCTTATGGTGGATATGAATTTATGATATTGCAACGAATTTCTTGATAAATCATCTACCTTGAAATTCTATATTGAGTTCAATCACTGGAATAAAAGTGCCAATTTAATGGCTATACACTTATCTTTATTTTTACATCCAACAAACTAATGCTTTATTGCGCATAATCCGAACTTACACCTTCTTACTCATATCTAAATTGCTCTTTACACGCTAGCACTCTACGGGTCGTTTTCTTAATTTGATTATAATAATAATTGGTTAATATTATCCTTAACTGCTGTTAGCTTAACTGGATGATACCTTGTGGTTAGTTTACCTACAGATCGGTTGCTTATTTTGAGTGCGTGGCGAAAACAGTTCACAAAACTTGCATTGTGAACACGCAAAACTGTGTAAACGTATGAGCCTTGTATGTGCATGTTCAGACGAGAGCTCTTTTTGCCGGTCAAACTGGTTTTCATAAGTGAGGAGACGAGCAGGAAAGACGTAGAGACCATGCCGCTCGTGCTCGGGTGTTGTGCTCTTTTCCGTAACAGTTCACTGATACGCATTTCTTTTCATTTTAAAATTCCTTTAATGGTTATAACAGCGCTCGATTTCAATGCAACATTTATATTACATTTGGAAATTTAAATGTTAATGCCCCTGTTTTGTATGTTATATACATATACAAGTATGAATGCAAATATACATAATATTTGGTGACAAAAGATTATTTGTCTAAACACCAATGATCTTATACCTAGATTTTACAGCTGATAGCTTTCATTTCATGTTCTGGTTAGAAACTAACCAAGACTCCTTCTTTCGATAAACTTTACCAGAATTTAACTGACAGATGTTTGCTCACCAGATATCGAGAAAACTATTTCTCAATATGTTGCCAATAAAGTTCTGGTTAAGCGTTTAACCAGACATTGAGAAATCGGCTCTAACTAGAACTGTGTCTACTACACAATCCGGCAGCTCAACCATGAACTCAAATCAATTCAGCTTGAGATTGCCTACCACTATCCACAGTGTATTTGGGTATTTAAAGAATTGTTTTTTTTAATTTACACAAACTTTATATTGTAATGCTATAATAAATAACACAAATTTTTTCAGGAAAGAAACACAAAGCATATTAGCGGATCCTAGTACTTATTCGAGAAAAAAATAACTGACCGAAGATGTTATCCGCAAGAGTGGGAAAGTTTTAAAAGGTTTAAAGGGATATTCTTGACAAAAGTTGTCTGATTAATATGTTAGTCATATTTTGATAGTTTCGTTTCAAGTCTTTAACAGAATTTTTCAAATTATTATACAACATTTTCAGAGTTATAGCTTCTTTCAGTTTCGTGGTTTAGTCTCAGCTTAAAACTTTAAACGAATTTTTATCAAAATTGCTATTTCGATGCAGTCGTCGCGAGATCCCCAATAAATCAAGGAAGAGTAGTATTGCAGATGGGCGTTATTGCCATGCCCACAAAATGCAATTAAACCCAAATTTATAAAGCGCCATAACTAAACAGTAAATTAAGATACAAAACTGTAATTTGGTAAAGGGATCGTAGTATTATGGGACACCTGCTGGCTAATTTTTTTTTATTTAAGTAGGCATGGCACCACCTCCTAAATGGTTTTCTATACATATCTTTCAAAGCTAAAACTTGCTGAGAAAAAGTTTATTTAGCACACTATTTTCACAGTATAAATCAGATAATAAACATTATGTTGAAAACTACTAAAAGTGCAATAAGCCACTGATTAAATGTAGCACAAACATTTAATTTAACAACCATGATGCCAAGGGCGAGCCTTACAGAAGTAGGTGTAAAAATTAGGCAAAGGGCGTGGTACCGCCCGCCTTTAGATGAAATTATATATCTCAGGAATTGCCTAACCAATTTCAATCGAATTTGGTGTGAGAGGTTTCCCAAATATTCCTGGAATGAGTATTACGAAAAGAATAAAAATATATTATTTGTTCTACCTAGACACAACTAAAAACTCACACCATGTTATGGTCAAATTTAATCAGTAAAAATAAGCGCTAAAGTATGTACCAGAGCAACAACTACAAATAATGGAAACATCAAAAGCTTTGCTAGATCATTGCCAACCGATACTGTCGGCGACTCTATAGCCCAAAGTGATACCCCAGTGGCTGGCCGTTTATGCTAACTGTGTCAACAAACGAACGAGACAATGTTTGGCAGCTGCTGATAGCATTGACTGACGCTTCGACCATGTCCACCACCTCAAAAAGAAAAGTAAAACTATACGGTTTTAGGCGCTGTGCTTGTAACATTTGTAACTTTCTGCGCTGCTGTGGACAATTTGGATGTTATGACGGCTCCTCGTCTGCTTCTGCTGCTTGATGCACAATTTCGTGCTTTTATTATAACTCATACTCATGATTGTTATTGCGTACGCTTGTTGTGTTCATTACTGCCATACTTGTTGTGACTTCTGCTCCGTGGCTTAATTTGTTGTTTGCTATTAGATTTTTACTTCTTTTTTTATAACGCATACCAACCCACCACACTGCCAATTGACGATGAAACGCTGTGCGACACATTTGAGCGCGCATATGCCATATTAGCCAGCACGACAGCTAAACAGCCAGACAGTCATCTAAGGCGGCAACAAGCTGTAAACCAAGCGAACAGCAAAACACTCAAATACTGGCAATCAACGAAATAGCAACAACTACAATAGTAATTGCGAAGTCAACAGCGCAGTCAGCTCGATTAGTGTAGCCAAACATGCCCACACTTGGTGGCATGCCCCTGCAGTAGGTTTGTGTGATTGTAGCGGCTCCGTGGCGGCGGTCTAATGTGAGCCTCGCGCCACGTCCGTGGCAACCACAGCTCATCAGTTGTGCGCTGGAGATGAACGTGTGCAGTTTGAACTCGAAAATCGTATCGAAAGTCGAATTGTTTGTGTCGAAATCTTTTTCCAGAAAATTCCAACGGTATAAACAAAAAAAGAAAGCGAAAGCAAACGTCAACACCTGCCGGTAGCGCGAAGTAAACAAATATTTTTGTCTCCTAGTCTTGTGCTGAGGGCGTTCAGTGTGTGGGAAAATTCGATAGTGTACCGGCTAAGAAACGCTTGCATTGCTTTTTTCTTGTGCAACGTGTGTAAAATATAAATTCGCTACTTGCATTCGTATGCCTGGTCACTCGTTCGCTCGCTTGTTCGGTTGTTGTTGATTTCGCTTCTGCCATCAGTGTTGTGGTGACAATATGTCGCCCTATTTTTGGCTTGAAGTTTGGCTGCCGTTACCAGCATTATAATCTTTATCGTTTTAGCAAGCCGCCCGCGCATCTGTCTTGCCTTGATTCGTGCACTGTGCGCGCCTCCATAGCCTCGTGGTTTCATCTGTGGTGTTCTTCTGGTTGTTGTCGCCGAGTATTGTGACGCCACTTGTCTGTTGACATTTGAAAAGATTGGCTTCAGTTTCGTTTTTTCTGACTAGCTAGCCTTGTTAAGCAACATCTTTAGACAAACGCAAGCATATTTACTTATATAGTATATACTTATATTATTGTATATAGTATATTATATAAGTACACATATATGGTATGCGTTTTAGGGCAGGCTGCTTTCCGCCTAAATTTTTTTTTGTACCTTCTCGACTATCTGTGTCTTGAGAAGTAAAAGTAAAATAGAGACGAAAAAAAATTAGCTTGAAGATTTTTTGAAAGTCCGGCTGTTTCGTAATGTATACTTAACTCTTCTCTATGGCTTACGTTCTGAAATAGAACGATGCCCCATAATGTAGCTTTAGGGTAATATGCCTAGATCAGAGTCCTTCTAACCGCAATTCTGTGTCACTAAATGTCGTTCACTTCAACTTTCCGAAAAGTAACTGTAACGATTATATTGGTGTTGGATATTTGATGCTGGATATTGTATATCGTATATTGGATATTGCATATTGCAAATTTGATATTTGATATTGGTTATTACACATAGGCAGTTGAGTTATGGATATTAATATTGCTATTTCTGCTATTTAGTAGTGAACTACACCCGTCCTAAAGCACCTCTACACATACGAGGGTGGTTCAACAAGTACTTCACCTACCAAAAAAACGAAAATTTTGAATAATGGCACCGTTGTGAACGTGACA